>NC_092148.1:95762751-97109602 GCF_045791955.1 Oncorhynchus clarkii lewisi
CTCAACTATTGTTCTGACGTTTCACATTTTTAAAATAAAGTGGTGATCCTAACTGACCTAAAACAGGGAATTTGTACTAGGATTAAATGTCAGGAATTGTGAAAAACTGAGTTTGTATTTGGCTAAGGTGTATGTAAACTTCCGACTTCAACTGTACGTTCTCACATACACTCACGTTCAAATGTTTTGGCTCACTTAGAAATGTCCTTGTTTTTGAAAGAAAAGCACATTTTCTTTCCATTAAAATAACACCAAATTGATCAGAAATACAGTGTAGACATTGTTAATGTTGTAAATGACTATTGTAGCTGGAAACAGCAGACTTTTAATGGAATATCTACAGTACATAGGCATACAGAGGCCCACTATCATCAACCATCACTCCTGTGTTCCAATGGCACAATGTGTTAGCTAATCCAAGATTATCATTTTAAAAGGCTAATTGATCATTAATAAAACCCTTTTGCAATTATGTTAGCACAGCAGAAAAATGTTGTTCTGATTAAAGAAGCAATACAACTGGCCTTCTTTAGACTAGTTGAGTATCTGGAGCATCAGAATTTGTGGGTTCGATTACAGGCTCAAAATGGCCAGAAACAAAGCACTTTCTTCTGAAACTCGTCAGTTTATTCTTGTTCTGAGAAATGAAGGCTATTTCATATGAGAAATTGCGAAGAAACTGAAGATCTGGTACAACGCTGTGTACTGCTTCCTTCACAGAACAGTGCAAATTGGCTCTAACCAGAATAGAAAGAGGAGTGGGAGGCCCCGGTGCACAACTGAGCAAGAGGACAAGTATATTAGAGTGTCTAGTTTGAGAAACAGACACCTCACATGTCCTAACGTCAGATTTGAATGGAGAAAGCTGATCCGAGAGAAGCGCTGCTTTTATTTCGATCATGAACAAATGGTCTAACTACGCACTTACTCAATGTTCCCTCTACGTACTTGTTTGGGAAACACTTAAAAAGTTTGCTGGTAAATAACATGGCAAATGGTATGATCATTGTAAAGCTTAAGTTCCTGCATCACATCCGGCCATGATTGGGAATCCCACAATTGGCCCAGCTTCGTCCGGGTTTGGCAGTAAATACGAAATTGTTCTTAAATTAATTGCCTAGTTAAATAAAGGTTAAACAAACTAAAAAAAATGATAAGTCATATCGGAACTGGGAAACAAGACCCTGGTCCTCCAGCTCTAGACTATGGCTGAATGGATTTGAAACAAGACCCTGGTCATCCAGCTCTAGACTGTGACTTTATGGATTGTAAACAAGACCCTGGTCATCCAGCTCTAGACTGTGGCTGAATGGATTGGAAACAAGGCCCTTGTCATCCATTTCTAGACTGTGACTGAATGGATTGGAAACAAGACCCTGGTCATCCATTTCTAGACTGTGACTGAATGGATTGGAAACAAGACCCTGGGCATCCATTTCTAGACTGTGACTGAATGGATTGGAAACAAGACCCTGGTCATCCAGCTCTAGACTGTGGCTGAATGGATTAGAAACAAGGCCCTGGTCATCCATTTCTAGACTGTGACTGAATGGATTGGAAACAAGGCCCTGGTCATCCATTTCTAGACTGTGACTGAATGGATTGGAAACAAGGCCCTGGTCATCCATTTCTAGACTGTGACTGAATGGATTGGAAACAAGACCCCGGTCATCCAGGTCTAGAATGTTGATGAATGGTTTCAAAACAAGGCCCTGGTCATCCAGTTCTAGAATGTTTATGAATGGTTTCCAAACAAGGCCCTGGTTATCCAGTTCTAGAATGTTGATGAATGGTTTTGAAACAAGGTCCTGGTTATCCAGTTCTAGAATGTTGATGAATGGTTTCGAAACAAGGCCCTGGTCATCCAGTTCTAGAATGTTGATGAATGGTTTCGAAACAAGGCCCTGGCCATCCAGTTCTAGAATATGGCTGAATGGATTGTAAAACAAGGCAAGATTTATCCAGTTCTTGACTGTGACTGAATGGATTAGAAACAATGCCCTGGTTATCCAGGTCTAGATTTTGGCTGAATTGATTGTAAACAAGACCCTGGTCATCAGTTCTAGAATATGGCTGAATGGATTAGATACAAGGCCCTGGTCATCCAGTTCTAGACTGTGCTGATTGGATTAGATGGACTTGTCTGTTTTTTTATAATAAAAAAAAAAAAGTGAAAAAAAAGGCTTTTGTATAACAATAAAAAAATATATAGATATTTAATAACCACACCACGCATTTACCCGTAGATAAACAAAAATAAAATAAATGTTCACCAAGGTGATAGTAATACATTAATTAAATCTTCAGTTAATTCATGACCTTTATTACTCCTCATCTATATGTGTGTCTTACCTGGGGGGCAGGTAGCGTGGCAGCCCTCGATACAGGTGAATGGACAGGGGAGGGGCTGTGAGTGCTGACAGGTGATTGGACAGGCAGAGCCACATGTGTTGTACCTCCACTGGCATAGCTCCCCCAAACCCTCCGCTGCAGTGTTCAGCTCCTCGCAGCTCAGCGCTAACACACACACACACACACACACACACACACAATACATGAAACAACTTTATTTGAAGACGGAAGGCTATAGAAAGTGGCCGTCTTTGAATACCTGTACTTGCGTTTTTTGGGAGAAATGTAGTATGTTTTAAATGTAGTATGTTTTAAATGTAGTTTGTTTTAAATGTAGTTTGTTTTAAATGTAGAATGTTCTACCCAATTTCGTGATATCCAATTGGTAGCTACAGTCTTGTCTCATCGCTGCAACTCAGGTACGGACTCGGGAGAGGCGAAGTTCGAGAGCAGTGCGTCCCCCGAAACACAACCCAACTAAGCCGCACTGCTTCTTGACACAATGCCCACTGAACCCGGAAGCCAGCCATACCAATGTGTCGAAGGAAAAACCGTGCACCTGGTGCCCTTGTCAGCGTGCACTGCGCCCGGCCCACCACAAGAGGCGCTAGTGTGCGATGGGACCACCGCCTTAGACCACTGCGCCACTCAGGAGGCCAAATGTAGTACGTTTTAATTGTAGTATGTTTTAAATGTGGTATGTTTTAAATATAGTATATTTTAAATGTAGTATGCTTTAAATGTAGTATGTTTTAAATGTAGTATTTTTCGAGACCCACTTGTGTTTGACAGCTGATAATTACTGTAGGGGTGAATGAATTGTGGGAATCAACCCAATTAAGGATTAGATGAAACATTCTCAGTAGTATGAGCCTCACTGCAGTCCTGTACCTTCTGAATAGTATGTAGTATGCATTTTAAGTAGGTTGTTGGCAAGCCAGATTTCGGACACGATCAATGATTCCGCCAGTTTTCAGTGAGTAACTATAGTATCCATGCTGTGTGGGTGTGACCTGTGACTTACGGCACAGCTCATTAGACCTCCAGCTGACAGCCACGCCCATCTCGGAGCAGGCCTGGGAGTATGCAGCGATGATATCACAGAAACACATACAGTCTCCGACGGACGGACAAGAGCACGCCGCCTCCACACACATCTCTACATAGGGCTCTGGGTCCACCTACACACACACACGCACACACACACACACACACACACACACACACACACACACACACACACACACACACACACACACACACACACACACACACACAAGTGCACAAAGTGTAATATATAGTGGTTAGTACAGGTTGTAAGAGTGTTATGTATTGTTTTTACAGGTTATAAGAGTGTTTTGTAGTGTTGATTACAGGTTACAAAAGTGTTTTGTAGTGTTTATTACAGGCTATGAGTGTTATGTAGTGTTTATTACAGGTTATTAATGTTATGTAGTGTTTATTACAAGATATAAGAGTGATATGTAGTGTTTAATATGGTTCTAAAAGTGTTTAGGGTTTTACAGGTTAAGAAAGAGAATTATATATGGTGTTTATTACAGGTTATGTAGTGTTTAATGCAGGTTATAAGAGTTTTATGTAGTGTTTATTACAGGTTATAAGAGCATTATGTGGTGTTTATTACAGGTTATAAAAGTGTTATATAGTGTTTATTACAGGTTATAAGAGTGCTGCAGTGTTTCTTACAGGTTATAGAGCATTAAATAGTGTGTCTGTTATACAGGTGACATAGTGTGTAGTTGTATTAGGCAGTGTTTATTGCAGGTTATTTGTAATAGTGTAGTGTTTATTACAGGTTTATTATATGTTACAAAAGCGTTATGTTGCGTTTATTACTGGCTGTAAGCGTGTTTTTGTAGTGTTTATTACAGGTTATAAGAACGTTGTATAGTGTGTGTTATACAGGTAATATAGAGTAATGTAGTGTTCATTACAGGTTCTAATAGTGTTATGTAGTGTGTTTGTGACTCACCAGACTGTTGCAGGCTCTGAAGAGGGCACTGGTTAGAACACGACAGGATTGTTCCACAGTCACCAATCTCACTATGTTATCACTGCAGGGAGGGGGTAGCTACACACACACACACACACACACACACACACACACACACACACACACACACACACACACACACACACACACACACGCAGACACACACGCACACAAAGAGACAGACAGACAGACAGACAGACAGACAGACACAGAGACACACACACACACACACACACACACAGAGACACACACACACGTTGTTAAAGTTCTGAAGAAGTTGAACAGAAACACACATACTACAGACTGTCTCTGTGTGTGTGTGTGTGTGTGTGTGTGTGTGCGCGTGTGTGTTTGTGTGTACCTTTGTTGCATCGGCGCAGCTGGGTTTAACCTTCCAGGAGTTTCCAAAGTGGGTGGAGTCGACCTCCAGCTGGTTGTTGCTGCTTAGAAGGTCGTTGTTCATGTTTCCATCATAGTTGCCACACAGACCACACACACGCTCCTACACACACACACACACACACACACACACACACACACACACACACACACACACACACACACACAGAAACAAATACACAGAATCATGAAGAAAGTTATGAAGTGCAGTGTAGTAGTAGTATAATCGTAGTAATATGGTAGAATAGTAGCAGTCTAGTAGTATACTAGCATATTAGTGTAGTAGTAGTATAGTAGTGGTATATTGTATATTTGTCTAGTAGTATAGCAGTAGTATATTTGTGTAATAGTAGTACTGTAGTAGTATAGTAACATATTAGTATAGCAGTAGTATATTTGTGTCACAGTAGTATAGCAGTAGAATATTTGTACACTAGTTGTATAGTAGTAGTATATGTGTGAAGTAGTAGTATAATGGTAGTATATTATATTAGTATATTAGTGTTGTGGTAGTATAGTAGCAGTAGACATAGTATGGTAGTAGTAGTAGAGTAGTGTACTTGTATAGCAGCACATTAGTGTAGTAGTGGTATTGTAGTAGTAGTATAGTGGTAGTAAATTAGTAGTGTAGTAGTATAGTGGTAGTAAATTAGTAGTGTAGTGTAGTAGTATAGTGGTAGTAAATTAGTAGTGTAGTGCAGTAGTATAGTGGTAGTATAGTAGTAGTGTAGTGTAGTAGTATAGTGGTAGTAAGTTAGTTGTATAGTGTAGTAGTATAGTGTAGTATAGTAGTAGTGTAGTAGTATGGTGGTAGTATAGTAGTAGTGGTGTAGTAGTAGTGTAGTAGTCCTCCAGCATATTAGTATAGTAGTAGTAGTAGCGGTATTAGTGCAGTAGTAGTAGCAGTAGGAGTAGATAATGAATATTATTAGTAGTTTAGTAATATTAGTGGTATTAGAGCAGTAGTAGGAGGAGTAGATAATAATAATAATTATTAGTTTAGTAATAGTAGTAGTAATATTAGTGGTATTAGAGCAGTAGTAGTTTAGTAATGGTAGTATAGTAGTAGTAGTAGTAGTAGTGGTATTAGAGCAGTAGTAGTTTAGTAATGGTAGCATAGCAGTAGTAGTAGTAGCAGTGGTATTAGAGCAGTAGTAGTGGTGTAGTAGAAGTAATTGTGTAGTAGTAGTATAACAATACAGTAGTAGTATTGTAGTAGTATAGTAGTAGTAGTATAGTAGTGCAAGTATAAAAGTACATTAATAGTGTAGTATTATTATAGTAGCAGTATTACCCTGTACTGTGAGGAGATGTGTACCAGCAGGCGGGTCCCCAGGTCCCAGCTGATAGAGATGTGTTTCCCCAGCAGCAGGATGAAGAACTGACCAGAACGAATGATCTCCACCTCAACACCCTTCATCACTGGCTTCTTCATCCTCACCTGGAGAAGAGGGGGGGGGGGGGGGTTAAGTGTGTGTGTGTGTGTGTGTGTGTGTGTGTGTGTGTGTGTGTGTGTGTGTGTGTGTGTGTGTGTGTGTGTGTGTGTGTGTGTGTGTGTGTGTGTGTGTGTGTGTGTGTGTGTGTGTGTGTGTGTGTGACCTGTCCATGCTCCATAGTTATGAGTCCACCCTGGTAGTAGACTGTAACAGCTTTAGCACAGCGATGACCTACGACCCCACAGGCCTCATTCTCCACAAGCACCCTGAATGACCCCTCGTCTCCTCCACACTGGTCCTGGAGAAATAGAGGGAGGGGAGACGTAGAGAGAGAGAGAGTGGGAGGTGGTGGGAGGGAGAGAGATGAAATTATAAAAAATACAGACCACAAATTTCAATTGGCTATGCTTAAATTCATTAACATCATCCTTAGCTCTGGCATCTTCCCCAATATTTGGAACCATGGACTGATCACCCCGATCCACAAAAGTAGAGACAAATTTCACCCCAATATGCGTCAACAGCAACCTTGGGAAAATCCTCTGCATTATCATTAACAGCAGACTTGTACATTTCCTCAGTGAAAACAATGTACTGAGCAAATGTCAAATTGGCTTTTTACCAAATTACCATACGACAGGTCACGTGTTCGCTCTCTATTTACAAACATACAAACCAAAACAAAGGCAAAGTCTTCTCATGATTTGTTGATTTCAAAGAGCTTTTGACTCAATTTGGCATGAGGGTCTACTGTACAAATTGATGGAAAGTGGTGTTGGGGGGAAAAACATAAGACATAATAAAATCCATGTACACAAACAACAAGTGTTCTTAAAGTGGGCAAAAAACACACACATTTCTTTCCACAGGGTCGTGGGGTGAGACAGGGATGCAGCTTAAGCCCCACTTTTCACACCCTGGCCATGGAGAGGGTTTTATTCTTGGTTAGGCCAGGGTGTGACTAGTGTGGGCATTCTAGTATCTTTAGTTCTATGTTTTCTATTTCTTTGTGCTGTCTATCGTTGTCTCTGATTGAGAATCATACTTAGGTAGCTTTATCACACCTGTGTTATGTGGGTAGTTGTTTTCTGTTTAATGTTTCTGCACCTGACAGAACTGTTCGTTGATGTTTTTGCTCTTTGTTATTTTGTTCTAGTGTTCAGATTTTAATAAACATCATGGACACGTACCACGCTGCGCTTTGGTCCACTCCCTCTTCTTCAGACGAGCGTTACACCACTGTCATTGACATAAAGTTGAAGTCGGAAGTTTACATACACCTTAGCCAAATACATTTATTTAGTTTTTCACAATTCCTGACATTTAATCCAAGTAAAAATTCCCTGTTTTAGGTCAGTTAGGATCACCACTTTATTTTAAGAATATGAGTTGTCAGAATATTTCAGCTATTTCAGCTTTAATATCTTTCATCACTTTCATAATATCTTTCATCACATAACCAGTGGGTCAGAAGTTTACATACACTCAATTATTATTTGGTAGCATTGCCTTTAAATCGTCTAACTTTTTCAGTTCTGCCCACAAATTTTCTATGGGATTGAGGTCAGGGCTTTGTGATGGCCATACCAATACCTTGACTTTGTTGTCCTTAAGCAATTTTGCCATAACTTTGGAAGTATGTTTGAGTTCATTGTCCATTTGGAAGGCCCATTTGGGACCAAGCTTTAACTTCCTGACTGATGTCTTGAGATGCTGATTCAATATATCCACATAATTTTCCTCCTCATGATGCCATCTATTTTGTGAAGTGCACCAGTCCCTCCTGCAGAAAAGCACCCCCACAACATGATGCTGCCACCCCCATGCTTCACTGTTGGGATGGTGTTCTTCGTTTTGCAAGCCTCCCCCTTTTTCCTCCAAACATAACGATGGTCATTATGACCAAACAGTTCTATTTTTGTTTCATCAGACCAGAGGATATTACTCCAAAAAAGTACGATCTTTGTCCCCATTGTGCAGTTGCAAACCGTAGTCGGAAATGTTTATGTCGGTTTTGGAGCAGTGGCTTCTGCGTTGCTGAGAGGACTTTCAGGTTATGTCGATATAGGACTCATTTTACTGTGGATTTAGATACTTTTGTACCTGTTTTCTCCAGCATCTTCACAAGGTCCTTTGCTGTTGTTCTGGGATTGATTTGAACCTTTCGCACCAAAGTATGTTCATCTCTAGGAGACAGAACAAGTCTCCATCCTGAGCGGTGTGACGGCTGCGTGATCCCATGGTGTTTATACTTGCGTTGTCACACCCTGACCATAGTTTACTTTGTATATTTCTATGTTTTGGTTGGTCAGGGTGTGAGCTGAGTGGGCATTCTATGTTTCATTGTCTAGTTTGTCTATTTCTATGTCTGGCCTGATATGGTTCTCAATCAGAGGCAGGTGTTAGTCATTGTCTCTGATTGGGAACCATATTTAGGTAGCCTGGGTTTCACTGTGTGTTTGTGGGTGATTGTTCCTGTCTCTGTGTTTTCACCAGATAGGGCTGTTTCGGTTTTCGTTACATTCTTTGTTTTGTAGTGTTTGTATCGATTCGTGTTTTACGTTTGTTTATTAAACATGGATCGCAATCTACACGCCGCATTTTGGTCCGACTCTCCTTCACATACAGAAAACCGTGACATGCGTACTATTGTTGCAACCCATATTTATATATATATACAGTGTTGTAACAAATGGTTAAAGTACTCAAGGGAAAATAAATAAGCATAAATATGGGTTGCAACAATAGTAAGTATATACATATCATATGACATTTGTAATGTCTTTATTGTTTTGAAACTTCTGTATGTGTAATGTTGACTGTTCATTTTTATTGTTTATTTCACTTTTGTATATTATCTACCTCACTTGCTTTGGCAATGTTAACACATGTTTCCCATGCCAATAAAGCCCCTTGAATTGAATTGAATTGAGATAGGTGGAGGGAGAGAGAAGTGGAGGGAGGGAGAGAGGGAGAGGAGAGAGCGAGAGAGGGAGAGAGAGAGAGATATGTGGAGGAAGAGAGATTGAGAGAGAAAGAGAGAGATTTGGAGAGAGAGAGGGAGGTGGAGAGAGAGAGGGGAGAGAGAGAGAGAGAGAGAGGTGGAGTGAGAGTGAGAGGTGGAGGGAGAGAGCGAGGTGGAGGGAGAGAGAGGGAGGTGGATTAAGAGAGAGAGGTGGAGGGAGAGAGAGAGGTGGAGGGAGAGTGCGAGGTGGAGGGAGAGAGAGGGAGGTGGAGGGAGTAAGAGAGAGGTGGAGGGAGAAAGAGAGAGGTGGAGGAAGAGAGAGTGAGGTGGAGGGAGAGAGAGAGGGAGGGAGGAGGAGGGATTGAGGTAGGTGGAGGGAAAAGGGAGAGATGGAGGGAGAGAGGGAGGAGGAGGGAAAAGGGAGAGGTGGAGGGAGAGAGGGAGGAGGAGGGATTGGAAGAGGTGGAGGGGGAGAGGGAGGAGGAGGGATTGAGATAGGTGGAGGGAGAGAGAGAGATGGAAGGAGAGAGAGGTGGAGGGAGAAAGAGAGAGATGAAGACTTGTTTACGTGTTGCTGTGCGTTTTGTTGCCAACCTTACTTTCCTACCTGACAACTTTACGTTTTTTACTTTTTAATTACCGTTTATATTTTGGGTTTTTCCCTCAATTTTTTTTTTCCATTCAACTTTTTCACTCCGGATGCTTTATCTGGACATGGTTCATCAGCACCTCCAACAGCCAAAGCTAAGTAGTAAAATTAACATGATGCCTTCTAATTGCAGTCGCTGTACTCATAATATACAGGAGAACGATCGCCTTAAGGCGAGGATAGCTGTGCTACAAGCCCAGCTTCTGACACAATCGTTAGGCAAGGGTAATTTCAGTGTAGGAAAGGATGAAACAGCGTCTGTGCCACCAGTAAGTTAGTACAGATAGTAACTTTAGTATAAATCCCCTCTCACGGTCCCTGCAGCCGGACAACTTTCTCACGGTTTCTGGAGGGAAATGCTGACAAATTGAAAACCCTAGTCATTACCCGCAGTATTAGACTTAAAATGAATCATCCAGCGATCATACATTGTTCACCAGGGGGTAGGGCTACCGACGTTAAGGCTAATCTGAAGATGGTGCTGGCTAAAGCTAAAACTGGCGAGTGTAGAGAGTATAGAGATATTGTTATCCACGTCGGCACCAACGATGTTAGGATGAAACAGTCAGAGATCACCAAGCGCAACATAGCTTCAGCGTGTAAATCAGCTAGAACGATGTGTCGGCATCGAGTAATTGTCTCTGGCCCCCACAACTCAATCGCTGGTTGAAAACTGTTTTCTGCCCATCCCAAAAGATAGCATTTGTAGATAATTGGTCCTCTTTCTGGGACTCACCCACAAACAGGACCAAGCCTGACCTGCTGAGGAGTGACGGACTCCATCCTAGCTGGAGGGGTGCTCTCATCGTATCTACCAACATAGACAGGGCTCTAACTCCTCTAGCTCCACAATGAAATAGGGTGCAGGCCAGGCAGCAGGCTGTTAGCCAGCCTGCCAGCATAGTGGAGTCTGCCACCAGCACAGTCAGCGTAGACAGCTCAGCTATCCCCATTGAGACCGTGTCTGTGCCTCGACCTAGGTTGGGCAAAACTAAACATGGCGGTGTTCGCCTTAGCAATCTCACAAGGATAAAGACCTCCTCCCTTCCTGTCATTATTGAAAGAGATCATGATACCTCACATCTCAAAATAGGGCTACTTACAGTGCCTTGCGAAAGTATTCGGCCCCCTTGAACTTTGCGACCTTTTGCCACATTTCAGGCTTCAAACATAAAGATATAAAACTGTATTTTTTTGTGAAGAATCAACAACAAGTGGGACACAATCATGAAGTGGAACGACATTTATTGGATATTTCAAACTTTTTTAACAAATCAAAAACTGAAAAATTGGGCGTGCAAAATTATTCAGCCCCTTTACTTTCAGTGCAGCAAACTCTCTCCAGAAGTTCAGTGAGGATCTCTGAATGATCCAATGTTGACCTAAATGACTAATGATGATAAATACAATCCACCTGTGTGTAATCAAGTCTCCGTATAAATGCACCTGCACTGTGATAGTCTCAGAGGTCCGTTAAAAGCGCAGAGAGCATCATGAAGAACAAGGAACACACCAGGCAGGTCCGAGATACTGTTGTGAAGAAGTTTAAAGCCGGATTTGGATACAAAAAGATTTCCCAAGCTTTAAACATCCCAAGGAGCACTGTGCAAGCGATAATATTGAAATGGAAGGAGTATCAGACCACTGCAAATCTACCAAGACCTGTCCGTCCCTCTAAACTTTCAGCTCATACAAGGAGAAGACTGATCAGAGATGCAGCCAAGAGGCCCATGATCACTCTGGATGAACTGCAGAGATCTACAGCTGAGGTGGGAGACTCTGTCCATAGGACAACAATCAGTCGTATATTGCACAAATCTGGCCTTTATGGAAGAGTGGCAAGAAGAAAGCCATTTCTTAAAGATATCCATAAAAAGTGTTGTTTAAAGTTTGCCACAAGCCACCTGGGAGACACACCAAACATGTGGAAGAAGGTGCTCTGGTCAGATGAAACCAAAATTGAACTTTTTGGCAACAATGCAAAACGTTATGTTTGGCGTAAAAGCAACACAGCTGAACACACACCATCCCCACTGTCAAACATGGTGGTGGCAGCATCATGGTTTGGGCCTGCTTTTCTTCAGCAGGGACAGGGAAGATGGTTAAAATTGATGGGAAGATGGATGGAGCCAAATACAGGACCATTCTGGAAGAAAACCTGATGTCTGCAAAAGAGCTGAGACTGGGACGGAGATTTGTCTTCCAACAAGACAATGATCCAAAACATAAAGCAAAATCTACAATGGAATGGTTCAATAATAAACATATCCAGGTGTTAGAATGGCCAAGTCAAAGTCCAGACCTGAATCCAATCGAGAATCTGTGGAAAGAACTGAAAACTGCTGTTCACAAATGCTCTCCATCCAACCTCACTGAGCTCGAGCTGTTTTGCAAGGAGGAATGGGAAAAAATGTCAGTCTCTCGATGTGCAAAACTTATAGAGACATACCCCAAGCGACTTACAGCTGTAATCGCAGCAAAAGGTGGCGCTACAAAGTATTAACTTAAGGGGGCTGAATCATTTTGCACGCCCAATTTTTCAGTTTTTGATTTGTTAAAAAAGTTTGAAATATCCAATAAATGTCGTTCCACTTCATGATTGTTTGAAGCCTGAAATGTGGCAAAAGGTCGCAAAGTTCAAGGGGGCCGAATACTTTCGCAAGGCACTGTAATGTTAGATCCCTTACTTCAAAGGCAATTATAGTCAATGAACTAATCACTGATCATAATCTTGATGTGATTGGCCTGACTGAAACATGGCTTAAGCCTGATGAATGTACTGTGTTAAATGAGGCCTCACCTCCTGGCTACACTAGTGACCATATCCCACCGTGCATCCCGCAAAGGCAGAGGTGTTGCTAACATTTACGATAGCAAATTTCAATTTACAAAAATAAAAAATTATGTTTTCGTCTTTTGAGCTTGTAGTCATGAAATCTTTGCAGCCTACTCAACCACTTTTTATAGCTACTGTTTACAGGCAGTAGTAGCCTGTATAGAGCGTTCCTCATTGAGTTCCCCGATTTCCTATCGGACCTTGTAGTCATAGCAGATAATATTAACATTTTTGGTGACTTAAATATTCACATGGAAAAGTCCACAGACACACTCCAAAAGGCTTTCGGAGCCATCATCGACTCAGTGGGTTTTGTCCAACATGTCTCTGGACCTACTCACTGTCACAGTCATACTCTGGACCTAGTTTTGTCCCATGGAATAAATGTTGTGGATCTTAATGTTTTTCCTCATAATCCTGGACTATTGGACCACCATTTTATTACGTTTGCAATTGCAACAAATAATCTGCTCAGACCCAACCAAGGAACATCAAAAGTCGTGCTATAAATTCAAAGACAACACAAAGATTCCTTGATGTCCTTCCAGACTCCCAAGGACGCCAGAGGACAAAAATCAGTTAACCACCTGACTGAGGAACTCAATTTAACCTTGCGCAATACCCTAGATGCAGTTGCACCCCTAAAAACAAAAAACATTTATCATAAGAAACTAGCTCCCTGGGATACAGAAAATACCCGAGCTCTAAAGTAAGCTTCCAGAAAATTGGAACGGAAATGGCGCCACACCAAACTGGAAGTCTTCTGACTAGCTTGGAAAGACAGTACCGTACAGTATCAAAGAGCCCTTACTGCTGCTCGATCATCCCATTTTTCCAACTTTAATTGAGGAAAATAAGAACAATCCGAAATTCCTTTTTGATACTGTCGCAAAGCTAACTAAAAAGAAGCATTCCCCAAGAGAGGATGGCTTTCACTTCAGCAGTAATAAATTCATGAACTTCTTTGAGGAAAAGATCATGACTATTAGAAAGCAAATTACGGACTCCTCTTTAAATCTGCGTATTCCTTCAAAGCTCAGTTGTCCTGAGTCTACACAACTCTGCCAGGACCTAGGATCAAGAGAGACACTGAAGTTTTTAAGTACTATATCTCTTGACACAATGATGAAAATAATAATGGCCTCTAAACCTTCAAGGTGCATGCTATGTTGAACATAATAAACGGCTCTCTATCCACCGGATGTGTACCAAACTCACTAAAAGTGGCAGTAATAAAGCCTCTCTTGAAAAAGCCAAATCCTGACCCAGAAAATATAAAAAACTATCGGCCTATATCGAATCTTCCATTCCTCTCAACATTTTTAGAAAAGGCTGTTGCTCAGTAACTCACTGCCTTCCTGAAGACAAACAATGTATACAAAATGCTTCAGTCTGGTTTTAGACCCCATCATAGCACTGAGACTGCACTTGTGAAGGTGGTAAATTACATTTTAATGGCATCAGACTGAGGGTCTGCATCTGTCCTCGTGCTCCTAGACTTTAGTGCTGCTTTTGATACCATCGATCACCACATTCTTTTGGAGAGATTGGAAACCCAAATTGGTCTACACGGACAAGTTCTGGCCTGGTTTAGATCTTATCTGTTGGAAAGATATCAGTTTGTCTCTGTGAATGGTTTGTCTATGACAAATCAACTGTAAATTTCGGTGTTCCTCAAGGTTCCGTTTTAGGACCACTATTGTTTTCACTATATATTTTACCTCTTGGGGATGTCATTCGAAACATAATGTTAACTTTCACTGCTATACAGATGACACACAGCTGTACATTTCAATGAAACATGGTGAAGCCCCAAAATTGCCCTCGCTAGAAGCATGTGTTTCAGACATAAGGAAGTGGATGGCTGCAAATGTTCTACTTTTAAACTCGGACAAAGCAGAGATGCTTGTTCTAGGTCCCAGGAAACAAAGAGATCTTCTGTTGAATCTGACAATTAATCTTAATGGTTGTACAGTCGTCTCAAATAAAACTGTGAAGGACCTCGGCGTTACTCTGGACCCTGATCTATCTTTTTTAAAATTATTTTATTTTTTTTATTTTACCTTTATTTAACCAGGTAGGCAAGTTGAGAACAAGTTCTCATTTACAATTGCGACCTGGCCAAGATAAAGCAAAGCAGTTCGACAGATACAACAACACAGAGTTACACATGGAGTAAAACAAACATACAGTCAATAATAAAGTATAAACAAGTCTATATACAATGTGAGCAAATGAGGTGAGAAGGGAGGTAAAGGCAAAAAAGGCCTTGGTGGCAAGGTAAATACAATATAGCAAGTAGAACACTGGAATGGTAGTTTTGCAATGGAAGAATGTGCAAAGTATAAATAAAAATAATGGGGTGCAAAGGAGCAAAATAAATAAATAAATAAAATACAGTTGGGAAAGAGGTAGTTGATAGGGCTAAATTATAGGTGGGCTATGTACAGGTGCAGTAATCTGTGAGCTGCTCTGACAGTTGGTGCTTAAAGCTAGTGAGGGAGATAAGTGTTTCCAGTTTCAGAGATTTTTGTAGTTTGTTCCAGTCATTGGCAGCAGAGAACTGGAAAGAGAGGCGGCCAAAGAAAGAATTGGTTTTGGGGGTGACTAGAGAGATATACCTGCTGGAGCGTGTGCTACAGGTGGGAGATGCTATGGTGATCAGCGAGCTGAGATAAGGGGGGACTTTACCTAGCAGGGTCTTGTAGATGACATGGAGCCAGTGGGTTTGGCGACGAGTATGAAGCGAGGGCCAGCCAACGAGAGCGTACAGGTCGCAATGGTGTGTAGTATATGGGGCTTTGGTGACAAAACGGATTGCACTGTGATAGACTGCATCCAATTTGTTGAGTAGGGTATTGGAGGCTATTTTGTAAATTACATCGCCAAAGTCGAGGATTGGTAGGATGGTCAGTTTTACAAGGGTATGTTTGGCAGCATGAGTGAAGGATGCTTTTTTGCGAAATAGGAAGCCAATTCTAGATTTAACTTTGGATTGGAGATGTTTGATATGGGTCTGGAAGGAGAGTTTACAGTCTAACCAGACACCTAAGTATTTGTAGTTGTCCACGTATTCTAAGTCAGAGCCGTCCAGAGTAGTGATGTTGGACAGGCGGGTAGGTGCAGGTAGCGATCGGTTGAAGAGCATGCATTTAGTTTTACTTGTATTTAAGAGCAATTGGAGGCCACGGAAGGAGAGTTGTATGGCATTGAAGCTTGCCTGGAGGGTTGTTAACACAGTGTCCAAAGAAGGGCCGGAAGTATACAGAATGGTGTCGTCTGCGTAGAGGTGGATCAGAGACTCACCAGCAGCAAGAGCGACCTCATTGATGTATACAGAGAAGAGAGTCGGTCCAAGAATTGAACCTTGTGGCACCCCCATAGAGACTGCCAGAGGTCCGGACAACAGACCCTCCGATTTGACACACTGAACTCTATCAGAGAAGTAGTTGGTGAACCAGGCGAGGGAATCATTTGAGAAACCAAGGCTGTTGAGTCTGCCGATGAGGATGTGGTGATTGACAGAGTCAAAAGCCTTGGCCAGATCAATGAATACGGCTGCACAGTAATGTTTCTTATCGATGGCGGTTAAGATATCGTTTAGGACCTTGAGCGTGGCTGAGGTGCACCCATGACCAGCTCTGAAACCAGATTGCATAGCAGAGAAGGTATGGTGAGATTCAAAATGGTCGGTAATCTGTTTGTTGACTTGGCTTTCGAAGACCTTAGAAAGGCATGGTAGGATAGATATAGGTCTGTAGCAGTTTGGGTCAAGAGTGTCCCCCCCTTTGAAGAGGGGGATGACCGCAGCTGCTTTCCAATCTATGGGAATCTCAGACGACACGAAAGAGAGGTTGAACAGGCTAGTAATAGGGGTGGCAACAATTTCGGCAGATAATTTTAGAAAGAAAGGGTCCAGATTGTCTAGCCCGGCTGATTTGTAGGGGTCCAGATTTTGCAGCTCTTTCAGAACATCAGCTGAATGGATTTGGGAGAAGGAGAAATGGGGAAGGCTTGGGCGAGTTGCTGTTGGGGGTGCAGTGCTGTTGACAGGGGTAGGAGTAGCCAGGTGGAAAGCATGGCCAGCAGTAGAAAAATGCTTATTGAAATTTTCAATTATGGTGGATTTATCAGTGGTGACAGTGTTTCCTATCTTCAGTGCAGTGGGGAGCTGGGAGGAGGTGTTCTTATTCTCCATGGACTTTACAGTGTCCCAGAACTTTTTTGAGTTAGTGTTGCAAGAAGCAAATTTCTGCTTGAAAAAGCTAGCCTTGGCTTTTCTAACTGCCTGTGTATAATGGTTTCTAGCTTCCCTGAACAGCTGCATATCACGGGGGCTGTTCGATGCTAATGCAGAACGCCATAGGATGTTTTTGTGTTGGTTAAGGGCAGTCAGGTCTGGGGAGAACCAAGGGCTATATCTGTTCCTGGTTCTAAATTTCTTGAATGGGGCATGTTTATTTAAGATGGTTAGGAAGGCATTTTTAAAAAATATCCAGGCATCCTCTACTGACGGGATGAGGTCAATATCCTTCCAGGATACCCCGGCCAGGTCGATTAGAAAGGCCTGCTCGCTGAAGTGTTTCAGGGAGCGTTTTACAGTGATGAGAGGAGGTCGTTTGACCGCTGACCCATTACGGATGCAGGCAATGAGGCAGTGATCGCTGAGATCTTGGTTGAAGACAGCAGAGGTGTATTTAGAGGGGAAGTTGGTTAGGATGATATCTATGAGGGTGCCCGTGTTTAAGGCTTTGGGGAGGTACCTGGTAGGTTCATTGATAATTTGTGTGAGATTGAGGGCATCAAGTTTAGATTGTAGGATGGCTGGGGGGTTAAGCATGTTCCAGTTTAGGTCGCCTAGCAGCACGAGCTCTGAAGATAGATGGGGGGCAATCAGTTCACATACGGTGTCCAGAGCACAGCTGGGGGCAGAGGGTGGTCTATAGCAGGCGGCAACGGTGAGAGACTTGTTTTTAGAGAGGTGGATTTTTAAAAGTAGAAGTTCAAATTGTTTGGGTACAGACCTGGATAGTAGGACAGAACTCTGCAGGCTATCTTTGCAGTAGATTGCAACACCGCCCCCTTTGGCAGTTCTATCTTGTCTGAAAATGTTGTAGTTTGGAATTAAAATGTCTGAATTTTTGGTGGTCTTCCTAAGCCAGGATTCAGACACAGCTAGAACATCCGGGTTGGCAGAGTGTGCTAAAGCATTGAATAGAACAAACTTAGGGAGGAGGCTTCTAATGTTAACATGCATGAAACAAAGGCTATTACGGTTACAGAAGTCGTCAAAAGAGAGCGCCTGGGGAATAGGAGTGGAGCTAGGCACTGCAGGGCCTGGATTCACCTCTACATCGCCAGAGGAACATAGGAGGAGTAGAATAAGGGTGCGGCTAAAAGCAATAAGAATTGGTCGTCTAGAACGTCTGGAACAGAGAGTAAAAGGAGGTTTCTGGGGGCGATAAAATAGCATCAAGGTATAATGTACAGACAAAGGTAAGGTAGGATGTGAATACAGTGGAGGTAAACCTAGGTATTGATTGATGAAGAGAGAGATATTGTCTCTAGAAACATCATTGAAACCAGGAGATGTCATTGCATGTGTGGGTGGTGGAACTAATAGGTTGGATAAGGTATAGTGAGCAGGACTAGAGGCTCTACAGTGAAATAAGCCAATAAACACTAACCAGAACAGCAATGGACAAGACATATTGACATTAAGGAGAGGCATGCTTAGTCGAGTGATCAAAAGGGTCCAGTGAGTGGAGAGGTTGGTTGAGGGTCACGGCGATTTAGACAGCTAGCCAGGCCAACCAGTAGCAAGCTAGCATAGGATGGAGTCTGTTGTTAGCCACCTCTTGCGTTCGGTCAGTAGATTAGTGGGGTTCCGTGTGGTAGAGGGGATTAATCCAAATCACACAGCAACAACAAAAATAAGAACAATAGATATAGTTATAGAGGCCCGAGAAGAAAACATAATAATAATAAAAATAAATAAATTGTCCGATTGTCTATTCAGATAGCAGCCGGTAAGACAGCTAACGGTTAGCGGGCCGCAGATGGGCGTTCAGGTAACGTCGCGACAGAGGAGCCAGCCGGATCTCATTCAGGTAGATAAGGTAGATTCAGGTAGATATTTGAAGACATATCAAGACTGTTTCAAGGACAGCTTTTTTCCATCTACGTAACATTGCAAAAATCAGAAACTTTCTGTCCAAAAATGATGCAGAAAAATCAATCCATGCTTTTGTCACTTCTAGGTTATACTACTGCAATGCTTTACTTTCCGTCTACCCGGAATTAGCACTAAATAAACTTCAGTGAGTGCTAAATACGGCTGCTACAATCCTGACTAGAACCCCACAATTTGATCATATTACTCCAGTTCTAGTCTCCCTACACTGGCTTCCTGTCAAGGCAAGGGCTGATTTCAAGGTTTTACTGCTAACCTACAAAGCATGGGCTTGCTCCTACCTATCTCTCTGATTTGGTCCTGCCGTACATACCTACACATACGCTACGGTCACAAGACGCAGGCCTCCTAATTGTCCCTAGAATTTCTAAGCAAACAGCTGGAGGCAGGGCTTTCTCCTATAGAGCTCAATTTTTATGGAATGGTCTGCCTACCCATGTGAGAGACGCAAACTCGGTCTCAACCTTTAAGTCTTTACTGAAGACTCATCTCTTCAGTGGGTCATATGATTGAGTGTGGCCCAGGAGTGTGAAGGTGAACGGAAAGGCCCTGGCGCAACGAACCGCCCTTGCTGTCTCTGCCTGGCCGGTTCCCCTCTTTCCACTGGGATTCTCTGCCTCTAACCCTATTACAGGGGCTGAGTCACTGGCTTACTAGGGCTCTTTTATACCATCCCTAGGAGGGGTGCGTCACTTGAGTGCGTTGAGTCACTGTTGTGATCTTCCTGTCTGGGTTGGCGCCCCCCCTTGGGTTGTGCCGTGGCGTAGATCTTTGTGGGCTATACTCGGCCTTGTCTCAGGATCGTAAGTTGGTGGTTGAAGATATCCTTCTAGTGGTGTGGGGGCTGTGCTTTGGCAAAGTGGGTGGGGTTATATCCTTCCTGTTTGGCCCTGTCCGGGGGTGTCCTCGGATAGGGCCACAGTGTCTCCTGACCCCTCCTGTCTCAGCCTCCAGTATTTATGCTGCAGTAGTTTATGTGTCGGGGGGCTAGGGTCAGTTTGTTATATCTGGAATACTTCTCCTGTCCTATCTGGTGTCCTGTGTGAATTTAAGTATGCTCTCTCTAATTCTATCTTTCTTTTTCTCTCTCGGAGGACCTGAGCCCGAGGACCATGCCTCAGGACTAGCGGGCATGATGACTCCTTGCTGTCGGAAGTCCACCTGGCCGTGCTTCTGCTCCAGTTTCAACTGTTCTGCCTGTGATTATTATTATTTGACCATGCTGGTCATTTATGAACATTTGAATATCTTGGCCATGTTCTGTTATAATCTCCACCCGGCACAGCCAGAAGAGGACTGGCCACCCCACATAGCCTGGTTCCTCTCTAGGTTTCTTCTTAGGTTTTGGCCTTTCTAGGGAGTTTTTCCTAGCCACCGTGCTTCTACACCTGCATTGCTTGCTGTTTGGGGTTTTAGGCTGGGTTACTGTACAGCACTTTGAGACATCAGCTGATGTACGAAGGGCTATACAAATACATTTGACTTGATTTGATTTGAAGAGGTGGAGTGAGTTGGAGAGAGAGAGGGAGGGAGAGAGGGAGATGGATGGAGTGAGACAGAGTGATAGTCATAGAGAGTGGGGGGAGAGATGGAAAGTTGGAGGGAGAGAGATGGAGGGACAGAGAGGAGGGAGGTTGTGGAAGGAGAGAGAGAGAGAGGATGGAGAGAGTTAGGGAGGTGGAATTAGAGAGAAGAAGACACCAAGAGAGAGTGGGGGGAGGGAAGATGGAGAGGTGGACGGAGAGAGAGGGTTGACATCATGATTACTTAACAACTTTGAGACAAGTACCAGGCATGACACACATGATAACACACAGTACCACAAACTGACCTGCACCAGGACGTACTGACAAAGTCCAGGGAAGGAGTACTGGAGACCGTCGAAGGTGATGTAATGTCCCTCTCCCACTGTACGACAAACACCATCACACACGTGCGCTGTACAGCTCCAATGTCTGTTCTCACACATACTGCACAGGACACAAACACAACATCAGAGAAAAATGTGGATGATTGTTACGTTAGGTATGGTCTCAAGAAGGTGCATACCAGGTGATATTGTTATATATGGTCTCAACAAGATGCATACCAGGTGATATTGTTATTTATGGTCTCAACAAGGTGCATACCAGGTGATATTGTTACGTTAGGTATGGTCTCAACAAGGTGCATACCAGGTGATATTGTTATATAAGGTCTCAACAAGGTGCATACCAGGTGATATTGTTATGTATGGTCTCAACAAGGTGCATACCAGGTGATATTGTTATGTATGGTCTCAACAAGTTGCATACCAGGTGATATTGTTATATATGGTCTCAGCAAGATGCATACCAGGTGATATTGTTATATATGGTCTCAACAAGGTACATACCAGGTTATATTGTTATATATGGTCTCAACAAGGTGCATACCAGGTGATATTGTTATGTATGGTCTCAACAAGGTGCATACCAGGTGATATTGTTATGTATGGTCTCAACAAGTTGCATACCAGGTGATATTGTTATATATGGTCTCAGCAAGATGCATACCAGGTGATATTGTTATATATGGTCTCAACAAGGTACATACCAGGTTATATTGTTATATATGGTCTCAACAAGGTGCATACCAGGTTATATTGTTATATATGGTCTCAACAAGGTGCATACCAGGTGATATTGTTATGTATGGTCTCAACAAGGTGCATACCAGGTGATATTGTTATATATGGTCTCAACAAGGTACATACCAGGTGATATTGTTATATATGGTCTCAACAAGGTGCATACCAGGTGATATTGTTATGTATGGTCTCAACAAGGTACATACCAGGTGATATTGTTATGTATGGTCTCAACAAGGTGCATACCAGGTGATTTTGTTATGTATGGTCTCAACAAGGTGCATACCAGGTGATATTGTTATGTATGGTCTAAGCCATTTACAGTTAAAGTCTTACATTTACGTACACCTTAGCCAAATACATTTAAACTCAGTTTTCACAATTCCTGAAATGTAATCCTAGTAAAAATTATTAGGTCAGTTAGGGTTAGGATTACCACTTTATTTTAAGAATGTGAAATGTCAGAATAATAGTAGAGAGAATGATTTATTTCAGCTTTTATTCATTTCACCACGTTCTCAGAGGGTCAGAAGTTTACATACACTCAATTAGTATTTGGTAGCATTGCCTGGGTCAAACATTTCGAGTAGCCTTCCACAAGCTTCCCACAATACGTTGGGGGAATTTTGGCACATTCCTCCTGACAGAGCTGGTGTAACTGAGTCAGGTGTATAGGCCTCCTTGCTCGCAAACACTTTTTCAGTTCTGCCCACAAATTTTCTATGGGATTAAGGTCAGGGCTTTGTGATGGCTACTCCAATACCCTGACTTTGTTGTCCTTAAGCCATTTTGACACAACTTTGGAAGTATGCTTGGGGTCATTGTCCATTTGGAAGACACATTTGCAACCAAGCTTTAACTTCCTGACTGATGTCTTGAGATGTTGTTTTCCTTTCTCATAAATCCATCTATTTTGTGAAGTGCACCAGTCCCTCCTGCAGCAAAGCACCCCCACAACATGATGCTACCACCCCCGTGCTTCACGGTGGGGATGGTGTTCCCCCTTTTTTCCTCCAAACATAACGATGGTCATTATGGCCAAACAGTTCTATTTTTGTTTCATCAGACCAGAGGACATTTCTCCAAAAAGTACGATCTTTGTCCCTATGTGCAGTTGCAAACCGTAGTCTGGATTTTCTATGTTGGTTTTGGAATAGTGGCTTCTGGCTTGCTGAGTGACCTTTCAGATTATGTCGATATAGGACTCGTTTTACTGTGAATATATATACTTTTGTACCTGTTTCCTACAGCATCTTAAGGTCCTTTGCTGTTGTTCTGGGATTGATTTGCACTTTTTGCACCAAAGTACGTTGATCTCTAGGAGACAGAACGCGCCTCCATCCTGACCGGCTGTGCGGTCCCATGGTGTTTATATTTGCATACTATTGTTTGTACAGATGAACATGCTACCTTCAGGCATTTGGACATTTCTCCCAAGGATGAACCAGACTTGTGGAGGTCTACAATTTTTTTCCTGATGTCTTAGCTAATTTCTTTGGATTTTCCTATGATGTCAAGCAAAGAGGCACTGAGTTTGAAGGTAGGCCTTGAAATACAGTGCCTTGCGAAAGTATTTGGCCCCCTTGAACTTTGCGACCTTTTGCCAAATTTCAGGCTTCAAACATAAAGATATAAAACAGTATTTTTTTGTGAAGAATCAACAACAAGTGGGACACAATCATGAAGTGGAACGACATTTATTGGATATTTCAACCTTTTTTAACAAATCAAAAACTGAAAAATTGGGCGTGCAAAATTATTCAGCCCCCTTAAGTTAATACTTTGTAGCGCCACCTTTTGCTGCGATTACAGTTGTAAGTCACTTGGGGTATGTCTCTATCAGTTTTGCACATCGAGAGACTGACATTTTTTCCCATTCCTCCTTGCAAAACAGCTTGAGCTCAGTGAGGTTGGATGGAGAGCATTTGTGAACAGCAGTTTTCAGTTCTTTCCACAGATTCGATTGGATTCAGGTCTGGACTTTGACTTGGCCATTCTAACACCTGGATATGTTTATTTTTGAACCATTCCATTGTAGATGTTGCTTTATGTTTTTGGATCATTGTCTTGCTGGAAGACAAATCTCCGTCCCAGTCTCAGGTCTTTTGCAGACTCCATCAGGTTTTCTTCCAGAATGGTCCTGTATTTGGCTCCATCCATCTTCCCATCAATTTTAACCATCTTCCCTGTCCCTGCTGAAGAAAAGCAGGCCCAAACCATGATGCTGCCACCACCATGTTTGACAGTGGGGATGGTGTGTTCAGCTGTGTTGCTTTTACGCCAAACATAACGTTTTGCATTGTTGCCAAAAAGTTCAATTTCTTCAACTTCTTCCACATGTTTGGTGTGTCTCCCAGGTGGCTTGTGGCAAACTTTAAACAACACTTTTTATGGATATCTTTAAGAAATGGCTTTCTTCTTGCCACTCTTCCATAAAAGCCAGATGTGTGCAATATACGACTGATTGTTGTCCTATGGACAGAGTCTCCCACCTCAGCTGTAGATCTCTGCAGTTCATCCAGAGTGATCATGGGCCTCTTGGCTGCATCTCTGATCAGTCTTCTCCTTGTATGAGCTGAAAGTTTAGAGGGACGGCCAGGTCTTGGTAGATTTGCAGTGGTCTGATACTCCTTCCATTTCAATATTATCGCTTGCACAGTGCTCCTTGGGATGTTTAAAGCTTGGGAAATCTTTTTGTATCCAAATCCGGCTTTAAACTTCTTCACAACAGTATCTCGGACCTGCCTGGTGTGTTCCTTGTTCTTCATGATGCTCTCTGCGCTTTTAACGGACCTCTGAGACTATCACAGTGCAGGTGCATTTATACGGAGACTTGATTACACACAGGTGGATTGTATTTATCATCATTAGTCATTTAGGTCAACATTGGATCATTCAGAGATCCTCACTGAACTTCTGGAGAGAGTTTGCTGCACTGAAAGTAAAGGGGCTGAATAATTTTGCACGCCCAATTTTTCAGTTTTTGATTTGTTAAAAAAGTTTGAAATATCCAATAAATGTCGTTCCACTTCATGATTGTGTCCCACTTGTTGTTGATTCTTCACAAAAAATACAGTTTTTTTTCTTTATGTTTGAAGCCTGAAATGTGGCAAAAGGTTGCAAAGTTCAAGGGGGCCGAATACTTTCGCAAGGCACTGTATATCCACCGGCACACCTCCTATTGACTCAAATGATGTCAATTAGCCTATCAGAAGTTTCTAAAGCCATGACATCATTTTCTGGAATTTTCCAAGCTGTTTAAAGGCACAGTCAACTTAGAGTATGTAAACCTTTTACACCCAGGAATTGTAATACAGTAAATTATAAGTTAAATAATTTGTCTGTAAACAATTGTTGGAAAAATAACATGTGTCATGCACAAAGTAGCTGTCCTAACCGACTTGCCAAAAACGAGTTTTAATGACTCCAACCTAAGTGTATGTAAACTTCCGACTTCAACTGTACATACCAGGTGTTACGGTATGTTTTAAACCAGGTACTTACCAGGTTTTACATAAGGTACATCTAATTAAGGTACGTACCAGGTGTTACAGTCCATATTGATGCTCTGTCCAGGTGCATAGGCTCTGTTGTTATGGTAACACGGACACTGCTCTGGAGTGATGCACTCTCTCCTATGTCGAACCTGAATCAAACAATCAATCAAGTTTTTAAAACCATTTTTTTAAACAGGGACTGACCGACTGGTGGCTGGACTCTCTGGCCAATCAGTTACATGTATCTATCACTTAGTTCACACCCTGACAGACAGACAGACAGACAGACAGACAGACAGACAGACAGACAGACAGACAGACAGACAGACACAGACCTTGACTAGGACGTAGGTTAGTGTCAAGGTCAGGGTTAGGGTTAGAGGTCAGGGATACGTACCGTGCCGTTTGGACAGAGACTGCCGGGGATACAGGCCAGACTGAAACAGTATTTATTTGGTGTTGTATTTTGTTAGGATCCCCATTAGCTGTTGCTAATCAGCAACTACTCTTCAAGGGGTCCAAACAAAACATGAAACATTACATAATACTAGAAACGTGCATGCCCCGCCCACCTGAGGATCTCCTTTACAGCTGTTATGCACGTGAGTGAGGACCCAAAAGCGGTTTAACAAAAACAGAGTTCTTTAATGTCGAAACACAGGTAAGACATAGATCCTCTTCAATGTATGTGATGGCAAAATAAACAACCCGCAGAGAGGGCGACAAATGAAACATAAAGTCCTTCTGAATATCACAGAAGAGTTCCCCTTCTAGCAGCAGAGGAGAATAGCTGAGTTAGAGTCCCCTTCTAGCAGCAGAGGGGACAGAGGTACCTGATCACACGTAGCCTCAGATGAACAGGCAGATTCCGACAGGACAGGACAAGGTTGAAGCAAACAAGACGATAGTTTGGTTGTGGCATGAGAAACTCAAACGAGAATCTGACAAAGACAGAAGCAGGAACAGAGAGAGAAATAGAGACCTAATCAGAGGGAAAAAAGGGAACAGGTGGGAAAAGGGTGAACGAGGTAGTTAGAGAAGATAAGGAACAGCTGGGGGAAGGAGGGGAAGAGAAGGTAACCTAATACGACCAGCAGAGGGAGACAGGGTGAAGAGAAAGAACAGGAACAAGACATAATATGACAATACATGACAGTACCCCCCCACTCACCGAGCGCCTCCTGGCGCACTCGAGGAGGAAACCTGGCGGCAACGGAGGAAATCATCGATCAGCGAACGGTCCAGCACGTCCCGAGAGGGAACCCAACTCCTTTCCTCAGGACCGTACCCCTCCCAATCCACTAGGTACTGATGACCACGGCCCCGAGGACGCATGTCCAAAATCTTACGGACCCTGTAGATAGGTGCGCCCTCGACAAGGATGGGGGGGGGGGGGGGACGACGAGCGGGGGCGCGAAGAACGGGCTTAACACAGGAGACATGGAAGACCGGGTGGACGCGACGAAGATTTCGCGGAAGAAGAAGTCGCACTGCGACAGGATTAATGATCTGAGAAATACGGAACGGACCAATGAACCGCGGGGTCAACTTGCGAGAAGCTGTCTTAAGGGGAAGGTTCTGAGTGGAGAGCCAAACTCTCTGACCGCGACAATATCTAGGACTCTTAGTTCTACGCTTATTAGCGGCTCTCACAGTCTGCGCCCTATAACGGCAAAGTGCAGACCTGACCCTCTTCCAGGTGCGCTCGCAACGTTGGACAAAAGCCTGAGCGGAGGGGACGCTGGACTCGGCGAACTGAGACGAGAACAGCGGAGGCTGGTACCCGAGGCTACTCTGAAAAGGAGATAGCCCGGTCGCAGACGAAGGAAGCGAGTTGTGGGCGTATTCTGCCCAGGGGAGCTGTTCTGACCAAGACGCAGGGTTACGAAAAGAAAGACTGCGTAAGATGCGACCAATAGTCTGATTGGCCCGTTCTGCTTGACCGTTAGACTGGGGGTGAAAGCCGGAAGAGAGACTGACGGAAGCCCCAATCAAACGGCAAAACTCCCTCCAAAATTGAGACGTGAATTGCGGACCCCTGTCCGAAACGACGTCTGACGGAAGGCCATGAATTCTGAAAACATTCTCGATGATGATTTGTGCCGTTTCTTTAGCAGAAGGGAGCTTAGCAAGGGGAATAAAATGAGCCGCCTTAGAGAACCTATCGACAACCGTAAGAATAACAGTCTTCCCCGCTGACGAAGGCAGTCCGGTGATAAAATCTAAGGCGATGTGAGACCACGGTCGAGAGGGAATGGGAAGCGGCCTGAGACGGCCGGCAGGAGGGGAGTTACCGGACTCAGTCTGCGCGCAGACCGAACAAGCAGCCACGAAACGACGCGTGTCATGCTCCCGGGTGGGCCACCAAAAACGCTGGCGAATGGAAGCAAGCGTACCCCGAACGCCAGGGTGGCCGGCTAACTTGGCAGAGTGAGCCCACTGAAGAACGGCCAGACGAGTAGGAACGGGAACGAAAAGAAGGTTCCTAGGACAAGCGCGCGGCGACGGAGTGTGAGTGAGTGAGTGCTTGCTTTACCTGCCTCTCAATTCCCCAGACAGTCAACCCGACAACACGCCCCTCAGGGAGAATCCCCTCGGGGTCAGTGGAGGCTACTGAAGAACTGAAGAGACGAGATAAAGCATCAGGCTTGGTGTTCTTAGAGCCCGGACGATAAGAAATCACGAACTCGAAACGAGCGAAAAACAGCGCCCAACGAGCCTGACGCGCATTAAGTCGTTTGGCAGAACGGATGTACTCAAGGTTCCTATGGTCAGTCCAAACGACAAAAGGAACGGTCGCCCCCTCCAACCACTGTCGCCATTCGCCTAGGGCTAAGCGGATGGCGAGCAGTTCGCGGTTTCCCACATCATAGTTAAGTTCCGACGGCGACAGGCGATGAGAAAAATACGCGCAAGGGTGGACCTTGTCGTCAGAGAGGGAGCGCTGAGAAAGAATGGCTCCCACGCCCACCTCTGACGCGTCAACCTCGACAACGAACTGTCTAGAGACGTCAGGTGTAACAAGGATAGGTGCGGATGTAAAACGATTCTTGAGGAGATCAAAAGCTCCCTGGGCGGAAACGGACCACTTAAAGCACGTCTTGACAGAAGTAAGGGCTGTGAGAGGAGCTGCCACCTGACCGAAATTACGGATGAAACGACGATAGAAGTTCGCGAAGCCGAGAAAGCGCTGCAGCTCGACGCGTGACTTAGGGACGGGCCAAACAATGACAGCTTGGACCTTAGCGGGATCCATCTTAATGCCTTCAGCGGAAATAACAGAACCGAGAAATGTGACGGAGGAGGCATGAAAAGTGCACTTCTCAGCCTTCACAAAAAGACAATTCTCTAAAAGGCGCTGGAGGACACGTCGAACGTGCTGAACATGAATCTGGAGTGACGGTGAAAAAAATCAGGATATCGTCAAGGTAAACGAAAACAAAGATGTTCAGCATGTCTCTCAGGACGTCATTGACTAATGCCTGAAAGACAGCTGGAGCGTCAGCGAGGCCGAAAGGAAGAACCCGGTATTCAAAGTGCCCTAACGGAGTGTTAAACGCCGTCTTCCACTCGTCCCCCTCCCTGATGCGCACGAGATGGTAAGCGTTACGAAGGTCCAACTTAGTGAAAAACCTGGCTCCCTGCAGGATCTCGAAGGCTGAAGACATAAGAGGAAGCGGATAACGATTCTTCACTGTTATGTCATTCAGCCCTCGATAATCTATGCAGGGGCGCAGAGACCCGTCCTTCTTCTTGACAAAAAAAAACCCCGCTCCGGCGGGAGAGGAGGAGGGGACTATGGTACCGGCGTCAAGAGCTACAGACAAATAATCTTCGAGAGCCTTACGCTCGGGAGCCGACAGAGAGTATAGTCTACCCCGGGGGGGAGTGGTTCCCGGAAGGAGATCAATACTACAATCATACGACCGGTGTGGAGGAAGAGAGGTGGCCCTGGACCGACTGAACACCGTGCGCAGATCGTGATATTCCTCCGGCACCCCTGTCAAATCACCAGGCTCCTCCTGTGAAGAAGAGACAGAGGAAACAGGAGGGATAGCAGACATTAAACATTTCACATGACAAGAGACGTTCCAGGAGAGGATAGAATTACTAGACCAATTAATAGAAGGATTATGACAAACTAGCCAGGGATGGCCCAAAACAACAGGTGTAAAAGGTGAACGAAAAATTAAAAAAGAAAGGGTTTCGCTATGATTACCAGAGACAGTGAGGGTTAAAGGTAGCGTCTCACGCTGAATCCTGGGGAGAGGACTACCATCCAAAGCGAACAAGGCCGTGGGCTCCCTTAACTGTCTGAGAGGAATGTCATGTTCCCGAGCCCAGGTCTCGTCCATAAAACAGCCCTCCGCCCCAGAGTCTATCAAGGCACTGCAGGAAGCTGACGAACCGGTCCAGCGTAGATGGACCGACAATGTAGTGCAGGATCTTGAAGGAGAGACAGGAGTAGTAGCGCTCACCAGTAGCCCTCCGCTTACTGATGAGCTCTGGCTTTTACTGGACATGAAGTGACAAAATGACCAGCGGAACCGCAATAGAGACAGAGGCGGTTGGTGATTCTCCGTTCCCTCTCCTTAGTCGAGATGCGGATACCTCCCAGCTGCATAGGCTCAGCACCCGAGCCGGCAGAGGAAGATGGTAGTGATGCGGAGAGGGGGGCAACGGAGAACGCGAGCTCCTTTCCACGAGCTCGGTGACGAAGATCAACCCGTCGCTCTATGCGAATAGCGAGTTCAATCAAGGAATCCACGCTGGAAGGAACCTCCCAGGAGAGAATCTCATCCTTTACCTCCGCGCGGAGACCCTCCAGAAAACGAGCGAGCAAAGCCGGCTCGTTCCAGTCACTGGAGGCAGCAAGAGTGCGAAACTCAATAGAGTAGTCTGTTATGGAACGATTACCTTGACATAGGGAAGACAGGGCCCTGGAAGCTTCCTCCCCAAAAACAGAACGATCAAAAACCCGTATCATCTCCTCATTAAAGTCCTGATACTGGTTAGTACACTCAGCCCTTGCCTCCCAGATTGCCGTGCCCCACTCACGAGCCCGTCCAGTAAGGAGAGATATGACGTAGGCGATACGAGCTGTGCTCCTGGAGTAAGTGTTGGGCTGGAGAGAAAGCACAATATCACACTGGGTGAGGAACGAGCGGCATTCAGTGGGCTCCCCAGAGTAACACGGCGGGTTATTGATTCTGGGCTCCGGAGATTCGAAAGCCCTGGAAGTGGCCGGTGGATCGAGGCAGAGATGGTGAATCTGTTCTGTGAGGTTGGAGACTTGGGCGGTCAGGGTCTCAACGGCATGTCGAGCAGCAGACAATTCCTGCTCGTGTCTGCCTAGCATCGCTCCCTGGATCTCGACGGCTGAGTGGAGAGGATCCGAAGTCGCTGGGTCCATTCTTGGTCAGATTCTTCTGTTATGCACGTGAGTGAGGACCCAAAAGCGGTTTAACAAAAACAGAGTTCTTTAATGTCGAAACACAGGTAAGACATAGATCCTCTTCAATGTATGTGATGGCAAAATAAACAACCCGCAGAGAGGGCGACAAATGAAACATAAAGTCCTTCTGAATATCACAGAAGAGTTCCCCTTCTAGCAGCAGAGGAGAATAGCTGGGTTAGAGTCCCCTTCTAGCAGCAGAGGGGACAGAGGTACCTGATCACACGTAGCCTCAGATGAACAGGCAGATTCCGACAGGACAGGACAAGGTTGAAGCAAACAAGACGATAGTTTGGTTCTGGCATGAGAAACTCAAACGAGAATCTGACAAAGACAGAAGCAGGAACAGAGAGAGAAATAGAGACCTAATCAGAGGGAAAAAAGGGAACAGGTGGGAAAAGGGTGAACGAGGTAGTTAGAGAAGATAAGGAACAGCTGGGGGAAGGAGGGGAAGAGAAGGTAACCTAATACGACCAGCAGAGGGAGACAGGGTGAAGAGAAAGAACAGGAACAAGACATAATATGACAATACATGACAACAGCCATCTATTTCCTGTTTGAGGGCTGCAAAATCCACTTGTCACTTAAATCACGCTGGATTGAGTGCTTTCATTTTGCTCCTGCAACACTTTTATACTCTTGCTTGTGCCTGTCGTTTTTCCCTGTTAACATTACAACCGTGGAGATGTTTGTAATGAACTGTCAAACACACCCCGGTAAATGACTGAAATATGCTCAATGGAATACTTTGTCTTTGCATCTAAAGAACGCTTAATCTTTGTCTGGGATTTAATGCATCATCTCAACACTTACATAAAAAGACAGAGAAGAAAGAGAATGTTATTTTGGGCCAGGGATAGGATACATACCAAACTGGGGAGGCAGGTAGCCTAGTGTTTAGAGTGTTGGACTAGTCACCAAAAGGTTACAAGATCGAATCCCCAAGCTGACAAGATAAAAATCTGTTGTTCTGGCTCTGAACAAGGTAGTTAACCCAATGTTCCTAGGCTGTTATTGAAAATAAGAATGTGTTCTTGTGTGTTTTGCATGTAGGGGGCAGTATTTTTGTTTTTGGCTAAAAAACATACCCATTTGAAACTGCCTATTTCTCAGCCACAGAAACTAGAATGTGCATATAATTGTCAGATTATGATAGAAAACACTCTAAAGTTTCCAAAACTGTACAAATATTGGCTGTGAGTATAACAGAACTGATATTGCAAGCGAAAGCCTGAGGAAAATCCAATCAGGAAGTGCCTTTTATTTTGAAACCTCTCTGTTCCTAAGCATGCCTATCCTCCATTTAAAGGGATTTCAACCAGATTCCTTTTTATATGGCTTCTCTAAGGTGTCAACAGTCTTTAGACAGTTTCAGGCTTTTATTTTGAAAAATGAGCGTGAAGGATCACATTGCGTAAGTGGATAGGTGGGGGCTCTCAGAGTGAGTTTTGCGCAACTGAGTAAAGCGGCCATTGTTTCTCCCGCTGTTATTGAAAAAGCTACACACTCGGTTGATATATTATCGAATGTATATTTTAAAAACAACTTGTGGATTGATTATAAAAAACGTTTGACATGTTTCTGTGGACATTATGGATATTAGTTGGAATATACGTCTGCGTTGTCGTGACCGCCCTTTCCTGTGGATTTCTGAACATAACGCGACAAACAACCGTCGGTATTTTGGGTATAAAAATAATCTTTATGGAACAAAAGGAACATTTGTTGTGTAACTGGGAGTCTCGTGAGTGAAAACATCCGAAGATCATCAAAGAATTGCTTTTCTGATTTTCGTGACCTAGCTACTTAATATATAATGTTTTGCGATGCTATCGATAAACTTACTCAAACGCTTGGATTGCTTTCGCTGTAAAGCATAATTTCAAAATCTGAGATGACAGGCGGATTAACAAAAGGCTAAACTGTGTTTTGCAATATTGCACTTGTGATTTCATGAATATTAATATTTTTTTGTAATATTATTTGGATGTGGTGCAATGCTATTCAGCGGTTGCTGATGACAATTATCCCGGTACCGGGATGGGTAGCGTCACTGACTCGCCTTGTTAATTACATAAAAATAAATTAAAAATAAAAAAACTCTGAAACCAGGGTCAGGGTACAGATCAAACTCTGGAAACAGGGTCAGGGTACAGACCAAACTCTGGAACCAGGGTCAGGGTACAGACCAAACTCTGGAAACAGGATCAGGGTACAGATCAAACCCTGGAACCTTGTCAGTATACAGACAAACTCTGGAAACAGGGGCAGGGTACAGACCAAACTCTGGAAACAGGGTCAGTATACACACCAAACTCCGGAAACAGGGTCAGGATACAGACCAAACTCTGGAACCAGGGTCAGGATACAGACCAAACTCTGGAACTAGGGTCAGGATACAGACCAAACTCTGAAACCAGGGTTTGGATACTGACCAAACTCTGGAAACAGAGTCTGGGTACAGACCAAACTCTGTAACCAGGGTCAGGATACAGACCAAACTCTGGAACCAGGGTTAGGATACAGACCAAACTCTGGGGACCAGGGTCAGGATACAGACCAAACTCTGTGGACCAGGGTAAGGGTACAGACCAAACCCTGTGAACCAGGGTCAGGGTACAGGCAAAACTCCGGGGACTAGGGTAAGGGTACAGACCAAACTCTGGGGACCAGGGTCAGGATACAGATCCAATTCTGGGGACGAGGGTCAGGAAAAAGAACAAACGCTGTGTTCCAGGGTCAGGTTACAGAAAAAATTATGGGGACCAAATTCAGGAACAATACCAAACTCTGTGGAACAGGGTAAGGGTACAGATCTAAATCTGGAACCATGGTCAGTATAAAGATCAAATTCCGGGACCTGAGTCAGAGTACAGACCAAACTCTGGAACCATGGTCAGTATACAGACGAAACTCTGGTACAGACCAAACTCTGGGGACAAGGGTCAGGGTAAAGACCAAACTCTGGGGACCAGGGTCAGGGTAAAGACCAAACTCTGGGGACCAGGGTCAGGGTACAGACCAAACTCTGGGGACCAGGGTCAGGGTCAGGTTACAGACCAAACTCTGGGGACAAGGGTCAGGGTACAGACCAAACTCTGGGGACCAGGGTCTGGGTACAGACCAAACTCTGTGGACCAGGGTCAGGGTACAGACCAACCTCTGTGGACCAGGGTAAGGGTACTGACCAAACTCTGGGGACCATGGTAAGGGTCAGGTTACAGACCAAACTCTGGGGACCAGGGTAAGGGGCAGGTTACAGACCAAACTCTGGGGACCAGGGTCAGGGTACAGACAAACCTCTGGGGACCACGGTCAGGGTACAGACCAAACTCTGGGGACTAGGGTAAGGGTACAGACCAAACTCTGGGGACCATGGTAAGGGTCCGGTTACAGACCAAACTCTGGGGACAAGGGTCAGGGTACAGACCAAACTCTGGGGACTAGGGTAAGGGTACAGACCAAACTCTGGGGACCATGGTAAGGGTCCGGTTACAGACCAAACTCTGGGGACAAGGGTCAGGGTACAGACCAAACTCTGGGGACTAGGGTAAGGGTACAGTCCAAACTCTCTGGACAAGGGGAAGGGTACAGACCAAACTCTGGGGACTAGGGTAAGGGTACAGTCCAAACTCTCTGGACAAGGGTAAGGGTACAGACCAAACTCTGGGGACCATGGTTAGGGTCAGGTTACAGACCAAACTCTGGGGAACAGGGTAAGGGACAGGTTACAGACCAAACTCTCGGGACCAGGGTTAGGGTCAGGTTACAGACCAAACTCTGGGGACTAGAGTAAGTGTACAGTCCAAACTCTCTGGACCAGGGTAAGGGTACAGACCAAACTCTGGGGACCATGGTAAGGGTCAGGTTACAGACCAAACCCTGTGGACCAGGGTAAGGGACAGGATACAGACCAAACTCTTGGGACCAGGGTTAGGGTCAGGTTACAGACCAAACTCTGCGGACTAGGGTAAGGGTACAGACCAAACTCTGGGGACCAGGGTCAGGGTACAGACCAACCTCTGGTAACCACGGTCAGGGAACAGACCAAACTCTGGGGACTAGGGTAAGGGTACAGACCAAACTCTGGGGACCATGGTAAGGGTCCTGTTACAGACCAAACTCTGGGGACAAGGGTCAGGGTACAGACCAAACTCTGGGGACTAGGGTAAGGGTACAGTCCAAACTCTCTGGACAAGGGGAAGGGTACAGACCAAACACTGGGGGCCATGGTAAGGGTCAGGTTACAGACCAAACTCTGGGGACCAGAGTAAGTGTACAGTCCAAACTCTCTGGACCAGGGTTAGGGTACAGACCAAACTCTGGGGACCATGGTAAGGGTCAGGTTACAGACCAAATTCTGGGGACCAGGGTAAGGGACAGGTTACAGACCAAACACTCGGGACCAGGGTTAGGGTCAGGTTACAGACCAAACTCTGGGGACCAGGGTAAGGGTACAGACCAAACTCTGGGGACCATGGTAAGGGTCAGGTTACAGACCAAACTCTGGGGACCAGGGTAAGGAACAGGTTGCAGACCAAACTCTCGGGACCAGGGTTAGGGTCAGGTTACAGACCAAACTCTGGGGACCAGGGTAAGGGTACAAACCAAACTCTGGGGACCAGGGTCAGGGTACAGACCAACCTCTGGTGACCACGGTCAGGGTACAGACCAAACTATCGGGTCTAGGGTAAGGGTACAGACCAATCTCTGGGGAGTAGGGTAAGGGTACAGACCAAACTCTGGGGAACAGTTTCAAGGTCAGGATACAGACAAAACTCTGGGGACCCGGGTCAGGATACAGACCAAACTCTGGGGACCAGGGTCAGGATACAGAGCAAACTCTGGAGACCAGGGTCAGGATACAGACCAAACTCCGGGGACCAGGGTCAGTGTAAAGACCAAACTCTGTGGACCAGGATAAGGGTACAGACCAACCTCTGGGGACCAGGGTCAGGGTACAGACCAACCTCTGGGGACCACTGTCAGGGTACAGACCAAACTCTGGGGACTAGTGTAAGGTACAGACCAACCTCTGGGGACCACGGTCAGGGTACAGACCAAACTCATGGGGCAAGGGTAAGGGTACAGACCAAACTCTGGGGACCAGGGTCAGGATTCAGACCAAACTCTGGAGACCAGGGTCAGGATACAGACCAAACTCTGGGGACCAGGGTCAGTGTAAAGACCAAACTCTGTGGACCAGGATAAGGGTACAGACCAACCTCTGGGGACCAGGGTCAGGGTACAGACCAACCTCTGGGGACCACGGTCAGGGTACAGACCAAACTCTGGGGACCACGGTCAGGGTACAGACCAAACTCTGGGGACTATGGTAAGGGTACAGATCAACCTCTGGGGACCACGGTCAGGGTACAGACCAAACTCATGGGGCTAGGGTAAGGGTACAGACCAAACTCTGGGGACCAGGGTCAGGATACAGACCAAACTCTGGGGAGCAGGGTCAGGGTACAGACCAACCTCTGGGGACAACGGTCAGGGTACAGACTAAACTCTGGGGACTAGGGTAAGGGTACAGACCAAACTCCGGGGACCAGCGTCATGATACTGACCAAACTCTGGGGACCCGGGTCAAGATGCAGACCAAACTCTGGGGACAAGGGTCAGGGTACAGACCAAACTCTGGGGACTAGGGTAAGTGTACAGTCCAAACTCTCTGGAGCAGGGTAAGGGTACAGACCAAACTCTGGGGACCGGGGTAAGGGACAGGATACAGACCAAACTCTCGGGACCAGGGTTAGGGTCAGGTTACAAACCAAACTCTGGGGAACAGGGTAAGGGTACAGACCAAACTCTGGGGACCAGGGTCAGGGTACAGACCAAACTCTGGTGACCACGGTCAGGGTACAGACCAAACTCTGGGGACTAGGGTAAGGGTCCGGTTACAGACCAAACTCTGGGGACAAGGGTAAGGGACAGGATACAGAACAAACTCTCGGGACCAGGGTTAGGGTCAGGTTACAAACCAAACTCTGGGGACCAGGGTCAGGGTACAGACCAACCTCTGGTGACCACAGTCAGGGTACAGACCAAACTCTGGGGACTAGGGTAAGGGTACAGACCAAACTCTGGGGACCATAGTAAGGGTCCGGTTACAGACCAAACTCTGGGGACAAGGGTCAGGGTACAGAACAAACGCTGGGGACAAGGGTCAGGGTACAGAACAAACGCTGGGGACTAGGGTAAGGGTACAGTCCAAACTCTCTGGACAAGGGAAGGATACTGACCAAACTCTGGGGACCCGGGTCAAGATACAGACCAAACTCTGGGGACAAGGGTCAGGGTAAAGACCAAACTCTGTGGACTAGGGTAACGGTACAGTCCAAACTCTCTGGACAAGGGTAAGGGTACAGACCAATCTCTGGGGACCATGGTAAGGTTCAGGTTACAGACCAAACTCTAGGGACCAGGGTAAGGGACAGGTTACAGACCAAACTCTCGGGACCAGGGTAAGTGTACAGTCCAAACTCTCTGGACCAGGGTAAGGGTACAGACCAAACTCTGGGGACCATGGTAAGGGTCAGGTTACAGACCAAACTTTGGGGACCAGGGTAAGGGACAGGTTACAGACCAAACTCTCGGGACCAGGGTTAGGGTCAGGTTACAGACCTAACTCTGGGGACCAGGGTAAGGGTACAGACCAAACTCTGGGGACCAGGGTCAGGGTACAGACCAACCTCTGGTGACCAAGGTCAGGGAACAGACCAAACTCTCGGGTCTAGGGTCAGGGTACAGACCAAACTCTGGGGAGTAGGGTAAGGATACAGACCAAACTATGGGGAACAGTTTCAAGGTCAGGATACAGACCAAACTCTGGGGACACGGGTCAGGATACAGACCAAACTCTGGGGACCAGGGTCAGGATACAGACCAAACTCTGGAGACCAGGGTCAGGATACAGACCAAACACTGGGGACCAGGGTCAGTGTAAAGACCAAACTCTGTGGACCAGGATAAGGGTACAGACCAACCTCTGCGGACCAGGGTCAGGGTACAGACCAACCTCTGGGGACCACGGTCAGGGTACAGACCAAACTCTGGGGACTAGGGTAAGGGTACAGACCAACCTCTGGGGACCACGGTCAGGGTACAACCAAACTCATGGGGCTAGGGTAAGGGTACAGACCATACTCTGGGGACCAGGGTCAGGATACAGACCAAACTCTGGGGAGTAGGGTCAGGGTACAGACCAACCTCTGGGGACCACGGTCAGAGTACAGACCAAACTCTGGGGACTAGGGTAAGGGTACAGACCAAACTCCGGGGACCAGCGTTAGGATACAGACCAAACTCTGTGGACCAGGGTCAGGGTACAGACCAAACTCTGGAGACCAGGGTAAGGATACAGACCAAACTCTGGGGACCAGGATTAGGGTACAGACCAACCTCTCGGGACCAGGGTCAGGATACAGACCAAACTCTGGGGACTAGGGTAAGGGTACAGACCAAACTCTGTGGACCATGGTAAGGGTCCGGTTACAGACCAAACTCTGGGGACCAGGGTCAGGATACAGACCAAACTCTGGAGACCAGGGTAAGGATACAGACCAAACTCTGTGGACCAGGGTCAGGGTACAGACCAAACTCTGGAGACCAGGGTCAGGATACAGACCAAACTCTGGAGACCAGGGTAAGGATACAGACCAAACTCTGTGGACCAGGGTCAGGGTACAGACCAAACTCTGGGGACCAGGATTAGGGTACAGACCAACCTCTCGGGACCAGGGTCAGGATACAGACCAAACTCTGGGGACTAGGGTAAGGGTACAGACCAAACTCTGTGGACCATGGTAAGGGTCCGGTTACAGACCAAACTCTGGGGACCAGGGTAAGGGTCAGGTTACAGACCAAACTCTGGGGACAAGGGTCAGGGTACAGACCAACCTCTCGGGACCAGGGTCAGGATACAGACCAAACTCTGGGGACTAGGTTAAGGGTACAGACCAAACTCTGTGGACCATGGTAAGGGTCCGGTTACAGACCAAACTCTGGGGACCAGGGTCAGGGTACAGACCAAGCTCTGGGGACCAGGATAAGGGTACAGACAAACCTCTGGGGACCAGGGTCAGGATACATACCAAACTCTGGGGACTAGGGTAAGGGTACAGACCAAACTCTGTGGACCATGGTAAGGGTCCGGTTACAGACCAAACTCTGGGGACCAGGGTAATGGTCAGGTTACAGACCAAACTCTGGGGACCATGGTAAGGGTCAGGTTACAGACCAAACTATGGGGACCAGGGTAAGGGGCAGGTTACAGACCAAACTCTGGGGACCAGGGTCAGGATACAGACCGAACTATGGGGACCAGGGTAAGGATACAGACCAAACTCTGGGGACCAGGGTCAGGGAACAGACTAATCTCTAGGGACCAGGATAAGGGTACAGACCAAACTCTGGGGACCAGGGTAAAGGTACAGACCAAACTCTGGGGACCATGGTAAGGGTCAGGTTACAGACCAAACTCTGGGGACCAGGGTAAGGGACAGGTTACAGACCAAACTCTCGGGGCCAGAGTTAGGGTCAGGTTACAGACCAAACTCTGGGGACCAGGTTCAGGGTACAGACCAAACTCTGGGGACTAGGGTAAGGGTACAGACCAAACTCTGTGGACCATGGTAAGGGTCCGGTTACAGACCAAACTCTGGGGACCAGGGTAAGTGTCATGTTACAGACCAAACTCTGGGGACCATGGTAAGGGTGAGGTTACAGACCAAACTCTGGGGACTAGGGTAAGGGTACAGTCCAAACTCTCTGGACCAGGGTAAGGGTACAGACCAAACTCTGGGGACCAGGATAAGGATACAGACCAAACTCTGGGGACCTGGATCAGGATACAGACCAAACTCTGGGGACTAGGGTAAGGGTACAGACCAAACTCTGTGGACCAGGGTAAGGGTACAGACCAAAGTCTGGGGACCACGGTCAGGGTACAGACCAAACTCTGGGGACTAGGGTAAGGGTACAGACCAAACTCTGGGGACCATGGTAAGGGTCCAGGTTACAGACCAAACTCTGGGGACCAGGGTAAGGGTCAGGTTACAGACCAAACTCTGGGGACAAGGGTCAGGGTAGAGACCAAACTCTGGGGACTAGGGTAAGGGTACAGTCCAAACTCTCGGGACCAGGGTCAGGATGCAGACCAAACTCTGGGGACCAGGGTAAGGGTACAGTCGAAACTCTCTGGACCAGGGTAAGGGTACAGGCCAAACTCTGTGGACCAGGGTCAGGGTACAGACCAAACTCTGGGGACTAGGGTAAGGGTACAGACCAAACTCTGGGGTCCATGGTAAGGCTCAGGTTACAGACCAAACTCTGGGGACCAGGGTCAGGATACAGACCAAACTCTGTGGACCAGGGAAAGGGTCCAGACCAAATTCTGGGGACCAGGGTCAGGGTACACACCAAACTCTGGGGACCCGTGTCAGGATACAGACCAAACTCTGGGGACCAGGGTAAGGATACAGACCAAACTCTGGGGACTAGGGTAAGGGGCAGGTTACAGACAAAACTCTGGGGACCAGGGTAAGGGGCAGGTTACAGACAAAACTCTGGGGACCAGTGTCAGGATACAGACAAAACTCTGGGGACCAGGGTCAGGGTACAGACAAACCTCTGGGGACAAGGGTCAGGGTACAGACCAAACTCTGGGGACTAGGGTAAGGGTACAGTCCAAACTCTCTGGACCAGGGTAAGGGTACAGACCAAACTCTGTTGACCATGGTAAGGGTCAGGTTACAGACCAAACTCTGGGGACCATGGTAAGGGTCAGGTTACAGACCAAACTCTGGGGACCAGGGTAAGGGGCAGGTTACAGACCAAACTCTGGGGACCAGTGTCAGGATACAGACCAAACTCTGGGGACCAGGGTCAGGGTACAGACGAACCTCTGGGGACCACGGTCAGGGTACAGACCAAACTCTGGGGACTAGGGTAAGGGTACAGACCAAACTCTGGGGACCAGGGTCAGGATACAGACCAAACTCTGGGGACCAGGGTAAGGATACAGACCAAACTCTGGGGACCAGGGTCAGGGTACAGACTAAACTCTAGGGACCATGGAAAGGGTCAAGTTACAGACCAAAATCTGGGGACCAGGGTAAGGGACAGGTTACAGACCAAACTCTCGGGACTAGGGTTAGGGTCAGGTTACAGACCAAACTCTGGGGACAAGGTTCAGTGTACAGACCAAACTCTGGGGACCAGGATAAGGGTACAGACCAACCTCTAGGGACCAGGGTCAGGGTACAGACCAAACTCTGGGGACCAGGATAAGGGTACAGACCAACCTCTAGGGACCAGGGTCAGGTTACAGACCAAACTCTGGGGACCAGGTTCAGGTTACAGACCAAACTCTGGGGACCAGGGTCAGGATACAGACCAAACTCTGTGGACCAGGGAAAGGGTCCAGACCAAATTCTGGGGACCATGTTCAGGGTACACACCAAACTCTGGGGACCCGTGTCAGGATACAGACCAAACTCTGGGGACCAGGGTAAGGATACAGACCAAACTCTGGGGACTAGGGTAAGGGTACAGACCAAACTCTGGGGACCAGGTTCAGGATACAGACCAAACTCTGGGGACCCGTGTCAGGATACAGACCAAACTCTGGGGACCAGGGTAAGGATACAGACCAAACTCTGGGGACCAGGGTCAGGATACTGACCAAACTCTGGGGACCAGGGTAAGTGTACAGACCAAACTCTGGGGACCAGGGTCAGGATACAGACCAAACTCTGGGGACCAGGGTAAGGATACAGACCAAACTCTGGGGACTAGGGTAAGGGTACAGACCAAACTCTGGGGACCAGGTTCAGGATACAGACCAAACTCTGGGGACCCGTGTCAGGATACAGACCAAATTCTGGGGACCAGGGTAAGGATACAGACCAAACTCTGGGGACCAGGGTCAGGATACTGACAAACTCTGGGGACCAGGGTAAGTGTACAGACCAAACTCTGGGGACCAGGGTCAGGTACAGACCAAACTCTGGGGACCCGGGTCAGGATACAGACCAAACTCTGGGCACCAGGGTCAGGATACAGACCAAACTCTGGGGACTAGGGTAAGGGTACAGACCAAACTCTGTGGACCATGGTAAGGGTCCGGTTACAGACCAAACTCTGGGGACCAGGGTAAGGGTCAGGTTACAGACCAAACTCTGGGGAACATGGTAAGGGTCAGGTTACAGACCAAACTCTAGGGACTAGGTTAAGGGTACAGTCCAAACTCTCTGGACCAGGGTAAGGGTACAGACCAAACTCTGGGGACCATGGTAAGGGTCAGGTTACAGACCAAACTCTGGGGACCAGGGTAAGGGGCAGGTTACAGACAAAACTCTGGGGACCAGTGTCAGGATACAGACAAAACTCTGGGGACCAGGGTCAGGGTACAGACAAACCTCTGGGGACAAGGGTCAGGGTACAGACCAAACTCTGGGGACTAGGGTAAGGGTACAGTCCAAACTCTCTGGGACCAGGGTAAGGGTACAGACCAAACTCTGTTGACCATGGTAAGGGTCAGGTTACAGACCAAACTCTGGGGACCATGGTAAGGGTCAGGTTACAGACCAAACTCTGGGGACCAGGGTAAGGGGCAGGTTACAGACCAAACTCTGGGGACCAGTGTCAGGATACAGACCAAACTCTGGGGACCAGGGTCAGGGTACAGACGAACCTCTGGGGACCACGGTCAGGGTACAGACCAAACTCTGGGGACTAGGGTAAGGGTACAGACCAAACTCTGGGGACCAGGGTCAGGATACAGACCAAACTCTGGGGACCAGGGTCAGGGTACAGACTAAACTCTAGGGACCATGGAAAGGGTCAGGTTACAGACCAAAATCTGGGGACCAGGGTAAGGGACAGGTTACAGACCAAACTCTCGGGACTAGGGTTAGGGTCAGGTTACAGACCAAACTCTGGGGACAAGGTTCAGTGTACAGACCAAACTCTGGGGACCAGGATAAGGGTACAGACCAACCTCTAGGGACCAGGGTCAGGGTACAGACCAAACTCTGGGGACCAGGATAAGGGTACAGACCAACCTCTAGGGACCAGGATAAGGGTACAGACCAACCTCTAGGGACCAGGGTCAGGATACAGACCAAACTCTGGGGACTAGGGTAAGGGTACAGACCAAACTCTGTGGACCATGGTAAGGGTCCAGTTACAGACCAAACTCTGGGGACCAGGGTAAGGGTCAGGTTACAGACCAAACTCTGGGGACCATGGTAAGGGTCAGGTTACAGACCAAACTCTGGGGACCAGGGTAAGGGGCAGGTTACAGACAAAACTCTGGGGACCAGTGTCAGGATACAGACAAAACTCTGGGGACCAGGGTCAGGGTACAGGCAAACCTCTGGGGACAAGGGTCAGGGTACAGACCAAACTCTGGGGACTAGGGTAAGGGTACAGTCCAAACTCTCTGGACCAGGGTAAGGGTACAGACCAAACTCTGTTGACCATGGTAAGGGTCAGGTTACAGACCAAACTCTGGGGACCATGGTAAGGGTCAGGTTACAGACCAAACTCTGGGGTAAGGGGCAGGTTACAGACCAAACTCTGGGGACCAGTGTCAGGATACAGACCAAACTCTGGGGACCAGGGTCAGGGTACAGACGAACCTCTGGGGACCACGGTCAGGGTACAGACCAAACTCTGGGGACTAGGGTAAGGGTACAGACCAAACTCTGGGGACCAGGGTCAGGATACAGACCAAACTCTGGGGACCAGGGTCAGGTTACAGACCAAACTCTGGGGACCAGGTTCAGTGTACAGACCAAACTCTGGGGACTAGGGTAAGGGTACAGACCAAACTCTGTGGACCATGGTAAGGATCCAGTTACAGACCAAAATCTGGGGACCAGGGTAAGGGACAGGTTACAGAACAAACTATCGGGACTAGGGTTAGGGTGAGGTTACAGACGAACCTCTGGGGACCACGGTCAGGGTACAGACCAAACTCTGGGGACTAGGGTAAGGGTACAGACCAAACTCTGGGGACCAGGGTCAGGATACAGACCAAACTCTGGGGACCAGGGTCAGGTTACAGACCAAACTCTGGGGACCAGGTTCAGTGTACAGACCAAACTCTGGGGACTAGGGTAAGGGTACAGACCAAACTCTGTGGACCATGGTAAGGATCCAGTTACAGACCAAAATCTGGGGACCAGGGTAAGGGACAGGTTACAGAACAAACTATCGGGACTAGGGTTAGGGTCAGGTTACAGACCAAACTCTGGGGACAAGGTTCAGTGTACAGACCAAACTCTGGGGACCAGGATAAGGGTACAGACCAAACTCTAGGGACCAGGGTCAGGGTACAGACCAAACTCTGGGGACCAGGAAAAGGGTACAGACCAACCTCTAGGGACCAGGGTCAGGTTACAGACCAAACTCTGGGGACCAGGTTCAGTGTACAGACCAAACTCTGGGGACTAGGGTAAGGGTACAGACCAAACTCTGTGGACCATGGTAAGGATCCAGTTACAGACCAAACTCTGGGGACCAGGGTAAGGGTCAGGTTACAGACCAAACTCTGGGGACCATGGTAAGGGTCAGGTTACAGACCAAACTCTGGGGACTAGGGTAAAGGTACAGTCCAAACTCTCTGGACCAGGGTAAGAGTACAGACCAAACTCTGGGGACCATGGTAAGGGTCAGGTTACAGACCAAACTCTGGGGACCAGGGTAAGGGGCAGGTTACAGACCAAACTCTGGGGACCAGTGTCAGGATACAGACCAAACTCTGGGGACTAGGGTAAGGGTACAGTCCAAACTCTCTGGACCAGGGTAAGGGTACAGACCAAACTCTGTTGACCATGGTAAGGGTCAGGTTACAGACAAAACTCTGGGGACCAGTGTCAGGATACAGACAAAACTCTGGGGACCAGGGTCAGGGTACAGGCAAACCTCTGGGGACAAGGGTCAGGGTACAGACCAAACTCTGGGGACTAGGGTAAGGGTACAGTCCAAACTCTCTGGACCAGGGTAAGGGTACAGACCAAACTCTGTTGACCATGGTAAGGGTCAGGTTACAGACCAAACTCTGGGGACCATGGTAAGGGTCAGGTTACAGACCAAACTCTGGGGTAAGGGGCAGGTTACAGACCAAACTCTGGGGACCAGTGTCAGGATACAGACCAAACTCTGGGGACCAGGGTCAGGGTACAGACGAACCTCTGGGGACCACGGTCAGGGTACAGACCAAACTCTGGGGACTAGGGTAAGGGTACAGACCAAACTCTGGGGACCAGGGTCAGGATACAGACCAAACTCTGGGGACCAGGGTAAGGATACAGACCAAACTCTGGGGACCAGGGTCAGGGTACAGACCAAACTCTGGGGACCAGGATAAGGGTACAGACCAACCTCTAGGGACCAGGGTCAGGTTACAGACCAAACTCTGGGGACCAGGTTCAGTGTACAGACCAAACTCTGGGGACTAGGGTAAGGGTACAGACCAAACTCTGTGGACCATGGTAAGGATCCAGTTACAGACCAAAATCTGGGGACCAGGGTAAGGGACAGGTTACAGAACAAACTATCGGGACTAGGGTTAGGGTCAGGTTACAGACCAAACTCTGGGGACAAGGTTCAGTGTACAGACCAAACTCTGGGGACCAGGATAAGGGTACAGACCAAACTCTGTGGACCATGGTAAGGATCCAGTTACAGACCAAACTCTGGGGACCAGGGTAAGGGTCAGGTTACAGACCAAACTCTGGGGACCATGGTAAGGGTCAGGTTACAGACCAAACTCTGGGGACTAGGGTAAAGGTACAGTCCAAACTCTCTGGACCAGGGTAAGAGTACAGACCAAACTCTGGGGACCATGGTAAGGGTCAGGTTACAGACCAAACTCTGGGGACCAGGGTAAGGGGCAGGTTACAGACCAAACTCTGGGGACCAGTGTCAGGATACAGACCAAACTCTGGGGACTAGGGTAAGGGTACAGTCCAAACTCTCTGGACCAGGGTAAGGGTACAGACCAAACTCTGTTGACCATGGTAAGGGTCAGGTTACAGACAAAACTCTGGGGACCAGTGTCAGGATACAGACAAAACTCTGGGGACCAGGGTCAGGGTACAGGCAAACCTCTGGGGACAAGGGTCAGGGTACAGACCAAACTCTGGGGACTAGGGTAAGGGTACAGTCCAAACTCTCTGGACCAGGGTAAGGGTACAGACCAAACTCTGTTGACCATGGTAAGGGTCAGGTTACAGACCAAACTCTGGGGACCATGGTAAGGGTCAGGTTACAGACCAAACTCTGGGGTAAGGGGCAGGTTACAGACCAAACTCTGGGGACCAGTGTCAGGATACAGACCAAACTCTGGGGACCAGGGTCAGGGTACAGACGAACCTCTGGGGACCACGGTCAGGGTACAGACCAAACTCTGGGGACTAGGGTAAGGGTACAGACCAAACTCTGGGGACCAGGGTCAGGATACAGACCAAACTCTGGGGACCAGGGTAAGGATACAGACCAAACTCTGGGGACCAGGGTCAGGGTACAGACCAAACTCTGGGGACCAGGATAAGGGTACAGACCAACCTCTAGGGACCAGGGTCAGGTTACAGACCAAACTCTGGGGACCAGGTTCAGTGTACAGACCAAACTCTGGGGACTAGGGTAAGGGTACAGACCAAACTCTGTGGACCATGGTAAGGATCCAGTTACAGACCAAAATCTGGGGACCAGGGTAAGGGACAGGTTACAGAACAAACTATCGGGACTAGGGTTAGGGTCAGGTTACAGACCAAACTCTGGGGACAAGGTTCAGTGTACAGACCAAACTCTGGGGACCAGGATAAGGGTACAGACCAAACTCTAGGGACCAGGGTCAGGGTACAGACCAAACTCTGGGGACCAGGAAAAGGGTACAGACCAACCTCTAGGGACCAGGGTCAGGTTACAGACCAAACTCTGGGGACCAGGTTCAGTGTACAGACCAAACTCTGGGGACTAGGGTAAGGGTACAGACCAAACTCTGTGGACCATGGTAAGGATCCAGTTACAGACCAAACTCTGGGGACCAGGGTAAGGGTCAGGTTACAGACCAAACTCTGGGGACCATGGTAAGGGTCAGGTTACAGACCAAACTCTGGGGACTAGGGTAAAGGTACAGTCCAAACTCTCTGGACCAGGGTAAGAGTACAGACCAAACTCTGGGGACCATGGTAAGGGTCAGGTTACAGACCAAACTCTGGGGACCAGGGTAAGGGGCAGGTTACAGACCAAACTCTGGGGACCAGTGTCAGGATACAGACCAAACTCTGGGGACTAGGGTAAGGGTACAGTCCAAACTCTGGGGACCATGGTAAGGGTCAGGTTACAGACCAAACTCTGGGGACCATGGTAAGGGTCAGGTTACAAACCGAACTCTGGGGACCAGGGTAAGGGGCAGGTTACAGACCAAACTCTGGGGACCAGTGTCAGGATACAGACCAAACTCTGGGGACCAGGGTAAGGATACAGACCAAACTCTGGGGACCAGGGTCAGGGTACAGACTAAACTCTAGGGACCAGGATAAGGGTACAGACCAAACTCTGTGGACCAGGGTAAAGGTACAGACCAAATTCTGGGGACTAGGGTAAGGGTACAGACCAAACTCTGGGGACCAGGGTCAGGATACAGACCAAACTCTGGGGACCAGGGTAAGGATACAGACCAAACTCTGGGACCAGGGTCAGGGTACAGACTAAACTCTAGGGACCAGGATAAGGGTACAGACCAAACTCTGTGGACCAGGGTAAAGGTACAGACCAAATTCTGGGGACTAGGGTAAGGGTAAAGATCAAACTCTGGGGACCAGGGTCAGGGTACAGACTAAACTCCAGGGACCAGGATAAGGGTATAGACCAAACTCTGTGGACCAGGGTAAAGGTACAGACCAAACTCTGGGGACTACGTTAAGGGTACAGACCAAACTCTGGGGACCATGGTAAGGGTCCGGTTACACACCAAACTCTAGTGACCAGGGTAAGGGTCAGGTTACAGACCAAACTCTGGGGACAAGGGTACGGGTACAGACCAAACTCTGGGGACTAGGTGAGGGTACAGTCCAAACTCTCTGGACAAGGGTAAGGGTACAGACCAAACTCTGGGGACCAGGGTAAGGATACAGACCAAACTCTGGGGACCAGGGTCAGGGTACAGACTAAACTCTGGGGACCAGGGTCAGGATACAGACCAAACTCTGGGGACTAGGGTAAGGGTCAGGTTACAGACCAAACTCTGGGGACCATGGTAAGGGTCAGGTTACGAACCAAACTCTGGGGACCAGGGTAATGGGCAGATTACAGACCAAACTCTGGGGACCAGTGTCAGGATACAGACCAAACTCTGGGGACCAGGGTCAGGATACAGACCAAACTCTGGGGACCATGGTAAGGGTCCGGTTACAGACCAAACTCTAGTGACCAGGGTAAGGGTCAGGTTACAGACCAAACTCTGGGGACAAGGGTGGGGGTACAGACCAAACTCTGGGGACTAGGTGAGGGTACAGTCCAAACTCTCTGGACAAGGGTAAGGGTACAGACCAAACTCTGGGGACCAGGGTCAGGATACAGACCAACCTCTGGGGACCAGGGTAAGGATACAGACCAAACTATGGGGACTAGGGTCAGGGTACAGACTAAACTCTAGTGACCAGGATAAGGGTACAGACCAAACTCTGGGGAATAGGGTAAGGGTACAGTCCAAACTCTCTGGACCAGGGTAAAGGTACAGACCAAACTCTGGGGACTAGGGTAAGGGTACAGACCAAACTCTGGGGACCATGGTAAGGGTCCGGTTACAGACCAAACTCTAGTGACCAGGGTAAGGGTCAGGTTACAGACCAAACTCTGGGGACAAGGGTGGGGGTACAGACCAAACTCTGGGGACTAGGTGAGGGTACAGTCCAAACTCTCTGGACAAGGGTAAGGGTACAGACCAAACTCTGGGGACCATGGTAAGGGTCCGGTTACAGACCAAACTCTAGTAACCAGGGTAAGGGTCAGGTTACAGACCAAACTCTGGGGACAAGGGTGGGGGTACAGACCAAACTCTGGGGACTAGGTGAGGGTAAAGTCCAAACTCTCTGGACAAGGGTAAGGGTACAGACCAAACTCTGGGGACCAGGGTCAGGATACAGACCAAACTCTGGGGACCAGGGTCAGGATACAGACCAAACTCTGGGGACCAGTGTCAGGATACAGACCAAACTCTGGGGACCAGGGTCAGGGTACAGACGAACCTCTGGGGACAAGGGTCAGGGTACAGACCAAACTCTGGGGACTAGGGTAAGGGTACTGTCCAAACTCTCTGGACCAGGGTAAGGGTACAGACCAAACTCTGGGGACCATGGTAAGGGTCAGGTTACAGACCAAACTCTGGGGACCATGGTAAGGGTCAGGTTACAGACCAAACTCTGGGGACCAGGGTAAGGGGCAGGTTACAGACCAAACTCTGGGGACCAGTGTCAAGATACAGACCAAACTCTGGGGACCAGGGTCAGGGTACAGACCAACCTCTGGGGACCACGGTCAGGGTACAGACCAAACTCTAGGGACTAGGGTAAGGGTACAGACCAAACTCCGGGGACCAGCGTCAGGATACAGACCAAACTCTGGGGACCCGGGTCAGGATACAGACAAAACTCTGGGGACTAGGGTAAGGATACAGACCAAACTCTGGGGACCAGGGTCAGGATACAGACCAAACTCTGGGGACCAGGGTAAGGATACAGACCAAACTCTGGGGACCAGGGTCAGGGTACAGACTAAACTCTAGGGACCAGTATAAGGGTACAGACCAAACTGTGTGGACCAGGGTAAAGGTACAGACCAAACTCTGGGGACTAGGGTAAGGGTACAGACCAAACTCTGGGGACCATGGTAAGGGTCCGGTTACAGACCAAACTCTAGTGACCAGGGTAAGGGTCAGGTTACAGACCAAACTCTAGGGACAAGGGTGGGGGTACAGACCAAACTCTGGGGACAAGGTGAGGGTACAGTCCAAACTCTCTGGACAAGGGTAAGGGTACAGACCAAACTCTGGGGACCAGGGTCAGGATACAGACCAAACTCTGGGGACCAGGGTAAGGATACAGACCAAACTCTGGGGACCAGGGTCAGGGTACAGACTAAACTCTAGGGACCAGGATAAGGGTACAGACCAAACTCTGGGGACTAGGGTCAGGATACAGACCAAACTCTGGGGAATAGGGTAAGGATACAGTCCAAACTCTCTGGACCAGGGTAAGGGTACAGACCAAACTCTGGGGGCCATGGTAAGGGTCAGGTTACAGACCAAACTCTGGGGACCATGGTAAGGGTCATGTTACAGACCAAACTCTGGGGACCAGGGTAAGGGGCAGGTTACAGACCAAACTCTGGGGACCAGTGTCAGGATACAGACCAAACTCTGGGGACCAGGGTAAGGATACAGACCAAACTCTGGGGACCAGGGTCAGGGTACAGACTAAACTCTAGGGACCAGTATAAGGGTACAGACCAAACTGTGTGGACCAGGGTAAAGGTACAGACCAAACTCTGGGGACTAGGGTAAGGGTACAGACCAAACTCTGGGGACCATGGTAAGGGTCCGGTTACAGACCAAACTCTAGTGAACAGGGTAAGGGTCAGGTTACAGACCAAACTCTGGGGACAAGGGTGGGGGTACAGTCCAAACTCTCTGGACAAGGGTAAGGGTACAGACCAAACTCTGGGGACCAGGGTCAGGATACAGACCAAACTCTGGGGACCAGGGTAAGGATACAGACCAAACTCTGGGGACCAGGGTCAGGGTACAGACTAAACTCTAGGGACCAGGATAAGGGTACAGACCAAACTCTGGGGACTAGGGTCAGGATACAGACCAAACTCTGGGGAATAGGGTAAGGGTACAGTCCAAACTCTCTGGACCAGGGTAAGGGTACAGACCAAACTCTGGGGGCCATGGTAAGGGTCAGGTTACAGACCAAACTCTGGGGACCATGATAAGGGTCATGTTACAGACCAAACTCTGGGGACCAGGGTAAGGGGCAGGTTACAGACCAAACTCTGGGGACCAGTGTCAGGATACAGACCAAACTCTGGGGACCAGGGTCAGGGTACAGACCAAACTCTGGGGACTAGGGTAAGGGTACAGACCAAACTCCGGGGACTAGGGTAAGGGTACAGTCCAAACTCTCTGGACCAGGGTAAGGGTACAGACCAAACTCTGTTGACCATGGTAAGGGTCAGGTTACAGACCAAACTCTGGGGACCATGGTAAGGATACAGACCAAACTCTGGGGACCAGGTACAGGATACAGACCAAACTCTGGGGACCAGGGTAAGGATACAGACCAAACTCTGGGGACCAGGGTCAGGGTACAGACTAAACTCTAGGGACCAGTATAAGGGTACAGACCAAACTGTGTGGACCAGGGTAAAGGTACAGACCAAACTCTGGGGACTAGGGTAAGGGTACAGACCAAACTCTGGGGACCATGGTAAGGGTCCGGTTACAGACCAAACTCTAGTGACCAGGGTAAGGGTCAGGTTACAGACCAAACTCTAGGGACAAGGGTGGGGGTACAGACCAAACTCTGGGGACAAGGTGAGGGTACAGTCCAAACTCTCTGGACAAGGGTAAGGGTACAGACCAAACTCTGGGGACCAGGTTCAGGATACAGACCAAACTCTGGGGACCAGGGTAAGGATACAGACCAAACTCTGGGGACCAGGGTCAGGGTACAGACTAAACTCTAGGGACCAGGATAAGGGTACAGACCAAACTCTAGGGACCAGGATAAGGGTACAGACCAAACTATGGAGACCAGGGTCAGAATACAGACCAAACTCTGGGGACCAGGGTCAGTGTAAAGACCAAACTCTGTGTACCAGGGTCAGGATACAGACCAAACTCTGTGTATCAGGGTAAGGGTACAGACCAAACACTGTGGACCAGGGTAAGGGTACAGACCAAACTCTGGGGACCAGGGTCAGGGTACAGATCAAACTATTGGGAGTAGGGTAAGGGTCCAGACCAAACTCTGGGGACCAGGGTAAGGGTCAGGTTACAGACCAAACTCTGGGGACCAGGGTAAGGGGCAGGTTACAGACCAAACTCTGGGGACCAGGGTCAGGATACAGACCAAACTCTGGGGACCAGGGTCAGGGTACAGACCAACCTCTGGGGACCACGGTCAGGGTACAGACCAAACTCTGGGGACCAGGGTAAGGGTACAGACCAAACTCTGGGGACCAGGGTCAGGGTACAGACCAATCTCTGGGGACCAGGATAAGGATACAGACCAAACTCTTGGGACCAGGATCAGGATACAGACCAAACTCTGGGGACTAGGGTAAATGTACAGACCAAACTCTGTGGACCAGGCTAAGGGTACAGACCAAACTCTGTGGACCACGGTCAGGGTACAGACCAGACTCTGGGGACTAGGGTAAGGGTCAGGTTACAGACCAAACTCTGGGGACAAGGGTGGGGGTACAGACCAAACTCTGGGGACTAGGTGAGGGTACAGTCCAAACTCTCTGGACAAGGGTAAGGGTACAGACCAAACTCTGGGGACCATGGTAAGGGTCCGGTTACACACCAAACTCTAGTGACCAGGGTAAGGGTCAGGTTACAGACCAAACTCTGGGGACAAGGGTACGGGTACAGACCAAACTCTGGGGACTAGGTGAGGGTACAGTCCAAACTCTCTGGACAAGGGTAAGGGTACAGACCAAACTCTGGGGACCAGGGTAAGGATACAGACCAAACTCTGGGGACCAGGGTCAGGGTACAGACTAAACTCTGGGGACCAGGGTCAGGATACAGACCAAACTCTGGGGACTAGGGTAAGGGTCAGGTTACAGACCAAACTCTGGGGACCATGGTAAGGGTCAGGTTACGAACCAAACTCTGGGGACCAGGGTAATGGGCAGATTACAGACCAAACTCTGGGGACCAGTGTCAGGATACAGACCAAACTCTGGGGACCAGGGTCAGGATACAGACCAAACTCTGGGGACCATGGTAAGGGTCCGGTTACAGACCAAACTCTAGTGACCAGGGTAAGGGTCAGGTTACAGACCAAACTCTGGGGACAAGGGTGGGGGTACAGACCAAACTCTGGGGACTAGGTGAGGGTACAGTCCAAACTCTCTGGACAAGGGTAAGGGTACAGACCAAACTCTGGGGACCAGGGTCAGGATACAGACCAACCTCTGGGGACCAGGGTAAGGATACAGACCAAACTATGGGGACCAGGGTCAGGGTACAGACTAAACTCTAGTGACCAGGATAAGGGTACAGACCAAACTCTGGGAATAGGGTAAGGGTACAGTCCAAACTCTCTGGACCAGGGTAAAGGTACAGACCAAACTCTGGGGACTAGGGTAAGGGTACAGACCAAACTCTGGGGACCATGGTAAGGGTCCGGTTACAGACCAAACTCTAGTGACCAGGGTAAGGGTCAGGTTACAGACCAAACTCTGGGGACAAGGGTGGGGGTACAGACCAAACTCTGGGGACTAGGTGAGGGTACAGTCCAAACTCTCTGGACAAGGGTAAGGGTACAGACCAAACTCTGGGGACCATGGTAAGGGTCCGGTTACAGACCAAACTCTAGTGACCATGGTAAGGGTCAGGTTACAGACCAAACTCTGGGGACAAGGGTGGGGGTACAGACCAAACTCTGGGGACTAGGTGAGGGTAAAGTCCAAACTCTCTGGACAAGGGTAAGGGTACAGACCAAACTCTGGGGACCAGGGTCAGGATACAGACCAAACTCTGGGGACCAGTGTCAGGATACAGACCAAACTCTGGGGACCAGGGTCAGGGTACAGACGAACCTCTGGGGACAAGGGTCAGGGTACAGACCAAACTCTGGGGACTAGGGTAAGGGTACAGTCCAAACTCTCTGGACCAGGGTAAGGGTACAGACCAAACTCTGGGGACCATGGTAAGGGTCAGGTTACAGACCAAACTCTGGGGACCATGGTAAGGGTCAGGTTACAGACCAAACTCTGGGGACCAGGGTAAGGGGCAGGTTACAGACCAAACTCTGGGGACCAGTGTCAAGATACAGACCAAACTCTGGGGACCAGGGTCAGGGTACAGACCAACCTCTGGGGACCACGGTCAGGGTACAGACCAAACTCTAGGGACTAGGGTAAGTGTACAGACCAAACTCCGGGGACCAGCGTCAGGATACAGACCAAACTCTGGGGACCCGGGTCAGGATACAGACAAAACTCTGGGGACTAGGGTAAGGATACAGACCAAACTCTGGGGACCAGGGTCAGGATACAGACCAAACTCTGGGGACCAGGGTAAGGATACAGACCAAACTCTGGGGACCAGGGTCAGGGTACAGACTAAACTCTAGGGACCAGTATAAGGGTACAGACCAAACTGTGTGGACCAGGGTAAAGGTACAGACCAAACTCTGGGGACTAGGGTAAGGGTACAGACCAAACTCTGGGGACCATGGTAAGGGTCCGGTTACAGACCAAACTCTAGTGACCAGGGTAAGGGTCAGGTTACAGACCAAACTCTAGGGACAAGGGTGGGGGTACAGACCAAACTCTGGGGACAAGGTGAGGGTACAGTCCAAACTCTCTGGACAAGGGTAAGGGTACAGACCAAACTCTGGGGACCAGGGTCAGGATACAGACCAAACTCTGGGGACCAGGGTAAGGATACAGACCAAACTCTGGGGACCAGGGTCAGGGTACAGACTAAACTCTAGGGACCAGGATAAGGGTACAGACCAAACTCTGGGGACTAGGGTCAGGATACAGACCAAACTCTGGGGAATAGGGTAAGGGTACAGTCCAAACTCTCTGGACCAGGGTAAGGGTACAGACCAAACTCTGGGGGCCATGGTAAGGGTCAGGTTACAGACCAAACTCTGGGGACCATGATAAGGGTCATGTTACAGACCAAACTCTGGGGACAAGGGTAAGGGGCAGGTTACAGACCAAACTCTGGGGACCAGTGTCAGGATACAGACCAAACTCTGGGGACCAGGGTCAGGGTACAGACCAAACTCTGGGGACTAGGGTAAGGGTACAGACCAAACTCCGGGGACCAGGGTAAGGGTACAGACCAAACTCTGGGGACCAGGGTCAGGGTACAGACCAATCTCTGGGGACCAGGATAAGGATACAGACCAAACTCTTGGGACCAGGATCAGGATACAGACCAAACTCTGGGGACTAGGGTAAATGTACAGACCAAACTCTGTGGACCAGGCTAAGGGTACAGACCAAACTCTGTGGACCACGGTCAGGGTACAGACCAGACTCTGGGGACTAGGGTAAGGGTCAGGTTACAGACCAAACTCTGGGGACAAGGGTGGGGGTACAGACCAAACTCTGGGGACTAGGTGAGGGTACAGTCCAAACTCTCTGGACAAGGGTAAGGGTACAGACCAAACTCTGGGGACCATGGTAAGGGTCCGGTTACACACCAAACTCTAGTGACCAGGGTAAGGGTCAGGTTACAGACCAAACTCTGGGGACAAGGGTACGGGTACAGACCAAACTCTGGGGACTAGGTGAGGGTACAGTCCAAACTCTCTGGACAAGGGTAAGGGTACAGACCAAACTCTGGGGACCAGGGTAAGGATACAGACCAAACTCTGGGGACCAGGGTCAGGGTACAGACTAAACTCTGGGGACCAGGGTCAGGATACAGACCAAACTCTGGGGACTAGGGTAAGGGTCAGGTTACAGACCAAACTCTGGGGACCATGGTAAGGGTCAGGTTACGAACCAAACTCTGGGGACCAGGGTAATGGGCAGATTACAGACCAAACTCTGGGGACCAGGGTCAGGATACAGACCAAACTCTGGGGACCAGGGTCAGGATACAGACCAAACTCTGGGGACCATGGTAAGGGTCAGGTTACAGACCAAACTCTAGTGACCAGGGTAAGGGTCAGGTTACAGACCAAACTCTGGGGACAAGGGTGGGGGTACAGACCAAACTCTGGGGACTAGGTGAGGGTACAGTCCAAACTCTCTGGACAAGGGTCAGGGTACAGACCAAACTCTGGGGACCAGGGTCAGGATACAGACCAACCTCTGGGGACCAGGGTAAGGGTACAGACCAAACTCTGGGGACCAGGGTCAGGGTACAGACCAAACTCTAGTGACCAGGATAAGGGTACAGACCAAACTCTGGGAATAGGGTAAGGGTACAGACCAAACTCTGGGGACCAGGGTAAAGGTACAGACCAAACTCTGGGGACTAGGGTAAGGGTACAGACCAAACTCTGGGGACCATGGTAAGGGTCCAGGGTTACAGACCAAACTCTGTGACCAGGGTAAGGGTCAGGTTACAGACCAAACTCTGGGGACAAGGGTGGGGGTACAGACCAAACTCTGGGGACCAGGTGAGGGTACAGTCCAAACTCTCTGGACAGGGTAAGGGTACAGACCAAACTCTGGGGACCATGGTAAGGGTCCGGTTACAGACCAAACTCTAGTGACCATGGTAAGGGTCAGGTTACAGACCAAACTCTGGGGACCAGGGTAAGGGTACAGACCAAACTCTGGGGACTAGGTGAGGGTACAGACCAAACTCTCTGGGGACAAGGGTAAGGGTACAGACCAAACTCTGGGGACCAGGGTCAGGATACAGACCAAACTCTGGGGACCAGTGTCAGGATACAGACCAAACTCTGGGGACCAGGGTCAGGGTACAGACCGAACCTCTGGGGACAAGGGTCAGGGTACAGACCAAACTCTGGGGACTAGGGTAAGGGTACAGTCCAAACTCTCTGGACCAGGGTAAGGGTACAGACCAAACTCTGGGGACCAGGTAAGGGTCAGGTACAGACCAAACTCTGTGGACCATGGTAAGGGTCACGGTCAGGGTACAGACCAGACTCTGGGGACTAGGGTAAGGGTCAGGTTACAGACCAAACTCTGGGGACAGGGTGGGGGTACAGACCAAACTCTGGGGACCAGGGTCAGGGTACAGACCAAACTCTCTGGGGACCACGGTCAGGGTACAGACCAAACTCTAGGGACTAGGGTAAGTGTACAGACCAAACTCCGGGGACCAGCGTCAGGATACAGACCAAACTCTGGGGACCCGGGTCAGGATACAGACAAAACTCTGGGGACTAGGGTAAGGATACAGACCAAACTCTGGGGACCAGGGTAAGGATACAGACCAAACTCTGGGGACCAGGGTCAGGATACAGACCAAACTCTGGGGACCAGGGTCAGGGTACAGACCAAACTCTGGGGACCAGTGTAAGGGTACAGACCAAACTGTGTGGACCAGGGTAAAGGTACAGACCAAACTCTGGGGACAAGGGTAAGGGTACAGACCAAACTCTGGGGACCATAAGGGTACAGGGACCAGGGTGAGGGTACAGACCAAACTCTAGTGGACCAGGGTAAGGGTCAGGTTACAGACCAAACTCTAGGGACAAGGGTGGGGGTACAGACCAAACTCTGGGGACAAGGGTCAGGTTACAGACCAAACTCTCTGGACAAGGGTAAGGGTACAGACCAAACTCTGGGGACCAGGGTCAGGATACAGACCAAACTCTGGGGACCAGGGTAAGGATACAGACCAAACTCTGGGGACCAGGGTCAGGGTACAGACTAAACTCTAGGGACCAGGATAAGGGTACAGACCAAACTCTGGGGACTAGGGTCAGGATACAGACCAAACTCTGGGGAATAGGGTAAGGGTACAGTCCAAACTCTCTGGACCAGGGTAAGGGTACAGACCAAACTCTGGGGGCCATAAGGGTCAGGTTACAGTAAGGGTCATGTTACAGACCAAACTCTGGGGACCAGGGTCAGGTTACAGACCAAACTCTGGGGACCATGATAAGGGTCATGTGGGGACCAGGGTAAGGGTCAGGTTACAGACCAAACTCTGGGGACCATGGACCAAACTCTGGGGAAGGGTCAGGTTACAGACCAAACTCTGGGGACCAGGGTAAGGGGCAGGTTACAGACCAAACTCTGGGGACCAGTGTCAAGATACAGACCAAACTCTGGGGACCAGGGTCAGGGTACAGACCAACCTCTGGGGACCACGGTCAGGGTACAGACCAAACTCTAGGGACTAGGGTAAGGGTACAGACCAAACTCCGGGGACCAGCGTCAGGATACAGACCAAACTCTGGGGACCCGGGTCAGGATACAGACAAAACTCTGGGGACTAGGGTAAGGATACAGACCAAACTCTGGGGACCAGGGTCAGGATACAGACCAAACTCTGGGGACCAGGGTAAGGATACAGACCAAACTCTGGGGACCAGGGTCAGGGTACAGACTAAACTCTAGGGACCAGTATAAGGGTACAGACCAAACTGTGTGGACCAGGGTAAAGGTACAGACCAAACTCTGGGGACTAGGGTAAGGGTACAGACCAAACTCTGGGGACCATGGTAAGGGTCCGGTTACAGACCAAACTCTAGTGACCAGGGTAAGGGTCAGGTTACAGACCAAACTCTAGGGACAAGGGTGGGGGTACAGACCAAACTCTGGGGACAAGGTGAGGGTACAGTCCAAACTCTCTGGACAAGGGTAAGGGTACAGACCAAACTCTGGGGACCAGGGTCAGGATACAGACCAAACTCTGGGGACCAGGGTAAGGATACAGACCAAACTCTGGGGACCAGGGTCAGGGTACAGACTAAACTCTAGGGACCAGGATAAGGGTACAGACCAAACTCTGGGGACTAGGGTCAGGATACAGTCCAAACTCTCTGGACCAGGGTAAGGGTACAGACCAATCTCTGGGGGCCATGGTAAGGGTCAGGTTACAGACCAAACTCTGGGGACCATGATAAGGGTCATGTTACAGACCAAACTCTGGGGACCAGGGTAAGGGGCAGGTTACAGACCAAACTCTAGTGACCAGGGAAAGGGTCAGGTTACAGACCAAACTCTGGGGACTAGGGTGGGTGTACAGTCCAAACTCTCTGGACCAGGGTAAGAGTACAGAACAAATTCTGGGGACATTGGTAAGGGTCAGGTTACAGACCAAACTCTGGGGACCAGGGTAAGGGACAGGTTACAGACCAAACTCTCGGGACCAGGGTTAGGGTCAGGTTACAGACCAAACTCTGGGGACCAGGGTAAGGGTACAGACCAAACTCTGGGGACGAGGGTCAGGGTACAGACCAACCTCTGGTGACCACGGTCAGGGTACAGACCAAACTCTCGGGACCAGGGTTAGGGTCAGGTTACAGACCAAACTATGGAGACCAGGGTCAGAATACAGACCAAACTCTGGGGACCAGGGTCAGTGTAAAGACCAAACTCTGTGTACCAGGGTCAGGATACAGACCAAACTCTGTGTACCAGGGTAAGGGTACAGACCAAACACTGTGGACCAGGGTAAGGGTACAGACCAAACTCTGGGGACCAGGGTCAGGGTACAGATCAAACTCTTGGGAGTAGGGTAAGGGTCCAGACCAAACTCTGGGGACCAGGGTAAGGGTCAGGTTACAGACCAAACTCTGGGGACCAGGGTAAGGGGCAGGTTACAGACCAAACTCTGGGGACCAGGGTCAGGATACAGACCAAACTCTGGGGACCAGGGTCAGGGTACAGACCAACCTCTGGGGACCACGTTCAGGGTACAGACCAAACTCTGGGGACCAGGGTAAGGGTACAGACCAAACTCTGGGGACCAGGGTCAGGGTACAGACCAATCTCTGGGGACCAGGATAAGGATACAGACCAAACTCTTGGGACCAGGATCAGGTTACAGACCAAACTCTGGGGACAAGGGTGGGGGTACAGACCAAACTCTGGGGACTAGGTGAGGGTACAGTCCAAACTCTCTGGACAAGGGTAAGGGTACAGACCAAACTCTTGGGACCAGGATCAGGATACAGACCAAACTCTGGGGACTAGGGTAAATGTACAGACCAAACTCTGTGGACCAGGCTAAGGGTACAGACCAAACTCTGTGGACCACGGTCAGGGTACAGACCAGACTCTGGGGACTAGGGTAAGGGTCAGGTTACAGACCAAACTCTGGGGACAAGGGTGGGGGTACAGACCAAACTCTGGGGACTAGGTGAGGGTACAGTCCAAACTCTCTGGACAAGGGTAAAGGTACAGACCAAACTCTGGGGACCATGGTAAGGGTCCGGTTACAGACCAAACTCTAGTGACCAGGGTAAGGGTCAGGTTACAGACCAAACTCTGGGGACAAGGGTGGGGGTACAGACCAAACTCTGGGGACTAGGTGAGGGTAAAGTCCAAAGTCTCTGGACAAGGGTAAGGGTACAGACCAAACTCTGGGGACCAGGGTCAGGATACAGACCAAACTCTGGGGACCAGGGTCAGGATACAGACCAAACTCTGGGGACCAGTGTCAGGATACAGACCAAACTCTGGGGACCAGGGTCAGGGTACAGACGAACCTCTGGGGACAAGGGTCAGGGTACAGACCAAACTCTGGGGACTAGGGTAAGGGTACAGTCCAAACTCTCTGGACCAGGGTAAGGGTACAGACCAAACTCTGGGGACCATGGTAAGGGTCAGGTTACAGACCAAACTCTGGGGACCATGGTAAGGGTCAGGTTACAGACCAAACTCTGGGGACCAGGGTAAGGGGCAGGTTACAGACCAAACTCTGGGGACCAGTGTCAAGATACAGACCAAACTCTGGGGACCAGGGTCAGGGTACAAACCAACCTCTGGGGACCACGGTCAGGGTACAGACCAAACTCTAGGGACTAGGGTAAGGGTACAGACCAAACTCCGGGGACCAGCGTCAGGATACAGACCAAACTCTGGGGACCCGGGTAAGGATACAGACCAAACTCTGGGGACTAGGGTAAGGATACAGACCAAACTCTGGGGACCAGGGTCAGGATACAGACCAAACTCTGGGGACCAGGGTAAGGATACAGACCAAACTCTGGGGACCAGGGTCAGGGTACAGACTAAACTCTAGGGACCAGTATAAGGGCACAGACCAAACTGTGTGGACCAGGGTAAAGGTACAGACAAACTCTGGGGACTAGGGTAAGGGTACAGACCAAACTCTGGGGACCATGGTAAGGGTCCGGTTACAGACCAAACTCTAGTGACCAGGGTAAGGGTCAGGTTACAGACCAAACTCTAGGGACAAGGGTGGGGGTACAGACCAAACTCTGGGGACTAGGTGAGGGTACAGTCCAAACTCTCTGGACAAGGGTAAGGGTACAGACCAAACTCTGGGGACCAGGGTAAGGATACAGACCAAACTCTGGGGACCAGGGTCAGGGTACAGACTAAACTCTAGGGACCAGGATAAGGGTACAGACCAAACTCTGGGGACTAGGGTCAGGATACAGACCAAACTCTGGGGAATAGGGTAAGGGTACAGTCCAAACTCTCTGGACCAGGGTAAGGGTACAGACCAAACTCTGGGGGCCATGGTAAGGGTCAGGTTACAGACCAAACTCTGGGGACCATGATAAGGGTCATGTTACAGACCAAACTCTGGGGACCAGGGTAAGGGGCAGGTTACAGACCAAACTCTGGGGACCAGTGTCAGGATACAGACCAAACTCTGGGGACCAGGGTCAGGGTACAGACCAAACTCTGGGGACTAGGGTAAGGGTACAGACCAAACTCCGGGGACCAGCGTCAGGATACAGACCAAACTCTGGGGACCCGGGTCAGGATACAGACAAAACTCTGGGGACTAGGGTAAGGATACAGACCAAACTCTGGGGACCAGGGTCAGGATACAGACCAAACTCTGGGGACCAGGGTAAGGATACAGACCAAACTCTGGGGACCAGGGTCAGGGTACAGACTAAACTCTAGGGACCAGGATAAGGGTACAGACCAAACTCTGGGGACTAGGGTAAGGGTAAAGACCAAACTCTGGGGACCATGGTAAGGGTCCGGTTACAGACCAAACTCTAGTGACCAGGGAAAGGGTCAGGTTACAGACCAAACTCTGGGGACTAGGGTAAGTGTACAGTCCAAACTCTCTGGACCAGGGTAAGAGTACAGAACAAATTCTGGGGACATTGGTAAGGGTCAGGTTACAGACCAAACTCTGGGGACCAGGGTAAGGGACAGGTTACAGACCAAACTCTCGGGACCAGGGTTAGGGTCAGGTTACAGACCAAACTCTGGGGACCAGGGTAAGGGTACAGACCAAACTCTGGGGACGAGGGTCAGGGTACAGACCAACCTCTGGTGACCACGGTCAGGGTACAGACCAAACTCTCGGGACCAGGGTTAGGGTCAGGTTACAGACCAAACTATGGAGACCAGGGTCAGAATACAGACCAAACTCTGGGGACCAGGGTCAGTGTAAAGACCAAACTCTGTGTACCAGGGTCAGGATACAGACCAAACTCTGTGTACCAGGGTAAGGGTACAGACCAAACACTGTGGACCAGGGTAAGGGTACAGACCAAACTCTGGGGACCAGGGTCAGGGTACAGATCAAACTCTTGGGAGTAGGGTAAGGGTCCAGACCAAACTCTGGGGACCAGGGTAAGGGTCAGGTTACAGACCAAACTCTGGGGACCAGGGTAAGGGGCAGGTTACAGACCAAACTCTGGGGACCAGGGTCAGGATACAGACCAAACTCTGGGGACCAGGGTCAGGGTACAGACCAACCTCTGGGGACCACGATCAGGGTACAGACCAAACTCTGGGGACCAGGGTAAGGATACAGACCAAACTCTGGGGACCAGGGTCAGGGTACAGACCAATCTCTGGGGACCAGGATAAGGATACAGACCAAACTCTTGGGACCAGGATCAGGATACAGACCAAACTCTGGGGACTAGGGTAAATGTACAGACCAAACTCTGTGGACCAGGCTAAGGGTACAGACCAAACTCTGTGGACCACGGTCAGGGTACAGACCAGACTCTGGGGACTAGGGTAAGGGTACAGACCAACTCTGGGGACCATGTTAAGGGTTCGGTTACACACCAAACTCTGTGGACTAGGGTAAGGGTCAGGTTACAGACCAAACTCTGGGGACCAGGGTCAGGATACAGACCAAACTCTGGGGACCAGGGTAAGGATACAGACCAAACTCTGGGGACCAGGGTCAGGGTACAGACCAAACTCTGTGGACCAGGGTAAGGGTACAGACAAAACTGTGGGGACCACGGTCAGGGTACAGACCAAACTCTGAGGACCATGGTAAGGGTCCGGTTACAGACCAAACTCTGGGGACTAGGGTAAGGGTCAGGTTACAGACCAAACTCTGGGGACAAGGGTCAGGGTACAGACCAAACTCTGGGGACTAGGGTAAGGGTACAGTCCAAACTCTCTGGACCAGGATAAGGGTACAGAACAAACTCTGGGGACCAGGGTCAGGGTACAGACCAAACTCTGGGGACTAGGGTAAGGGTACAGACCAAGCTCTGGGGTCCATGGTAAGGATCAGGTTACAGACCAAACTCTGGTGACCAGGGTAAGGGTTAGGTTACAGACCAAACTCTGGTACAGACTAAACTCTGGGGACACTGGTCAGGTTACAGTCCAAACTCTGGGGAACAGGTTTAAGGTCAGGATGCAGACCAAACTATGGGGACCAGGGTCAGGATACAGACCAAACTCTGTGGACCAGGGAAAGGGTACAGACCAAACTCTGTGGACCACGGTCAGGGTACAGACCAGACTCTGGGGACTAGGGTAAGGGTACAGACCAAACTCTGGGGACCCTGGTAAGGGTCCGGTTACAGACCAAACTCTGGGGACTAGGGTAAGGGTCAGATTACAGACCAAACTCTGGGGACCAGGGTCAGGATACAGACCAAACTCTGGGGACCAGGGTAAGGATACAGACCAAACTCTGGGGACCAGGGTCAGGGTACAGACCAAACTCTGTGGACCAGGGTAAGGGTACAGACAAAACTCTGGGGACCACGGTCAGGGTACAGACCAAACTCTGTGGACCAGGGTAAGGGTACAGACAAAACTCTGGGGACCAGGGTCAGGGTACAGACCAAACTCTGGGGACTAGGGTAAGGGTACAGACCAAACTCTGGGGTCCATGGTAAGGCTCAGGTTACAGACCAAACTCTGGTGACCAGGGTAAGGGTCAGGTTACAGTCCAAACTCTGGGGAACAGGTTTAAGGTCAGGATACAGACCAAACTCTGGGGACCAGGGTCAGGATACGGACAAAACTCTGGGGACCCGGGCACGGGTACAGACCAAACTCTGTGGACCAGGGTCAGGGTACGGACAAAACTCTGGGGACCAGGGTAAGGGTACAGACCAAACTCTGTGGACCAGGGTCAGGGTACAGACCAAACTGTGGGGACTAGGGTAAGGGTTCAGTCCAAACTCTCTGGACCAGGGTCAGGGTACACACCAAACTCTGGGGACTAGGGTAAGGGTACAGACCAAACTCTGGGGACGAGGGTCAGGATACAGACAAACTCTGGGGACCCGTGTCATGATACAGACCAAACTCTGGGGACCAGGGTAAGGATACAGACCAAACTCTGGGGACCAGGGTCAGAATACTGACCAAACTCTGGGGACCAGGGTCAGTGTACAGACCAAACTCTGGGGACCAGGGTCAGGATACAGACCAAACTCTGGGGACCCGGGTCAGGATACAGACCAAACACTGGGCACCAGGGTCAGGATACAGACCAAAATCTGGGGACCAGGGTAAGGATACAGACCAAACTCTGGGGACCAGGGTCAGGGTACAGACCAAACTCTGTGGACCAGGGTAAGGGTACAGACAAAACTGTGGGGACCACGGTCAGGGTACAGACCAAACTCTGAGGACCATGGTAAGGGTCCGGTTACAGACCAAACTCTGGGGACTAGGGTAAGGGTCAGGTTACAGACCAAACTCTGGGGACAAGGGTCAGGGTACAGACCAAACTCTGGGGACTAGGGTAAGGGTACAGTCCAAACTCTCTGGACCAGGATAAGGGTACAGAACAAACTCTGGGGACCAGGGTCAGGGTACAGACCAAACTCTGGGGACTAGGGTAAGGGTACAGACCAAGCTCTGGGGTCCATGGTAAGGATCAGGTTACAGACCAAACTCTGGTGACCAGGGTAAGGGTTAGGTTACAGACCAAACTCTGGTACAGACTAAACTCTGGGGACACTGGTCAGGTTACAGTCCAAACTCTGGGGAACAGGTTTAAGGTCAGGATGCAGACCAAACTATGGGGACCAGGGTCAGGATACAGACCAAACTCTGTGGACCAGGGAAAGGGTACAGACCAAACTCTGTGGACCACGGTCAGGGTACAGACCAGACTCTGGGGACTAGGGTAAGGGTACAGACCAAACTCTGGGGACCCTGGTAAGGGTCCGGTTACAGACCAAACTCTGGGGACTAGGGTAAGGGTCAGATTACAGACCAAACTCTGGGGACCAGGGTCAGGATACAGACCAAACTCTGGGGACCAGGGTAAGGATACAGACCAAACTCTGGGGACCAGGGTCAGGGTACAGACCAAACTCTGTGGACCAGGGTAAGGGTACAGACAAAACTCTGGGGACCACGGTCAGGGTACAGACCAAACTCTGTGGACCAGGGTAAGGGTACAGACAAAACTCTGGGGACCAGGGTCAGGGTACAGACCAAACTCTGGGGACTAGGGTAAGGGTACAGACCAAACTCTGGGGTCCATGGTAAGGCTCAGGTTACAGACCAAACTCTGGTGACCAGGGTAAGGGTCAGGTTACAGTCCAAACTCTGGGGAACAGGTTTAAGGTCAGGATACAGACCAAACTCTGGGGACCAGGGTCAGGATACGGACAAAACTCTGGGGACCCGGGCACGGGTACAGACCAAACTCTGTGGACCAGGGTCAGGGTACGGACAAAACTCTGGGGACCAGGGTAAGGGTACAGACCAAACTCTGTGGACCAGGGTCAGGGTACAGACCAAACTGTGGGGACTAGGGTAAGGGTTCAGTCCAAACTCTCTGGACCAGGGTCAGGGTACACACCAAACTCTGGGGACTAGGGTAAGGGTACAGACCAAACTCTGGGGACGAGGGTCAGGATACAGACAAACTCTGGGGACCCGTGTCATGATACAGACCAAACTCTGGGGACCAGGGTAAGGATACAGACCAAACTCTGGGGACCAGGGTCAGAATACTGACCAAACTCTGGGGACCAGGGTCAGTGTACAGACCAAACTCTGGGGACCAGGGTCAGGATACAGACCAAACTCTGGGGACCCGGGTCAGGATACAGACCAAACACTGGGCACCAGGGTCAGGATACAGACCAAAATCTGGGGACAAGGGTCAGGGTACAGACCAAACTCTGGGGACCAGGATAAGGGTACAGACCAAACTCTGGGGACCAGGGTCAGGATACAGACCAAACTCTGGGGACCAGGGTCAGGATACAGACCAAACTCTATGGACCAGGGTAAGGGTACAGACCAAACTCTGTGGACCAGGGTCAGGGTACAGACCAAACTCTGGGGACTAGGGTAAGGGTACAGTCCAAACTCTCTGGACCAGGGTAAGGGTACAGACCAAACTCTGGGGACCATGGTAAGTGTCAGGTTACAGACCAAACTCTGGGGACCAGGGTAAGGGACAGGTTACAGACCAAACTCTCGGGACCAGGGTTAGGATCAGGTTACAGACCAAACTCTGTGGAACAGGGTAAGGGTACAGACAAAACTGTGGGGACCACGGTCAGGGTACAGACCAAACTCTGAGGACCATGGTAAGGGTCCGGTTACAGACCAAACTCTGGGGACTAGGGTAAGGGTCAGGTTACAGACCAAACTCTGGGGACAAGGGTCAGGGTACAGACCAAACTCTGGGGACTAGGGTAAGGGTACAGTCCAAACTCTCTGGACCAGGATAAGGGTACAGAACAAACTCTGGGGACCAGGGTCAGGGTACAGACCAAACTCTGGGGACTAGGGTAAGGGTACAGACCAAGCTCTGGGGTCCATGGTAAGGATCAGGTTACAGACCAAACTCTGGTGACCAGGGTAAGGGTTAGGTTACAGACCAAACTCTGGTACAGACTAAACTCTGGGGACACTGGTCAGGTTACAGTCCAAACTCTGGGGAACAGGTTTAAGGTCAGGATGCAGACCAAACTATGGGGACCAGGGTCAGGATACAGACCAAACTCTGTGGACCAGGGAAAGGGTACAGACCAAACTCTGTGGACCACGGTCAGGGTACAGACCAGACTCTGGGGACTAGGGTAAGGGTACAGACCAAACTCTGGGGACCCTGGTAAGGGTCCGGTTACAGACCAAACTCTGGGGACTAGGGTAAGGGTCAGATTACAGACCAAACTCTGGGGACCAGGGTCAGGATACAGACCAAACTCTGGGGACCAGGGTAAGGATACAGACCAAACTCTGGGGACCAGGGTCAGGGTACAGACCAAACTCTGTGGACCAGGGTAAGGGTACAGACAAAACTCTGGGGACCACGGTCAGGGTACAGACCAAACTCTGTGGACCAGGGTAAGGGTACAGACAAAACTCTGGGGACAAGGGTCAGGGTACAGACCAAACTCTGGGGACCAGGATAAGGGTACAGTCCAAACTCTGGGGACCAGGGTCAGGGTACAGACCAAACTCTGGGGACTAGGGTAAGGGTACAGACCAAACTCTGGGGTCCATGGTAAGGCTCAGGTTACAGACCAAACTCTGGTGACCAGGGTAAGGGTCAGGTTACAGACAAAACTCTGGTACAGACTAAACTCTGGGGACACTGGTCAGGTTACAGTCCAAACTCTGGGGAACAGGTTTAAGGTCAGGATACAGACCAAACTCTGGGGACCAGGGTCAGGATACGGACAAAACTCTGGGGACCCGGGCACGGGTACAGACCAAACTCTGTGGACCAGGGTCAGGGTACGGACAAAACTCTGGGGACCAGGGTAAGGGTACAGACCAAACTCTGTGGACCAGGGTCAGGGTACAGACCAAACTGTGGGGACTAGGGTAAGGGTTCAGTCCAAACTCTCTGGACCAGGGTCAGGGTACACACCAAACTCTGGGGACTAGGGTAAGGGTACAGACCAAACTCTGGGGACGAGGGTCAGGATACAGACAAACTCTGGGGACCCGTGTCATGATACAGACCAAACTCTGGGGACCAGGGTAAGGATACAGACCAAACTCTGGGGACCAGGGTCAGAATACTGACCAAACTCTGGGGACCAGGGTCAGTGTACAGACCAAACTCTGGGGACCAGGGTCAGGATACAGACCAAACTCTGGGGACCCGGGTCAGGATACAGACCAAACACTGGGCACCAGGGTCAGGATACAGACCAAAATCTGGGGACAAGGGTCAGGGTACAGACCAAACTCTGGGGACCAGGATAAGGGTACAGACCAAACTCTGGGGACCAGGGTCAGGATACAGACCAAACTCTGGGGACCAGGGTCAGGATACAGACCAAACTCTATGGACCAGGGTAAGGGTACAGACCAAACTCTGTGGACCAGGGTCAGGGTACAGACCAAACTCTGGGGACTAGGGTAAGGGTACAGTCGAAACTCTCTGGACCAGGGTAAGGGTACAGACCAAACTCTGGGGACCATGGTAAGTGTCAGGTTACAGACCAAACTCTGGGGACCAGGGTAAGGGACAGGTTACAGACCAAACTCTCGGGACCAGGGTTAGGATCAGGTTACAGACCAAACTCTGGGGACCTGGGTCAGGATACAGACCAATCTCTGGGGACCAGGGTCAGGATACAGACCAAACTCTGTGGATCAGGGTTAAGGGTACAGACCAAACTCTGTGGACCAGGGTCAGGGTACAGACCAAACTCTGGGGAGTAGGGTAAGGGTACAGACCAAACTCTGGGGACCATGGTAAGGGTCAGGTTACAGACCAAACTCTGGGGACCAGGGTAAGGGACAGGTTACAGACCAAACTCTGGGGACCTGGGTCAGGATACAGACCAAACTCTGGGGACCACGGTCAGGGTACAGACCAAACCCTGGGGACTAGGGTAAGGGTACAGACCAAACTCCGGGGACCAGCGTCAGGATACAGACCAAACTCTGGGGACCCGGGTCAGGATACAGACCAAACTCTGGGGACCAGGGTCAGGATACAGACCAAACTCTGGGGACCAGGGTCAGGGTAAAGACCAAACTCTGTGGACCAGGATAAGGGTCCAGACCAAACTCTGGGGACCAGGGTCAGGATACAGACCAAACTCTGTGGACCAGGGTAAGGGTACAGACCAAACTCTGGGGACTAGGGTAAGGGTACAGTCCAAACTCTCTGGACCAGGGTAAAGGTACAGACCAAACTCTGTGGACCAGGGTAAGGGTACAGACCAAACTCTGGGGACCAGGGTCAGGGTACAGACCAAACTCTGGGGACCATGGTAAGGGTCAGGTTACAGACCAAACTCTGGGGACCAGGGTAAGGGACAGGTTACAGACCAAACTCTGGGGACCAGGGTTAGGGTCAGGTTACAGACCAAACTCTGAGGACCAGGGTCAGGGTACAGATCAAACTCTGTGGACCAGGTTAAGGTTCAGAGTATGTGTGCTGCTGAATCAAATAATCACCTCATCATTATGCTTTGATTATTTGAATCAGCTGTGTAGTGCTAGGGCAATAACCAAGACTTGCTCCTTGGGGCGGCCCCAGGACCCAGTTTGGGAAACCATGACCTAGAGACAAATTACTGGGTGGCTTAGAATTTCTTAGTAAGGCCTAGACGATCAATAATTTCTACTGTTCTAATCCATTGTTACTCAGCCCTCTGTGTTTGAGTTTTTGACCACCCTATATTGGTCTCCAGCCCCAAATTTCTAAGGTGCTCCACTATGAGCTCTAAAGTGAACATACAACACAGTGGATCTGTCATCCTTCTGAATGTGGTATAGATGTCATTTAATTCTGAATTCTAGTTTTGTTTTGTGTCTCTCAATATAGAGTTTGTGACAAACAAGGCACTCAATCATATAAAACACATTTACAGTATCCTGTTGGACTTTCTGCCTGATTGGAGCCCCGAATGCCTATTGGACACCAGCGCCTGAGAATAAGATCAGGCGCTGATCTAAAAACCCTGTATTGTATGTAGGTTAGCAGATGGTTAACAGTTAACTACCTAAAGTGCCAATAGAATCTGAAACAATCTAGATATAGGCACTTGCCTAGAATGGAAACATCCCTTATGAACACAGCAAAATAGTTCATTACACAAAGCATCATGCCATCATAATGGAAACATGAAATAATGAAACATGAAATAATAAGAAATAAGAATTTAAAGTCATAAGACATGGCCAGATATTGAATTATTAACACATACTAACTACACTACAGCCTCTGAATGAGTGTCAATTTCAGGGTCAGGTTTGGGGATAGTGTTGGGGCCAGGTTGGGGCCAGGTTTGAGCTCAGAGTCAGGGTTAGGTTAGAGGAAAATTTACCTCAAAGAGGACAGGCAATGCAGAGACACATGTTCTCTAATTCTATTGCTCCTAGCAAAACATCTTTATAAAAGTTGTTATGTGAGAGGTAAGAAAACAGCCAAGTCTTAGTAACCTCTAGGTGCTGGGGTTAGGGTTAGGGCAAGGATAAAATGCAAGGCTTAGTAGCTAGGTGCTGGGGTTAGGTTTAAGGTGAAGGCGGGGTTCGAATTAGGGCCAGGTTTAAGGTTAAGGTAACAGCTGGTGCAAAGGTTAGGTTCGGGTTAAGGTTATGGCCAAGACCTGCTCTTTAACCTCTGTCTAAATGCAATCTTCATGAGTGTTGAGGTCACAGAGAACAACCGAGCAGTACCCTGTCTTCTCCGAACTGTCCGGCAGATGGAGACAGAAGCTCCTATGTGAACTAGCAGTCCACCTGTCTTCTCCAAACTGTCCAGCAGGTGGAGACAGAGGCTCCTATGTGAACTAGCAGTCCACCTGTCTTCTCCAAACTGTCCAGCAGATGGAGCCAGAGGCTCCTATATGTCCATGGATTTCTCTAATACTTGTCATTCAGACCTGTGGGATCAATACAACATTTGGAGAAGACAGGGTACTGCTAGTTTGTTCTCTGTGACCTCTACACTCATGAAGATTGCATTTAGACAGACAAAGGAGAAGATTGTGGACTACAGGAAAAAGAGGACTGAGCACGCTCCCATCCTCATCGATGCTGCTACAGTGGAGCAGGTTGAGAGCTTCAAGTTCCTTGGTATCCACATCACCAACAAACTAACATGGTCCAAACACACTAAGACAGTCGTGAAGAGTGCACAACAAAACATATTCCCCCTCAGGACAGTGAAAAGATTTGGCATGGGTCCTCAGATCCTCAAAAGGCTCTACAGCTGCACCATCAAGAGCATCCTGACTGGTTTTATCACTGCATGGTATGCCAACTGCTCGGCCTCCGACCGCAAGCACTGCAGAGGGTAGTGCGAACGGCCGTATACATCACTGGGAAAAGCTTCCTGCCATCCAGGACCTCTATACCAGGCGGTGTCAGAGGAAGGCCCCAAAAATGGTCAAAGGCTCCAGCCATCCTAGTCATAGACTGTTCTCTCTGCTACCTCACAGTAAGCGGTAACGGAGAGCCAAGTCTAGGTCCAAGAGGCTTCTAAACAGATTCTACCCCTAAGCCATAAGACTCCTGAACACCTAATCAGGGTCGGGGTCAGGGTTAGGGTCAGGGTCGGGTCGGGGTTAGGGTCAAGGATTGAGGTTGCGGTCAGAGCTAGGGTTTGGCTTGGGGTCAGAGTTAGGGTTAGGTTTAGGTTTATAGTAGGGTTAAGGTCAGGATCAGGGTCAGGGTCAGGTCAGGGTTAGGGTCAAGGTCGGGGTTGGGGTTAGGGTTGGGGTCAGAGTTAGGGTTAGGGTCAGGGTAAGGGTTAGGGTAAGGGTTAGGGTCAGGACGTGGTTGGTTTTAGGGTGGGGGTTAAGGTTAAGGTTAAGGTTAAGGTTGGAGTTAGTGTCAGGGTAAGGGTCAGGGTTGGGGTTAAGGTCAGGGTTGGGGTTAGGGTCAGGGTTGGGGTTAGGACCAGGGTTGGGGTTAGGGTTGAGGTTAGGGTCAGTGTACGTACCGTGCCGTTGGGACAGAGACACCCGGGGATACAAGCCAGACTGAGACAGGGTAAGTCCAGATTCTGACAGGTTCTAGAACACTCCAGACCCTCCTCCCCTCCCTCACACCCAACACGCCTCAGAGGGGGGACACAGGTAGCCGCACGGCGCTCTGGACACATAAACACATATAAAGCTCAGGACCTAGAAAGTTATATTGTACGAGAAATTCTACTTTTAAGAATATTACTTTTAACAATATAATAAAATATGTATTACTTTTAACAATATAGTATATATTAATATATAATACTTTTTTAGTTCATGCAGAGATATTAAATACACACACACACACACACACACACACACACACACACACACAGACAAACTCACAGACTCACTCATGCATGCACACGTACACAGACAGACAGACAGACAGACAGACAGACAGACAGACAGACAGACAGACAGACAGACAAGCACACACACTCACTCAGGTATGCACACGCCACACACACACACAGACACACAGACACACAATACCTCTGGAGGGTGGCTGGTCGTCCTGGAAGAACATGTCAGACAGCATAACTCCACTCATCTCAGTAGAGCTGCAGCTCATAGATCCGTTCTCACAGTAACTACACGCACACACACACAAAAACACACAAACACACACAAACACGCACACACACATGTCAGTTTGAGTAAAAGTGTGTTTGAGTGTGTGCTTTATTCTATAGCTAGAGGACTAGAGTCAAGTATAATTTCTGTCTTTATCTGTTGTGGTCTAGTACTGTCTTTATCTGTTGTGGTCTAGTACTGTCTTTATCTGTTGTGGTCTAGTACTGTCTTTATCTGTTGTGGTCTAGTACTGTCTTTATCTGTTGTGGTCTAGTACTGTCTTTATCTGTTGTGGTCTAGTACTGTCTTTATCTGTTGTGGTAATGTACTGTCTTTATCTGTTGTGGTCTAGTACTGTCTTTATCTGTTGTGGTCTAGTACTGTCTTTATCTGCTGTGGTCTAGTACTGTCTTTATCTGTTGTGGTCAAGTACTGTCTTTCTGTCTTTATCTGTTGTGGTCTAGTACTGTCTTTATCTGTTGTGGTCTAGTACTGTTTTCATCTGTTGTGGTCTAGTACTGTCTTTATCTGTTGTGGTCTAGTACTGTCTTCATCTGTTGTGGTCTAGTACTGTCTTTATCTGTTGTGGTCATGTACTGTCTTTATCTGTTGTGGTCTAGTACTGTCTTTATCTGTTGTGGTCTAGTACTGTCTTTATCTGCTGTGGTCTAGTACTGTCTTAATCTGTTGTGGTCTAGTACTGTCTATATCAGTTGTGGTCTAGTACTGTCTTTATTTGTTGTGGTCTAGTACTGTCTTTATCTGTTGTGGTCGAGTACTGTCTTTATCTGTTATGGTCTTGTACTGTCTGTCTGTCTTTATCTGTTGTGGTCTAGTACTGTCTTTCTGTCTTTATCTGTTGTGGTCTAGTACTGTCTTTATCTGTTGTGGCCTAGTACTGTCTATACCTGTTGTGGTCTTGTAAAGTCTGTCTGTCTTTATCTGTTGTGGTATAGTACTGTCTTTCTGTCTTTATCTGTTGTGGTCTAGTACTGTCTTTATCTGTTGTGGTCTAGTACTGTCTTTATCTGTTGTTGTCTAGTACTGTCTTTATCTGTTGTTGTCTAATACTCTCTTTATCTATGTCGCCTAGAACTGTCTTTATCTGTTGTGGTCTAGTACTGTGTTTATCTGTTGTGGTCTATTACTGTCTTTATCTGTTGTGGTCTAGTACTGTCTTTCTGTCTTTATCTGTTGTGGTCTAGTACTGTCTTTATCTGTTGTGTTCTAGTACTGTCTTTATCTGTTATGGTCTAGTACTGTCTTTATCTGTTGTGGTCTAGTACTGTCTTTATTTGTTGTGGTCTAGTACTGTCTTTATCTGTTGTGGTCAAGTACTGTCTTTATCTGTTGTGGTCTAGTACTGTCTTTATCTGTTGTGGTCTAGTACTGTCTTTATCTGTTGTGGTCATGTACTGTCTTTATCTGTTGTGGTCTAGTACTGTCTTTATCTGTTGAGGTCTAGTACTGTCTTTATCTGCTGTGGTCTAGTACTGTCTCTCTGTCTTTATCTGTTTTGGTCTAGTACTGTCTTTATCTGTTGTGGTCTAGTACTGTCTTCATCTGTTGTGGTCTAGCACTGTCTTTATCTGTTGTGGTCTAGTACTGTCTTTATCTGTTGTGGTCTAATACTGTCTTTATCTGTTGTGGTCATGTAATGTCTGTCTGTCTTTATCTGTTGTGGTCTAGTACTGTCTTTCTGTCTTTATCTGTTGTGGTCTATTACTGTCTTTTTGTTGTTGTCGCCTAGTACTGTCTTTATCTGTTGAGGTCTAGTACTGTCTTTATCTGCTGTGGTCTAGTACTGTCTTTATCTGTTGTGGTCTAGTACTGTCTTTATCTGTTGTGGTCTAGAAATGTCTCTCTGTCTTTATCTGTTGTGGTCTAGTACTGTCTTTATCTGTTGTGGTCTAGTACTGTCTTCATCTGTTGTGGTCTAGCACTGTCTTCATCTGTTGTGGTCTAGTGCTGTCTTTATCTGTTGTGGTCTAATACTGTCTTTATCTGTTGTGGTCATGTACTGTCTTTATCTGTTGTGGTCTAGTACTGTCTTTATCTGTTGTGGTCTAGTACTGTCTTTATCTGCTGGGGTCTAGTACTGTCTTTATCTGTTGTGGTCTAGTACTGTATTTATTTGTTGTGGTCTAGTACTGTCTTTATCTGTTGTGGTCGAGTACTGTCTTTATCTGTTGTGGTCTTGTACTGTCTGTCTGTCTTTATCTGTTGTGGTCTAGTACTGTCTTTCTGTCTTTATCTGTTGTGGTCTATTACTGTCTTTTTGTTGTTGTCGCCTAGTACCGTCTTTATATGTTGTGGTCTAGTACTGTCTTTATCTGTTGTGGCCTAGTACTGTCTATACCTGTTGTGGTCTTGTACTGTCTGTCTGTCTTTATCTGTTGTGGTATAGTACTGTCTTTCTGTCTTTATCTGTTGTGGTCTAGTACTGTCTTTATCTGTTGTGGTCTAGTACTGTCTTTATCTGTTGTTGTCTAGTACTGTCTTTATCTGTTGTGGTCTAGTACTGTCTTTATCTGTTGTTGTCTAATACTCTCTTTATCTATGTCGCCTAGAACTGTCTTTATCTGTTGTGGTCTAGTACTGTGTATAGCTGTTGTGGTCTAGTACTGTCTATAGCTGTTGTGGTCTTGTACTGTCTGTCTGTCTTCATCTGTTGTGGTCTAGTACTGTCTTTATCTGATGTGGTCTAGTACTGTCTTTATCTGTTGTGTTCTATTACTGTCTTTATCTGTTGTGGTCTAGTACTGTCTTTCTGTCTTTATCTGTTGTGGTCTAGTACTGTCTTTATCTGTTGTGTTCTAGTACTGTCTTTATCTGTTATGGTCTAGTACTGTCTTTATCTGTTGTGGTCTAGTAGTGTCTTTATCTGTTGTTGTCTAGTACTGTCTTTATCTGTTGTGGTCTATTACTGTCTTTATCTGTTGTGGTCTAGTACTGTCTATAGCTGTTGTGGTCTTGTACTGTCTGTCTGTCTTCATCTGTTGTGGTCTAGTACTGTCTTTATCTGATGTGGTCTAGTACTGTCTTTATCTGTTGTGGTCTAGCACTGTCTTTATCTGTTGTGGTCTAGTACTGTCTTTATCTGTTGAGGTCTAGTACTGTCTTTATCTGCTGTGGTCTAGTACTGTCTCTCTGTCTTTATCTGTTTTGGTCTAGTACTGTCTTTATCTGTTGTGGTCTAGTACTGTCTTCATCTGTTGTGGTCTAGCACTGTCTTTATCTGTTGTGGTCTAGTACTGTCTTTATCTGTTGTGGTCTAATACTGTCTTTATCTGTTGTGGTCATGTAATGTCTGTCTGTCTTTATCTGTTGTGGTCTAGTACTGTCTTTCTGTCTTTATCTGTTGTGGTCTATTACTGTCTTTTTGTTGTTGTCGCCTAGTACTGTCTTTATCTGTTGAGGTCTAGTACTGTCTTTATCTGCTGTGGTCTAGTACTGTCTTTATCTGTTGTGGTCTAGTACTGTCTTTATCTGTTGTGGTCTAGAAATGTCTCTCTGTCTTTATCTGTTGTGGTCTAGTACTGTCTTTATCTGTTGTGGTCTAGTACTGTCTTCATCTGTTGTGGTCTAGCACTGTCTTCATCTGTTGTGGTCTAGTGCTGTCTTTATCTGTTGTGGTCTAATACTGTCTTTATCTGTTGTGGTCATGTACTGTCTTTATCTGTTGTGGTCTAGTACTGTCTTTATCTGTTGTGGTCTAGTACTGTCTTTATCTGCTGGGGTCTAGTACTGTCTTTATCTGTTGTGGTCTAGTACTGTATTTATTTGTTGTGGTCTAGTACTGTCTTTATCTGTTGTGGTCGAGTACTGTCTTTATCTGTTGTGGTCTTGTACTGTCTGTCTGTCTTTATCTGTTGTGGTCTAGTACTGTCTTTCTGTCTTTATCTGTTGTGGTCTATTACTGTCTTTTTGTTGTTGTCGCCTAGTACTGTCTTTATCTGTTGAGGTCTAGTACTGTCTTTATCTGCTGTGGTCTAGTACTGTCTTTATCTGTTGTGGTCTAGTACTGTCTTTATCTGTTGTGGTCTAGAAATGTCTCTCTGTCTTTATCTGTTGTGGTCTAGTACTGTCTTTATCTGTTGTGGTCTAGTACTGTCTTCATCTGTTGTGGTCTAGCACTGTCTTCATCTGTTGTGGTCTAGTGCTGTCTTTATCTGTTGTGGTCTAATACTGTCTTTATCTGTTGTGGTCATGTACTGTCTTTATCTGTTGTGGTCTAGTACTGTCTTTATCTGTTGTGGTCTAGTACTGTCTTTATCTGCTGGGGTCTAGTACTGTCTTTATCTGTTGTGGTCTAGTACTGTATTTATTTGTTGTGGTCTAGTACTGTCTTTATCTGTTGTGGTCGAGTACTGTCTTTATCTGTTGTGGTCTTGTACTGTCTGTCTGTCTTTATCTGTTGTGGTCTAGTACTGTCTTTCTGTCTTTATCTGTTGTGGTCTATTACTGTCTTTTTGTTGTTGTCGCCTAGTACCGTCTTTATCTGTTGTGGTCTAGTACTGTCTTTATCTGTTGTGGCCTAGTACTGTCTATACCTGTTGTGGTCTTGTACTGTCTGTCTGTCTTTATCTGTTGTGGTATAGTACTGTCTTTCTGTCTTTATCTGTTGTGGTCTAGTACTGTCTTTATCTCTTGTGGTCTAGTACTGTCTCTATCTGTTGTTGTCTAGTACTGTCTTTATCTGTTGTGGTCTAGTACTGTCTTTATCTGTTGTTGTCTAATACTCTCTTTATCTATGTCGCCTAGAACTGTCTTTATCTGTTGTGGTCTAGTACTGTGTATAGCTGTTGTGGTCTAGTACTGTCTATAGCTGTTGTGGTCTTGTTCCTCTCTGTCTGTCTTCATCTGTTGTGGTCTAGTACTGTCTTTATCTGTTGTGGTCTAGTACTGTCTTCATCTGTTGTGGTCTAGCACTGTCTTTATCTGTTGTGGTCTAGTACTGTCTATATCTGTTGTGGTCTAATACTGTCTTTATCTGTTGTGGTCATGTAATGTCTGTCTGTCTTTATCTGTTGTGGTCTAGTACTGTCTTTCTGTCTTTATCTGTTGTGGTCTATTACTGTCTTTTTGTTGTTGTCGCCTAGTACTGTCTTTATCTGTTGAGGTCTAGTACTGTCTTTATCTGCTGTGGTCTAGTACTGTCTTTATCTGTTGTGGTCTAGTACTGTCTTTATCTGTTGTGGTCTAGAAATGTCTCTCTGTCTTTATCTGTTGTGGTCTAGTACTGTCTTTATCTGTTGTGGTCTAGTACTGTCTTCATCTGTTGTGGTCTAGCACTGTCTTCATCTGTTGTGGTCTAGTGCTGTCTTTATCTGTTGTGGTCTAATACTGTCTTTATCTGTTGTGGTCATGTACTGTCTTTATCTGTTGTGGTCTAGTACTGTCTTTATCTGTTGTGGTCTAGTACTGTCTTTATCTGCTGGGGTCTAGTACTGTCTTTATCTGTTGTGGTCTAGTACTGTATTTATTTGTTGTGGTCTAGTACTGTCTTTATCTGTTGTGGTCGAGTACTGTCTTTATCTGTTGTGGTCTTGTACTGTCTGTCTGTCTTTATCTGTTGTGGTCTAGTACTGTCTTTCTGTCTTTATCTGTTGTGGTCTATTACTGTCTTTTTGTTGTTGTCGCCTAGTACCGTCTTTATCTGTTGTGGTCTAGTACTGTCTTTATCTGTTGTGGCCTAGTACTGTCTATACCTGTTGTGGTCTTGTACTGTCTGCCTGTCTTTATCTGTTGTGGTATAGTACTGTCTTTCTGTCTTTATCTGTTGTGGTCTAGTACTGTCTTTATCTCTTGTGGTCTAGTACTGTCTCTATCTGTTGTTGTCTAGTACTGTCTTTATCTGTTGTGGTCTAGTACTGTCTTTATCTGTTGTTGTCTAATACTCTCTTTATCTATGTCGCCTAGAACTGTCTTTATCTGTTGTGGTCTAGTACTGTGTATAGCTGTTGTGGTCTAGTACTGTCTATAGCTGTTGTGGTCTTGTTCCTCTCTGTCTGTCTTCATCTGTTGTGGTCTAGTACTGTCTTTATCTGATGTGGTCTAGTACTGTCTTTATCTGTTGTGTTCTATTACTGTCTTTATCTGTTGTGGTCTAGTACTGTCTTTCTGTCTTTATCTGTTGTGGTCTAGTACTGTCTTTATCTGTTGTGTTCTAGTACTGTCTTTATCTGTTATGGTCTAGTACTGTCTTTATCTGTTGTGGTCTAGTAGTGTCTTTATCTGTTGTTGTCTAGTACTGTCTTTATCTGTTGTGGTCTATTACTGTCTTTATCTGTTGTGGTCTAGTACTGTCTATAGCTGTTGTGGTCTTGTACTGTCTGTCTGTCTTCATCTGTTGTGGTCTAGTACTGTCTTTATCTGATGTGGTCTAGTACTGTCTTTATCTGTTGTGGTCTATTACTGTCTTTATCTGTTGTGGTCTAGTACTGTCTTTCTGTCTTTATCTGTTGTGGTCAAGTACTGTCTTTATCTGTTGTGTTCTAGTACTGTCTTTATCTGTTATGGTCTAGTACTGTCTTTATCTGTTGTTGTCTAGTACTGTCTTTATATGTTGTGGTCTAGTACTGTCTTTATCTGTTGTGGTCTAGTACTGTCTTTATCTGTTGTGGTCTAGTACTGTCTTTCTGTTGTGGTCTAGTACTGTCTTTATCTGTTGTGGTCATGTACTGTCTTTATCTGTTGTGGTCTAGTACTGTCTTTATCTGTTGAGGTCTAGTACTGTCTTTATCTGCTGTGGTCTAGTACTGTCTTTATCTGTTGTGGTCTAGTACTGTCTTTATCTGTTGTGGTCTAGTACTGTCTTTATCTGTTGTGGTCTAGTACTGTCTTTATCTGTTGTGGTCTAGTACTGTCTTCATCTGTTGTGGTCTAGCACTGTCTTTATCTGTTGTGGTCTAGTACTGTCTTTATCTGTTGTGGTCTAGTACTGTCTTTTTCTGTTGTGGTCATGTACTGTCTTTATCTGTTGTGGTCTAGTACTGTCTTTATCTGTTGTGTTCTAGTACTGTCTTTATCTGCTGTGGTCTAGTACTGTCTTTATCTGTTGTGGTCTAGTACTGTCTTTATCTGTTGTGGTCTAGTACTGTATTTATTTGTTGTGGTCTAGTACTGTCTTTATCTGTTGTGGTCGAGTACTGTCTTTATCTGTTATGGTCTTGTACTGTCTGTCTGTCTTTATCTGTTGTGGTCTAGTACTGTCTTTCTGTCTTTATCTGTTGTGGTCTATTACTGTCTTTTTGTTGTTGTCGCCTAGTACTGTCTTTATCTGTTGAGGTCTAGTACTGTCTTTATCTGCTGTGGTCTAGTACTGTCTTTATCTGTTGTGGTCTAGTACTGTCTTTATCTGTTGTGGTCTAGAAATGTCTCTCTGTCTTTATCTGTTGTGGTCTAGTACTGTCTTTATCTGTTGTGGTCTAGTACTGTCTTCATCTGTTGTGGTCTAGCACTGTCTTCATCTGTTGTGGTCTAGTGCTGTCTTTATCTGTTGTGGTCTAATACTGTCTTTATCTGTTGTGGTCATGTACTGTCTTTATCTGTTGTGGTCTAGTACTGTCTTTATCTGTTGTGGTCTAGTACTGTCTTTATCTGCTGGGGTCTAGTACTGTCTTTATCTGTTGTGGTCTAGTACTGTATTTATTTGTTGTGGTCTAGTACTGTCTTTATCTGTTGTGGTCGAGTACTGTCTTTATCTGTTGTGGTCTTGTACTGTCTGTCTGTCTTTATCTGTTGTGGTATAGTACTGTCTTTCTGTCTTTATCTGTTGTGGTCTAGTACTGTCTTTATCTCTTGTGGTCTAGTACTGTCTCTATCTGTTGTTGTCTAGTACTGTCTTTATCTGTTGTGGTCTAGTACTGTCTTTATCTGTTGTTGTCTAATACTCTCTTTATCTATGTCGCCTAGAACTGTCTTTATCTGTTGTGGTCTAGTACTGTGTATAGCTGTTGTGGTCTAGTACTGTCTATAGCTGTTGTGGTCTTGTTCCTCTCTGTCTGTCTTCATCTGTTGTGGTCTAGTACTGTCTTTATCTGTTGTGGTCTAGTACTGTCTTCATCTGTTGTGGTCTAGCACTGTCTTTATCTGTTGTGGTCTAGTACTGTCTATATCTGTTGTGGTCTAATACTGTCTTTATCTGTTGTGGTCATGTAATGTCTGTCTGTCTTTATCTGTTGTGGTCTAGTACTGTCTTTCTGTCTTTATCTGTTGTGGTCTATTACTGTCTTTTTGTTGTTGTCGCCTAGTACTGTCTTTATCTGTTGAGGTCTAGTACTGTCTTTATCTGCTGTGGTCTAGTACTGTCTTTATCTGTTGTGGTCTAGTACTGTCTTTATCTGTTGTGGTCTAGAAATGTCTCTCTGTCTTTATCTGTTGTGGTCTAGTACTGTCTTTATCTGTTGTGGTCTAGTACTGTCTTCATCTGTTGTGGTCTAGCACTGTCTTCATCTGTTGTGGTCTAGTGCTGTCTTTATCTGTTGTGGTCTAATACTGTCTTTATCTGTTGTGGTCATGTACTGTCTTTATCTGTTGTGGTCTAGTACTGTCTTTATCTGTTGTGGTCTAGTACTGTCTTTATCTGCTGGGGTCTAGTACTGTCTTTATCTGTTGTGGTCTAGTACTGTATTTATTTGTTGTGGTCTAGTACTGTCTTTATCTGTTGTGGTCGAGTACTGTCTTTATCTGTTGTGGTCTTGTACTGTCTGTCTGTCTTTATCTGTTGTGGTCTAGTACTGTCTTTCTGTCTTTATCTGTTGTGGTCTATTACTGTCTTTTTGTTGTTGTCGCCTAGTACTGTCTTTATCTGTTGAGGTCTAGTACTGTCTTTATCTGCTGTGGTCTAGTACTGTCTTTATCTGTTGTGGTCTAGTACTGTCTTTATCTGTTGTGGTCTAGAAATGTCTCTCTGTCTTTATCTGTTGTGGTCTAGTACTGTCTTTATCTGTTGTGGTCTAGTACTGTCTTCATCTGTTGTGGTCTAGCACTGTCTTCATCTGTTGTGGTCTAGTGCTGTCTTTATCTGTTGTGGTCTAATACTGTCTTTATCTGTTGTGGTCATGTACTGTCTTTATCTGTTGTGGTCTAGTACTGTCTTTATCTGTTGTGGTCTAGTACTGTCTTTATCTGCTGGGGTCTAGTACTGTCTTTATCTGTTGTGGTCTAGTACTGTATTTATTTGTTGTGGTCTAGTACTGTCTTTATCTGTTGTGGTCGAGTACTGTCTTTATCTGTTGTGGTCTTGTACTGTCTGTCTGTCTTTATCTGTTGTGGTCTAGTACTGTCTTTCTGTCTTTATCTGTTGTGGTCTATTACTGTCTTTTTGTTGTTGTCGCCTAGTACCGTCTTTATCTGTTGTGGTCTAGTACTGTCTTTATCTGTTGTGGCCTAGTACTGTCTATACCTGTTGTGGTCTTGTACTGTCTGTCTGTCTTTATCTGTTGTGGTATAGTACTGTCTTTCTGTCTTTATCTGTTGTGGTCTAGTACTGTCTTTATCTCTTGTGGTCTAGTACTGTCTCTATCTGTTGTTGTCTAGTACTGTCTTTATCTGTTGTGGTCTAGTACTGTCTTTATCTGTTGTTGTCTAATACTCTCTTTATCTATGTCGCCTAGAACTGTCTTTATCTGTTGTGGTCTAGTACTGTGTATAGCTGTTGTGGTCTAGTACTGTCTATAGCTGTTGTGGTCTTGTTCCTCTCTGTCTGTCTTCATCTGTTGTGGTCTAGTACTGTCTTTATCTGTTGTGGTCTAGTACTGTCTTCATCTGTTGTGGTCTAGCACTGTCTTTATCTGTTGTGGTCTAGTACTGTCTATATCTGTTGTGGTCTAATACTGTCTTTATCTGTTGTGGTCATGTAATGTCTGTCTGTCTTTATCTGTTGTGGTCTAGTACTGTCTTTCTGTCTTTATCTGTTGTGGTCTATTACTGTCTTTTTGTTGTTGTCGCCTAGTACTGTCTTTATCTGTTGAGGTCTAGTACTGTCTTTATCTGCTGTGGTCTAGTACTGTCTTTATCTGTTGTGGTCTAGTACTGTCTTTATCTGTTGTGGTCTAGAAATGTCTCTCTGTCTTTATCTGTTGTGGTCTAGTACTGTCTTTATCTGTTGTGGTCTAGTACTGTCTTCATCTGTTGTGGTCTAGCACTGTCTTCATCTGTTGTGGTCTAGTGCTGTCTTTATCTGTTGTGGTCTAATACTGTCTTTATCTGTTGTGGTCATGTACTGTCTTTATCTGTTGTGGTCTAGTACTGTCTTTATCTGTTGTGGTCTAGTACTGTCTTTATCTGCTGGGGTCTAGTACTGTCTTTATCTGTTGTGGTCTAGTACTGTATTTATTTGTTGTGGTCTAGTACTGTCTTTATCTGTTGTGGTCGAGTACTGTCTTTATCTGTTGTGGTCTTGTACTGTCTGTCTGTCTTTATCTGTTGTGGTCTAGTACTGTCTTTCTGTCTTTATCTGTTGTGGTCTATTACTGTCTTTTTGTTGTTGTCGCCTAGTACCGTCTTTATCTGTTGTGGTCTAGTACTGTCTTTATCTGTTGTGGCCTAGTACTGTCTATACCTGTTGTGGTCTTGTACTGTCTGCCTGTCTTTATCTGTTGTGGTATAGTACTGTCTTTCTGTCTTTATCTGTTGTGGTCTAGTACTGTCTTTATCTCTTGTGGTCTAGTACTGTCTCTATCTGTTGTTGTCTAGTACTGTCTTTATCTGTTGTGGTCTAGTACTGTCTTTATCTGTTGTTGTCTAATACTCTCTTTATCTATGTCGCCTAGAACTGTCTTTATCTGTTGTGGTCTAGTACTGTGTATAGCTGTTGTGGTCTAGTACTGTCTATAGCTGTTGTGGTCTTGTTCCTCTCTGTCTGTCTTCATCTGTTGTGGTCTAGTACTGTCTTTATCTGATGTGGTCTAGTACTGTCTTTATCTGTTGTGTTCTATTACTGTCTTTATCTGTTGTGGTCTAGTACTGTCTTTCTGTCTTTATCTGTTGTGGTCTAGTACTGTCTTTATCTGTTGTGTTCTAGTACTGTCTTTATCTGTTATGGTCTAGTACTGTCTTTATCTGTTGTGGTCTAGTAGTGTCTTTATCTGTTGTTGTCTAGTACTGTCTTTATCTGTTGTGGTCTATTACTGTCTTTATCTGTTGTGGTCTAGTACTGTCTATAGCTGTTGTGGTCTTGTACTGTCTGTCTGTCTTCATCTGTTGTGGTCTAGTACTGTCTTTATCTGATGTGGTCTAGTACTGTCTTTATCTGTTGTGGTCTATTACTGTCTTTATCTGTTGTGGTCTAGTACTGTCTTTCTGTCTTTATCTGTTGTGGTCAAGTACTGTCTTTATCTGTTGTGTTCTAGTACTGTCTTTATCTGTTATGGTCTAGTACTGTCTTTATCTGTTGTTGTCTAGTACTGTCTTTATATGTTGTGGTCTAGTACTGTCTTTATCTGTTGTGGTCTAGTACTGTCTTTATCTGTTGTGGTCTAGTACTGTCTTTCTGTTGTGGTCTAGTACTGTCTTTATCTGTTGTGGTCATGTACTGTCTTTATCTGTTGTGGTCTAGTACTGTCTTTATCTGTTGAGGTCTAGTACTGTCTTTATCTGCTGTGGTCTAGTACTGTCTTTATCTGTTGTGGTCTAGTACTGTCTTTATCTGTTGTGGTCTAGTACTGTCTTTATCTGTTGTGGTCTAGTACTGTCTTTATCTGTTGTGGTCTAGTACTGTCTTCATCTGTTGTGGTCTAGCACTGTCTTTATCTGTTGTGGTCTAGTACTGTCTTTATCTGTTGTGGTCTAGTACTGTCTTTTTCTGTTGTGGTCATGTACTGTCTTTATCTGTTGTGGTCTAGTACTGTCTTTATCTGTTGTGTTCTAGTACTGTCTTTATCTGCTGTGGTCTAGTACTGTCTTTATCTGTTGTGGTCTAGTACTGTCTTTATCTGTTGTGGTCTAGTACTGTATTTATTTGTTGTGGTCTAGTACTGTCTTTATCTGTTGTGGTCGAGTACTGTCTTTATCTGTTATGGTCTTGTACTGTCTGTCTGTCTTTATCTGTTGTGGTCTAGTACTGTCTTTCTGTCTTTATCTGTTGTGGTCTATTACTGTCTTTTTGTTGTTGTCGCCTAGTACTGTCTTTATCTGTTGTGGTCTAGTACTGTCTTTATCTGTTGTGGCCTAGTACTGTCTATACCTGTTGTGGTCTTGTACTGTCTGTCTGTCTTTCTCTGTTGTGGTATAGTACTGTCTTTCTGTCTTTATCTGTTGTGGTCTAGAACTGTCTTTATCTGTTGTGGTCTAGTACTGTCTTTATCTGTTGTGGTCTAGTACTGTCTTTATCTGTTGTGGTCTAGTACTGTCTTTATCTGTTGTGGTCTAGTACTGTCTTTATCTGTTGTGGTCTAGTACTGTCTTTATCTTTTGTGGTCTAGTACTGTCTTTATCTGTTGTGGTCATTTACTGTCTTTATCTGTTGTGGTCTAGTACTGTCTTTATCTGTTGAGGTCTAGTACTGTCTTTATCTGCTGTGGTCTAGTACTGTCTTTATCTGTTGTGGTCTAGTACTGTCTTTATCTGTTGTGGTCTAGTACTGTCTTTCTGTCTTTATCTGTTGTGGTCTAGTACTGTCTTTATCTGTTGTGGTCTAGTACTGTGTATAGCTGTTGTGGTCTAGTACTGTCTATAGCTGTTGTGGTCTTGTACTGTCTGTCTGTCTTCATCTGTTGTGGTCTAGTACTGTCTTTATCTGATGTGGTCTAGTACTGTCTTTATCTGTTGTGTTCTATTACTGTCTTTATCTGTTGTGGTCTAGTACTGTCTTTCTGTCTTTATCTGTTGTGGTCTAGTACTGTCTTTATCTGTTGTGTTCTAGTACTGTCTTTATCTGTTATGGTCTAGTACTGTCTTTATCTGTTGTGGTCTAGTAGTGTCTTTATCTGTTGTTGTCTAGTACTGTCTTTATCTGTTGTGGTCTATTACTGTCTTTATCTGTTGTGGTCTAGTACTGTCTATAGCTGTTGTGGTCTTGTACTGTCTGTCTGTCTTCATCTGTTGTGGTCTAGTACTGTCTTTATCTGATGTGGTCTAGTACTGTCTTTATCTGTTGTGGTCATGTACTGTCTTTATCTGTTGTGGTCTAGTACTGTCTTTATCTGTTGAGGTCTAGTACTGTCTTTATCTGCTGTGGTCTAGTACTGTCTCTCTGTCTTTATCTGTTTTGGTCTAGTACTGTCTTTATCTGTTGTGGTCTAGTACTGTCTTCATCTGTTGTGGTCTAGCACTGTCTTTATCTGTTGTGGTCTAGTACTGTCTTTATCTGTTGTGGTCTAATACTGTCTTTATCTGTTGTGGTCATGTAATGTCTGTCTGTCTTTATCTGTTGTGGTCTAGTACTGTCTTTCTGTCTTTATCTGTTGTGGTCTATTACTGTCTTTTTGTTGTTGTCGCCTAGTACTGTCTTTATCTGTTGAGGTCTAGTACTGTCTTTATCTGCTGTGGTCTAGTACTGTCTTTATCTGTTGTGGTCTAGTACTGTCTTTATCTGTTGTGGTCTAGAAATGTCTCTCTGTCTTTATCTGTTGTGGTCTAGTACTGTCTTTATCTGTTGTGGTCTAGTACTGTCTTCATCTGTTGTGGTCTAGCACTGTCTTCATCTGTTGTGGTCTAGTGCTGTCTTTATCTGTTGTGGTCTAATACTGTCTTTATCTGTTGTGGTCATGTACTGTCTTTATCTGTTGTGGTCTAGTACTGTCTTTATCTGTTGTGGTCTAGTACTGTCTTTATCTGCTGGGGTCTAGTACTGTCTTTATCTGTTGTGGTCTAGTACTGTATTTATTTGTTGTGGTCTAGTACTGTCTTTATCTGTTGTGGTCGAGTACTGTCTTTATCTGTTGTGGTCTTGTACTGTCTGTCTGTCTTTATCTGTTGTGGTCTAGTACTGTCTTTCTGTCTTTATCTGTTGTGGTCTATTACTGTCTTTTTGTTGTTGTCGCCTAGTACCGTCTTTATCTGTTGTGGTCTAGTACTGTCTTTATCTGTTGTGGCCTAGTACTGTCTATACCTGTTGTGGTCTTGTACTGTCTGTCTGTCTTTATCTGTTGTGGTATAGTACTGTCTTTCTGTCTTTATCTGTTGTGGTCTAGTACTGTCTTTATCTCTTGTGGTCTAGTACTGTCTCTATCTGTTGTTGTCTAGTACTGTCTTTATCTGTTGTGGTCTAGTACTGTCTTTATCTGTTGTTGTCTAATACTCTCTTTATCTATGTCGCCTAGAACTGTCTTTATCTGTTGTGGTCTAGTACTGTGTATAGCTGTTGTGGTCTAGTACTGTCTATAGCTGTTGTGGTCTTGTTCCTCTCTGTCTGTCTTCATCTGTTGTGGTCTAGTACTGTCTTTATCTGATGTGGTCTAGTACTGTCTTTATCTGTTGTGTTCTATTACTGTCTTTATCTGTTGTGGTCTAGTACTGTCTTTCTGTCTTTATCTGTTGTGGTCTAGTACTGTCTTTATCTGTTGTGTTCTAGTACTGTCTTTATCTGTTATGGTCTAGTACTGTCTTTATCTGTTGTGGTCTAGTAGTGTCTTTATCTGTTGTTGTCTAGTACTGTCTTTATCTGTTGTGGTCTATTACTGTCTTTATCTGTTGTGGTCTAGTACTGTCTATAGCTGTTGTGGTCTTGTACTGTCTGTCTGTCTTCATCTGTTGTGGTCTAGTACTGTCTTTATCTGATGTGGTCTAGTACTGTCTTTATCTGTTGTGGTCTATTACTGTCTTTATCTGTTGTGGTCTAGTACTGTCTTTCTGTCTTTATCTGTTGTGGTCAAGTACTGTCTTTATCTGTTGTGTTCTAGTACTGTCTTTATCTGTTGTGGTCTAGTACTGTCTTTATCTGTTGTTGTCTAGTACTGTCTTTATATGTTGTGGTCTAGTACTGTCTTTATCTGTTGTGGTCTAGTACTGTCTTTATCTGTTGTGGTCTAGTACTGTCTTTCTGTTGTGGTCTAGTACTGTCTTTATCTGTTGTGGTCATGTACTGTCTTTATCTGTTGTGGTCTAGTACTGTCTTTATCTGTTGAGGTCTAGTAATGTCTTTATCTGCTGTGGTCTAGTACTGTCTTTATCTGTTGTGGTCTAGTACTGTCTTTATCTGTTGTGGTCTAGTACTGTCTTTATCTGTTGTGGTCTAGTACTGTCTTTATCTGTTGTGGTCTAGTACTGTCTTCATCTGTTGTGGTCTAGCACTGTCTTTATCTGTTGTGGTCTAGTACTGTCTTTATCTGTTGTGGTCTAGTACTGTCTTTTTCTGTTGTGGTCATGTACTGTCTTTATCTGTTGTGGTCTAGTACTGTCTTTATCTGTTGTGTTCTAGTACTGTCTTTATCTGTTGTGGTCTAGTACTGTCTTTATCTGTTGTGGTCTAGTACTGTCTTCATCTGTTGTGGTCTAGCACTGTCTTTATCTGTTGTGGTCTAGTACTGTCTTTATCTGTTGTGGTCTAGTACTGTCTTTTTCTGTTGTGGTCATGTACTGTCTTTATCTGTTGTGGTCTAGTACTGTCTTTATCTGTTGTGTTCTAGTACTGTCTTTATCTGCTGTGGTCTAGTACTGTCTTTATCTGTTGTGGTCTAGTACTGTCTTTATCTGTTGTGGTCTAGTACTGTATTTATTTGTTGTGGTCTAGTACTGTCTTTATCTGTTGTGGTCGAGTACTGTCTTTATCTGTTATGGTCTTGTACTGTCTGTCTGTCTTTATCTGTTGTGGTCTAGTACTGTCTTTCTGTCTTTATCTGTTGTGGTCTATTACTGTCTTTTTGTTGTTGTCGCCTAGTACTGTCTTTATCTGTTGTGGTCTAGTACTGTCTTTATCTGTTGTGGCCTAGTACTGTCTATACCTGTTGTGGTCTTGTACTGTCTGTCTGTCTTTCTCTGTTGTGGTATAGTACTGTCTTTCTGTCTTTATCTGTTGTGGTCTAGAACTGTCTTTATCTGTTGTGGTCTAGTACTGTCTTTATCTGTTGTGGTCTAGTACTGTCTTTATCTGTTGTGGTCTAGTACTGTCTTTATCTGTTGTGGTCTAGTACTGTCTTTATCTGTTGTGGTCTAGTACTGTCTTTATCTTTTGTGGTCTAGTACTGTCTTTATCTGTTGTGGTCATTTACTGTCTTTATCTGTTGTGTTCTAGTACTGTCTTTATCTGTTATGGTCTAGTACTGTCTTTATCTGTTGTTGTCTAGTACTGTCTTTATATGTTGTGGTCTAGTACTGTCTTTATCTGTTGTGGTCTAGTACTGTCTTTATCTGTTGTGGTCTAGTACTGTCTTTCTGTTGTGGTCATGTACTGTCTTTATCTGTTGTGGTCTAGTACTGTCTTTATCTGTTGAGGTCTAGTACTGTCTTTATCTGCTGTGGTCTAGTACTGTCTTTATCTGTTGTGGTCTAGTACTGTCTTTATCTGTTGTGGTCTAGTACTGTCTTTATCTGTTGTGGTCTAGTACTGTCTTTATCTGTTGTGGTCTAGTACTGTCTTCATCTGTTGTGGTCTAGCACTGTCTTTATCTGTTGTGGTCTAGTACTGTCTTTATCTGTTGTGGTCTAGTACTGTCTTTTTCTGTTGTGGTCATGTACTGTCTTTATCTGTTGTGGTCTAGTACTGTCTTTATCTGTTGTGTTCTAGTACTGTCTTTATCTGTTGTGGTCTAGTACTGTCTTTATCTGTTGTGGTCTAGTACTGTCTTCATCTGTTGTGGTCTAGCACTGTCTTTATCTGTTGTGGTCTAGTACTGTCTTTATCTGTTGTGGTCTAGTACTGTCTTTTTCTGTTGTGGTCATGTACTGTCTTTATCTGTTGTGGTCTAGTACTGTCTTTATCTGTTGTGTTCTAGTACTGTCTTTATCTGCTGTGGTCTAGTACTGTCTTTATCTGTTGTGGTCTAGTACTGTCTTTATCTGTTGTGGTCTAGTACTGTATTTATTTGTTGTGGTCTAGTACTGTCTTTATCTGTTGTGGTCGAGTACTGTCTTTATCTGTTATTGTCTTGTACTGTCTGTCTGTCTTTATCTGTTGTGGTCTAGTACTGTCTTTCTGTCTTTATCTGTTGTGGTCTATTACTGTCTTTTTGTTGTTGTCGCCTAGTACTGTCTTTATCTGTTGTGGTCTAGTACTGTCTTTATCTGTTGTGGCCTAGTACTGTCTATACCTGTTGTGGTCTTGTACTGTCTGTCTGTCTTTCTCTGTTGTGGTATAGTACTGTCTTTCTGTCTTTATCTGTTGTGGTCTAGAACTGTCTTTATCTGTTGTGGTCTAGTACTGTCTTTATCTGTTGTGGTCTAGTACTGTCTTTATCTGTTGTGGTCTAGTACTGTCTTTATCTGTTGTGGTCTAGTACTGTCTTTATCTGTTGTGGTCTAGTACTGTCTTTATCTTTTGTGGTCTAGTACTGTCTTTATCTGTTGTGGTCATTTACTGTCTTTATCTGTTGTGGTCTAGTACTGTCTTTATCTGTTGAGGTCTAGTACTGTCTTTATCTGCTGTGGTCTAGTACTGTCTTTATCTGTTGTGGTCTAGTACTGTCTTTATCTGTTGTGGTCTAGTACTGTCATTCTGTCTTTATCTGTTGTGGTCTAGTACTGTCTTTATCTGTTGTGGTCTAGTACTGTCTTCATCTGTTGTGGTCTAGCACTGTCTTTATCTGTTGTGGTCTAGTACTGTCTTTATCTGTTGTGGTCTAGTACTGTCTTTATCTGTTGTGGTCATGTAATGTCTTTATCTGTTGTGTTCTAGTACTGTCTTTATCTGTTGTGGTCTAGTACTGTATTTATTTGTTGTGGTCTAGTACTGTCTTTATCTGTTGTGGTCGAGAACTGTCTTTATCTGTTTTGGTCTTGTACTGTCTGTCTGTCTTTATCTGTTGTGGTCTAGAACTGTCTTTCTGTCTTTATCTGTTGTGGTCTATTACTGTCTTTTTGTTGTTGTCGCCTAGTACTGTCTTTACCTGTTGTGGTCTAGTACTGTCTTTATCTGTTGTGGCCTAGTACTGTCTATACCTGTTGTGGTCTTGTACTGTCTGTCTGTCTTTATCTGTTGTGGATAGTACTGTCTTTCTGTCTTTATCTGTTGTGGTCTAGAACTGTCTTTATCTGTTGTGGTCTAGTACTGTCTTTATCTGTTGTGGTCTAGTACTGTCTTTATCTGTTGTGGTCTAGTACTGTCTTTATCTGTTGTTGTCTAGTACTGTCTTTATCTGTTGTGGTCTAGTACTGTCTTTATCTTTTGTGGTCTAGTACTGTCTTTATCTGTTGTGGTCATTTACTGTCTTTATCTGTTGTGGTCTAGTACTGTCTTTATCTGTTGAGGTCTAGTACTGTCTTTATCTGCTGTGGTCTAGTACTGTCTTTATCTGTTGTGGTCTAGTACTGTCTTTATCTGTTGTGGTCTAGTACTGTCTTTCTGTCTTTATCTGTTGTGGTCTAGTACTGTCTTTATCTGTTGTGGTCTAGTACTGTCTTTATCTGTTGTGGTCATGTACTGTCTTTATCTGTTGTGTTCTAGTACTGTCTTTATCTGTTGTGGTCTAGTACTGTATTTATTTGTTGTGGTCTAGTACTGTCTTTATCTGTTGTGGTCGAGTACTGTCTTTATCTGTGTTGGTCTTGTACTGTCTGTCTGTCTTTATCTGTTGTGGTCTAGAACTGTCTTTCTGTCTTTATCTGTTGTGGTCTATTACTGTCTTTTTGTTGTTGTCGCCTAGTACTGTCTTTACCTGTTGTGGTCTAGTACTGTCTTTATCTGTTGTGGCCTAGTACTGTCTATACCTGTTGTGGTCTTGTACTGTCTGTCTGTCTTTATCTGTTGTGGTATAGTACTGTCTTTCTGTCTTTATCTGTTGTGGTCTAGAACTGTCTTTATCTGTTGTGGTCTAGTACTGTCTTTATCTGTTGTGGTCTAGTACTGTCTTTATCTGTTGTTGTCTAATACTCTCTTTCTCTATGTCGCCTAGAACTGTCTTTATCTGTTGTGGTCTAGTACTGTCTATAGCTGTTGTGGTCTTGTACTGTCTGTCTGTCTTCATCTGTTGTGGTCTAGTACTGTCTTTATCTGATGTGGTCTAGTACTGCTTTATCTGTTGTGGTCTATTACTGTCTTTATCTGTTGTGGTCTAGTACTGTCTTTCTGTCTCTATCTGTTGTGGTCTAGTACTGTCTTTATCTGTTGTGTTCTAGTACTGTCTTTATCTGTTATGGTCTAGTACTGTCTTTATCTGTTGTGGTCTAGTACAGTCTGTATCTGTTGTGGTCTAGTACCGGCTTTATCTGTTGTGGTCTAGTACTGTCTTTATCTGTTGTGGTCTAGTACTGTCTTTATCTGTTGTGGTCTTGTACTGTCTTTACCTGTTGTGGTCTAGTACTGTCTTTATCTGTTGTGGTCTAGTACTGTCTTTCTGTCTTTATCTGTTGTCGTCCAGTCCTGTCTTTATCTGATGTGGTCTTGTAAAGTCTGTCTGTCTTTATCTGTTGTGGTCTAGTACTGTCTTTATCTTATGTGGTTTAGTACTGTCTTTCTGTCTTTATCTGTTGTGGTCTAGTACTTTCTTTATCTGTTGTGGTCTAGTACTGTCTTTATCTGTTGTGGTCTAGTACTGTCTTTATCTGTTGTGGTCTAGTACTGCCCATACCTGTTGTGGTCTTGTACTGTCTGTCTGTCTTTATCTGTTGTGGTCTAGTACTGTCTTTCGTCTTTATCTGTTGTGGTCTATTACTGTCATTGTTCGTTGTCGCCTAGTATTGTCTTTATCTGTTGTGGTCTAGTACTGTCTTTCTCTGTTGTGGTCTAGTACTGTCTTTCTGTCTTTATCTGTTGTGGTCTAGTACTGTCTTTATCTGTTGTGGTCTAGTACTGTCTTTCTCTGTTGTGATCTAGTACTGTCTTTATCTGTTGTGATCTAGTACTGTCTTTATCTGTTGTAGTCTAGTACTGTCTTTATCTGTTGTGGTCTATTATTGTCTTTATCTGTTGTCGCATAGAACTGTCTTTATCTGTTGTGGTCTAGTACTGTCTTTATCTGTTGTGGTCTAGTACTGTGTTTATCTGTGGTGGTCTAGTACTGTCTATAGCTGTTGTGGTCTTGTACTGTCTATCTGTGTTCATCTGTTGTGGTCTAGTACTGTCTTTATCTGTTGTGGTCTATTACTGTCTTTATCTGTTGTGGTCTAGTACTGTCTTTCTTTCTTTATATGTTGTGGTCTAGTACTGTCTTCATCTGTTGTGTTCTAGTACTGTCTTTATCTTTTATGGTCTAGTACTGTCTTTGTCTGTTGTGGTCTAGTACTGTCTTTATCTGTTGTGGTCTAGTACTGTCTTTCTGTCTTTATCTGTTGTGTTCCAGTCCTGTCTTTATCTGATGTGGTCTAGTACAGTCTGTCTGTCTTTATCTGTTGTGGTCTAGTACTGTCTTTATCTGATGTGGTCTAGTACTGTCTTTCTGTCTTTATCTGTTGTGGTCTAGTACTGTCTTTCTGTCTTTATCTGTTGTGGTCTAGTACTGTCTTTATCTGTTGTGGTCTAGTACTGTCTTTATCTGTTGTGGTCTAGTACTGTCTTTATCTATTGTGGTCTAGTACTGTCTATACCTGTTGTGGTCTTGTACTGTCTGTCTGTCTTTATCTGTTGTGGTCTAGTACTGTCTTTCTGTCTGTATCTGTTGTGGTCTAGTACTGTCTTTATCTGTTGTGGTCTAGTACTGTATTTATCTGTTGTGGTCTAGTACTGTCTTTATCTGTTATGGTCTAGTACTGTCTTTACCTGTTGTGGTCTAGTACTGTCTTTATCTGTTGTGGTCTAGTACTGTCTTTCTGTCTTTATCTGTTGTGGTCCAGTCCTGTCTTTATCTGATGTGGTCTAGTAAAGTCTGTCTGTCTTTATCTGTTGTGGTCTAGTACTGTCTTTATCTTATCTGGTCGAGAACTGTCTTTTTGTCTTTATCTGTTGTGGTCTAGTACTGTCTTTATCTGTTGGGGTCTATTACTGTCTTTCTGTGTTTATCTGTTGTGGTCTAGTACTTTCTTTATCTGTTGTGGTCTAGTACAGTCTTTATCTGTTGTGGTCTAGTACTGCCCATACCTGTTGTGGTCTTGTACTGTCTGTCTGTCTTTATCTGTTGTGGTCTAGTACTGTCTTTCGTCTTTATCTGTTGTGGTCTATTACTGTAATTTTTTGTTGTCGCCTAGTATTGTCTTTATCTGTTGTGGTCTAGTACTGTCTTTATCTGTTGTGGTCTAGTACTGTCTATACCTGTTGTGGTCTTGTACTGTCTGTCTGTCTTTATCTGTTTTGGTCTAGTACTGTCTTTCTGTCTTTATCTGTTGTGGTCTAGTACTGTCTTTATCTGTTGTGGTCTAGTACTGTCTTTCTCTGTTGTGGTCTAGTACTGTCTTTCTGTCTTTATCTGTTGTGGTCCAGTCCTGTCTTTATCTGATGTGGTCTAGTAAAGTCTGTCTGTCTTTATCTGTTGTGGTCTAGTACTGTCTTTATCTTATGTGGTCTAGTACTGTCTTTTTGTCTTTACCTGTTGTGGTCTAGTACTGTCTTTATCTGTTGGGGTCTATTACTGTCTTTCTGTGTTTATCTGTTGTGGTCTAGTACTTTCTTTATCTGTTGTGGTCTAGTACTGTCTTTATCTGTTGTGGTCTAGTACTGTCTTTATCTGTTGTGGTCTAGTACTGCCCATACCTGTTGTGGTCTTGTACTGTCTTTCGTCTTTATCTGTTGTGGTCTATTACTGTCATTTTTTGTTGTCGCCTAGTATTGTCTTTATCTGTTGTGGTCTAGTACTGTCTTTATCTGTTGTGGTCTAGTACTGTCTATACCTGTTGTGGTCTTGTACTGTCTGTCTGTCTTTATCTGTTTTGGTCTAGTACTGTCTTTCTGTCTTTATCTGTTGTGGTCTAGTACTGTCTTTATCTGTTGTGGTCTAGTACTGTCTTTCTCTGTTGTGATCTAGTACTGTCTTTATCTGTTGTGGTCTAGTACTGTCTTTGTCTGTTGTGGTCTAGTACTGTCTTTATCTGTTGTCACATAGAACTGTCTTTATCTGTTGTGGTCTAGTACTGTCTTTATCTGTTGTGGTCTAGTACTGTCTTTATCTGTTGTGGTCTAGTACTGTCTTTATCTGTTGTTGTCTAATACTCTCTTTATCTATGTCGCCTAGAACTGTCTTTATCTGTTGTGGTCTAGTACTGTCTATAGCTGTTGTGGTCTTGTACTGTCTATCTGTCTTCATCTGTTGTGGTCTAGTACTGTCTTTATCTGTTGTGGTCTATTACTGTCTTTATCTGTTGTGGTCTAGTACTGTCTTTCTTTCTTTATCTGTTGTGGTCTAGTTCTGTCTTCATCTGTTGTGTTCTAGTACTGTCTTTATCTTTTATGGTCTAGTACTGTCTTTATCTGTTGTGGTCTAGTACTGTCTTTATCTGTTGTGGTCTAGTACTGTCTTTCTGTCTTTATCTGTTGTGGTCCAGTCCTGTCTTTATCTGATGTGGTCTAGTACAGTCTGTCTTTATCTGTTGTGGTCTAGTACTGTCTTTATCTGATGTGGTCTAGTACTGTCTTTCTGTCTTTATCTGTTGTGGTCTAGTACTGTCTTTCTGTCTTTATCTGTTGTGGTCTAGTACTGTCTTTATCTATTGTGGTCTAGTACTGTCTATACCTGTTGTGGTCTTGTAATGTCTGTCTGTCTTTATCTGTTGTGGTCTAGTACTGTCTTTCTGTCTTTATCTGTTGTGGTCTAGTACTGTCTTCATCTGTTTTGGTCTAGTACTGTCTTTATTGTTGTGGTCTAGTACTGTCTTTATCTCCTGTGGTCTAGTACTGTCTTTATCTGTGGTGGTCTAGTACTGTCTTTATCTGTTGTGGTCTAGTACTGTCTTTATTTTTTGTGGTCTAGTACTGTCTTAATCTGTTGTGGTCTTGTACTGTCTGTCTGTCTTTATCTGTTGTGGTCTATTACTGTCTTTATCTGTTGTCGCCTAGCACTGTCTTTATCTGTTGTGGTCTAGTACTGTCATTATCTGTTGTGGTCTAGTACTGTCATTATCTGTTGTGGTCTAGTACTGTCTATACCTGTTGTTGCCTTCTACTGTCTGTCTGTCTTTATCTGTTGTGGTCTAGTACTGTCTTTCTGTCTTTATCTGTTGTGGTCTAGTACTGTCTTTATCTGTTGTGGTCTAGTACTGTCTTTACCTGTTGTGGTCTAGTACTGTCTGTATCTGTTGTTGTCTAGAACTGTCTTTATCTGTTGTTTTCAATTACTGTCTTTATCTTATGTCGCATAGAACTGTCTTTATCTGTTGTGGTCTAGTACTGTGTTTATCTGTTGTGGTCTAGTACTGTCTATAGCTGTTGTGGTCTATTACTGTCTTTCTGTCTTTATCTGTTGTGGTCTAGTACTGTCTTTATCTGTTGTGGTCTAATACTGTATATACCTGTTGTGGTCTTGTACTGTCTGTCTGTCTTTATCTGTTGTGGTCTAGTACTGTCTTTCTGTCTTTATCTGTTGTGGTCTAGTATTGTCTTAATCTGTTGTGGTCTAGTACTGTCTTTATTGCTGTGGTCTAGTACTGTCTTTATCTCTTGTGGTCTAGTACTGTCTTTATATGTTGTGGCCTAGTACTGTCTTTATCTGTTGTGGTCTAGTACTGTCTTTATCTGTTGTGGTCTAGTACTTTCTTAATCTGTTGTGGTCTTGTACTGTCTGTCTGTCTTTATCTGTTGTGGTCTAGTACTGTCTTTCTGTCTTTATTGCTGTGGTCTAGTACTGTCCAAACCTGTTGTGGTCTTGTACTGTCTTTATCTGTTGTGGTCTAGTACTGTCTTTATCTGTTGTTGTCTAGTACTGTCTTTATCTGTTGTTGTCTATTTCTGTCTTTATCTGTTGTGGTCTAGTACTGTCTATAGCTGTTGTGGTCTTGTACTGTCTGTCTGTCTTAATCTGTTGTGGTCATGTACTGTCTGTCTGTCTTTATCTGTTGTGGTCTAGTACTGTCTTTCTGTCTTTATCTGTTGTGGTCTATTACGGTCTTGTTTTGTTGTCGCCTAGTACTGTCTTTATCTGTTGTTGTCTAGTACTGTCATTATCTGTTGTGGTCTAGTACTGTCTATACCTTTTGTGGTCTTGTACTTTTTTTATCTGTTGTGCTCTAGTACTGTGTTTCTGTCTTTATCTGTTGTGGTCTATTACTGTCTTTCTGTCTTTATCTGTTGTGGTCTAGTACTGTCTTTATCTGTTGTGGTCTAGTACTGTCTTTATGTGTTGTGCTCTAATACTGTCGGTATCTGTTGTGGTCTAGTACTGTCTTTATCTGTTGTGGTCTAGTACTGTCTATAGCTGTTGTGGTCTTGTACTGTCTGTCTGTCTTCATCTGTTGTGGTCTTGTACTGTCTTTATCTGATGTGGTCTATTACTGTCTTTATCTGTTGTGGTCTATTACTGTCTTTATCTGTTGTGGTCTTGTACTGTATTTCTGTCTATATCTGTTGTGGTCTAGTACTGTCTTTATCTGTTATGGTCTAGTATTGTCTTTATCTGTTGTGGTCTAGTACTTTCTTTATCTGTTGTGGTCTAGTACTTTCTATATCTGTTGTGGTCTTTTACTGTCTGTCTGTCTTTATCTGTTGTGGTCTAGTACTGTCTTTCTGTCTTTATCTGTTGTGGTCTAGTACTGTCTTTATCTGTTGTGGTCTAGTACTGTCCTTGTCTGTTGTGGTCTAGTACTGTCTTTATCTGTTGTGGTCTAGTACTGTCATTATCTGTTGTGGTCTAGTACTGTCTATACCTTTTGTGGTCTTGTACTTTTTTTATCTGTTGTGCTCTAGTACTTTCTTTCTGTCTTTATCTGTTGTGGTCTATTACTGTCTTTCTGTCTTTATCTGTTGTGGTCTAGTACTGTCTTTATCTGTTGTGGTCTAGTACTGTATTTATGTGTTGTGGTCTAATACTGTCGGTATCTGTTGTGGTCTAGTACTGTCTTTATCTGTTGTGGTCTAGTACTGTCTTTTTGTATTTATCTGTTGTGGTCCAATAGTGTCGGTATCTGTTGTGGTCTAGTACTGTCGGTATCTGTTGTGGTCTAGTACTGTCTTTATCTGTTGTGGTCTAGTACTGTCTTTTTGTATTTATCTGTTGTGGTCTAATACTGTCGGTATCTGTTGTGGTCTAGTACTGTCGGTATCTGTTGTGGTCTAGTACTGTCTTTATCTGATGTGGTCTTGTACAGTCTGTCTGTCTTTATCTGTTGTGGTCTAGTACTGTCTTTATCTGATGTGGGCTAGTACTGTCTTTCTGTCTTCATCTGTTGTGGTCTAGTAATGTCTTTCTGTCTTTATCTGTTGTGGTCTAGTACTGTCTTTACCTGTTGTGGTCTAGTACTGTCTTTATCTGTTGTGTTCTTGTACTGTCTGTCTGTCTTTATCTGTTGTGGTGTAGTACTGTCTTTCTGTCTTTATCTGTTGTGGTCTATTACTGTCTTTTTTGTTGTCGCCTAGCACTGTCTTTATCTGTTGTGGTCTAGTACTGTCTATACCTGTTGTTGTCTAGTACTGTCTTTATCTGTTGTCGCCTAAAACTGTCTTTATCTGTTGTGGTCTAGTACTGTGTTTATCTGTTGTGGTCTAGTACTGTCTATAGCTGTTGTGGTCTTGTACTGTCTGTCTGTCTTAATCTGTTGTGGACTAGTACTGTCTTTATCTGTTGTGGTCTAGTACTGTCTATACCTTTTGTGGTCTTGTACTTTTTTTATCTGTTGTGCTCTAGTACTGTCTTTCTGTCTTTATCTGTTGTGGTCTATTACTGTCTTTCTGTCTTTATCTGTTGTGGTCTAGTACTGTCTTTATCTGTTGTGGTCTAGTACTGTCTTTATGTGTTGTGGTCTAATACTGTCGGTATCTGTTGTGGTCTAGTACTGTCTTTATCTGTTGTGGTCTAGTACTGTCTATAGCTGTTGTGGTCTTGTACTGTCTGTCTGTCTTCATCTGTTGTGGTCTAGTACTGTCTTTATCTGATGTGGTCTATTACTGTCTTTATCTGTTGTGGTCTATTACTTTCTTTATCTGTTGTGGTCTTGCACTGTATTTCTGTCTATATCTGTTGTGGTCTAGTACTGTCTTTATCTGTTATGGTCTAGTATTGTCTTTATCTGTTGTGGTCTAGTACTTTCTTTATCTGTTGTGGTCTAGTACTTTCTATACCTGTTGTGGTCTTGTACTGTCTGTCTGTCTTTATCTGTTGTGGTCTAGTACTGTCTTTCTGTCTTTATCTGTTGTGGTCTAGTACTGTCTTTATCTGTTGTGGTCTAGTACTGTCCTTGTCTGTTGTGGTCTAGTACTGTCTTTATCTGTTGTGGTCTAGTACTGTCTTTATCTATGTGGTCTACTACTTTCTTAATCTGTTGTGGTCTTGTACTGTCTGTCTGTCTTTATCTGTTTTGGTCTAGTACTGTCTTTCTGTCTTAATCTGTTGTGGTCTATTACTGTCTTTTTTTGTTGTCGCTTAGTACTGTCTTTATCTGTTGTGGTCTAGTACTGTCATTATCTGTTGTGGTCTAGTACTGTCTATACCTTTTGTGGTCTTTTACTTTTTTTATCTGTTGTGCTCTAGTACTTTCTTTCTGTCTTTATCTGTTGTGGTCTAGTACTGTCTTTATCTGTTGTGGTCTAGTACTGTCTTTATGTGTTGTGGTCTAATACTGTCGGTATCTGTTGTGGTCTAGTACTGTCTTTATCTGTTGTGGTCTAGTACTGTCTTTTTGTATTTATCTGTTGTGGTCTAGTACAGTATGTCTGTCTTTATCTGTTGTGGTCTAGTACTGTCTTTATCTGATGTGGGCTAGTACTGTCTTTCTGTCTTCATCTGTTGTGGTCTAGTAATGTCTTTCTGTCTTTATCTGTTGTGGTCTAGTACTGTCTTTACCTGTTGTGGTCTAGTACTGTCTTTATCTGATGTGGTCTAGTACTGTCTTTATCTGATGTGGTCTAGTACTGTCTTTACCTGTTGTGGTCTAGTACTGTCTTTATCTGATGTGGTCTAGTACTGTCTTTATCTGTTGTGGTCTAGTACTGTCTTTCTGTCTTTATCTGTTGTGGTCTATTACTGTCTTTTTTTGTTGTCGCCTAGTACTGTCTTTATCTGTTTTGGTCTAGTACTGTCATTATCTGTTGTGGTCTAGTACTGTCTACACCTGTTGTGGTCTTGCACTGTCTTTATCTGTTGTGGTCTAGTACTGTCTTTCTGTCTTTATCTGTTGTGGTCTATTACTGTCTTTCTGTCTTTATCTGTTGTGGTCTAGTACTGTCTTTATCTGTTGTGGTCTAGTACTGTCTTTATCTGTTGTGGTCTAATACTGTCTGTATCTGTTGTGGTCTAGTACTGTCTTTATCTGTTATGGTCTAGTACTGTCTTTTTGTCTTTATCTGTTGTGGTCCAGTTCTGTCTTTATCTGATGTGGTCTAGTACAGTCTGTCTGTCTTTATCTGTTGTGGTCTAGTACTGTCTTTTTCTGATGTGGTCTAGTACTGTCTTTCTGTCTTCATCTGTTGTGGTCTAGTACTGTCTTTCTATCTTTATCTGTTGTGGTCTAGTACTGTCTTTACCTGTTGTTGTCTAGTACTGTCTTTATCTGATGTGGTCTAGTACTGTCTTTATCTGATGTGGTCTAGTACTGTCTTTACCTGTTGTGGTCTAGTACTGTCTTTATCTGATGTGGTCTAGTACTGTCTTTATCTGATGTGGTCTAGTAGTGTCTATATGTATTTATCTGTTGTGGTCTAGTACTGTATTTTTGTGTGTGTACTTCATTCTACAGTCGTGGCCAAAAGTTTTGAGAATGACACAAATATACATTTTCACAAAGTCTGCTGCCTCAATGGCAATTTGCATATACTGCAGAATGTTATGAAGAGTGATCAGATGAATTGCAATTCATTAAATGCAAAGTCCCTCTTTGCCATGCAAATGAACTGAATCCCCCAAAAACATTTCCAATGCATTTCAGCCCTGCCACAAAAGGACCAACTGACATCATGTCAGTGATTCTCTTGTTAACACAGGTGTGAGTGTTGACGAGGACAAGGCAGGAGATCACTCTGTCACGCTGATTGAATTTGAATAACAGACTGGAAGCTTCAAAAGGAGGGTGGGGCTTGGAATCATTGTTCTTCCTCCGTCATCCATGGTTACCTGTAAGGAAATACGTGCCTTCATCATTGCTATGCACAAAAAGGGCTTCACAGGCGAGGACATTGCTGCCAGTATGATTGCACCCAAATCAACCATTTATCGGATCATCAAGAACTTCAAGGAGAGCGGTTTAATTGTTGTGAAGAAGGCTTCAGGGCGCCCAAGAAAGTCCAGCAAGCGCCAGGACCGTCTCCTAAAGTTGATTCAGCTGCGGGATTTGTGCACCAGCAGTACAGAGCTTGCTCAGGAATGGCAGCAGGCAGATGTGAGTGCATCTGCACGCACAGTGAGGCAAAGACTTTTGGAGGATGGCCTGGTGTCAACAAGGGCAGAAAAGAATCCACTTCTCTCCAGGAAAAACATCAGGGACAGACTGATATTCTGCAAAAGGTACAGGGATTGGACTGCTGAGGACTGGGGTAAAGCTATTTTCTCTGATGAATCCCCTTTTCGATTGTTTGGGGCATCCGGAAAAAAGCTTGTCCGGAGACCTGTGTCCTGTGTCATGCCAAGAGTAAAGCATCCTGAGACCATTCATGTGTGGGGTTGCTTCTCAGCCAAGGGAGTGGGCTCACTCACAATTTTGCCGAAGAACACAGCCATGAATAAAGAATGGTACCAACACATCCTCTGAGAGCAACTTCTCCCAACCATCCAGAAACAGTTTGGTGACGAACAATGCCTTTTCCAGCATGATGGAGCACCTTGCCATAAGGCAAAAGAGATAACTAAGTGGCTCGGGAAACAAAACATCGATATTTGGGTCCATGTGCAGGAAAATCCCCAGACCTTAATCCCATTGAGAACTTGTGGTCAATCTTCAAGAGGCGAGTGGACAAGCAAAAACAGAAATTCTGACAAACTCCAAGCATTGATTATGCAAGAATGGGCTGCCATCAGTCAGGATGTGGCCCAGAAGTTAATTGACAGCATGCCAGGGCGGATTGCAGAGGTCTTGAAAAAGATGGGTCAACACTGCAATTATTGACTCTTTGCATCAACTTCATGTAATTGTCAATAAAAGCCTTTGACACTTATGACATGCTTGTAATTATACTTCAGTATTCCATAGTAACATCTGACAAAAATATCTAAAGACACTGAAGCAGCAAACTTTGTGAAAATTAATATTTGTGTCATGCTCAAAACTTTTGGCCACGACTGTATAGCTAGAGGACTCCTGGGCCCTCATTTATCAACTGTGTGTTTTGTGTGCAAGCACAACTCTATGTATTAATCATAAATGGGCCAAGCAAAGTGTGAGATTGATCAACATGAATGTTTGCTTCGGGTTGTGCATACATGTATGCCCAGTCATGACCATGTGAAAGCACAGTGCCAAGTTGTGGAATACCTGCTCTTCAAGCATGAATGGGAAAAATATACATGAATGTTGAAAATGTGTGAACTATTTGAAAAGAAAAAGCTTCCAGTCTTAATGTGCAGGTGGTATGTGATACAGAAAATATGCTACTCAATGTGGTGGCAAGGTGGAACACACGACTCGTTCATTCTGCAGAACAGCAATGTTTGCCTGTTCACCTACAGGAGGGAGCTGTTGAGGATGGATGGCTTATTGGTGGGTGTAACCTAAACATTTGAAGAATATTTGCCATTGCTAAAACAACTTGAAATGGCATAATGGTCCTCACTTTGTAGCTATGTCTTTATTTTCACAGGTCAAACCAGAACTGAGAGAGCCAAATAAAAATGTTTGGTTGTATTTTTACAGGTCAAACAACAACTGAGAGAGCCAAATAAAAATGTTTGGTTGTATTTTTACAGGTCAAACAACATCTGAGAGAGCCATATAAAAATGTTTGGTTATCAAACATATCACTAGCACCTCTGTTTCAGTCACTAGCACCTCTGTTTCAGACACTAGCACCTCTGTTTCAGACACTAGCACCTCTGTTTCAGACACTAGCACCACTGGTTCAGTCACTAGCACCTCTGTTTCAGTCCCTAGCAGCTCTGTTTCAGTCACTAGCACCTCTGTTTCAGTCACTAGCACCTCTGTTTCAGTCACTAGCACCTCTGTTTCAGACACTAGCACCTCTGTTTCAGACACGAACACCTCTGTTTCAGACACTAGCACTTCTGTTTCAGTCTCTAGCACCTCTGTTTCAGTCACTAGCACCTCTGTTTCAGTCACTAGCACCTCTGTTTCAGACACTAACACCTCTGTTTCAGTCTCTAGCACCTCTCTTTCAGACAGTAACACCTCTGTTTCAGACACTAGCACCTCTGTTTCAGTCACTAGCACCACTGTTTCAGACACTAACACCTCTGTTTCAGTCACTAGCACTTCTGTTTCAGTCTCTAGCACCTCTGTTTCAGTCACTAGCACCTCTGTTTCAGACACTAGCACCTCTGTTTCAGACACTAAAACCTCTGTTTCAGTCACTAGCACCTCTGTTTCAGTCACTAGCACCTATGTTTCAGACACAAGCACCTATGTTTCAGACACTAACACCTCTGTTTCAGACACTAACACCTCTGTTTCAGTCGCTAGAACCTCTGTTTCAGACACTAGCACCTCTGTTTCAGTCACTAGCACCTATATTTCAGACACTAGCACCTCTGTTTCAGACACTAACACCTCTGTTTCAGACACTAACACCTCTGTTTCAGTCACTAGAACCTCTGTTTCAGACACTAGCACCTCTGTTTCAGTCACTAGCGCCTCTGTTTCAGTCACTAGCACCTATGTTTCAGACACTAGCACCTATGTTTCAGACACTAACACCTCTGTTTCAGACACTAACACCTCTGTTTCAGTCACTAGAACCTCTGTTTCAGACACTAACATCTCTGTTTCAGTTTCTAGCACCTCTGTTTCAGAAACTAACACCTCTGTTTCACACACTAGCACTTCTGTTTCAGTCTCTAGCACCTCTGTTTCAGTCTCTAGCACCTCTGTTTCAGTCACTAGCACCTCTGTTTCAGTCACTAGCACCTCTGTTTCAGACACTAGCACCTCTGTTTCAGACACTAGCACCTCTGTTTCAGACACTAGCACCTCTGTTTCAATCTCTGACTTCACCGTTATAGCTATTTCATTGTACAGGGATGTATATTCCCCAATGGCTTTAAAGCAATGATTTTGACCATATATGGTTAATTAGGGGTGTTTCAAAAAGCCAAAAGCAAGGTCGTGCACGAGCACTAAGGCTGAGAAAGGTTCTCGGGACGGTATCATCCTTCCACTCCCTTTTCTACACCTTCTCTTCCTCTGTCTGTTGCTAGAGCCACTTTCTATCACTCAACATCTCTAACCCTAGAAAACTATGTTCCACCTTTCCCCCCCTCCCTCCTCTCTAAAAACGACTTTCTTCTCCCCCCTCCCTCCTCTCTAAATACACTCCTCATTCACTCAGCCTATTGAGTCTACTGGTCCCACCCAGGAGGGCAGGTTGCGCTCAACCCAGCCCCAGCTCTTTTATGTCCTGGCACTCCAATGGTGGAACCAGCTTCCCCCTTAAGCTAGTACAGCAGAGTCCCTGCCCATCTTCCCCCTGAAGCTAGGACAGCAGAGTCCATGCCCATCTCTCGAAAACATCTGAAACCCTACCTCTTCAAAGAGGATCTTAAATAATCCCACAGCACCCCCATACTCACAACCTCTTCTCACCCCAACCCCCCCCCCCCCCCCCCCCCCCCCCCCCGCCCCCAGTATAATTTTTAGAACAATGTATTTAGTGAACTAACCCTGTATTAACAGTGTACTAACACCCACACCTATTTCCCTTGTTCTTCTATCTCTGACTCTACTGACCACGTCTTATATCTCTGACTCTACTGACAACGTCTTCTATCTCTGACTCTACTGACCACGTCTTTCTTCTATCTCTGACTCTACTGACCACATCTTCTATCTCTGACTCTACTGACAACGTTTTTCCTCTATCTCTGACTCTAATGACCACGTCTTCTATCTCTGACTCTACTGACCACGTCATCTATCTCTGACTCTACTGACCACGTCTTCTATCTCTGACTCTACTGACCACGTCTTTCTTCTATCTCTGACTCTACTGACAACGTCTTTCTTCAATCTCTGACTCTACTGATCATGTCTTTCTTCTATCTCTGACTCTACTGACAATGTCTTCTATGTCTGACTCTACTGACAACGTCTTCCTTCTATCGCTGACTCTACTGACCACGTCTTCTATCTCTGACTCTACTGACAACGTCTTCTATCTCTGACTCTACTGACCACGTCTTTCTTCTATCTCTGACTCTAATGACCACGTCTTCTATCTCTGACTCTACTGACCACGTCATCTATCTCTGACTCTACTGACCATGTCTTCTATCTCTGACTCTACTGACCACGTCTTTCTTCTATCTCTGACTCTACTGACCACGTCTTCTATCTCTGACTCTACTGACCACGTCTTTCTTCTATCTCTGACTCTACTGACCACGTCTTCTATCACTGACTCTACTGACAACGTCTTTCTTCTATCTCTGACTCTACTGACCAGGTCTTCTATCTCTGACTCTACTGACCACGTCTTTCTTCTATCTCTGACTCTACTGACCACATCTTCTATCTCTGACTCTACTGACAACGTCTTTCTTCTATCTCTGACTCTACTGACAACGTCTTTCTTCTATCTCTTACTCTACTGACAACGTCTTTCTTCTATCTCTGACTCTACTTACCACATCTTTCTTCTATCTCTGACTCTACTGACCACGTCTTTCTTCTGTCTCTGACTCTACTGACCACGTCTTTCTTCTATCTCTGACTCTACTGATACTGTAATTTCTAAGCATGTGAAATGTGGTTGTCCCACCTAGCTATCTGTAGATGAATTCACTAACTTGTAGTTTCTCTGGATAAGAGTGTCTATTAGAAGACTAAATTGTAAAATTTGTACCAGATGCTGTTGTGGTCAGCGTAGACGTCGTTTGGTTGGTACAGCTGTCCATCATGCAGGCAGGAGCAGAGGTCAGGTGTCACGCACGCCCCCGTTTCACTAAGGTAATGGCCGGGGGGGCAGAAGCATCCCTCCTCACACCCTTCCTCCCCCCCGCATCCAGGCTCCACCCCCGACAGAGAACGACATGATCGCTCACACACACTGCCACATGTCTTGTACAACTGGCCCACTGGACAATGCATGGCTGTAGCACGCACACACACAGACAGAGAGAGAAAGAATTATGCATGATACAGCCAACAACTCAGATGAAGAATAGGTGTTCCCAAGGGTCTGTGGTGGGTCCTCCATTATTTATGTAGAGGAGCTGGTTCTTCTGTGTACGTATGTGTGCGTGTGTGTGTGTGTGTGTGTGTGTGTGTGTGTGTCTGTGTTACCACAGAGTTCAGGTGTCCTCCAGGTCAGTAGAACTCCCCTAGAAGAGCAGGCAGCAGCGTAGGAGGCCAGAGCGGAACACAGACATTCCTCCCCGTCAGAACACACGCACACGTCGTAACGGCAGAACCGCAGGAAGGGGAGGGGATTCACCAGGAAGTGACACGCTTCAAACACCTCTGACATCATCATCCCACATGCCTCCTCTGCAAAACGCACTACAGGGAGAGAAAGGATACATACTGAACTAACTGAAAGACTACAGGGAGAGAGATGAGACACCTTGAAATAAACTACTAGTAGAGATGAGAAACCCTGAAGTAAACTATAGGGAGAGAGATGAGAAACACTGAAGTAAACTACAGGAAGAGAAGATAAACAACCTGAACTAAACAACAGGAAGAGAGAAGAGACACCCTGAACTAAACTACAGGAAGAGAGAAGAGATACCCGGAACTGAACTACAGGGAGAGAAGGTAAACAAACTGAACTAAACTAAACTAAACTAAAATAAAATACGAGAGAGAGGAGACACTGAACCATCTACAGGGAGAGAGAAGAGAAACACCAACTAAACTACAGGGAGAAAGATGAGAAATACTGAACCAAACTACAGGGATAGAGATAAGATACCCTGAACTAAACTACAGGGAGAGAGAGGAGAAACACCAACTAAACTACAGGGAGAGAGATGAGACACACTGAACTTAACTGTTAGACATTGTGTGTGTGTGTGTGTGTGTGTGTGTGTGTGTGTGTGTGTGTGTGTGTGTGTGTGTGTGTGTGTGTGTGTGTGTGTGTGTGTGTGTGTGTGTGTGTGTGTGTGCGTGTGTGTGTGTGTGTGTGTTTACCTCTCTTGGGGTTGAGGGAGCAGGGGTCAGTATCCTGTCGATGGGTGGAGTCACAGTCTCCGTTGATCCTCCATGATTGGCCAAATGCCTGTGTCCCCGCCTCCACTAGTCCGGCAGCAGACAGGAAGTCATCACCTTGGTTACCGTTGTAGTTGCCACAGAGACCGCAGGTATGCCCAGCCCATACAGGCCCCAACTGGAGGGCGGTACCATGGTTACCAAGGTTACACACACACCAGACATGCTAGAAATAATAAGCCCCACCCCCTCACCTTCAGCAGCACACGGCCCCGCCCATCCCAGTCCAGACGAAGGTCGTCTCCAAAGAGAACACGCGCTCCAGACTGCACTGTGTTCTGGACACGCAAATTACCTTCACACACATATATTACACATTAACTGGACACGCAGAACACGTGCTCCAGACTGCACTGTCTTCTGGACATGCAGATTACCTTCACACACATATATTACACATTAACTCTCTACCATTTGCTTTTGTGAGAGTGTGTGAGTATTTAAAATAAATATAAAGTCACATACAATTAACGACACTATATGAAGGGAGTAACGGTTCCGAGTCAATGTGCTGTGGTACAGGTTATTTGAGGTCATTTGTACATGTCGGTAGGGGTAAAGTGACAATGCATAGATAATAAACAGCGAGTAGCAGCAGGCTTCAGGGTAGACTTGGCGCTCCGTTACCGCTTGCCCTGCAGTAGCAGAGAGAACATTCGATGACTTGGGTGGCTGGAGGCTTTGGCAATTCTTTTGGCCTTCCTCTGACACCGCTTTGTATATAGGTCCTGGATGTCAAGAAGCTTGGACCCAGTGATGTACTGGGCCGTACGCACTACCCTCTGTAGAGCCTTACAGTCAGATGCCGAGCAGTTGTCATTCCAGGTGGTGATGCAACTGGTCAGGATGCTCTCGATTGTGCAGCTGCAGAACTTTTTGAGGATCCTGAGTCTCCTGAGGGGTAAAAGGTGTCGTGTCCGCTTCACGACCGCCTTGGTGTTCGGACTTGAAACTCTCGACCTGCTCCACTACAGCTCAGTTGATGTGGGGGCTGTAGTGTTAGGGTAAATGGGGGCCTGTTCAGCCCGCCTATTCCTGTAGACCACGATCAGCTCCTTTGTCTTGCTCAGATTGAGGGAGAGGTTGTTGTCCTGCACCACACTGCCAGGTCTCTGACCTCCTCCCAATAGGCTGTCTCATTGTTGTTGGTGATCAGGCCTACCACTGTTGTGTCATCAGCAAACAATGATAGTGTTTGAGTCGTGCTTGGCTATGCTTTCGTGGGTGAACAGAGAGTACAGGAGGGGACTAAGCACGCAGCCCTGAGGGGTCCCAGTGTTGAGGATCGGCATGGCCGATGTGTTATTGCCTACCATTACCACCTGGGGGCGGCCCGTCAGGAAGCCCAGGATCCAGTTGCAGGTGTTTAGTCTTATTGATGAGATATATGGGCACTATGGTGTCGAACGCTGAGCTGTAGTCAATGAATAGCATTCTCACATAGGTGTTCCTTTTGTCCAGGTGGGAAAGAGCAGTGTGGAGTGGGATTGAGATTGTGGATCTGTTGGGGTGGTATGCGAATTGGAGTGGGTCTACGGTTTCCGGGATGATGGTGTTGATGTGAACCATGACCAGCCTTTCAAAGCACTTCATGGCTACCGACACGAGTGCTATGGGGCGGTCAACATTTAGGCAGGTTACCTTCGCTTCCTTGGGAACAGGGACTATGGTGGTCTACTTGAAACATTTGTGTATTACAGACTAGGTCAGGGAGAGGTTGAAAATGTCAGTTCAGTAACTTGCCAGTTGGTTTGTGCATGCTTTGAGTACACGTTCTGGCAATCCGTCTGGCCCCCTGGCTTTGCGAATGTTGACCTGTTTAAATGTCTTGATCATATCTTCTACTGAGAGTGTGATCACACAGTCGTCCGGTGGTGTAGATAGGGCTCTCATACATGCTTCAGTGTTGCTTGCTTCGAAGCGAGTATAAATGGTATTTAGCTCGTCTGGTAGGCTCGTGTCACTGGGAAGCTCGCGGCTGGGTTTCCTTTTGTCGTCTGTAATAGTTTGCAAGTCCTTCCACATCTGACGAGCATCAGAGCTGGTGTAGTAGGATTCGATCTTAGTCCTGTATTGATGCTTTGCCTGTTTGATGGTTCGTTGGAGGCCATAGTGGGATTTATTATAAGCATCCGGATTAGAGTCCTGCTCCTTGAAAGCGGCAGCTCTAGCCTTTAGCTCAGTGTGGCTGTTGCCTGTAATCTATGGCTTCTGGTTAGGGTATGTACATACGGTCACTGTATGTGGGGACGACGTCATCGATGCACTTATTGATGAAGTTGATGACTGAGGTGGTGTACTCCTCAATTCCATTTGATGAATTCCGGAACATTTTCCAGTCTGTGCTAGAAAAAAAATCCTGTAGTGTAGCATCCGTGTCATCTGACCACTTCCATATTGAACGAGTCACTGGTACTTCCTGCTTCAGTTTTTGCAGGAATCAGGGAGTATATAACTATGGTCAGATTTGGCAAATGGAGGGCAGGGGAGACCTTTGTATGCATCTCTGTGTGTGGAGTAAAGGTGATCTAGAGTTTTTTCCCCCCTTATTGCACATGTGACATGCTGGTAGAAATGAGGTAAAACGGATTTAAGTTTGCCTGCATTAAAGTCCCTGGCCACTAGGAGGGGTGCTTCTGTGTGTGTGTGTGTGTGTGTGTGTGTGTGTGTGTGTGTGTGTGTGTGTGTGTGTGTGTGTGTGTGTGTGTGTGTGTGTGTGTGTGTGTGTACCATGATTGAGAGGTGTCTTTATGTCCATGTTGTTGACAGAGACCACTCCTCCATGCTTCAGCTTCACTGTCATCCCCTCCAGTGGTGGTAGACTGAGGGTTACTGAGCGCGTGCAGACCGCATCCTGCTCATCTGCACACTGAAATATACAGAGCCACAATGGAGGACAGAAACACACTGAAACTCAATGTTGGACTGGGACATGGAAAAACACAGAGCAACTATGGACAGCAGAGTGATACAGCACACTGAAAAAAAGAGCGACACAATGACGGACTGATACAACACGAAATGTAATGGAGGACATAGTTGAGTTATAATAGAGAATATGATCCATAATGGAGGACATACGGTACCAGTCAAAAGTTTGGACACACCAAGTGATTCCAGGGTTTTTCATAATTTTTTACTATTTTCTACAGTGTATAATAATGGTGAAAACATCAAAACTATGAAATAGCATATATGGAATCATGTAGTAACCAAAAAAGTGTTAAACAAATCAAAACATATTTTATATTGGAGTTTCATTAAAGTAGCCACCCTTTGCCTTGATGACATCTTTTCACACTCTTGGCATTCTCTCAACCAGTTTTATGAGTTAGTCACCTGGAATGCATATCAATTAATAGGTGTGCCTTCTTAAAAGTTAATCAGTGGAATTAATTTCCTTTTTAAGATGTTTAAGCCATTCAGTTGTGTTGTGAGGTAGGGGTACAGGTAGGGGGGGTATACAGAAGATAACCCTATTTAGTAAAAGACGAAGTCCATATTATGGCAAGAACATCCCAAAAAGCAAAGAGAAATGACAGACCATCATTGCTTTATGACATGAAGGTCAGACAATCCAGAGAATATCAAGAACTTTTAAAGTTTATTCAAATATAGTTGCAAAAACCATCAAGCACTATGATGAAACTGGCTCTCATGAGGACCACCACAGGAAGGGAAGACCCAGAGTTACCTCTGCTGCAGAGGATCAGTTCATTAGAGTTACCAGCCTAGGAAATTGCAGCCCAAATAAATGCTTCACAGAGTTCAAGTAACAGACACATCTCAACATCAACTGTTCAGAAGAATAAGGCGTCATGGTCGAAATACTGCAAAAAAAAACTACTACTGAAGGACACCAATAAGATGAAGAGACTTGTTTGGGCCAACAAACATAAGCAATGGACATTAGACAGGTGTAAATCTGTCCAGATGATCTCTGCATGTGTGGTTTCCACCGTGAAGCATGGAGGAGGTGTGATGGTGTGGGGGTGCTTTGCTGGTGACACTGTCAGGGATTTATTTAGAATTCAAGGCACAGTTAAACAGCATGGCTACCACAGCATTCTGCAGCGATACCCCATCCCATCTTTTTTGCACTTAGTGTGACTATCATTTGTTTTTCTACAGGACAATGACCCAATACACCTTCAGGCTGTGTAAGGGCTATTTGAATAAGGAGGAGAGTGACGGATTGCTGCATCAGATGACCTGGCCTCCACAATCACCTGACCTCAACCCAGTTGAGATGGTTTGGGATGAGTTGGACCGAGTGAAGGAAAAGCAGCCAACAAGTGCTCAGCATATGTGGGAACTCTTTCAGGACTGTTGCAAATGCATTCCAGGTGAAGCTGGTTGAGAGAATGCAAAGAGTGTGCAAACTTATCATCAAGGCAAGGGGTGGCTACTTTGAAGGATCTAAAATCTAAAATAAATTCTGATTTGTTTAACCTCTCTGGAATATGTGGGACGGTAGCGTCCCACTTGGCTAAAAGCCAGAGAAAATACAGAGCGCCAAATTCAAATCAATTCCTATAAAAGGCAAACTATCATGAAATCACACATGTAAGATATCAAATTAAAGCTGCACCTGTTGTGAATCCAGGCAACATGTCAGATTTTAAAAAGGCTTTTCAGCGAAAGCAAACAATGCTATTATCTGAGGATAGCACCTCCATAAATAAAATAGAGAAAACATATTTCAACCCTGCAGGCGCGACACAAAAAAATAAATATAAATCATGCCTTACCTTTGACAAGCTTCTTCTGTTGGCACTCCAATATGTCCCATAAACATCACAAATGGTCCTTTTGTTCGATTAATTCCGTCTATATCTATCCAAAATGTCCATTTATTTGGCGCGTTTGATCCAGAAAAATACCGGTTCCAACTTGCGCAACGTGCCTACAAAATATCCCAAAAGTTACCTGTAAACCTTGCCAAAACATTTCAAACTACTTTTGTAATACAACTTTAGGTATTTTTTAAAGTAAATAATCGCTAAAATTGAAGACGGGATGATCTGTGTTCAATAGAGGAAGAAAAACAAACTGAAGCATGCTTTCTGGTCATGCGCCTTTATCAAAAAGTACACATGAATTGACCCTCGTTCAAGATGGCCGTACTTCATTACACAAAGGAATAACCTCTACCAATTTCTAAAGTCTGGTGACATCCAGTGGAAGCGGTAGGAACTGCAAGCAAGTCCTTTAGAAATCTGGATTCCCAATGAAACCTCATTGAAAAGAGGGTGACCTCAAACAAACAAAAAATCTGAATGGTTTGTCCTCGGGGTTTCGCCTGCTACATAAGTTCTGTTATACTCACAGACATGATTCAAACAGTTTTAGAAACTTCAGAGTGTTTTCTATCCAAATCTACTAATAATATGCATATCTTATCTTCTGTGGATGAGTAGCAGGCAGTTGAATTTGGGCATGCTTTTCATCCAAAATTCCAAATGCTGCCCCCTATCCTAGAGAAGTTAACAGTTTTTTGGTTACTACATGATTCCATATGTGTTATTTCATAGTTTCGATGTCTAGAACGGAAATTCCTGGAATGAGTAGGTGTGTACAAACGTTTGACGGTACAGTATTGCAGGATGTTTACAGTGCCTTGCGAAAGTATTCGGTCCCCTTGAACTTTGCGACCTTTTGCCACATTTCAGGCTTCAAACATAAAGATATAAAACTGTATTTTTTTGTGAAGAATCAACAACAAGTGGGACACAATCATGAAGTGGAACGACATTTATTGGATATTTCAAACTTTTTTAACAAATCAAAAACTGACAAATTGGGCGTGCAAAATTATTCAGCCCCTTTACTTTCAGTGCAGCAAACTCTCTCCAGAAGTTCAGTGAGGATCTCTGAATGATCCAATGTTGACCTAAATGACTATTGATGATAAATACAATTCACCTGTGTGTAATCAAGTCTCCGTATAAATGCACCTGCACTGTGATAGTCTCAGGGGTCCGTTAAAAGCGCAGAGAGCATCATGAAGAACAAGGAACACACCAGGCAGGTCCGAGATACTGTTGTGAAGAAGTTTAAAGCCGGATTTGGATACAAAAATATTTCCCAAGCTTTAAACATCCCAAGGAGCACTGTGCAAGCGATAATATTGAAATGTAAGGAGTATCAGACCACTGCAAATCTACCAAGACCTGGCCGTCCCTCTAAACTTTCAGCTCATACAAGGAGAAGACTGATCAGAGATGCAGCCAAGAGGCCCATGATCACTCTGGATGAACTGCAGAGATCTACAGCTGAGGTGGGAGACTCTGTCCATAGGACAACAATCAGTCGTATATTGCACAAATCTGGCCTTTATGGAAGAGTGGCAAGAAGAAAGCCATTTCTTAAAGATATCCATAAAAAGTGTCGTTTAAAGTTTGCCACAAGCCACCTGGGAGACACACCAAACGTGTGGAAGAAGGTGCTCTGGTCAGATGAAACCAAAATTGAACTTTTTGGCAACAATGCAAAACGTTATGTTTGGCGTAAAAGCAACACAGCTGAACACACACCATCCCCACTGTCAAACATGGTGGTGGCAGCATCATGGTTTGGGCCTGCTTTTCTTCAGCAGGGACAGGGAAGATGGTTAAAATTGATGGGAAGATGGATGGAGCCAAATACAGGACCATTCTGGAAGAAAACCTGATGTAGTCTGCAAAAGACCTGAGACTAGGACGGAGATTTGTCTTCCAACAAGACAATGATCCAAAACATAAAGCAAAATCTACAATGGAATGGTTCAAAAATAAACATATCCAGGTGTTAGAATGGCCAAGTCAAAGTCCAGACCTGAATCCAATCGAGAATCTGTGGAAAGAACTGAAAACTGCTGTTCACAAATGCTCTCCATCCAACCTCACTGAGCTCGAGCTGTTTTGCAAGGAGGAATGGGAAAAAATTTCAGTCTCTCGATGTGCAAAACTGATAGAGACATACCCCAAGCGACTTACAGCTGTAATCGCAGCAAAAGGTGGCGCTACAAAGTATTAACTTAAGGGGGCTGAATAATTTTGCACGCCCAATTTTTCAGTTTTTGATTTGTTAAAAAAGTTTGAAATATCCAATAAATGTCGTTCCACTTCATGATTGTGTCCCACTTGTTGTTGATTCTTCACAAAAAAATACTTTTTTATATCTTTATGTTTGAAGCCTGAAATGTGGCAAAAGGTCGCAAAGTTCAAGGGGGCCGAATACATTCGCAAGGCACTGTATATGGGATGTGTTACCTGAACAGTTTCTATGATGACAGAGAAGTGGTTGTCAGTGCAGTCTCTAGCCAGCAGGTACTGACAGTGGCCAGAGAAGGTAAAGAACTTGTTGTCAAACGTCTTGAAGTGAGACTGGCCTGTCACTAAGCACTCCCCTGCAAAAGGACACATAACACAGCACTGAGGGAGAGTCTGTGAGTGAGGGTGTGTTTGTGTGAGTGAGGATATGTTTGTGTGAGTGAGGGTGTGTTTGTGTGAGTGTATATGTTTGTGTGAGTGTGTGTGTGTGTGTGAGCGTGTATGTGTGTTTGTATCACCAGGACAGCCTTGGTTGGTACACTCCCAGGAGCCGTGTCGACAGATGCTGGAGACAGACGAGAGGAGAGAAACACCATTAATGATACCATCACTTAGAGAAAGACCCCACTGTCCTGACAGCATCACAACTGTGTGTGTGTTTGTGTACCAGGTGTTGCAGTCTTGTGAGATGCTGGAGCCAGGAGGGAAGTGTTGACCCATGTGAATACAGGAACAGTGAGACACCTCCACACAGAGACCACCATCCAGCACCTTACCCACTGAAAGAGAGAGAGAGAGAGTTAACACCTCACCCACTGACAGAGAGAGAGAGAGTTAACACCCCACCCACTGACACAGAGAGAGAGAGAGAGGGTTAACACCTCACCCACTGACACAAAGAGAGAGAGAGGGTTTACATCTAAACCACACACACAGACACAGACACAGACACACACACACAGTTAGAGAGAGTACACACAGTCATTGCATACCGTGTAGTGTCCTGTACTTACCTGGGCAGCTGCAGCCATCCACACATTCGTCCTTACAGACCTCCTGGATGTTGAGACTCTGACAGGTGGTGGAGCAAGACCTAGAACACTCACTGTAATGCATCCCTATTGGACACTTGGGGGCTATACACACACACACACACACACACACACACACACACACACACACACACACACACACACACACACACACACACACACACACACACACACTTTTGTTATTTTCTCCAGTTCCACATTATTTACCTTGAGAAGTAGTGCACCAAACATCTTAGCTAGAGTGATAATTGCACAGCTAAGAACTTCTCTGCAACAACGTCAAAATGGAACTGGTTCCCTTGTATTTATTGATGATATGACGGCTGACAAAAGCATCAGGAAGGATTTTGAAGTGTTTAGGGCTATATTATTATCTGCTCAGATTCAGCCAAATGCTTAAAAACTCATTGGACGGCAATTCACAGTGCAGATGGACAATGACCCGAAGCATACTGTGAAATCAACCCACTACTTTTTGAAGGCAAAGAAGTAGAATGTTCTGCGATGGCCAAGTCAATCACCTGACCTGAATCCAATTGAGCATGCATTTCACTTGCTGAAGGCAAAACTGAAGGCAAAACGCCCTAAAACAACAGGAACTGAAGACAGCTGCGGTAAAGGCCTGGCAGAGCATCACGAGGGAAGAAACCCAGCAGCTGGTGATGTTTATGGGTTGCAGACTTAAAAAAATAAAGATTTCTTTATTTTTGTATATATTTTTTACCTTTATTCAACTAGGCAAGTCAGTTAAGAACAAATTCTTATTTTCAATGACGGCTTAGGAACAGTGCCTGTTCAGGGGCAGAACGACAGATATTTATCTTGTCAGCTCGTAATTCAACCTAGCAACCTTTTAGTTAATAGTACAACACTCTAACCACTAGGCTACACTGCCGCCACTTCAGGCAGTCATTGACGGCAAATCATTAAAACTCACAATACATTTTATTATTATGTTAGTTTGTCCAATTACTTTTGAGCCCCTAAAATTGGGCGGCTATGTATAAAAAAATGTAATTCCTGCAGGAATAGTTTTGACAAAACCCTTAAATTAAAGATGAAAGTACATTTAAAACACATCTTGATTGTTTCCTTTCAAATCTAGTATGGTGGTGTACAGAGACAGAACAATGAAATCCATTGTGGGGATGTATAGAGACAGAATGATGCAAATTGTGTGCCTGTCCAAATACTCCTGGACCTGATTATATTTTGAGGAAGTGTTACTGCCTATGTTGTTGCTACAGTGTCTCAAGAAGGGCAGAAAAACAACTGTAATGTTGTTTTTGCCAGATACAGAATCCTCCTAAAGGGCTGAAGCCAGCTACAGTTAACTTCCTATTAGTGTTCAGACTTACAACAGTAGGTTTACAAAACGTAAGTCCTCTGCACTGCAAACACAGACACTCCCAACCCCTCCCCTCCTTTCTCTCAGAGACTCACTGCATTGGCTCTCCTCCAACCAGCCGTGCAGCACCTGGCCATGGGCATGGCAGGTCCTGGCGAACTCCAATAGGACTTGGCAGTGGCAGTCTGGCCCCACACCTAGCCCGTCCCCCTGGCCACAGTGACATGCCTCTTCCTCACAGAGAGACAGGAAGGCTTCTGGAGAGACCAGACTGGCACAACGCAGGAAGACAGGAGATGTACGCAGCACACTGCACCTGGATAGCATCTAGAACACACACACAGCGGGCACACACAGCTGGCACACACAGCTGGCACACACAGCTGGCACACACAGCTGGCTCACACAGCTGGCACACACAGCTGGCTCACACAGCTGGCACACACAGCTGGCACACACAGCTGGCTCACACAGCTGGCTCACACAGCTGGCACACACAGCTGGCACACACAGCTGACACACACATCTACATTTCCTAAGGTTTTTCTTGCAATTAATCTTACTACCGGACTAAAGTACATGTCAATCAGAGGCTGTATGGGGTAAGGGTTAGGGTAAGGGTTAGGGTTATGGTAAGGTTGGTGAATCCTGGTCTAGGGGGCAGATTTGGGATAAGAGTACTATTGGTCTTACTGAAGGTGTATCTGCGGTGATGTTACAGGATTGACTGGGAGGAGTGACGCGCCGGCAAGGTTGACCCGCCCCTTTCAGGGCCCAGGAGTTGGCAAAGTCATAACTGTCATCTGTCAGGAAACCTGGATACAAACAAACATGTTATTACAAAGAGCTCCCTGTTGGTGTCTCTCTCCTCATACAGCAGGCTACAGTTAATTTGGAATGTAGTTGGTGCCTTCACAAACACAGACAGACCCACAAACACGTTCTTTATCCCCTCTCATCACCTCTCAGACCTCCGCCCTCATATTATTTCCTGTTCTTTTGGTGACTCAGACCCTCTGTTCTTTTGGTGACTCAGACCCTCTGTCCTTCCAGGAATCCAAACCTCAAACACACACACACACCCTCCTATACACACCTACACAGACCCTGCACACACACACACCCTCCTATACATACCTACACAGACCCTGCACACACACACACATACACACACCCTCCTATACACACACCGACACAGACCCTGCACACACACAGACACACACACTCACCCTCCTGTGCAGTGTAGTCATCGTCAGGTACAGTGTTAAAGTTGCCGCACAGCCCACAGGTGCGGTTACCATGGTGTTTGGTCATCATCACGGCAACGTTAGCTTGGTTGTCGATGGTTACGGTGAAGCCAAACTCTTCACTCCATAGCTTATAAAAGCCCAGTTCAGACCCAGCAAACACACCATGAGACGCATAGGGCAGGGACAACCTACACAACACAACACACAAATTTAAAACACACACACACTTGCCTTAGACCTTACAGTCTAGTGCGGGAAACAAACCTTAGCTCCGGTTGATGACACACACACAAAGCCTACCTCTTCTCTCTCTGAGACAGGCGACCGTCCACAGAGAGGTGCAGCTCAAACACCTCGCCAAGAAACAGAGTCACCCCACTCCTCTGCCCCCGGACAAAGTCACCTAGACACACACACACACACACACACACACACATACACACATACACACAGAACAAACACACCAACACCACAGAACACACACACCCAGAGCGAAAGAGTTATGCATGATACAGCCAACAACTCAGACGAAGAATAGGTGTTCCCAAGGGTCTGTGCTGGGTCCTACATTCTTTATGTAGAGGAGCTGGTTCTTCTGTGGACGTGTGTGTGTGTGTATATGTGTGTGTCCTACCCAGCAGTGTGAAGGCTCTGTGCTGACAGTCTCCAGCCAGCAGGTAGCTACAGTCTCCAGGGAACTCATAGACAACTCCATCAAATGTGTGGACATGATGACGGCCAAACAGACTGCACCGACCAGACAGCCCTGCCACACACCCTACACACACACACACACAAACAAACAAACACACATAAACACACATACACACACACACACACATAAACACACATAAACACAAACACACACACAAACGCACACACACACAAACGCACACACACACAAACACAAACACAAACACACACATAAACACACACACAAACACACACACACAAAAACACACACAGACATAAACACACACACACATACACACACACACACACATACACACAAATACAAACACACACACACTATTGCTGTTATGTAGATAGATGTAAAAAAATAAAACGTAATGCGGCTGTCTTCTCAACTCACCAGTCAGATGTAGCAGAACCCACAGCTCTGTCCACCCCCTCCATCTACAGACCGCCTGAAACACAGACAGACAGACAGACAGACAGACAGACAGACAGACAGACAGACAGACAGACAGACATATCATCATCGGTCAGTGTCTGTTTTAAAAGGGCAGAACAACAGGAGATGGATTCTGAACCGGTGACTCTCCGGTAGGAGACCCTCCTCTTTAATCTCTGAGCTACCTGCTGTCACCCTCCCAGGGCAGGCAGGCAGGCAGGCAGGCAGGCAGACAGACAGACAGACAGACAGACAGACAGACAGACAGACAGACACATCATCATCGGTCAGTGTCTGTTTTAAAAGGGCAGAAAAACAGGAGATGGATTCTGAACCGGTGACTCTCCGGTAGGAGACCCTCCTCTTTAATCTCTGAGCTACCTGCTGTCACCCTCCCAGGGCAGGCAGGCAGGCAGGCAGGCAGGCAGGCAGACAGACAGACAGACAGACAGACAGACAGACAGACAGACTTGTACCTCCATGTCTAATTAAAGTCCAGTGTCTGCTCACAGTCTTTCCTGAGCTCCTCTCACAGCAACAGCACAGCAACTCTCTCCAGACAGTGAGAACTATTGATGTAATCCACAGTGTTCTAATGTGGTCATGCCCCACTCTCTCTCTCACACATACACTCACTGGGAGGTCTGTTATATAGCAGAGGAAGCCCACTGAAGCCAAGTGTGTGTTGTGTCTTCTACGGGCACAGTGCCCCCCACTAGTCCCCCACCCATCTCCATCAAAGTAACAATTGAAGGAAGTGCCAGTCCATCAGCCAACTAACTGATTAGTCTGCACACACATACCAATGCCAACCCAAACATTCCACACACGCACATCCCTGCCAATCCAAACATCTCAAGCAGAAAACACACACACAGCTACCCTACCAACAATCAGTATAGAACACAATAACACTAAAGAGGGGTGAGTCACGCAGAAAAACTGATTGAGAGAGAAAGAGAGAGAGAGAGAGAGAGACAGTGAGATGGACAGTGAGAGAGAGAGAGAGAGAGAGAGAGAGAGAGAGAGAGAGAGAGGGAGACAGTGAGACAGACAGACAGGGGAACAAGGAGAGAGAAAGAGAGAGAGATGAAAACATATGTTTCCCAGGTCAATAATACCCCTTAAATTTAATTGAAATTGAATTGAGAGAGAGCGAGAGAAAGAGATATACCAATTAGGATCTGAACCCAATGCCCTTTATGGTTGTGAGGTCTGGGGTCCGCTCACCAACCGAGAATTCACAAAAATATCCTCTGTGCACAACATAAAACACCAAATGGTGCATGCAGAGAAGAATTAGGCCGATACCCGCTAATGATCAAAATCCAGAAAAGAGATGTTCATTTTGCAACCACCTAAAAAGCCATTACGTACAGAGAGATTAACCTGGAGAAGAGTCCCCTGAGCAAGCTGGTCATGGGGCTCTGTTCACAAACACAAACAGACCCCAAAGAGCCCCGGGGGCAAAACAATTAGACCAAACCAAATCATGACACATTGGAAAGATCAACAAAAAAAAGAAAACGAGAATATTATTTGGCCCTGAGCAGAGAGTACACAGTGGCAGAATACCTGACCACTGTGACTGACCCAAATTAAGGAAAGCTTTGACTATGTACAGACTCAGTGAGCATAGCCTTGCTATTGAGAAAGGCTGCCGTAGGCAGACCTGGCTTTCAAGAGATGAGGTGGAAACTGAGTTGCACTTCCTAACCTCCTGCCAAATGTATGACCATATTAGAGACACGTATTTCCCTCAGATTACACAGACCCACAAAGAATTTGAAAACAAACCCAATTTTGATAAACTCCCATATCTATTGAGTGAAATACCAGTGTGCCATCACAGCAGCAAGATTTGTGACCTGTTGCCACAAGAAAAGGGCAACCAGCGAAGAACAAAAACCATTGAAAATACAACCCATATTTATGTAGATTTTTCCCCCCTTTTTAACGTTAATTATTTGCACATCATTACAGTACTGTATATCAACATAATATGACATTTTACATTTCTTTATTATTTTGGAACGTTTGTGAGTGTAATGTTTACTGTTCATTTGTATTGTTATTTCACTTTGTTTTATTATCTATTTAACTTTCTTTGGCAACGTCAACAGATGTTTCCCATGCCAATAAAGGCACTTGAATTGAATATTCTGCACAGATTCTGCCAGACCTGGGCCCTGACAGTAAATCTTAGTAAGACCAAAATAATGGTGTTCCAAAAAATTATGTTCCTGCTTCTTTCTATGGTGCTACCCATTCCAGGGTCAGGACTGTAACCACCAGCTTCTATCTATGGTGCTACCCGTTCCAGTGTTAGGACTGTAACCAACAGCTTCTATCTATGGTGCTACCTGGTCCAGGGTCAGGACTGTAACCAACAGCTTCTATCTAAGGTTCTACCTGGTCCAGGGTCAGGACTGTAACCAACAGCTTCTATCTATGGTTCTACCTGTTCCATGGTTAGGACTGTAACCACCAGCTTCTTTCTATGGTGTTACCTGTTCCAGGGTTAGGACTGTAACCACCAGCTTCTATCTATGGTGCTACCTGATCCAGGGTTAGGACCGTAACCACCAGCTTGTATCTATGGTGCTACCTGTTCCAGGGTTAGGACTGTAACCACCAGAGGACTTGAAAATGAGCCGGAGCTGAGAGGATCACCAAAGCTAAAGGTATTTTGGTTTCAGGGCATTTTCTTAAAAAATACCCTATCAATATGTAGGCATATTGTGTAATAAAATGTATAATTGTGTACTAAAAACGTGTATGTGTTTTTGCAGAACATACAACCATGCCTACAACCATCCATGGAGATCAGTGGACAAAGATTCTGGTAAGAATTGTGTATGTAGAGGGGTAATATTCTTCACCAGTTCTCTTAACATTTTGTCCAATTGTGTGATTAGCCTACCAGCTGGTGTAACTGTAATGTTAATTCTCTTGAGAGGAATTTAGCTCTTCTCTATCACAATATTAAAAATGCATTCAAATGCATTCATGGGCATATTTATTTATATGAATTCAGAGGGCAGAAATGATTAAATATTAATAATGTAGCAGAGTTTTAAGAATTGTGGCATTTAACATTTAAAGCATATTGAAGTTAGAAGTAAAAGGATTTGAAACAATAGCCTACCTGGGTGTGGTCAACTATTTCAGCACCGTTTCACGCTGCTCATAAAAAAGCAAGGGGACTGCTTAAGTCAATTAGAATTTCATTTTCACTGAATCTCCATTTGGGTATTGGTTACACTACAATTAGGGTATGGAAATGTTATGCTGTTAGTACTGTAGCCTACTCCTGACAGGTCACGTTGTACAGCGCCAGAGGGTTTCATTTTTAGAATTTATTGGAATAGAAACACAATAATATTCATCAAATTAAGCTACATTTCTTAAAACCTCTTCATCCTACCCCCTCCTTTTTCGAACATTCTGTTAAAAATCGCTCAACTTTTCAGCGTCCTGCTACTCATGCCAGGAATATAGTATATGCATATGATTAGTATGTGTGGATAGAAAACACTCTGAAGTTTCTAAAACTGGTTAAATCACGGCTGTGACTATAACAGATTGTGTGTTTCATCGAAAAGCGCAAGAAAAACTGCTCACTGAAAGCTAAAAATAATATCCACGCGTCACTTTCATGGATTGTTAAAAAGGCACAAAATTAATTATGGACCTGCATGCAATTCCTACAGATTCCACACGATGTCGCCATTGTCGTCATTATCCGGGGAGTTTTTTGTTGGTAAATCCAACTAACTGGATTCCATTTCTTCCGGTCTCCGCCAGGATGTTTTGAAGTGCACATTGGCAGCCATTGATTTGAAGACGAGGAGCTATTGAATACACATCTCCCTGTAATCATTTTGATAGATTATAAACGTTTACTAATACCTAAAGTTGGATTACAAAAGTATTTCGAAGTGTTTTGTGAAAGTTTATCGTCGACTTTTTTAATTTTAACAAATGACGCTGCGTTTTAAAACAATGTTTTTTTCTGATTTACACAGCTTCCATAGATGGCTATTTTGGGTAATAATGGACCGATTTAATCGAAAAAAAGACCCAATAGTGATGTTTATGGGGCATATAGGAGTGCCAACAAAGAATATCATCAAAGGTAATGAATGTTTTATATTTTATTTCTGCGTTTTTGGTAGCGCCGGCTACTGCAAAATCTGTTGTTTACGTGTCGTGCTGGTATTTTGGGGGGTGCATGCTATCAGATAATAGCTTCTCATGCTTTCGCCGAAAAGCATTTTAAAAATCTGACTTGTTGGCTAGATTCACAACGAGTGTAGCTTTAATTCAATACCCTGCATGTGTGTTTTGATGAACGTTTGAGTTTTAACGAGTACATTTAGCATTTAGCGTAGCGCATTTGCATTTCCAGGTGCCTAGTTGAGACATCTGCGTCTCAAGTAGGAGCAAGAAGTTAAAATCAATCCCATATACTATGTTCTTACAAAAAAGGTTTTAAATTCTCTAGTACAAACAATATTTATGACTGTCAAATGCTTCTCAGAGTTAATGCTAGCACTAGGTAGCATTGACGGCAACAATGGCTGACAATTAAATAATTCTGTGCCAGTCCCCAAGGTTTGCTGCAGTATGACGCAACTTTTACGGAAAGAACCACTGTAAATACCCCAACCAGAAGCCATGGATTACAGGCAACATCAACACTGGGCTAAAGGGTAAAGCTGCCGTTTTCAACCCGGACGCTTGTAAGAAATCCTGCTATGCCCTCCGACGAAACATCAAACCGACAGAGTGACAATACAGGACTAAGATTGTATCGTACTACACCAGCTCCGACACTCGTTGGATGTGGCAGGGCTCGCAAACTATGACTATTATTGTCAGAGGAAAGCCCATACATTTGTCAGAGACTCCAGTCACTCAAGTCAGACTGTTTTCTCTGCTACCGCACGGCAAGTGGTACCGGAGCACCAAGTCTAGGTCCAAAAGGCTCCTTAACGGCTTCTACCCCCAAGCCATAAGACTGCTGAACAATTAATCAAATGGCCACCGGACTATTTACAATGACCCCCCTCCATTTGTTTTGCACACTGCTGCTACTCCCTGTTTATTATTTATGCATTGTCAGTTCACCCCTTCTACATGTACAAATTACCTCTAACCTGTACCCACGCACACTGACTCGGTACCGATACCCCCGTATATAGACTCGTTAATGTGTTACTTTTTTTGCTATTTATTTTTTACTTTAGTTTATTTGGTAAATATTTTCTTAACTCTTCTTGAACTGCACTGTTAGATAAGGGCCTGTAAGTAAGCATTTCACAGTAAGGTCTGCACTTGTTGTATTCGGCGCATGTGACAAATTAATTTTGATTAGATTTTATTAACACACAGGGAGACAAATACTTTAGAACACAGCGAGACAAATACATTAGTACACACAGGGAGACAAACACATTGACACACAGTAAGAAAAGTACATTAACACACAGGGAGACAAATACATCAGAACACACAGTAAGAAAAGTACATTAACACACAGGGAGACAAATACATCAGAACACACAGGCAGACAAGTACATTAAAACACAGGGAGACAAATACATCAGAACACACAGTAAGAAAAGTACATTAACACACAGGGAGACAAATACATCAGAACACACAGGGAGACAAATACATCAGAACACACAGGGAGACAAATGCATCAGAACACACAGGGAGACAAATACATCAGAACACACAGGGAGACAAATACATCAGAACACACAGGGAGACAAGTACATTAACACACAGGGAGACAAATACATCAGAACAGACAGGGAGACAAATACATCAGAACACACAGGGAGACAATTACATCAGAACACACAGGGAGACAAATACATCAGAACAGACAGGGAGACAAATACATCAGAACACACAGGGAGACAAATACATCAGAACACACAGGGAGACAAATACATCAGAACACACAGTGAGACAAATACATTAACACACAGTGAGACAAGTACATTAACACACAGGGAGACAAGTACATTAACACACAGGGAGACAAATACATCAGAACACACAGGGAGACAAATACATCAGAACACAGGGAGACAAGTACATCAGAACACACAGGGAGACAAGTACATTAACACACAGGGAGACAAATACATCAGAACAGACAGGGAGACAAATGCATCAGAACACACAGGGAGACAAATACATCAGAACACACAGGGAGACAAATACATCAGAACACACAGGGAAACAAGTACATTAACACACAGGGAGACAAATACATTAACACACAGGGAGACAAATACATCAGAACACACAGGGAGACAAGTACATTAACAAACAGGGAGACAAATACATCAGAACACACAGGGAGACAAGTACATTTAACACACAGGGAGACAAATACATCAGAACACACAGGGAGACAAATACATTAACACACAGGGAGACAAATACATCAGAACACACAGGGAGACAAATACATCAGAACACACAGGGAGACAAATACATCAGAACACACAGGGAGACAAATACATCAGAACACAGGGAGACAAATACACCAGAACACAGGGAGACAAGTACATCAGCACACACAGGGAGACAAGTACATTAACACACAGGGAGACAAATACATCAGAACAGACAGGGAGACAAATGCATCAGAACACACAGGGAGACAAATACATCAGAACACACAGGGAGACAAATACATTAACACACAGGGAGACAAATACATCAGAACACACAGGGAGACAAGTACATTAACACACAGGGAGACAAGTACATTAACACACAGGGAGAAAAATACATCAGAACAGACAGGGAGACAAATACATCAGAACACACACGGAGACAATTACATCAGAACACACAGGGAGACAAATACATCAGAACAGACAGGGAGACAAATACATCAGAACACACAGGGAGACAAATACATCAGAATACACAGGGAGACAAATACATCAGAACACACAGTGAGACAAATACATTAACACACAGTGAGACAAGTACATTAACACACATGGAGACAAGTACATTAACACACAGGGAGACAAATACATCAGAACACACAGGGAGACAAATACATCAGAACACAGGGAGACAAGTACATCAGAACACACAGGGAGACAAGTACATTAACACACAGGGAGACAAATACATCAGAACAGACAGGGAGACAAATGCATCAGAACACACAGGGAGACAAATACATCAGAACACACAGGGAGACAAATACATCAGACCACACAGGGAGACAAGTACATTAACACACAGGGAGACAAATACATCAGAACACACAGGGAGACAAATACATTAACACACAGGGAGACAAATACATCAGAACACACAGGGAGACAAGTACATTAACACACAGGGAGACAAATACATCAGAACACACAGGGAGACAAGTACATTAACACACAGGGAGACAAATACATCAGAACACACAGGGAGACACATACATTAACACACAGGGAGACAAATACATCAGAACACACAGGGAGACAAATACATCAGAACACACAGGGAGACAAATACATCAGAACACACAGGGAGATAAATACATCAGAACACACAGGGAGACAAATGCATCAGAACACACAGGGAGACAAATACATTAGAACACACAGGGAGACAAATACATTAACACACAGGGAGACAAATACATCAGAACACACAGGGAGACAAATACATCAGAACAGACAGGGAGACAAATACATCAGAACACACAGGGAGACAAATACATCAGAACACACAGGGAGACAAATACATTAACACACAGGGAGACAAGTACATTAACACACAGGGAGACAAATACATCAGAACACACAGGGAGACAAATACATCAGAACACACAGGGAGACAAATACATCAGAACACAGGGAGACAAGTACATCAGAACACACAGGGAGACAAGTACATTAACACACAGGGAGACAAATACATCAGAACACACAGGGAGACAAATACATCAGAACACACAGGGAGACAAATGCATCAGAACACACAGGGAGACAAGTACATTAACACACAGGGAGACAAATACATCAGAACACACAGGGAGACAAATACATCAGAACACACAGGGAGACAAGTACATTAACACACAGGGAGACAAGTACATTAACACACAGGGAGACAAATACGTCAGAACACACAGGGAGACTAATACATCAGAACACACAGGGAGACAAATACATCAGAACACACAGGGAGACAAGTACATCAGAACACACAGGGAGACAAATGCATCAGAACACACAGGGAGACAAGTACATTAACACACAGGGAGACAAATACATCAGAACACACAGGGAGACAAATACATCAGAACACACAGGGAGACAAGTACATTAACACAGGGAGACAAATACATCAGAACACACAGGGAGACAAGTACATTAACACACAGGGAGACAAATACATCAGAACACACAGGGAGACAAATACATTAACAGACAGGGAGACAAATACATCAGAACACACAGGGAGACAAATACATCAGAACACACAGGGAGACAAATACATCAGAACACACAGGGAGACAAATACATTAACACACAGGGAGACAAATACATCAGAACACACAGGGAGACAAATACATCAGAACACACAGGGAGACAAATACATCAGAACACACAGGGAGACAAATACATCAGAACACAGGGAGACAAGTACATCAGAACACACAGGGAGACAAGTACATTAACACACAGGGAGACAAATACATCAGAACAGACAGGGAGACAAATGCATCAGAACACACAGGGAGACAAATACATCAGAACACACAGGAAGACAAATACATTAACACAGAGGGAGACAAATACATCAGAACACACAGGGAGACAAATACATCAGAAAAGACAGGGAGACAAATACATCAGAACACACAGGGAGACAAATACATTAACACACAGGGAGACAAGTACATTAACACACAGGGAGACAAATACATCAGAACACACAGGGAGACAAATACATCAGAACACACAGGGAGACAAGTATATTAACACACAGGGAGACAAATACATCAGAACACACAGGGAGACAAATACATCAGAACACACAGGGAGACAAATACATCAGAACAGACAGGGAGACAAATACATCAGAACACACAGGGAGACAAATACATCAGAACTCACAGGGAGACAAATACATCAGAACACACAGGGAGACAAATACATTAACACACAGTGAGACAAGTACATTAACACACAGGGAGACAAGTACATTAACACACAGGGAGACAAATACATCAGAACACACAGGGAGACAAATACATCAGAACACAAGGAGACAAGTACATCAGAACACACAGGGAGACAAGTACATTAACACACAGGGAGACAAATACATCAGAACAGACAGGGAGGCAAATGCATCAGAACACACAAGGAGACAAATACATCAGAACACACAGGGAGACAAATACATCAGAACACACAGGGAGACAAGTACATTAACACACAGGGAGACAAATACATCAGAACACACAGGGAGACAAATACATCAGAACACACAGGGAGACAAATACATCAGAACACACAGGGAGACAAATACATCAGAACACAGGGAGACAAGTACATCAGAACACACAGGGAGACAAGTACATTAACACACAGGGATACAAATACATCAGAACAGACAGGGAGACAAATACATCAGAACACACAGGGAGACAAATACATCAGAACACACAGGGAGACAAATACATCAGAACAGACAGGGAGACAAATACATCAGAACACACAGGGAGACAAATACATCAGAACACACAGGGAGAAAAGTACATTAACACACAGGGAGACAAATGCATCAGAACACACAGGGAGACAAATACATCAGAACACAGGGAGACAAGTACATCAGAACACACAGGGAGACAAGTACATTAACACACAGGGAGACAAATACATCAGAACAGACAGGGAGACAAATGCATCAGAACACACAGGGAGACAAATACATCAGAACACACAGGGAGACAAATACATCAGAACACACAGGGAGACAAGTACATTAACACACAGGGAGACAAATACATCAGAACACACAGGGAGACAAATACATTAACACACAGGGAGACAAATACATCAGAACACACAGGGAGACAAGTACATTAACACACAGGGAGACAAATACATCAGAACACACAGGGAGACAAGTACATTAACACACAGGGAGACAAATACATCAGAACACACAGGGAGACAAATACATTAACACACAGGGAGACAAAAACATCAGAACACACAGGGAGACAAGTACATCAGAACACACAGGGAGACAAATACATTAACACACAGGGAGACAAATACATCAGAACACACAGGGAGACAAATACATCAGAACACACAGGGAGGCAAGTACATCAGAACACACAGGGAGACAAGTACATTAACACACAGGGAGACAAATACATCAGAACACAGGGAGACAAGTACATCAGAACACACAGGGAGACAAGTACATTAACACACAGGGATACAAATACATCAGAACAGACAGGGAGACAAATGCATCAGAACACACAGGGAGACAAATACATCAGAACACACAGGGAGACAAATACATCAGAACACACAGGGAGACAAGTACATTAACACACAGGGAGACAAATACATCAGAACACACAGGGAGACAAATACATTAACACACAGGGAGACAAATACATCAGAACACACAGGGAGACAAGTATATTAACACACAGGGAGACAAATACATCAGAACACACAGGGAGACAAATACATCAGAACACACAGGGAGACAAATACATCAGAACAGACAGGGAGACAAATACATCAGAACACACAGGGAGACAAATACATCAGAACTCACAGGGAGACAAATACATCAGAACACACAGGGAGATAAATACATTAACACACAGTGAGACAAGTACATTAACACACAGGGAGACAAGTACATTAACACACAGGGAGACAAATACATCAGAACACACAGGGAGACAAATACATCAGAACACACAGGAAGACAAGTATATTAACACACAGGGAGACAAATACATCAGAACACACAGGGAGACAAATACATCAGAACACACAGGGAGACAAATACATCAGAACAGACAGGGAGACAAATACATCAGAACACACAGGGAGACAAATACATCAGAACTCACAGGGAGACAAATACATCAGAACACACAGGGAGACAAATACATTAACACACAGTGAGACAAGTACATTAACACACAGGGAGACAAGTACATTAACACACAGGGAGACAAATACATCAGAACACACAGGGAGACAAATACATCAGAACACAGGGAGACAAGTACATCAGAACACACAGGGAGACAAGTACATTAACACACAGGGAGACAAATACATCAGAACAGACAGGGAGACAAGTGCATCAGAACACACAGGGAGACAAATACATCAGAACACACAGGGAGACAAATACATCAGAACACACAGGGAGACAAGTACATTAACACACAGGGAGACAAATACATCAGAACACACAGGGAGACAAATACATCAGAACACACAGGGAGACAAATACATCAGAACACACAGGGAGACAAATACATCAGAACACAGGAAGACAAATACATCAGAACACACAGGGAGACAAGTACATTAACACACAGGGATACAAATACATCAGAACAGACAGGGAGACAAATACATCAGAACACACAGGGAGACAAATACATCAGGACACACAGGGAGACAAATACATCAGAACAGACAGGGAGACAAATACATCAGAACACACAGGGAGACAAATACATCAGAACACACAGGGAGACAAATACATCAGAACACACAGGGAGACAAATACATTAACACACAGCGAGACAAGTACATTAACACACAGGGAGAAAAGTACATTAACACACAGGGAGACAAATGCATCAGAACACACAGGGAGACAAATACATCAGAACACACAGGGAGACAAATACATCAGAACACAGGGAGACAAATACATCAGAACACACAGGGAGACAAATACATTAACACACAGGGAGACAAATACATCAGAACACACAGGGAGACAAGTATATTAACACACAGGGAGACAAATACATCAGAACACACAGGGAGACAAATACATCAGAACACACAGGGAGACAAATACATCAGAACAGACAGGGAGACAAATACATCAGAACACACAGGGAGACAAATACATCAGAACTCACAGGGAGACAAATACATCAGAACACACAGGGAGATAAATACATTAACACACAGTGAGACAAGTACATTAACACACAGGGAGACAAGTACATTAACACACAGGGAGACAAATACATCAGAACACACAGGGAGACAAATACATCAGAACACACAGGAAGACAAGTATATTAACACACAGGGAGACAAATACATCAGAACACACAGGGAGACAAATACATCAGAACACACAGGGAGACAAATACATCAGAACAGACAGGGAGACAAATACATCAGAACACACAGGGAGACAAATACATCAGAACTCACAGGGAGACAAATACATCAGAACACACAGGGAGACAAATACATTAACACACAGTGAGACAAGTACATTAACACACAGGGAGACAAGTACATTAACACACAGGGAGACAAATACATCAGAACACACAGGGAGACAAATACATCAGAACACAGGGAGACAAGTACATCAGAACACACAGGGAGACAAGTACATTAACACACAGGGAGACAAATACATCAGAACAGACAGGGAGACAAGTGCATCAGAACACACAGGGAGACAAATACATCAGAACACACAGGGAGACAAATACATCAGAACACACAGGGAGACAAGTACATTAACACACAGGGAGACAAATACATCAGAACACACAGGGAGACAAATACATCAGAACACACAGGGAGACAAATACATCAGAACACACAGGGAGACAAATACATCAGAACACAGGGAGACAAATACATCAGAACACACAGGGAGACAAGTACATTAACACACAGGGATACAAATACATCAGAACAGACAGGGAGACAAATACATCAGAACACACAGGGAGACAAATACATCAGGACACACAGGGAGACAAATACATCAGAACAGACAGGGAGACAAATACATCAGAACACACAGGGAGACAAATACATCAGAACACACAGGGAGACAAATACATCAGAACACACAGGGAGACAAATACATTAACACACAGTGAGACAAGTACATTAACACACAGGGAGAAAAGTACATTAACACACAGGGAGACAAATGCATCAGAACACACAGGGAGACAAATACATCAGAACACAGGGAGACAAGTACATCAGAACACACAGGGAGACAAGTACATTAACACACAGGGAGACAAATACATCAGAACAGACAGGGAGACAAATGCATCAGAACACACAGGGAGACAAATACATCAGAACACACAGGGAGACAAATACATCAGAACACACAGGGAGACAAGTACATTAACACACAGGGAGACAAATACATCAGAACACACAGGGAGACAAATACATTAACACACAGGGAGACAAAAACATCAGAACACACAGGGAGACAAATACATCAGAACACACAGGGAGACAAATACATTAACACACAGGGAGACAAATACATCAGAACACACAGGGAGACAAATACATCAGAACACACAGGGAGACAAATACATTAACACACAGGGAGACAAATACATCAGAACACACAGGGAGACAAATACATCAGAACACACAGGGAGACAAATACATCAGAACACACAGGGAGACAAATACATTAACACACAGTGAGACAAGTACATTAACACACAGGGAGAAAAGTACATTAACACACAGGGAGACAAATGCATCAGAACACACAGGGAGACAAATACATCAGAACACAGGGAGACAAGTACATCAGAACACACAGGGAGACAAGTACATTAACACACAGGGAGACAAATACATCAGAACAGACAGGGAGACAAATGCATCAGAACACACAGGGAGACAAATACATCAGAACACACAGGGAGACAAATACATCAGAACACACAGGGAGACAAGTACATTAACACACAGGGAGACAAATACATCAGAACACACAGGGAGACAAATACATTAACACACAGGGAGACAAAAACATCAGAACACACAGGGAGACAAATACATCAGAACACACAGGGAGACAAATACATTAACACACAGGGAGACAAATACATCAGAACACACAGGGAGACAAATACATCAGAACACACAGGGAGACAAATACATTAACACACAGGGAGACAAATACATCAGAACACACAGGGAGACAAATACATTAACACACAGGGAGACAAATACATCAGAACACACAGGGAGACAAGTACATTAACACACAGGGAGACAAATACATCAGAACACACAGGGAGACATATAATTTAATACACAGGGAGACAAATACATCAGAACACAGGGAGACAAATACATGAACACACAGGGAGACAAATACATCAGAACAGACAGGGAGACATATAATTTAATACACAGGGAGACAAGTACATTAACACACAGGGAGACAAATACATCAGAACAGACAGGGAGACGTATAATTTAATACACAGGGAGACAAATACATCAGAACACACAGGGAGACAAATACATCAGAACACACAGGGAGACAAATACTATAACACACAGGGAGACAAATACATCAGAACACACAGGGAGACAAGTACATTAACACACAGGGAGACAAGTACATCAGAACACACAGGGAGACAAGTACATTAACACACAGGGAGACAAATACATCAGAACAGACAGGGAGACAAATGCATCAGAACACACAGGGAGACAAATACATCAGAACACACAGGGAGACAAATACATCAGAACACACAGGGAGACAAGTACATTAACACACAGGGAGACAAATACATCAGAACACACAGGGAGACAAATACATTAACACACAGGGAGACAAATACATCAGAACACACAGGGAGACAAGTACATTAACACACAGGGAGACAAATACATCAGAACACACAGGGAGACAAGTACATTAACACACAGGGAGACAAATACATCAGAACACACAGGGAGACAAATACATTAACACACAGGGAGACAAAAACATCAGAACACACAGGGAGACAAATACATCAGAACACACAGGGAGACAAATACATTAACACACAGGGAGACAAATACATCAGAACACACAGGGAGACAAATACATCAGAACACACAGGGAGACAAATACATTAACACACAGGGAGACAAATACATCAGAACACACAGGGAGACAAATACATTAACACACAGGGAGACAAATACATCAGAACACACAGGGAGACAAGTACATTAACACACAGGGAGACAAATACATCAGAACACACAGGGAGACATATAATTTAATACACAGGGAGACAAATACATCAGAACACAGGGAGACAAATACATGAACACACAGGGAGACAAATACATCAGAACAGACAGGGAGACATATAATTTAATACACAGGGAGACAAGTACATTAACACACAGGGAGACAAATACATCAGAACAGACAGGGAGACATATAATTTAATACACAGGGAGACAAATACATCAGAACACACAGGGAGACAAATACATCAGAACACACAGGGAGACAAATACTATAACACACAGGGAGACAAATACATCAGAACACACAGGGAGACAAGTACATTAACACACAGGGAGACAAATACATCAGAACACACAGGGAGACAAGTACATTAACACACAGGGAGACAAATACATCAGAACACACAGGGAGACATATAATTTAATACACAGGGAGACAAATACATCAGAACACACAGGGAGACAAATACATTAACACACAGGGAGACAAATACATCAGAACACACAGGGAGACAAGTACATTAACACACAGGGAGACAAATACATCAGAACACACAGGGAGACAAATACATTAACACACAGGGAGACAAATACATCAGAACACACAGGGAGACAAGTACATTAACACACAGGGAGACAAATACATCAGAACACACAGGGAGACAAGTACATTAACACACAGGGAGACAAATACATCAGAACACACAGGGAGACAAATACATTAACACACAGGGAGACAAAAACATCAGAACACACAGGGAGACAAATACATCAGAACACACAGGGAGACAAATACATTAACACACAGGGAGACAAATACATCAGAACACACAGGGAGACAAATACATCAGAACACACAGGGAGACAAATACATTAACACACAGGGAGACAAATACATCAGAACACACAGGGAGACAAATACATTAACACACAGGGAGACAAATACATCAGAACACACAGGGAGACAAGTACATTAACACACAGGGAGACAAATACATCAGAACACACAGGGAGACATATAATTTAATACACAGGGAGACAAATACATCAGAACACAGGGAGACAAATACATGAACACACAGGGAGACAAATACATCAGAACAGACAGGGAGACATATAATTTAATACACAGGGAGACAAGTACATTAACACACAGGGAGACAAATACATCAGAACAGACAGGGAGACATATAATTTAATACACAGGGAGACAAATACATCAGAACACACAGGGAGACAAATACATCAGAACACACAGGGAGACAAATACATTAACACACAGGGAGACAAATACATCAGAACACACAGGGAGACAAGTACATTAACACACAGGGAGACAAATACATCAGAACACACAGGGAGACAAGTACATTAACACACAGGGAGACAAATACATCAGAACACACAGGGAGACATATAATTTAATACACAGGGAGACAAATACATCAGAACACACAGGGAGACAAATACATTAACACACAGGGAGACAAATACATCAGAACACACAGGGAGACAAATACATCAGAACACACAGGGAGACAAATACATCAGAACACACAGGGAGACAAATACATCAGAACACAGGGAGACAAGTACATCAGAACACACAGGGAGACAAGTACATTAACACACAGGGAGACAAATACATCAGAACAGACAGGGAGACAAATGCATCAGAACACACAGGGAGACAAATACATTAACACACAGGGAGACAAAAACATCAGAACACACAGGGAGTCAAATACATCAGAACAGACAGGGAGACAAGTATATTAACACACAGGGAGACAAATACATCAGAACACACAGGGAGACAAATACATTAACACACAGGGAGACAAAAACATCAGAACACACAGGGAGTCAAATACATTAACACACAGGGAGACAAATACATCAGAACACACAGGGAGACAAATACATCAGAACACACAGGGAGACAAATACATCAGAACACACAGGGAGACAAATACATTAACACACAGGGAGACAAGTACATTAACACACAGGGAGACAAATACATCAGAACACACAGGGAGACAAATACATCAGAACACACAGGGAGACAAGTATATTAACACACAGGGAGACAAATACATCAGAACACACAGGGAGACAAATACATCAGAACACACAGGGAGACAAATACATCAGAACAGACAGGGAGACAAATACATCAGAACACACAGGGAGACAAATACATCAGAACTCACAGGGAGACAAATACATCAGAACACACAGGGAGACAAATACATTAACACACAGTGAGACAAGTACATTAACACACAGGGAGACAAGTACATTAACACACAGGGAGACAAATACATCAGAACACACAGGAAGACAAATACATTAACACACAGGGAGACAAATACATCAGAACACACAGGGAGACAAATACATCAGAACAGACAGGGAGACAAATACATCAGAACACACAGGGAGACAAATACATTAACACACAGGGAGACAAGTACATTAACACACAGGGAGACAAATACATCAGAACACACAGGGAGACAAATACATCAGAACACACAGGGAGACAAGTATATTAACACTCAGGGAGACAAATACATCAGAACACACAGGGAGACAAATACATCAGAACACACAGGGAGACAAATACATCAGAACAGACAGGGAGACAAATACATCAGAACACACAGGGAGACAAATACATCAGAACTCACAGGGAGACAAATACATCAGAACACACAGGGAGACAAATACATTAACACACAGTGAGACAAGTACATTAACACACAGGGAGACAAGTACATTAACACACAGGGAGACAAATACATCAGAACACACAGGGAGACAAATACATCAGAACACAGGGAGACAAGTACATCAGAACACACAGGGAGACAAGTACATTAACACACAGGGAGACAAATACATCAGAACAGACAGGGAGACAAGTGCATCAGAACACACAGGGAGACAAATACATCAGAACACACAGGGAGACAAATACATCAGAACACACAGGGAGACAAATACATCAGAACACACAGGGAGACAAATACATTAACACACAGTGAGACAAGTACATTAACACACAGGGAGAAAAGTACATTAACACACAGGGAGACAAATGCATCAGAACACACAGGGAGACAAATACATCAGAACACAGGGAGACAAGTACATCAGAACACACAGGGAGACAAGTACATTAACACACAGGGAGACAAATACATCAGAACAGACAGGGAGACAAATGCATCAGAACACACAGGGAGACAAATACATCAGAACACACAGGGAGACAAATACATCAGAACACACAGGGAGACAAGTACATTAACACACAGGGAGACAAATACATCAGAACACACAGGGAGACAAATACATTAACACACAGGGAGACAAATACATCAGAACACACAGGGAGACAAGTACATTAACACACAGGGAGACAAATACATCAGAACACACAGGGAGACAAGTACATTAACACACAGGGAGACAAATACATCAGAACACACAGGGAGACAAGTACATTAACACACAGGGAGACAAAAACATCAGAACACACAGGGAGACAAATACATTAACAAACAGGGAGACAAATACATCAGAACACACAGGGAGACAAATACATCAGAACACACAGGGAGACAAATACATTAACACACAGGGAGACAAATACATCAGAACACACAGGGAGACAAATACATTAACACACAGGGAGACAAATACATCAGAACACACAGGGAGACAAGTACATTAACACACAGGGAGACAAATACATCAGAACACACAGGGAGACATATAATTTAATACACAGGGAGACAAATACATCAGAACACAGGGAGACAAATACATGAACACACAGGGAGACAAATACATCAGAACAGACAGGGAGACATGTAATTTAATACACAGGGAGACAAGTGCATTAACACACAGGGAGACAAATACATCAGAACAGACAGGGAGACATATAATTTAATACACAGGGAGACAAATACATCAGAACACACAGGGAGACAAATACATCAGAACACACAGGGAGACAAGTACATTAACACACAGGGAGACAAATACATCAGAACACACAGGGAGACATATAATTTAATACACAGGGAGACAAATACATCAGAACACACAGGGAGACAAATACATTAACACACAGGGAGACAAATACATCAGAACACACAGGGAGACAAGTACATTAACACACAGGGAGACAAATACATCAGAACACACAGGGAGACAAGTACATTAACACACAGGGAGACAAATACATCAGAACACACAGGGAGACAAATACATTAACACACAGGGAGACAAATACATCAGAACACACAGGGAGACAAATACATTAACACACAGGGAGACAAGTACATTAACACACAGGGAGACAAATACATCAGAACACACAGGGAGACAAATACATCAGAACACACAGGGAGACAAGTATATTAACACACAGGGAGACAAATACATCAGAACACACAGGGAGACAAATACATCAGAACACACAGGGAGACAAATACATCAGAACAGACAGGGAGACAAATACATCAGAACACACAGGGAGACAAATACATCAGAACTCACAGGGAGACAAATACATCAGAACACACAGGGAGACAAATACATTAACACACAGTGAGACAAGTACATTAACACACAGGGAGACAAGTACATTAACACACAGGGAGACAAATACATCAGAACACACAGGGAGACAAATACATCAGAACACAGGGAGACAAGTACATCAGAACACACAGGGAGACAAGTACATTAACACACAGGGAGACAAATACATCAGAACAGACAGGGAGACAAATGCATCAGAACACACAGGGAGACAAATACATCAGAACACACAGGGAGACAAATACATCAGAACACACAGGGAGACAAGTACATTAACACACAGGGAGACAAATACATCAGAACACACAGGGAGACAAATACATCAGAACACACAGGGAGACAAATACATCAGAACACACAGGGAGACAAATACATCAGAACACAGGGAGACAAGTACATCAGAGCACACAGGGAGACAAGTACATTAACACACAGGGATACAAATACATCAGAACAGACAGGGAGACAAATACATCAGAACACACAGGGAGACAAATACATCAGAAAACACAGGGAGACAAATACATCAGAACACACAGGGAGACAAATACATCAGAACACACAGGGAGACAAATACATCAGAACACACAGGGAGACAAATACATCAGAACACACAGGGAGACAAATACATTAACACACAGTGAGACAAGTACATCAGAACACACAGGGAGAAAAGTACATTAACACACAGGGAGACAAATACATCAGAACACACAGGGAGACAATTACATTAACACACAGGGAGACAAATACATCAGAACACACAGGGAGACATATAATTTAATACACAGGGAGACAAATACATCAGAACACACAGGGAGACAAATACATTAACACACAGGGAGACAAATACATCAGAACACACAGGGAGACAAGTACATTAACACACAGGGAGACAAATACATCAGAACACACAGGGAGACAAGTACATTAACACACAGGGAGACAAATACATCAGAACACACAGGGAGACAAATACATTAACACACAGGGAGACAAATACATCAGAACACACAGGGAGACAAATACATTAACACACAGGGAGACAAGTACATTAACACACAGGGAGACAAATACATCAGAACACACAGGGAGACAAATACATCAGAACACACAGGGAGACAAGTATATTAACACACAGGGAGACAAATACATCAGAACACACAGGGAGACAAATACATCAGAACACACAGGGAGACAAATACATCAGAACAGACAGGGAGACAAATACATCAGAACACACAGGGAGACAAATACATCAGAACTCACAGGGAGACAAATACATCAGAACACACAGGGAGACAAATACATTAACACACAGTGAGACAAGTACATTAACACACAGGGAGACAAGTACATTAACACACAGGGAGACAAATACATCAGAACACACAGGGAGACAAATACATCAGAACACAGGGAGACAAGTACATCAGAACACACAGGGAGACAAGTACATTAACACACAGGGAGACAAATACATCAGAACAGACAGGGAGACAAATGCATCAGAACACACAGGGAGACAAATACATCAGAACACACAGGGAGACAAATACATCAGAACACACAGGGAGACAAGTACATTAACACACAGGGAGACAAATACATCAGAACACACAGGGAGACAAATACATCAGAACACACAGGGAGACAAATACATCAGAACACACAGGGAGACAAATACATCAGAACACAGGGAGACAAGTACATCAGAACACACAGGGAGACAAGTACATTAACACACAGGGATACAAATACATCAGAACAGACAGGGAGACAAATGCATCAGAACACACAGGGAGACAAATACATCAGAACACACAGGGAGACAAATACATCAGAACACACAGGGAGACAAGTACATTAACACACAGGGAGACAAATACATCAGAACACACAGGGAGACAAATACATCAGAACACACAGGGAGACAAATACATCAGAACACACAGGGAGACAAATACATCAGAACACAGGGAGACAAGTACATCAGAACACACAGGGAGACAAGTACATTAACACACAGGGATACAAATACATCAGAACAGACAGGGAGACAAATACATCAGAACACACAGGGAGACAAATACATCAGAAAACACAGGGAGACAAATACATCAGAACAGACAGGGAGACAAATACATCAGAACACACAGGGAGACAAGTACATCAGAACACACAGGGAGAAAAGTACATTAACACACAGGGAGACAAATGCATCAGAACACACAGGGAGACAAATACATCAGAACACAGGGAGACAAGTACATCAGAACACACAGGGAGACAAGTACATTAACACACAGGGAGACAAATACATCAGAACAGACAGGGAGACAAATGCATCAGAACACACAGGGAGACAAATACTTCAGAACACACAGGGAGACAAATACATCAGAACACACAGGGAGACAAGTACATTAACACACAGGGAGACAAATACATCAGAACACACAGGGAGAAAAATACATTAACACACAGGGAGACAAATACATCAGAACACACAGGGAGACAAGTACATTAACACACAGGGAGACAAATACATCAGAACACACAGGGAGACAAGTACATTAACACACAGGGAGACAAATACATCAGAACACACAGGGAGACAAATACATTAACACACAGGGAGACAAAAACATCAGAACACACAGGGAGACAAATACATCAGAACACACAGGGAGACAAATACATTAACACACAGGGAGACAAATACATCAGAACACACAGGGAGACAAATACATCAGAACAGACAGGGAGACAAATACATCAGAACACACAGGGAGACAAATACATTAGAACACACAGGGAGACAAGTATATTAACACACAGGGAGACAAATACATCAGAACACACAGGGAGACAAATACATCAGAACACACAGGGAGACAAATACATCAGAACAGACAGGGAGACAAATACATCAGAACACACAGGGAGACAAATACATCAGAACACACAGGGAGACAAATACATCAGAACAGACAGGGAGACAAATACATCAGAACACACAGGGAGACAAATACATTAACACACAGGGAGACAAGTACATTAACACACAGGGAGACAAATACATCAGAACAGACAGGGAGACAAATGCATCAGAACACACAGGGAGACAAATACATCAGAACACACAGGGAGACAAATACATCAGAACACACAGGGAGACAAGTACATTAACACACAGGGAGACAAATACATCAGAACACACAGGGAGACAAATACATCAGAACACACAGGGAGACAAATACATCAGAACACACAGGGAGACAAATACATCAGAACACAGGGAGACAAGTACATCAGAACACACAGGGAGACAAGTACATTAACACACAGGGATACAAATACATCAGAACAGACAGGGAGACAAATACATCAGAACACATAGGGAGACAAATACATCAGAACACACAGGGAGACAAATACATCAGAACAGACAGGGAGACAAATACATCAGAACACACAGGGAGACAAATACATCAGAACACACAGGGAGACAAATACATCAGAACACACAGGGAGACAAATACATTAACACACAGTGAGACAAGTACATTAACACACAGGGAGAAAAGTACATTAACACACAGGGAGACAAATGCATCAGAACACACAGGGAGACAAATACATCAGAACACAGGGAGACAAGTACATCAGAACACACAGGGAGACAAGTACATTAACACACAGGGAGACAAATACATCAGAACAGACAGGGAGACAAATGCATCAGAACACACAGGGAGACAAATACATCAGAACACACAGGGAGACAAATACATCAGAACACACAGGGAGAAAAGTACATTAACACACAGGGAAACAAATACATCAGAACACAAAGGGAGACAAATACATTAACACAAAGGGAGACAAATACATCAGAACACACAGGGAGACAAGTACATTAACACACAGGGAGACAAATACACCAGAACACACAGGGAGACAAGTACATTAACACACAGGGAGACAAATACATCAGAACACACAGGGAGACAAATACATTAACACACAGGGAGACAAAAACATCAGAACACACAGGGAGACAAATACATCAGAACACACAGGGAGACAAATACATTAACACACAGGGAGACAAATACATCAGAACACACAGGGAGACAAATACATCAGAACACACAGGGAGACAAATACATTAACACACAGGGAGACAAATACATCAGAACACACAGGGAGACAAATACATTAACACACAGGGAGACAAACACATCAGAACACACAGGGAGACAAGTACATTAACACACAGGGAGACAAATACATCAGAACACACAGGGAGACAAGTACATTAACACACAGGGAGACAAATACATCAGAACACACAGGGAGACATATAATTTAATACACAGGGAGACAAATACATCAGAACACAGGGAGACAAATACATGAACACACAGGGAGACAAATACATCAGAACAGACAGGGAGACATATAATTTAATACACAGGGAGACAAGTACATTAACACACAGGGAGACAAATACATCAGAACAGACAGGGAGACATATAATTTAATACACAGGGAGACAAATACATCAGAACACACAGGGAGACAAATACATCAGAACACACAGGGAGACAAATACATTAACACACAGGGAGACAAATACATCAGAACACACAGGGAGACAAGTACATTAACACACAGGGAGACAAATACATCAGAACACACAGGGAGACAAGTACATTAACAAACAGGGAGACAAATACATCAGAACACACAGGGAGACATATAATTTAATACACAGGGAGACAAATACATCAGAACACACAGGGAGACAAGTACATTAACACACAGGGAGACAAATACATCAGAACACACAGGGAGACATATAATTTAATACACAGGGAGACAAATACATCAGAACACACAGGGAGACAAATACATTAACACACAGGGAGACAAATACATCAGAACACACAGGGAGACAAGTACATTAACACACAGGGAGACAAATACATCAGAACACACAGGGAGACAAATACATTAACACACAGGGAGACAAAAACATCAGAACACACAGGGAGACAAATACATCAGAACACACAGGGAGACAAATACATTAACACACAGGGAGACAAATACATCAGAACACACAGGGAGACAAATACATCAGAACACACAGGGAGACAAATACATTAACACACAGGGAGACAAATACATCAGAACACACAGGGAGACAAATACATTAACACACAGGGAGACAAACACATCAGAACACACAGGGAGACAAGTACATTAACACACAGGGAGACAAATACATCAGAACACACAGGGAGACAAGTACATTAACACACAGGGAGACAAATACATCAGAACACACAGGGAGACATATAATTTAATACACAGGGAGACAAATACATCAGAACACAGGGAGACAAATACATGAACACACAGGGAGACAAATACATCAGAACAGACAGGGAGACATATAATTTAATACACAGGGAGACAAGTACATTAACACACAGGGAGACAAATACATCAGAACAGACAGGGAGACATATAATTTAATACACAGGGAGACAAATACATCAGAACACACAGGGAGACAAATACATCAGAACACACAGGGAGACAAATACATTAACACACAGGGAGACAAATACATCAGAACACACAGGGAGACAAGTACATTAACACACAGGGAGACAAATACATCAGAACACACAGGGAGACAAGTACATTAACAAACAGGGAGACAAATACATCAGAACACACAGGGAGACATATAATTTAATACACAGGGAGACAAATACATCAGAACACACAGGGAGACAAGTACATTAACACACAGGGAGACAAATACATCAGAACACACAGGCAGACATATAATTTAATACACAGGGAGACAAATACATCAGAACACACAGGGAGACAAATACATTAACACACAGGGAGACAAATACATCAGAACACACAGGGAGACAAGTACATTAACACACAGGGAGACAAATACATCAGAACACACAGGGAGACAAGTACATTAACACACAGGGAGACAAATACATCAGAACACACAGGGAGACAAATACATTAACACACAGGGAGACAAAAACATCAGAACACACAGGGAGACAAATACATCAGAACACACAGGGAGACAAATACATTAACACACAGGGAGACAAATACATCAGAACACACAGGGAGACAAATACATCAGAACACACAGGGAGGCAAGTACATCAGAACACACAGGGAGGCAAGTACATTAACACACAGGGAGGCAAATACATCAGAACAGACAGGGAGACAAATGCATCAGAACACACAGGGAGACAAATACATCAGAACACACAGGGAGACAAATACATCAGAACACACAGGGAGACAAATACATCAGAACACACAGGGAGACAAATGCATCAGAACACACAGGAAGACAAATACATTAACACACAGGGAGACAAATACATCAGAACACACAGGGAGACAAATACATCAGAACAGACAGGGAGACAAATACATCAGAACACACAGGGAGACAAATACATTAGAACACACAGGGAGACAAGTATATTAACACACAGGGAGACAAATACATCAGAACACACAGGGAGACAAATACATCAGAACACACAGGGAGACAAATACATCAGAACAGACAGGGAGACAAATACATCAGAACACACAGGGAGACAAATACATCAGAACACACAGGGAGACAAATACATCAGAACAGACAGGGAGACAAATACATCAGAACACACAGGGAGACAAATACATTAACACACAGGGAGACAAGTACATTAACACACAGGGAGACAAATACATCAGAACACAGGGAGACAAGTACATCAGAACACACAGGGAGACAAGTACATTAACACACAGGGAGACAAATACATCAGAACACACAGGGAGACAAATACATCAGAACACACAGGGAGACAAATACATCAGAACACACAGGGAGACAAATACATCAGAACACAGGGAGACAAATACATCAGAACACACAGGGAGACAAGTACATTAACACACAGGGATACAAATACATCAGAACAGACAGGGAGACAAATACATCAGAACACATAGGGAGACAAATACATCAGAACACACAGGGAGACAAATACATCAGAACAGACAGGGAGACAAATACATCAGAACACACAGGGAGACAAATACATCAGAACACACAGGGAGACAAATACATCAGAACACACAGGGAGACAAATACATCAGAACACACAGGGAGACAAATACATTAACACACAGTGAGACAAGTACATTAACACACAGGGAGAAAAGTACATTAACACACAGGGAGACAAATGCATCAGAACACACAGGAAGACAAATACATCAGAACACAGGGAGACAAATACATCAGAACACACAGGGAGACAAATACATTAACACACAGGGAGACAAATACATCAGAACAGACAGGGAGACAAATGCATCAGAACACACAGGGAGACAAATACATCAGAACACACAGGGAGACAAATACATCAGAATCACACAGGGAGAAAAGTACATTAACACACAGGGAGACAAATACATCAGAACACAAAGGGAGACAAATACATTAACACAAAGGGAGACAAATACATCAGAACACACAGGGAGATAAGTACATTAACACACAGGGAGACAAATACATCAGAACACACAGGGAGACAAGTACATTAACACACAGGGAGACAAATACATCAGAACACACAGGGAGACAAATACATTAACACACAGGGAGACAAAAACATCAGAACACACAGGGAGACAAATACATCAGAACACACAGGGAGACAAATACATTAACACACAGGGAGACAAATACATCAGAACACACAGGGAGACAAATACATCAGAACACACAGGGAGACAAATACATTAACACACAGGGAGACAAATACATCAGAACACACAGGGAGACAAATACATTAACACACAGGGAGACAAATACATCAGAACACACAGGGAGACAAGTACATTAACACACAGGGAGACAAATACATCAGAACACACAGTGAGACAAGTACATTAACACACAGGGAGACAAATACATCAGAACACACAGGGAGACATATAATTTAATACACAGGGAGACAAATACATCAGAACACAGGGAGACAAATACATGAACACACAGGGAGACAAATACATCAGAACAGACAGGGAGACATATAATTTAATACACAGGGAGACAAGTACATTAACACACAGGGAGACAAATACATCAGAACAGACAGGGAGACATATAATTTAATACACAGGGAGACAAATACATCAGAACACACAGGGAGACAAATAAATCAGAACACACAGGGAGACAAATACATTAACACACAGGGAGACAAATACATCAGAACACACAGGGAGACAATTACATTAACACACAGGGAGACAAATACATCAGAACACACAGGGAGACAAGTACATTAACACACAGGGAGACAAATACATCAGAACACACAGGGAGACACATAATTTAATACACAGGGAGACAAATACATCAGAACACACAGGGAGACATATAATTTAATACACAGGGAGACAAATACATCAGAACAGACTAGGGAGACATATAATTTAATACACAGGGAGACAAATACATCAGAACACAGGGAGACAAATACATCAGAACACACAGGGAGACAAATACATCAGAACACAGGGAGACAAGTACATCAGAACACACAGGGAGACAAGTACATTAACACACAGGGAGACAAATACATCAGAACACACAGGGAGACAAATACATCAGAACACACAGGGAGACAAATACATCAGAACACACAGGGAGACAAGTACATTAACACACAGGGAGACAAGTACATTAACACACAGGGAGACAAATACATCAGAACACACAGGGAGACTAATACATCAGAACACACAGGGAGACAAATACATCAGAACACACAGGGAGACAAGTACATCAGAACACACAGGGAGACAAATACATTAACACACAGGGAGACAAATACATCAGAACACACAGGGAGACAAATACATTAACACACAGGGAGACAAATACATCAGAATACACAGGGAGACAAGTCCATTAACACACAGGGAGACAAATACATCAGAACACACAGGGAGACAAGTACATTAACACACAGGGAGACAAATACATCAGAACACACAGGGAGACAAATACATTAACACACAGGGAGACAAATACATCAGAACACACAGGGAGACAAATACATTAACACACAGGGAGACAAATACATCAGAACACACAGGGAGACAAATACATTAACACACAGGGAGACAAATACATCAGAACACACAGGGAGACAAATACATCAGAACACACAGGGAGACAAATACATTAACACACAGGGAGACAAATACATCAGAACACACAGGGAGACAAATACATCAGAACACACAGGGAGACAAATACATTAACACACAGGGAGACAAATACATCAGAACACACAGGGAGAAAAATACATCAGAACACACAGGGAGACAAATACATCAGAACACAGGGAGACAAATACATCAGAACACACAGGGAGACAAGTACATTAACACACAGGGAGACAAGTACATTAACACACAGGGAGACAAATACATCAGAACTCACAGGGAGACAAATACATCAGAACACACAGGGAGACAAATACATCAGAACAGACAGGGAGACAAATACATCAGAACACACAGGGAGACAAATACATCAGAACACACAGGGAGACAAATACATCAGAACACACAGGGAGACAAATACATTAACACACAGTGAGACAAGTACATTAACACACAGGGAGACAAGTACATTAACACACAGGGAGACAAATACATCAGAACACACAGGGAGACAAATACATCAGAACACAGGGAGACAAGTACATCAGAACACACAGGGAGACAAGTACATTAACACACAGGGAGACAAATACATCAGAACACACAGGGAGACAAGTACATTAACACACAGGGAGACAAATACATCAGAACACACAGGGAGACAAGTACATTAACACACAGGGAGACAAATACATCAGAACACACAGGGAGACAAATACATCAGAACACACAGGGAGACAAATACATTAACACACAGGGAGACAAGTACATTAACACACAGGGAGACAAATACATCAGAACACACAGGGAGACAAATACATCAGAACACACAGGGAGACAAATACATCAGAACACACAGGGAGACAAATACATCAGAACACACAGGGAGACAAATACATCAGAACACAGGGAGACAAGTACATCAGAACACACAGGGAGACAAGTACATTAACACACAGGGAGACAAATACATCAGAACACACAGGGAGACAAATACATCAGAACACACAGGGAGACAAATACATTAACACACAGGGAGACAAATACATCAACACACAGGGAGACAAATACATCAGAACACACAGGGAGACAAATACATCAGAACAGACAGGGAGACAAATACATCAGAACACACAGGGAGACAAATACATCAGAACACACAGGGAGACAAATACATCAGAATACACAGGGAGACAAATACATCAGAACACAGGGAGACAAGTACATCAGAACACACAGTGAGACAAGTACATTAACACACAGGGAGACAAGTACATTAACACACAGGGAGACAAATACATCAGAACACACAGGGAGACAAATACATCAGAACACACAGGGAGACAAATACATCAGAACACACAGGGAGACAAATACATCAGAACACACAGGGAGACAAATACATCAGAACACACAGTGAGACAAATACATTAACACACAGTGAGACAAGTACATTAACACACAGGGAGACAAGTACATTAACACACAGGGAGACAAATACATCAGAACACACAGGGAGACAAATACATCAGAACACAGGGAGACAAGTACATCAGAACACACAGGGAGACAAGTACATTAACACACAGGGAGACAAATACATCAGAACAGACAGGGAGACAAATGCATCAGAACACACAGGGAGACAAATACATCAGAACACACAGGGAGACAAATACATCAGACCACACAGGGAGACAAGTACATTAACACACAGGGAGACAAATACATCAAAACACACAGGGAGACAAATACATTAACACACAGGGAGACAAATACATCAGAACACACAGGGAGACAAGTACATTAACACACAGGGAGACAAATACATCAGAACACACAGGGAGACAAGTACATTAACACACAGGGAGACAAATACATCAGAACACACAGGGAGACAAATACATTAACACACAGGGAGACAAATACATCAGAACACACAGGGAGACAAATACATCAGAACACACAGGGAGACAAATACATCAGAACACACAGGGAGACAAATACATCAGAACACAGGGAGACAAGTACATCAGAACACACAGGGAGGCAAGTACATCAGAACACACAGGGAGACAAGTACATTAACACACAGGGAGACAAATACATTAACACACAGGGAGACAAGTACATCAGAACACACAGGGAGACAAGTACATCAGAACACACAGGGAGACAAATACATCAGAACACACAGGGAGGCAAGTACATCAGAACACACAGGGAGACAAGTACATTAACACACAGGGAGACAAATACATCAGAACACACAGAGAGACAAATACATCAGAACACACAGGGAGGCAAGTACATCAGAACACACAGGGAGACAAGTACATTAACACACAGGGAGACAAATACATTAACACACAGGGAGACAAGTACATCAGAACACACAGGGAGACAAGTACATCAGAACACACAGGGAGACAAATACATCAGAACACACAGGGAGGCAAGTACATCAGAACACACAGGGAGACAAGTACATTAACACACAGGGAGACAAATACATCAGAACACACAGGGAGACAAATACATCAGAACACACAGGGAGACAAATACATTAACACACAGTGAGACAGGTACATTAACACACAGGGAGAAAAGTACATTAACACACAGGGAGACAAATGCATCAGAACACACAGGGAGACAAATACATCAGAACACAGGGAGACAAGTACATCAGAACACACAGGGAGACAAGTACATTAACACACAGGGAGACAAATACATCAGAACACACAGGGAGACAAATACATCAGAACACACAGGGAGACAAATACATTAACACACAGGGAGACAAATACATCAACACACAGGGAGACAAATACATCAGAACACACAGGGAGACAAATACATCAGAACAGACAGGGAGACAAGTACATTAACACACAGGGAGACAAATACATCAGAACACACAGGGAGACAAATACATCAGAACACACAGGGAGACAAATACATTAACACACAGGGAGACAAATACATCAACACACAGGGAGACAAATACATCAGAACACACAGTGAGACAAGTACATTAACACACAGGGAGACAAGTACATTAACACACAGGGAGACAAATACATCAGAACACACAGGGAGACAAATACATCAGAACACACAGGGAGACAAATACATCAGAACACACAGGGAGACAAATACATCAGAACACACAGGGAGACAAATACATCAGAACACACAGGGAGACAAATACATTAACACACAGGGAGACAAATACATCAGAACACACAGGGAGACAAATGCATCAGAACACACAGGGAGACAAATACATCAGAACACAGGGAGACAAGTACATCAGAACACACAGGGAGACAAGTACATTAACACACAGGGAGACAAATACATCAGAACACACAGGGAGACAAATACATCAGAACACACAGGGAGACAAATACATTAACACACAGGGAGACAAATACATCAACACACGGGGAGACAAATACATCAGAACACACAGGGAGACAAATACATCAGAACAGACAGGGAGACAAGTACATTAACACACAGGGAGACAAATACATCAGAACACACAGGGAGACAAATACATCAGAACACACAGGGAGACAAATACATTAACACACAGGGAGACAAATACATCAACACACAGGGAGACAAATACATCAGAACACACAGTGAGACAAGTACATTAACACACAGGGAGACAAGTACATTAACACACAGGGAGACAAATACATCAGAACACACAGGGAGACAAATACATCAGAACACACAGGGAGACAAATACATCAGAACACACAGGGAGACAAATACATCAGAACACACAGGGAGACAAATACATCAGAACACACAGTGAGACAAATACATTAACACACAGTGAGACAAGTACATTAACACACAGGGAGACAAGTACATTAACACACAGGGAGACAAATACATCAGAACACACAGGGAGACAAATACATCAGAACACAGGGAGACAAGTACATCAGAACACACAGGGAGACAAGTACATTAACACACAGGGAGACAAATACATCAGAACAGACAGGGAGACAAATGCATCAGAACACACAGGGAGACAAATACATCAGAACACACAGGGAGACAAATACATTAACACACAGGGAGACAAATACATCAGAACACACAGGGAGACAAATACATCAGAACACACAGGGAGACAAATACATCAGAACACACAGGGAGACAAATACATCAAAACACACAGGGAGACAAATACATTAACACACAGGGAGACAAATACATCAGAACACACAGGGAGACAAGTACATTAACACACAGGGAGACAAATACATCAGAACACACAGGGAGACAAGTACATTAACACACAGGGAGACAAATACATCAGAACACACAGGGAGACAAATACATTAACACACAGGGAGACAAATACATCAGAACACACAGGGAGACAAATACATCAGAACACACAGGGAGACAAATACATCAGAACACACAGGGAGACAAATACATCAGAACACAGGGAGACAAGTACATCAGAACACACAGGGAGGCAAGTACATCAGAACACACAGGGAGACAAGTACATTAACACACAGGGAGACAAATACATTAACACACAGGGAGACAAGTACATCAGAACACACAGGGAGACAAGTACATCAGAACACACAGGGAGACAAATACATCAGAACACACAGGGAGGCAAGTACATCAGAACACACAGGGAGACAAGTACATTAACACACAGGGAGACAAATACATCAGAACACACAGAGAGACAAATACATCAGAACACACAGGGAGGCAAGTACATCAGAACACACAGGGAGACAAGTACATTAACACACAGGGAGACAAATACATTAACACACAGGGAGACAAGTACATCAGAACACACAGGGAGACAAGTACATCAGAACACACAGGGAGACAAATACATCAGAACACACAGGGAGGCAAGTACATCAGAACACACAGGGAGACAAGTACATTAACACAAAGGGAGACAAATACATCAGAACACACAGGGAGACAAATACATCAGAACACACAGGGAGACAAATACATCAGAACACACAGGGAGACAAATACATCAGAACACAGGGAGACAAGTACATCAGAACACACAGGGAGGCAAGTACATCAGAACACACAGGGAGACAAGTACATTAACACACAGGGAGACAAATACATTAACACACAGGGAGACAGGTACATCAGAACACACAGGGAGACAAGTACATCAGAACACACAGGGAGACAAATACATCAGAACACACAGGGAGGCAAGTACATCAGAACACACAGGGAGACAAGTACATTAACACACAGGGAGACAAATACATCAGAACACACAGAGAGACAAATACATCAGAACACACAGGGAGGCAAGTACATCAGAACACACAGGGAGACAAGTACATTAACACACAGGGAGACAAATACATTAACACACAGGGAGACAAGTACATCAGAACACACAGGGAGACAAGTACTTCAGAACACACAGGGAGACAAATACATCAGAACACACAGGGAGGCAAGTACATCAGAACACACAGGGAGACAAGTACATTAACACAAAGGGAGACAAATACATCAGAACACACAGGGAGACAAATACATCAGAACACACAGGGAGACAAATACATTAACACACAGTGAGACAAGTACATTAACACACAGGGAGAAAAGTACATTAACACACAGGGAGACAAATGCATCAGAACACACAGGGAGACAAATACATCAGAACACAGGGAGACAAGTACATCAGAACACACAGGGAGACAAGTACATTAACACACAGGGAGACAAATACATCAGAACACACAGGGAGACAAATACATCAGAACACACAGGGAGACAAATACATTAACACACAGGGAGACAAATACATCAACACACAGGGAGACAAATACATCAGAACACACAGGGAGACAAATACATCAGAACAGACAGGGAGACAAATACATCAGAACACACAGGGAGACAAATACATTAACACACAGGGAGACAAATACATCAGAACACACAGGGAGACAAATACATCAGAACACACAGGGAGACAAATACATCAGAACACACAGGGAGACAAATACATCAGAACACACAGGGAGACAAATACATCAGAACACAGGGAGACAAGTACATCAGAACACACAGGGAGACAAGTACATTAACACACAGGGAGACAAGTACATTAACACACAGGGAGACAAATACATCAGAACACACAGGGAGACAAATACATCAGAACACACAGGGAGACAAATACATCAGAACACACAGGGAGACAAATACATCAGAACACACAGGGAGACAAATACATCAGAACACACAGTGAGACAAATACATTAACACACAGTGAGACAAGTACATTAACACACAGGGAGACAAGTACATTAACACACAGGGAGACAAATACATCAGAACACACAGGGAGACAAATACATCAGAACACAGGGAGACAAGTACATCAGAACACACAGGGAGACAAGTACATTAACACACAGGGAGACAAATACATCAGAACAGACAGGGAGACAAATGCATCAGAACACACAGGGAGACAAATACATCAGAACACACAGGGAGACAAATACATCAGACCACACAGGGAGACAAGTACATTAGCACACAGGGAGACAAATACATCAAAACACACAGGGAGACAAATACATTAACACACAGGGAGACAAATACATCAGAACACACAGGGAGACAAGTACATTAACACACAGGGAGACAAATACATCAGAACACACAGGGAGACAAGTACATTAACACACAGGGAGACAAATACATCAGAACACACAGGGAGACAAATACATTACCACACAGGGAGACAAATACATCAGAACACACAGTGAGACAAATACATTAACACACAGTGAGACAAGTACATTAACACACAGGGAGACAAGTACATTAACACACAGGGAGACAAATACATCAGAACACACAGGGAGACAAATACATCAGAACACAGGGAGACAAGTACATCAGAACACACAGGGAGACAAGTACATTAACACACAGGGAGACAAATACATCAGAACAGACAGGGAGACAAATGCATCAGAACACACAGGGAGACAAATACATCAGAACACACAGGGAGACAAATACATCAGACCACACAGGGAGACAAGTACATTAACACACAGGGAGACAAATACATCAAAACACACAGGGAGACAAATACATTAACACACAGGGAGACAAATACATCAGAACACACAGGGAGACAAGTACATTAACACACAGGGAGACAAATACATCAGAACACACAGGGAGACAAGTACATTAACACACAGGGAGACAAATACATCAGAACACACAGGGAGACAAGTACATTAACACACAGGGAGACAAATACATCAGAACACACAGGGAGACAAATACATTAACACACAGGGAGACAAATACATCAGAACACACAGGGAGACAAATACATCAGAACACACAGGGAGACAAATACATCAGAACACACAGGGAGACAAATACATCAGAACACAGGGAGACAAGTACATCAGAACACACAGGGAGGCAAGTACATCAGAACACACAGGGAGACAAGTACATTAACACACAGGGAGACAAATACATTAACACACAGGGAGACAAGTACATCAGAACACACAGGGAGACAAGTACATCAGAACACACAGGGAGACAAATACATCAGAACACACAGGGAGGCAAGTACATCAGAACACACAGGGAGACAAGTACATTAACACACAGGGAGACAAATACATCAGAACACACAGAGTGACAAATACATCAGAACACACAGGGAGGCAAGTACATCAGAACACACAGGGAGACAAGTACATCAGAACACACAGGGAGACAAGTACATTAACACACAGGGAGACAAATACATTAACACACAGGGAGACAAGTACATCAGAACACACAGGGAGACAAGTACATCAGAACACACAGGGAGACAAATACATCAGAACACACAGGGAGGCAAGTACATCAGAACACACAGGGAGACAAGTACATTAACACACAGGGAGACAAATACATCAGAACACACAGGGAGACAAATACATCAGAACACACAGGGAGACAAATACATTAACACACAGTGAGACAAGTACATTAACACACAGGGAGAAAAGTACATTAACACACAGGGAGACAAATGCATCAGAACACACAGGGAGACAAATACATCAGAACACACAGGGAGACAAACACATCAGAACACACAGGGAGACAAATACATCAGAACACAGGGAGACAAGTACATCAGAACACACAGAGAGACAAGTACATTAACACACAGGGATACAAATACATCAGAACACACAGGGAGACAAATACATCAGAACACACAGGGAGACAAGTACATCAGAACACACAGGGAGAGAAGTACATCAGAACACACAGGGAGACAAACACATTAACACACAGGGAGACAAGTACATTAACACACAGGGAGACAAATACATCAGAACACACAGGGAGACAAATACATCAGAACACACAGGGAGACAAATACATCAGAACACACAGGGAGACAAGTACATCAGAACACACAGGGAGACAAATACATTAACACACAGGGAGACAAATACATCAGAACACACAGGGAGACAAATACATCAGAACACACAGGGAGACAAATACATTAACACACAGGGAGACAAATACATCAGAACACACAGGGAGACAAATACATCAGAACACACAGGGAGGCAAGTACATCAGAACACACAGGGAGACAAGTACATTAACACACAGGGAGACAAATACATCAGAACACACAGGGAGACAAATACATCAGAACACACAGGGAGACAAATACATTAACACACAGGGAGACAAGTACATCAGAACACACAGGGAGACAAGTACATCAGAACACACAGGGAGACAAATACATCAGAACACACAGGGAGGCAAGTACATCAGAACACACAGGGAGACAAGTACATTAACACACAGGGAGACAAATACATCAGAACACACAGGGAGACAAATACATCAGAACACACAGGGAGACAAATACATTAACACACAGTGAGACAAGTACATTAACACACAGGGAGAAAAGTACATTAACACACAGGGAGACAAATGCATCAGAACACACAGGGAGACAAATACATCAGAACACACAGGGAGACAAACACATCAGAACACACAGGGAGACAAATACATCAGAACACAGGGAGACAAGTACATCAGAACACACAGGGAGGCAAGTACATTAACACACAGGGAGACAAATACATCAACACACAGGGAGACAAATACATCAGAACACACAGGGAGACAAATACATCAGAACAGACAGGGAGACAAATACATCAGAACACACAGGGAGACAAATACATTAACACACAGGGAGACAAATACATCAGAACACACAGGGAGACAAATACATCAGAACACACAGGGAGACAAATACATCAGAACACACAGGGAGACAAATACATCAGAACACACAGGGAGACAAATACATCAGAACACAGGGAGACAAGTACATCAGAACACACAGGGAGACAAGTACATTAACACACAGGGAGACAAGTACATTAACACACAGGGAGACAAATACATCAGAACACACAGGGAGACAAATACATCAGAACACACAGGGAGACAAATACATCAGAACACACAGTGAGACAAATACATTAACACACAGTGAGACAAGTACATTAACACACAGGGAGACAAGTACATTAACACACAGGGAGACAAATACATCAGAACACACAGGGAGACAAATACATCAGAACACAGGGAGACAAGTACATCAGAACACACAGGGAGACAAGTACATTAACACACAGGGAGACAAATACATCAGAACAGACAGGGAGACAAATGCATCAGAACACACAGGGAGACAAATACATCAGAACACACAGGGAGACAAATACATCAGACCACACAGGGAGACAAGTACATTAGCACACAGGGAGACAAATACATCAAAACACACAGGGAGACAAATACATTAACACACAGGGAGACAAATACATCAGAACACACAGGGAGACAAGTACATTAACACACAGGGAGACAAATACATCAGAACACACAGGGAGACAAGTACATTAACACACAGGGAGACAAATACATCAGAACACACAGGGAGACAAATACATTAACACACAGGGAGACAAATACATCAGAACACACAGGGAGACAAATACATCAGAACACACAGGGAGACAAATACATCAGAACACACAGGGAGACAAATACATCAGAACACAGGGAGACAAGTACATCAGAACACACAGGGAGGCAAGTACATCAGAACACACAGGGAGACAAGTACACACACAGGGAGACAAATACATCAGAACACACAGGGAGGCAAGTACATCAGAACACACAGGGAGACAAGTACATTAACACACAGGGAGACAAATACATCAGAACACACAGAGAGACAAATACATCAGAACACACAGGGAGGCAAGTACATCAGAACACACAGGGAGACAAGTACATCAGAACACACAGGGAGACAAGTACATTAACACACAGGGAGACAAATACATTAACACACAGGGAGACAAGTACATCAGAACACACAGGGAGACAAGTACATCAGAACACACAGGGAGACAAATACATCAGAACACACAGGGAGGCAAGTACATCAGAACACACAGGGAGACAAGTACATTAACACACAGGGAGACAAATACATCAGAACACACAGGGAGACAAATACATCAGAACACACAGGGAGACAAATACATTAACACACAGTGAGACAAGTACATTAACACACAGGGAGAAAAGTACATTAACACACAGGGAGACAAATGCATCAGAACACACAGGGAGACAAATACATCAGAACACACAGGGAGACAAACACATCAGAACACACAGGGAGACAAATACATCAGAACACAGGGAGACAAGTACATCAGAACACACAGGGAGACAAGTACATTAACACACAGGGATACAAATACATCAGAACACACAGGGAGACAAATACATCAGAACACACAGGGAGACAAGTACATCAGAACACACAGGGAGAGAAGTACATCAGAACACACAGGGAGACAAATACATTAACACACAGGGAGACAAGTACATTAACACACAGGGAGACAAATACATCAGAACACACAGGGAGACAAATACATCAGAACACACAGGGAGACAAATACATCAGAACACACAGGGAGACAAGTACATCAGAACACACAGGGAGACAAATACATTAACACACAGGGAGACAAATACATCAGAACACACAGGGAGACAAATACATCAGAACACACAGGGAGACAAATACATTAACACACAGGGAGACAAATACATCAGAACACACAGGGAGACAAATACATCAGAACACACAGGGAGGCAAGTACATCAGAACACACAGGGAGACAAGTACATTAACACACAGGGAGACAAATACATCAGAACACACAGGGAGACAAATACATCAGAACACACAGGGAGACAAATACATTAACACACAGGGAGACAAATACATCAGAACACACAGGGAGACAAATACATCAGAACACACAGGGAGACAAATACATCAGAACACACAGGGAGTCAAATTAATCAGAACACAGGGAGACAAGTACATCAGAACACACAGGGAGACAAGTACATTAACACACAGGGAGACAAATACATTAACACACAGGGAGACAAGTACATTAACACACAGGGAGACAAATACATCAGAACACACAGGGAGACAAGTACATTAACACACAGGGAGACAAATACATCAGAACACACAGGGAGACAAATACATTAACACACAGGGAGACAAATACATCAGAACACACAGGGAGACAAATACATCAGAACACACAGGGAGACAAAGACATTAACACACAGGGAGACAAATACATCAGAACACACAGGGAGACAAATACATCAGAACACACAGGGAGACAAATACATCAGAACACACAGGGAGACAAATACATCAGAACACAGGGAGACAAGTACATCAGAACACACTGGGAGACAAGTACATTAACACACAGGGAGACAAATACATCAGAACAGACAGGGAGACAAATACATCAGAACTCACAGGGAGACAAATACATCAGAACACACAGGGAGACAAATACATCAGAACAGACAGGGAGACAAATACATCAGAACACACAGGGAGACAAATACATCAGAACACACAGGGAGACAAATACATCAGAACACACAGGGAGACAAATACATTAACACACAGGGAGACAAGTACATTAACACACAGGGAGACAAATACATCAGAACACACAGGGAGACAAATACATCAGAACACAGGGAGACAAGTACATCAGAACACACAGGGAGACAAGTACATTAACACACAGGGAGACAAATACATCAGAACAGACAGGGAGACAAATGCATCAGAACACACAGGGAGACAAATACATCAGAACACACAGGGAGACAAATACATCAGAACACACAGGGAGACAAGTACATTAACACACAGGGAGACAAATACATCAGAACACACAGGGAGACAAGTACATTAACACACAGGGAGACAAATACATCAGAACACACAGGGAGACAAGTACATTAACACACAGGGAGACAAATACATCAGAACACACATGGAGACAAATACATTAACACACAGGGAGACAAATACATCAGAACACACACGGAGACAAATACATCAGAACACACAGGGAGACAAATACATCAGAACACACAGGGAGACAAATACATCAGAACACAGGGAGACAAGTACATCAGAACACACAGGGAGACAAATACATCAGAACACACAGGGAGACAAATACATTAACACACAGGGAGACAAGTACATTAACACACAGGGAGACAAATACATCAGAACACACAGGGAGACAAATACATCAGAACACACAGGGAGACAAATACATCAGAACACACAGGGAGACAAATACATCAGAACACACAGGGAGACAAATACATCAGAACACAGGGAGACAAATACATTAACACACAGGGAGACAAGTACATTAACACACAGGGAGACAAATACATCAGAACACACAGGGAGACAAGTACATTAACACACAGGGAGACAAATACATCAGAACACACAGGGAGACAAATACATTAACACACAGGGAGACAAATACATCAGAACACACACGGAGACAAATACATCAGAACACACAGGGAGACAAAGACATTAACACACAGGGAGACAAATACATCAGAACACACAGGGAGACAAATACATCAGAACACACAGGGAGACAAATACATCAGAACACACAGGGAGACAAGTACATTAACACACAGGGAGACAAATACATCAGAACACACAGGGAGACAAATACATTAACACACAGGGAGACAAATACATCAGAACACACAGGGAGACAAATACATCAGAACACACAGGGAGACAAAGACATTAACACACAGGGAGACAAATACATCAGAACACACAGGGAGACAAATACATCAGAACACACAGGGAGACAAATACATCAGAACACACAGGGAGACAAATACATCAGAACACAGGGAGACAAGTACATCAGAACACACAGGGAGACAAGTACATTAACACACAGGGAGACAAATACATCAGAACAGACAGGGAGACAAATACATCAGAACTCACAGGGAGACAAATACATCAGAACACACAGGGAGACAAATACATCAGAACAGACAGGGAGACAAATACATCAGAACACACAGGGAGACAAATACATCAGAACACACAGGGAGACAAATACATCAGAACACACAGGGAGACAAATACATTAACACACAGTGAGACAAGTACATTAACACACAGGGAGACAAGTACATTAACACACAGGGAGACAAATACATCAGAACACACAGGGAGACAAATACATCAGAACACAGGGAGACAAGTACATCAGAACACACAGGGAGACAAGTACATTAACACACAGGGAGACAAATACATCAGAACAGACAGGGAGACAAATGCATCAGAACACACAGGGAGACAAATACATCAGAACACACAGGGAGACAAATACATCAGAACACACAGGGAGACAAGTACATTAACACACAGGGAGACAAATACATCAGAACACACAGGGAGACAAGTACATTAACACACAGGGAGACAAATACATCAGAACACACAGGGAGACAAGTACATTAACACACAGGGAGACAAATACATCAGAACACACATGGAGACAAATACATTAACACACAGGGAGACAAATACATCAGAACACACACGGAGACAAATACATCAGAACACACAGGGAGACAAATACATCAGAACACACAGGGAGACAAATACATCAGAACACAGGGAGACAAGTACATCAGAACACACAGGGAGACAAATACATCAGAACACACAGGGAGACAAATACATTAACACACAGGGAGACAAGTACATTAACACACAGGGAGACAAATACATCAGAACACACAGGGAGACAAATACATCAGAACACACAGGGAGACAAATACATCAGAACACACAGGGAGACAAATACATCAGAACACACAGGGAGACAAATACATCAGAACACAGGGAGACAAATACATTAACACACAGGGAGACAAGTACATTAACACACAGGGAGACAAATACATCAGAACACACAGGGAGACAAGTACATTAACACACAGGGAGACAAATACATCAGAACACACAGGGAGACAAATACATTAACACACAGGGAGACAAATACATCAGAACACACACGGAGACAAATACATCAGAACACACAGGGAGACAAAGACATTAACACACAGGGAGACAAATACATCAGAACACACAGGGAGACAAATACATCAGAACACACAGGGAGACAAATACATCAGAACACACAGGGAGACAAATACATCAGAACAGACAGGGAGACAAATGCATCAGAACACACAGGGAGACAAATACATCAGAACACACAGGGAGACAAATACATCAGAACACACAGGGAGACAAGTACATTAACACACAGGGAGACAAATACATCAGAACACACAGGGAGACAAGTACATTAACACACAGGGAGACAAATACATCAGAACACACAGGGAGACAAGTACATTAACACACAGGGAGACAAATACATCAGAACACACAGGGAGACAAATACATTAACACACAGGGAGACAAATACATCAGAACACACACGGAGACAAATACATCAGAACACACAGGGAGACAAATACATCAGAACACACAGGGAGACAAATACATCAGAACACAGGGAGACAAGTACATCAGAACACACAGGGAGACAAATACATCAGAACACACAGGGAGACAAATACATTAACACACAGTACATTAACACACAGGGAGACAAATACATCAGAACACACAGGGAGACAAATACATCAGAACACACAGGGAGACAAATACATCAGAACACACAGGGAGACAAATACATCAGAACACACAGGGAGACAAATACATCAGAACACAGGGAGACAAATACATCAGAACACAGGGAGACAAGTACATCAGAACACACAGGGAGACAAGTACATTAACACACAGGGAGACAAATACATCAGAACACACAGGGAGACAAATACATCAGAACACACAGGGAGACAAATACATTAACACACAGGGAGACAAATACATCAACACACAGGGAGACAAATACATCAGAACACACAGGGAGACAAATACATCAGAACAGACAGGGAGACAAATACATCAGAACACACAGGGAGACAAATACATCAGAACACACAGGGAGACAAATACATCAGAACACACAGGGAGACAAATACATTAACACACAGGGAGACAAATACATCAGAACACACAGGGAGACAAGTACATTAACACACAGGGAGACAAATACATCAGAACACACAGGGAGACAAGTACATTAACACACAGGGAGACAAATACATCAGAACACACAGGGAGACATGCAATTTAATACACAGGGAGACAAATACATCAGAACACACAGGGAGACAAATACATCAGAACACACAGGGAGAAAAATACATTAACACACAGGGAGACAAATTAATCAGAACACACAGGGAGACAAGTACATTAACACACAGGGAGACAAATACATCAGAACACACAGGGAGACAAGTACATTAACACACAGGGAGACAAATACATCAGAACACACAGGGAGACAAGTACATTAACACACAGGGAGACAAATACATCAGAACACACAGGGAGACAAGTACATTAACACACAGGGAGACAAATACATCAGAACACACAGGGAGACAAGTACATTAACACACAGGGAGACAAATACATCAGAACACACAGGGAGACATATAATTTAATACACAGGGAGACAAATACATCAGAACACAGGGAGACAAATACATGAACACACAGGGAGACAAATACATCAGAACACACAGGGAGACATATAATTTAATACACAGGGAGACAAATACATCAGAACACAGGGAGACAAATACATTAACACACAGGGAGACAAATACATCAGAACACACAGGGAGACAAGTACATTAACACAGAGGGAGACAAATACATCAGAACACACAGGGAGACATATAATTTAATACACAGGGAGACAAATACATCAGAACACAGGGAGACAAATACATGAACACACAGGGAGACAAATACATCAGAACAGACAGGGAGACATATAATTTAATACACAGGGAGACAAGTACATTAACACACAGGGAGACAAATACATCAGAACAGACAGGGAGACATATAATTTAATACACAGGGAGACAAATACATCAGAACACACAGGGAGACAAATACATCAGAACACACAGGGAGACAAATACATTAACACACAGGGAGACAAATACATCAGAACACACAGGGAGACAAGTACATTAACACACAGGGAGACAAATACATCAGAACACACAGGGAGACATATAATTTAATACACAGGGAGACAAATACATCAGAACACACAGGGAGACATATAATTTAATACACAGGGAGACAAATACATCAGAACACACAGGGAGACATATAATTTAATACACAGGGAGACAAATACATCAGAACACACAGGGAGACATATAATGTAATACACAGGGAGACAAATACATTAACACACAGGGAGACAAATACATCAGAACACACAGGGAGACAAGTACATTAACACACAGGGAGACAAATACATCAGAACACACAGGGAGACAAGTACATTAACACACAGGGAGACAAATACATCAGAACACACAGGGAGACATGCAATTTAATACACAGGGAGACAAATACATCAGAACACACAGGGAGACAAATACATCAGAACACACAGGGAGAAAAATACATTAACACACAGGGAGACAAATACATCAGAACACACAGGGAGACAAGTACATTAACACACAGGGAGACAAATACATCAGAACACACAGGGAGACAAGTACATTAACACACAGGGAGACAAATACATCAGAACACACAGGGAGACAAGTACATTAACACACAGGGAGACAAATACATCAGAACACACAGGGAGACAAGTACATTAACACACAGGGAGACAAATACATCAGAACACACAGGGAGACAAGTACATTAACACACAGGGAGACAAATACATCAGAACACACAGGGAGACATATAATTTAATACACAGGGAGACAAATACATCAGAACACAGGGAGACAAATACATGAACACACAGGGAGACAAATACATCAGAACACACAGGGAGACATATAATTTAATACACAGGGAGACAAATACATCAGAACACAGGGAGACAAATACATTAACACACAGGGAGACAAATACATCAGAACACACAGGGAGACAAGTACATTAACACAGAGGGAGACAAATACATCAGAACACACAGGGAGACATATAATTTAATACACAGGGAGACAAATACATCAGAACACAGGGAGACAAATACATGAACACACAGGGAGACAAATACATCAGAACAGACAGGGAGACATATAATTTAATACACAGGGAGACAAGTACATTAACACACAGGGAGACAAATACATCAGAACAGACAGGGAGACATATAATTTAATACACAGGGAGACAAATACATCAGAACACACAGGGAGACAAATACATCAGAACACACAGGGAGACAAATACATTAACACACAGGGAGACAAATACATCAGAACACACAGGGAGACAAGTACATTAACACACAGGGAGACAAATACATCAGAACACACAGGGAGACATATAATTTAATACACAGGGAGACAAATACATCAGAACACACAGGGAGACATATAATTTAATACACAGGGAGACAAATACATCAGAACACACAGGGAGACATATAATTTAATACACAGGGAGACAAATACATCAGAACACACAGGGAGACATATAATTTAATACACAGGGAGACAAATACATCAGAACACAGGGAGACAAATACATCAGAACACAGGGAGACAAATACATTTTAATTTTTTAATTTTTCATTTCACCTTTATTTCACCAGGTAGGCTAGTTGAGAACAAGTTCTCATTTGTAACTGTGACCTGGCCAAGATAAAGCAAAGCAGTTCGACTGATACAACAACACAGAGTTAGACATGGAGTAAAACAAACATACAGTCAAGAATGCAGTAGAAAAATCAATATACAGCATGTGTAAATGAGGTAGGATAAGAGAGGTAAGGCAATAAATAGGCCATGGTGGCAAAGTAATTACAATATAGCAATTAAACACTGGAATGTTAGGATGTGCAGAACATGAATGTGCAAGTTGAGATACTGGGGTGCAAAGGAGCAAGATAAATAAATACAGTATGGGGATGAGGTAGATTGGATGGGCTATTTACAGATGAGCTATGAACAGGTGCAGTGATCTGTGAGCTGCTCTGACAGCTGGTGCTTAAAGCTAGTGAGGGAGGTAAGAGTTAATGTAAGAGTACATTAACACATTAAGCAAGTGAAAGTGAAAGTGAAAAAATGAGGAAATCTCTCTCTCTCTTGCTTCTCCTTCATTTTTGAAGAAATGTATTTGTTGAAAACTGTTCAACTATTATCTTTCTCTCACCACATTTTATGCACTGCAGTGCTAGCTAGTTGTAGCTGATGCTTTCAGTACTAGATTCATTCTCTGATGCCTTGATTGGGTGGACGATGTGTCCTGCGAAAGATGTTATAATTACTGTGTAATTCTTTGGAAGGGACTGAGAACTAAGAGCCTCATAGGTTTTGTATTGAAGTCAATGTACCCTAGAGAGTGCTGTTGAGGCTACTGTAGACCTTCATTGCAAAACAGTGTGTTTTAATTATTTGGTGACGTGAATATATTCAGTACTGTTTTATCTAACAAATATACATTTTTCAATGTTTTACAATTTAAATTGTTTATGAAATTCACTGAGGAGGATGGTCCTCCACTTCCTCCTCTGAGGAACCTCCACTGCTCAAAATATACAGGATCAGACAACCAGGATCTGCTCCTTCAGTAGGAAACCCAGACAGACTCGCAGAAAAGAATAGGAAAAGGAAAAATACATCAGACCTCAACTTACATAAAGAAATGGCGGCGGAAGAAATGGCAGCAGTTTTACGGGCGCCCAACCAAAAAAGAGCTTCTGGATATCAGGACAGCGATCTCTGACCTTGGATTAGACAAAGATTTTTTCTACAACAAAGACAACACACAAGACATTCTCCAAGCACCCCACAGGACCGACATCCCCATTATTTGCAAGAGGAAGCGATGCAGGTACAGAGGACAAAGAGCCAGGTGCCTGGTCAGGACCCGGGGAAGGCGACTGGGAAACTGCCGTTACCGTCAATACTACTCGCCAACGTGCAATCATTGGACAATAAATTAGACGAGGTACGATCACGAATATCCTACCAACGGGACATCAAAAACTGTAATATCCTATGTTTCACCGAATCGTGGCTGAATGACGACATGGATATTCAGCTAGCGGGATATGCGCTGCACCGGCAAGATAAAACAGCACACTCCGGTGAGACGAGGGGGGAGGCGGTCTGTGCATATTTGTAAACAACAGCTGGTGCACAAAATCTAAGGAAGTCTCTAGATTTTGCTCACCTGAAGTAGAAAATATTGTGATAAATTACAGGCCACCCTACGTGCCTAGAGAGTTTTCAGCTATACTTTTTGTGGTTGTTTATTTACCACCACAGACAGATGCTGGCACTAAGACCACACTCAGCCAGCTGTATAAGGAAATAAGCAAACAGGAAACCACTCACCCAGAGGCGGTGCTCCTAGTGGCCGGAGACTTTAATGCAGGGAAACTTAAATCAGTTCTACCAAATTCCCATCAACATGTTAAATGTGCAACCAGAGGCAAACTAATTCTGGATCACCTGTACTCCACACAGAGATGCGTACAAAGCTCTCCCTCGCCCTCCATTTGGTAAATCGGAGGACAACTCTATCCTCCTGATTCTGCTTACAAGCAAAAATTAATGCAGGAAGCACCAGTGACTCGGTCTATCAAAAAGTGGTCAGATGAAGCAGATGCTAAACTACAGGACTGTTTTGCTATCACAGACTGGAACATGTTCCGGGATTCTTCCGATGGCATTGAGGAGTACACCACATCAGTCACTGGCTTTATCAATAAGTGCATCGAGGACGTCGTCCCCACAGTGACTGTACGTACATACCCCAACCAGAAGCCATGGATTACAGGCAACATTTGCACTGAGCTAAAGGTTAGAGCTGCCGCTTTCAAGGTGCGGGACTCTAACCCAGAAGCTTACAAGAAATCCTGCTATGCCCTACGACGAACCATCAAACAGGCAAAGCGTCAACACAGGGCTAAGATTGAATCATACTACACCGGCTCTGATGCTCAATTTATGTGGCAGGGCTTGCAAACTATTACAGATTACAAAGGGAAGCACAGCTGCAAGCTGCCCAGTGACACGAGCCTAAATCACTTCTATGCTCGCTTCGAGGCAAGCAACACTTAGGCATGCATTAGAGCATCAGCTGTTTCCCGGACGACCGTGTTCACGCTCTCCGTAGCCGACGTGAGTAAGACCTTTAAACAGGTCAACATTCACAATGCTGAGGGGCCAGACGGATTACCAGGACATGTGCTCCTGGCATGTTCTGACCAACTGGCAGGTGTCTTCACTGACATTTGTCCCTGATTGAGTCTGTAATACCAACATGTTTCAAGCAGACTACCATAGTCCCTGTGCCCAAGAACACAAAGGCAACCTGCCTAAATGACTACAGACCCGTAGCACTCACGTCCGCAGCCATGAAGTGCTTTGAAATGTTGGTAATGGCTCACATCAACACCATTATCCCAGAAACACTATACAAAAAATAAAAATAAAACAATCTAATCAAAATCAAATTTTATTTGTCACATACACATGGTTAGCAGATGTTAATGCGAGTGTAGCGAATTGCTTGTGATTCTAGTTCCGACAATGCAGTAATAACCAACAAGTAATCTAACTAACAATTCCAAAACTACTGTCTTGTACACAGTGTAAGGGGATAAAGAATATGTACATAAGGATATGTGAATGAGTGATGGTACAGAGCAGCATAGGCAAGATACAGTAGATGGTATCGAGTACAGTATATACATATGAGATGAGTATGTAAACAAAGTGGCATAGTTAAAGTGGCTAGTGATACATGTATTACATAAGGATACAGTCGATGGTATAGAGTACAGTATATACGTATGCATATGAGATGAATAATGTAGGGTAAGTAATATTATATAAGGTAGCATTGTTTAAAGTGGCTAGTGATATATTTACATCATTTCCCATCAATTCCTATTATTAAAGTGGCTGGAGTTGAGTCAGTGTCAGTGTGTTGGCAGCAGCCACTCAATGTTAGTGGTGGCTGTTTAACAGTCTGATGGCCTTGAGATAGAAGCTGTTTTTCAGTCTCTCGGTCCCAGCTTTGATGCACCTGTACTGACTTCGCCTTCTGGATGATAGCGGGGTGAACAGGCAGTGGCTCGGGTGGTTGATGTCCTTGATGATCTTTATGGCCTTCCTGTGACATCGGGTGGTGTAGGTGGCCTGGAGGGCAGGTAGTTTGCCCCCGGTGATGCGTTGTGCAGACCTCACTACCCTCTGGAGAGCCTTACGGTTGAGGGCGGAGCAGTTGCCGTACCAGGCGGTGATACAGCCCGCCAGGATGCTCTCGATTGTGCATCTGTAGAAGTTTGTCAGTGCTTTTGGTGACAAGCTGAATTACTTCAGCCTCCTGAGGTTGAAGAGGCGCTGCTGCGCCTTCTTCACAATGCTCTCTGTGTGAGTGGACCAATTCAGTTTGTCTGTGATGTGTATGCCGAAGAACTTAAAACTTGCTACCCTCTCCACTACTGTTCCATCAATGTGGATAGGGGGGTGTTCCCTCTTCTGTTCCTGAAGTCCACAATCATCTCCTTAGTTTTGTTGACGTTGAGTGTGAGGTTATTTTCCTGACACCACACTCCGAGGGCCCTCACCTCCTCCCTGTAGGTCGTCTCGTCGTTGTTGGTAATCAAGCCTACCACTGTTGTGTCGTCCGCAAACTTGATGATTGAGTTGGAGGCGTGCGTGGCCACGCAGTCGTGGGTGAACAGGGAGTACAGGAGAGGGCTCAGAACGCACCCTTGTGGGGCCCCAGTGTTGAGGATCAGCGGGGAGGAGATGTTGTTGCCTACCCTCACCACCTGGGGGCGGCCCGTCAGGAAGTCCAGTACCCAGTTGCACAGGGCGGGGTCGAGACCCAGGGTCTCGAGCTTGATGCCGAGCTTGGAGGGTACTATGGTGTTGAATGCCTAGCTGTAGTCAATGAACAGCATTCTCACATAGGTATTCCTCTTGTCCAGATGGGTTAGGGCAGTGTGCAGTGTGGTTGAGATTGCATCGTCTGTGGACCTATTTGGGCGGTAAGCAAATTGGAGTGGGTCTAGGGTGTCAGGTAGGGTGGAGGTGATATGGTCCTTGAGTAGTCTCTCAAAGCACTTCATGATGACGGAAGTGAGTGCTACGGGGCGGTAGTCGTTTAGCTCAGTTACCTTAGCTTTCTTGGGAACAGGAACAATGGTGGCCCTCTTGAAGCATGTGGGAACAGCAGACTGGTATAGGGATTGATTGAATATGTCCGTAAACACACCGGCCAGCTGGTCTGCGCATGCTCTGAGGGCGCGGCTGGGGATGCCGTCTGGGCCTGCAGCCTTGCGAGGGTTAACACATTTAAATGTCTTACTCACCTCGGCTGCAGTGAAGGAGAGGCCGCATGTTTTCGTTGCAGGCCGTGTCAGTGGCACTGTATTGTCCTCAAAGCGGGCAAAAAAGTTATTTAGTCTGCCTGGGAGCAGGACATCCTGGTCCGTGACTGGGCTGGATTTCTTCCTGTAGTCCGTGATTGACTGTAGACCCTGCCACATGCCTCTTGTGTCTGAGCCGTTGAATTGAGATTCTACTTTGTCTCTGTACTGACGCTTAGCTTGTTTGATGGCCTTGCGGAGGGAATAGCTGCACTGTTTGTATTCGGTCATGTTACCAGACACCTTGCCCTTGCCCTTGCCCTATACCCACTCCAATTTGCATACCGCCCAAACAGATCCACAGATGATGCAATCTCTATTGCACTACACACTGCCCTTTCCCACCTGGACAAAAGGAACACGTATGTGAGTATGCATTCATTGACTACAGCTCAGTGTTCAACACCATAGTACCATCAAAGCTCATCACTAAGCTAAGGATCCTGGGACTAAACACCTCACTCTGCAACTGGATCCTGGACTTCCTGACAGGCTTTCCCCAGGTGGTGAGGGTAGGTAGCAACACATCTTCCACGCCGATCCTCAACACTGGATCTCCACAGGGGTGTGTGCTCAGTCCCCTCCTGTACTCCATGTCACCCATGACTGCATGGCCAGGCACGACTCCAACACCATCATTAAGTTTGCAGATGACACAACAGTGGTAGGCCTGATCACAGACAACGACGAGATAGCCTATAGGGAGGAGGTCAGTGACCTGGCCATGTGGTGCCAGACCTATCCCTCAACGTAGCCAAGACTAAGGAGATGATTGTGGACTACAGGAAAAAGAGTAGCGAGCACGCCCCCATTCTCATCAATGGGGATGTAGTGGAGCAGGTTGAGAGCTTCAAGTTCCTCGGTGTCCACATCAAAAACAAACTAGAATGGTCCAAACACACCAAGACAATCATGAAGAGGGCACGACAAAGCCTCAAGAAACTAAAAAGATTTGGCATGGGTCCTGAGATCCTCAAAATGTTCTACAGCTGCAACATCTAGAGCGTCCTGACTGATTGCATCACTGCCTGGTACGGCAATTGCTCGGCGTCTGATCGCAAGGCACTACAGAGGGTAGTGCGTATGGCCCAGTACATCACTGGGGCTAAGCTACCTGCCATCCAGGACCTCTACTCCAGGCGGTGTAAGAGGAAGGCCTTAAAAATTGTCAAAGACCTCAGCCACCCCAGTCATAGACTGTTCTCTCTTCTACTGCATGGCAAGCGGTACTGGAGTGCCAAGTTCAGGGCAAAAATGCTTCTTTACAGTTTTTACCTCTGACTAACTTTGTCCAAACCCACTTAATATGATTAACTGTCCTGATACATTTCAGGAAATAAATATTTTACGTCAATCATCGTATCCAAATAAATCCTGCAAAAAATCGTCAACCTGCTCCAATGTGTACAGGGAACCTGAGGACACCCTGAGATGCTAAATCTACATTGATGAGGATAGCCGACAGCTTGTCAATCTCTTCCTCCATCCTCATTGAGCAGCTCTACGCAATCCAGAGCCTGCCAGCTCCCCCCCACTGCCCCCAACCCCTCCCCAATATATCACCCTGCATGTCTATAATTTCACTGGGCACATCACCCTGCGTGTCTGTAATTACATTAGGAACATCATTTTTCGATGTCCGTGTAACGATCGTTGTTGGAATGAGACCAAAGCGCAGCGTGGAAATTGTTCATATTTAATGTTCACAAAAACACTCAAACAAAAATGACAAACGGAGAAAACGATAGCGCACAGTTCTGTCAGGGAAACAAGCTGAAACAGAAAACAATCGCCCACAAAACACAGGTGGGAAAAGGCTACCTAAGTATGATTCTCAATCAGAGACAACGATCGACAGCTGCCTCTGATTGAGAACCATACCAGGCCAAACACAGAAATGCAACAAAGAAAAAGAACAGACTACCCACCTCAACTCACGCCTTGACCAAACTAACACAAATACAAAAGAAAGGAATTAAGGTCAGAGCGTGACAGTGAGACTGGTGTATCAGCCTTGGAGTCCGTGTTGCCAGTACCTTCTGTAACCACTGCAGGGTGCTCAGTCACACCTGGCCCTGAGCCCACCACCACGGCAACCTCAGCTACCTCATTCACAGTACGTGCGACGGAACCTTGCAATTCCGATGGTTGGGGTTCAGTCTGGACCCTGCTAGAGGCCAGGGCTGCCCCGAAACCGCCACCCTGCTCTCAGATCTGGAGCCAGAATTGACAGAGTGTCCATCAGTGCCCTGCTCGCCCTACTCCCTGTGCCTGCATGCCTGTCGCTTATGTCTAATCTCCCCACAATCAAAACCCTTCCAACTACAGTACCTGTATTCGCATAAACCATTTAGGCTTTCCCTGCAAAAACACCTGATACGAAATATCTACATTTTTTGTGTGTGTGTCCAAAAATATGAAAAACAGCCTTCGACAAGCGTTTTCTACATCCAAGTAGGAACTCTTTCATTGGGCAAATGTCCTGTTAAGTGCAAGCTGTCGCATCAGGACACCCCCCCCCCCATCTCCTTTAAATGGACAATTGAAGGAAGTTCACTTCATCACCCAGCTGACTGATTAGTCTGAACACACACACACACACTCTACACATGAACATTCCTGCCAACCAAAACATGCAAAAAAAAAACACACCACACACTAATAGCAACACACACACACACTGAATAATAGTTTGTCGGAGTCACAAGTCACCACATTATTATGATAGTCTCATGAAGACGCACAGTATCTATTTTAGTGTGGCGGTAAGGATGGAAAAGTAGAGTTATGTCTATCAACTGATTACTTTATTAAATGCAAAATAACCGATAGACAGTCTGTAATTAATGTATCAGGTTATCTGACAGTTCCTCTGTTCATGTGTTCAAACTGTAAGGGGATATTTATATTAGGGTTATTGATTCCCCAAGGTTGATCCATCGCTGTGTAGCTGTGCTGAAAACATTGTGCAAAGGGCCAGGGGCCCAGGCAACCCAGGGGAGGAGGAAGTATTGTGATCCAGCCCACCATGGGGAAGTAATGTGGGGAAGTATTGTGGGGAAGTAGTGTGATCCAGCCCAACCTGAGGAAGTATTTTGATAGAGCCCACCCTGGGGAAGTAGTGTGATCCAGCCCACCCTGGGGAAGTATTGTGATCCAGCCAACCGTGGGGAAGTAGTGTGATCCAGCCCACCCTGGGGAAGTAGTGTGATCCAGCCCACCCTGGGGAAGTAGTGTGATCCAATCCACCCTGGGGAAGTAGTGTGATCCAACCCACCCTGGGGAAGTAGTGTGATCCAGCCCACCCTGGGGAAATGGTGCGATCCAGCCCACCCTGGGGAAGTGGTGCGATCCAGCCCACCCTGGGGAAGTAGTGTGATCCAGCCCACCCTGGGGAAGAAGTGTGATCAAGCCCACCCTGGGGAAGTAGTGTGATCCAGCCCACCCTGGGGAAGTAGTTTGATCCAGCCCACCCTGGGGAAGTAGTGTGATCCAGCCCACACTGGGGAAGTGGTGCGATCCAGCCCACCCTGCGGAAGTAGTGCAATCCAGCCCACCCTGGGGAAGTATTGTGATCCAGCCCAACCTGGGGAAGGGGAAGTGGTATGATCCAGCCCACCCTGGGGAAGTATTGAGATTCAGCCCAACCTGGGGAAGGGGAAGTGGTATGATCCAGCCCACCCTTGGGAAGTGGTACGATCCAGCCCACCCTGGGGAAGTAGTGCGATCCAGCCCACCCTGGGAAAGTATTGTGATCCAGCCCACCCTGGGGAAGGGGAAGTGGTATGAACCAGCCCACCCTGGGGAAGTATTGTGATCCAGCCCACCCTGGGGAAGGGGAAGGGATATGATCCAGCCCACCCTGGGGAAGTAGTGAGATCTAGCCCACCCTGGGGAAGTGGTGCGATCCAGCACACCCTGGGGAAGTGGTGCGATCCAGCCCACCCTGGGGAAGTGCTGCGATCCAACCCACCCTGGGGAAGTAGTGTGATCCAGCCCACCCTGGGGAAGTAGTGTGATCCAGCCCACCATGGGGAAGTAGTGTGATCCAGCCCACCCTGGGGAAGTGGTGCGATCCAGCCCACCCTGGGGAAGTAGTGTGATCAAGCCCACCCTGGGGAAGTAGTGTGATCCAGCCCACCCTGGGGAAGTAGTGTGATCCAGCCCACCCTGGGGAAGTAGTGAGATCTAGCCCACCCTGGGGAAGTGGTGCGATCCAGCACACCCTGGGGAAGTGGTGCGATCCAGCCCACCCTGGGGAAGTGCTGCGATCCAACCCACCCTGGGGAAGTAGTGTGATCCAGCCCACCCTGGGGAAGTAGTGTGATCCAGCCCACCCTGGGGAAGTGGTGCGATCCAGCCCACCCTGGGGAAGTAGTGTGATCAAGCCCACCCTGGGGAAGTAGTGCGATCCAGCACACCCTGGGGAAGTGGTGCGATCCAGCCCACCTTGGGGAAGTGGTGCGATCCAGCCCACCCTGGGGAAGTAGTGTGATCCAGCCCAACCTGGGGAAGTAGTGTGATCCAGCCCACCCTGGGGAAGTAGTGTGATCCAGCCCACCCTGGGGAAGTAGTGTGATCCAGCCAACCCTGGGGAAGTGGTGCTATCCAGCCCACCCTGGGGAAGTAGTGTGATCCAGCCCACCCTGGTGAAGTATTGTCATCCAGCCCACCCTGGGGAAGTAGTATGATCCAGCCCACTCTGGGGAAGGGGAAGTGGTATGATGCAGCCCACCCTGGGGAAGTAGTGCGATCCAGCTCACCCTGGGGAAGTAGTATGATCCATTCCACCCTGGGGAAGTAGTGTGATCCAGCCCACCCTGGGGAAGTAGTGTGATCCAGCCCACCCTGGGGAAGTGGTGCGATCCAGCCCACCCTGGGGAAGTAGTGCGATCCAGCTCAATCTGGGGAAGTAGTGCGATCCAGCCCACCCTGGGGAAGTAGTGTGATCCAGCCCACCCTGGGGAAGTAGTGTGATCCAGCCCACCCTGGGGAAGTGATATGATCCAGCCCACCCTGGGGAAGTAGTGTGATCTAGCCCAACCTGGGGAAGTGGTGCGATCCAGCCCACCCTGGGGAAGTGGTGTGATCCAGCCCACCCTGGGGAAGTAGTGTGATCCAGCCCACCCTGGGGAAGAAGTGTGATCAAGCCCACCCTGGGGAAGTAGTGTGATCCAGCCCACCCTGGGGAAGTAGTTTGATCCAGCCCACCCTGGGGAAGTAGTGTGATCCAGCCCACACTGGGGAAGTGGTGCGATCCAGCCCACCCTGCGGAAGTAGTGCAATCCAGCCCACCCTGGGGAAGTATTGTGATCCAGCCCAACCTGGGGAAGGGGAAGTGGTATGATCCAGCCCACCCTGGGGAAGTATTGTGATTCAGCCCAACCTGGGGAAGGGGAAGTGGTATGATCCAGCCCACCCTTGGGAAGTGGTACTATCCAGCCCACCCTGGGGAAGTAGTGCGATCCAGCCCACCCTGGGAAAGTATTGTGATCCAGCCCACCCTGGGGAAGGGGAAGTGGTATGAACCAGCCCACCCTGGGGAAGTATTGTGATCCAGCCCACCCTGGGGAAGGGGAAGGGATATGATCCAGCCCACCCTGGGGAAGTAGTGTGATCTAGCCCACCCTGGGGAAGTGGTGCGATCCAGCACACCCTGGGGAAGTGGTGCGATCCAGCCCACCCTGGGGAAGTGCTGCGATCCAACCCACTCTGGGGAAGTAGTGTGATCCAGCCCACCCTGGGGAAGTAGTGTGATCCAGCCCACCCTGGGGAAGTAGTGTGATCCAGCCCACCCTGGGGAAGTGGTGCGATCCAGCCCACCCTGGGGAAGTAGTATGATCAAGCCCACCCTGGGGAAGTAGTGTGATCCAGCCCACCCTGGGGAAGTATTGTGATCCAGCCCACCCTGGGGAAGTAGTGTGATCCAGCCCACCCTGGGGAAGTAGTGTGATCCAGCCCACCCTGGGGAAGTAGTGTGATCCAGCCCACCCTGGGGAAGTACTGTGATCCAGCCCACCCTGGGGAAGTATTGTGATAAAGCCCACCCTGGGGAAGTAGTATGATCCAGCCCACTCTGGGGAAGGGGAAGTGGTTTGATGCAGCCCACCCTGGGGAAGTAGTGTGATCCAGCCCACCCTGGGGAAGTAGTGTGATCCAGCCCACCCTGGGGAAGTAGTGTGATCCAGCCCACCCTGGGGAAGTAGTGTGATCCAGCCCACCCTGGGGAAGTGGTGCGATCCAGCACACCCTGGGGAAGTGGTGCGATCCAGCCCACCTTGGGGAAGTGGTGCGATCCAGCCCACCCTGGGGAAGTAGTGTGATCCAGCCCACCCTGGGGAAGTAGTGTGATCCAGCCCACCCTGGGGAAGTAGTGTGATCCAGCCCACCCTGGGGAAGTAGTGTGATCCAGCCCACCCTGGGGAAGTGGTGCGATCCAGCCCACCCTGGGGAAGTAGTGTGATCCAGCCCACCCTGGTGAAGTATTGTCATCCAGCCCACCCTGGGGAAGTAGTATGATCCAGCCCACTCTGGGGAAGGGGAAGTGGTATGATGCAGCCCACCCTGGGGAAGTAGTGGGATCCAGCTCACCCTGGGGAAGTAGTACGATCCATTCCACCCTGGGGAAGTAGTGTGATCCAGCCCACCCTGGGGAAGTGGTGCGATCCAGCCCACCCTGGGGAAGTGGTGCGATCCAGCCCACCCTGGGGAAGTAGTGCGATCCAGCTCACTCTGGGGAAGTAGTGCGATCCAGCCCACCCTGGGGAAGTAGTGTGATCCAGCCCACCCTGGGGAAGTAGTGTGATCCAGCCCACCCTGGGGAAGTGATATGATCCAGCCCACCCTGGGGAAGTAGTGTGATCTAGCCCAACCTGGGGAAGTGGTGCGATCCAGCCCACCCTGGGGAAGTGGTGTGATCCAGCCCACCCTGGAGAAGTAGTGTGATCTAGCCCACCCTGGGGAAGTAGTGTGATCTAGCCCACCCTGGGGAAGTGGTGCGATCCAGCCCACCCTGGGGAAGTGGTGTGATCCAGGTCACCCTGGGGAAGTAGTGTGATCCAGCCCACCCTGGTGAAGCATTGTGATCCAGCCCACCCTGGCGAAGTAGTGTGATCAAGCCCACTCTGGGGAATAGTGCGATCCAGCCCACCCTGGGGAAGTGGTGCGATCCAGCCCACCCTGGGGAAGTGGTGCGATCCAGCCCACCCTGGGGAAGTGTTGCGATCCAGCCCACCCTGGGGAAGTAGTGCGATCCACCCAACCCTGGGGAAGAGGTGCGATCCAGCCCACCCTGGGGAAGTAGTGTGATCCAGCCCACCCTGGGGAAGTAGTTTGATCCAGCCCACCCTGGGGAAGTAGTGTGATCCAGCCCACCCAGGGGAAGTAGTGCGATCCAGCTCACACTGGGGAAGTAGTGTGATCCAGCCCACCCTGCGGAAGTGGTGCGATAAAGCCCACCCTGGGGAAGTGGTGCAATCCAGCCCACCCTTGTGTAGTAGTGTGATCCAGCCCACCCTGGTGAAGCATTGTGATCCAGAACACCCTGGCGAAGTAGTGTGATCCAGCCCACCCTGGGGAAGTAGTGTGATCCAGCCCACTCTGGGGAAGTAGTGTGATCCAGCCCACCCTGGGGAAGAGGTACGATCCAGCCCACCCTGGGGAAGTAGTGTGATCCAGACCACCCTGGGGAAGTAGTGTGATCCAGACCACCCTGGGGAAGTATTGTCATCCAGCCCACCCTGGGGAAGTAGTATGATCCAGCCCACCCTGGGGAAGTATTGTTATCCAGCCCACCCTGGGGAAGTAGTATGATCCAGCCCACTCTGGGAAAGGGGAAGTGGTATGATGCAGCCCACCCTGGGGAAGTAGTGCGATCCAGCTCACCCTGGGGAAGTAGTATGATCCATTCCAACCTGGGGAAGTAGTGTGATCCAGCCCACCCTGGGGAAGTAGTGTGATCCAGCCCACCCTGGGGAAGTGGTGCGATCCAGCCCACCCTGGGGAAGTAGTGCTATCCAGCTCACTCTGGGGAAGTAGTGCGATCCAGCCCACCCTGGGGAAGTAGTGTGATCCAGCCCACCCTGGGGAAGTAGTGTGATCCAGCCCACCCTGGGGAAGTAGTGCGATCCAGCCCACCCTGGGGAAGTATTGTGATCCAGCCCACCCTGGGGAAGGGGAATTATATGATCCAGCCCACCCTGGGGAAGTAGTGTGATCTAGCCCACCCTGGGGAAGTGGTGCGATCCAGCCCACCCTGGGGAAGTGGTGTGATCAAGCCCACCCTGGGGAAGTAGTGTGATCTAGCCCACCCTGGGGAAGTAGTGTGATCTAGCCCACCCGGGGGAAGTGGTGCGATCCAGCCCACTCTGGGGAAGGGGAAGTGGTTTGATGCAGCCCACCCTGGGGAAGTAGTGTGATCCAGCCCACCCTGGGGAAGTAGTGTGATCCAGCCCACCCTGGTGAAGCATTGTGATCCAGCCCACCCTGGTGAAGTAGTGTGATCCAGCCCACCCTGGGGAAGTAGTGTGATCCAGCCCACTCTGGGGAATAGTGCGATCCAGCCCACCCTGGGGAATTGGTGCGATCCAGCCCACCCTGGGGAAGTGGTGCAATCCAGCCCACCCTGGGGAAGTGGTGCGATCCAGCCCACCCTGGGGAAGTAGTGCGATCCAGCCCACCCTGGGGAAGAGGTGCGATCCATCCCACCCTGGGGAAGTAGTGTGATCCAGCCCACCCTGGGGAAGTAGTTTGATCCAGCCCACCCTGGGGTAAGTATTGTGATCCAGCCCACCCTGGGGAAGTAGTGCGATCCAGCTCACCCTGGGGAAGTGGTGTGATCCAGCCCACCCTGGGGAAGTATTGTGATCCAGCCCACCCTGGGGAAGTATTGTGATCCAGCCCACCCTGCGGAAGTGGTGCGATAAAGCCCACCCTGGGGAAGTGGTGCAATCCAGCCCACCCTGGTGAAGTGGTGCGATCCAGCCCACCCTGGGGAAGTGGTGTGATCCAGCCCACTCTGGGGAAGTAGTGTGATCCAGCCCACCCTGGGGAAGAGGTACGATCCAGCCCACCCTGGGGAAGTAGTGTGATCCATTCCACCCTGGGGATGTGGTGTGATCCAGCCCACCCTGTGGAATTGGTGCGATCCATTCCACCCTGGGGAAGTGGTGTGATCCAGCCCACCCTGAGGAAGTAGTGTGATCCAGCCCACCCTGGGGAAGTATTGTGATCTAGCCCACCCTGGGGAAGTATTGTGATCCAGCCCACCCTGGGGAAGTAGTGTGATCCAGCCCACCCTGGGGTAAGTAGTGTGATCCAGCCCACCCTGGGGAAGTAGTGTGATCCAGCCCACCCTTGGGAAGTACTGTGATCCAGCCCACCCTGGGGAAGTATTGTGATAAAGCCCACCCTGGGGAAGTAGTATGATCCAGCATACTCTGAGGAAGGGGAAGTGGTATGATCCAGCCCACCCTTGAGAAGTAGTGCGATCCAGCTCACCCTGGAGAAGTAGTGTGATCCATTCCACCCTGGGGAAGTAGTATTTTTCATTCCACGATGGGGAAGTAGTGTGATCCAGCCCACCCTGGGGAAGTAGTGTGATCCAGCCCACCCTGGGGAAGTAGTGTGATCCAGCCCACCCTGGGGAAGTAGTGTGATCCAGCCCACCCTGGGGAAGTGTTGCGATCCAGCCCACCCTGGGGAAGTAGTGTGATCCAGCCCACCCTGGGGAAGTAGTGTGATCCAGCCCACCCTGGGGAAGTAGTGTGATCCAGCCCACCCTGGGGAAGTAGTGTGATCCAGCCCACCCTGGGGATGTAGTGCGATCCAGCCCACCCTGGGGAAGTACTGTGATCCAGCCCACCCTGGGGAAGTATTGTGATAAAGCCCACCCTGGGGAAGTAGTGTGATCCAGCCCACCCTGGGGAAGTGGTACGATCCAGCCCACCCTGGGGAAGTAGTGTGATCCATTCCACCCTGGGGATATAGTGTGATCCAGCCTACCCTGGGGAAGTATTGTGATCCAGCCCACCCTGGGGAAGTAGTGTGATCCAGCCCACCCTGTGGTAAGTAGTGTGATCCAGCCAACCCTGGGGAATTGGTGCGATCCAGCCCACCCTGGGGAAGTGGTGCAATCCAGCCCACCCTGGGGAAGTAGCGCAATCCAGCCCACCCTGGGGAAGTAGCGTGATCCAGCCCACCCTGGGGAAGTAGTGTGATCCAGCCCACCCTGGGGAAGTAGTGTTATCCAGCCCACCCTGGGGAAGTGTTGCGATCCAGCCCACCCTGGGGAAGTAGTGTGATCCAGCCCACCCTGGGGAAGTAGTGTGATCCAGCCCACCCTGGGGAAGTGTTGCGATCCAGCCCACCCTGGGGAAGTAGTGTGATCCAGCCCACCCTGGGGAAGTAGTGTGATCCAGCCCACCCTGGGGAAGTAGTGTGATCCAGCCCACCCTGGGGAAGTAGTGTGATCCAGCCCACCCTGGGGAAGTAGTGCGATCCAGCCCACCCTGGGGAAGTACTGTGATCCAGCCCACCCTGGGGAAGTATTGTGATAAAGCCCACCCTGGGGAAGTAGTATGATCCAGCCCACTCTGGGGAAGGGGAAGTGGTTTGATGCAGCCCACCCTGGGGAAGTAGTGTGATCCAGCCCACCCTGGGGAAGTAGCGTGATCCAGCCCACCCTGGGGAAGTAGTGTGATCCAGCCCACCCTGGGGAAGTAGTGTTATCCAGCCCACCCTGGGGAAGTGTTGCGATCCAGCCCACCCTAGGGAAGTAGTGTGATCCAGCCCACCCTGGGGAAGTAGTGTGATCCAGCCCAACCTGGGGAAGTATTGTGATAAAGCCCACCCTGGGGAAGTAGTATGATCCAGCATACTCTGAGGAAGGGGAAGTGGTATGATCCAGCCCACCCTTGGGAAGTAGTGCGATCCAGCTCACCCTGGAGAAGTAGTGTGATCCATTCCACCCTGGGGAAGTAGTATTTTTCATTCCACGATGGGGAAGTAGTGTGATCCAGCCCACCCTGGGGAAGTAGTGTGATCCAGCCCACCCTGTGGTAAGTAGTGTGATCCAGCCAACCCTGGGGAATTGGTGCGATCCAGCCCACCCTGGGGAAGTGGTGCAATCCAGCCCACCCTGGGGAAGTAGCGCAATCCAGCCCACCCTGGGGAAGTAGCGTGATCCAGCCCACCCTGGGGAAGTAGTGTGATCCAGCCCACCCTGGGGAAGTAGTGTTATCCAGCCCACCCTGGGGAAGTGTTGCGATCCAGCCCACCCTGGGGAAGTAGTGTGATCCAGCCCACCCTGGGGAAGTAGTGTGATCCAGCCCACCCTGGGGAAGTATTGTGATAAAGCCCACCCTGGGGAAGTAGTATGATCCAGCATACTCTGAGGAAGGGGAAGTGGTATGATCCATCCCACCCTTGGGAAGTAGTGCGATCCAGCTCACCCTGGAGAAGTAGTGTGATCCATTCCACCCTGGGGAAGTAGTATTTTTCATTCCACGATGGGGAAGTAGTGTGATCCAGCCCACCCTGGGGAAGTAGTGTGATCCAGCCCACCCTGGGGAAGTAGTGTGATCCAGCCCACCCTGGGGAAGTAGTGTGATCCAGCCCACCCTGGGGAAGTAGTGTGATCCAGCCCACCCTGGGGAAGTAGTGTGATCCAGCCCACCCTGGGGAAGTAGTGCGATCCAGCCCACCCTGGGGAAGTACTGTGATCCAGCCCACCCTGGGGAAGTATTGTGATAAAGCCCACCCTGGGGAAGTAGTATGATCCAGCCCACTCTGGGGAAGGGGAAGTGGTTTGATGCAGCCCACCCTGGGGAAGTAGTGTGATCCAGCCCACCCTGGGGAAGTAGTGTGATCCAGCCCACCCTGGGGAAGTAGTGTGATCCAGCCCACCCTTGGGAAGTACTGTGATCCAGCCCACCCTGGGGAAGTATTGTGATAAAGCCCACCCTGGGGAAGTAGTGTGATCCAGCCCACCCTGGGGAAGTGGTACGATCCAGCCCACCCTGGGGAAGTAATGTGATCCATTCCACCCTGGGGATATAGTGTGATCCAGCCTACCCTGGGGAAGTATTGTGATCCAGCCCACCCTGGGGAAGTAGTGTGATCCAGCCCACCCTGTGGTAAGTAGTGTGATCCAGCCAACCCTGGGGAATTGGTGCGATCCAGCCCACCCTGGGGAAGTGGTGCAATCCAGCCCACCCTGGTGAAGTAGCTCAATCCAGCCCACCCTGGGGAAGTAGCGTGATCCAGCCCACCCTGGGGAAGTAGTGTGATCCAGCCCACCCTGGGGAAGTAGTGTGATCCAGCCCACTCTGGGGAAGTGTTGCGATCCAGCCCACCCTGGGGAAGTAGTGTGATCCAGCCCACCCTGGGGAAGTAGTGTGATCCAGCCCACCCTGGGGAAGTAGTGTGATCCAGCCCACCCTGGGGAAGTAGTGTGATCCAGCCCACCCTGGGGAAGTAGTGCGATCCAGCCCACCCTGGGGAAGTACTGTGATCCAGCCCACCCTGGGGAAGTATTGTGATAAAGCCCACCCTGGGGAAGTAGTATGATCCAGCCCACTCTGGGGAAGGGGAAGTGGTTTGATGCAGCCCACCCTGGGGAAGTAGAGTGATCCAGCCCACCCTGGGGAAGTAGTGTGATCCAGCCCACCCTGGGGAAGTAGTGTGATCCAGCCCACCCTTGGGAAGTACTGTGATCCAGCCCACCCTGGGGAAGTATTGTGATAAAGCCCACCCTGGGGAAGTAGTATGATCCAGCATACTCTGAGGAAGGGGAAGTGGTATGATCCAGCCCACCCTTGGGAAGTAGTGCGATCCAGCTCACCCTGGAGAAGTAGTGTGATCCATTCCACCCTGGGGAAGTAGTATTTTTCATTCCACGATGGGGAAGTAGTGTGATCCAGCCCACCCTGGGGAAGTACTGTGATCCAGCCCACCCTGGGGAAGTAGTGTGATCCAGACCACCCTGGGGAAGTATTGTCATCCAGCCCACCCTGGGGAAGTAGTGTGATCCAGCCCACCCTGGGGAAGTATTGTTATCCAGCCCACCCTGGGGAAGTAGTATGATCCAGCCCACTCTGGGAAAGGGGAAGTGGTATGATGCAGCCCACCCTGGGGAAGTAGTGTGATCCAGCCCACCCTGGGGAAGTAGTGTGATCCAGCCCACCCTGGGGAAGTGGTGCGATCCAGCCCACCCTGGGGAAGTAGTGCTATCCAGCTCACTCTGGGGAAGTAGTGCGATCCAGCCCACCCTGGGGAAGTAGTGTGATCCAGCCCACCCTGGGGAAGTAGTGTGATCCAGCCCACCCTGGGGAAGTAGTGCGATCCAGCCCACCCTGGGGAAGTATTGTGATCCAGCCCACCCTGGGGAAGGGGAAGTGATATGATCCAGCCCACCCTGGGGAAGTAGTGTGATCCAGCCCACCCTGGGGAAGTGGTGCGATCCAGCCCACCCTGGGGAAGTGGTGTGATCCAGCCCACCCTGGGGAAGTAGTGTGATCTAGCCCACCCTGGGGAAGTAGTGTGATCTAGCCCACCCGGGGGAAGTGGTGCGATCCAGCCCACCCTGGGGAAGTGGTGTGATCCAGCTCACCCTGGGGAAGTAGTGTGATCCAGCCCACCCTGGGGAAGTAGTGTGATCCAGCCCACCCTGGTGAAGCATTGTGATCCAGCCCACCCTGGCGAAGTAGTGTGATCCAGCCCACCCTGGGGAAGTAGTGTGATCCAGCCCACTCTGGGGAATAGTGCGATCCAGCCCACCCTGGGGAATTGGTGCGATCCAGCCCACCCTGGGGAAGTGGTGCAATCCAGCCCACCCTGGGGAAGTGGTGCGATCCAGCCCACCCTGGGGAAGTAGTGCGATCCAGCCCACCCTGGGGAAGATGTGCGATCCAGCCCACCCTGGGGAAGTAGTGTGATCCAGCCCACCCTGGGGAAGTAGTTTGATCCAGCCCACCCTGGGGTAAGTATTGTGATCCAGCCCACCCTGGGGAAGTAGTGCGATCCAGCTCACCCTGGGGAAGTGGTGTGATCCAGCCCACCCTGGGGAAGTATTGTGATCCAGCCCACCCTGGGGAAGTATTGTGATCCAGCCCACCCTGCGGAAGTGGTGCGATAAAGCCCACCCTGGGGAAGTGGTGCAATCCAGCCCACCCTGGTGAAGTGGTGCGATCCAGCCCACCCTGGGGAAGTGGTGTGATCCAGCCCACTCTGGGGAAGTAGTGTGATCCAGCCCACCCTGGGGAAGAGGTACGATCCAGCCCACCCTGGGGAAGTAGTGTGATCCATTCCACCCTGGGGATGTGGTGTGATCCAGCCCACCCTGTGGAATTGGTGCGATCCATTCCACCCTGGGGAAGTAGTGTGATCCAGCCCACCCTGGGGAAGTATTCTGATCTAGCCCACCCTGGGGAAGTATTGTGATCCAGCCCACCCTGGGGAAGTAGTGTGATCCAGCCCACCCTGGGGTAAGTAGTGTGATCCAGCCCACCCTGGGGAAGTAGTGTGATCCAGCCCACCCTTGGGAAGTACTGTGATCCAGCCCACCCTGGGGAAGTAGTGTGATCCAGCCCACCCTGGGGAAGTGTTGCGATCCAGCCCACCCTGGGGAAGTAGTGTGATCCAGCCCACCCTGGGGAAGTAGTGTGATCCAGCCCACCCTGGGGAAGTAGTGTGATCCAGCCCACCCTGGGGAAGTAGTGTGATCCAGCCCACCCTGGGGAAGTAGTGCGATCCAGCCCACCCTGGGGAAGTACTGTGATCCAGCCCACCCTGGGGAAGTATTGTGATAAAGCCCACCCTGGGGAAGTAGTATGATCCAGCCCACTCTGGGGAAGGGGAAGTGGTTTGATGCAGCCCACCCTGGGGAAGTAGTGTGATCCAGCCCACCCTGGGGAAGTAGTGTGATCCAGCCCACCCTGGGGAAGTAGTGTGATCCAGCCCACCCTTGGGAAGTACTGTGATCCAGCCCACCCTGGGGAAGTATTGTGATAAAGCCCACCCTGGGGAAGTAGTATGATCCAGCATACTCTGAGGAAGGGGAAGTGGTATGATCCAGCCCACCCTTGGGAAGTAGTGCGATCCAGATCACCCTGGAGAAGTAGTGTGATCCATTCCACCCTGGGGAAGTAGTATTTTTCATTCCACCATGGGGAAGTAGTGTGATCCAGCCCACCCTGGGGAAGTACTGTGATCCAGACCACCCTGGGGAAGTATTGTCATCCAGCCCACCCTGGGGAAGTAGTATGATCCAGCCCACCCTGGGGAAGTATTGTTATCCAGCCCACCCTGGTGAAGTGGTGCGATCCAGCCCACCCTGGGGAAGTGGTGTGATCCAGCCCACTCTGGGGAAGTAGTGTGATCCAGCCCACCCTGGGGAAGAGGTACGATCCAGCCCACCCTGGGGAAGTAGTGTGATCCATTCCACCCTGGGGATGTGGTGTGATCCAGCCCACCCTGTGGAATTGGTGCGATCCATTCCACCCTGGGGAAGTGGTGTGATCCAGCCCACCCTGGGGAAGTAGTGTGATCCAGCCCACCCTGGGGAAGTATTGTGATCTAGCCCACCCTGGGGAAGTATTGTGATCCAGCCCACCCTGGGGAAGTAGTGTGATCCAGCCCACCCTGGGGTAAGTAGTGTGATCCAGCCCACCCTGGGGAAGTAGTGTGATCCAGCCCACCCTGGGGAAGTATTGTGATCTAGCCCACCCTGGGGAAGTATTGTGATCCAGCCCACCCTGGGGAAGTAGTGTGATCCAGCCCACCCTGGGGTAAGTAGTGTGATCCAGCCCACCCTGGGGAAGTAGTTTGATCCAGCCCACCCTGGGGAAGTAGTGTGATCCAGCCCACCCTGGGGAAGTGGTGCGATCCAGCCCACCCGGGGGAAGTGGTGCGATCCAGCCCACCCTGGGGAAGTGGTGTGATCCAGCTCACCCTGGGGAAGTAGTGTGATCCAGCCCACCCTGGGGAAGTAGTGTGATCCAGCCCACCCTGGTGAAGCATTGTGATCCAGCCCACCCTGGCGAAGTAGTGTGATCCAGCCCACCCTGGGGAAGTAGTGTGATCCAGCCCACTCTGGGGAATGGTGCGATCCAGCCAACCCTGGGGATTTGGTGCGATCCAGCCCACCCTGGGGAAGTAGTTTGATCCAGCCCACCCTGGGGAAGTAGTGCGATCCAGCTCACCCTGGGGAAGTGGTGTGATCCAGCCCACCCTGGGGAAGTATTGTGATCCAGCCCACCCTGGGGAAGTATTGTGATCCAGCCCACCCTGCGGAAGTGGTGCGATAAAGCCCACCCTGGGGAAGTGGTGCAATCCAGCCCACCCTGGTGAAGTGGTGCGATCCAGCCCACCCTGGGGAAGTGGTGTGATCCAGCCCACTCTGGGGAAGTAGTGTGATCCAGCCCACCCTGGGGAAGAGGTACGATCCAGCCCACCCTGGGGAAGTAGTGTGATCCATTCCACCCTGGGGATGTGGTGTGATCCAGCCCACCCTGTGGAATTGGTGCGATCCATTCCACCCTGGGGAAGTGGTGTGATCCAGCCCACCCTGGGGAAGTAGTGTGATCCAGCCCACCCTGGGGAAGTGGTGCGATCCAGCCCACCCTGGGGAAGTGGTGTGATCCAGCCCACCCTGGGGAAGTAGTGTGATCTAGCCCACCCTGGGGAAGTAGTGTGACCTAGCCCACCCGGGGGAAGTGGTGCGATCCAGCCCACCCTGGGGAAGTGGTGTGATCCAGCTCACCCTGGGGAAGTAGTGTGATCCAGCCCACCCTGGGGAAGTAGTGTGATCCAGCCCACCCTGGTGAAGCATTGTGATCCAGCCCACCCTGGCGAAGTAGTGTGATCCTGCCCACCCTGGGGAAGTAGTGTGATCCAGCCCACTCTGGGGAATGGTGCGATCCAGCCCACCCTGGGGAATTGGTGCGATCCAGCCCACCCTGGGGAAGTAGTTTGATCCAGCCCACCCTGGGGAAGTAGTGCGATCCAGCTCACCCTGGGGAAGTGGTGTGATCCAGCCCACCCTGGGGAAGTATTGTGATCCAGCCCACCCTGGGGAAGTATTGTGATCCAGCCCACCCTGCGGAAGTGGTGCGATAAAGCCCACCCTGGGGAAGTGGTGCAATCCAGCCCACCCTGGTGAAGTGGTGCGATCCAGCCCACCCTGGGGAAGTGGTGTGATCCAGCCCACTCTGGGGAAGTAGTGTGATCCAGCCCACCCTGGGGAAGAGGTACGATCCAGCCCACCCTGGGGAAGTAGTGTGATCCATTCCACCCTGGGGAAGTGGTGTGATCCAGCCCACCCTGGGGAAGTAGTGTGATCCAGCCCACCCTGGGGAAGTATTGTGATCTAGCCCACCCTGGGGAAGTATTGTGATCCAGCCCACCCTGGGGAAGTAGTGTGATCCAGCCCACCCTGGGGTAAGTAGTGTGATCCAGCCCACCCTGGGGAAGTAGTGTGATCCAGCCCACCCTGGGGAAGTATTGTGATCTAGCCCACCCTGGGGAAGTATTGTGATCCAGCCCACCCTGGGGAAGTAGTGTGATCCAGCCCACCCTGGGGTAAGTAGTGTGATCCAGCCCACCCTGGGGAAGTAGTTTGATCCAGCCCACCCTGGGGAAGTAGTGTGATCCAGCCCACCCTGGGGAAGTGGTGCGATAAAGCCCACCCTGGGGAAGTGGTGCAATCCAGCCCACCCTGGTGAAGTGGTGCGATCCAGCCCACCCTGGGGAAGTAGTGTGATCCAGCCCACTCTGGGGAAGTAGTGTGATCCAGCCCACCCTGGGGAAGTATTGTGATCCAGCCCACCCTGGGGAAGTATTGTGATCCAGCCCACCCTGCGGAAGTGGTGCGATAAAGCCCACCCTGGGGAAGTGGTGCAATCCAGCCCACCCTGGTGAAGTGGTGCGATCCAGCCCACCCTGGGGAAGTGGTGTGATCCAGCCCACTCTGGGGAAGTAGTGTGATCCAGCCCACCCTGGGGAAGAGGTACGATCCAGCCCACCCTGGGGAAGTAGTGTGATCCATTCCACCCTGGGGAAGTGGTGTGATCCAGCCCACCCTGGGGAAGTAGTGTGATCCAGCCCACCCTGGGGAAGTATTGTGATCTAGCCCACCCTGGGGAAGTATTGTGATCCAGCCCACCCTGGGGAAGTAGTGTGATCCAGCCCACCCTGGGGTAAGTAGTGTGATCCAGCCCACCCTGGGGAAGTAGTGTGATCCAGCCCACCCTGGGGAAGTATTGTGATCTAGCCCACCCTGGGGAAGTATTGTGATCCAGCCCACCCTGGGGAAGTAGTGTGATCCAGCCCACCCTGGGGTAAGTAGTGTGATCCAGCCCACCCTGGGGAAGTAGTTTGATCCAGCCCACCCTGGGGAAGTAGTGTGATCCAGCCCACCCTGGGGAAGTGGTGCGATAAAGCCCACCCTGGGGAAGTGGTGCAATCCAGCCCACCCTGGTGAAGTGGTGCGATCCAGCCCACCCTGGGGAAGTAGTGTGATCCAGCCCACTCTGGGGAAGTAGTGTGATCCAGCCCACCCTGGGGAAGTGGTACGATCCAGCCCACCCTGGGGAAGTAGTGTGACCCATTCCACCCTGGGGAAGTGGTGTGATCCAGCCCACCCTGGGGAAGTAGTGTGATCCAGCCCACCCTGGGGAAGTATTGTGATCTAGCCCACCCTGGGGAAGTATTGTGATCCAGCCCACCCTGGGGAAGTAGTGTGATCCAGCCAACCCTGGGGAAGTAGTGTGATCCAGCCCACCCTGGGGAAGTAGTGTGATCCAGCCCACCCTGGGGAAGTAGTGCAATCCATCCCACCCTGGGGAAGTATTGTGATCCAGCTCAGCCTGGGGAAGTAGTGTTATCCAGCTCAGCCTGGGGAAGGGGAAGTTGTGTGATCCTGTGTTGCGCTGCAAAAATTTGATATTCCCCGCGTTCAGGTAGGTGTCGGTGTGGAAATTGCGATTAACTGGAAAGGCGACTCCTGTTTGGGACTGTCGCTCCATCTCGTGTCTCCACAATAGCAGGTTCAACAGGCAATTACGGACTACAAAAAGAAAACCAGCCATTTCACGGACACCGATGTCTTGCTTCCAGACAAACTAAACACCTTTTTTGCTTGCTTTGAGGATAATATGGTGCCACCGAAGCCGCCCGCTACCAAGGACTGTCCTTCTCCATGGTCGATTTGAGTAAGTAATTTAAACGTGTTAACATACCTTAAGGGAACATTTTGACATTTGCCGTATGGTTAGTGAGAAAGTCCATATTGCAAATGTACGGTCCCTTACTAGACTTCCGAAAACGTTTCTAAAATTTGCGGACGTTGTCGGGCCGAGCAGCAGGGCCGGACCTAACAGGAAGTCATCAAACAAACTTTCTCGGACATTCGGTTTCCGTTTGATAAAATAATCACATTTTGGTCATATTTCCACTGTCCCGGAAAATCCCACAAGAGGGCATAAGCAATCATATTGCAAATGTACAAAACATCACGAATCACGACGGGGCCTTATCTCCAAAACGGAAAATATTTCGAATCCGAAACTTGGTGAGCGTAGCTTTGACATAATGGGCAGTTGGCCCCGAACAAGATGGCGTCTAGGCCTCATCGGTTTTTGAGTTATGGCCATTTTTCTGGGATTAAAGGTCAAAAATGCCAAAATGAAAATAGAGAAATCATTTTTCCGCTTCACGTCAAAGTCAAGGAGCCTCCGGTGTCAATAAAGAAAGAACCAGCCATTTATCTATCGTCATTTAAGAGAAATCGTACAATGACAAATTGGTGATGTTCAAAAATAGTTTTTTTTTTTAAACAGTTACAGATCCAGTTGCAGGGTGTTCATGCAAATCTTTTTAAAGTGTGCTGCGGAGCTCTGCGAGATTTCTGTGATTTTCTATGATTTTCTGAAATAACACACACTCACTAAACCCTCCGTAAATAACTCAGTTCTTAACGTAAAGACTTATAACTCAGGATTCTGTAAAGGCATACCCCAATCAGGATTTGAGTTAATGTATGTATGTGTCCTGTGCTTAAATGGTGTCACAGTGGCTGTTTCCAAGGGTTAAAAAGGTCAGATCTTTTCAAAACATAATATGTGTGATTAGGCAACCCCCATGAACTGTAAGTCAGTCATTTCTCCCAACAGATGTCAAAGAAAAGCTCTCTCTCACACAGACACACACACACAGCAAGGATGGAGTGACAAAGTGCGGTGCTTAAAGACACACAGAGCCTGCAATGACATTTCCATATTCTCTAGGCCGTGCCGAGTTCAACGAGATGCCCCGCTTGACCGTAGCTCGCTCTGATGGACACTGACTTGCTAGTTGACTTTTGTACATTTGCAATATGTTAAAACGGAGAGGGACCATCACCAAAATGTCATTCTGAAATCAACACAAAAAATGGCATCACCATAGTCTCCAGACTGTGCCGAATTCAACGAGACGCGCCCCGCTTGACCGTAGCTCGCTTGACCGTAGCAGCGACCGTGAAAAGAAGTAGGCCGAAAATGAAGCCTGGCCCTAAATGTAATTTGCTTTTGGGTGACAGTGAGAGAAGGTGTATCTCACTGATCATCCCTAAAGCCAACACCTCATTCGGCCGCCTTTCGTTCCAGTTCTCTGCTGCCTCTGACTGGAACGAATTGCAAAAATCGCTGAAGTTGGAGACTTTTATCTCCCTCACCAACTTCAAACATCTGCTATCTGAGCAGCTAACCGGTCGCTGCAGCTGTACATAGTCTATCGGTAAATAGCCCATCCATTTTTACCTACCTCATCCCCATTCTGTTTTTATTTATTTTATTTTCTGCTCTTTTGCACACCAATATCTCTACCTGTACATGACCATCTGATCATTTATCACTCCAGTGTTAATCTGCAAAATTGTAATTATTCGCCTACCTCCTCATGCCTTTTGCACACAATGTATATAGACTCTCCTTTTTTCTACTGTATTATTGACTTGTTAATTGTTTACTCCATGTGTAACTCTGTGTTGTCTGTTCACACTGCTAGGCTTTATCTTGGCCAGGTCGCAGTTGCAAATGAGAACTTGTTCTCAACTGGCCTACCTGGTTAAATAAAGGTGTTCTCAACTGGCCTACCTGGTTAAATAAAGGTGTTCTCAACTAGCCTACCTGGTGAAATAAATAAAAAATAAATAAAATAACAGCAGGCTTGAACTTGAGGTCTACTGTTTAGACATGTAATGTTAGCTAGCTAGGAAAACATTTAACTAAAATCCCAATCCATAGAGTAACGTTAGCAAGCCAGCCAAAGAACTCCAGCTGGCTAGCTTCAGCAAGCTTTAACTAGAAATACATACCTAGTGTCATAGCTAGGTAAAGTTAACCAAACAGGTTCAATGTTAGATTCTTACCCTAATAACATGGGTGAAAGCTTCACAGCAGCCTGATTCATTGTCAAAGAGATTAAGGCACAATCGTCCTCCAGAAAGTAGTCCATCACAACAAACTCCTCTCTCAGCATGTCCAGCCCACTCATTATCTCAGCCAATCATGGCTAGTGGGAAGGTTGCGGAATTCCTGTGGCTTAAACAACATAATTTAACAGTCTGATGGTCTTGAGATAGAAGCCATTTTTAAGTCTCTCGGTCCCAGCTTTGATGCACCTGTATTTAATACGCCTCCAGGGTGGTAGAGGGGTGAATAGGCAGTGGCTCGGGTAGTTATTGTCCTTGAAGATCTTTTTGGCCTTCCTGTGACATCGGGTGCTGTAGGTGTCCTGGAGAGCAGGTAGTTTGCCCCCGGTGATGAGTTGTACAGACCGCACCACCTTCTGGAGAGCCCTGTAGTTGTGGGCGGTGGTGCGGTTAACGTACCAGGCTGCAATACAGCCTGACATCTGAATCTGTAGTTTGTGAGGGTTTTAGGTGACAAGCCAAATGTATTCATTCTCCTGAGGTTGAAGAGGTGCTGTTGCGCTGCCTTCACCACACTGTCTGTGTGGGTGGACCATTTCAATTTGTCCGTGATGTGTACGCCGAGGAACTTGAAACTTTCCTTCTTCTCCAATGCTGTTTCATCGACGTGGATAGGGGGGTGCTCGCTCTGTGGTTTCCTCAAGTCCGGGATCATCTACTTTCTTTTGTGGACTTTGAGTGAGAGGTTGTGTCTGACACCACACTCTGAGTGCCCTCACCTCCTCCCTATATGCTGTCTCGTCGTTGTTGGTGATGAAGCCAACTACTGATGTGTCTGCAAACTTGATGATTGAGTTGGAGGCGTGCATGACCATGCGGTCATGGGTGAACAGGGAGTACAAGAAGGGGTTGAGCTTGCACCCTTGTGGGGCCCCAGTGTTGAGGATCAGCAAATTGGAGATGTTGTTTCCTACCTTCACCTCCTGTGGGCGGTCAGTTAGGAAGTCCAGGACCCAGTCGCACAAGGTGGGGTTGAGACCCAGGGCCTCAAGCTTAATGATGAGCTTGCAGGTTAATATAGTGTTGAATGCTGAGCTTTAGTCAATGAATGGAATTCTTACATAGGTATTATTTTTGTTGGGATTGGATAGGGCAGTGTGCAGTGTGACAAAGATTGCATGGACCTATTGGGGCGGTATGCCAATTGCAGTGGATTTAGGGTGACCGGTAAGGTGGAAGTGATATGATCCTTGACTAGTCTCTGTAACGCTCCGGGTGTCTTGGGTGTGGAGTCAAACGCTGGAAACAGAGAGTGCAATGCTGTGCTCTTTAATGCACAAACGCACCACAGGGTGCACACAACCAAACGGCCCCAAACACGGGGGCCAAAAATAGTACAACTGAAATACACGACCAGGAACAAACACGTTCCTCTACTACAGAACCGAAGGTCACAATAATTAATCCCGCACAAAAAATAGGCGGGCCGGCTGTCTAATAAAGCCCAACTAATTATTCACAAACAGGTGCTAACAATAAACATACAAGGAGGGGGAGGAAAGACAATCAGTGGCAGCTAAAATCCCGGTGACGATGACCGCCGAGCGCCACCCGACCGGGAAGAGAAGCCACCCTCGGTCGGACTCGTGACAGTACTCCCCCCCCTGACGCGCGGCTCCTGCAGCGCGCCGACACCGGCCTCGAGGTCGCCCCGGAGGACGAGGTGCAGGGCGATCCGGATGGAGGCGATGGAAATCCCTCAACATTGATGGATCCAAGATGTCCCCCACCGGTACCCAGCACCTCTCCTCCGGACCGTACCCCTCCCAGTCCACGAGGTACTGCAGGCCCCTCACCCGGTGTCTAGAGTCCAGGATGGCCCGTATCGTATACGCCGGGGACCCCTCGATGTCCAGAGGGGGGGAGGGACCTCCGGCACCTCACTGTCCTGCAGGGGGCCAGTTACCACCGGCCTGAGGAGAGACACATGAAACGAGGGGTTAATATGATAATAGGAATGGAGTTGTGATCGATAACACACCTCGTTTATTCGCCTCAGGACTTTAAAGGGCCCTACACACTGCGGACCCAGCTTCCGGCAGGGCAAGCGGAGAGGCAGGTTTCGGGTCGAGAGCCAGACCCTGTCCCACGGTACAAACACGGGGGCCTCACTGCGGTGGCGGTCAGCACTCCTCTTCTGCCGTCCACTCGCTTGTTGGAGAGATTCCTGGACGGCCCTCCAAGTCTCCTTGGAGCGCTGTACCCATTCCTTCACCGCAGGAGCTTCGGTCTGGCTCGGATGCCATGGTGCCAGGACCGGCTGGTACCCCAACACACACTGAAAAGGGGACACATTAGTAGAGGAGTGGCGAAGTGAGTTCTGGGCCATTTCTCCCCAGGGAATGTATCGTGCCCACTCCCCTGGCCGATCCTGGCAATACGACCGCAGAAACCTACCCACCTCCTGGTTCACTCTCTCCACCTGCCTATTACTCTCTGGTGATAACCGAAGGTCAGGCTGACAGAGACCCCCAAACGTTCCATGAATGCCCTCCATACTCGGGACGTGAATTGGGGGCCCCGATCAGAAACAATGTCCTCTGGCACCCCATAGTGCCGAAAGACATGGGTGAATAATGCCTCCGCAGTCTGTAGGGCTGTAGGGATACCGGGCAACGGGAGGAGACGGCAGGACTTAGAGAACCGATCCACAATCACTAGAACCGTGGTGTTCCCCTGAGACGGCGGAAGATCGGTCAATGTGACCATGGCCGTTGTGGAACGGGGAGGGGTTGTAACTTTCCTCTAGGAAGGTGCCTAGGAGCCTTACTCTGGGCGCACACCGAACAGGAGGAGACATAAACCTTAACGTCCTTAGCCAAAGTAGGCCACCAATACCTCCCCCGAAGGCTCCCCACTCTCCTCGTCACCCCAGGGTCACCCACCCCAGCCTCGGACGCGTCCACCTCCACTATGAATGCTAGAGAGGGGTCCGGATGCGCCAACACGGGTGCATCAGTGAACAGCGCCTTCAACTTGCTGAAAGCTCCGTCCGCCTCTGCTGACCACTGTAACCGCACCTTCAGCAGTGAGGTAATGGGAGCCGCTATCTGGCCAAAACCCCGGATAAACCTCCGGTAGTAGTTTGCAAAACCCAAAAACCGCTGCACCTCTTTTACCGTGGTCGGAGTCGGCCAATTACGCACGGCCCTAATGCAGTCACCCTCCATCACCACCCCCGAGGTGGAAATGCGATAACCCAGAAAGGAGACGGCTCGTTTAGAGAACACACATTTCTCAGCCTTGACGTATAGGTCATGCTCCAGCAGTCTACCAAGCACCTTGCGTACCAGAGACACATGCACGGTGTGAGTGGCCGAGTAGATCAGAATGTCATCGATATAAACAACCACTCCCTGCCCGCACAGGTCCCTGAGAATCTTGTCTACAAAGGATTGGAAGACGGCTGGAGCATTCTTTAACCCATACGGCATGACGAGGTACTCATAGTGGCCGGATGTGGTACTAAATGCGGTTTTCCACTCGTCTCCCTTCCGAATACACTCCAGACTATACGCGCTCCTGAGATCCAGTTTTGTGAAGAACTGCGCTCCGTGAAATTATTCCACCGCCGTAGTGATGAGAGGTAGAGGGTAACTATACCCCACTGTGATGGCGTTTAGACCTCTATAATTAATACACGGACGCAAACCTCCCTCCTTTTTCTTCACAAAAAAGAAACTTGAGGAGACGGGTGAGATGGAGGGCCGAATGTACCCCTGTCCCAGCGACTCCGTGACATATGTCTCCATCGCCAAGGTCTCCTCCTGGGACAATGGGTGCACGTGACTCTTGGGAAGCGCAGCGTTTACCTGGAGATCTAGCGTACAATCCCTTCCCGGTCGGTAAGGTGGTAATTTAGTCGCTTTCACTTTACTGAAAGCGATTGCCAAACCTGCCATCTCTACTCCCAGACGGACCCCCCCAGCACCAATCGGCCGTGTGTCCTCTAAGACCACAGTTGGTGCAGGGAAGGCCTCCTCCTCCGGTACCCCTCGGCACAGCCCCTCCCAACTCCATCGGAATGGGAGCGGAGGGGCTGGGTGGTGGAACACACAGGACCCTCTCCGAACGCCCGCGGGCAGCCAGTCGAATGGACATGTCAATCAACTCATCCAGGGAAAGAGCGGTGTCCCGACACGCTAACTCCCTGCGGACGTCCTCCCGGAGACTACACCTGTAGTGGTAAATAAGGGCCCTGTCGTTCCACCCAGATCCTGCTGCCAAGGTCCGGAACTCCTGCGCGTAATCCTGGGCGCTCCTCCTCTCCTGCCTGAGATGAAATAGTCGTTCTCCCACCGCTCGGCAGTCTGAGCCATTCCAGACTGCGTTTGCACACTCCAGAGCACGACCCATGAGACAGGAGATGAGGACACTCACCCTCTCCGCTCCCGAGGGAGTGGGTCTGACGGTGACTAGGTATAGCTCCAGTTGGAGTAAAAACCCTCCTGGAGCGTCAGACGGAGGGTGCTGGAGTCGGGAGATGGGGAGTCCGGAGCCGGGGGTGCCGAAGGTGGAGAGAGGAGACCACTCCTCTCCCATTGGTCCATTCTCTCCATCACTTGATCCATTGCCGATCCGATCCGTTGGAGGACGGTGGTGTGGTGGAGAACCCGTTCCTCCATCGATGGGAGAGGGTTGGCTTCTGCTCCTGCTGACTCCATTCAATCAGGTGCGGGATTCTGTAACGCTCCGGGTGTCGTGGATGTTGTGTTAGACGCAGGAAACAGAGAGTGCAATGCTGTGCTCTTTAATGCACAAACGCACCACAGGGTGCTCACAACCAAACTGCCCCAAACACGGGGGACGAAAATAGTACAACTGAAATACACGACCAGGAACAAACATGTTCCTCTACTACAGAACCGAAGGTCACAATAATTAATCCCGCTGTCTAATAAAGCCCAACTAATCATTCACAAACAGGTGCTAACAATAAACATACAAGGAGGGGGAGGAAAGACAATCAGTGGCAGCTAATAGGCCGGTGACGACGACCGCCGAGCGCCACCCGACCAGGAAGGGAAGCCACCCTCGGTCGGACTCGTGACAGTCTCTCAAAGCAATTCATGATGACAGAAGTGTGTGCTACATGGTGATAGTCATTCAGTTCAGTTACCTTTGCCTTCTTGGGTACAGGAACAATGGTGGCCATATTGAAGCATGTGGGTACAGCAGACTGGGATAGGGAGAGATTGAATATGTCTGCAAACACAACAACCAGCTGGTTAGCGCATGGTCTGAGGACGCGGCTAGGGATGTCGTCTGGGCATACAACCTTGCGAGTGTTAACACATTTCAAATGTTTTACTCACATCGGCAAAGGAGAAAGAGAGGGGGGGGCCCAGTCCTTGGTAGAGGGCCACTTCGGTGGCACTGTATTATCCTCTAACCAAGATTTATTTATTTATTTATTTTATTTTACCTTTATTTAACCAGGTAGGCAAGTTGAGAACAAGTTCTCATTTACAATTGCGACCTGGCCAAGATAAAGCAAAGCAGTTCGACAGATACAACAACACAGAGTTACACATGGAGTAAAACAAACATACAGTCAATAATAAAGTATAAACAAGTCTATATACAATGTGAGCAAATGAGGTGAGAAGGGAGGTAAAGGCAAAAAAGGCCTTGGTGGCAAGGTAAATACAATATAGCAAGTAAAACACTGGAATGGTAGTTTTGCAATGGAAGAATGTGCAAAGTATAAATAAAAATAATGGGGTGCAAAGGAGCAAAATAAATAAATAAATAAAATACAGTTGGGAAAGAGGTAGTTGATAGGGCTAAATTATAGGTGGGCTATGTACAGGTGCAGTAATCTGTGAGCTGCTCTGACAGTTGGTGCTTAAAGCTAGTGAGGGAGATAAGTGTTTACAGTTTCAGAGATTTTTGTAGTTTGTTCCAGTCATTGGCAGCAGAGAACTGGAAAGAGAGGCGGCCAAAGAAATAATTGGTTTTGGGGGTGACTAGAGAGATATACCTGCTGGAGCGTGTGCTACAGGTGGGAGATGCTATGGTGACCAGCGAGCTGAGATAAGGGGGGACTTTACCTAGCAGGGTCTTGTAGATGCCATGGAGCCAGTGGGTTTGGCGACGAGTATGAAGCGAGGGCCAGCCAACGAGAGCGTACAGGTCGCAATGGTGTGTAGTATATGGGGCTTTGGTGACAAAACGGATTGCACTGTGATAGACTGCATCCAATTTGTTGAGTAGGGTATTGGAGGCTATTTTGTAAATTACATCGCCAAAGTCGAGGATTGGTAGGATGGTCAGTTTTACAAGGGTATGTTTGGCAGCATGAGTGAAGGATGCTTTGTTGCGAAATAGGAAGCCAATTCTAGATTTAACTTTGGATTGGAGATGTTTGATATGGGTCTGGAAGGAGAGTTTACAGTCTAACCAGACACCTAAGTATTTGTAGTTGTCCACGTATTCTAAGTCAGAGCCGTCCAGCGTAGTGATGTTGGACAGGCGGGTAGGTGCAGGTAGCGATCGGTTGAAGAGCATGCATTTAGTTTTACTTGTATTTAAGAGCAATTGGAGGCCACGGAAGGAGAGTTGTATGGCATTGAAGCTTGCCTGGAGGGTTGTTAACACAGTGTCCAAAGAAGGGCCGGAAGTATACAGAATGGTGTCGTCTGCGTAGAGGTGGATCAGAGACTCACCAGCAGCAAGAGCGACCTCATTGATATATACAGAGAAGAGAGTCGGTCCAAGAATTGAACCCTGTGGCACCCCCATAGAGACTGCCAGAGGTCCGGACAACAGACCCTCCGATTTGACACACTGAACTCTATCAGAGAAGTAGTTGGTGAACCAGGCGAGGCAATCATTTGAGAAACCAAGGCTGTTGAGTCTGCCGATGAGGATGTGGTGATTGACAGAGTCGAAAGCCTTGGCCAGATCAATGAATACGGCTGCACAGTAATGTTTCTTATCGATGGCGGTTAAGATATCGTTTAGGACCTTGAGCGTGGCTGAGGTGCACCCATGACCAGCTCTGAAACCAGATTGCATAGCAGAGATGTTTGTTGACTTGGCTTTCGAAGACCTTAGAAAGGCATGGTAGGATAGATATAGGTCTGTAGCAGTTTGGGTCAAGAGTGTCCCCCCCTTTGAAGAGGGGGATGACCGCAGCTGCTTTCCAATCTTTGGGAATCTCAGACGACACGAAAGAGAGGTTGAACAGGCTAGTAATAGGGGTGGCAACAATTTCGGCAGATAATTTTAGAAAGAAAGGGTCCAGATTGTCTAGCCCGGCTGATTTGTAGGGGTCCAGATTTTGCAGCAAAGATGTCAGTGTCCGTGACACGGCTGATTTTCTTTTGTAGTCTGTGATTGCCAAAAACAAAACGTCCTTTTTTCAGGACCCTGTCTTTCAAGATCATTTGTAAAAATCCAAATAACTTCACAGATCTTCATTGTAAAGGGTTTAAACACTGTTTCCCATGCTTGTTCAATGAACGATAAACAATTAATGTGGAACGGTCGTTAAGACACTAACAGCTTACAGACGGTAGGCAATTAAGGTCACAGTTATGAAAGAACTTAGGACACTAAAGAGGCCTTTATACTACCTCTGAAAAACACCAAAAGATTGATGCCCAGGGTCCCTGCACATCTGCGTGAACGTGCCTTAGGCATGCTGCAAGATGGCATGAGGACTGCAGATGTGGCCAGGGCAAGAAAATGTAATGTCCGCACTGTGAGACGCCTAAGACAGCGCTACAGGGAGACAGGATGGACAGCTGATCGTCCATGCAGTGGCAGACCACATGTAACAATACCTGCACAGGATCGGAACATCCGAGCATCACACCTGCGGAACAGGAACAGATTGGCAACAACAACTGCCCTAGTTACACCAAGATTGCACAATCCCTCTGTCAGTGCTCATTCTGTCTGCAATAGGCTGAGAGAAGCTGGACTGAGGGCTTGTAGGCCTGTTGTAAGGCAGGTCCTCACCAGACATCACCAGCAACAACGTTGCCTATGGGCACACAACCACCGCCGCTTGACCAGACAGGACTGTCAAAAAGTGCTCTTCACTGACGAGTCACGGTTTTGTCTCACCGGGGGTGATGGTCAGATTCGTGTTTATTTTCGAAGGAATGAGTGCAACACAGAGGCCTGTACTCTTGATTTGGAGGTGGAGGTTCCGTCATGGTCTGGACCGGTGTCACAGCATCATCGGACTGAGCTTGTTGTCATTGCAAGAAATCTCAACGCTGTGCATTACAGGGAAGACATACTGCTTGCTCTGTGCTTGATTTCCTGCAAGACAGGAATGTTAGTGTTCTGCCATGGCCAGAAAAGAGCCCGAATCTCAATCCTATTGAGCACGTCTGAGACCTGTTGGACCAGGAACTTGCAGGTGCCTTGGCAGAAGAGTGGGGGTAACATTTCCCAGCAAGAACTGCCAAATCTGGTGCAGTCCATGAGGAGGAGATGCACTGCAGTGCTTAATGCAGCTGGTGGCCACACCAGATACTGTAACTTTTGATTTTGATCCCCCTCTTTGTTCAGGGACACATTATTAAATTTGTGTCCGTCACATGTCTGTGGAACTTGTTCAGTTTATGTCTCAGTTGTTGAATCTTATGTTCATACAAATATTTAAACATATTACGTTTGCTGAAAATAAATCCAGTTGACAGTGAGAGGACATTTATTTTTTTGTTGAGTTCAAATCTTCCCCAAATGCTACAAAAGCTCAACTCCAGTCTTCGTGCGGATTCGCGGTTGTCAATTATGCACTGTAGCTCGCTGGCATGGAAAATCCCCACAGCATGCGGGCAGATTCCCCCAAGCCACGGATGTGCCCCTGAGACAATAGAGCAACTCAAAAAAACTAACGATTCGAACAAAGTACCGACAGAGTTTTCAAACACTAACTCCACACTCCGCCTATTAACATCATGTTGAGGAAAACGAGCAAAGAGAAAAGATTCAGCAGACAGAGTGGGAGGGTCATCACTGAGTCTGTTTCCAGCTGCGGATCTTCCTTGGTGCATCCAGCGTGGGTGGGACAGGACTGTGGGCTCGAAAATTGCTGCGTCAGGTCCGTTTCCCTGCCAGACTGCACATGGTTCCCCTCAAGGTCCCAGGGCCCCAGCCGCGAAGAACAACTCCAAGCCCATTTAACCAACACTCCATTGTAAAAAATAATTGCAAAAATAAATTATACGTAGAATGGCAGCATCGCCTTCTGTTAGGGCGTCTTGTCCCGTGCATTGCACAGGTGTAGCAGTTAAAGATGGGGGGGAAGAGTAGAGAGGGAGAAGGGAAGACAGTCTGTCCACGTACCACAGTCTGCTGGATGTTTACCTCGATTACTTTAGTGTGTGCCCACTGTTAGGATTAGGACAAACGCACAAACGGCACAACAGGGGGACACAGACGACCGAAAGTTAGGGGGACCAGAGTCCTCCCTTTCCTAGGATGGGGAATAGGGTTTCCATAGAGTGTGTCCCATGAGGTAAGGGTTTGTAGGAGGGTTTTTGGGTGTGGTTCCATTGGTGGCTGAAGGTATACAGGGTGCCAACATTGTGGGGCTCCTTTGTATTCCAGTGTGGATGGTTATTGTTGGTGGGTGGGTGGGTTGGTGGAAGGGTGTGTGTTCGTAGGTTGCATCCTCTGTGGTTTGTTGACACACAGGGGTTATCCTAAGGGGCCCTGGTTGCGGCCGCCCCTGAGCGTTTAGCAAGTTTCGTTTTTTAGAGGGTGGGTGTTGGTTTTCTTGCTGTTGTTTTTAATGATGGTTGGGTTGATGTAGTAGGGCCTTGGTTGTGGTACCCTTAAGTTATTGTTGGTGGCTCCGGCGAGGTCTGTGGAGGGTCCAAGGTTATGGCAACCCTCGGTGTCTGAGTCTTTAATTCGTAGGGTCCGACATGGGCAGAGTATTTATTTGGTAGCGTCAGTGGTTGCGGCAAACCTGTGCAATCCACCTCAGTCGGAGACCCAGTGGGGCCCGTGGTTGCGGCAACCCCTAGTACCTAGGTCCAAGCTGGAGACGTCGCAGGGTCCAAAGTAGTGCTAGTCCTGTTTGCTTGAGTTGTTCCTGGTTTTGTCAGCGGCTCGGACTGAGAGTTGTGGGGAGGGCCCAAGGTTAGGGCAACCCTCGGTGTCTGGCATGGGCGGAGGGGTTCTTTAATGGTTAGGGTCCGATGTGGACAGAGTCTTTAATTGGTAGGGTCCGTGGTTGCAGCGTCCATAGTAGTGGCAGCCCTGTTTGCTGTGTTTTGTGGTCGTAGTTGTTTTCGTTGTAGCCTTGTGTCATGTGGAAGGGTGGTGTTGTGACAGAGGTAATGGTGGGTTTTTGAGCTTATTGAGGGTCGTTAAGGTTGACTCTTGTTGTCGTCATCGTCGCTAATGCTGCCAGTGCAGCTGCTGCCGTTGTTGCTGGCCCAGCTACTGGTGTCTTCCGAGCCGTGTAGGGCCTCTGAGATTATTTTGTTGAGTATGTCTGGCGTAGTGTTACCCAGCCGGGCTATCCAGTAGCACTCCCTTTTGCATCGGAGGTAGTGGTGCATCAGTGGATCTGGAGAAGTTCTAGAGGTGTTGGGTGAGTCAGGTCCGGAGGGAGCCACTTGTTTCCCCCATGTAGGTGGCATTGCAGATTTTGCATACGAGGGTGTAGAGTGAGAGATCTGTGGGGGCTGTCCACTCTTAGAACCATGTGGCATGTTGTGCCATGGATGCTGTGGAGTTGTTGAGACTGGGGTTCTCCTGCCACTTTGCGTGGGTTGCGGAGGTTGGGGTTCCTGTGGAAGGCGAGCATTGGTTTGTGTAGGGGTAGGTTCCCCGTCTGGAGGAGGATCCTTTTGAGCAGCCTGGCCACTCTGACGCTGAATGGATTGTATGTGACGGTCATCCGTTCCGATCCCTTTTGTGGCCGACTCTCCCATGTTAGGTGCTGGCTCAGGGTGAATGCAGCAGATCGTAATGGGCTTGTTGTATGGAGGAGCGGGTGTAGCCTCAGTTACGTCTGAGTGCCCGAGACAGGTTAAGTGGTCCGTTGAGGAAGGTGTCCGGTTGGGTGCAGATGTGCAGGTAGCATAGCAGTTGGGACTGAGAAGTATTCCCCTGCTCATGTGGTGTGGGTGGTGGCTGTCAGCATGCAGGAGGGTGTGGGTGTCGGTCGTTTTGAAGCACATTTTGGTGTCCAGGTGGCCCGTTTCTGTGAAGCTAGTTCTCTTGTAGGTGGTGGTGTCCAGGAAGTGCTCTTATTGTTCGTCCAGCTCGTAGGTGAGGTGGATGGATGGGTGGTGTGTGTTGAGCATGGCGGCAAACTGCCCAAACTCCTCTGTGCCGTGGGGCCAGATGTCCCACACGTCATCCAGGTCGTGGTAGAAGGGTTGGAGAGGGCATAGAGGGAACACGGTGGTTTCCTTTTCCGCCAGGTAGATGTCAGCATATGAGGGGGTGAACTGTGGCCACTCCTTCGACCTGTAGGGACGTGCATCCGTTGAGTTTGAAGTCTTTGCGTGTGAGTGAGAGCTCCAACAGTCATAAGAGTTGTTGGTCCAGTCTGCGGGTGGCGTTCCAGGTGGGCCCGGACAGCGGCCAGGCCCGGCCCTACCTCAATTTTGGTGCAATAGTGAAGAGGATGTCGCCGGCGGCCACTTTGTCCAGGAAGTCCACTATGTATTTGTAGCTGTTGTGCCTTGTGACCAGCGGGCATAGGTAAGTGTCTATCGACTGTGACAAGCTGTAGGTCTCACTGTCGGATACAATCGGCCTGCCTGGGTTCACCTTGTGAGGCACCAGCCAGGTGGATGAGTCCTTGTGGATTTTGGGCAGTAGGTTGAAGTTCCTCGTTTTAGCCTTTGTGCTTCCTACCAAGTGGTCGCATTGTTTGGGCCTTAGGTGTCCGCTTGACACCAGTTGGTCTTGCTCCTGTTTGATCCGCAGAGTCATCTCTTGGTTCTGTACCTTTTGTATTTTGTCTCTGCTATGTACTGGCTCCTGTCCAGGATTACCACGGCAGATCCTTTGTCTGCTGGTTTGATGACGATCATGGCATCCCTCTGCAGTTGCCTGAGGGCAGTCACTTCCTCCTGGGGTAGGTTGTCCTGGGTCCCTGGCGGGAGGGGGATTGAGTTGAGCGCTTCCCAGTCATTTTAGAGAAGGTGGCGGACTGCCAAAGGCAGCTCCCTGTTGGGTGGTTCCCACGGCAAGGGGTCCTGAAATAGTTGTATATTTTCCAGCGGGTCCTCTCTGGGCTCCGCATGGTTTTCATCCTCTACAGCACGGGTATAGAAGTAGGGGACTACTCTGAGCTGTGGAAGTCGGCAAACTCAGAGCAGAGTCAGGCACAAACCTCCTTGCCGGTGTCCATTGTAGGGATGAATGTGAAGCCTCTGCAAAGTAGGGCGAGTTGGGGTTGTGTGGGTTTGAAGAGGTGCGACAGAACCACAACCTCCACGCCAATGTCTCCTCCTCTGGGGTTGGGGTGCGGTGGGTGCGGTGTGGCGGGGTTCAGACCCCTATCGGCGTCCACCCCTTGGTCCGGTGATGTGCTCGTTGTTGGTGCAGTCTTAGTCATCTTTGTGGTCGTGGTGGGGTATGGCCTGTCTCCCGTTGGTCGGAGCACGGAGAGGTGGGTGTCACTTAGGAGAACGCTCTCCCCCTGGTCAGGGCCAGAGAGGGGTGTGCCTAATTTAAATGGTGCCTGCACCATTCCAACATCGCCATGTCCGCCGCCGGGTCCGGTGCAATCAATCCTGTCGAGTGTTGAACTGCAAAGAGGGCAGGAGGTGGACAAGTTGTCTGTTGGTGATCAACCTGTTGAGGATGTCCAGGTGGATCCGCTCCAACAGTGGCTCTGGGAGTAATTCATTTTGGGCATGAAGATGGATGTCTTGGCAAAGGCCTGGGCCGCCGTCCAGAATAGGAGTTCAAGGCCCTTTTAGTAGGGTGTCGCTGTTCGCTTCTCCCGGTTGTTGAGGTCGGAGGAAACTATACAGTTGAATTCGGAAGTTTACATACACCTTAGCCAAATACAATAAAACTCAGTTTTTCACAATTCCTGACATTTAATCCTAGTAAAAATTCCCTGTCTCAGGTCAGTTAGGATCACCACTTTATTTTAAGAATGTCAAATGTCAGAATAAATAGCAGAGAGAATGACTTGATTCAGCTTTTGTTTCTTTCATTTCATTCCCAGTGGGTCAGAAGTTAACATACACTTAATTAGCCTTTGGTAGCTTTCCCTTCAAATTGTTTAACTTAGGTCAAACTTTTTGGGTAGCCTTCCACAAGCTTCCCACAATAAGTTGGGGGAATTTTGGCCCATTCCTCCTGACAGAGCTGGTATAACTGAGTCAGGTTTGTTGGCCTCCTTGCTCGCACACGCTTTTTCAGTTCTGCCAACAAATTTTCTATAGGACTGAGGTCAGGGCTTTGTGATAGTCACTCCAATACTTTGACTTTGTTGTCCTTAAGCTATTTTGTCACAACTTTGGAAGCATGCAATGTGGTCATTGTCCATTTGGAAGACCCATTTGCAACCAAGCATTAACTTCCTGACTGAGGTCTTGAGATGTTTCTTCAATATATCCACATCATAATTGTCCTCTCTCATAATGCCATCTATTTTGTGAAGTGCACCAGTCCCTCCTACAGCAAAGCATCCCCACAACATGATGCTGCCACCCCCACAACATGATGCTGCCATCCCCGTGGTTCACAGTTGGAATGGTGTTCTTTGGCTTGCAATTCTCCCACTTTTTCGTCCAAACATAACAATGGTCATTACGGCCAAACAGTTCTATTTTTGTTTCATCAGACCAGAGGACAATCTTTATCCCCATGTGCAGTTGAAAATCGTAGTCTGGCTTTTTCATGCTGGTTTTGGAGCAGTGGCTTCTTCCTTGCTGGGCGGATTTCAGGTTATGTCGATATAGGACTCGTTTTACTGTGGATATAGATACTTTTGTACCTGTTTCCTCCAGCATCTTCACAAGGTAATTTGCTGTTGTTCTGCAATTGATTTGCACTTTTCGCTTTAAAGTACGTTCATCTCTAGGAGACAGAATGCGACTTCTTCCTGAGCGATGTGACGGCTGTGTGGTCCCATGGTGTTTATACTAGGGTACTATTTTTGTACAGATGAACGTGGTACCTTCAGGCATTTGGAAATTGCTCCCAAGGATGAACCGGAATTGTGGAGGTCTACAAAATATTTTCTGTGGTCTTGGTTGATATATTTTGATTTTCCCATGATGTCAAGCAAAGAGTCACTGAGTTTGAATGTAGGCCTTGAAATAAATTCACAGGTACACCTCCAATTGACTCAGATGTCATTTAGCCTATGAGAAGCTGTGTCACCAAGATGGCATAGGAGTCAGACGTCTTTTGTCCTCGTCTTGTCTTGTCCCGTATATATATATATATTTACAACTTTCTTCGCATACCTTTTTATATATATTTTTTTATTTTCCATACACTCAACTTCAAAACACTCTCCTGCAACCCGCCTCACCAATTCATTAAAAAAATCTGTAATCCTCCATAGAAGCTAGCCAGAAGCTAGCCAGAAGCTATCCTGAAGCTAACCAGAAGCTAATTAGAAGCTAGCCAGAAGCTAGTTAGCTTCTTTACTGGCCAATCGTTAGTATTCAGCTAACCACGGTTTGTGGTCATCAGCTATCCTTTAGCTCGAAAATCTAGCGCCAGTTTTGTACGGCGCGGCTCGGACCGGAACATACCGGACCTATTTTTCTCTCCATGTCCAGGGATTTCAACCGCAAGCTCTGGACATTTATACCTGGACCTCGCTGCTAGCTAGCTGCTATCCATGTGACTATCGGCTTACGTCGATCCCGGAGCAAACATCAATTATTCCCGTGCTAGCCAGCTGAAGAGTTCCATCAACCACTCCTGGGCTACAATCACCTATCTGGACCCGTTTTACTGCCAACGCGGAAACCCACCGGGCCTTCACAACTGGACTACCAACGTTATCTGCCCGAGGGAGTTATCCAGCTGGCTCCTCCGTCACGACATTACCTGAACGCCCATCTGCGGTCCGTTAATCGTTAGCTGTCTTATCGGCTGCTATCTGATTAGATCTATCGGACAAATTGTTATTTTTTTCTTTTCTTTTTTTTTCTTGGGCCTCTATGACTATATCTATTTTTTTTACAAATTGGAATCATTCCCTCTACCACACGGAACCCCACTAATCCTACCAACAGAAACGCACGAGGTGGCTAAAAACAGACCTCCATCCTAAGCTAGCTTGCAACCGATGGGCCGGCTAGCTGTCTGAATCGCCGTGACCCTAACCAACCTCACTACTCACTGAACCCTTTTGATCACTCGACTAAGCATGCCTCTCCTTAATGTCAATATGCCTTGTCCATTGCTGTTCTGGTTAGTGTTTATTGGATTATTTCACTGTAGAGCCTCTAGTCCTGCTCACTGTACCTTATCCAACCTATTAGTTCCACCACCCACACATGCGATAACATCTCCTGGTTTCAATGATGTTTCTAGAGACAATATCTCTCTCATCATCACTCAATACCTAGGTTTACCTCCACTGTATTCACATCTTACCATACCCTTTGTCTGTACATTATACCTTGAAGCTATTTTATCGCCCACAGAATCTTCCATTTATTCTCTGTTCCAGACGACCAATTCTCATTGCTTTTAGCCGTACCCTTATCCTACTCCTGCTCTTTTCCTCTGGTGATGTAGAGGTGAATCCAGGCCCTGCAGTGCCTAGCTCCACTCCTATTCCCCAGGCGCTCTCTTTTGATGACTTATGTAACAGTAATAGCCTTGGTTTCATGCAAGTTAACATTAGAAGCCTCCTCCTTAAGTTTGTTTTATTCACTGCTTTAGCACACTCTGCCAACCCGGATGTTCTAGCTGTGTCTGAATCCTGGCTTAGGAAGACAACCAACAATTCAGAAATGTTCATCCCTAACTACAACATTTTCAGACAAGATATAACTGCCAAAGAGGGCGGTGTTGCAATCTACTGCAAAGATAGCCTGCAGAGTTCTGTCCTACTGTCCAGGTCTGTACCCAAACAATTTGAACTTCTACTTTTAAAAATCCACCTCTCTAAAAACAAGTCTCTCACTGTTGCCGCCTGCTATAGACCACCCTCTGCCCCCAGCTGTACTCTGGACACCATATGTGAACTGATTGTCCCCCATCTATCCTCAGAGCTCGTGCTGCTAGGCGACCTAAACTGGAACATGCTTTAACACCCCAGCCATCCTACAATCTAAGCTTGATGCCCTCAATCTCACACAAATGATCAATGAACCTAACAGGTACCTCCCCAAAGCCGTAAACACGGGCACTCTCATAGATATCATCCTAACCAACTTGCCCTCTAAATACACCTCTGCTGTCTTCAACCAAGATCTCAGCGATCACTGCCTCATTGCCTGCATCCGTAATGGGTCAGCGGTCAAACGACCTCCACTCATCACTGTCAAACGCTCCCTGCAACACTTCAGTGAGCAGGCCTTTCTAATCGACCTGGCCGGGGTATCCTGGAAGGATATTGATCTCATCCCGTCAGTAGAGGATGCCTGTTTTTTTTTTTAAATGCCTTCCTAACCATCTCAAAAAGCATGCCCCATTCAAGAAGTTTAGAACCAGGAACAGATAAAACCCTTGGTTCTCGCCAGACCTGACTGCCCTTAACCATTGTATGTTTGTTTTATTCCATGTGTAACTCTGTGTTGTTATATGTGTCCAACTGCTTTGCTTCATCTTGGCCAGGTCACAGTTGTAAATGAGAACTTGTTCTTAACTTGCCTACCTGGTTAAATAAAGGTGAAATAAAAATAAAATAAATAAAAGCTTCTAAAGCCATGACATCGTTTTATGGAATTTTCCAAGCTGCATAAAGGCACAGTCAACTTAGTGTATGTACACTTCTGACCCACTGGAATTGTGATACCGTGAATTATAAGTCAAATAATCTGTCTGTAAACAATTGTTTGAAAAATGACTTGTGTCATTCACAAAGTTGATGTCCTAACCAACTTGCCAAAACCATTGTTTGTTTAACAGGACATTTGTGGAGTGGTTGAAAAACAAGTTTTAATGACTCCAACCTAAGTGTATGTAATCTTCCGACTTCAACTGTATATCTTGGTTACCTGAGGGCAACCCTCTGGTAGTAGGAAGCTAGCGTCCAGGACGGTGGTGGAGTGGCATAGGTATGCTCCGGGGTAGGCTTCCACTTTGACCTGGTCCGAGGAGATCAGCGGGAGCCTAGCAATTTTGAAGTCGCCTAGGATGGGTATGGGTCGGCGGGGTTGTACCCTCCATTGAGGTTTGGCGAGCTCCGGGGTGGCGCCTGAAGCTGCTTATGTCGTGTGTCGATGTTGTATCTGTTGCTGTGGGTGCTGTCAGACGGATTGTGTTGTAACGGGATGAGGAGGAGTAGACGGTGAAGGAGGAGAGGAAGGAGGAACAAGGGGAGGGGGTGGGACCAAGGGTAGTGGTCCCGGCACATCCGGGCCGGGGTCTAGTGGCTCGGCTCCTGGTCGGGTGTAGGGAAAGTCGATGCCGGACCTCCCTGTGAGAGTGATAGAGACAGTCCGTGGACTCCCCGAGTTTACCATCGTTTGGTGATGTTCTTGAGGGGTCGGTCCAGTGTGAGGAGGAGGGGGAGGAGCCAGAGTGTGAGGTGGACTTGTGGTGGATACAGGGTGGGCCTGTGAGCCTCCGTGTTCTCCATCCATGCCTGTTGAGAGCTCGGTCACTGCACTTATGAAGATCAAATCAAATAAAATAAAATAAAATGTATTTATATAGCCCTTCGTACATCAGCTGATATCTCAAAGTGCTGTACAGAAACCCAGCCTAAAACCCCAAACAGCAAGCAATGCAGGTGTAGAAGCACGGTGGCTCGAAAAAACTCCCTGGAAAGGCCAAAACCTAGGAAGAAACCTAGAGAGGAACCAGGCTATGTGGGGTGGCCAGTCCTCTTCTGGCTGTGCCGGGTGGAGATTATAACAGAACATGGCCAAGATGTTAAAATGTTCATAAATGACCAGCATGGTCGAATAATAATAAGGCAGAACAGTTGAAACTGGAGCAGCAGCACGGTCAGGTGGACTGGGGACAGCAAGGAGTCATCATGTCAGGTAGTCCTGGGGCATGGTCCTAGGCCTCAGGTCCTCAGAGAGAGAGAAAGAAAGAGAGGAGAGAATAAGAGAATGCACACTTAGATTCTCACAGGACACTGAATAGGACAGGAGAAGTACTCCAGATATAACAAACTGACCCTAGCCCCCCGACACATAAACTACTGCAGCATAAATACTGGAGGCTGAGACAGGAGGGGTCAGGAGACACTGTGGCCCCATCCGAGGACAACCCCGGACAGGGCCAAACAGGAAGGATATAACCCCACCCACTTTGCCAAAGCACAGCCCCCACACCACTAGAGGGATATCTTCAACCACCAACTTACCATCCTGAGACAAGGCTGAGTATAGCCCACAAAGATCTCCGCCATGGCACAACCCAAGGGGGGGCGCCAACCCAGACAGGACTACCACATCAGTGAATCAACCCACTCAGGTGACGCACCCCTTCCAGGGACGGCATGAGAGAGCCCCAGTAAGCCAGTGACTCAGCCCCTGTAACAGGGTTAGAGGCAGAGAATCCCAGTGGAAAAGGGGAACCGGCCAGGCAGAGACAGCAAGGGCGGTTCGTTGCTCCAGAGCCTTTCTGTTCACCTTCCCACTCCTGGGCCAGACTACACTCAATCATATGACCCACTGAAGAGATGAGTCTTCAGTAAAGACTTAAAGGTTGAGAACGAGTTTGCGTCTCTGACATGGGTAGGCAGACCGTTCCATAAAAATGGTGCTCTATAGGAGAAAGCCCTGCCACCAGCTGTTTGCTTAGAAATTCTAGGGACAATTAGGAGGCCGGCGTCTTGTGACCATAGCGTACGTGTAGGTTTGTACGGCAGGACCAAATCAGAGAGATGGGTAGGAGCAAGCCCATGTAATGCTTTGTAGGTTAGCAGTAAAACCTTGAAATCAGCCCTTGCTTTGACAGGAAGCCAGTGTAGAGAGGCTAGCACTGGAGTAATATGATCAAATTTCTTGGTTCTAGTCAGGATTCTAGCAGCCGTATTTAGCACTAACTGAAGTTTATTTAGTGCTTTGTCCGGGTAGCCGGAAAGTAGAGCATTGCAGTAGTCTAACCTAGAAGTGACAAAAGCATGGATTAATTTTTTCTGCATCATTTTTGGACAGAAAGTTTCTGATTTTTGCAATGTTACGTAGATGGAAAAAAGCTGTCCTTGAAATGGTCTTGATATGTTCTTCAAAAGAGAGATCAGGGTCCAGAGTAACGCCGAGGTCCTTCACAGTTTTATTTGAGACGACTGTACAACCATTAAGATTAATTGTCAGATTCAACAGAAGATCTCTTTTTCTTGGGACCTAGAAAAAGCATCTCTGTTTTGTCCGAATTTAAAAGTAGAAAGTTTGCAGCCATCCACTTCCTTATGTCTGAAACACATGCTTCTAGCAAGGGCAATTTTAGGGCTTCACCATGTTTCATTGAAATGTACAGCTGTGTGTCATCCGCATAGCAGTGAAAGTTAACATTATGTTTTCGAATGACATCCCAAGAGGTAAAATGTATAGTGAAAACAATAGTGGTCCCAAAACGGAACCTTGAGGAACACCGAAATTTACAGTTGATTTGTCAGAGGACAAACCATTCACAGAGACAAACTGATATCTTTCCGACAGATAAGATCTAAACCAGGCCAGAACGTGTCCGTGTAGACCAATTTGAGTTTCCAATCTCTCCAAAAGAATGTGGTGATCGATGGTATCAAAAGCAGCACTAAGGTCTAGGAGCACGAGGACAGATGCAGAGCCTCGGTCCGATGCCATTAAAATGTAATTTACCACCTTCACAAGTGCCGTCTCAGTGCTATGATGGGGTCTAAAACCAGACTGAAGCATTTCGTATACATTGTTTGTCTTCAGGAAGGCAGTAAGTTGCTGCGCAACAGCCTTTTCTAAAATTTTTGAGAGGAAAGGAAGATTCGATATAGGCCGATAGTTTTTTATATTTTCTGGGTCAAGGTTTGGCTTTTTCAAGAGAGGCTTTATTACTGCCACTTTTAGTGAGTTTGGTACACATCCGGTGGATAGAGAGCCGTTTATTATGTTCAACATAGGAGGGCCAAGCACAGGAAGCAGCACTTTCATCAGTTTAGTTGGGATAGGGTCCAGTATGCAGCTTGAAGGTTTAGAGGCCATGATTATTTTCATCATTGTGTCAAGAGATATAGTACTAAAACACTTGAGCGTCTCTCTTGATCCTAGGTCCTGGCAGAGTTGTGCAGACTCAGGACAACTGGTCTTTGAAGGAATACGCAGATTTAAAGAGGAGTCCGTAATTTGCTTTCTAATAATCATAATCTTTTCTTCAAAGAAGTTCATGAATTTATCACTGCTAAAGTGAAAGTCATCCTCTCTTGGGGAATGCTGCTTTTTAGTTAGCTTTGCGACAGTATCAAAAAGGAATTTCGGATTTTTCTTATTTTCCTCAATTAAGTTAGAAAAATAGGATGATCGAGCAGCAGTAAGAGCTCTTCGGTACTGCACGGTACTGTCTTTCCAAGCTAGTCGGAAGACTTCCAGTTTGGTGTGGCGCCATTTCCGTTCCAGTTTTCTGGAAGCTTGCTTCAGAGCTCGGGTATTTTCTGTGTACCAGGGAGCTAGTTTCTTATGAGAAATGTTTTTAGTTTTTAGGGGTGCAACTGCATCTAGGTTATTGCGCAAGGTTAAAACCTCTTCATTCTACCCCCTCCTTTTTCGAACATTCTGTTAAAAATCGCGCAACATTTCAGCGTCCTGCTACTCATGCCAGGAATATAGTATATGCATATGATTAGTATGTGTGGATAGAAAACACTCTGAAGAAAACTGGTTAAATCACGGCTGTGACTATAACAGAGCGTGTGTTTCATCGAAAAGCGCAAGAAAAACTGGTCACTGAAAGCTGAAAAAAGTATCCATGCGCCACTTTCATGTATTGTTTAAAGGACACCAAATTGAATATGGACACGGATGCAATTCCTACAGCTTCCACACGATGTCAAAAACGTAATTTTCATTGACAAAAATCCTTTGAGACATGACCAATAGATCCGTCATTCCATCCAGCCTACAACAATCGATTTTGGAAGATTGAAAAATGGACATTGTTTTCTTGAGTAGCTGCTATTGAATACAGATCGGCCAGTGATCAATTTGATCGCTTATTAACGTTTACAAATACCTAAAGTTGGGTTACAAAAGTAGGTTAAAGTGTTTTGTCAAAGAATATAGGCAACTTATATAATTTTTAAAAATGACGTTGCGTGTTGGAAGATAGCTTTTTTCCTGAACTAGAAAGGCTATACAAATGGATATTTTGGGCATACATGGACGGATTTAATCGGGAAAAATACCAATTTGTGATGTTTATGGAACATATAGGAGTGCCAACAAAGAATATCATCAAAGGTAATGAATGTTTTATATTAGCGCCGGCTACGCTAATTATTTTGTTTACGTCCCCTTCAGGTGTATTGGGGTGTTGCATGCTATCAGATAATAGCTTCTCATGCTTTTGCCGAAAAGCATTTTAAAAATCTGACTTGTTGGCTAGATTCACAACGAGTGTAGCTTTAATTCAATACCCTGCATGTGTATTTTAATGAACGTTTGAGTTTTAACGAGTACATTTAGCATTTAGCGTATCGCATTTGCATTTCCAGGTGCCTAGTTGAGACGTCTGCGTCTCAAGTAGGATCAAGAGGTTAAATTGAGTTCCTCAGTTAGGTGGTTAAGTGATTTTTGTCCTCTGGTGTCCTTGGGTAGACAGGGGGAATCTGGAAGGACATCAAGGTTTCTTTGTATTGTCTGTGAATTTATAGCACGACTTTTGATGTTCCTTGGTTGGGGTCTGAGCAGATCATTTGTTGCAATTGCAAACGTAATAAAATGGTGGTCCGATAGTCCACGATTATGAGGAAAAACATTAAGATCCACAACATTTATTCCATGGGACAAAACTAGGTCCAGCGTATGACTGTGACAGTGAGTGGGTCCAGAGACATGTTGGACAAAACCCACTGAGTCGATGATGGCTCCAAAAGCCTTTTGGAGTGGTTCTGTGGACTTTTCCATGTGAATATTAAAGTCACCAAAGATTAGAATATTATCTGCTATGACTACAAGGTCCGATAGGAATTCAGGGAACTCAGTGAGGAACGCTGTATATGGCCCAGGAGGCCTGTAAACAGTAGCTATAAAAAGTGATTAAGTAGGCTGCAAAGATTTCATGACTAGAAGCTCAAAAGACGAAAATGTCTTTTTTTTTTTTTGTAAATTGAAATTTGCTATCGTAAATGTTAGCAACACCTCCGCCTTTGCGGGATGCACGGGGGATATGTTCACTAGTGTAGCCAGGAGGTGAGGCCTCATTTAACACAGTAAATTCATCAGGCTTAAGCCATGTTTCAGTCAGGCCAATCACATCAAGATTGTGATCAGTGATTAGTTCATTGACTATAATTGCCTTTGAAGTAAGGGATCTAACATTAAGTAGCCCTATTTTTGAGATGTGAGGTATCATGATCTCTTTCAATAATGACAGGAATGGAGGTGGTCTTTAGCCTAGTGAGATTACTAAGGCGAACACCGCCATGTTTAGTTTTGCCCAAACTAGGTCGAGGCACAGACACGGTCTCAATGGGGATAGCTGAGCTGACTACGCTGACTGTGCTGGTGGCAGACTCCACTATGCTGGCAGGCTGGCTAACAGCCTGCTGCCTGGCCTGCACCCTATTTCATTGTGGAGCTAGAGGAGTTAGAGCCCTGTCTATGTTGGTAGATAAGATGAGAGCACCCCTCCAGCTAGGATGGAGTCCGTCACTCCTCAGCAGGTCAGGCTTGGTCCTGTTTGTGGGTGAGTCCCAGAAAGAGGGCCAATTATCTACAAATTCTATCTTTTGGGAGGGGCAGAAAACAGTTTTCAACCAGCGATTGAGTTGTGAGACTCTGCTGTAGAGCTCATCACTCCCCCTAACTGGATGGCTTCATCTATGATTTCCCTGTATTCCTGGTCCAGCGGTGGGGTTGGGGGGTGGGGGGAGGGTTTCTTGAGGGGTGGAGGGGGGAGGCCGTTGACCTTAGCTGCAAGCAGGTCGACCATCCTTTCAATCCTCTGTGTCACACCTGTTATGGGTATGACGGGTTGTTCTGGTTGCCTTTTTGGGTGGTGTGTGGACCTCCAACTCTAATCCCATGTCGTCTTGCGCCGACTCATCCCTGTCCACCCTGGTTCGGGCATGGTCAGTGGGGAGGCCTGGCCGGCCCTTTTTCTCCGGCTGAGTCCCAACTCGTTCCACCCTGGTTTGGATTTGGTCGGGTGTGGGAAGCTCAGAAGCCACCATCCCTTCCTCGGTCCTTTCCTGCCCAGTCACCCTGGTTGGGTATGATCAGGGCTAGGGTCGGACCAGGTCGTGTTCCTCATCGGAAACTCTCCCTGTGCCACCTGGGTTTAGCTTTCGCTGGGTCTCTGGGGTTCCGGGGATGGTGGTGTTGGCCTGTTGCTCTTGTTGGACCATTTCATCCCTTTCGAGCGGTCTGAGGGGCTCCCCCCTTTGTACCACTGTTCAGAATCTCCTCCGTGTCCTTGGTTGTCAGATGTTACTATGGAATACTGAAGTATAATTACAAGCATTTTAAGTGTCAACAGCTTTTATTGACAATTACATGAAGTTGATGCAAAGAGTCAATATTTGCAGTGTTGACCCTTCTTTTTCAAGACCTCTGCCCTGGCATGCTGTTAATTAACTTCTGGGCCACATCCTGAATGATGGCAGCCCATTCTTGTATAATCAATGCTTGGAGTTTGTGTGTTTTTGTTTGTCCACCCATCTCTTGAGGATTGACCACACGTTCTAAATGGGATTAAAACCTCTCTAGGCTAGGTGGGACACTACCGTCCCACCTGACCAACATCCAGTCAAAGTGCAGGGCGCCAAATTCAAAGTACAGAATTTTTAATATTTACAATTCTTGAAAATACACATGCAATATGTCAAAATAAAGCTTAACTTCTTGGTAATCCAGCCAAGGTGTCAGATTTCAAAAAGGCTTTACAGCAAAAACAAACCATGCGATTATCTGAAGACAGCGCCCCGAATACAAAGCATGAAAAACATTTTTCAACCAGGCAGGTGCGCCACGAAAGTCAGAAATAGCGAGATAATAAATGCCTTACCTTTGACGTTCTTCTTTTGTTTGCACTCCAAAAGGTACCAGCTACACCACAAATGGTCATTTTGTTCGATTAAGTCCTTCTTTACATCTCCAAAAACTTAGTTTTGCTGGCACGCTTCATTCAATAATCCACCGGTGTCCCTCCTTCAAAATGCATCCAAAATGAATACCAAAATTTACCAATAAACTTCTCCAAAGAAGTCAAACAACATTTAAAATCAAACCTCAGGTACCCCGATACGTAAATAAATTATACAATTTAAGACAGAGAATCGTTATTGCCTTTACCGGAGATAAACAACAAAGAATGTGCTGTCATCCAAGCGCATGAAAACACTACAGCCAAAATGGGAGCCACTTAGAAAAACTACAAATTCTAGCTCATTTTTCCAAAAATAAGCCTGAAACTCTTTCTGAAGACTGTTGACATCTAGTGGAAGCCCTAGGAACTGCAATCTGGGAGGTTTTCACCTCATAATAAACATGACAGCCATTGGAAACATTGGTAGGCTGAAATATGTTTTTCTTTTGGATGGTTTGTCCTCGGGTTTTTGCCTGCCATATCAGTTCTGTTATCCACATAGACATTTTAACAGTTTTAGAAACTTTAGAGTGTTTTCTATCCAAATCTACCAATTGTATGCATATCCTAGCTTCTGAGCCTGATTAACAGGCAGTTTACTTTGGGCATGCTTTTCATCCACATGTCAAAATACTGCCCCCTAGCCCAGATTATTAATGAAATCAAGGAAAGAAAAAAACAGGAGGGACCAAGACATTACAGTAGGGTCCCAGGGGGGGGGGGGGGGGTTAGACACTAGTGTCACTGAGGTTAGGTTTAGACAATGGTGTCACTGAGGTCAGGGTTAGGGCAGGGGAATATTCTCTAGGCACAGGCCACACTGGGCTTAGGTTAAGGCACAGGCCCCACTTAGGTTATGCTTAGGCACAGGCCCCACTGGGGTTAGGATTAGGCACAGGTAGCACTGGGTTTAGGTTTAGGCACAGGCCAAATGTAGGATATGCTTAGGCCCAGTCCCCACTGGGGTTATTTTTAGGCACAGGCCCCACTGAGGTTATGCTTAGGCACAGGCCCCACTGAGGTTATGCTTAGGCACAGGCCCCACTGAGGTTAGGATTAGGCACAGGCCCCACTGGGGTTAGGTTTAGGCACATTGTCACTGGGGTTAGGTCAAAGGGTGAGGGGAATATTCTGTCTTCGGCTGGGGTAACCAACTAACTACAGGAGCCTGTTTATATTTCACTGTGGGGGAGGGAACAGAAAGGAGAAAACCACTGTCTCAATTAATATAGGAAAGTATAAGTGCTTATAAGAAGCAGGGGGTGAACCATTTATATTCTCCCTACATACAACAGGACAGAAATAAGGTAAGGAAGTATATTCCTGTAAACCATACACACAACGTCAAACCAAACAAATCAATAAATATAATAATTTCATAGGCAGTGTTTTCTAACCCTCTTCTATTTCATTACCACACAGGTCATGTCCGCTGCCACTCCTAGAGGTCAGCAGCAGATGATGTTTAAACAACAGGTAAGTGGAGACTTATATTCGTTTTAGTCACAGGCACAATTGAGGTTAAACTTTTATTGTGAAGTTCCCTTTTTCTAATTTATGACAGGTTTTCCTTTTGAAGGTTAAGTGAAGCCCCAGCTAAAACAAGAATACAAGGTGCCAGGTGATTTATAATTTCTAATTTAAGCCCATTGGATCAAAAGTCTTAATAACCTTTAATCCAATATCTTTCTGTCCTTGCAGTTTTCAACCAAAAAACTAAAATTGTGACATAATCCACATTGTGTCTGTGGGTTAAGGTGAGAGTCGGGAATAAGGCTCTGTGGGTTAAGGTGAGAGTCAGGAATAAGGTTCTGTGGGTTAAGGTTGGGGGTGAGGTTAGGGTTAGGGTTCTGTGGCTTAAGGTCAGGAGCAGGGTTATGTGGGTTAAGGTTAGGGTTAGGGTTCTGTGGCTTAAGGTCAGGAGCAGGGTTATGTGGGTTAAGGTTAGGGTGAAGTTGGGGTTAGGATAAGGGTCGAGGTCTGTTGTCTCTGCCTGGTCCTGGATGCTGTAGGGGACAGGAAGGGTATGGGAGTTAGGAGAAGGAGGCAGTCGATGGTTGGTGATGCTGGCCCTGAAATCTCAGCCATCGCCTGGAATAGCCCCTCCTCCTCAAAGCCCTAAACAGTGTTTGTGTAGCTGCAGTGAAATCTGTATGTTGTGTGCATAATCTATGAAAACGGATGAGTTGGGATTTGACAATCCCCCTAAAAGTATCTTTGGGGAGTTAGCTAGATCGGTAAAGTACTGCATGTGTGTCTGTGTCTTTAAAGTAGAACTTAGTGTGGAGGGAAACTGAAGAAGCTGAAGGTTCTGGAAAGAAAACAGTGGTGTCCAAAATGTTAATGTGTTAATGACATATTTCATTGTAATGGTGGGATGATGGTTATTCAGTATATCTATAAATGTAGTGAAGATATTGTAGTGAAGATATTAGTGACGATATTGTCCAGGTAATGTTAGTAGAACACTGAGCAATGAGCATTTGGCCAACGCTGTTGTCTCCCAGTCCGCCATGTATATATTGGCGTAAGCTGTGGCAAACTTCTTGCCCATTGCTGTCCCATAAGTCTGTAGGTAGTGTTTGTGGTTGAATGTGAAGTCATTGTGTCTGAGGCCCAGTTCAAGTAGTTCTAGCACATGTGTGGCTGGTCTCTGTGTGTCTGGATATCTTCGGAGTGCTGCATCCTCTACTGTTATACCTGATGGTATGTTTGTGTAGAGGGAGTCTATGTCTATGGTAAACAAGTATGCATGGGCTGGGACTGAGATGGTGTGAAGTGTGTCTATGTATCCTGGATGGAGCTGGCCTGTTTCTGTGAGATGGGGTTGAGGAAATGGTCTACAAACTCAGCTGCCGGCGAGGACTGACTCTCACATTCTGAGATGATTGGTCTCCCCGGAAAGACCTGGCTGTCTGTTTCTGGTGCTTCATGAATTTTTGGTAGAAGATAGAAACATCTCTGTCTAAGTGTGCTTGGTCCATCTAGATATTGATTTTGTTTCGTAATGTCTGACTAGTGTGACTGTATGCATCTGAGTGGAATGGGAGTGTAGTGTAATGTGTTGGAGAGTTGCCGGTTTGCTTCCAGGAGGTATTGTTGGTTATCCATTATCATTATCTTCTGCTTTGAATGTAATATGTTTGTTTGAACGTAGGTTTGCCATATATAATCTTTATTCTAGAGTAATGTTATGTGTAGTGGTAGAGGTATGCAGAGCTCGGATAATCTGTGTGTTGGTTTTAATAAGTTTTCTGATTGGTTGTGATAGTGGTTCCCATTTGGATTTGATGGTTAAATGGTTGAGTTCTTCTTAAGTCAGAGGTGTAGTGGAAGTGGTCTAAGACTTCTACTTTACCTGTGGATGTCCCTTTGGAGGTCCCCCCAGTCCGACCGCATCAGTGGGGGGACGAAGGACATCCCCCTTTCCAGCAGACGAGCCTCAGAAGGTGATAAAACAAAGGCAGTGGAGAGATTCTTAAAATGTGTGTATTGGGGGAGGGGCTATGCTGTCAGCGTTCACTCCTCTACCACTGCGTGGCTCAATGTTTGAGGATCTTAGTGGCTGTAGTTAGTGTCCAATGTATAATGTCATGTTTATCAGTGATGAATTCTGAGTGCTGTATTTCCAGTAAGGTATTGTAATGTGTAGCAATGTAGGCGCTGATAAGCTTAAAGCATGTCTTTCTGTGGATGTGAGAATGGGTGAAAAATGTATGATTGGCCAGTAGATGGTGGCATTGGGATACATCACTGTGGCTTTACTGTGGAGTATCTGTAATTGACTGATGGGTGTGGATTATCTTTCCTGGTCTTTGTTATTGAGCCGCAAAGCCAGTAGAAGAACCTTATCATTGGGTTTGTAGGAGATTTGGTCAATACCCAGTGATGTCATGAAATTGTGCTCCTGTACAACTGTTGAATATGTTTATAGGGGTGTGGTGGAATTCTACTGAGATTGGACACTCCAATAATGATCATCGGTTTGTGTGAGTTGATGTGCCAGGCCTTAATCATCCTGGTATTAATGTCTAGTAGGCCGGTACAGTGGTCTGGGTGATTCTGGAGATATTGGGGTGGATTGTCTAGGTACAAGGATGGGAGAGAGTCTAATCAGGTGGTCTATTACTTTATTTTTATTAGTTTATTAGTGCCCCAAAAGGGTGTGGTGAATGTAGAGTTTCTAGACTGTGGAGTTAAGTATTGATGATGTTTCAGCTTAGGTTAGGGGAAATAAGCTGTTACCCACAAGGAGTGCAGAGTGCATGGGCACACAGAGAATTACCCCCTTAATTTTATGAACCTCTAGTTAAAACCCCTGTATAATTTTAAGGAATTTAAAAAATAGGTGAGGTGGTCCTATAACGCTGAAAACTTCCAACCAGAATATAGGGGAGTCCCTTGTAATGTTTATTAATGGTCACTAGATGGCATAAATTCTCATTAACAGCGCACCATAAAACAGCTGGCACCAAGTGCCTTTCTCAATGGTACACCCCATATATATTTTTTCCTTCAGGGGATACGAACCAGCAATGTACTGGTCACTCTCCCCACTGGGCTACCATGGTCAGGTGCATAGCATTTAACATGGATAGAATGTTTGTAAACTATACTTTTAGTTGGGAGGAGATGACAACAACCACACCAATCCTCAAAACATTTACATCCTCATATACATAAATGTTAAATAAATATATTAAATATATGTATATATATACACACACACACATATATATATATATGTATGTGTGTATATATTTATGTGTGTGTGTCTGTGTGTATATATTTGTGTGTGTGTATATATATATATATATACACACACACACACACACACACACACACACACACACACACACACACACACATATATATACAGTGCCTTGCGAAAGTATTCGGCCCCCTTGAACTTTGCGACCTTTTGCCACATTTCAGGCTTCAAACATAAAGATATAAAACTGTATTTTTTTGTGAAGAATCAACAACAAGTGGGACACAATCATGAAGTGGAACGACATTTATTGGATATTTCAAACTTTTTTAACAAATCAAAAACTGAAAAATTGGGCGTGCAAAATTATTCATCCCCCTTAAGTTAATACTTTGAAGCGGCACCTTTTGCTGTGATTACAGCTGTAAGTCGCTTGGGGTATGTCTCTATCAGTTTTGCACATCGAGAGACTGAAATTTTTTCCCATTCCTCCTTGCAAAACAGATCGAGCTCAGTGAGGTTGGATGGAGAGCATTTGTGAACAGCAGTTTTCAGTTCTTTCCACAGATTCTCGATTGGATTCAGGTCTGGACTTTGACTTGGCCATTCTAACACCTGGATATGTTTATTTTTGAACCATTCCATTGTAGATTTTGCTTTATGTTTTGGATCATTGTCTTGTTGGAAGACAAATCTCCGTCCCAGTTTCAGGTCTTTTGCAGACTCCATCAGGTTTTCTTCCAGAATGGTCCTGTATTTGTCTCCATCCATCTTCCCATCATTTTTAACCATCTTCCCTGTCCCTGCTGAAGAAAAGCAGGCCCAAACCATGATGCTGCCACCACCATGTTTGACAGTGGGGATGGTGTGTTCAGCTGTCTTGCTTTTACGCCAAACATAACGTTTTGCATTGTTGCCAAAAAGTTCAATTTTGGTTTCATCTGACCAGAGCACCTTCTTCCACATGTTTGGTGTGTCTCGCAGGTGGCTTGTGGCACACTTTAAACAACACTTTTTATGGATATCTTTAAGAAATGGCTTTCTTCTTGCCACTCTTCCATTAAGGCCAGATTTGTGCAATATACGACTGATTGTTGTCCTATGGACAGAGTCTCCCACCTCAGCTGTAGATCTCTGCAGTTCATCCAGAGTGATAATGGGCCTCTTGGCTGCATCTCTGATCAGTCTTCTCCTTGTATGAGCTGAAAGTTTAGACGGACGGCCAGGTCTTGGTAGATTTGCAGTGATCTGATACTCCTTCCATTTCAATATTATCGCTTGCACAGTGCTCCTTGGGATGTTTAAAGCTTGGGAAATCTTTTTGTATCCAAATCCGGCTTTAAACTTCTTCACAACAGTATCTCGGACCTGCCTGGTGTGTTCCTTGTTCTTCATGATGCTCTCTGCGCTTTTAACGGACCTCTGAGACTATCACAGTGCAGGTGCATTTATACGGAGACTTGATTACACACAGGTGGATTGTATTTATCATCATTAGTCATTTAGGTCAACATTGGATCATTCAGAGATCCTCACTGAACTTCTGGAGAGAGTTTGCTGCACTGAAAGTAAAGGGGCTGAATAATTTTGCACGCCCAATTTTTCAGTTTTTGATTTGTTAATTTAAAAACAAATATCCAATAAATGTCGTTCCACTTCATGATTGTGTCCCACTTGTTGTTGATTCTTCACAAAAAAATACAGTTTTATATCTTTATGTTTGAAGCCTGAAATGTGGCAAAAGGTCGCAAAGTTTAAGGGGGCCGAATACTTTCGCAAGGCACTGTATATGTATGTGTGTATATATTTACGTGTGTGTGTGTGTGTGTGTGTGTGTGTGTGTGTATATTTGTGTGTGTGTGTGTGTATATATGTGTGTGTGTATATATTTGTGTGTGTATATTAAGCCATTTTGTCACAACTTTGGAAGTATGCTTGGGGTCATTGTCCATTTGGAAGACCCATTTGCGACCAAGCCTTAAATTCCTGACTGATGTCTTGAGATGTTGCTTAAATATATCCACATAATTTTCCTGCCTCATGATGCCATCTATTTTGTGAAGTGCACCAGTCCCTCCTGCAGCAATGCACTCCCACAACATGATGCTGCCACCCCCACCTGCCAAAGCAGCAGCTACTCTTTCTGGGGTCAAGCAAAATTAAGGCAGTTTATACAATTTTAAAACATTACAATAGATTCACAGAGTTCACAAGACACTCTGTGCCCTCAGGCCCCTACTCCACCACTGTCACATATCTACAGTACTAAATCCATGTATATGTATAGTGCGTGTGTTATTGTGTGTGTGTGCGCATGTGTCCGTGCCAATGTTTGTGTTGCTTCACAGTCCCCGCTGTTCCATAAAGTGTTTTTAAATGTAAATTTACTGCTTGCGTCAGGTACTTGATGTGGAATAGATTTCCATGTATCCATGGCTCTATGTAGTACTGTGTGCCTCCCATAGTCTGTTCTGGACTTCGGGACTGTGAAGAGACCTCTTGTAGCATGTCTTGTGGGGCATGCATGGGTGTCCTAGCTGTGTGCCAGTAGTTTAGACAGACAGCTCGTGTACATTCAACATGTCAATACCTCTCATAAACAAAAGTAGTGATGAAGTCAATCTCTCCTCTACTTTGAGCCAGGAGAGATTGACGTGCATATTATTAATCAAATCAAACCAAATGTATTTATATAGCCCTTCGTACATCAGCTGATATCTCAAAGTGCTGTACAGAAACCCAGCCTAAAACCCCAAACAGCAAGCAATGCAGGTGTAGAAGCACCTATTAATGTTAGCTCTCTGTGTACATCCAAGGACCAGCCGTGTTGCCCTGTTCAGAGCCAATTGCAATTTTCCTAAATACTTTTTTGTGGCACCTGACCACATGACTGAACAGTAGTCAAGGTGCGACAAAACTAGGGCCTGTAGAACATGCCTTGTTCATAGTGTTGTTTAGAAGACAGAGCATCGCTTTATTATAGACAGACTTCTCCCCATCTTAGCGACTACTGAATCACTATGTTTTGACCATGACAGTTTACAATCTAGTGTTACTCCCAGCAGTTTAGTCATGTCAACTTGTTCAATTTCCACATTATTTATTACAATATTTAGTTGAGTTTTAGGGTTTAGTGAGTGTTTTGTTCCAAATACAATGCTTTCAGTTTTAGAAATATTTAGGGCTAACTTATTCCTTGCCACCCGCTCTGAAAATAACTGCAGCTCTTTGTTTCTTTGTTGAGTATTGCAGTCATTTCAGTTGTTGTAGTAGTTGACGTGTACAGTGTTGAGTCATTCGCATACATAGATCTCTGGCTTTACCCAGTCAGTGGCATGTCGTTAGTAACAATTGAAAAAAGCAATGGGCTTAAACAGCTACCCTGGGGAATTCCTGATTCTAACTGGATTATATTCGATAAGCTTCCATTAAAGAACACCCTCTGTGTTTTGTTAGACAAGTAGCTCTTTATCCACATTATATCAGGGGGTGTAAAGCCATAACACATCGGTTTTTCCAGCAGCAGACTATGATCGATAATGTCAAAAGCTGCACTTAAGTCCAAGAAGACAGCCCCCACAATCATTTTATCATCAATTTCTCTCAGCCAATCATCAGTCATTTGTGTAAGTGCTGTGCTTGTTGAGTGTCCTTCCTTATACACATGTTGAAAGTCTGTTGTCAATTTGTTTACTGTAAAATAGCATTGTATTTGGTCAAACACAATTTTTTCCAGAAGTTTACTAAGGGTTAGTAACAGGCTGATTGGTCAGCTATTTGAGCCAGTAAAGGGAGCTTTACTATTCTTGGGTAGCGGAATGACTTTCGCTTCCCTCCAGGTCTGAGTGCACAAGCTCTCTAGTAGGCTTAAATTGAAGATGTGGCAAATAGGAGTGGCAATATCGTCTGCTATTATCCTCAGTATTTTCCATCTAGATTGTCAGACCCCTTTGGCTTGTCATTGTTGATCGACAACAACAAAAACTCACCTCTTCCAGTTTACCTAACCCGAAGGGGATAGGGTTAGGTAAATAGGTATAGAGGTTAGGTAGCTAGCTATAGGGTTAGGTAGCTGGGAAAATGGGATAGGTAGCTAGGTAGATGGTTAGGGTTAGGTAGCTGGGTGTAGATGACTTAGGGATAGGTAGCTGGGTTAGGTATAGGCAGATGGATTAGGTAGCTGGGCAGATGGGTTAGGTAGCAGGGCAGATGGGTTAGGTAGCAGGGCAGATGGGTTAGGTAGCTGGGTAGATGGGTTAGGTAGCTGGGTAGATGGTTAGGTAGCTGGATAGATGGTTAGGTAGCTGGGCAGATGGTTAGGTAGCTGGGCAGATGGGTTAGGTAGCTGGGCAGATGGGTTAGGTAGCTAGGTAGATGTTAGGGTTATGTAGCTGGGTAGATGGTTAGGTAGCTGGGCAGATGCTTTAGGCAGCTGGGCAGATGGGTTAGGTAGCTGGGCAGATGGGTTAGGTAGCTGGGCAAATGGGTTAGGTAGCTGGGCAAATGGGTTAGGTAGCTGGGCAGATGGGTTAGGTAGCTGGGTAGATGGGTTAGGTAGCTGGGCAGATGGGTTAGGTAGCTGGGCAGATGGGTTAGGTAGCTAGGTAGATGTTAGGGTTATGTAGCTGGGTAGATGGTTAGGTAGCTGGGCAGATGCTTTAGGCAGCTGGGCAGATGGGTTAGGTAGCTGGGCAGATGGGTTAGGTAGCTGGGCAAATGGGTTAGGTAGCTGGGCAGATGGGTTAGGTAGCTGGGTAGATGGGTTAGGTAGCTGGGTAGATGGTTAGGTAGCTGGATAGATGGTTAGGTAGCTGGGCAGATGGGTTAGGTAGCTGGGCAGATGGGTTAGGTAGCTGGGCAGATGGGTTAGGTATCTGGGCAGATGGGTTAGGTAGCTGGGCAGATGGGTTAGGTAGCTGGGTAGATGGGTTAGGTAGCTGGATGGATGGTTAGGTAGCTGGGCAGATGTTTTAGGAAGCTGGGCAGATGGGTTAGGTAGCTGGGTAGATGGTTAGGTAGCTGGGCAGATGGGTTAGGTAGCAGGGCATATGGGATAGATAGCTGGGTAGATAGTTAGGAAACTGGGTAGATGGGTTAGGTTTAGGTAGCTGGGAAAATGGGACAGGTAGATGGGTAAATGGTTGGGGTTAGGTAGCTGGGTGTAGATGGTATAGAGTTGGGTAGCTGGTTGTAGATTACTTAGGGATAGGCAGGTGGGTTAGGTATAGGCAGATGGGTTAGATAGCTGGGCAGATTGGTTAGGTAGCTGGGCAGATGGGTTAGGTAGCTGGGTAGATGGGTTAGGTAGCTGGGCAGATGGTTAGGTAGCTCGGCAGATGGGTTAGGTAGTTGAGTAGATGGGTTAGGTAGCTGGGCAGATGGTTAGGTAGCTGGGCAGATGGGTTAGGTAGCTGAGTAGATGGGTTAGGTAGCTGGGCAGATAGGTTAGGTAGCTGGGTAGATGGTTAGGTAGCTGGGCAGATGGGTTAGGTAGCTGGGTAGATGGGTTAGGTAGCTGGGCAGATGGGTTAGGTAGCTGGGTAGATGGGTTAGTTAGCTGGGTAGATGGTTAGGTAGCTGGGCAGATGTTTTAGGAAGCTGGGCAGATGGGTTAGGTAGCTGGGTAGATGGTTAGGTAGCTGGGCAGACGGGTTAGTTAGCTGGGTAGATGGGTTAGGTAGCTGGGCAGATGGGTTAGGTAGCTGGGTAGATGGGTTAGTTAGCTGGGTAGATGGTTAGGAAGCTGGGCAGATGTTTTAGGAAGCTGGGCAGATGGGTTAGGTAGCTGGGTAGATGGTTAGGTAGCTGGGCAGATGGGATAGGTAGCTTGGTATATGTTAGGGTTAGGCAGCTGGGTAGATGGTTAGGTAGCTGGGCAGATGGGATAAGTAGCTGGGTATATGGGTTAGGTAGCTGGGTGTAGAATGTATAGAGTTAGGAAGCTGGTTGTAGATTACATAGGGATATGTAGCTGGGTTAGGTATAGGCAGATGGGTTAGGTAGCTGGGCAGATGGGTTAGGTAGCTGGGCAGATGGGTTAGGTAGCTGGGCATATGGGTTAGGTAGCTGGGTAGATGGTTAGGTAGCTGGGCAGATGGTTAGGTAGCTGGGCAGATGGTTTAGGTAGTTGGGCAGATGGCTAGGTAGCTGGGTAGATGGGTTAGGTAGCTGGGTAGATGGTTAGGTAGCTGGGCAGATGGGTTAGGTAGCAGGGCATATGGGATAGATAGCTGGGTAGATAGTTAGGAAACTGGGTAGATGGGTTAGGTTTAGGTAGCTGGGTAAATGGAACAGGTAGATGTTTAAATGGTTAGGGTTAGGTAGCTGGTTGTAGATTACTTAGATAGCTGGTGGGTTAGGTATAGGCAGATGGGTTAGATAGCTGGGCAGTTGGGTTAGGTAGCTGGGCAGATGGGTTAGGTAGCTGGGCAGATGGGTTAGGTAGCTGGGCAGATGGTTAGATAGCTGAGCAGATGGGTTAGGTAGCTGAGTAGATGGGTTAGGTAGCTGGGCAGATGGTTAGGTAGCTGGGCAGATGGGTTAGGTAGCTGGGCAGATGGGTTAGGTAGCTGGGTAGATGGTTAGGTAGCTGGGCAGATGGGTTAGGTAGCTGGGTAGATGGGTTAGGTAGCTGGGCAGATGGGTTAGGTAGCTGGGTAGATAGGTTAGTTAGCTGGGTAGATGGTTAGGTAGCTGGGCAGATGTTTTAGGAAGCTGGGCAGATGGGTTAGGTAGCTGGGTAGATGGTTAGGTAGCTGGGCAGATGGGTTAGTTAGCTGGGTAGATGGGTTAGGTAGCTGGGTGGATGGTTAGGAAGCTGGGCAGATATGATAGGTAGCTTGGTATATGTTAGGGTTAGGCAGCTGGGTAGATGGTTAGGTAGCTGGGCAGATGGGATAGGTAGCTGGGTATATGGGTTAGGTAGCTGGGTGTAGAATGTATAGAGTTAGGTAGCTGGTTGTAGATTACATAGGGATATGTAGCTTGGTTAGGTATAGGCAGATGGGTTAGGTAGCTGGGCAGATGGGTTATGTAGCTGGGCAGATGGGTAAGGTAGCTGGGCAGATGGGTTAGGTAGCTGGGTAGATGGTTAGGTAGCTAGGCATATGGTTAGGTAGCTGGGCAGAAGGGTTAGGTAGCTGGGCAGATGGTTAGGTAGCTGGGTAGATGGGTTAGGTAGCTGAGTAGATGGTTAGGTAGCAGGGAATATGGTTAGGTAGCTGGACACTTTTTATAGCTACTGTTTACAGGCCTCCTGGGCCATATACAGCGTTCCTCACTGAGTTCCCTGAATTCCTATCGGACCTTGTAGTCATAGCGGATAATATTCTAATCTTTGGTGACTTTAATATTCACATGGAAAAGTCCACAGACCCACTCCAAAAGGCTGTCGGAGCCATCATCGACTCAGTGGGTTTTGTCCAACATGTCTCTGGACCCACTCACTGTCACAGTCATACGCATATCGGACCACCAATTTTTTACGTTTGCAATTGCAACAAATAATCTGCTCAGACCCCAACCAAGGATCATCAAAAGTTGTGCTATAAATTCACAGACAACACAAAGATTCCTTGATGTCCTTCCAGATTCCCTCTGTCTACCCAAGGACGCCAGAGGACAAAAATCAGTTAACCACCTAACTGAGGAACTCAATTTAACCTTGCGCAATTCCCTAGATGCAGTTGCACCCCTAAAAACTAAAAACATTTCTCATAAGAAACTAGCTCCCTGGTACACAGAAAATACCCGAGCTCTGAAGCAAGCTTCCAGAAAATTGGAACGGAAATGGCGCCACACCAAACTGGAAGTCTTCCTACTAGCTTGGAATGACAGTACTGTGCAGTACCGAAGAGCCCTTACTGCTGCTCGATCATCCTATTTTTCTAACTTAATTGAGGAAAATAAGAACAATCCAAAATTCCTTTTTGATACTGTCGCAAAGCTAACTAGAAAGCAGCATTCCCCAAGAGAGGATGACTTTCACTTTAGCAGTGATAAATTAATGAACTTCTTTGAGGAAAATATTATGATTATTAGAAAGCAAATTACGGACTCCTCCTCCTTCAAAGCTCAGTTGTCCTGAGACTGCACAACTCTGCCAGGACCTAGGATCAAGAGAGACGCTCAAGTGTTTTAGTACTATATCTCTTGGCACAATGATGAAAATATTCATGGCCTCTAAACCTTCAAGCTGCATACTGGACCCTATTCCAACTAAACTACTGAAAGAGCTGCTTCCTGTGCTTGGCCCTCCTATGTTGAACATAATAAACGGCTCTCTATCCACCGGATGTGTACCAAACTCACTAAAAGTGGCAGTAATAAAGCCTCTCTTGAAAAAGCCAAACCTTGACCCAGAAAATATAAAAAACTATCGGCCTATATCGAATCTTCCATTCCTCTCAAAAATTTTAGAAAAGGCTGTTGCGCAACAACTCACTGCCTTCCTGAAGACAAACAATGAATACGAAATGCTTCAGTCTGGTTTTAGACCCCATCATAGCACTGAGACGGCACTTGTGAAGGTGGTAAATGACATTTTAATGGCATCAGACCGAGGCTCTGCATCTGTCCTCGTGCTCCTAGACCTTAGTGCTGCTTTTGATACCATCGATCACCACATTCTTTTGGAGAGATTGGAAACCCAAATTGGTCTACACGGACAAGTTCTGGCCTGGTTTAGATCTTATCTGTCGGAAAGATATCAGTTTGTCTCTGTGAATGGTTTGTCCTCTGACAAATCAACTGTAAATTTCCGTGTTCCTCAAGGTTCCGTTTTAGGACCACTATTGTTTTCACTATATATTTTACCTCTTGGGGATGTTATTCGAAAACATAATGTTAACTTTCACTGCTATGCGGATGACACACAGCTGTACATTTCAATGAAACATGGTGAAGCCCCAAAATTGCCCTTGCTAGAAGAATGTGTTTCAGACATAAGGAAGTGGATGGCTGCAAACTTTCTACTTTTAAACTCGAACAAAACAGAGATGCTTGTTCTAGGTCCCAAGAAACAAAGAGATCTTCTGTTGAATCTGACAATTAATCTTAATGGTTGTACAGTCGTCTGAAATAAAACTGTGAAGGACCTTGGCGTTACTCTGGACCCTGATCTCTCTTTTGAAGAACATATCAAGACCATTTCAAGGACAGCTTTTTTCCATCTACGTAACATTGCAAAAATCAGAAACTTTCTGTCCAAAAATGATGCAGAAAATTAATCCATGCTCTTGTCACTTCTAGGTTAGACTACTGCAATGCTCTACTTTCCGGCTACCAGGATAAAGCACTAAATAAACTTCAGTTAGTGCTAATTACGGCTGCTAGAATCCTGACTAGAACCAAAAAATTTGATCATATTACTCCAGTGCTAGCCTCCCTACACTGGCTTCCTGTCAAAGCAAGGGCTGATTTCAAGGTTTTACTGCTAACCTACAAAGCATTACATGGGCTTGCTCCTACCTATCTCTGTGATTTGGTCCTGCCGTACATACCTAAACGTACTCTACGGTCACAAGACGCAGGCCTCCTAATTGTCCCTAGAATTTCTAAGCAAACAGATGGAGGCAGGGCTTTCTCCTATAGAGCTCCATTTTTATGGAACGGTCTGCCTACCCATGTCAGAGACGCAAACTCGGTCTCAACCTTTAACCTCTTGGATCCCTAGGGTCGCTATTTCATTTTTGGATAAAAAACGTTCCCGTTTTAAGCGCAATATTTTGTGACGAAAAGATGCTTGACTATGCATATTATTGACCGTTTTGGAAAGAAAACACTCTGAAGTTTCAGAATCTGCAAAGATATTGTCTGTAAGTGCCCCAGAACTCATTCTACAGGCGAAACCAAGATGATACGTCAACCAGGAAATGAGCAGAATCTCTGAAGCTCTGTTTTCCATTGTCTCCTTATATGGCTGTGGTTGCGCAAGGAATGAGCCTACACTTTCTGTCGTTTCCCCAAGGCGTTTGCAGCATTGTGACGTATTTGTAGGCATATCATTGGAAGATTGACCATAAGAGACTACATTTTCCAAGTGTCCGCCTGGTGTCCCTGCGTCGAAATTGGAGCGTAAAGCCAGGTGCAATTATTTTTCCATTTGAGAGCAAGGAGAAACCAGGCTTCCACGAAGGATATATCATTGAAGAGATATGTGGAAAAACACCTTGAGGATTGATTCTAAACCACGTTTGCCATGTTTCAGTCGATATTATGGAGTTAATTTGGAAAAAAGTTCGCGTTTTGAGGGCTGAATTTTCGTTTTTTTTTTTTTTTTTGGTAGCCAAATGTGATGTACAAAACGGAGCTATTTCTAATTCACAAAGAATCTTTTTGGAAAAACTGACCATCTGCTATCTAACTGAGAGTCTCCTCATTGAAAACATCAGAAGTTCTTCAAAGGTAAGTTATTTTATTTGAAGGCTTTACTGGTTTTTGTGATAGTTGCCTGCTAAATGCTAACGCTAATGCTAACATTAAATGCTACGCTAGCTAGCTACTGTTACACAAATTATTGTTTTCCTATGGTTGAAAAGCATATTTTGAAAATCTGAGATGACAGTGTTGTTAACAAAAGGCTAAGCTTGAGAGATAGCATATTTATTTCATTTCATTTGCGATTTTCATGAATAGTTAACGTTGCGTTATGGTATTGAGCTTAGGTCTATAAATAGAATCAAATCAAATCAAATCAAATCAAATCAAATTTTATTTGTCACATACACATGGTTAGCAGATGTTAATGCGAGTGTAGCGAAATGCTTGTGCTTCTAGTTCCGACAATGCAGTAATAACAAGTAATCTAACTAACAATTCCAAAACTACTGTCTTGTACACAGTGTAAGGGGATAAAGAATATGTACATAAGGATATATGAATGAGTGATGGTACAGAGCAGCATAGGCAAGATACAGTAGATGGTATCGGGTACAGTATGTACAAATGAGATGAGTATGTAAACAAAGTGGCATAGTATAGTATAAAGTGGCTAGTGATACATGTATTACATAAGTATACCGTCGATGATATAGAGTACAGTATATACGTATGCATATGAGATGAATAATGTAGGGTAAGTAACCTTTATATAAGGTAGCATTGTTTAAAGTGGCTAGTGATATATTTACATCATTTCCCATCAATTCCCATTATTAAAGTGGCTGGAGTTGAGTCAGTGTCAGTGTGTTGGCAGCAGCCACTCAGTGTTAGTGGTGGCTGTTTAACAGTCTGATGGCCTTGAGATAGAAGCTGTTTTTCAGTCTCTCGGTCCCAGCTTTGATGCACCTGTACTGACCTCGCCTTCTGGATGATAGCGGGGTGAACAGGCAGTGGCTCGGGTGGTTGATGTCCTTGATGATCTTTATGGCCTTCCTGTGACATCGGGTGGTGTAGGTGTCCTGGAGGGCAGGTAGTTTGCCCCCGGTGATGCGTTGTGCAGACCTCACTACCCTCTGGAGAGCCTTACGGTTGAGGGCGGTGCAGTTGCCATACCAGGCGGTGATACAGCCCGCCAGGATGCTCTCGATTGTGCATCTGTAGAAGTTTGTGAGTGCTTTTGGTGACAAGCCGAATTTCTTCAGCCTCCTGAGGTTGAAGAGGCGCTGCTGCGCCTTCTTCACGATGCTGTCTGTGTGAGTGGACCAATTCAGTTTGTCTGTGATGTGTATGCCGAGGAACTTAAAACTTGCTACCCTCTCCACTACTGTTCCATCGATGTGGATAGGGGGGTGTTCCCTCTGCTGTTTCCTGAAGTCCACAATCATCTCCTTAGTTTTGTTGACGTTGAGTGTGAGGTTGTTTTCCTGACACCACACTCCGAGGGCCCTCACCTCCTCCCTGTAGGCCGTCTCATCGTTGTTGGTAATCAAGCCTACCACTGTTGTGTCGTCCGCAAACTTGATGATTGAGTTGGAGGCGTGCGTGGCCACGCAGTCGTGGGTGAACAGGGAGTACAGGAGAGGGCTCAGAACGCAACCTTGTGGGGCCCCAGTGTTGAGGATCAGCGGGGAGGAGATGTTGTTGCCTACCCTCACCACCTGGGGGCGGCCCGTCAGGAAGTCCAGTACCCAGTTGCACAGGGCGGGGTCGAGACCCAGGGTCTCGAGCTTGATGACGAGCTTGGAGGGTACTATGGTGTTGAATGCCGAGCTGTAGTCGATGAACAGCATTCTCACATAGGTATTCCTCTTGTCCAGATGGGTTAGGGCAGTGTGCAGTGTGGTTGAGATTGCATCGTCTGTGGACCTATTTGGGCGGTAAGCAAATTGGAGTGGGTCTAGGGTGTCAGGTAGGGTGGAGGTGATATGGTCCTTGACTAGTCTCTCAAAGCACTTCATGATGACGGATGTGAGTGCTACGGGGCGGTAGTCATTTAGCTCAGTTACCTTAGCTTTCTTGGGAACAGGAACAATGGAATCCCGGATCCGGGTTTGGTCGTCGCAACAGGTTAAGTCTCTACTGAAGACTCATCTCTTCAGTGGGTCATATGATTGAGTGTAGTCTTGCCCAGGAGTGGGAGGGTGAACGGAAAGGCTCTGGAGCAACGAACCGCCCTTGCTGTCTCTGCCTGGCCGGTTCCCCTCTTTCCACTGGGATTCTCTGCCTCTAACCCTATTACAGGGGCTGAGTCACTGGCTTACTGGGGCTCTGTCATGCCGTCCCTAGAGGGGGTGCGTCACCTGAGTGGGTTGAGTCACTGATGTGGTCATCCTGTCTGGGTTGGCGCCCCCCCTTGGGTTGTGCCGTGGCGGAGGTCTTTGTGGGCTATACTCAGCCTTGTCTCAGGATGGTAAGTTGGTGGTTGAAGATATCCCTCTAGTGGTGTGGGGGCTGTGCTTTGGCAAAGTGGGTGGGGTTATATCCTTCCTGTTTGGCCCTGTCCGGGGGTGTCCTCGGATGGGGCCACAGTGTCTCCTGACCCCTCCTGTCTCAGCCTCCAGTATTTATGCTGCAGTAGTTTATGTGTCAGGGGGCTAGGGTCAGTTTGTTATATCTGGAGTACTTCTCCTGTCCTATTCGGTGTCCTGTGTGAATCTAAGTGTGCGTTCTCTAATTCTCTCCTTCTCTCTTTCTCTCTCTCGGAGGACCTGAGCCCTAGGACCATGCCCCAGGACTACCTGACATGATGACTCCTTGTTGTCCCCAGTCCACCTGGCTGTGCTGCTGCTCCAGTTTCAACTGTTCTGCCATATTATTATTCGACCATGCTGGTCATTTATGAACATTTTAACATCTTGGCCATGTTCTGTTATAATCTCCAACCAGCACAGCCAGAAGAGGACTGGCCACCCCACATAGCCTGCTTCCTCTCTAGGTTTCTTCCTAGGTTTTGGCCTTTCTAGGGAGTTTTTCCTAGCCACCGTGCTTCTACACCTGCATTGCTTGCAGTTTGGGGTTTTAGGCTGGGTTTCTGTACAGCACTTTGAGATATCAGCTGATGTACGAAGGGCTATATAAATAAATTTGATTTGATTTGATTTGGTAAGGTAGCTAGGTATATGTTAGGGTTACAGTGCCTTGCGAAAGTATTCGGCCCCCTTGAACTTTGCGACCTTATGATACATTTCAGGCTTCAAACATAAAGATATAAAACTGTATTTTTTTCTGAAGAATCAACAACAAGTGGGACACAATCATGAAGTGGAACGACATTTATTGGATATTTCAAACTTTTTTAACAAATCAAAAACTGAAAAATTGGGCGTGCAAAATTATTCAGCCCCTTTACTTTCAGTGCAGCAAACTCTATCCAGAAGTTCAGTGAGGATCTCTGAATGATCCAATGTTGACCTAAATTACGAATGATGATAAATACAATCCACCTGTGTGTAATCAAGTCTCCGTATAAATGCACCTGCACTGTGATAGTCTCAGAGGTCCGTTAAAAGCGCAGAGAGCATCATGAAGAACAAGGAACACACCAGGCAGGTCCGAGATACTGTTGTGAAGAAGTTTAAAGCTGGATTTGGATACAAAAAGATTTCCCAAGCTTTAAACATCCCAAGGAGCACTGTGCAAGCGATAATATTGAAATGGAAGGAGTATCAGACCACTGCAAATCTACCAAGACCTGGCCGTCCCTCTAAACTTTCAGCTCATACAAGGAGAAGACTGATCACAGATGCAGCCAAGTGGTCCATGATCACTCTGGATGAACTGCAGAGATCTACAGCTGAGGTGGGAGACTCTGTCCATAGGACAACAATCAGTCGTATATTGCACAAATCTGGCCTTTATGGAAGAGTGGCAAGAAGAATGACATTTCTTAAAGATATCCATAAAAAGTGTTGTTTAAAGTTTGCCACAAGCCACCTGGGAGACACACCAAACATGTGGAAGAAGGTGCTCTGGTCAGATGAAACCAAAATTGAACTTTTTGGCAACAATGCAAAACGTTATGTTTGGCGTAAAAGCAAGACAGCTGAACACACCATCCCCACTGTCAAACATGGTGGTGGCAGCATCATGGTTTGGGCCTGCTTTTCTTCAGCAGGGACAGGGAAGATGGTTAAAATTGATGGGAAGATGGATGGAGCCAAATACAGGACCATTCTGGAAGAAAATCTGATGGAGTCTGCAAAAGACCTGAGACTGGGACGGAGATTTGTCTTCCAACAAGACAATGATCCAAAACATAAAGCTAAATCTACAATGGAATGGTTCAAAAATAAACATATCCAGGTGTTAGAATGGCCAAGTCAAAGTCCAGACCTGAATCCAATCGAGAATCTGTGGAAAGAACTGAAAACTGCTGTTCACAAATGCTCTCCATCCAACCTCACTGAGCTTGAGCTGTTTTGCAAGGAGGAATGGGAAAAAATTTCAGTCTCTCGATGTGCAAAACTGATAGAGACATACCCCAAGCGACTTACAGCTGTAATCGCAGCAAAAGGTGGCGCTACAAAGTATTAACTTAAGGGGGCTGAATAATTTTGCACGCCCAATTTTTCAGTTTTTGATTTGTTAAAAAAGTTTGAAATATCCAATAAATGTCGTTCCACTTCATGATTGTGTCCCACTTGTTGTTGATTCTTCACAAAAAAATACAGTTTTATATCTTTATGTTTGAAGCCTGAAATGTGGTAAAAGGTCGCAAAGTTCAAGGGGGCCGAATACTTTCGCAAGGCACTGTAGGTAGATGGGTGGATGGTTAGGTAGCTGGGCAGATGGTTAGGTAGCTGGGCAGATGGGTTAGGTAGCTGGGCAGATGTGATAGGTACCTGGGTGGATGTTAGGTTTAGGTAGCTGGCTAGATGGTTAGGTATCTGGGTGTAGATGGTTATGGATATGTAGCTAGGTAATGGGTTAGGGCTAGGGATGGCTAGCTGGGTATAGGGTTAGATAGCTGGGTAGACGGGATAGGTAGCTGGCTGTAGATGTTAGGGATATGTAGCTGGGTATAGGGTTAGGTAGCTGGGCAGATGGTTAGGTAGCTGGGCAGATGGGTTAGGTAGCTGGGCAGATGTGATAGGTACCTGGGTGGATGTTAGGTTTAGGTAGCTGGGTAGATGGTTAGGTAGCTGGGCAGATGGTTAGGTAGCTGGGCAGATGGGTTAGGTAGCTGGGCAGATGTGATAGGTACCTGGGTGGATGTTAGGTTTAGGTAGCTGGGTAGATGGTTAGGTAGCTGGGCAGATGGTTAGGAAGCTGGGAAGATGGGTTAGGTAGCTGGGCAGATGTGATAGGTAGCTGGGTTCATGTTAGGGTTAGGTAGCTGGCTAGATGGTTAGGTATCTGGGTGTAGATGGTTATGGATATGTAGCTAGGTAATGGGTTAGGGCTAGGGATGGCTAGCTGGGTATAGGGTTAGATAGCTGGGTAGACGGGATAGGTAGCTGGCTGTAGATGTTAGGGATATGTAGCTGGGTATAGGGTTAGGTAGCTGTGTTGGTGGGTTAGGTAGCTGGGTGTAGATGTTTATGGTTAGGTAGCTGGTTGTAGATGACTTAGGGATAGGTAGCTGGGTTAGGTATGGGTAGATTGGTTAGGAAGCTTGGTTGATGGTTAGGGGTAGGTAGCTGGGTAGATGGGTTAGGGATAAGTATCTTGTTATAGCGTTAGGGATAGGTAGCTGGGTACAGGGTTAGGTAGCTGGGTAGATGGGTTAGGGATAGGTAGCTGAGTAAGGGATAGGTAGCTGGGTAGATTAGTTAGGGATAGGTAGCTGGGTAGATGGGTTAGGGATAGGTAGCTTTTTATAGTGTTAGGATATGTAGCTGGTTACAGGAATAGGTAGCTGGGTACAGGGATAGCTAGCTGGGTTGATGGTATAGTTAGCTGTGTAAATGTGTTAGGGATAGGTAGCTGGGTGTAGATGGTTTAGGCATAGGTAACTAGGTAGATGGGTTAGGGATACGTAGCTGGGTATATGGGTTAGGGCTAGGGATAGGTAGCTGGATACAGGGTTAGGTAGCTGGGTAGATGGGTTAGGGATAGGTAGCTGGGTAGATGGGTTAGGGATAAGTAGCTTTTTATAGTGTTAGGGATTGGTAGCTGGATATATGGGTTAGGTATTTGGGTACAGGGTTAGGTAGCTGGGTAAATGTGTTAGGGATAGGTAGCTGGTTTAGGCATAGGTAACTAGGTAGATTGGTTGGGGATAGGTAGCTGGGTATAGGGATAGGTAGCTGGGTATATTGGTTAGGGATAGGTAGCTGGGTAGATGGGTTAGGGATAGGTAGCTGGGTGTAGGGGTTAGGGATAGTTTGCTTGTTATAGCATCAGGGAAAGGTAGCTGGGTACAGGGTTAGGAAGCTGGGTAGATGGGATAGGTAGCTGGGTGGAGGGGTTATTGATAGTTATCTTGTTATAGCATCAGGGAAAGGTAGCTGGGTACAGGGTTAGGTAGCTGGGTAGATGGGATAGGTAGCTGGGTGTGGGGTTAGGGATAGAGTAGCTGGGTAGATGGGTTAGGTAGCTGGGTAAATGGGTTAGGGATAGGTAGCTGGGTAGATGGGTTAGGGATAGGTACCTGGGTTAGGGATGGATAGCTGGGTAGATGGGTCAGGAAGCTGGGGATATGTAGCTTGGTAGATGGTTTAGGTTTATGTAGGTGGGTAGATCGGTTAGGCAGCTGGGTTTTAGGTAGATGGGTAATTGGGTTAGGTAGCTGGGTTGGTGGTTTAGTGATAGGTAGCTTGGTTAGGTAGCTGGGTAAAATAAGCTTAGGGTTAGGTAAAAGAAGCTGGGTATAGGGTTATGGAAAAGCAGGGTTAAGGATTCGTAGCTGGGTATAGGGTTAAGAATGAGTAGCTGGGTGTAGGGTTAGGGATAAACAGCTAGGTATAGGGTTAGGGATGGGTAGCTGGGTAAAGGGTTAGGGATAGGAAGCTAGGTGTAGGATTAGGGATAAACAGCTATGTATAGGGTTAGGGATGGTTAGCTGGGTATAGGGTTAGGGATGGGTAGCTAGGGTTAGGGATAGGTACCTGGGTATGGGGTTAGGGATGGGTAGCTGGGTATAGGGTTAGGGATGGGTAGCTGGGTATAGGGTGATGGATAGGTAGCTAGGGTTAGGGATGGGTAGCTGGGTATAGGGTTATGGATGGGTAGCTAGGGTTAGGGATGGGTAGCTAGGGATGGGTAGCTAGGGTTAGGGATGGGTAGCTGGGTATAGGGTTATGGGTGGGTAGCTAGGTTTAGGGATGGGTAGCTGGGTTTAGGGTTAGGGATGGGTAGCTAAGGTTAGGGATAGATACCTGGGTATAGGGTTAGGGATGGGTAGCTGGGAATAGGGTTAGGGATGGGTAGCTAGGGTTAGGGATGGGTAGCTGGGTATAGGGTTAAGAATGGGTACCTGGGTTTAGGGTTATGGATGGGTAGCTGGGTACAGTGTTAGGATAGGTAGCTGGATAAAGGGTTAGGGATGGGTAGCTGGGTATAGGGTTAGGGATCGGTAGCTGGGGTTAGGGATAGGTAGCTGGGTAAAGGGTTAGGGATGGGTAGCTAGGGTTAGGGATAGGTAGCTGGGTATAGGGTTATGGATGGGTAGCTAGGGTTAGGGATGGGTAGCTGGGTATAGGGTTATGGATGGGTAGCTAGGGTTAGGGATGGGTAGCTGGGTATAGGGTTAGGGATGGGTAGCTAGGGTTAGGGATAGGTACCTGGGTATAGGGTTAGGGATGGGTAGCTGGGTATAGGGTTATGGATGGGTAGCTAGGGTTAGGGATGGGTAGCTGGGTTTAGGGTTAGGGATGGGTAGCTAGGGTTAGGGATGGGTTGCTTGGTATAGGGTAAGGGAATACCCCCCTGAATTGTACAAAAATGAATGGCAAGATATTGGCATTGTACTAACCATATACACGATGTCCAATACCACCCAAAGCGGCGTTGATTCGTGCAAAGTATATGGCAAATGCCATATGGCAATTGCCAATTGTAACACTTCAAAAATCCAACAGGGGGCGAGTGCGCTCCACCTGGGTTTTTCATATTGGAAATGCAACCCAAGTCAACATCCAAAAGAAAAATTTTGAAAAAAGGATATTTTTTTCAAAAACTTTTCACCCCTTAAAAAGTGCTTTCTGGGCCTTTTTTCGAAATTCTTTAGATTTTTTTGTCAATTACACATGTGTAAGAGCTGTATGAAGATACTTTTGTCCAATTTTTTTATCTTTTTTTTTTTTTTTTAATTACATGCGCATAAGGCATATGTTTTGTACATTTGCAATATGATTTCATAGGAAGTCAAAAGTCAAAAGTCAAAAATGTCAAAATTTGGTAAAAAACTTCACACATCCTTAAAAAAGTGCTTTCTGGACCGTTTTTCAAAATTCTTTCAATTTTTGTGTCAATTACACATGTATAAGAACTTTATCAACATACTTTAGTCATACTTTATTATCATTTTTTTTTTTTTTTTTTACTTGTGCATAAGGCATATGTTTTCTCCATTTGGAATATGATTTCATAGGAAGTCAAAAGTCAAAAATGTCAAAATTTTATAAAAAACTTCACACACCCTTAAAAAAGTGCTTTCTGGACCGTTTTTCAAAATTCTTTCGAATTTTGTGTCAATTACACACGTATAAGAACTGTATCAACATACTTTATTCGTATTTTATTATCATAATTCTTTAATGTTTTTTTACTTGTGCATAAGGCATATGTTTTGTCCATTTGCAATATGATTTAATAGGATGTCAAAAGTCGAAAATTTGATTTTTTTTAAAAACTTTAAAAACTAAAAAAAGTGCTTTCTGGACCGTTTTTCGAAATTGTTTCGATTTTAAGACAATTAATCATGTGTAAGAAGTGTATGAATATACTTTTGTAAAATGTTCTTATCATAATTTTTTTTTTTTTACTTGTGCATAAGGAATATGATTTGTCCATTTGCAATATGATTTCATAGGAAGTCAAAAGTCAAAGTCAATTTTTTTGGGGGCCAAAATTGACTGAACTGATGAACTCGGGACGGCCGGGCAGTGATAGTTGTTCATTTCCATCACTCGTTGTGTTGATTTCATCATGTCCATTTGGTGATGTTTTTTCACTATAGAATCATATTGCAAATGCGCGTGCAACTGGTAACCGAAAAAAAAAATGATGATTTCATTATGTCCATTTGTTTATGTTTCCTTACTTTTTCAAAGTCACTGTGCATTTGCAATATGTTTTACCATCACGAATTTGTCATGCTCAAAATTCAAACTTTACTTTGCTCAAACTATACCTTTGTCAACTTGTATTATCATAATTTGTTTTTGCTTTACTTGTGCATAAGGCATATGTTTTGTCCATTTGCAATATGATGTCATAGGAAGTCAAAAGTCAAAGTCAAAAGTAACGATTTTCCTCCGTGCAACTGGTGATCTGAAATGTGCAACTGGTGATCTGAAATGTGCAACTGGTAACCCCCCCCAAAAAAATTTTTGTTTATGTTTCCTTACTTTTTCAAAGTCACTGTGCATTTGCAATATGTTTCAATGGGCAGGTACCATCACAAATTTGTCATGCTATAAAAATCCTGCAGGAATGTGAAATTGACTGGCCCGATGAACTCGGGATGGCTTTGCAGTGATTCTGGGTCATCTCAATCGCTCGTTTGGGTTGATTTCAGAATGTCGCTTTTGGTGATGTTTTTTCACTATAGAATCATATTGCAAATGCACGTGCAACTGGTCACCCAAAAAAAAAAAAAATGTTGATTTCATTATGTCCATTTGTTTATGTTTCCTTACTTTTTCAAAGTCACTGTGCATTTGCAATATGTTTCAATGGGCAGGTACCATCACGAATTGGTCATGCTATAAAAATCCTGCAGGAATGTGAAATTGACTGGCCCGATGAACCCGGGATGGCTTTGCAGTGATTCTGGGTCATCTCATTCGCTCGTTTGGGTTGATTTCAGAATGTCGCTTTTGGTGATGTTTTTTCACTATAGAATCATATTGCAAATGCACGTGCAACTGGTCACCCAAAAATAAAAAAAATGTTGATTTCATTATGTCCATTTGTTTATGTTTCCTTACTTTTTCAAAGTCACTGTGCATTTGCAATATGTTTCAATGGGCAGGTACCATCACGAATTGGTCATGCTATAAAAATCCTGCAGGAATGTGAAATTGACTGGCCCGATGAAATCGGGATGGCTTTGCAGTGATTCTGGGTCATCTCAATCGCTCGTTTGCGTTGATTTCAGAATGTCGCTTTTGGTGATGTTTTTTCACTATAGAATCATATTGCAAATGCACGTGCAACTGGTCACCCAAAAAAACATTTTTTTGATTTTTTTTGTTTATGTTTCCTTACTTTTTCAAAGTAACTGTGCATTTGCAATATGTTTCAATGGGCAGGTACCATCACGAATTGGTCATGCTATAAAAATCCTGCAGGAATGTGAAATTGACTGGCCCGATGAACTCGGGATGGCTTTGCAGTGATTCTGGGTCATCTCAATGGCTCGTTTGGGTAGATTTCAGAATGTCGCTTTTGGTGATGGTACCTCACTGTTTAAACATATTGCAAATGTACAAGAGTCAAGTGGACAAGAGTCCATCAGTCAATTAGATATCATTCTGACACCAAACTGATACAAACTGACACCAAACCCACTTTTTCCAACTCGTTTAGTAGCCAACTATTACATACTTCAGAGCTGGCCCAAAATTCACAAAGCCTTCGGTTCAAACCATAAAAAAAACATAAAACACGTAGTTACGTTCTAGCTGCGGGTCCATTTCTTATGTTATGTGTTGGCCTAGCTGAGGCGACCCGGAATCCCAAGTTTCGGCTCGATAGGTCATTTGGTGTCCGAGAAAACCCCTAATTGGTGCTGAAAATCCACTATTTTCCATGACTTGCTACGGGGTCCTTGAACGAGCTATCGGACAGAAACGTTGGGGTCCGTCTCTCTGGGCCGAGCCGGTTTCAATGCACCTAGCCTTGCGTCTCTGAGACTTTTCTAAACGTTGTCATTTTCGTAATGGTCAAAATGAATTGAAGGTATTGCAAATGTACGAGGCTGTTTCTCGGTCCGAGAACCGTCTAGAGCCACGTAACTCACCACGCACCATCGACCGGAGGTCTAGAACAGGTTTCTAAAGTTTCGGAACTCTAGGTCTGACGGTTCTTTTTTAGCTCCAACAAAGCTAACTATTGCAGCCACTGTCTGTCTCTAAGCACCCCAATACGTCCCTCCTTCCAAGTTGTGTTTTAGTGTGATTTTTTTTTCCTTTGAATTTTTTGGGGAAAAATTACTGATTTACAGTTCATGGGGGTTGCCTAATCACATATATGAAGTTTTGGACAGATCTGACTTTTTTAACCCTTCGAAACAGCCCCTGAGACACCAATTATGGCACTTCCGGTTGGCACAGGAAGCTACAAATCAACACATATCCTCATTGGGGTATGCTGTTACAGAATCCTGAGTTTTAAGTCCTTACGTTAAGAATTGACTGATTTACACAGGGTTGAATGCACTATGTCTATCAAACTGCAGGCAGGGTATGGGTAAACACTTTTAGGGGCATTTTAACCACTTCCGGTTGGTCCAGGAAGCTCAGAATCAACACAGGTAGACCTCATAGTGGCCTGATGGACTGGTACCGAAGACAGGTTCATACGGCATTCATAACCCATATAGACTTCAGGTTGAAATTAGGGGTGCAGGCAATGTATTCCTATGGGGAGAGATGACACTGCATTCTGTGAGATCAAAAAACACTGTTTTACTGTTAAGGGTTAATGCCACACGGGCAAGGTTAGGCTTGCACGGATCGGGAGGACCTTAGGAACATTCCTGTGGTGGAATTTTTCTTCTCACCCTAACGGTTCTCTCACTCTCACCCAAAATCAAATGACGTTGTGGGGCAGGCTTCATTTTGGGCCTACTATTCTAATGGTCGCTGCGCCTAGACCAAGCGAGCTACGGTCAAGTGGGATAGCTCGTTGAACTCAGCACAGTCTGGAGACTATGGTAATGCCATTTCCTGCTCTCTGTGTCTTTAAGCACCGCACTTTATCACTCCATCCTTCCTGTGTGTGTGTGAGGGAGCTTTTCTTTGACATCTGTTGGGAGAAATGACTGATTTACAGTTCAGAAGGGTTACCTAGTCACACATATGAAATTTTGGAGAGATCAGACTTTTTTAACCCCTCGAAACAGCCCCTGAGACACCAATTATGGCACTTCCGGTTGGCACAGGAAGCTATAAGTTAACACATATATTGATTGACATAGCCACTTACAGAATCCTGAGTTTTAAGTCTTTACGTTAAGAATTGACTGATCTACACAGGGTTGAATGCACTATGTCTATCAAACTGCAGGCAGTGTATGGGTAACACTTTTAGGGTGATTTTAACCACTTACGGTTGCTCCAGGAAGCTTAGATTCGACACAGGTAGACCTCATAGTGGTCTGATGGACTGTCATAGAAGACAGGTTCATAAGGCATTCATAACCCACATAGGCTTCAGGTTGAATTTAGAGGTGCAGGCAATGTATTCCTATGGGGAGAGAAGTCAAAGCAAGCTGTTTCAAGTAAACACCTTCTTTTTACTGTGAAGGGTTAATGCCACACGGTCAAGCTTAGGCTTGCACGGATCGGGAGGACCTCAGGAACGTACCTGAGGTCGAATTGTGCTTCTCACCCTAACGGTTCTCTCACTGCCACCCAAAATCAAATAACATTGTGGGGCAGGCTTCATTTTGGGCCTTCTTTTTTTCAAGTTTGCTGCACTCAGAACGAGCTACGGTCAAGTGGGGCGTCTCGTTGAACTCGTCACAGTCTGGAGACTATGGTGATGCCATTTTTTGTGTTGATTTCAGAATGGCATTTTGGTGATGGTCCCTCTCCGTTTAAACATATTGCAAATGCACAAAAGTCAACTAGCAAGTCAGTGTCCATCAGTCAATTAGATGTCATTATGACACCAAACGGATATCAATTGACACCAAACCCACTTTTTCCTACTCATTTAGAAGCCAACTATCACATATGTCAGAGCAAGCCCATAATTCACAGCGCCTTCGGTTTAAAACATAATAAAAAGGTAAAACACATAGTTACATTCTAGCTGCGGGTCCAGTTCGGACATTATGTGAAGGCCTATGTGAGGCGACCCCGAATCCCGAGTTTCGGCTCGATAGGTCATTTGGTGTCCGAGAAAAACCCTAATTGGTGCTGAAAATCCACTATATTCCATGCCTTGCTACGGGGTCCTTGAACGAGCTATCGGACAGAAACGTTGGGGTCTGTCTCTATGGGCCGAGCCGGTTTCAATGCACCTAGCCTTGCGTCTCTGAGACTTTTCTAAACGTCGTCATTTTTGTGATGGTCAAAATGAATTGAAGGTATTGCAAATGTACGAGGCTGTTTCTCGGTCCGAGAACCGTCTAGAGCCACGTAACTCACCACGCACCATCGACCGGAGGTCTAGAACAGGTTTCTAAAGTTTCGGAACTCTAGGTCTGACGGTTCTTTTTTAGCTCCAACAAAGCTAACTATTGCAGCCACTGTCTGTCTCTAAGCACCCCAATACGTCCCTCCATCCAAGTTGTGTTTTAGTGTGATTTTTTTTTCCTTTGATTTTTTTGGGGAAAAATGACTGATTTACAGTTCATGGGGGTTCCCTAATCACACATATGACATTTTGGAGAGATCAGACTTTTTTAACCCTTCGAAACAGCCCCTGAGACACCAATTATGGCACTTCCGGTTGGCACAGGAAGCTATAAATCAACACATATCCTCATTGGGGAATGTTGTTACAGAATCCTGAGTTTTAAGTCCTTACGTTAAGAACTGACTGATTTACACAGGGTTGAATGCACTATGTCTGTCAAACTGCAGGCAGGGTATGGGTAAACACTTTTAGGGTGATTTTAACCACTTCCGTTTGGTCCAGGAAGCTCAGAATCAACACAGGTAGACCTCATAGTGGCCTGATGGACTGGTACCGAAGACAGGTTCATACGGCATTCATAACCCATATAGACTTCAGGTTGAAATTAGGGGTGCAGGCAATGTATTCCTATGGGGAGAGATGACACTGTAATCTGTGAGATCAAAAAACACTGTTTTACTGTTAAGGGTTAATGCCACACGGTCAAGGTTAGGCTTGCACGGATCGGGAGGACCTTAGGAACATTCATGTGGTGTAATTTTTCTTCTCACCCTAACGGTTCTCTCACTGTCACTCAAAAGCAAATGACATTGTGGGGCAGGCTTCATTTTGGGCCTACTTTTCTAATGGTCGTTGCGCTTAGACCGAGCGAGCTACGGTCAAGCGGGATAGCTCGTTGAACTCAGCACAGTCTGGAGACTATGGTGATGCCATTTTTTGTGTTGATTTCAGAATGCCATTTTGGTGATGGTCCCTCTCCGTTTAAACATATTGCAAATGCACAAAAGTCAACTAGCAAGTCAGTGTCCATCAGTCAATTAGATGTCATTATGACACCAAACCCACTTTTTCCTACTCATTTAGAAGCCAACTATCACATATGTCAGAGCAGTCCCATAATTCACAGCGCCTTTAGTTTAAAACATAATAAAAAGGTAAAACACATAGTTACGTTCTAGCTGCGGGTCCAGTTCGGACATTATGTGAAGTCCTATGTGAGGCGACCCCGAATCCCGAGTTTCGGCTCGATAGGTCATTTGGTGTCCGAGAAAAACCCTAATTGGTGCTGAAAATCCACTTTTTTCCATGCCTTGCTACGAGGTCCTTGAACGAGCTATCGGACAGAAACGTTGGGGTCCGTCTCTATGGGCCGAGCCGGTTTCAATGCACCTAGCCTTGCGTCTCTGAGACTTTTCTAAACGTCGTCATTTTCGTAATGGTCAAAATGAATTGAAGGTATTGCAAATGTACGAGGCTGTTTCTCGGTCCGAGAACCTTCTAGAGCCACGTAACTCACCACGCACCATCGACCGGAGGTCTAGAACAGGTTTCTAAAGTTTCGGAACTCTAGGTCTGACGGTTCTTTTTTAGCTCGAACAAAGCTAACTATTGCAGCCACTGTCTGTCTCTACGCACCCCAATACGTCCTTACATTCAAGTTGTGTTTTAGTGTGATTTTTTTTCTCCTTTGATTTTTTTGGGGAAAAATGACTGATTTACAGTTCATGGGGGTTGCCTAATCACATATATGAAGTTTTGGACAGATCTGACTTTTTTAACCCTTCGAAACAGCCCCTAATTCACCACATATCCTCATTGGGGTATGCTTTTACATAATCCTGAGTTTTAAGTCTTTACGTTAAGAACTGAGTTATTTACGGAGGGTTTAGTATGTGTGTGTTATTTCAGAAAATCATAGAAAATCACAGAAATCTCGCAGAGCTCCGCAGCACACATTAAAAAGATTTGTATGAACACCCTGCAACTGGATCTGTAACCGTTGAAAAAAAAAAACGCCTATTTGTGACCATCACCAAGTTGTCATTGTTCCGTTTCTCTTAAATGACGATAGATAAATGGCTGGTTCTTTTTTTATTGACACCGGAGGCTCCTTGACTTTGACCTGAAGTGGAAAAATAATTTCTCTATTTCCATTTAGGACCTTTAATCCCAGAAAAATGGCCATAACTCAAAAACCGTCGAGGCCTAGACGCCATCTTGTTCGGGGCCAACTGCCCATTATGCCAAACCTACGCTCACCAAGTTTCGGCTTCGAAATATTTTCCGTTTTCGAGATAAGGCCCCGTCGTGATTCGTGATGTTTTGCCAAATTGCCATATGATTCCGTATGCCCTCTTGTGGGAATTTCCGGGATAGCGGAAAAATGGTCCAAAACTTGTTTATTTTATAAAACGGAAACCGAATGTCCGACAAAGTTCATTTGATGACTTCCCGGTAGGTCTGGCCCTACCGCACGGCCCGACGCCGACCGCAAATTTTACAAACGATTTCGGACGTCTAGTAAGGGACCGTACATTTGCAATATGGACTTTTTCACCGATCATACACGAAATGCCGAAATGTTCCCTTAAGGTATGTTAGGGATGGGTAGCTGGGTATAGGGTTAGGGATGGGTAGCTAGGGTTAGGGATGGGTAGCTGGGTATAGGGTTAAGAATGGGTAGCTGGGTAAAGGGTTAGGGATGGGTAGCTGGGTATAGGGTTTGAGATAGGTTGCTGGGTATAGGGTTAGGGATAGGTAGCTGGGTGTAGGTTTAGGGATAAACAGCTAGGTATAGGGTTAGGGATGGGTAGCTGGGTATAGGGTTAGGGATGGGTAGCTGGGTAAAGGGTTAGGGAGAGGTAGCTGGGTGAAGGGTTAGGGATAGGTAGCTAGGTATAGGGTTAGGGATGGATAGCTGGGTATATTGGTTACGGATGGGTAGCTGGGTTTATGGGTTAGGGATGGTAGCTGGGTTTTGGGTTATGGATGGGTAGCTGGGTGTAGGGTTTAGGGATGGGTTGCTGGGTATTGGGTCAAGAATGGGTCACTGGGTTTAGGGTTATGGGTGGGTAGCTGGATGCAGGGTTAGGCATAGGTAGCTGGGTGTAGGGTTAGGGATAGGTAGCTGGGTTTAGGTTTATGGATAGAAAGCTGGGTGTAGGGTTAGGGATGGGTAGCTGGGTATAGGGATATGGATAGGTAGCTGGCTATAGGGTCATGGATGGGTAGCTGGGTATAGTTAGGGATGGGTAGCTGGGTATAGGGTTATGGATGGGTAGCTGGGTATAGGGTTATGGATAGGTAGCTGGCTATAGGGTCATGGATGGGTAGCTGGGTATAGGGTTAAGTAAAAGAAGCTTGGTAAAATGTTAAAGATGCGTAGCTGGGTATAGGGTTATGGATAGGTAGTTGGGTATATGGTTAGGGATGGGTAGTTGGGTATAGGGTTATGGATAGGTAGCTGGCTATAGGGTCATGGATGGGTAGCTGGGTAAAGTTAGGGATGGGTAGCTGGGTATAGGGTTATGGATGGGTAGCTGGGTATAGGGTTATGGATAGGTAGCTGGGTATAGGCTTATGTGTAGGTAGCTGGGTATAGGGTTATGGATAGGTAGTTGGGTATAGGGTTAGGGATGGGTAGTTGGGTATAGGTTAATGGATAGGTAGCTGGGTATAAGGTCATGGATGGGTAGCTGGGTATATGGGTTAGGGATGGGTAGCTGGGTAAACGGTTAGGGATGGGTAGCTGGGTATAGGGTTATGGATGGGTAGCTGGGTATAGGGTTATGGATAGGTAGCTGGGTATAGGGTTGTGGATAGGTACCTGGGTATAGTGTTATGAATAGGTAGCAGGGTATAGGGTTATAGATAGGTAGCTGGGTATAGGGTTATGGATAGGTAGCTGGGTATAGGGTTATGGATGGGTGGCTGGGTATAGGGTTAGGTGAAAGAAGCTGGGTATATGGTTAGTGATGGGTAGCTGGGTACAGGGTTAGGGATAGGTACCTGGGTATAAGGTTAGGGATGGGTAGCTGGGTATAGGGTTAGGGATGGGTAGCTAGGGTTAGGGATGGGGTACCTGGGTATAGGGTTAGGGATGGGTAGCTAGGGTTAGGGATGGGTAGCTGGGTATAGGGTTAGGGATGGGTAGTTAAGGTAAGGATAGGTACCTGGGTATAGGGTTAGGGATGGGTAGCTGGGTATAGGGTTAGGGATGGTTAGCTGGGAAAATGGGTTAGGGATAAGTAGCTGGTTATAGGGTTGGGGATGGGTAGCTAGGGTTAGGGATAGGAACCTGGGTATAGGGTTAGGGATGGGTAGCTTGGGTTAGGGATAGGTTCCTGGGTATAGGGTTAGGGATGGGTAGCTAGGGTTAGGGATAGGTACCTGGGTATAGGGTTAGGGATGGGTAGCTGGGTGTAGGGTTATGATTGGTGGCTGGGTATAGGGTTAGGGATGGGTAGCTGGGTATAGGGTTAGGGATGGGTAGCTAGGATTAGGGATAGGTACCTGGGTATAGGGTTAGGGATGGGTAGCTGGGTGTAGGGTTATGATTGGTGGCTGGGTATATGGTTAGGGATGGGTAGCTGGGTATAGGGTTAGGGACGGGTAGCTGGGTATAGGGATAGGTACCTGGGTATAGGGTTAGGGATGGGTAACTGGGTATAGGGTTAGGGATGGGTAGCTGGGTATAGGGTTAGGGATGGGTAGCTGGGTAGCTGGGTATATGGTTATGGATAGGTAGCTAGGGTTAGGGATGGGTAGCTGGGTATAGGGTTAGGGATGGGTAGCTAGGGTTAGGGATAGGTACCTGGGTATAGGGTTATGGATAGGTAGCTAGGGTTAGGGATGGGTAGCTGGGTATAGGGTTAGGGATGGGTAGCTAGGGTTAGGGATAGGTACCTGGGTATAGGGTTAGGTATGGGTAGCTGGGTATAGGGTTATGGATGGGTAGCTGGGGTTAGGGATGGGTAGCTGGGTATAGGGTTAGGGATGGGTAGCTAGGGTTAGGGATGGGTTGCTGTGTATAGGGTTAGGGATGGGTAGCTGGGTATAGGGTTAGGGATGGGTAGCTAGGGTTAGGGATGGGGAGCTGGGTATATGGTTAGGGATGGGTAGCTGGGTATAGGGTTAGGGACGGGTAGCTGGGTATAGGGATAGGTACCTGGGTATAGGGTTAGGGATGGGTAACTGGGTATAGGGTTAGGGATGGGTAGCTGGGTATAGGGTTAGGGATGGGTAGCTGGGTAGCTAGGGTTAGGGGTGGGTAGCTGGGTATATGGTTATGGATAGGTAGCTAGGGTTAGGGATGGGTAGCTGGGTATAGGGTTAGGGATGGGTAGCTAGGGTTAGGGATAGGTACCTGGGTATAGGGTTAGGTATGGGTAGCTGGGTATAGGGTTATGGATGGGTAGCTGGGGTTAGGGATGGGTAGCTGGGTATAGGGTTAGGGATGGGTAGCTAGGGTTAGGGATGGGTTGCTGTGTATAGGGTTAGGGATGGGTAGCTGGGTATAGGGTTAGGGATGGGTAGCTAGGGTTAGGGATGGGGAGCTGGGTATATGGTTAGGGATGGGTAGCTGGGTATAGGGTTAGGGATGGGTAGCTGGGTATAGGGATAGGTACCTGGGTATAGGGTTAGGGATGGGTAGCTGGGTATAGGGTTCAGGATAGGTTGCTGGGTATAGGGTTAAGGATAAACAGCTAGGTATAGGGTTAGGGATGGGTAGCTAGGTGTAGGGTTAGGGATGGGAAGCTGGGTATAGGGTTAGGGATGGGTAGTTAAGGTAAGGATAGGTACCTGGGTATAGGGTTAGGGATGGTTAGCTGGGTATAGGGTTAAGGATGGGTAGCTGGGTATAGGGTTAGGGATGGTTAGCTTGGGTTAGGGATAGGTACCTGGGTATAGGGTTAGGGATGGGTAGCTGGATATAGGGTTAGGGATGGGTAGCTAGGGTTAGGGATGGGTAGCTGGGTATAGGGTTAAGGATGGGTAGCTGGGTATAGGGTTAGGGAAGGGTAGCTGGGTCTATGGTTTAGGAATGGGTAGCTGGGTATAGGGATAGGTACCTGGGTATAGGGTTAGGGATGGGTAACTGGGTATAGGGTTAGGGATGGGTAGCTGGGTATAGGGTTAGGGATGGGTAGCTGGGTATAGGGTTAGGGATGGGTAGCTGGGTATACGGTTATGGATATGTAGCTAGGGTTAGGGATGGGTAGCTGGGTATAGGGTTATGGATAGGTAGCTAGGGTTAGGGATGGGTAGCTGGGTATAGGGTTAGGGATGGGTAGCTGGGTATAGGGTTATGGGTGGGTCGCTAGGTTTAGGGATGGGTAGCTGGGTATAGGGAATGGGATGGGTATCTAGGGTTAGGGATAGGTACCTGGATATAGGGTTAGGGATGGGTTGCTGGGTAAAGGGTTAGGGATGGGTAGCTAGGGTTAGGGATGGGTTGCTGGGTATAGGGTTAGGGATGGGTAGCTGGGTATAGGGTTAGGGATGGGTAGCTGGGGTTAGGGATGGGTAGCTGGGTATAGTGTTAAGAATGGGGAGCTGGGTTTAGGGTTATGGATAGGTAGCTGGGTATAGGGTTATGGATGGGTAGCTGGGTATAGGGTTATGGATGGGTAGCTGGGTATAGGGTTGTGGATAGGTACCTGGGTATAGTGTTATGAATAGGTAGCAGGGTATAGGGTTATAGATAGGTAGCTGGGTATAGGGTTATGGATAGGTAGCTGGGTGTAGGGTTATGGATGGGTGGCTGGGTATAGGGTTAGGTGAAAGAAGCTGGGTATATGGTTAGTGATGGGTAGCTGGGTACAGGGTTAGGGATAGGTACCTGGGTATAAGGTTAGGGATGGGTAGCTGGGTATAGGGTTAGGGATGGGTAGCTAGGGTTAGGGATGGGGTACCTGGGTATAGGGTTAGGGATGGGTAGCTAGGGTTAGGGATGGGTAGCTGGGTATAGGGTTAGGGATGGGTAGTTAAGGTAAGGATAGGTACCTGGGTATAGGGTTAGGGATGGGTAGCTGGGTATAGGGTTAGGGATGGTTAGCTGGGAAAATGGGTTAGGGATGGGTAGCTGGGTATAGGGTTAGGGATGGTTAGCTGGGAAAATGGGTTAGGGATGAGTAGCTGGTTATAGGGTTGGGGATGGGTAGCTAGGGTTAGGGATAGGAACCTGGGTATAGGGTTAGGGATGGGTAGCTTGGGTTAGGGATAGGTACCTGGGTATAGGGTTAGGGATGGGTAGCTAGGGTTAGGGATAGGTACCTGGGTATAGGGTTAGGGATGGGTAGCTGGGTGTAGGGTTATGATTGGTGGCTGGGTATAGGGTTAGGGATGGGTAGCTGGGTATAGGGTTAGGGATGGGTAGCTAGGATTAGGGATAGGTACCTGGGTATAGGGTTAGGGATGGGTAGCTGGGTGTAGGGTTATGATTGGTGGCTGGGTATATGGTTAGGGATGGGTAGCTGGGTATAGGGTTAGGGACGGGTAGCTGGGTATAGGGATAGGTACCTGGGTATAGGGTTAGGGATGGGTAACTGGGTATAGGGTTAGGGATGGGTAGCTGGGTATAGGGTTAGGGATGGGTAGCTGGGTATAGGGTTAGGGATGGGTAGCTAGGGTTAGGGATAGGTACCTGGGTATAGGGTTATGGATAGGTAGCTAGGGTTAGGGATGGGTAGCTGGGTATAGGGTTAGGGATGGGTAGCTAGGGTTAGGGATAGGTACCTGGGTATAGGGTTAGGTATGGGTAGCTGGGTATAGGGTTATGGATGGGTAGCTGGGGTTAGGGATGGGTAGCTGGGTATAGGGTTAGGGATGGGTAGCTAGGGTTAGGGATGGGTTGCTGTGTATAGGGTTAGGGATGGGTAGCTGGGTATAGGGTTAGGGATGGGTAGCTGGGTATATGGTTAGGGATGGGTAGCTGGGTATAGGGTTAGGGACGGGTAGCTGGGTATAGGGATAGGTACCTGGGTATAGGGTTAGGGATGGGTAACTGGGTATAGGGTTAGGGATGGGTAGCTGGGTATAGGGTTAGGGATGGGTAGCTGGGTAGCTAGGGTTAGGGGTGGGTAGCTGGGTATATGGTTATGGATAGGTAGCTAGGGTTAGGGATGGGTAGCTGGGTATAGGGTTAGGGATGGGTAGCTAGGGTTAGGGATAGGTACCTGGGTATAGGGTTAGGTATGGGTAGCTGGGTATAGGGTTATGGATGGGTAGCTGGGGTTAGGGATGGGTAGCTGGGTATAGGGTTAGGGATGGGTAGCTAGGGTTAGGGATGGGTTGCTGTGTATAGGGTTAGGGATGGGTAGCTGGGTATAGGGTTAGGGATGGGTAGCTAGGGTTAGGGATGGGGAGCTGGGTATATGGTTAGGGATGGGTAGCTGGGTATAGGGTTAGGGATGGGTAGCTGGGTATAGGGATAGGTACCTGGGTATAGGGTTAGGGATGGGTAGCTGGGTATAGGGTTCAGGATAGGTTGCTGGGTATAGGGTTAAGGATAAACAGCTAGGTATAGGGTTAGGGATGGGTAGCTAGGTGTAGGGTTAGGGATGGGAAGCTGGGTATAGGGTTAGGGATGGGTAGTTAAGGTAAGGATAGGTACCTGGGTATAGGGTTAGGGATGGTTAGCTGGGTATAGGGTTAAGGATGGGTAGCTGGGTATAGGGTTAGGGATGGTTAGCTTGGGTTAGGGATAGGTACTTGGGTATAGGGTTAGGGATGGGTAGCTGGATATAGGGTTAGGGATGGGTAGCTAGGGTTAGGGATGGGTAGCTGGGTATAGGGTTAAGGATGGGTAGCTGGGTATAGGGTTAGGGAAGGGTAGCTGGGTATATGGTTTAGGAATGGGTAGCTGGGTATAGGGATAGGTACCTGGGTATAGGGTTAGGGATGGGTAACTGGGTATAGGGTTAGGGATGGGTAGCTGGGTATAGGGTTAGGGATGGGTAGCTGGGTATAGGGTTAGGGATGGGTAGCTGGGTATACGGTTATGGATATGTAGCTAGGGTTAGGGATGGGTAGCTGGGTATAGGGTTATGGATAGGTAGCTAGGGTTAGGGATGGGTAGCTGGGTATAGGGTTAGGGATGGGTAGCTGGGTATAGGGTTATGGGTGGGTCGCTAGGTTTAGGGATGGGTAGCTGGGTATAGGGAATGGGATGGGTATCTAGGGTTAGGGATAGGTACCTGGATATAGGGTTAGGGATGGGTTGCTGGGTATAGGGTTATGGATGGGTAGCTGGGGTTAGGGATGGGTAGCTGGGTAAAGGGTTAGGGATGGGTAGCTAGGGTTAGGGATGGGTTGCTGGGTATAGGGTTAGGGATGGGTAGCTGGGTATAGGGTTAGGGATGGGTAGCTGGGGTTAGGGATGGGTAGCTGGGTATAGTGTTAAGAATGGGGAGCTGGGTTTAGGGTTAGGGATGAGTAGCTGGGTATAGGGTTAGGGATGGGTAGCTGGGTATAGGGTTAGGTGAAAGAAGCTGGGTATATGGTTAGGGATTGGTAGCTGGGTACAGGGTTAGGGATAGGTACCTGGGTATAGGGTTAGGGATGGGTAGCTTGGTATAGGGTTAGGGAAGGGTAGCTAGGGTTAGGGATAGGTACCTGGGTATAGGGTTAGGGATAGGTACCTGGGTATAGGGTTAGGGATGGATAGCTGGGTATAGGGTTAGGGATGGGTAGCTGGGTAAAGGGTTAGGGATGGGTAGCTGGGTAAAGGGTTAGGGATGGATAGCTGGGTATAGGGTTAGGGTAGGGTAGCTGGGTATAGGGTTAGGGATGGATAGCTGGGTATAGGGTTAGGGATGGGTAGCTCAGTAAAGGGTTAGGGATAAGTAGCTAGGTGTAGGGTTAAGAATGAGTAGCTGGGTGTAGGGTTATGGATGGGTAGCTGAGTATATGGGTTAGGGATGGGTAGCAGGGCTTATGGGTTAGGGATGATAGCTGGGTTTAGGGTTATGGATGGGTAGCTGGGTATAGGGTTAGGGATGGGTAGCGTGGTATAGGGTTAGGGATGGGTAGCTAGGGTTGGTGATGGGTAGCTGGGTATAGGGTTAAGAATGGGTAGCTGGGTATAGGGTTAGGGATGGGTAGCTAGCCTTAGGGATGGGTAGCTGGGTATAGGGTTAGGGATGGGTAGCTAGGGTTAGGGATGGGTTGCTCGGTATAAGGTTAGGGATGGGTTGCTGGGTATAGGGTTAGGGATGGGTAGCTAGGTTTGGGGATGGGTAGCTGGGTATAGGGTTAAGAATGGGTAGCTGGGTATAGGGTTATGGATGGGTTGCTGGGTGCAGGGTTAGGGATGGGTAGCTGGGTTTAGGGTTATGGATAGGTAGCTGGGTAAAGGGTTAGGGATGGGTAGCTGGGTATAGGGTTCAGGATAGGTTGCTGGGTATAGCGTTAGGGATAGGTAGCTGGGTGTAGGGTTAGGGACGATAGCTGGGTTTAGGCTTATGGATGGATAGCTGGTTATAGGGTTAGGGATGGGTAGCTGGGTAAAGGGTTATGGATGGGTAGCTGGGTTTGTGGGTTAGGGACGATAGCTGAGTTTAGGCTTATGGATGGGTAGCTGGTTATAGGGTTAGGGATGGGTAGCTGGGTAAAGGGTTAGGGATAGGTAGCTAGGTGTAGAGTTAAGAATGAGTAGCTGGGTGTAGGGTTAGGGATGTGTAGCTGGGTATAGGGTTAGGGATAGGTTGTTGGGTATAGGGTTAGGTAAAAGAAGCTTGGTAAAATGTTAAAGATGGGTAGCTGGGTATAGGCTTATGGATAGGTAGCTGCGTATAGGGTTATCGATAGGTAGCTGGGTATAGGGTTAGGGATGGGTAGCTGGGTATAGGGTTATGGATGGGTAGCTGGGTATAGGGTTATGGATGGGTAGCTGGGTATAGGGTTATTAATATGTAGCTGGGTATAGGGTTATGGATAGTTAGCTGGGTATAGGCTTATGGATAGGTAGCTGGGTATAGGGTTATGGATAGGTAGCTGGGTATAGTGTTATGGATAGGTAGCTGGGTATAGTGTTATGGATAGGTAGCTGTGTATAGGGTTATGGATGGGTAGCTGGGTATAGGGTTAGGGATGGGTAGCTGGGTATAGGGTTAGGGATGGGTAGCTGTGTATAGGGTTATGGATGGGTAGCTGGGTATAGGGTTAGGGATGGGTAGCTGGGTATAGGGTTATGGATGGGTAGCTGTGTATGGGTTATGGATGGGTAGCTAGGGCTAGGGATGGGGTACCTGGGTATAGGGTTAGGAATGGGTAGCTGGGTATAGGGTTAGGGATGGGAAGCTGGATATAGGGTTAGGGATGGGTAGCTGGGTATAGGGTTATGGATGGGTCGCTAGGGTTAAGGATGTGTAGCTGGGTATAGGGTTAGGGATGGGTAGCTTGGGTTAGGGATAGGTACCTGGGTATAGGGTTAGGGATGGGTAGCTAAGATTAGGATAGGTACCTGGGTATATGGTTAGGGATGGGTAGCTGGGTATAGGGTTAGGGATGGGTAGCTAGGGTTAGGGATAGGTACCTGGGTATAGGGTTAGGGATGGGTAGCTGGGTGTAGTGTCAGGGATGGGTAGCTGGGTATAGGGTTAGGGATGGGTAGCTGGGTATATGGGTTAGGGATGGGTAGCTGGGTATAGGGTTAGGGATGAGTAGATGGGTATAGGGTTAGGGATGGGTAGCTGGGTATAGGGTTATGGATAGGTAGCTGGGTATAGGGTTATGGATGTGTGGCTGGGTGTAGGGTTAGTTGAAAGAAGCTGGGTATATGGTTAGGGATGGGTAGCTGGGTACAGGGTCATGGATGGGTAGCTGGGGTTAGGGATGGGGTACCTGGGTATCGGGTTAGGAATGGGTGGCTGGGTGTAGGGTTATGGATGTGTGGCTGGGTATAGGGTTAGGTGAAAGAAGCTGGGTATATGGTTAGGGATGGGTAGCTGGGTACAGGGTTAGGGATGGGTAGCTGGGTTTAGGGTTATGGATGGGTAGCTGGGGTTAGGGATGGGGTACCTGGGTATAGGGTTAGGAATGGGTAACTGGGTATAGGGACAGGGATGGGTAGCTGGGTATTTGGTAATGGATGGGCAGCTGGGTATAGTTTTAGGGATGGGTAGCTTGGGTTAGGGATAGATACCTGGGTATATGGTTAGGTACCTGGGTATATGGTTAGGGATGGGTAGCTAGGGTTATGGATGGGTAGCTAGGGTAGGGGTAGGTACCTGGGTATAGGGTTAGATATGGGTAGCTGGTTTTATGGTTAGGGATGAGTAGATGGGTATAGGGTTAGGGATGGGTAGCTGGGTATAGGGTTATGGATAGGTAGCTGGGTATAGGGTTATGGATAGGTAGCTGGGTATAGGGTTATGGATGGGTAGCTGGGTATATGGTTAGGGATGAGTAGATGGGTATAGGGTTAGGGATGTGTGGCTGTGTGTACGGTTATGGATGGGTGGCTGGGTATAGGGTTAGGGATGGGGTACCTGGGTATAGGGTTAGGAATGGGTAGCTGGCGTTAGGGATGGTTAGCTGGGTATAGGGTTAGGTACCTGGGTATAGAGTTAGGGATGGGTAGCTATGGTTAGGGATGGGTAGCTGGGTATAGGGTTAGGGATGGGTAGCTGGTTATAGGGTTAGGGATGGGTAGCTAGGGTTAGGGATGGTTAGCTGGGTATAGGGTTAGGGATGGGTAGCTGCTTATATGGGTTAGGGATGGGTAGCTGGGGTTATGTATAGGTAGCTGGGTATAGGGTTATGGATAGGTAGCAAGGTATAGGGTTATGGATGGGTAGCTGGGTATAGGGTTAGGGATGAGTAGCTGGGTGTAGGGTTATGGATGGGTGGCTGGGTATAGGGTTAGGTGAAAGAAGCTGGGTATATGGTTAGGGATCTGTAGCTGGGTACAGGGTTAGGGATAGGTACCTGGGTATAGGGTTAGGGATGGGTAGCTGGGTATAGGGTTATGGATGGGTAGCTGGGGTTAGGGATGGGGTACCTGGGTATAGGGTTAGGAATGGGTAGCTGGGTATAGGGTTAGGGATGTGTAGCTGGATATAGGTTTAGGGATGGGTAGCTGGGTATAGGGTTATGGATGGGCAGCTAGGGTTAGGGATGGGTAGCTGGGTATAGTGTTAGGGATGGGTAGCTTGGGTTATGGTTAGGGATGGGTAGCTAGGGTTAGGGATGGGTAGCTGGGTATAGGGTTAGGGATGGGTAGCTGGGTCTGGGTTATGGATGGGTTGCTAGGGTCAGGGATGGGTAGCTGGGTATAGTGTTAGGGATGGGTAGCTTGGGTTAGGGTTAGGGATGGGTAGCTAGGGTTAGGGATGGTTATCTGGGTAAAGGGTTAGGGTTAGGTATCAGCCGTCTGTCTGTCTGTCTGTCTGTCTGTCTGTCTGTCTGTCTGTCTGTCTGTCTGTGAAGCTTAAGGGTGACATCACATCACCATGACATTCTCTTTGTAACTGTGTCGGAAGTCGACTCTCTTCCTTCCCACTCTGCTTTTATGTTCTTTCGCATTTGAAATCCTTCGTCCCGCCTCCAGCGACCGCTCAGATGGGAAGCGTTGGGGGGGGGGTGGGGGCTGTCCCCGGTCACCCTCGCTGTCGCCAAGGAAACTGACAGGCCATATAATTGGCTCTAATCAACATGCGTCTCCTCTGAGTGAGTGACTGTTTCGTTCTGAGAGGAGCAGTGTGGCCTGCATGATGTTTCACTACACACTGCCCTAGGCTGCAGGCTTCTCCAATACAACACCACTTCACAGGGTGTATAATACCACTACCAAACATCACACACCACAACACTTCACAGGAAACCCCAAACCGCAGTCCCTCTTTGGTCAAAAAATAAAGATTAAAAAGAGAAAAAACATAGAGAGACAGACAGAAAGGAGACAGGGAGAGGGGAAGGCAGAGGGAAGAGAGAGAGGGAGAGAGACTGGGAGAGAGAGGAAGAGACTGGGAGAGGGAGAGAGACAGGGGAGAGAGGCAGACAGAGGGAGGGAGGAGAGGTAGAGGGAAAGAGACAGAGATGGGGGCGAGGTAGAGAGCACCGTCTATTTCATACGTCAAATCTTTGTGTTATGTAAAGCATGCTTCATTTCTCTGCATTATCATTTGACTTAGAGCTTTGAATTACAGAGGAATATCTGTCAAGAGTTAGAAGCAGAGAAATCAATGATTCATCACAAGGAGTTCTTGAAGGCTGACAAAGGAGAATAGAGTTCTGGGATGAAACCAACATTCATGAAAGTTCCATCTCCTCAAGCAATTATTAGCGGTGATAGTTTGACATGTGGAAGAGTTGTCAACAACTGGCTTCAAACAAAGTACCAACCAGAGACAAACAGAGCCTGGGGCAACATTAACAAGGGGACTATCAACCACATGAATTATAGATGGCCATCTATCTACTCAGTATAGAGACACCAGGAGACCTCATATTCTACTAGACTACTAGCCTGTGATTACTCAGTATAGAGACACCAGGAGACCTCACGTTCTACTAGACTACTAGCCTGTGATTACTCAGTATAGAGACACCAGGAGACCTCACGTTCTACTAGACTACTAGCCTGTGATTACTCAGTATAGAGACACCAGGAGGCCTCACATTCTACTAGACTACTAGCCTGTGATTACTCAGTATAGAGACACCAGGAGACCTCACATTCTACTAGACTACTAGCCTGTGATTACTCAGTATAGAGACACCAGGAGACCTCATATTCTACTACACTACTAGCCTGTGATTACTCACTATAGAGACACCAGGAGGCCTCATATTCTACTAGACTACTAGCCTGTGATTACTCAGTATAGAGACACCAGGAGACCTCACATTCTACTAGACTACTAGCCTGTGATTACTCAGTATAGAGACACCAGGAGACCTCATATTCTACTACACTACTAGCCTGTGATTGCTCAGTATAGAGACACCAGGAGGCCTCACAGGAGGCCTTTTTCTTCGCATATCCTTATTTATATTTTTCTATACCTCAACTTCAAAATACTCCCCTGCAACCTGCCTCACCCAATGTGGTGTCGATCTGCTTTTTTCTAAATTAGTTTTCTTTACTTCGTAACTGGAATCCCCAAACAGAAGCTACTAGCTAGTATTCAACTAACCACTGCTACCGGTCGTCAGCTAACCTTTAGTTCAGAAAACTCTTGCCAATTTGCACATTGCGATTCAAACCAGAGCGTACCGGACCTATTTTCTCTCCATATCCCCAGATTCCTATCGCAGGTTCTGAACCTTTTCACCTGGATGATCGCAGCTAACTAGCTGCAATCCAAGTGGCTACTCTCAGCTAACGTCTTTGTCCCGAAGCAAGCACCAATCGCCTGGAGCTAGCACATGCTAGGCCCATCTCCGGCTAGCTGAAGAGGTCCATCAGCCAATCCGGGTCTACAATACCTTTTTGTTGCCAATTGGCCAGGACCCCTTTTACTGCCGGTACGGAGATCCTTCATGACTGGACTACTGACGTAATCTGCCCGAGGGGGTTATTCAACCAGCTCCTACGTCGTAACGTCCCCTGAAAATCCCTCTGCGCTCCGCAGCCTGCTAGCTGTCTAGAGCATATCGGACTGTTAAATGAATAGGTCTATTTCGCCAATTGGCTTGTACCCCTTTTACTACACGAAGCCCTGCTTATCTATCACGACTGGACTACCGACGTAATATGCCAGAGGTTTTTTTTACCAACAGGCCCCTCCGTCGCAATGTCCCCTGAATGCCCATCTGCTAGCCTGCTATCTGCGGCACGCTAGCTGTCTAGAGCATATTGGACTGTAAGCTGAAGAGATCCATCGGCAAATTTCTTGGGCCACTATACCTATTTTGCCAATTGGACTGAACCCCTTTGCTACACGGAACCCTACTACTCCATCACGACTGGTCTATTCGACGTAACTGCACGAGGAGGCTAAAACAGACTTCCTCCATCATGACGTCCCTCTAAGGCCCTTCTGCTAGCTTGTCAGCCCCGGCCTGCTAGCTAGCTGAATCGCTGTGTCTCCAGCCAGCCTAATTACTCACTGGACTCCTACGATCACTCGGCTACGCATGCCTCTCCCTAATGTCAATATGCCTTGTCCATTGCTGTTCTGGTTAGTGATTATTGTCTTATTTCACTGTAGAGACTCTAGCCCTGCTCAATATGCCTTAGCCAGCCGATTAGTTCAACCTCCTACACATGCGGTGACATCAGCTGGTTTAAATGTTTCTAGAGACAATATCTCTCTCATCATCACTATATGCCTAGGTTTACCTCCAATGTACTCACATCCTACCATACCTTTGTCTGTACATTATGCCTTGAATCTATGCTATCGCACAAAGAAACCTGCTCCTTTTACTCTATGCTCCGAAAGTACTAGACGACCAGTTCTTATAGCCTTTAGCCGTAACCTGATCCTACTCCTCCTCTGTTCCTCTGGTGATGTAGAGGTTAATCCAGGCCCTGCAGTGCCCAGCTCCACTCCTATTCCCCAGGTGCTCTTATTTGTTAACATCTGTAATTGTAAAAGCCCTGGTTCCATGCAGATTAACATTAGAAGCCTCCTCCCTAAGTTTGTTTTATTCACTGACCTAGCACACTCAGCCAACCCGGATGTCCTAGCCATTGTCTGAATCCTGGCTTAGGAAGACCACCAAAAACCCTGAAATTTCCATCCCTAACTATAACATTTTCTGACAAGATAGAACTGCCAAAGGGGGCGGAGCAATCTACTGCAGAGATAGCCTGCAGAGTTCTGTCTTACTCTCCAGGTCTGTACCCAAACAATTCGAGCTTCTACTTTTAAAAATCCACCTTTCCAGAAACAAGTCTCTCACCGTTGCCGCTTGCTATAGACCACCTACTGTCCCAAGCTGTGCCCTGGACACCATATGTGAATTGATTGCCTCCATTTATCTTCAGAGCTCGTGCTGCTAGGTGACCTAAACTGGGACATGCTTAACACCCCAGCCATCCTACAATCTAAACTTGATGCCCTCAATCTCACACAAATGATTAATGAACCTACCAGGTACAACCCCAAATCCATAAACACGGGCACAGTGTTCACCCACGACTGCGTGGCCACGCACGCCTCCAACTCAATCATCAAGTTTGCGGACGACACAACAGTGGTAGGCTTGATTACCAACAACGACGAGACGGCCTACAGGGAGGAGGTGAGGGCCCTCGGAGTGTGGTGTCAGGAAAATAACCTCACACTCAATGTCAACAAAACTAAGGAGATGATTGTGGACTTCAGGAAACAGCAGAGGGAACACCCCCCTATCCACATCGATGGAACAGTAGTGGAGAGGGTAGCAAGTTTTAAGTTCCTCGGCATACACATCACAGATAAACTGAATTGGTCCACCCACACAGACAGCATCGTGAAGAAGGCGCAGCAGCGCCTCTTCAACCTCAGGAGGCTGAAGAAATTCGGCTTGTCACCAAAAGCACTCACAAACTTTTACAGATGCACAATCGATAGCATCCTGGCGGGCTCTATCACCGCCTGGTACGGCAACTGCTCCGCCCACAACCGTAAGGCTCTCCAGAGGGTAGTGAGGTCTGCACAACGCATCACCGGGGGCAAACTACCTGCCCTCCAGGACACCTACACCACCCGATGTTACAGCAAGGCCATAAAGATCATCAAGGTCAACAACCACCCGAGCCACTGCCTGTTCACCCCGTTATCATCCAGAAGGCGAGGTCAGTACAGGTGCATCAAAGCTGGGACCGAGAGACTGAAAAACAGCTTCTATCTCAAGGCCATCAGACTGTTAAACAGCCACCACTAACATTGAGTGGCTGCTGCCAACACACTGACTCAACTCCAGCCACTTTAATAATGGGAATTGATGGGAAATGATGTAGATATATCACTAGCCACTTTAAACAATGCTACCTAATATAATGTTTACATACCCTACATTATTCATCTCATATGTATACGTATACTGTACTCTATATCATCTACTGCATCTTTATGTAATACATGTATCACTAGCCACTTTAACTATGCCACTTTGTTTACATACTCATCTCATATGTATATACAGTACTCGATACCATCTACTGTATCTTGCCTATGCCGCTCTGTACCATCACTCATTCATATATCTTTATGTACATATTCTTTATCCCCTTACACTTGTGTGTATAAGACAGTAGTTTTGGAATTGTTATTTAGATTACTTGTTTATTATTACTGCATTGCCGGAACTAGAAGCACAAGCATTTCGCTACACTCGCATTAACATCTGCTAACCATGTGTATGTGACAAATAAAATTTGATTTGATTTGAGATATCATCCAAACCAACTTGCCCTCCAAATACACCTCTGCTGTTTTCAATCAAGATCTCAGTGATCACTGCCTCATTGCCTGCATCTGTAGTGGGTCTGCGGTCAAACGACCACCCCTCATCACTGTCAAACACTCCCTAAAACACCTCAGTGAGCAGGCCTTTCTAATCAACCTGGTCCGGGTATCCTGGAAGGATATTGACCTCATCCCGTCAGTAGAGGATGCCTGGTTAGTCTTTAAAAGTGCCTTCCTCACCATCTTTAATAAGCATGCCCCATTCAAAAGATGTACAACCAGGAACAGATATAGCCCTTGGTTCACTCCTGACTGCGCTTGACCAGCACAAAAATATCCTGTGGCACACTACATTAGCATCGAATACCCCCGTGATATGCAACCTTTCGGGGAAGTTAGGAACCAATATACACAGGCAGTTAGGAAAGCTAAGGCAAATTTCCTGTAGCACAAACTCAAAAAGGGTCTGGGACACTGTAAAGTCCATGGAGAATAAGAGCATCTCCTCCCAGCTGCCCACTGCACTGAGGCTAGGAAACATTGTCACCACCGATAAATCCACTATAATTGAACATTTCAAAAAAGCATTTTTCTACGGCTGGCCATGCTTTCCACCTGGCTACCCCTACCCCGGTCAACTGCCTGGCACCCCACACAGCAACTCGCCCAAGCTTCCCCCATTTCTCCTTCACACAAATCCAGATAGCTGATGTTCTGAAAGAGCTGCAAAATCTGGACACCTACAAATCAGCCGGGCTAGACAATCTGGACCCTCTCTTTCTAAAATGATCTGCCAAAATTGTTGCAACCCCTATTATTAGCCTGTTCACCCTCTCTTTCGTATCGTCTGAGATTCCCAAAGATTGGAAAGCTGCCGCAATCATCCCCCTCTTCCAAAGGGGGAGACACTCAAGACCCCAACTGCTACAGACCTATATCTATCCTACCCTGCCTTTCTAAGGTCTTCGAAAGCCAAGTTAACAAACAGTTCACCGACCATTTCGAATCCCACCGTACCTCATCCGCTATGCAATCTGGTTTCAGAGCTGGTCATGGGGGCACCTCAGCCATGCTCAAGGTCCTAAACGGTATCATAACCACCATCGATAAGAGACATTACTGTGCAGCCGTATTCATCGACCTGGTCAAGGCTTTCGACTCTGTCAATCACCACCTTCTTAACGGCAGACTCAACAGCCTTGGTTTCTCAAATGACTGCATCGCCTGGTTCACCAGTGTGTCAAAGTCAATGGCCAAGACTACCTCGTTCCTTGATCCACTGAACCGCTTAGGCATAACAAACACAAGTCCAACAATTATCGGAAACTGTTAAACTACCTGTTCACTGCTCTCCGGGGATGTGCAACTCAACCCTGGGCCTAACATCACCGAGCCAGCCTCAACCCTGGGCCTAACATCACCGAGCCAGCCTCAACCCTGGGCCTAACATCACCAAGCCAGCGATACTCACCGGAGTGGAAAGCAGTGGGATGGCCTCGTCCAAAGTCTTCCCTGCTGTGGAAGTGGGTGAGTGCTATGGTCCCATGGTTTCTCTCGACTAACCAGGCTCCAGGATAGATTTTGACTCTTCAAACATACCCAAGTCGGTATATGTAATCCCTGTCTCTGCTTCTGGTACGCAAGCTGTTTAAATTAGTTCCCTGCATCCAGTGCAGGCGGGAGGGATTGTTAATTGCGCTACCGAACTGCCCCTAATCAAAACTAAACAAAACGGCCTAAAACCAGCCATCAGAAAACACAGAAAATGTAACTTTTTCAACATGTCAATCACTCTCGAGTCATCTGGGACCAATGAACTAAGCCCAAGGGACTACTAGGGGGGCACTTGAACATTCCTAGTGTCATTCCAAAAAGTAACCAATTTCTACATCTACTCACAGACTCCAACCTTGACTTCCTCTGCCTCACAGAGACATGGCTCCATAAAAACTCCCCATATGCTGCTTTGATTGTGCCTGGCTACCAGGTTTTCAGGAGAGACAGGATTGAAGGAAGAGGAGGGGGTCTGATGATTTACATTAAAGAACATATCCGATGTAAACAAATTGAGTGGTCATGTGATAATGAACTAGAATGTATTGGCCTGAACGTTACACTGTCTCCCCAAATGTATTTTACCCTTACTGGAATGTACAGGCCACCTTCCACCAAAAGTGTGTTTTTGATCAGTTTAATAACATGCTTAGGGAATGTGATTTTGGGAAAGAGGTCATCTTAATGGGAGATTTTTAAATTAATTATGAAGACAAGTCTTGGAGGAAAACCCTCAAAAGGATCACTAATACCTTTGACCTTACACAGCTAGTTAATGTTGTAACTTTAATGTGTTACAGAGTTAATGTTTCAGTTAATTCATTGAGCTGTATCTAAAGATATTTCTTTACAGTTATTTACATATGTAATTGTATTGGTTTGTATTGAATTACGCTTTTTGACTGCAAGTGCCAGAATGCCTTGCGACAGGAATGAGTGATAACGCGCCAGTTATGTGCAGGTGCAAAGTGATTAAGCTGACTTTCCGATAGCATCTTACCTGCATTGCTCTGTAGTATCTAAAGTTGTTAAATGTAACGTGAACAAGTATTATTACTAAAAGAAGCTTTCATATCAAACCCGACGTCCCGAGTCATTACTTTGAAGTTAGTTCATCTAAAAGTTAAAGGGCCAACCAGGGTGACTTGTTGCTCTAAAACACAGATTGATTTGGTGTTCAGTAATAAACCAGAGAGAGTGACTAAATCATTCAATATGGTTACTGGGCTATCTGATCATAATCTGACTCTTAGAGCCTGAAAGCTGTCTAAGAGCAGGTTTAACCTCTCTACTGTTAAAAACCTGGATCAACTAAGAATACCTAAGAGTGAATTCAACTATTTTGAAAACGCAATTAAGGGAATTAACTGGAATGATCTCTTGTCCAATACAGACGTGGAAGCTGATAGTCAGGTTTTTCTATCCACAATACAGACTACAATAAATGGTTTCTTAAAGAAAATCAAATCCAAACCTGGCCAAAGGAGCACTATTCCTTGGCTAAATGGAGAAATCTGGTAACTGATGAAAGAACGAGATTATGCTCTAAAAATAGCCCTAAGATCCAAATTAGAGCATGACAGACGTAGGTTTACCATGTTGAGAAATAAGGTGATGAAAGAAATCAGACAGGCCAAGGCAAAAATATTTTATTAAATTAATTGGTGAAGCAAAGGGAAATTCTAAACTGATCTGGGAGAATCTAAAAAAGTTAACTGGGAAAGACCATAGTAACACTGCAGTCGAAATAGCAATATCCTTAAATTCCTACTTTATTGACTCTGTCAGGGTACTGTCACAGAACCCCTCCACTGGTTTCTTGGGCTCAGTGCTAGTGAATGACACTCAACCTGTCTTCATCATAAGGGATTTTCTTAGTCAAAGGTGAACAAGGTGATTAGCTCACTAAAGAACTCTAAAGCCAAAGATGTGTTTGGGTTGGACAACCTTTCTTAAAAACTACAAAGAGTCACTCATTGGCCCCATTACTAAGGTCACCAACACATCTATTGGTCTCGGGTGTTTCCAGGGTTATGGAAGTCGGCCATAATAACGGCCATCTTTAAATCGGGCGACCCCGCTGACGTGAGTAACTACAGGCCCATTAGTATACTACCTGTGGTGTCAAAGGTTGTTGAAAAGTGTGTAGCAGAGCAACTGATTGCCCACCTCAACAACAGCCCCTTCACATTAAACTCCATGCAGTTTGGCTTCAGAGTGAAACACTCCACAGAAACGGCCAACTGCTTTCTTCTGGAAAATGTGAGGTCCAAGATGGACAAAGGGGGCGTTGTTGGGGCTGTGTTTCCGGACCTAAGGAAGGCTTTTGATAGTGTTAACCATGAGATTCTTATCACAAAATTGTCCAAGTTCAACTTTTCCCCCCATGCCTTGAGATGGATGAAATCATACCTTGAAGGTAGAACTCAGTGTGTCAGAGTGACCAATAAAGCTGTCGCCCACTCTTAGCTATGATGTGGGCGTGCCCCAAGGGTCAATACTGGGTCCCCTCCTGTTCAGCCTGTACATTAATGATCTGCCTTCTGTCTGTACGGGGTCTGAAGTTGAAATGTATGCAGATGACACAGTGCATGCAAAGAGCAAACAACAAGCTGCACAATAACTCACTACTGTAATGGTCCAGGTTACAAAGTGGCTCAGTGACTCGTGTTTGCATCTCAATGTGTAAAAAACTGTTTGCATGTTCTTCACAAAGAGGGCAACAGATGCTACTAAGCCAGATGTCTATGTGTCAGGGGAGAAGCTCCAGGTGCTATCTGATTTTAAGTACCTTGGCATCATTCTTGATTCCAACCTCTCTTTTAAAAAGCATGTGAAAAAGGTCATTCAAATAACCAAATTCAACCTGGCTCATTTCTGATTTATACGAAATTGTTTGACTACAGAGGTTGCAAAACTGTACTTCAAATCTATGATACTCCCCCACTTAACATACTGCTTGACTAGTTGGGCCCAACCTTGTTGTGCAACATTAAAACCTATTCAGTCTGTCTACAAACAGGCTCTCAAAGTGCTTGACAGGAAGCCCAATAGCCATCATCACTGTTACATCCTCAGATAGAATGAGCTCCTGAGTTGGGAAAATCTTGTGCAATACACCGACGCATGGCTTATATTCAAGATCCTAAATGGCCCGACTCCCCCTCCACTCAGTATTTTTGTTAAACAGAAAACCCAAACATATGGCAGCAGATCCACAAGGTCTGCCATGAGAGGTGACTGTATAGTTCCCCTAAGGAAAAGCACCTTTAGTAAATCTGCGTTCTCTGTGAGAGCTTCCCATGTCTGGAATACACTGCCATCAGACACACATTACTGCACCACATATCACACATTCACAAAATGCATGAAGACATGGCAAAAGGTCAATCAGATTTGTGAACATAATCCCTAGCTGTGAATTGCCGCTTTCCATGTTGTCTGTAGCTTATGAGGTGTGGAAACACCTGTATGTTGCTTGTATGAATTTTGTCTTGCAGCTTTTTGTTCTATGTTGCTCTGTCTGTATGCTATGTCTTGCTTGTCCTATGTTGCTCTGTCTGTATGCTATGTCTTGTTTGTTCTATGTTGCTCTGCATGTGCTCACTACTCAATGATTGTCTATATTGTAATTGTTTTCAATAACCTGCCCAGGGACTGCGATTGAAAATTAGCCGTCTGTCCAAACCGGCACTTTTACTGAAACGTTGATTAATGTGCAGGGACAGTCCCTGTAAAAAATCGAATAAACTCAAATCTAAGGGCCTGTTTTCCGGACCTTTGGCAGTATCTATGGGGGTGCCACAGGGTTCAATTCTCGGGCCTACTCGCTTCTCTGTATACATCAATGAAGTCGCTCTTGCTGCTGGTGATACTCTGATTCGCCCCTACGCAGACGACACCATTCTGTATACTTCTGGCACTTCTTTGGACAGTGTGTTAACTAACCTCCAGACGAGCTTCAATGCCATACAACTCTCCTTCCGTTGCCTCCAACTGCTCTTAAATGCAAGTAAAACTAAATATGCTCTTCAACCGATCGCTGCCCACACCTTCCCGCCCATCCAGCATCACTACTCTGGACGGTTCTGACTGAGAATGTGTGGACAACTACAAATACCTAGGTGTCTGGCTAGACTGTAAACTCTCCTTCCAGACTCACATTAAGCATCTCCAATCCAAAATTAAATCTATAACCTGCTTCCAATTTCGCAACAAAGCATCCTTCACTCATGCTGCCAAACATACCTTCGTAAAACTGACCATCCAACCGATCCTCGACTTCAGCGATGTCATCTACAAAATAGTCTCCAACACTCTACTCAACAAATTGTATGCAGTCTATCACAGTGCCACCACTGCGACCTTTATGCTCTCGTTGCTTTGCTCTTGTTTCATTCTCGTCGCCAAACCCATTGGCTCCAGGTCATCTACAAGTCTTTGCTAGGTAAAGCTCCGCCTTATCTCAGTTCACTGGTCACCATAGCAGTACCCATCCGTAGCACGTGCTCCAGCAAGTATATCTCACTGGTCACCCCCAAAGCCAAATTCCTACTTTGGCCACCTTTCCTACCAGTTATCCGCTGCCAATGACTGCAACGAACTGCAAAAATCACTGAAGCTGGAGCCTCATACCTCCCTCACCAGCTTTATGCATCAACTGTCAGAGCAGCTCACAGATCACTGCACCGGTCAATAGCCCATCTGTAAATAGCCCATCAAACTCCCTCATCCCCATACTGCATTTATTTATTTATCTTGCTCCTTGGCACCCCAGTATCCCTACTTGCAAATTCATCTTCTGTACATCTTTCACTCCAGTGTTTAATTGGTTTATTGTAATTACTTCGCCACCATGGCATATTTATTGCCTTACCTCCCTCATCTTACCTCATTTGCACACTGCATATAGACTTTTTCTACTGTATTATTGACTGAATGTTTTATTATTCCATGTGTAACTCTGTGTTGTTGTATGTGTCAAACTACTTTGCTTTATCTTGGCCAGGTCGCAGTTGTAAATGAGAATGTGTTTTCAACTAGCTTGGTGAAATAAATATATTTAAAAAACTCTACTAGCCTGTGGTTACTCAGTATAGAGACACCAGGAGACCTCCTATTCTACTAGCCTGTGATTACTCAGTATAGAGACACCAGGAGACCTCATGTTCTACTACCCTGTGATTACTCAATAGAGACACCAGGAGACCTCATGTTCTACTAGCCGCCTGTGATTACTCAGTATAGAGACACCAGGAGGCCTCATATACTATTAGACTTCTTTAATATCCTAGCACTCAGCTCTCTCTCTACTGCTGGGGAAGTAGCATGTAAGTCGGGGAGAAGATGGGCATGTAATTTAATAAACCAGTTGTAATTTCCCTGTGGTTCCAAATGAACCAGAGTATCCTCCCAGGACCTTGATGTAAATTCTCACCATTATCCAAGACTCACTAACTGTCATTCACTTGTAAATTAACTCCTGTCACAAAGCACATTATTCAGCTAATGATCAATGTGGCCAGAAGGTAAAAGACAAGGTTGTATCTCATTCATCTCGATCTCTCAGATAGTTCTAAATGTTAATGATTTCATCAGGTTGGGTTGGTTTTAAACTACAATGATTTCATCAGGTTTGGTTGGTTCTAAACTAGAATGATTTCATCAGGTTTGGTTGGTTCTGAACAATAATGATTTCATCAGGTTTGGTTGGTTCTAAACTAGAATGATTTCATCCGGATTGGAAGGTTCTGAACTACAATGATTTCATCAGGTTTGGTTGGTTCTAAAGTAGAATGATTTCATCAGGTTTGGTTGGTTCTGAACAATAATGATTTCATCAGATTTGGTTGGTTCTAAACTAGAATGATTTCATCAAGTTTGTTTGGTTATAAAATATAATTATTTCATCAGGTTTGGTTGGTTCTAAACTAGAATGATTTCATCAGGTTTGGTTGGTTCTGAACAATAATGATTTCATCAGGTTTGGTTGGTTCTAAACTAGAATGATTTCATCAGGTTTGGTTGGTTCTAAAGTAGAATGATTTCATCAGGTTTGGTTGGTTCTGAACTACAATGATTTCATCAGGTTTGGTTGGATCTAAACTAGAATTATTTCATCAGGTTTGGTTGATTCTAAACTCGAATGATTTCATCAGGTTTAGTTGTTTCTGAACAATAATGATTTCATCAAGTTTGGTTGGTTCTAAACTAGAATGATTTCATCAGGTTTGGTTGGTTCTAAACTAGAATGATTTCGTCAGGTTTGGTTGGTTCTAAACTAGAATGACTTCATCAGATTTGGTTGGTTCTGAACTAGAATTATTTCATCAGGTTTGGTTGGTTCTGAACTAGAATGATTTCATCAGGTATGGTTGGTTCTAAACTAGAATAATTTTATCAGGTTTGGTTGGTTCTGAACTAGAATGATTTCTGGAAGATGGGCAGGGACTCTACTGTCATAGCTTAAAACCTGTTTGGGATAGGGGGCAGTTTTTTCACATCCGGATGAAAAGCGTGCTCAAAGTAAACTGCCTGCTACTCAGACCCAGAAGCTAGGATATGCATATAATTGAGATGTGGGTAGAATACACTCTAAAGTTTCTAAATTTTTTAAAATAATGTCTGTGAGTATAACAGAACTGATTTGGCAGGCGAAACCCCAAGGACAAACCATCCAGGAAAAAATACATTTCAGTTCACTGTGTTTTCTATTAGTTTCTATGGGAAACTAGATTTATGAGGCACCTGGTTGCAGTTCCTATGGCTTCCACTAGATGTCAACAGTCTTTAGAAATTGGTTGATGTTTTTCCTTTGAGAAATGAAGAAGTAGGGCTGTTCAGACTGAGTGTCAAGACAAGTGGATTATTTTGTTTGGTGCGCGTGACCTGGAACTCACTCCTCTTTGATTTTATCCGCTATTGATTTTATTGATTTTATTCCGTCTTAAATTTTATGTTATTGTTATGGTGCATTATATATAATAGCATGGTTTGCTTTCGCCGTAAAGCCTTTTTGAAATCTGACACGGCGGCTGGATTAACAAGAAGTTAAGCTTTATTTTGGTGTATTGCACTTGTGATTTTATGAAAGTTAAATATTTCTAATCATTTAATTTGAATTTCGAGCTCTGCAATTTCACCGGATGTTGTTCCACTAGTGGAACATCTAGCCATAACAGGTTTGAAGGGGGAAGCTGGTTCCACCATTGGGGTGAAAAGACGGAGAAAAGCTGGAAAAAAAATAGGCAATTTTTCTCTGTACGTCCACGGATGAGCCAGTCACACTTCATATGCAATGTAAGATTTGGGATGGTAGCTATCTAAATGCACAACACTAAATACTTCATCCAAGCTAGCTAATCACTGTAGCTAGCATTGCCATAATACACAGCTCAAAGATAAACACAAGATTTTACTGAGTTAGAGTTCAAATAAGGAAATCATTGAATTTAAATCAATTCATTAGGCTCTAATCTATGGATTTTACTTGACTGGTAATACAGATATGCTTTGTTAGTCACAGACACCTTAAAAAAAACAATAGTTGTGTGGAACAGAAAACCAGTCAGTATCTGGTGTGACCACCATTTGCTTCAGTCAGTGTGACACATCTCCTTCGCATAGAGTTGATCAGGCTGTTAACTGTGGCCTTTGGAATGTTGTCCCACTCCTCTTCAATGTCTGTGTCCAAAGTTGCTGGACATTGGCGGGAACTGGAACACGCTGTCATACACGTTGATCCAGAACAGCATACTGCTCACCCACACGACGCCATACCTTCTGTCAGGTACACTTGAAACCGGATTCATCTGTGAAGAGCACACTTTTCCAGCGTGCCAGTGGCTATCGGAGGTGAACATTTGCCCACTGAAGTGATGAGGAGGACGAGCACGCAGATGAGCATCCCTGAGACATTTTATGACAGTATGTGCAAAAATGATTTGGTTGTACAAACTCATCAGCTGTCTGGGTGGCTGGTCTCAGACGATCCCACAGGTGAAGAAGCCGCATGTGGCGTTGTTACACATGATCTGTGGTTGTGAGGCCAATAGTACCTGGTCATGCTGCTGGACCCAGTTTCTGCTGTTCTGCCTGAACAATAGAACCCCAACCTGTTCACTGGTCGTGCTTCCTTGTCCCGAATCTGCAGTCTCGTTTCTTTCTCTCTCTCTCGATCTCTCTTTCTACCTCTCACCGCACACGCTGTCTCGAAAAAAAGGTATTATGCAGGGTAGATAAAACTAGCTTGAAACCTAGACGGGTTATGAAACCAATTAGAAAAAAGTTAGCTAAAGCTAGTTAGCGGTCTTTGGGTTGCTTGAAAGTTGCCAGGTTCAAAATGCTCAACAGCTAGTTCAGCAGCTTGATCACTCACTTTCGGCCATGCCGTCCATCCCGACTTTAAAACACTTGTTCAGGTTATTCAAACCTGATCTAGCTTGTTTTTGCTTGTTTTTGAATTGCACAAAGTGGTGATGTCGTTTTTCGCATCAATATTTTTGATTTATGCTGATGAAGAGTGACACTACTTCTGCCTTGCCTCAAGCTAGCTAGATGGTAGCCTATACCTTACACTTTTGTGTTTAGCTAAGTGCATGCAGTTGTGGTAACCTGTGTTGAATTGGCAATTCACCATCTTTGCTTTGTAGCTTGAAATACGTTGTAAAACAAAGTTATTTGTTGAAATTCAACTTGATGGCTCTCACATCAGTAGAGTAAGATTGGAACTCATGTAGTCCTCATAGTGTGCCTGTGTCACTGCTTCTAAAGTCCACATCCACACACCGCTCTATGAATGTTCAGGGTTGGTAGAGTGGCTCTCGTTCCAGGGAATGGGAGTCCAGAGAGTGGGAGTCTGGTGGCAGGTAGCCTAGTGGTTAAGAGTGTTTGGCCAGTAACCAAAAGGTCATTGGTTGGAATCTCAGAGCCGGCAAGGTGGAAAAATCAGCTGTTCTACCCTTGAGCAAGGCACATCCCTCAACAACAACTGCTCCCCGCGGGCTAATGACATGGATGTCGATTAAGGCAGCCCCCCGCACCTCGCTTAAAAAGAGGAGTTGGGTTAAATGCGGAAGACACATTTCGGTTGAATGTAGTCAGTTGTACAACTGACTAGGTATTCCCTTTCTGGGGACTGTCAGTCTCTCTTTCCAGGGAGATTGAGTCTGTCTTTCCAGGGAGTGAGAGTTTGCACAGCGTGATCGTCTCTTCTGATTCAGAGGGTAACACCTTCCCTTCTCTCGTCTCTTCTAAAGCCCAGTAAACAACACATTCTGTTCAGAAACACTTGATGTAAACAACAACATAAACATCGTAGCTCAATGTGATCTTCCTCTGCTAACAGGTGATTGACAGGTCTCTGTCTTCCACTGTAACTCAATACACCTTCACACATTAATGGTGGCTGTTATTATAGAGCATTAACCAATATATATTCAGCGTTTCTCTCTTCAGTTCTGAGGCCTCTCTTCAAACAGATTGCTGTTAGTGAGCCGCACCACAGTGGATGCAGGAGAGTTGAAACACCGTTTTAGAACAAGGCAGAGAGAGTCACTGCAGAACTACATTCCCCCGAGCTGTTTTTTACTAAACTAAATAAACTAAAATAACTCAAGTTTGTTTTAAATTTGAAAGTCTTCATAAGTGAAAATAAACAGTAGGTGTAAACTGTGTGCAGCTGAATTCTGTCTGCATACCAATGAACATCCCGACTCTGTTTCTGGGCCTTTTGGATTTGACTTTCTCTTTCAATTATTCAACAGTCAGTCTCAGTTCTCTCTGGTTCCATTGTGCTCCGGTCTGTCTGATAGCTGATTGGACAGAGCAGTTAAAGGTTTCTATGCTCATGTGGCGATGATAAAGAACATAGAAATGAAAAAGTGTCCTGTGCTTTGATAGAAAACACATTGACCAAACTGGAGCAGGGAGTCTGGGGCTTTGATAGAAACATGGTGACCACAACTGCATGGCATCATCAAGGTGGCGAAATTAGTAATTGTCCAACATGCCTGGAAGATACCCAGATGAGATGTTGGAGTCCAGAAGCTTTGCCTGTGTTTTGAACTTTATGTTCAGCTTACATAGGGAGAGAGGGACCTTAATAATTATCCATAAGGGCGAGCTGCTAGTGACTACAGTACTGTGTTACAGCCCGTCCTAGTTGTTTCATTCCCCCCGCTGTCAGGCCAGACCTGACAGCAAGCCATCCATCCGTGTCAAGATGATGGGAGAATAAAGAGAGAGAACGGGATCAACCTGGTAATGACTTCATACTGTAAATACTATCTTAAGGGGGAATCCACACAGCAGTCATGTTTTTATGTATAATTAGGCAAAACATGCCTGGGTCTGGGACGGGCTGGGGCTGAGGCAGGGGTCAGGGTGTAGGGCAGTTTGGGTCTGAGGCAAGTCGTCTGGGACGGACCTGGGCTGAAGCAGAGGGCTGGGTGTAGGGCAGATTGAGTCTGAGGCAGGTTGTCTGGGATGGACTGGGGCTGGAGCATGGGGTCTGGGGCTGAGGCAGGGGGTCTGGGGCTGAGGCAGGGGGTCTGGGGCTGAAGCAGGGGGTCTGGGGCTGAGGCAGAGGGTCTGGAACGGACTGGGGCGAGCTGAGGCAGGCTAGGGCAGGGGTCTGGGACGGACTGGGTCTGGGGCGGCCTGGGACAGGGGGTCTGGGACGAGCTGAGGCAGGAGGTCTGGGACGAGCTGAGGCAGTCTACACACAATACCCTATATTGACAAGGCAAAAACAGGTTTAGAAATGTATTAAAAATAAACAGAAATACCTAATTTACATCAGCATTCATACCCTTTGCTATGAGACTCGAAATTGAGCTCAAGTGCATCCTGTTTCCATTGATCGTCCTTGAGTCCACCTGTGGTAAATTCAATTGATTGGACATGATTTGGAACGGCACATGCCTGTCTATATATACATGCCTGTCTATATAAGCTGAGACTGGATTGTGTCGAGGCACAGATCTGGGGAAGGGTACCAAAACAATTCTGCAGCACTGAAGGTCCCTAAGGTCACAGTGGCCTAGATCATTCTTAAATGGAAGAAGTTCGGAACCACCAATGCTCTTCCTAGAGCTGGCCGCCCGGCCAAACTGAGCAATCTGCGGACAATTGCCTTGGTCATAAAGGTGACCAAGAGTCCAATGGTCACTCTGACAGAGCTCCAGGGTTCCTCTCTGTAGATGGGAGAACCTTCCAGAAGGACAACCATCCCTGCAGCACTCCACCAATCAGGCCTTTATGGTAGATTGATCAGACGGAAGCCACTCGTCAGTAAAAGGCACCACACAATCCGCTTTGAGTTTGCCAAAGGGTGCCTAAAGGACTCTGACCATGAGAAACGAGATTCCCTGGTTTGATGAAACTAAGATTGAACTCTTTGGCCTGAATGACAATTTTCACGTCTTGATGAAACCTTTCACCATCGTTGAAGGATGGTGGTGGCAGCATCATGCTGTGGGGATGTTTTTCAGTGGCAGGGACTGGGAGACTAGTCTGGATCGAGGGAAAGATAAACAGAGAAATGTACAGAGATCTTTGATGAAAACCTGCTCCAGAGTGCTCAGGCCCTCAGGCTTGGGCGAACGTTCACCTTCCAACAGGAAGCACACAGCCAAAACGCTGGAGTGGCTTTGGGACAAGTCTCTGAATGTCCTTGAGTGGCCCAGCCAGAACCCGGACTTGAACCCAATCGACCATCTCTGGAGAGACCTGAAAATAGCTATGCTGCCTGGATCCTCAGAGAAGAATGGGAGAAACTCCCTAAATACAGATGAGCCAAGCTTGTAGTGTCATAGACTCCAGGCTGTAATCATTGACAAATTTGCTTCAACAAAGTACTGAGTAAAGGGTCAATACTAATTTAAATGTCATATTTCCGTTTTCTATTTTTAAGAAATGTGCTAAACTTTTTAAAAACAAGATTTTGCTTTGTCATTATGGGGTATTGTGTGCAGATTGAATTCAATTGTTTTTCACTCATTTTAGAATAAGGCTGTAAGGCAACAAAATCTGGAAAAAGTCAAGGGGTCTGAATACTTTCCCGAATGCACTGGATGTCGGCTCAATCTGATATTACCGTAACATTTATATCATGAAATCTGAGTATGGCTCTAAATGTACTGTATGACTGAGGCCAGAAGAGCCTCACCAAGCCGCCTGCATACATTAACATTGTCATAAATTATACATGCTAATTACCATGAGGCTCCACTTTAATTATCTTAAAAATAACATGGTGGGTTACTGTTTGGTCTATTCATCCTCTAACAGAGCACGACCTCATGTTTTAGTGGAACATCTGACACCAAAGAACAGGGACATTGTTGCTATTGAATTTAGAGAAGTGATTTCAGCAGCCTATTTTCAAACAGACTGACTCGTCTCATAATCTGAGTGTTTAGCACTCACTACAGCATCAACTAGGATTATAAAGAACTAATTTAGTACTATAAAAAAGAGAAAATAGCCCCTTAACCCCTCACAAAATCGAATTAACGAAATACAAAAATCCCCATAAAAATCCAACTGTTTCAGCTAGAGATGTTTTTTTGCATGGGCTGCGTCTCAATCCACCACTGATATCACCCTTCTGCATGTGAGGTGAAGGTGGCAGAGCTACAGCGGTGTTTGTCAGACCTAGAGACATCCCTAACATCGGTCTTCTCACAAAATTGGCTGTAGCGTCAGGGCGGTTTGGCCAACACACTATTAATACCGCTATCGAAAGAGGACTCACGTTGGTGCTCTGTTTTGCTCTAGGACGCCCACTTGTCTTAAGTTCCGCTCAAATCAAAATCAAATCAAACTTTGCCACATGCGCCGAATACAACAAGTGTAGACTTTACTGTGAAATGCTAACTTACAAGCCCTTAACCAACAGTGCAGTTCAAGAAGAAGAAAATATTTACCAAGTAGACAAAAATAAAAAGTAGTAATAAAAACACAATAAGAACAACGAGGCTATATACAGTTTTAAAAATTAATGGAAGTGCTGTATGAATGGAGATAGTTTAGTGCTTAAAGTAAGAGGATAAATAGATGTCAAAAAATGTAGAAATTGTTTCCTGATCATTTTTATATCTCAGATATAGGACAAACACAAACTTTCTTTAGATTTTTTGGGGACTATCTGTTGTTCCATGTAGTGAATCTGTTATTCAATGGGTTTCAATTGGCTAATAGCAGTAATGGCAAATTCAATGTTTCATTCAAAAAAAATCTATAGTTTAAGGGGTCTTATAATTCAAATAGCTAAATAATCATTGGTATGACCCTTTTAAAACAATTCCATATGTTGCAACATCAGCAAATAAAACTCTGATCTAGCTCCCGAGTGGCGCATCGGTCAAAGGCATTCAGTGCTAGAGGCGTCACTACAGACCCTGGTTCAATTCCAGGCTGTATTGCAACCGGCTGTGATTGGGAGTCCTATAGCGCGGTGCACAATTGGCCCAGTGCCGCCCGTCTTAGGATTTGGCCGGGGTAGGATGTCATTGTAAGTAAAAATGTGTTCTTAAATGACTTGCCTAGTTTAAAAAATAAAAGCAGATAGTGATTTTAAATATACATACATATATATACAGTGCCTTGCGAAAGTATTCGGCCCCCTTGAACTTTGCAACCTTTTGCCACATTTCAGGCTTCATACATAAAGATATAAAACTGTATTTTTTTGTGAAGAATCAACAACATGTGGGACACAATCATGAAGTGGAACGACATTTATTGGATAATTCAACCTTTTTTAACAAATCAAAAACTGAAAAATTGGGCGTGCAAAATTATTCAGCCCCTTTACTTTCAGTGCAGCAAACTCTCTCCGGAAGTTCAGTGAGGATCTCTGAATGATCCAATGTTGACCTAAATGACTAATGATGATAAATACAATCCACCTGTGTGTAATCAAGTCTCCGTATAAATGCACCTGCACTATGATAGTCTCAGAGGTCCGTTAAAAGCGCAGAGAGCATCATGAAGAACAAGGAACACACCAGGCAGGTCCGAGATACTGTTGTGAAGAAGTTTAAAGCCGGATTTGGATACAAAAAGATTTCCCAAGCTTTAAACATCCCAAGGAGCACTGTGCAAGCGATAATATTGAAATGGAAGGAGTATCAGACCACTGCAAATCTACCAAGACCTGGCCGTCCCTCTAAACTTTCAGCTCATACAAGGAGAAGACTGATCAGAGATGCAGCCAAGAGGCCCATGATCACTCTGGATGAACTGCAGAGATCTACAGCTGAGGTGGGAGACTCTGTCCATAGGACAACAATCAGTCGTATATTGCACAAATCTGGCCTTAATGGAAGAGTGGCAAGAAGAAAGACATTGCTTAAAGATATCCATAAAAAAGTGTTGTTTAAAGTTTGCCAAAAGCCACCTGGGAGACACACCAAACATGTGGAAGAAGGTGCTCTGGTCAGATGAAACCAAAATTGAACTTTTTGGCAACAATGCAAAACGTTATGTTTGGCGTAAAAGCAACACAGCTGAACACACCATCCCCACTGTCAAACATGGTGGTGGCAGCATCATGGTTTGGGCCTGCTTTTCTTCAGCAGGGACAGGGAAGATGGTTAAAATTGATGGGAAGATGGATGGAGCCAAATACAGGACCATTCTGGAAGAAAACCTGATAGAGTCTGCAAAAGACCTGAGACTGGGACGGAGATTTGTCTTCCAACAAGACAATGATCCAAAACATAAAGCTAAATCTACAATGGAATGGTTCAAAAATAAACATATCCAGGTGTTAGAATGGCCAAGTCAAAGTCCAGACCTGAATCCAATCGAGAATCTGTGGAAAGAACTGAAAACTGCTGTTCACAAATGCTCTCCATCCAACCTCACTGAGCTCGAGCTGTTTTGCAAGGAGGAATGGGAAAAAATTTCAGTCTCTCGATGTGCAAAACTGATAGAGACATACCCCAAGCGACTTACAGCTGTAATCGCAGCAAAAGGTGGCGCTACAAAGTATTAACTTAAGGGGGCTGAATAATTTTGCACGCCCAATTTTTCAGTTTTTGATTTGTTAAAAAAGTTTGAAATATCCAATAAATGTCGTTCCACTTCATGATTGTGTCCCACTTGTTGTTGATTCTTCACAAAAAAATACAGTTTTATATCTTTATGTTTGAAGCCTGAAATGTGGCAAAAGGTCGCAAAGTTCAAGGGGGCCGAATACTTTTGCAAGGCACTGTATATATTTCACCTTTATTTAACCAGGTAAATTAGTTGAGAACAAGTTCTTATTTACAACTGCGACCTGGCCAAGATAAAGCAAAGCAATGCGACACAAACAACAACACAGAGTTACACATGGAATAAACAAACATACAGTCAATAATACAATAGAAAAAAGAAAGTCTATATACAGTGTGTGCAAATGGCGTAAGGAGGTAAGGCAATAAATAGGCCATAGTAGCGAAGTAATTACAGTTTAGCAAATTAACACTGGAGTGATAGATGAGCAGATGGTGATGTGCAAGTAGAAATACTGGTGTGCAAAAGAGCAGAAAAGTAAATACTAACAATATGGGGATGAGGTAGGTAGATTGGGTGAGCTATTTACAAATGGACTATTAGCTGCTCAGATAGCTGATGTTTAAAGCTTGTGAAGGAAATATAAGTCTCCAGCTTCAGCGATTTTTGCAATTCATTCCAGTCATTGGCAGCAGAGAACTGGAAGGAAAGGCGGCCAAAGGAGGTGTTGACTTTGGGGATGACCAGTGAGATATACCTGCTGGAGCACGTGCTAGGGGTGGGTGCTGCTAGGGTGTCCGGTGAGCTGAGATAAGGTGGGGCTTTACCTAGCAAAGACTTATAGATGACATGGAGCCAGTGGGTTTGGTGATGAGTATGTAGGGAGGACCAGCCATCAAGAGCATACAGGTCTCAGTGGTGGGTACTATATGGGGCTTTGGTGACAACACGGATGGCACTGTGATAGACTACATCCAATATGCTGAGTAGAGTATTGGAAGCTATTTTGTAAATGACATCGCTGAAGTCAAGGATCGGTAGGATAGTCAGTTTTATGAAGGTATGTTTGGCAGCATGAGTGAAGGATGCTTTGTTGCGAAATGGCAAGCCGATTCTAGATTTAATTTTGGAATGTAGATGTTTAAAAATGATTCTGGAAGGAGAGTTTACAGTCTAGCCAGACACCTAAGTATTTGTAGTTGTCCACATAGTGATGCTGGATGGGCGGGCAGGTGCGGGCAGTGATCGGTTGAAAAGCATCCATTTCGTTTGACTAGCATTTAAGAGCAGTTGGAGGCCACGGAAGGAGAGTTGTAATGGCATTGAAGCTCGTTTGTCCTAAGAATGGGACAGATGTATACAGAATGGTGTCGTCTGCGTAGAGGTGGATCTGCTAGAATAGTAGCGGAAAAAAGCAGGTAGTGAATTGACTGGCCTGTATGAAGAGAACTGGCAGCTGGAATAGTAGCGGAAAAAAGCAGGTCGTGAATTGACTGACCTGTATAAAGAGAATTGGCAGCTAGAATAGTAGCAGAGAAAAACAGGTAGTGAATTGACTGGCCTGGATAAAGAGAATTGGCAGCTGGAATAGTAGCGGGAAAAAGCAGGTAGTGAATTGACTGCCCTGGATAAAGAGAATTGGCAGCAGCATGCAGAAGTCAATATAAAGGTTGAATAGATTATTCATTTAATGATGAACGAAAATACTGTATAGACTCCAATCTTGAAGCTAGAAATTCACCACTTGTGTTTTAATCACCCGGAGTAAACATGAATACAATACACACAATGCAAGAACGGGAAACCCAGAGCACTGATGGGCAAACATGGTCAGGAGGAGGGGAGGGGTGGATTTAAATTCCAAAGGGGTCTCTGAGCCCGTTTCCCAGTTCCCCAGTCAGCAATGTGTCTGTGAGAAATCAGTCTTTTTGTCTACTCGAAAAAAGGCTAAATCTACATTGGTGGCCCAGTCGAAGTTTGCAATTCTTTGCTCTTTCTATTGAGTGAATGGAGAGAATGAAGTGGCTAGAAGGCGGTATTTGATCTAGTCAATTGGAGAAAGTGACATAATTCTAAAGTATTTGTTTAATGCGCCGAGATGGGCTATTTCTTTCACAGCACCTGATGTCACTGACACTGAATGAATGCATTTTAATATAAATAAAAATACAATTCAACATATAAGCTGTTAATGTAGCACACTTAAGGACAACTTCACACGTGGATATATAAATAGGCTATTTCGGATTATACAAAAATACATAAGAAACAATTAAATAAATAGAGATAAAACATATTGTCTGCTGTGATTATTGCATTGTGAAAAAATGCACATGCATTTCGTTGATTATAAATTAATTTCTAAAATTGTCTTGTTAGGCTATCCATACTATCAATGTCAGCTATGTAATATATGGCTTAAACAAGTCCAATTCAAATTAACTTGTGCAAAATGGTTAGCCGTTTTGTCAATGCAAAACATAAAAACTGCATTGAATGTTAACCTTTCTTATATGATAATTACGATTTTTATAATGTGCTAGACCTACTCTGTTCATTTGTTGATACGTTTTGGAAGTCAGAAGCAAATCGCAAGGTGTTATATAGCCTAATGTAACTGTATTCCATCTCCGTGTGTTACTTCATTTATTGAGGGTATATTAGTGTGTAGCTGAATGAATGAGGCCGGTTGTCTGCGCTGTGACTACGGCAGTACCTCCATGCATTCTAATCACCCGCATTCTGATTCTGATTCAGCAGTTCCAAAGTTCTGTTCTGACTGCTCCTGTGGGAGCGGCGCGACGAGGGTTCTGGTGTAGCCTATACACTGTACACCGCGTTCTGTACTCAGGTCTAGACACTGAAATACACAGCAATATACCATATTGAGCTATATTCATGATTATGTAAACATTATTTGATTTACTTTATATTTGTAATGGAAATAAATTAAATATTAGAAAGTGAAGAGTCATATTGAAATCAAAAAGTTGTATTGTTGTAAAATATATAATACTAATAATTATCATCATAAGGATATCTGTCTGGAAGTTTTCCCAGTTGTAAATCAGTAGGTGCATGATAACAGCATTATTCCGTCTGTTAACAGAATACATCAACCATTATAATGTTTACCCTATTTACACAGAATACACCAACCATTATAATGTTTACACTATTTACACAGAATATATCAACCATTATAATGTTTACACTATTTACACAGAATACACCAACCATTATAATGTTTACACATCAACCATTATAATGTTTACACTATTTACACAGAATACACCAACCGTTATAATGTTTACACTATTTTAATGAGAAAATATTTTGATGACCAAGTTTCTAATTCATTGCAGACTATATGAACACTTTTCAAAAGCAGTCATGCTTTTTCATTAACATAGAAAAGTCAACAGTTACATATTTTAATCACATGTATATCACCATGGTTTTAAATGGCTATACACTACAGCTTCACAGAAAAGCTACTGCAAAATAGATATCTAAAACGTTTAACTAAAAAGTGTATTTTACAACATTTTCATATCAACTTATTTGCAATTATTCACATTTATTCACATATTTATTTTGCATTTAGTAAAGACCCTATAGTTCCCCTTACTATTTTTTAAGATTGAAAAAAACATCACAATTCACTTAGTTATTTTTACATATATAGCAGAAATAAATCAAAGTAAATATATTTCATGCGCCTGATAGCCGCTGTTTGCATTGCCTCACTAATTTACAAAATACACTGATAAAACTGACACAACGAATACCTTTTAAGTTGAACAGCAATATTTCACAATCTCTCTGCTGGAACCATGTTAGAAGACAATTAGCATTCAAAGCAAAACACCGACATCAAAAAAAACTGCAGCACGGAAGTCTATTGCCTTAATTAATTGTAGTTATTCTCAGCCCAAGATGTCAGCGGCAAAAGTCAAAATAAACGTTGGATTTGGTTTGAGCCTGCTGGTCTAGTTTATAAAGAGTTCTGTAGAAGTTCTTAATGTTAGTGCACTGCCACGGACTGCAGTGTCGGGTTGGTGTGAGTCTCCCTGGGAGTAGGGGGGCTGCTTTGGCTGGTGTCTGTCTGCGGGGAGGTGGGGCTCAGAGATTGGGGAGAGTTCGAAAGGAAGGCGGATGTGTGTCGCGTCAGCCCCGCCGAGAGACCTACCGTGGTCGGGTTGGGCTTGATGGGCACCGGAATGGCGGGTAGGGTCTGTCCTCCGTGACACAGAGATTTCAGAGGCATGCGGTAGGCCACGTAGTCACCGCTCATAGAGATAGGAGAAACAGGGTCCACCATAGTGTTGTACATGTGAGGCCAGGCCGTAGTCAACTGGTTGTGCAGCGGGTAGCCTGCAGACATCGACTGCATGGTGGAGAACGCCAGACTCCCGGGAACCTTGTACTCTCTGGCGAGGATGTTCTCTATAGCAAATGGGTGTTTAAAAGTTGATGGCTGTGACACTCCCAAGTTATAGCTGGACATCTGAGGGAGGTGTGTGCCGGTGGCAGCCAGGGCGCTAAGCCTTAGATAATGGGCTGCGTCCGACTGCTTGGACTGAGCCAGGTGCTCCTGCGCCATCATCATCATCACCTTGAACCGTTTACGGCGCCGCAAGAAGCTCCCGTTCTCGAACATGTCCCCGCAGCTGGGGTGCAGAGCCCAGAAGCTACCCTTCCCGGGCTGGTCCGGACGCCGCGGGATCTTGATGAAACAGTCGTTGAAGGACAGGTTGTGCCGTAAGGAGTTCTGCCACCGCTGGGTGTTCTCTCTGTAGTAAGGGAACCTGTCCATGATGAACTTGTAGATCTCGCTGAGAGGGAGCATCTTCTCCGGGCAGGACTGGATGGCCATGGCGGTGAGGGAGATGTAGGAATAGGGAGGTTTCTGGTCGCTGTACGTGTTCCTCCCTGGTCGGGGCATCCTGACAGTATTCTCTCACAACACTTTACTTCAAACAACTCGTTCCCCTTATTTTAGCTTCGTTATATAAACTTCTTAGAACTCATGAAAATGAAATATTCTGCATGCGTAAAATACAAAACACCTGAGTAGTAGCCTACTGCAGTAAAAGTTTAACTGATAGAAGTTGAGTTGAGATGAGCTAAGTAGCAGCTACACTTCCATGTCCGCCCTTTTCTGCCGTGTGTTAGTTGATTGTGGTGACAGCCATATAATAGACCCCCCCCCAGAGCAGCTCCACTAATGTGCCACCTCTACATATCACATGACAACCACCCAGGGAGGAGGGGGCTCCTCGCGGTGAAAGGCATAATCTGCTTTCATTGACACCTATTTACATGGACACCTTGGGCCAATGGAAATCCTTTCCATCTGAAGACCGAGCAACGGGTAAAAAGGCTCGGTAAACGGAATGGAATGAACAGTGATGGCACTCGGTAGCTAAGAGTGTGTATGCGCTAACCTTTTTTCAGTGGGTTTAAAGCCATCAATTCACACTACATTTGGAGCTACTGAGCTATGGGATGTTTGACATGGAAATTGGCTGACACTTCCACTGTGTTTTGTATTATTAGTGTGTATTAGGTGGTTTGTTGTCATGACATTACCTTATAGGAAATCGCCGTTAGTGTTTTGTTTTGTCTTTGTTTTGTATGCCACTGTCAATGTTGAAATGTATGTATGTCGCTTTGGATGAAAAAAAAAACGAATCTGAGGAATGACAACATTATGCTCTTTACAAAGCACAATGTTCTACTACAATTTGAAGTCGTATGTTCTATTTATGTTAGTCTATGCATTCAGTAAGCAGCCTGTGTGTGAGTCTTGTGTTCTATTTATGTTAGTCTATGCATTCAGTAGGCAGCCTGTGTGAGAGTCGTGTGTTCTATTTATGTTAGTATATGCATTCAGTAGGCAGCCTGTGTGTGAGTCGTGTGAATGAACAGCTTTATTCACCTGATCCGTTCTAATCCTGATAATCGGGATTTAATACATTCAGACAGGTGCACAAAGTCGGCTGCATTGGTGTGTAAAGCTGATAAATAAGCGTTACGTTAAACTGTCAATAGTTTCACCCATAACCAAACAGGAAAATCGTATTTTAAAATTCGTAGACACACTTTATTTTATTGCTATTAATAAAGGCACTATAATTAAAATCACCAGCGCAATATGCTATACTAGACCAACACAATGATTATTCCCTGAAACAAAAAATAACCATCTTGATTGATTAATGGCTATTAATTAAGAAACCTCCAATGGTATGAAACTTGAACCAGCCTCAACGTATTATCTTTCCCTGCTTAGCCAAGACATAAGGGTATATATAGTGTGGTCTATGAAACTTCATGAAGGCCAGTGAGTATTTTGTGTTTATGTAAAAAAAAAAAAAAAAGTACTTCAGAAATGCAAATAAAGTCTCTGGGGTTGAAAACTATAAAATATCCATAAGTGAATTATATGAATGTGAAAACCAAATGCAAGCCTATTTTCAGCCCTGGCCATTCAAACTTTTTGCCAGGCTCACCATGGAGCAATTTTCCGCTTGGCGGGTTCCCAATGCCAGGGACCACACATGCCCACGCGGATTTGGTCATAATTTATGCTAATGAGCCTCCATAAATCCACAATACAGGCCATTGCAGGCTGATGGATTAGCAATAGAATCTGCTATGGGAGGAGACTGGAATTGTTGACTATAGTAACAGCTATGGGTTTAGAGATATCAGGAGCTTGAGGAAACTACGGCTATAAAAGATGATCTTCTCCAAGTTGTTAAATATTTACAAAACAGAAAATAAAGTAGGCAGACCAACCAAACGGGTTAGGGTTTCCTTGGTTGCCACACAATCCCTGTCGGAACAAAATAGACTGCAGGAAGTCAGATCCACGCTGCGCATGGAAGCATCTTTTTATTTCCATGGGCTTTTATTCCTCATGAAGAGATTCTTTTAACTCGTCATTCCTCTATTGGTGTTAGGCAGAAAGGAGTCTGGTTTTCAGGCTTTTCAACAGACATTTCTTAAAGTGTCCCAACTGCCCGTGAACCTCGGAACGCCCTGGGTCCAGAGGGTCCATTATTTAGGTGATAATGCCCTCGAAGCCGATGTTTGGAGGATATATTGGCACGGGTGCTGCTCGTCCAGGACCGGCAAACCTGCCAATATATCCTCCAAACATCGGCTTCGAGGGCATTATCACTATTATACAACTGGTTACCAACATGTTCAAATAAAACATTATTTTTATGAATTTATTCATATTATTTCATCCTTCCCCTTGCAAAGAAGATTGCAGTCAGAGTGCACAATAATTGCAGTACACTGCAGTTATTCTGCAACAACTGCTTCCAAAATACCACAGTAGACTGCAGTTACAGAACTTTTACTGCAGTTTCAAAACGGCAATCTTTTTTTGTATGGGTTCCACGAGATTTAGTCCCGACACAAATCTAATGCTACCCAAGCCAGCTGGTTGTTTGTTCTATCGGTTAGACCCCGTCTTTAAGTATTGTTGTTCTGTATCTATAGACGACCCAGTCTTTCGTTCTAAATGTTCTATTGCCATTCTGTCTGGCAACGTTCTTATCCCTTGCTTGCTTGCTAGCCAACTACGGCTAACTTACAGTCCGGTCAAACAGCGCAGCCAGAATAACAGCAAAGTAGCTGCATTTGCATAAGCATTTTTTTGTGACATTTAATTGAATACATCCATAACAATAAGCTAATGAGTCACGACTTTGCCTGCCATAGAAAATGTGCTCTCTAGTCAGGACACTGTTGTTCAGAGTAGCTAGCCAACAACAGACCTAACACAATCACTTCAAACTGAAGCTGGAAAGACTGCAAACTAGCTGCATTTAGTTAAGTTTGACCTGTTTTCTGTTGACATTCCTTATATATATATATATATATATATAAAAATGATGCCAGCTGATTCATGATTTCGACTGGCTGAGAAAAGCTGCCTAATGGTCTGTCTTGTCCTGACTCCCAACTTGTTCATTACTATGGAACAGCTGGAGATCAAATGTCCATATTGAAACAATGTTGCAAATGTCGGTGAGTCAGACAGCAAGGATATATACAAATCTCTGCTGTTGAAAATCAAATGTTAGTGTAAAAGAAATGTGAGATAATGTGAGATGCTTTTTATAGTAGAGATCAAGTTTATACATTAGATGGCTGGCCTGATGTGACAGTGGATTGTACAGTGAGAACAGTCAATAGTTATTTTAACATCACAGCTTTAGCAGGTGGTAACTTGTGGAATAGACACCCGCTGGAATGCTATTTTAACCAATCAACATCCAAGATTAGACCCACCCGTTGTATTACTCAGTACAACAGTATTTACAGTGCCTTCGGAAAGTATTCAGACCCCTTGACTTTTTCCACATTTTCTTATTTAGCTACAGCCTTTTTCTAAAATGTATTATATCGTTTTTTCCCACCATCAACCTACATACAATACTCCATAATGACAAAGCAAAAACTGGTTTCTCGAATCTTTTGCAACGTTATAAAAAAACCCTGAAATGTCACCTGTAAGTAAATATTCTGACCATTTACTCATTACTTTGTTGAAGCACCGTTGGCAGCGATTACAGCATCGAGTCTTCTTGGGTATAAAGCTTGGCACACCTTTAAGCATTTCACTGTAAGGTCTACTACACCTGTTGTATTCGGCGCATGTGACAAATACTATTTTATTTTATTTGGGGAGTTTCTCTCATTCTTCTCTGCAGATCCTCTCAAGCTCTGTCAAGTTGGATGGGGAGCGTTGCTGCACAGCTATTTTCAGGTCTCTCCAGAGATGTTCGATCAGGTTCAAGTCCAGGCTCTGGCTGGGCCACTCAAGGACATTCAGAGACTTGTCCCGAAGCCACTCCTGTGTTGTCTTGGCTGTGTGCTTAGGGTCATTGTCCTGTTGGAAGGTGAACATTCACCCCAGTATGGAGCAGGTTTTCATCAAGGATATCTCTGTACTTTGCTCCGTTCATCTTTCCCTCAATCCTGACTAGTCTCCCAGTCCCTGCCGCTGAAAAACATCCCCACAGCATGATGCTGCCACCACAATTCCTCACCTTTGGGATGGTGCCAGGTTTCCTCCAGACGTGACGCTTGGCATTCAAGCTAAAGAGCTCAATCTTGGTTTCTTCAGACCAGAGAATCTTGTTTCTCATGGTCTGAGAGTCTTTAGGTGCCTTTTGGCTAACTCCAAGCATGCTCACATGTGCTTTTTACTGAACAGTGGCTTCCGTCTGGCCACTCTACCGTAAAGGACTGAATGGTGGACTGGTGCAGAGATGGTTGTCCTTCTGGAAAGTTCTCCCAAGTCCTTTCTACCCTGATTGCTCATTTTGGCCGGGCGGCCAGCTCTAGGAAGATAATTGGTGTTTCCAAACATCTTCAATTGTAGAATGATGTAGGCCCCTGTGTTATTGGGGACCTTCAATGATGCAGAAATGTTTTGGTATCCTTCCCCACATCTGTGCCTAGATAGGTGTGGTCAATTTAATTTACAACAGGTGGAGTCCAATCAAGTTGTATAAACATCTTCAGACAGATCAATGGAAACAGGATGCACCAGAGTGTTACGCCCTTACCGTAGATTGCTTTGTATGTTTCTATTTTCCGTTTGGTCAGGGTGTGATGTGTCTGGGTATTCTATGTTGTATGTCTATGTGTTGTGTTTCTATGTTTAGGCCTGGTATGGTTCCCAATCAGAGGCAGCTGGTTATGGTTGTCTCTGATTGAGAACCATACTTAGGCAGCCTGTTTTCCCACTATGGGTGTGGGTAGTTGTTTTCTGTCTTTGTGTGTCTGCACCAGACAGAACTGTTTCGTTTGTTCTTGTTTTTGTTTTTTCTAGTGTTCAGTTTCTGTATTAAATGTACCATGAACACGTACCACGCTGCATTTTGGTCCTCCGATCCTTCTTACTCTTCCTCAGACGAAGAGGAGATTCGTTACACAGAGCTCAATTTCGAGTCTCATAGCAAAGGGTCTGAACACTTACGTAAAAAATATATTTCTGTTTTATTTATAAATTTGCAAAAATGTCAAACTTATTTTCGCTTTGTCATGATAGGGTATTGTGTGTCAATTAGATTAAGGTTGTGACGTAACAAAATTTGGAAAAAGTCAAGGGGTCTGAATTTTTTCGAAAGGCACTGGACAGTATATGATAATGTACTATTGTCACTATCTAGTATTTGGATGATATAAGGTGCAGTAGACTACAGTACAACATTACTAAATGATAACAATGTAGCACTGTCACTAGGAAGTATTTGATTGATGGGGTACAGTCAGTCGGCTACAATACAACATTACTAAATGATAACAATATAGCCTTGTCACTAGGTAGTAGTTGATTAATGGGGTACAATAAGCTACAGTACAACATTACTAAATGATAACAATTTAGTCTTGTCACCAGATAGTAGTTGGTTGATTAGGTATAGTAGACAACAATACAGCAAAAGTATCCTTCCTGCTGTTCGGTTATGCGTTGGGTATGGAAAATGGTAAATTAGCCAAAATCAAAGATCACACATTCATGCAGCACTGGTGGTGTAACATTGTCTTTATCCATACCATAGCTTCTGTGGTGGTGTCTTAATCCATACCATAGCTGCTGTGGTGGTGTCTTAATCCATACCATACCATAGCTGCTGTGGTGGTGTCTTAATCCACACCATAGCTGCGGTGGTGGTGTCTTAATCCACACCATAGCTGCGGTGGTGGTGTCTTAATCCATACCATAGCTGCTGTGGTGGTGTCTTAATCCATACCATAGCTGCTGTGATGTTGTCACGTTGTCTTTATTCATACCATAGCTGCTGTGGTGGTGTCTTAATCCATACCATACCATAGCTGCTGTGGTGGTGTCTTAATCCATACCATACCATAGCTGCTGTGGTGGTGTCTTAATCCATACCATAGCTGCTGTGGTGGTGTCTTAATCCATACCATAGCTGCTGTGATGTTGTCACGTTGTCTTTATTCATACCATAGCTGCTGTGGTGGTGTCTTAATCCATACCATAGCTGCTGTGGTGGTGTCACGTTGTCTTTATTCATACCATAGCTGCTGTAGTGGTGTCTTTATTCATACCATAGCTGCTGTGGTGGTGTCTTAATCCATACCATAGCTGCTGTGATGTTGTCACATTGTCTTAATCCATACCAAACTGCTGTGGTGGTGTCACGTTGTCTTTATTCATACCATAGCTGCTGTGGTGGTGTCTTAATCCATACCATAGCTGCTGTGGTGGTGTCACGTTGTCTTTATTCATACCATAGCTGCTGTGGTGGTGTCTTAATCCATACCATAGCTGCTGTGGTGGTGTCACGTTGTCTTTATTCATACCATAGCTGCTGTGGTGGTGTCTTTATTCATACCATAGCTGCTGTGGTGGTGTCTTAATCCATACCATAGCTGCTGTGATGTTGTCACATTGTCTTAATCCATACCATAGCTGCTGTGGTGGTGTCACGTTGTCTTTATTCATACCATAGCTGCTGTGATGTTGTCCGTATCCATACCATAGCTGCTGTGGTGGTGTCACATCGTCTTTTATCTATACCATTGCTGCTGTGGTTGTGTCTTTATCCATACCATAGCTGCTGTGATGTTGTCACGTTGTCCGTATCCATACCATAGCTGCTGTGGTGGTGTCACATCGTCTTTTATCTATACCATAGCTGCTGTGATGTTGTCTTTATCCATACCATAGCTGCTGTGATGTTGTCACGTTGTCCGTATCCATACCATAGCTGCTGTGGTGGTGTCACATTGTCTTTTATCCATACCATAGCTGCTGTGGTGTTGTCTTTATCCATACCATAGCTGCTGTGATGTTGTCTTTATCCATACCATAGCTGCTGTGATGTTGTCACGTTGTCCGTATCCATACCATAGCTGCTGTGGTGGTGTCACATTGTCTTATCTATACCATAGCTGCTGTGGTGTTGTCTTTATCCATACGTTTGCAGATGTGCCAAATTGTACTGCTTACTTTGATGATGTGGTGATACATTCGTCTACTTGGTCTGATCATCTCTCCACTTTGAGAAGTGTGTTTCAGCGGTTGGAGAATGCTTCTTTAACCCTCAATGTGGCCAAGTGTGAGTTAGGGAAACAAGTGGGATGAGGTCAAGTGCGCTCAGTAACTGGCAAAGTGGAAGCAATAGTTGCTTTCCTGCTCCCACGATTTGTCGCCAGTTGCGCAGATTCCTAGGGATGGTAGGGTACTATCGTACATCCTGTAAGAATTTCTCGACGATAGTCGTTCCCCTTTCATCTCTGCTTAGTCCCAAGGTACCATTCAAGTGGTCCAAGGACTGTAACTTTAGATTCAGCTAAAGCGCTACTTTGTAGTGCCCCAGTGATTGACGCCCCCAACTTTGACAAACCTTTTAAGTTGGAGGTAGATTCTAGTATAGTGGGGGTGGGTGCGGTTCTCTTACAGGAAGACGGAGTGGATCGGCCCGTCAGTTTCTTCTCCCGTAAGTTCAACTCGTGTCAGTCAAGGTACTCTACAATTGAACAAGAGATGCTGGCTTTATTGCTTGCCTTACAGTTCTTTGAGGTATACAGTGGGGCAAAAAAGTATTTAGTCAGCCACCAATTGTGCAAGTTCTCCCACTTAAAAAGATGAGAGGCCTGTAATTTTCATCATAGGTACACTTCAACTATGACAGACAAAATGAGAAAAAAAATCCAGAAATTCACATTGTAGGATTTTTAATGAATTTATTTGCAAATAATGGTGGAAAATAAGTATTTGGTCAATAACAAAAGTTTATCTCAATACTTTGTTACATACCCTTTGTTGGCAATGACAGAGGTCAAACGTTTTCCGTAAGTCTTCACAAGGTTTTCACACACTGTTGCTGGTATTTTGGCCCATTCCTCCATGCAGATCTCCTCTAGAGCAGTGATGTTTTGGGGCTGTTGCTGGGCAAAACAGACTTTCAACTCCCTCCAAAGAATTTCTATGGGGTTGAGATCTGGAGACTGGCTAGGCCACTCCAGGACCTTGAAATGCTTCTTACAAAGCCACTCCTTCGTTGCCCGGGCAGTGTGTTTGGTATCATGATCATGCTGAAAGACCCAGCCACGTTTCATCTTCAATGCCCTTGCTGATGGAAGGAGGTTTTCACTCAAAATCTCACGATACATGGCCCCATTCATTCTTTCCTTTACACGGATCAGTCGTCCTCGTCCCTTTGCAGAAAAACAGCCCCAAAGCATGATGTTTCCACCCCCATGCTTCACAGTAGGTATGGTGTTCTTTGGATGCAACTCAGCATTCTTTGTCCTCCAAACACGACGAGTTGAGTTTTTACCAAAAAGTTATATTTTGGTTTCATCTGACCATATGACATTCTCCCAATCTTCTTCTGGATCATCCAAATGCTCTCTAGCAAACATCAGACGGGCCTGGACATGTACTGGCTTAAGCAGGGGGACACGTCTGGCACTGCAGGATTTGAGTCCCTGGCGGCGTAGTGTGTCCCTGGTAGGCTTTGTTACTTTGGTCCCAGCTCTCTGCAGGTCATTCACTAGGTCCCCCCGTGTGGTTCTGGGATTTTTGCTCACCGGTCTTGTGATCATTTTGACCCCACGGGGTGAGATCTTGCGTGGAGCCACAGATCAAGGGAGATTGTCAGTGGTCTTGTATGTCTTCCATTTCCTAATAATTGCTCCCACAGTTGATTTCTTCAAACCAAGCTGCTTACCTATTGCAGATTCAGTCTTCCCAGCCTGGTGCAGGTCTACAATTTTGTTTCTGGTGTCCTTTGACAGATCTTTGGTCTTGGCCATAGTGGAGTTTGGAGTGTGACTGTTTGAGTTTGTGGACAGGTGTCTTTTATACTGATAACAAGTTCAAACAGGTGCCATTGATACAGGTAACGAGTGGAGGACAGAGAAGCCTCTTAAAGAAGAAGTTACAGGTCTGTGAGAGCCAGAAATCTTGCTTGTTTGTAGGTGACTAAATACCTATTTTCCACCATAATTTGCAAATAAATTCATAAAAAATCCTACAATGTGATTTTCTGGATTTTTTCCCCCTCATTTTGTCTGTCTTAGTTGAAGTGAACTTATGATGAAAATTACAGGCCTCTCTCATCTTTTTAAGTGGGAGAACTTGCACAATTGGTGGCTGACTAAATAGTTTTTTGCCCCACTGTATGTGGGCTCCAGTGCCTTGCCTGAAATGGTCTTCACGGACCATAATCCATTGGTGTTCTTGAAGCAAATGTACAATCAGAAGAGCCGCCTTATGCGGTGGGCTCTGATTGTCCAAGGATATAATGTGCAGATAGCTTATGTGAAGGGCTCGGCGAATGTGGTTGCCGACGCTCTGTCACATGTTTACTAACTGGGGATGCGTTGGTTTTTGTTATTACAAACTGTATGTTTGCAATTTTTGTGGTGGGCGTGTTATTTTCCCCAGTTTCTGTGTTGTAGTTTGTATTTGAGTGTGTGTTTCAGGAGATGGCTTCCTGAAATCCCCCAAGCAGCTGATTGGTCGACTCCACGGCTAATTGGAGCTGACCCCGCCCCCTCGTCAAGTTACAGCTGTATACCATTAGACTCCTTCTCCAGTTATGAAAGCCAGTGCTGTTGTTCAGGAGAGAGGTTTTTGCTGAGAGATGATTGTGGAGAGAGAGGAGGCTGATGGTTATATCACGTTGGTTGTTGCTAAGAGATTTGGTATGTTCTGTGTTTGTTTGTTGCTCAGAGAGAGTTTCTTTAATGTCCTGAGTTAGTTTCTTATCAGATTTGTTGTGAAGTGGTTTGTAATATCCTGTTTCATTTGTTCCCAGCGGGGACGGGGAAGGCACCTAGGGAGTGCTTAGTCAAGAGGCCCGCGGACATGCATATACCCATAGTATATTCCCTGTCTAGGCACACAAGGTAAGACCTGGGTGGACCACCCTCTGTATTTTGTATTTTGGTTAGTGCACCAGGTGGTGCTAAGATAAGTAGTGGGTAGGCAGGTAGATAGGAGAGGGGGCTTTGACATTTACTTTCTTTGCTTCGGTTCCGTCCAGCCCCTTTTCCCCATATTACTGTGTGACGGAATAAATGGCTAGTAAACGGTAAATTCTGCCTTTTGTCATCCTTACTCGCACCTACAGTCCAAACCTCTTTCGCTTCATGGGGAGTTGAGTTGTAGCAGGGTGTTGCGTACCCTCTTAAAACCTCTTTGGGCTGCAATCCCGTTACCGGGATGATATGACAGCCACTGAAAGTGCAGGGCGCCAAATTCAAATCAGAAATCTCATAATTAAAATTCCTCAAACTTGCATGCATCTTATACCGTTTTAAAGGTATTCTTGTTGGTAATCCCACCACAGTGTCCAATTTTGAATAGGATTTACGGCGAAAGCACCACAAACGATTAGGTTAGCACCTAGTCACAATAAAACACAGCCATTTTTCCAGCCAAAGAGAGGAGTCACAAAAACCACAGAAAATAAATCACTGACCTTTGATCTTCATCAGATGAGACTCATAGGACTTCATGTTACACAATACATGCATGTTTTGTTTGAAAAAGTACCTATCAAAAAATCTGAGTTTACATTGGCGTGTTACATTCACTAGTTCCAAAAACAGCCAGTGATTTTGCGTAGCCACATCAATTCAACAGAAATACTCATCATAAATGTAGATGATAATACAAGTTATACACATGTAATTACAGATATACCTCTCCTTAATGCAAACGCTGTGTCAGATTTAAAAAAAACTTTACTGAAAAAGCACACCATGCAATAATCTGAGACGGCACTCAGAACAATCATGTCAAAATAGCTGCCATGTTGTAGTCAACAAACCATAAATTACATGCTAAATATTACCTTACCTTTGATCTTCATCATAATGCACTCCAAGGAATCCCAGGTCCACAAATGCTTGATTAGTTCGATAATGTTCGTTATTTATGTCCAATTAGCTACTTTTGTTAGCGTGTTTGGTATACATATCCAAACGCTCGTTCTGGTCAGCGTTATGTCGGACAAAAACTTCCGAAAGTTATATTACAGGTCGAAGAAACATTTCAAACTATACAGAATCAATCATTAGGATGTTTTTAACATTAATCTTCAATAAAGTTCCAACCGGAGTATTCCTTTGTCTTCAGGAGCAATGCACAAGACCAGAAAATGGCTGACTGTCAGACACCTGATTCATTCTGCTATCATTCAGTCCCACAACACAGAAGCCTCATTCAAATTTATATAGACGGTTGACATCTAGTGGAAGCCCTAGGAAGTGCAACATCAATATCTCAAGCGGATTTCAATGAACTGTTTTGAGTACATACCAGCCTCAGATTTCTCACTTCCTGTTTAGATTTCCTCAGGTTTTTGCCTGCCATATCAGTTCTGTTATACTCTCAGACATCATTCAAACGGTTTTAGAAACTTCAGAGTGTTTTCTATCCAATACTAATAATAATATGCATATATTAGCAACTGAGACTGAGGAGCAGGCCGTTGACTTTGGGCACCTTATTCATCCAAGCTACTCAATACTGCCCCCCAGCAATAAGAAGTTTTAATAGGGGCGTGCGTAACACCAAAGCTGCTGTGGTGTTGTCTTTATCCATATCATAGCTGGTATTGTGGTGTCACGTTGTCTTTATCCATACCATAGCTGCTATTGTGGTGTCACGTTGTCTTTATCTATACCATAGCTGCTATTGTGGTGTCACGTTGTCTTTATCCATACCATAGCTGGTATTGTGGTGTCACGTTGTCTTTATCTATACCATAGCTGGTATTGTGGTGTCACGTTGTCTTTATCCATACCATAGCTGCTATTGTGGTGTCACGTTGTCTTTATCTATACCATAGCTGCTATTGTGGTGTCACGTTGTCTTTATCCATACCATAGCTGGTATTGTGGTGTCACGTTGTCTTTATCCATATCATAGCTGGTATTGTGGTGTCACGTTGTCTTTATCCATACCATAGCTGGTATTGTGGTGTCACGTTGTCTTTATCCATACCATAGCTGCTATTGTGGTGTCACGTTGTCTTTATCTATACCATAACTGGTATTGTGGTGTCACGTTGTCTTTATCCATACCATAGCTGGTATTGTGGTGTCACGTTGTCTTTATCCATACCATAGCTGCTATTGTGGTGTCACGTTGTCTTTATCCATATCATAGCTGCTATTGTGGTGTCACGTTGTCTTTATCCATACCATAGCTGCTATTGTGGTGTCACGTTGTCTTTATCCATACCATAGCTGCTATTGTGGTGTCACGTTGTCTTTATCCATATCATAGCTGGTATTGTGGTGTCACGTTGTCTTTATCCATATCATAGCTGGTATTGTGGTGTCACGTTGTCTTTATCCATATCATAGCTGGTATTGTGGTGTCACGTTGTCTTTATCCATACCATAGCTGCTATTGTGGTGTCACGTTGTCTTTATCCATACCATAGCTGCTATTGTGGTGTCACGTTGTCTTTATCCATACCATAGTGGGTATTGTGGTGTCACGTTGTCTTTATCCATACCATAGCTGGTATTGTGGTGTCACGTTGTCTTTATCCATACCATAGCTGGTATTGTGGTGTCACGTTGTCTTTATCCATACCATAGCTGGTATTGTGGTGTCACGTTGTCTTTATCCATACCATAGCTGGTATTGTGGTGTCACGTTGTCTTTATCCATACCATAGCTGGTATTGTGGTGTCACGTTGTCTTTATCCATACCATAGCTGGTATTGTGGTGTCACGTTGTCTTTATCCATACCATAGCTGGTATTGTGGTGTCACGTTGTCTTTATCCATACCATAGCTGGTATTGTGGTGTCACGTTGTCTTTATCCATACCATAGCTGGTATTGTGGTGTCACGTTGTCTTTATCCATACCATAGCTGGTATTGTGGTGTCACGTTGTCTTTATCCATACCATAGCTGGTATTGTGGTGTCACGTTGTCTTTATCCATACCATAGCTGGTATTGTGGTGTCACGTTGTCTTTATCCATACCATAGCTGGTATTGTGGTGTCACGTTGCCTTTATCTATACCATAGCTCAGGGGTGTCAAAGTCAAATGGACGGAGGTCCAAATAAAAAAATCAGCTACAAGACGAGGGCCGGACTGTTCGAATGTTCATTGAAAAATTTTTAAATGACGCATATAGTCTAGTGAACCTAATTGAACCTACTGAAAACCTAACAAATAAATTACAATATGATCAGATAAATAAAGCAATATTTTCTTATGGCTCTGTCAGTAATCTTTAATTTTCAACAGACACAAAAGACAAATTTCCTTTATATAAATATCCCCATAACATGAACATTAAATGAAAGAAACCGGTATTCAAGGCACCATCAGTAGACTATATTTTCTATTTTAGCAAAAGTGGGCTAAATTTACTTCAAAGAAAAAACAATAATAGCAATTTTCTATCATCCACTCAACTGAAATATTTTTAAAATATAATTGGATTGAAATACAAAAAAATAAAGTGCAAAAATCTATTAATCAAAAACAACACTTTGTTTAAGGAGAAGTAACATGCAGTGAAAACAAATATTAAATTTTAACTTTTAAACTTGAACTGAGTAAAAACTCTAAATATGTGATTGCACAGTAATGTTCACTTGTTTGAGGTTGAGGGTGATACTTGGTGGTGTCCCATCTTTTCCACAAGTTCATCAATGTTCGGGGTAAGGCTCTGAGCTGAAGAAATCCTCAGAATTGAGTGGAGGTGTTCAGCAGTAAGTCGACTTCTGTGTGATGTTTTGTTCAGGTTCATCAAAGAAAACAGTTGTTCACACAGGTATGTGCTGCCAAACATAGACAACGTTTGAGCAGCCTGGATGCGCAGCTGGGGCATTGTGCCGGGGAGGAAACGGGCGAACTCCGCAGCACCCACTGCCGCATATTTTGCCCTCAGTGCATCATTGCATTGGAGGTCAATCAACTCCATTTGGAGGTTTGGTGGTGAGCTTTCCACGTCAACAGCAAATGGGTTACCGAGCAGTTCCAACCTGCTTTTTTGTGCTTCAAAGTCAGCAAATCGGCGTCGAAAGTCAGCGGCAAGCATACCTATTTTATCAGCCAACTGTGTGCCCGGGAACGCACTGGTAGAGAGCTTCTCTTTCATGGTCTGGCAGCTGGGAAAGTGGCTCAAATTTTCTTTCCGCATCTGCGTCTCCCACAGAGTCAGTTTGGTTTTAAATGCCTTCACTGTACTGTACATATCAGAGATGACACGATCCCGACCCTGCAGCTGCAAGTTTATTGCATTCAGATGACTCGTAATGTCACACAGAAAAGCCATTTCACACAGAAACATTTCGTCTCGGAGTTGTGTTGTGTCTTTCCCTTTGCTGTCCAAGAACAGACAAATCTCCTCACGAAGCTCGAAACATCTTTGAAGCACCTTTCCCTGGCTTAGCCATCGCACCTCTGTGTGATAAGGCAAATCACCATGCTCCGTTTCTAACTCCGTCAGAAATGCCTTGAACTGGCGGTGATTCAAACCTTTGGCTCTGATAAAGTTAACTGTGCGCGTGATGATGCTCATTACATGCTCCATTTTCAAGGCTTTACCGCACAACGCTTCCTGGTGTATGATACAATGATAAGCTGTCAGCTCACCTGTCGCGTTTTCCTCTTGCATCTTTTCCCGTATCTTCGCCACCAGTCCGCTCCTGTGTCCACACATCGCAGGTGCTCCGTCGGTTGTCAAACCCACGAGTTTTTCCCAAGGCAGCTCCATCTCATTTACACATCTTGACACCTCTTCATACAAATCATGCCCCGTAGTTGTGCCATGCATAGGACGTAAAGCCAAAAACTCCTCTGTCACGCTTAGGTTGGAGTCCACTCCGCGGATGAAAATTGACAACTGGGCAATGTCAGAAATGTCGGTGCTCTCATCCACAGCCAAGGAATATGCAATAAAATCTTTTCCCTTTTTCACAAGCTGCTCTTTTAGATTGATGGACAACTGGTCTACTCTCTCGGCAATGGTGTTTCTGCTCAGACTCACATTTAAAAAAAGTTGCCTTTTTTCTGGGCAAACTTCGTCACAAACTTTAATCATGCAGTTTTTGATGAAATCCCCCTCCGTAAATGGCCGGGCTGATTTAGCGATCTCTTCTGCCAAAATAAAACTGGCCTTGACAGTTGCGTCCGCGTGTGTGTCCGCGTGTTTCGTTTCATAATGTCGTCTCAGATTATACTCTTTCAGTACCGCCACACTTTCTCCACACAGAAGACACACAGGTTTTCCAGCTACCTTCGTGAACATATACTCCGACTCCCACCTTGTTTGAAACCCCCGGTTCTCAGTATCCACCTTCCGTTTTGCCATTTTTGATGGGTATCTGAAAGTTAATTTTACTGTGATGCTGACGACTGCTGTGCCAATAAATATTGAAATGAAGCAGCCTACTGCTCGGTGCGTCACCTTTGCATTGTGGGAAATGTAGTATTGGTGCGTGTAAAAGATCTGCGGGCTGCCGGCTTGCTGCGGGCCGGTTCTAATAATAAATCAAGATCATCCCAGGGGCCGTAAAAAACCTTCTTGCGGGCCGGATGTGGCCCGCGGGCCTTGACTCTGACATATGTGCCATAGCTGGTATTGTGGTGTCACGTTGTCTTTATCCATACCATAGCTGCTGTGGTGTTGTCATATTGTCGTTATCAATACCATGCTGCTGTGGTGTCTTTATCCATACCATAGCTGCTGTGATGTTGTCACATTGTCTTAATCCATACCATAGCTGCTATTGTGGTGTCACGTTGTCTTTATCCATACCATAGCTGCTATTGTGGTGTCATATTGTCTTTATACCACAGCTGCTGTGGTTTTCTTTGTCCATACCATAGCTGCTGTGTTGTTATCCATAGCTGATGTGGTGTTGTCGTTATCCATACCATAGCTGCTGTGATGTAGTCCTTTTGTCTTTATCGATACCATAGCTACTGCTATGGATGTGCCTTTTACTTGAGAGCTCTGGCATCTTTGCCAGGTCTCCCTTGATGTTATTGTTGACCTGGTAAAATAAGCTAAAGGTTGTGGGCACTTTTACTAGATAGTTGTGTTATCAAGTGTCAGATTTTCAAATGGAAAAAGACAGTCCAGTGATTTGTTTCGAATTCAAAGCACACTTAACCGACATGGCTACCACAGCATTCTGCAGCGATATGCCATCCCATCTGCTTTGCGTTTAGTGGGACTTTAATTTGTTTTTTAACAGGACAATGACCCAAAACACACCTCCAGGCTGTGTAAGGGCTATTTGACTGAATTAGATGACCTGGCCTCCACAATCACCCGACCTCAATCCAATTGAGATGTTTTGGGATGAGTTGGACAGCAGAGTGAAGGAAAAGCAGCCAACAAGTGCTCAACGTATGTGGGAACTCCTTCAAGACTGTTGGAAAAGCATTCCAGGTAAAGCTGGTTGAGAGAATGCCAAGTGTGCAAAGCTGTCATCAAGGCAATGGGTGGCTACTTTGAAGAATCTAAAATCTAAAATATATTTTGGTTTAGCACATTTTTGGTTACTACATAATTCCTTATGTGTTATTTCATAGTTTTGATGTCTTAACTATTATTCTACAGTGTAGAAAATAGTACAAATAAAGAAACTCTTGAATGAGTAGGTGTGTACATATGTGCATGCATATATATGCAATTGTAAGGACTACTTCTTGACTATGGACTACTTGTCAAATTACCCTGAAATTGCACTCTTGTCCAGGACTACAGCAAAGACTGTCATTTTGCATTTGAAATATTGTTTTACTCGTCATGGCATCTCCCTAGTGGTAGTTTCTGATTAATGCCACAGCTTGCTTGCAGTGAGTTGAAGATGTTTGCAGAGCATTATAAGGTGCATTATCATAAACCACCACTAGGGTTATCCCATACTGAGCAAAACAAATGTTTTCAAATGCAAAATGAAAGTCTTTGATGTCACAATTTGTATTTGGTGCAGAAAAATGACTCTCTGGCCCTCCCTCACATTTCTCAGCTCCCAGATGTCCTTCATGCACTCTCTGCAGCATCGCCTGACAAGTGTTTTATTTTATTTAACTAGGCAAGTCAGTTCAGAACAAATTCTTATCTACAATGACGGCCTGTGAACATTGGGTTAACTGCCTTGTTCAGGGGCAGAAGGACAGATTTTTACCTTGTCAGCTCAGGGATTCGATCTAGAAATCTTTCAGTTACTGGCCCAATGCTCTAAAAACTAGGATACCTGCCACCCCGAGTACGTATCATCTTTCTGTTGTTCTTCAACAGCACACCGTTGATCTTGCAAAGAATGGGATATTTTGTGGTCTCTTCAGCTATTGTCCTTTAGTTGCTGATCAGAAACAGGAAGTGACTCCATGACCATACGAACTTGCAAGGCAACCTCCTCCATAGACTCCTGACTGAGGCTGATTTGTGCTACCACTGGTGGAGCCCTTGAAAGGGCATCTGTTACCGCTAAAGTTGACCCAGGCCAGTTGTGGAAAAATAACCAAATGTTCATACTTGAGTAAAAGTAAAGATGCCTTATAAGAAAATGACTCAAGTGAAAGTAATACTACTAGAGTAAAAGTATTTGATTTTAAAGTGACTTAAGTCGTAAAAGTATAAATCATTCAAAATTCCTTATTAAGCAAAACTGATGGCACATTTTTTTAAATGTTATTTACAGATCGCCAGGGGCACACTACAACAACACTGAGACGTCATCTACAAATGAAGCATTTCTATTTAGTGAGTCTGCCAGATCAGAGGCAGTAGGAATGACCAGTGGTGTTCTCTTGATAAGTGTGTGACAATTTTCCTCTCCTGACTACTTTTGAGATGCTTGTTCTAGGTCCCAAGAAACCGATCTTCTGTTGCATCTGACAATTCATCTTGATGGTTGTACAGTCATCTCAAATAAAACTGTGAAGGACCTTGGCGTTACTCTGGACCCTGATCTCTCTTTTGATGAACATATCAAGACTGTTTCAAGGACAGCTATTTCCCATGTAATGTTACAAAAATCAGAAACTGTATGTCCAAAAACTTATAGGTTAGATTATAGCAATGCTCTACTTTCCAGCTACCCGGATAAAGCACTAAATTAACATCAGTTAGTGCTTAAAACGGCTGCTAGAATCTTGACTAGAACCAAAAAATGTATCATTACTCCAGTGCTAGCCTCTACACTTGCTTCCTGTTTAGGCTAGGGCTGATTTCAATGTTTTACTGCTAACCTATAAAGCATTACATGGGCTTGCTCCTACTTACCTTTCAGATTAGGTCCTGCCATATATACCTACACGTACGCTACGGTCACAAGACGCAGGCCTCCTAATTGTCCCTAGAATTTCTAAGCAAACAGCTGGAGGCAGGGCTTTCTCCTGTAGAGCGCCATATTTATGGAATGGTCTGCCTATCCATGTGAGAGACGCAGCTTCGGTCTTGACCTTTAAGTCTTCATTGAAGACTCATCTCTTCAATAGGCCCTATGATTGAGTGTAGTCTGGCCCAGGGGTGTGAAGGTGAACAGAAAGGCACTGGAGCGACGAACCGCCCTTGCTGTCTCTGCCTGGCCGGTTCCCTCTCTCCACTGGGATTTTCTGCCTCTAACCCTATTACAGGGGCTGAGTCACTGGTTTAATGGTGCTCTTCCATGCCGTCCCTAGGAGGGGTGCGTCACTTGAGTGTGAGTCATTGACGTGATCTTCCTGTCCGGGTTGGTGCCCCCCTGGGGTTCGTGCTGTGTTTGGGAGATATTTGTGGGCTATACTCGGCCTTGTCTCAAGGTAGTAAGTTGGTGGTTGAAGATATCCCTCTAGTGGTGTGGGGGCTGTGCATTGGCAAAGTAGGTGGGGTTATATCCTGCCTGGTTGGCCATGTCCGGGGGTATCGTCGGACAGGGCCACAGTGTCTCCCAACCCCTCCTGTCTCAGCCTCCAGTAGTTACGCTGTGTCGGGGTGCTAGGGTTATATCTAGAGTATTTCTCCTGTCTTATCCTTTGTGCTGTGTGGATTTAAGTATGGTCCTTCTAATTCACTCTCTCTGTCTGTCTCTCCTTCTACTCTCGGAGGTCCCGAGCCCTAGGACTATGCCTCAGGACTACCTGGCCTGATGACTTCTTGCTGTCCCCAGTCCACCTGGTCGTGCTGCTGCTCGAGTTTCAAATATTCTGCCTGCGGCTATGGAACCTTGACCTACTCACTGGAAGTGCTACCTTGTCCCGGACCTGCTGTTTTCGACTCTTTCTCTCTTCCGCACCTACTGTCTCTAACTCTGAATGATCGGCTATAAAAATCCAACTGACATTTACTCCTGAGGTGCTGAACTGTTGCACCCTCTACGACCACTGTGATTATTATTTGACCCTGTTGGTCATCAATGAATGTTTGAACATATTGGCCATGTTCTGTTCTAATCTCCCTCCGGCACAGCCAGAAGAGGACTGGCCACCCCTCAGAGCCTGGTTCCTCTCTAGGTTTCTTCCTAGGTTCTGGCCTTTCCGGGGGGGTTTCCTAGCCACCATGCTTCTATATATGCATTGCTTGCTGTTTTGGGGTTTAGGCTGGGTTTCTGTAAAGCAAGTAGTAAAATTAGATTTAAAAAAAAAACATATAAAAAAAAAAAACTTATGGAACAGTGGGGACTGTGAAGCAACACAAACATTGGCACACACACACACACACAATAACATACTATACATACACATGGATCTAGTACTGTAGATATGTGGTAGTGGCCATTAGTTCTTGACAAAGCAGCAGCTACTCTTCCTGGGGTCCAACAAAATTAAGGCAGTTTATACATTTTTAAAAAGATTACATTACATTCACAGTTTTCACAACACACTGTGTGCCCTCAGGGGGGATCCATAATAAAGCCCAGGAATAGTAGCTTCTGCTTTGGCAGGAACTAATGGGGATCCATAATACATACAACTGCTTTTACATCTTCTGATGTGAAAAAGGGCTTTATAAATACTTTTGATTGATAAACACTTAGTTCTTGTTTTCTCCTTTACAGTTTGCAGACACAAACCTTGAGTCTCAATTGCTTGGCCATTGTACACTTTGAGAGCCACCGCCTTTTGCATGATGGCTGGTTTGTACTTTCGCTCATGAAAATCCCTCATGTTGATCAGGTACCAGCTTTAAGGTCAGAATTATACCATTGACCACGAGTGGTACAACCCAGTGGACACTAGCTACAGTATGGACCTGTGATGGTTCTTGCACATCCTCCATGGAATCCACAGCGCCCAGGAACAAATCACTTTGTTCATTCTCCCCCATTTCAATGGTGTGAACATTTTTTTCTCCTATACCTGTCCTTTGCCAAAAACATTTTTCCAAAACTATTTTTTCCCTTGCACTTGTTGAACATTTTTCCACAATCAGGGCACTTCCTGGCCTGGCGCTTGGTGCCACACCTGTTACGATCATATTTCCTGTGACTCCTTTGATCAAAGTCATATTGCATGTGATTCCTTTGCTCGTACCGCCCCCTTGTGTCCTTGTCTACATAATCCACGAGTGCGCTCTCCCCCTCGAAGGCAGTGTTTGTTGGTGTTGAGCTAAAGGTTTTAATATGCAATTCTGCCAGCTGATTTGCATTACATATTTTTACTGCAGTTTCCAAATGCAACTCACTTTCTCTAACTCTGGAGTCATTTATACGAAACACAAACTGATCTCTAAACGTAGATGAGGTTAGGTCTATAAAATTACACGTAGCTGCTATTAATTTCAAATCTGTGAGAAAGACGTCAAACTATTCAGCTTGCACGAAAGCGAAACACATAACATCCATATGTCTTGTTCTTCCAACTGATTCAGTACCTCCACAAACTCCTTGGTCAACATCAGTGGTAGCAGATGCCCTCTCAAAGGCTGTACCACTGGTGGCCTAAATAAGTGTCAGTACAATAGATACCAGTAAACAAGACATGAGTACACTAGATACTAGAAATGAGTAGACAAGATACTAGAACCATAAACATGAGTACACTAGATACTAGTACCCTAGATTTCAGAACACTAGATACAAGACATGAGTAGACAAGATACTAGAAATGAGTACACTAGATACTAGAACCATAAACATGAGTACACTAGATACTATAAATGAGTAGACAAGATACTAGAACCATAAACATGAGTACACTAGATACTATAAATGAGTAGACAAGATACTAGTACCATAAACATGAGTACACTAGATACTAGAAATGAGTAGACAAGATACTAGAACCATAAACATGAGTACACTAGATACTAGAAATGAGTAGACAAGATTCTAGAACCATAAACATGAGTACACTAGATACTAGAAATGAGTAGACAAGATACTAGAAATGAGTACACTAGATACTAGAACCATAAACATGAGGACACTAGAAATGAGTAGACACGATACTAGAACCATAAACATGAGTACACTAGATACTAGAAATGAGTACACTAGATACTAGAACCATAAACATGATGACACTAGAAATGAGTAGACAAGATACTAGAACCATAAACATGAGTACACTAGATACTAGAAATGAGTACACTAGATACTAGAACCATAAACATGAGTCCACTAGATACTAGACATGAGTCCACTAGATACTAGACATGAGTCCACTAGATACTAGACATGAGTCCACTAGATACTAGTACCCTAGACATGAGTGCACTCGATACTAGACATGAGTACACTAGATACTAGACATGAGAACAATATATACTGTAACAATAGACATGATAACAATAGATAGAAGTACCCTAGATATGAGTCCACTAGATACTAGACATGAGTCCACTAGATACTAGACATGTGTCCACTAGATACTAGACATGAGTCCACTAGATACTAGACATGAGTCCACTAGATACTAGACATGAGTCCACTAGATACTAGCACCCTAGACATGAGTACACTCGATACTAGACATGAGTACACTAGATACTAGACATGAGTACACTCGATACTAGACATGAGTACACTCGATTCTAGACATGAGTACACTAGATACTAGACATGAGGAAACTAGATACTAGACATGAGGAAACTAGATACTAGTACCCTAGACATGAGTACAATAATTACTAGTACCCTAGACATGAGTACACTAGATACTATTAACATAGACATGAGTCCACTAGATACTAGACATGAGTCCACTAGATACTAGACATTAGTCCACTCGATACTAGACATGAGTCCACTATATACTAGACATGAGGAAATTAGATACTAGACATGAGTCCACTAGATACTAGTACCCTAGACATGAGTACAATAATTAGTAGTACCCTAGACATGAGTCCATGAGATACTAGACATGAAAACACTAGATACTAGACATGAGGACACTAGATACTAGACATGAGGACACTAGATACTAGACATGAGTACACTAGATACTAGACATGAGTACACTAGATACTAGACATGAGGACACTATGTACTAGACATGAGTACACTAGATACTAGTACCCTAGAAATGAGTGCACGAGATACTAGACATGAGTACACTAGATACTAGAATTGAGTACACTAGATACTAGACATGAGTACACCAGATACTAGACATGAGTACAATAGAGAGTAGTGCCCTGGACATGAGTACATTAGATACCAGACATGAGTACAATAGAGAGTAGTGCCCTGGACATGAGTCCACTAGATACTAGACATGAGTAAACTAGATACTAGAACCATAGATACGAGTGGAATAGGTACTAGTACCCTGGACATGAGTCCACTCGATACTAGAAATGAGTACACTAGAAACAAGTACCATAGGCATGAGTACAATAATTACTAGTACCCTAGACATGACTCCTCTAGATACTAGTACCCTAGGCACGAGTACAATAATTACTAGTACACTAGACATGAGTCCACTGTATATTAGACATTAGGACACTAAACACTAGACATTAGGAAACTAGATACTAGACATGAGTCCACTAGATACTAGTACCCTAGACATGAGTACAATAATTACTAGTACCCTAGACATGAGTACACTAGATACTAGTACCATAGACGTAAGTCCACGAGATACTAGACATGAGTCCACTAGATACTAGACATGAGAACACTAGATACTAGACATGAGGACACTTGATAATAGACATGAGTACACTAGATTCTAGACATGAGTACACTAGATACTAGAAATGAGTACACTAGATACTAGAAATGAGTACACTAGATTCTAGACATGAGTACACTAGATACTAGTACCATAGACATGAGGACACTAGATACTAGCACCCTAGAAATGAGTCCACTAGACATGAGTACACTAGATACTGGACTTGAGGACACTATATTCTAGACATGATATCTAGTATCTAGTGTTCTCATGACTATGGTACTAGTATCTAGTGTACTCATGTCTAGTGTCTGGTTTACTCATGTCTAGAATATAGTGTCCTCATGTCTAGTATCTAGTGTACTCATGTCTATGGTACTTGTTTCTAGTGTACTCATGTCTAGTATCTAGTGTACTCATGTCTAGTATCTGGTGAACTCATGTCTAGTATACTCATATATAGTATCTAGTGTACTAATGTCTAGTATCTAGTGTACTCATTTCTAGGGTACTATTATCTAGTGTACTCATCTCTAGTATCTAGTTTACTCATGTCTAGAATATAGTGTCCTCATGTCTAGTATCTAGTGTTCTCATGTCTATGGTACTAGTAACTAGTGTACTCATGTCTAGTATCTAGTGTTCTCATGTCTAGTATCTAGTGTTCTCATGTCTAGTATCTAGTGTTCTCATTTCTAGGGTACTATTATCTAGTGTACTCATGTCTAGTATCTAGTTTACTATGAGTCCACTAGATACTAGACATGAGTACACTAGATACTAGACATGAGTCCACTTGATACTAGTCATGAGTCCACTAGATACTAGTCATGAGTCCACTAGATACTAGTCATGAGTCCACTAGATACTAGTCATGAGTCCACTAGATACTAGTCATGAGGTCACTAGATACTAGACATGAGTACACTAGATACTAGTACCCTAGAAATGAGTCCACCAGATACTAGACATGAGTCCAATAGAGAGTAGTGCCCTGGACATGAGTCCACTAGATATTGGACATGAGTACACTAGAAACTAGTACCCTAGACATGAGTACACTAGATACTAGAACCATAGAAATGAATACAATAGATACTAGTTCCCTAGATATGAGTACACTAGATACTAGACATGAGTACACTAGTCATTAGTACACTAGATACTAGACATGAGTGCACTAGATACTAGAACCCTAGACACGAGTGCAAAAGACACTAGTACCCTAATCACGAGTACACTAGACACTAGAGGTCAGGAAGCACAACATAGCCTCAGCGTTTAAATCAGCTAGAAAGATGTGTCGGCATCGAGTAATTGTCTCTGTTCCCCTCCAATTTAGGGGGAGTAATGAGCTCTACAGCAGAGTCTCACAACTGTTAGTGTTCAAATACTGGAGAGTTGAGACCAAATCACGGACGTTGGACAGAGTGGATTTCAGTTGTAACAAAAGACAGTTTTAATGAGTCAGAGATATCTTGTCCCGCAGTTTTACGTGCACGGACCTAGTTCACATAACTCGGCAAGGAGCCAGGTGAAAAAGAGGCCTATACAACGGTTACATTCATTTTTATACATAGAATAAAGTAGGTGGAGTCTTGTCGTTTCGGTCTTCTTGACTGGTCGGAGGGTTGGAGGCGGGCCTTGCTCTAGCCAGAGCAGAAGCCCCATTGGTGCACAGCAGAGCCTTATCCTGAGCATCCGACCAATAGAGGGGGTCAGTCTTGTGGCTGGGTGTATGTGTTCTTACGACGGAATGTCTTTGTTTATATGAGCTATGTGTATGAATACTTATATAACAAATCCCTCTCTTCACGTCTATTAGACGTGAAAACTATAGCAGAAAGGTGGCGGTTGCAATCGTGGGTATACATAAGGTGGTGCTCCTAACCTTGTCTGGTTTGCATGGTGGGTCTGTAGGTGTAGTGCTACGTTTGGGACGGGAGTGATTGGAGGGAGTGATATCAGGAAAGGAGTTAGGGACATGTGTAGGGGTTGGTGTACGTGATGTGGCAGGGTGAAATAGTTGTTCAATTAACCATGTGAAAGTCCTAGGGTTACTCCAAATATCAGTAGGAATATCACAAATAAGGGACCAGATATCCCCAGCCTCACCCAGAGAGGGAGAAATTTCCCTCTAACTGGGCGAGGTTCCCTTCTCAGGGGAGGCGGAGTTTGATGCCGCATCACCTGAGGAAGGAGTGTCTTCATTTGGAAATCGAATTTAGGCCGCTCAAATCAGCTCTGACTTCAGTCAGTGTTCTAGAAGGAATTGGGGCTGGGGTGCAATGTGTAAGGCGGTGCCAAGGTGTGCCTGATTTACCTTTGACCTGGACTGAGTGTGAAGTAACCTCCTTCACTTCGTACGGTCCAGTCCACCTGGGTTCCAGCCACTTTCTCTTGTGGACTGTAACCCTCACCCCGTCACCAACCTTTACCTTCAGTAGTGGCGTGTCCCCCGGCAGCTCCCCCTCCTGGACCTTGTGAACCTGGGTAGAGAGTGCTGCAGAGAGAACCGTCAGTTTTTTCACATAATTAGACATTACAATTTGTTGTACATCAAGGGCGGGCATATGACCTCCCTCCCTTGGTGGACCATGCATGACTCTACCAGTCATTATCCCATGAGGCACATACTTTAGCTATCTTAGCTTTTGCTTTTGGTTTGACGTTCCACCAGATTTTGGGATTGGGGCCTGTACACAGATCCAAATCTGTGGGTTATGCCAAATCTTTCTTCCAGCTGTCTCAGGTGTTTGTTAAATGTAAGCCATTTGTCAAATTTGATTTGTCTTGGGATGCCATACCTGGGTATTAGTTTGGTTTGTAGCCACTCAAAGACTGACCTAGCATCCTCCCCTTTTGTTATTATTGCCTCTACCCATTTGGAGAACCTATCTACTATGACCAGGAGATAGTTTGCCTTTAGATAAATTTTCGGGGCCCATGTCGGTGTAGTCTATACTAATATCCTGAAAACATGCATTAGGTATTACGTATGAGCCCATTGGTGTTTGATATGGTTTCTTTGGGTTGTGTCTGTCACAACCATTGCATTCGTCACAAAATAAATCATCGTCATAAAATAAGTCAGTCATATTTTTTATGTGAGGGTGCCACCAGATGTGCGAGGCCTTTTTGGAGGGTCTTTAGTTTGCCTTCGTGTGTGGGGCCATGTGTTTCTCATAAAAGTTCTGGGTCCATCAGTGTGGCCTGCTTCATGGGCATGGGCTGAGTCTGTATAGATATTCAGTCTTTCCTTTTCCTCTGATGAGGACCTGCGTCAATCCGATGATTTCAGCTAATTTGGCCGATGCTGGTTGAGGGATGATGGCTGATTGAAGGGTGACATCACGAGGTGAGCTGTTTTTTCAATAGCTTTTGCTACTGCAGCAACGTATCTGGAGCATGTTGACTGTCCTACCTCAATGTGGTCAAGTTTGAAGAGTAGTACATCAAGACCCTTCTCTCCCCCTCTTGTTTCTGGAATAGGACGGATGAGGTGAATCCTTCCCTTTCAGAAACATCCAAATGGAACTTGTTCTTGTAGTCAGGTGCAGTCAGAGCTGCTGCCGCTGATAGATCTGTTTTCAGGAGTGCTATGGCTGTTGATGCTTCAGCCGTCCAGGCCAGGGGTGCATGGAGGTTCCTTGATCGTAGAATGACCGGTGCTGCCACCCCCTCTGGGCCACACCCAATGGTACAACACCTGATAGCTGGGGTCAGGTGCATCATGTCTTCGTCCCAGTCTGCAGTGTAGAGGCAGTCATCAGTTTCTGTTGCATTGAGTGTGCAATGGATCTCAGCTTGGGGAGTCTTATATGGGTGCAGAGTGTAGATTTGAGCTTTCAGTTGGTTGAACTTAAACTGGATGTGAGGGGTGGCAGGCCCTGTGGGTAGGCATTTTAGCCAGTACACTTCTTGGGCTTCAGACAGTGTGGTCATCGGCAGGAGTGGCATCCTCATCATTCTTACTGGGTGATCAGGTGTTGAAGTGGGAGGGTTGGTTGTAATCTTGCTGCTCCTGCTGCATGTGTCTAGGAGAGGGTCCTCTTCCTCTTCCTGGTGCCCCTCCACGTCCTCTTCCTCTTTCTCTCCATTGCTGTTGCTGCGGGGAGAGTGGTTTCGTGCAATATCTGGCATAGTGACCGGGAATTCCGCAGTTATACCACTGGTAGTTTCCCCCTCTGTATGGTCCAGTGTAGGGGCCTCGTTGAGCCCGTTGCCGTTGCAGGATATACCGCTGTGGGGGAGGGTAATGGGGAGGTGGGGCTGCCTGCTGTTGGATCATCTGAGAGACACTCTGTGCCACGATCTGAGTGTTATCTGGCTGCTCCCCTTGGTCTTGAGTTTCTACTGCAATCATTTGTTTGGGCGTGATGGCTGCAGACATTTTATCTAAGTCGTCTGATAATGTGTATAATGCGTTATTTAGGTATATTCAATCCTTACTATGTGGTGTTTATTTCTATCGTTGTATGCTTAGCCTGTACTGCTGTACTGGCTGTGGCTTATCTCTTCCACCCTCACCCTCGCATACAAAGGGGGTTATCAGTATGTGACGCCCGCCACGTGTGTTTCTCCGGTATTTTATTTGAATTTGTTCAGCGATTCGTTTAGGTATTTTCTAGAAATGATTCAGCGATTTCCTTTTGGAACAATATATCAGTGAATATATGCGGTTCTATAACAATTTTCAGAGTAATTCTAGCTCTTTAGGAAATATAGATAGAATTTCTAGACAACTAAGAGTTGTTCAGTGAATTATTTAAATACTTTCTGTAAACAATTCAGTAAATTCCTTTATGAACTTATATCAGTAAATTCGAGCGATTCTATAGCAATTGTCAGAATAATTCTATATCTTTAGGAAATATGGATAGAATAGAAAAACCCAAAAATCAGTGTGTAGCTTTTAGTGTCTGTCAAACAAAGTCTGTACTAAGCTCGGCGGCTTATTTAAATACTTTCTAGAAACAATTCAGTAAGTTCCTTTATGAACTTATATCAGTAAATTCCAGCGATTCTATAGCAATTGTCAGAATAATTTTAAACTTTAGGCAATATCAACAGGAATGAAAAAAACGAAAATCAGTATTCCAGCCCGGCTGCTGTCAATCAAAGTTGCACGGCCATTCGATACTAAGGTGGCTTTGTCTACCAGCACGTGTGCCTAATAGCCCAGTTACGTATCCCAACCTACTCCGCGACAAGCGTTTCTTTCAATTTAATTTCCCCCATCTCCAAATCATGGAATGTCAACTCTGGTTCATATTATGTTTATTGTTTGATGTGCAATAGCCACATCATTCCCGATCTCTGTCTTGTGGAAGGCCAAACTTACATATCCTATATCTATTCGACTACACCTCTAACATAACCAATTAAACAGTTTACAACTTATTCAATAGGATCTTTTACATGCAGATTCAGTCGATCTATTAATTAACTACACCTCTAAACACAACCAATTAAACAGTTTAGAACTTATTCAATAGGAACTTTTACATGCATACTACACTTCTAAACCACAACCAATTAAACAGTAAGCACTTATTTAATAGGATATTTTACATGCATACTACACTTCTAATAATAGGCCAATTGATAAAAAATAAAAATACAAATAAAAAATAAAAACGAGCAAAACAAGATCTCCCCGATCAATGTCTTAGGTTCTTATGTAAAAATTTGGGCACCGATTCATACTCACGCCCAGTACTTTCTGATCAAAATTTGGTTTAGGCTATAATACAATATGCAGATTTCGATATAACGGGCTCTGCTCACCTTATATAGAGCGCTCCGATCAGATTTCCTGAGGCAAGATGAATGGCTGGGGAAGTCACTCTTCCGTCTGATTTTTTAGCCGTGATCAGTCTCGTCCTCTCACACTAACTTATAATAGATCGAATTCAAGAATAACCAAACTCTGCTACCAAGTTTGTTAGTGTTCAAATACTGGAGAGTTGAGACCAAATCACGGACGTTGGACAGAGTGGATTTCAGTTGTAACAAAAGACAGTTTTAATGAGTCAGAGATATCTTGTCCCGCAGTTTTACGTGCACGGACCTAGTTCACATAACTCGGCAAGGAGCCAGGTGAAAAAGAGGCCTATACAACGGTTACATTCATTTTTATAGCTAATTTTTCAGCTAGAAAGATGTGTCGGCATCGAGTAATTGTCTCTGTTCCCCTCCAATTTAGGGGGAGTAATGAGCTCTACAGCAGAGTCTCACAACTGTTAGTGTTCAAATACTGGAGAGTTGAGACCAAATCACGGACGTTGGACAGAGTGGATTTCAGTTGTAACAAAAGACAGTTTTAATGAGTCAGAGATATCTTGTCCCACAGTTTTACGTGCACGGACCTAGTTCACATAACTCGGCAAGGAGCCAGGTGAAAAAGAGGCCTATACAACGGTTACATTCATTTTTATACATAGAATAAAGTAGGTGGAGTCTTGTCGTTTCGGTCTTCTTGACTGGTCGGAGGGTTGGAGGCGGGCCTTGCTCTAGCCAGAGCAGAAGCCCCATTGGTGCACAGCAGAGCCTTATCCTGAGTATCCGACCAATAGAGGGGGTCAGTCTTGTGGCTGGGTGTATGTGTTCTTACGACGGAATGTCTTTGTTTATATGAGCTATGTGTATGAATACTTATATAACACAACTCAATCACTGGTTGAAAAATGTTTTCTGTTCCTCCCAAAACATTGAATTTGTAGATAATTGTCCCTCATTCTGGGACTCACCCACAAACTGGACCAAGCCTGGTTTGCTGAGGAGTGACAGACTCCATCCTAGCTGGAGGGGTGCTCTCATCTTATCTACAAACATAGACAGGGCTCTAACTCCTCTATCTCCACAATGTGATAGGCAGAAGGCTGTTAGCCAGCCTGCCAGCTTAGTGGAGTCTGCCACTAGCACAGTCAGTGTGTTCAGCTCACCTTTCCCCATTGAGACCATGCCTGTGCCTCCATCTAGGTTGGGAAAAACTAAACATGGCGGTGTTCGCCTTAGCAATCTTACTGCAATAAAGACCTCCTCCATTCCTGTCATTATTGAAAGAGATTCCCTCACTTCCAAGGCAGTTATAGTCAATTAACTAATCACTGATCCTGATCTTGATGTGATTGGCCTGACTGAAACATGGCTTAAGCCTGATGAATTCATCGTGTTGAATGAAGCCTCTCGTCCTGGTTACACTAGTGACCATATCCCCTGTGCATCCCGCAAAGGCAGATGATTTGCTAACATTTACAATAGCAAATCTCAATATACAAAAAAAAAATGTTTTTGTCTTTTGAGCTTCTAGTCATGAAATCTATGCAGCCTACTCAATCACTTTTTATAGCTACTGTTTACAGGCCTCCTGGGCCGTATACAGCGTTCCTCACTGAGTTCCCTGAATTCCCATTGGACCGTGTAGTCATGGCAGATAGTATTCACATGGAGAAGTCCACAGACCCTCTCCAAAATACTTTCAGAGCCATCATCGAGTCAGTGGGTTCTGTCCAACATGTCTCTGGGCCTACTCACTGCCACAGTCATACTCTGGACCTAGTTTTGTCCAGTGGAATAAATATTGTGGATCTAAATGTTTTTCCTCATGATCCTGGACTGTTGGACCACCATTTTATTATGTTTGCAATCGCAACAAATAATCTGCTCAGACCCCAAGCAGGATTAACCAAAAGCCATGCAATAAATTCTCGGAGCCCCCAAAGATTCCTAGATGCCCTTCCAGACTCCCTCCGCCTACCCAAGGACGTCAGAGTACGACAATCGGTTAACCACTTAACTGAGGAACTTAATTTAACCTTGCGTAATACTCTAGATGCAGTCGCACCCCTAAAAACAAAAAGCATTTGTCATAAGAAACTAGCACCCTGGTATACAGAAAATACCCGTGCCCTGAAGCTTCCAGAACATTGGAATGGAAATAGCGCTACACCAAACTGGAAGTCTTCTGATTAGCTTGGAAAGACAGTACCGTGCAGTATCGAAGAGCCCTCACTGCTGCTCGATCATCCTATTTTTCCATCTTAATTGAGGAGAATAAGAACAATCCTAAATGTATTTTTGATACTGTCGCAACGCTAACTAAAAAGTAGCATTCCCCAAGAAAGGAGGGCTTTCACTTCATCAGTGATAAATCGATATACTTCTTTGACAAAAATATCTTGATCATTAGAATGCAAATTAATGCGTATTTCTCCAAAGCTCAGTTGTCCTGAGTCTGCACAACACTGCCAGGCACTAGAATCAAGGGAGACGCTCAAGTTTTTTAATATTATATCTCTTGACACATTGATGAAAATAATGAAAATAAACCTTCAAGCTGCATACTGGACCCTGTCCCAACTACTGAAAGAGCTGCTTCCTGTGCTTGGCCCTCCTATGTTGAACGGCTCTCTATCCACCGGATGTGAACCAAACTCACTAAAAGTGGAAGTAAGAAAAGCCTCTCTTGAAAAAGACAAACCTTGACCATAAAATATCAAAAACTGTCTGCCTATATCAAAATCTCCCATTCCTCTCAAACAATTTTGAAAAAGCTGTTGCGCAGCAACTCACTGCCTTCCTGAAGACAAATAATGTTCATGAAACGCTTCAGTCTGTGTTTAGACCCCATCACATTTTTTTTTCTTACCTTTATTTAACTAGGCAAGTCAGTAAAGAACAAATTCGTATTTTCAATGACGGCCTAGGAACAGTGGGTTAACTGCCTGTTCAGGGGCAGAACGACAGATTTGTACCTTGTCAGCTCGTCATTACTGAGACTGCACTCGAGAATTGGTCAGCACGGACATGTTCTGGCCTGGTTTAGATCTTATCTGTGGGAAAGATATCAGTTTGTCTCTGTGGATGGTTTGTCCTCTGACAAATCAACTGTACATGTTGGTGTTCCTCAAGGTTCCGTTTAAGGACCACTATTGTTTTCACTATATATTTGACCTGGTGATGTCATTGAAACATAATGTTAACTTTCACTGCTATGTGGACGATACACAGCTGGACATTTTGATGAAACATGGTGAAGCCCGAAAATTGCCCTCCCTGGAAGCCTGTGTTTCAGACATAAGGAAGTGGATGGCGGGCAAATTGTTTTACTTCTAAACTCAGACAAAACAGAGATGCTAGTTCTAGGTCCCAAGAAAGAAAGAGATCTTCTGTTGGATCTAACAATTAATCTTGATGGTTGTACAGTCATCTCAAATAAAACTGTAAAGGACCTTGGCGTTACACTGGACCCTGATCTCTCTTTTGACATATCAAGACTGTTTCAAGGACTGCTATTTTCCATCTACGTAACATTGCAAAAATCAAAAAATGTATTTAAAAAAAAAATGCTGAAAAATGAATACAAGCTTTTGTCACTTCTTCATTAGACTACTGCATTGCTCTACTTTCCACCTACCCGGATAAAGCACTAAATAAACATCAGTTAGTGCTAAACACGGCTGCTAGAATCTTGACTAGAACCAAAAAATCTGATCATATTTTTCCAGTGCTAGCCTCCCTACACTGGCTTCCTTTCAAGGCAAGGGCTGATTTCAAGGTTTTACTGCAAATCTACAAAGCATTACATGGGCTTGCTCCTACCTACCTTTCCAATTTGGTCCTGCCGTACATAACAACACGTATGCTACGGTCACAAGACACAGGCCTTCATATTGTCCAAAGAATTTGTAAGCAAACAGCTATAGGCAGGGCTTTCTCCTATAGAGCTCAATTTTTATGGAATGGTTAATGGCTTATCCATGTGAGAGACGCAGACTCGGTCTCGACCTTTAAGTCTTTACTGACTTAAAGGGATGTGAAGGTGAACGGAAATGCACTGGAGCGACATTAATAACCTACAGCTGGTGGGTTAAACATTCTATCGTCAGGATAGAACAGCGGCCTCTGGTAAGACACGGGGCGGGGGCCTATGCATATTTGTAAACAACAGCTGGTGCACGATATCTAAGGAAGTCTCAAGGTTTTTCTGGCCTGAGGTAGTGTATCTCATGATAAGCTGTAATTTGTAATTTCATCTGTATTTTTTTTGGGCTGCCTACATAGCACCACAGACCAATGCTGGCACTAAAACCACACTCAATGAGCTGTATACGGCCATAAGCATACAGGGAAACACTCCTCCAAAGGCGGCGGTCCTAGTGGCCGGGGACTTTAATGCAGGGAAACTTAAATCAGTTTTACCTCATTTCTATCAACATGCTAAATGTGCAACCAGAAGGAAAAAAATTCTAGATCGCCTATACTCTACATACAGAGACGTGTACTAAATTCTCCCTCGCTCTCCATTTGGCAAATATGACCATAATTGTATGCTCCTGATTCCTGCTTACAAGAAAACATTTAAGCAGGAAGCACCAGTGACTCTGTCTATTAAAAAGTGGTCAGATGAAGCACATGCTAAGCTACAGGACTGTTTTGCTAGCACAGACTGGAATATGTTCCGGGATTCTTCCAATGGCATTGAGGAGTACACCACATCACTCACTGGCTTCATAAATAAGTGCATCGAGGACGTCGTCCCCACAGCGACTATACGTACAAACCCCAACCAGAAGCCATGGACTACAGGCAACATTCGCACTGAGCTAAAGGGTAGAGCTGCTGCTTTCAAGGAGCGGGACTCTAACTCGGAAACGTATAATTAATCCCGCTATGCCCTCCGATGAACCTTCAAACAGGCAAAGCATCAATACAGGACTAAGATTGAATCGTACTGCACCGGCTCTTACACATGTCGGATGTGGCAGGGCTTGCAAACTATTACAGACTACAAAGGGAAGCACAACCGAGAGCTGCCCAGTGACACGAGCCTAACAGACGAGCTAAATAACTTCCATGCTCGCTGCATGCTCAGTCCCCTCCTGTACTCCCTGTTCACACAGGACTGCAAGGCCAGGTGCGACTCCAACACCATCATTAAGTTTGCCAATGACACAACAGTGGTAGGCCTGATCACCGACAACGATGAGACAGCCTATAGGGAGGAGGTCAGAGACCTGACCGTGTGGTGCAAGGACAACCACATCTCCCTCACCATGATCAAGACAAAGGAGATGATTGTGGACTACAGGAAAAGGAGGACTGAACACGCCCCCATTCTCATCGACGGGGCTGTAGTGGAGCAGGTTGAGAGCTTCAAGTTCCTTGGCATCCACATCACCAACAAACTAACATGGTCCAAACACCAAGACATCTGTGAAGAGGGCACAACAAAACCTATTCCCCCTCAGTAGACTGAAAATATTTGGTTTGGGTACTCAGATCCTCAAAAGGTTTTACAGCTGCACCATTGAGAGCATCCTCACAAGTTGCATCACTGCCTGTTATTGCAACTTCTCAGCCTCCGACCTCGACATATTACAGTATGGCCCAGTACATCACCAGGGCCAAGCTTCCTGCCATCCAGTACCCCTATACGGCGTGGCAGTTAGCCTAGTGGATAGAGCGTTGGGCGAGTCCCTGAGCTGACAAGTTAAAAATATGTTGTTCTGCCCCTGAACTAGGCAGTTAACCCACTGTTCCCCGGTAGGCCATCATTGTAAGAATTTGTTCTTAACTGACTTGCCTAGTTAAATAAAAGTTAAATAAATACATATATTTACCAGGCAGTGTCAGAGGAAGGTCCAAAAAAGCCCCCCCCAAAAAATTGTCATAGACTGTTCTCTCTGCTACTGAATCGCAAGCTGTACCAGAACACGAAGTTTATGTTCAAGAGGCTTCTAAACAGCTTCTAACCTCAAGCCCTCAGACTCCTGAACAGCTAATCAAATGGCTACCCAGATTATTTGAATTGCCCCGCCTCCTCGACTACCCTTATTATCGCTGCAAAGTCACTTTAATAACTCCAACTACATGTACATATTATTTGATGGTGTGATTGTCATAACAAACAGAACCTCAAGTCCTTTTGTTTTCCCAACCTAGAATACCTCACAATAGAATTATCTTTGGTTATAGTCAAAGCGGTGTATATTCGCCCACAAGCTGATACCACGATAGCCCTCAAAGATATACACAGGAGTTTATCCAAACTGGAAACCACATATCCTGAGGACGCATTTATTGTAGCTCAAATCAAATCAAAGTTTATTTGTCACGTGCGCCGAATACAACAGGTGTAGGTAGACCTTACAGTGAAATGCTTACTTACAGGCTCTAACCAATAGTGCAAAGAAGGTATTATGTGAACAATAGGTCGGTAAAGAAATAAAACAACAGTAAAAAGACAGGCTATATGCAGTAGCGAGGCCATAAAAGTAGCGAGGCTACATACAGACACCGGTTAGTCAGGCTGATTGAGGTAGTACGTGGAAATGGTTAACGTGAACATGCATATATTTATTTTTATTTATTTCACCTTTATTCAACCAGGTAGGCTAGTTGGGAAAAAGTTCTCATTTGCAACTGCGACCTGGCGATATATGATGAACAGAGAGTAGCAGTAGTGTAAAAGAGGGGTTGGCGGGGGTGGGTGGCGGGACACAATGCAGATAGCCCGGTTAGCCAATGTGCGGGAGCACTGGTTGGTCGGCCCAATTGAGGAAGTATGTACATGAATGTATAATTAAAGTGACTATGCATATATGATAAACAGAGAGTAGCAGCAGCATAAAAATGAGGGGTTGGGGGGGCACACAATGCAAATAGTCCGGGTAGCCATTTGGTTACCTGTCCAGGAGGCTTACGGCTTCGGAGGAAAAACTGTTGAGAAGCCTTTTTGTTCTAGACTTGCCATGTGGTAGTAGAGAGAACAATCTATGACTGGGGTGGCTGGGGTCTTTGACAATTTTTAGGGCCTTCCTCTGACATCGCCTGGTGTAGAGGATCTGGATGGCAGACAGCTTAGCCCCAGTGATGTACTGGGCCATACGGACTACCCTCTGTAGTACCTTGCGCTCAGAGGCCGAGAAACTGCCGTAACAGGCAGTGATGCAACCAGTCAGGATGCTCTCGATGTTGCAGCTGTAGAACCTTTTGAGGATCTCAGGACCCATGCCAAATCTTTTTAGTTTCCTGAGGGGGAATAGGCTTTGTTGTGCCCTCTTCACGACTGTCTTGGTGTGTTTGGAGCATTCTAGTTTGTTGTTGATGTGGACACCGAGGAACTTGAATCACTCAACCTGCTCCACTACAGCCCCGTCCATGAGAATGGGTGCGTGCTCGGTACTCCATTTCTTGTAGTGCACAATCATCTCCTTAGTCTCAGTTCCTTTGAGGGATAGGTTGTTATTCTGGCACCACACAGCCAGGTCTCTGACTTCCTCCCTATAGGCTGTCTCGTTGTTGTCGGTGATCAGGCACTGTTGTGTTGTCTGCAAACTTAATGACGGTGTTGGAGTCATGCCTGGCCATGCGGTCGTGGGTGAATAGGGAGTACACGAGGGGACTGAGCACGCACGCCTGTGGAGCTTCAGTGTTGAGGATCAGCGTGGCAGATACCTACCCTCACCACCTGGGGGTGGCCAGTCAGGAAGTCCAGGATCCAGTTGCAGAGGGAGGTGTTTAGTCCCAGGATCCTTAGCTTAGTGATGAGCTTTGATGGCACTATGGTGTTGAACGCTGAGCTGTAGTCAATGAATAGGATTCTCACATAAGTGTTCCTTTTGTCCAGGTGGGAAAGGGCAGTGTGGAGGGGCAATAGAGATTGCATCATCTGTGGATCTGTTTGGGCGGTATGCAAATTGGAGTGGGTCTAGGGTTTCTGGGATAATGGTGTTGATGTGAGCCATTACCAACCTTTCAAAACACTTCATGGATACGGACGTGGGTGCTACGGGTCTGTAGTCATTTAGGCAGGTTGCCTTTGTGTTCCTGGGCACAGGGACTATCATGGTCTGCTTGAAACATGTTGGTATTACAGACTCAATCAGGGACATGTTGAAAATGTCAGTGAAGACACCTGCCAGTTGTTCAGCACATGCCCGGAGCACACATCCTGGTAATCTGTCTGGCCACGCAGCCTTGTGAATGCTGACCTGTGTAACCTTTCTGATCCACCCATCCCGGATCCGGGATAATTGTCATCAGCAACGCTGAATAGCATAGCGCCACAGTCAAATAATATTACTAGAAAATATTAATATTCAAGAAATCACAAGTGCAATATTGCAAAACACAGTTTAGCCTTTTGTTAATCCACCTGTCGTCTCAGATTTTGAAATTATGCTTTACAGCGAAAGCAATACAAGCATTGGTGGACGTGTCCGAGGCTGGGATAGGTGGACGTGTCCGAGGCTGGGATAGGAGTCGTGCTCAGCGCTCGGGTACGCCACCAAAACCCCGCCCCTGTGCTTTCATCTCAAAGAAGCTCAGCCCAGCGGAGCATAACTATGATGTGGGAGACCGGGAGCTGTTGGCTGTGGTTAAAGCGTTGAAGGCGTGGAGACATTGGCTGGAGGAGGTTAAACACTCTTTCCTCATCTGGACTGACCACCTTGTCAGGAATCCTCGTTACCCTGTCCTACAGACCAGGTTCTCAGAATACGAAGGCAGACGCATTGTCCCGGCTGTGTGACACAGAGGAGCAGCCCATGGATCAGACTCCCATGCTCCCAGTCTCTTGCCTGGTAGCGACGGTCGTGTGGGAGTTGGACACAGTCATTGAGCAGGCGTTGTGTACAGAACCCGCTCCCCTCCAGTGTCCGGTCGGGCGTGAGGATCTATGTTTCCTCCTGCTCGGTGTGTACCCAGAGTAAGGCTCCGAGACACCTGCCCAGATGTAAGCTACACCCCTTACCAGTTCCACAACAACCTTGGTCACACCTGTCTGGGGATTTTTTAACTGATCTAGCTCTCTCACAGGGAAACACTACGATCCTGGTCGTTGTGGATCGTTTCTCTAAGTCCTGTCGTCTCCTCCATCTGCCCGGTCTTCCTACGGCCATATAGACTGCGGAAGCCCTGTTTACTCACGTCTTCCAGCACTACGGGGTTCCTGAGGATGTAGTGTCTGATCGGGGTCCCCAGTTCATGTCAAGAGTCTGGAAGGCGTTCATGGAACGTCTGGGGGTCTCGATCAGACTTACCTCGGGTTTTCACCCCGAGAGTAACGGGCAGGTAGAGAAAGTCAACCAGGATGTGGTCAGGTTTCTGAGGTGCTATTGCCAGGACCGGCCAGGGGAGTGGGCGGCGTTTGTGCCCTGGGCCGAGATGGCACAGAACTCGCTTCGCCACTCCTCCACTAATCTCTACCCCTTTCAGTGCGTATTTGGGTAACAGCCGGTTCTGGCGTCGTTTCATCAGGGTCAGACCGAGGCTCCTGCGGTGGACGACTGGTTCAGGCTTGCGGAGGAGACATAGGAGGCCGCACATGTACAGCTTCAGTGAGCCGTGCTTCGCCAGAAAACCAGTGATTATTTTATTAAATTTTGCACAAGGAGGATTATTAAAGATATTTTTAAGTGTCACAAAACCATTAGAATCAGAGGACTCAAAAAATACTATGTTAAAAAGTTTAGGGAGGAAGTGGGTAAAAATGACTGGTCATCTGTGATAGATAGTGTAGGTGTAGACAGTGCCTGGGAAGACTTTAAATGTAGATTCCTTGATGTGGTGAATGTGATGGCTCCCATTAGACGGGTCAGGGTAAAGCAGAGATCAAGCCCTTGGTTTAATCATGAGATTCTATAATCTATCCAATTAACTTCTTGAGAATACTTCACACGCAGACGTCCCAAGTATGCCCCTGGAAATGCAAATGCGCTACGCTAAATGCTAAATGTACTCGTTACAACTCAATCTTTGATCAAAATTCACAAGCAGGGTATTGAATTAAAGCTACACTCGTTGTGAACCTAGCCAGCAAGTCAGATTTTTAAAATGCTTTTCGGCGAAAGCATGAGAAGCTATTATCTGATAGCATGCACCCCCCAAAATGCCAGCTCGACACGTAAACAACAGATTTTGCGGTAGCCGGCGCTACCCAAAACGCAGAAATAAAATATAAAACATTCATTACCTTTGACGAGCTTCTTTCTTGGCACTCCTATATGCCCCATAAACATCACTATTGGGTCTTTTTTTCGTTTAAATCGGTCCATATATACCCAAAATAGCTTTGTATGGGATCTGTGTCATTCAGAAAAAATCATCGTTTTTAAACGCTGCGTAATTTTTTTAAATTAAAAAAGTCGACGATAAACTTTCACAAAACACTTCGAAATCCTTTTGTAATCCAACTTTAGGTATTAGTAAACGTTTATAATCTATCAAAATGATTACAGGGCGATGTCTTTTCAATAGGTCTTCACTTGCAAAAACAATGGCATCTGATATCTCCCTCAACTGCATCCGGGTGAAGACTGGGAAACTGCAGGTCAGAAAGAAGGATTTTCCAACAATTAATTCAATTGAAAATTAGGACAATGGCGCCATCGTGCGGAATTTGTATGAATTGCAGGCAGATCGCCATTAAATTCTGTTCTCTTTTAATAACTGGTGGAAGTGACTTATGGAAATTATTTTTAGCTTTCAGAGAGCAGTTTTTCTTGCGTTTTTCAATGAAACACACAATCTGTTATAGTCACAGCCGTGATTTAACCAGTTTTATAAACTTCAGAGTGTTTTCTATCCACACATACTAATCATATGCATATACTATATTCCTGGCATGAGTAGCAGGACGCTGAAAAGTTGCGCGATTTTTAACAGAATTTTCGAAAAAGGAAGGGGTAGAAGTAAGAGGTTTTAAGGAATAGGGCCTTTAAGAAATGTAAGAACTCTCAAGAGCAGCATGATGTTGTCCTATGTAAACGTCACAGAAATGAAGCACAGAGCAGGATGGATGAAGCACAACGCAGGATGGATGAAGCACAGAGCAGGATGGATGAAGCACAGAGCAGGATGGATGAAGTTAAACTTAAATGCTCCAAAGCCAGAGGCCTGGATAATATTTGTTATAGATTCTGCTGAGCAAATTGGCCCTTGTATATTGTGCATATCGTTAATCTCTCTCTTGAACAAGGTACCTTTCCCAGGGACATGAAACAAGCTAAAGTTATACCTCTGTATAAGAAGGGGATGAAATCTGACCCTGGGAATTATAGGCCTGTATCTATCCTCTGTGTAACATCAAAGATCCTGGAGAGAGTTGTACATGAGCAAATGTATGAATATGTGTAACAAACAGGGTCTAATATATGATTTTCAAACGGGTTTTTAAAAAACATACTCCACTGATTCATGTCTACTTTATTTGACTGACTTCATCAGGAAAGAGATTGATGAGGGAAATCTGTGTGGAATGCCACTGCTTGACCTACAGAAGGCCTTTGATATAGTTAAACACTGTCTCCTAATGTCCAAACTGGAGGCACTGGGGTTAAGCAGTATCCCTCTAGGCTGGGTAAAGTCCTATTTATCAGGAAGGGAGCAAGTAGTAGAGGTTAATGGTTCACTGTCTCAGCCAAAACCAATGAGTTGTAGCGTTCCGCAGGGGAGAGTGCTTGGGCCTCTTCTGTTTTTATTGTATATTAACCATATGAAAGATGCTTGTTCTTGCCGTCTTTTTCTTTATGCGGATGACTCTACACTTCTGGTGTCTCACAAAAGTAAAACTACGTTGGAGAGAATACTTAGCACAGAGCCTGCTAACATTAGCAAATGGCAAATAAAAAGCTATCTCTGCACTTAGGGAAAACTGAATAAATTATTTTTGGATCCAGATCTACATTGAATATGTCCTCTGAAATCAGAGTGGAGTTAGGGGGTGAGGTGCTGACTACTAAAACCTCTGTTAGCTACTTGGGATGTATCCTTGATGGAAGCTTGGGAGGCGTGAGCATGGCCAATAAAGTGCTAGGGAAGGGTAATGCCAGGACTAAGTTTTTGTCTAGAAAGTCCAAGCTGCTTGATAAGGACTCCATGAAAGTGCTAGCTACTGCCCTCATTCAATGCCATCTTGACTATGCTAGTACTTCCTGATTTGGGTGCTTATCTAAACTAATGAAGGGGAAGCTCCAGATAGCCCAGAATAAGCTGATCAGGGTAGTATTGAAGATGAGTCCACGTACTCACATAGGCAGGAGCTGCTTTCAGAAACTAAACTGGCTGCCTGTTGAGGCTACGGTGTCCCAGATTAGACTAGGTTGGTTTACAGGAGTATTTATGGTCCTACGCCCAGTTATCTAAGTGATTACTTTCCTCGTGTTAGGGATGCACACAATCACAGCACCAGATCAGGTGTTGTTGATGTGTGCTTATACGTGTTCAGGAGTAATGCTGGGAAAGGTACTTTCTTGTATACTGGAGCCTCAGAATGGAATGATTTTCCTCTGCCCATAAAAACAACATCCTCTATGGGCAGCTTTAAAAATAAAAATACATCTGATGTCTTCTGTGCCCTTATGAATAACCCCTATGATGTAACTGGAATGATGAGATAGACGTTCTTCTTCTCTATTTTTGTTTTATTATTTCACTGCCATACTGTGTTCCATCTTGTCTCAAGAGGACCACAATGGAAATAAGTCCCAGACTTTACTGTGTGTTATCCTCTATGATTTTATTTATGTGCATGTACAGCATTTTCAAGATTTATGTGTGCTTGTTTTATAAAATGGTCAAACTAATAAACTAACCTAAACTAAACCGTACCTCTCTCCCCTGATTCCACAGAACCCTATCCCTCTAACCCCTACCTCTCTCTCCCACCTCTCCCCTTATTCCACAGAACCCTACCCCTCTAACCCCTACCTCTCTCCCCCACCTCTCCCCTTATTCCACAGAACCCTACCTCTCTCCCCCACCTCTCCCTGGATTCCTCAGAGCCCCATCCCTCTAACCCCTACCTCTCTCCTGATTCCACAGAGCCCTATCCCTCTAACCCCCACCTCTCCCTGGATTCCTCAGAGCCCCTACCAACCCTCCTTTACCCAGCCCCAGCCTGTGCTACACCTTGATGAGTATCTGAATGGGTAATTCAGACTGCAGGCTTAATTAATCCTGTGTCTAGTTTGATTAATGAATCCTGTGTCTATTGTGATTAATTGTGTGTCTGGATTGATTAATTGACTCTGTAACTGAGCATTAATGGTCTGATATTTCACTTCCTGAACAAGGACCATGTGACTCTACTGTTAACAGTGGAACTGGGGAAAGTCAAAGTCATGAATTCCAAAGCAACCCATACTCCTAGCTCGGTTACTGCCTTCTGTGGACTCCTGTTTCCTGTATAATTCCTGTCCTCTGTGGACTCCTGTTTCCTGTGTTCCTCATGTCCTCTGTAGACTCCTGTTTCCTGTATAATTCCTGTCCTCTGTAGACTCCTGTTTCCTGTATTACTCCTGTCCTCTGTAGAATCCTGTAGAATCCTGTTTCCTGCATAACTCCTGTCCTCTGTGGACTCCTGTTTCCTGTGTTACTCCTGTCCTCTGTGGACTCCTGTTTCCTGTATTACTACTGTCCTCTGTGGAATCCTGTCCTCTGTGGACTCCTGTTTCCTGTATTACTCCTGTCCTCTGTGAAATCCTGTCCTCTGTTTACTCCTGTTTTCTGTATTACTCCTGTCCTCTGTGAAATCCTGTCCTCTGTTTACTCCTGTTTTCTGTATTACTCCTGTCCTCTGTAAACTCCTGTTTCCTGTATTAATCATCTCCTCTGTGGAATCCTGTCCTCTGTGAACTCCTGTTTCCTGTATTACTCCAGTCCTCTTTGGAATCCTGTCCTCTGTGGACTCCTGTTTCCTGTGTTACTCAGAAACTAGCTTCCTGGTACACAGAAAATAACCGAGCTCTGAAGCAAGCTTCCAGAAAATTGGAACGGAAATGGCTCCACACCAAACTGGAAATCTTCCGACTAGCTTGGAAAGACAGTACCGTGCAGTACCGAAGAGCCCTTACTGCTGCTCGATCATCCTATTTTTCTAACTTAATTGAGGAAAATGAGAACAATCCGAAATTCCTTTTTGATACTGTCACAAAGCTAACTAAAAAGCAGCATTCCCCAAGAGAGGATGGCTTTCACTTTAGCAGTGATAAATTCATGAACTTCTTTGAGGAAAATATCATGACTATTAGAAAGCAAATTACGGACTCGTCTTTAAATCTGCGTATTCCTTCAAAGCTCAGTTGTCCTGAGTCTGCACAACTCTGTCAGGACCTAGGATCAAGAGAGACGCTCAAGTGTTTTAGTACTATATCTCTTGACACAATGATGAAAATAATCACGGCCTCTAAACCTTCAAGCTGCATACTGGACCCTATTCCAACTAAACTACTGAACGAGCTGCTTCCTGTGCTTGGCCCTCCTATGTTGTACATAATAAACGGCTCTCTATCCACCGGATGTGTACCAAACTCACTAAAAGTGGCAGTAATAAAGCCTCTCTTGGAAAAGCCAAACCTTGACCCAGAAAATATAAAAAACTATCGGCCTATATCGAATCTTCCATTCCTCTCAAAAATTTTAGAAAAGGCTGTTGCGCAGCAACTCACTGCCTTCCTGAAGACAAACAATGTATACGAAATGCTTCTGTCTGGTTTTAGACCCCATCATAGCACTGAGACGGCACTTGTGAAGGTGGTAAATTACCTTTTAATGGCATCAGACCGAGGCTCTGCATCTGTCCTCGTGCTCCTAGACCTTAGTGCTGCTTTTGATACCATCGATCACCACATTCTTTTGGACAGATTGGAAACCCAAATTGGTCTACACGGACAAGTTCTGGCCTGGTTTAGATCTTAACTGTCGGAAAGATATCAGTTTGTCTCTGTGAATGGTTTGTCCTCTGACAAATCAACTGTAAATTTTGGTGTTCCTCAAGGTTCCGTTTTAGGACCACTATTGTTTTCACTATATATTTTACCTCTTGGGGATGTCATTCGAAAACATAATGTTAACTTTCACTGCTATGCGGATGACACACAGCTGTACATTTCAATGAAACATGGTGAAGCCCCAAAATTGCCCTCGCTAGAAGCATGTGTTTCAGACATAAGGAAGTGAATGGCTGCAAACTTTCTACTTTTAAACTCTGACAAAACAGAGATGCTTGTTCTAGGTCCCAAGAAACAAAGAGATCTTCTGTTGAATCTGACAATTATTCTTAATGGTTGTACTGTCGTCTCAAATAGAACTGTGAAGGACCTCTGCGTTAATCTGGACCATGATCTCTCTTTTGAAGAACATATCAAGACCATTTCAAGGAAAGCTTTTTTCCATCTACGTAACATTGCAAATATCCGAAACTTTCTGTCCATAAATGATGCAGAAAAATGTATCCATGCTTTTGTCACTTCTAGGTTAGACTACTGCAATGCTCTGCAGCTGCTAGAACCCAAAAATTTGATCATATTACTCCAGTGCTAGCCTCCCTACACTGGCTTCCTGTCAAAGCAAGGGCTGATTTCAAGGTTTTACTGCTAACCTACAATGCATTACATGGGCTTGCTCCTACCTATCTCTCTGATTTGGTCCTGCGTACATACCTACACGTACGCTACGGTCACAAGACGCAGGCCTCCTAATTGTTCCTAGAATTGTTCCTAGTGCTTCTACTGTCTTATCCGGTGTCCTGTATGAATTTAAGTATGCTCTCTCTAATTCTCTCCTTCTCTCTTTCTTTCTCTCTCTCGGAGGACCTGAGCCCTAAGACCATGCCTCAGAACTACCTGGCATGATGACTCCTCTCTGTCCCCAGTCCACCTGGCCGTGCTGCTGCTCCAGTTGGGTTGAAATATGCTACTCTCTTTGTTGACATTGTGACATCATCACATAATAGCTTCTTATGCTTTCGCCGAAAAGCTTTTAAAAATCGGACATGTTGGCTGGATTCACAACGAGTGTAGCTTTATTTGAGTATCTTACATGTGTGATTTAATGAAATTAGATTTTTATATCATTATTTGAATTTGCCGCGCAGCATTTTCCCTGTTTTTTTTCCAAGTGGGACGCAACCGTCCCCTATACCATAAGAAGTTAACCTCTCTGGGATATGTGGGACGCTAGCGCCAAATGCCAGTGAAAATGCAGAGCGCCAAATTAAAATTAATTCATATAAAAATTTTACTTTCATGAAATCACACATGCAAGATAGCAAATTAAAGCTACACTTGTTGTGAATCCAGTCAACATGTCAGATTTCAAAAAGGCTTTTCGGCGAAAGCAAACAATGCTACTTTCTGAGGATAGCACCATATTAAACAAAGAGAGAGAAGCATATTGCAACCCTGCAGGCGCGACACAAAACGTAGACATAAAAATATAATTCATGCCTTACCTTTGACGAGCTTCTTTTGTTGGCACTCCAATATGTCACAAATTGTCCTTTTATTCGATTAATTCCGTTGATATATATCCAAAATGTCAATTTATTTGACGCGTTTGATCCAGAAAAACGCCAGTTCCAACTTGCGCAACGTGACTACAAAATATCTAAAAATTACCTGTAAACTTTGCCAAAAGATTTCAAACTACTTTTGTAATACAACTTTAGGTATTTTTTAAAAGTAAATAATCGATCAAATTGAAGACGAGATGATCTGTGTTCAATACAGGAGGAAAACAATCTGTAGCTAGCTTTCTGGTCACGCGCCTCTATCTAACAGTACCCTACACGTTACCCTCGTTCAAGATGGCCGTACTTCTTCATTACACAAAGGAAAAACCTCAACGAATTTCTAAACACTGGTGACATCCGTTTAAAGTGATAGGAACTGCAAGAAGGTCCCATAGAAATCTTGATTCCCAATGAAACCCATTGAAAATGGAGTGACTTAAAAAAAAACATCTGAATGGTTTGTCCTCTGGGTTTCGCCTGCTACATAAGTTATTTTATACTCACAGACATGATTCAAACAGTTTTTGAAACTTCAGAGTGTGTTCTATCCAAATCCACTAATAATATGCATATCTTATCTTCTGGGGATGAGTAGCAGGCAGTTGAATTTGGGCATGCATTTCATCCGGACGTGAAAATACAGCCCCATGTCATCAAAGAGTTTAGCATGTCCTTGTTTAGGTCACCTAACTGCACAAGCTCTGAAGATAGATGGGGGGGGGGGGGGGGTAAATCAATTCACACATGCTGTCCAGTGCACAGCTGGGGGCAGAAGTTGATCTATAACAAGCGGTAACGGTAAGAGACTTGTTACCTGGAGAGGTGGATTTTTAAAAGTAGAAGCTCAAATTGTTTGGGCACAGATCTGGATAGTTAGCCCACGGAGTTCTGTCTATCTCTGCAGTAGATTGCAACTCCGCCCCCTTCGGCAGTTCTATCTTGTCGGAAAATGTTATTGTTAGGGATGGGAATTTCAGGGTTTTTGGTGGTCTTCCTAAGCCAGGATTCAGACATGGCTAGGACATCTGTGTTGGCAGAGTGTTCTAGGGCAGTGATTAAAACAAACTTAGGGGGGTTAACATGCATTAAACCAAGGCTTTTACGGTTACAGGAGTCAATGAGAGCGCCTGGGGAATAGGAGTGGAGCTAAGCACTGCAGGACCTGGATTAATCTCTACATCACCAGAGGAACAGAGAAGGAGTAGGATAAGGGTACGGCTAAAGGCTGGTCGTCTAGTACGTTCGGAACAGAGAGTAACAGGAGCAGATTTCTGGATGTGGTAGGAAAGATTCAGGGCATAGTGTACAGGCAAGGGTACGATAGGGTGCGAGTACAGTGGGGGTAAACCTAGGCATTGAGTGATGATGAGAGAGATTGCATCTCTGGAGGTGCCAGTTAAGCTCGGTGCGGTCTCCGCATGTGTGTGGGGTGGGACAAGGGGGCTATGTGAGTCATGTTGAGCAGGCTTAGGGGCTCAGCAGTAAAATAAAACAATGAAAGCTGCCCTAAACAACAGTATACAAGGCATATTGACATTACAGAAAGGCATAAAGCAATCACAGGTGTTGATTGGGAGAGCTAAGACAACAACAGGTAATCAACTAGGACAACAACAACGGGTAATGGCGATGAATGGGCAGAGATGGTCAGTTAGCTACACACGGGGCCTGAGTTCGAGGCTGGGGCCGACAGATGTTCATGTTCATGTTAGTAATAATAATAGTAGCATGTTCATGTTAGTAGTAAAAATAGTTGCATGCTCATTGTCCATGTTTAGCCTTTTATTGTCCTATTATGGATTCTATTTTGATTAACTGTTGCTAGGCTATTGTTGTTATTTCAATGTTTTATTTATATGTATTAATATTTACTACCATTTTATATTAGTATTCTTCATTATTTTATTACAATGTATATTGTATAGATTGTTGCTTTGGCAATATTGACACAATGTTGTTCATGCCAATACAGCAGCTTGAATTTGAAAGAGAGATAGAAGACAAAGAGAGAGACAGGGAGGCCTAGATTCAATCAGATCAACCGTTAACCGGTGATAGCCGACACCCGCATAGCTGGTGTTTTGTGTCAGAACATTGGAGCTATGAAATCTGTGAGCAGCTGCTCTTGTCATCATGGTCACGAAGCCACACCCATTCCAGTCCTGTTAGAAGTTCAGAACGAGAAGATGCAGGCTATATAGAAATTATTATGCTCAAATTTAGAATCCTAAATCAGCCTAATCGACGTGTAGATCTTGTAAGAAAGGCTGCCTGGGATTTACGTTACTGTGACTCCATGAAGCGAATGGCAATGTCCTCTTTAAGAATAATGCCAGGAGCCACTTGTGGATTTGACAGCTCTAACGCAGTTCCTCCTCCAACACCATCAAAACATAATCTATGCGGATGTCGGCTGAAGCAGATCTGATTGACTCAAGCTCTGAGAAATAGAGAGAGGGAGATGCTGCTGCTGCAAACTTGGCCTCTGCTGGTGTTCCAGTGTGTCTAACGGCCTGTAACTTCACCTGGGAATCTCCCTCCTCTACGGTGAATAATTAGCCAAGTAATTACCAGGCTGAACATGAGTTTTTGCTCTGCCCTCTCTGACAGAGTCATCAAGGATAAAAGGTGTTCACCATGCCTAGGAGGGACAGAGATTAAATATGATTTCCTTATTCTGAGTCTCCTTCAGGCAGGTCTGTCCTGTGTTCTGTCCTGTCATGCAGATACAGAGAGGAGGGGAGGGCCGTGAAGGGCTGGTTGTCCCCTGACTGGGTGGGTTTAGAGCTGGGACGAGCTGGGATGCAGCTGGGGGGCAAAGCGAGGCCGTTTGACAGAGACTGAATGCTGTTTCATCTGGGAGAAGAGCCTGTCCTTGAAAATCCCAGACGCCCAAATAAAAGTTTATTTGTCACACACACAGTTTTCCAGATGTTATTGCAGGTGCAGCAAAAATGCTTATGTTTCTAGTTCAGAAATACAGCAATATCTAGCAACACCATAGCAATACAATTAAAATACAATAACAGCACCATAACAATAACATAACAATACAATTACAATTACATAACAACAACATAACAATCTAAATATGATAACAATACCATTACAATACAATTACAATACCATAACAACACCAGAACAATACAATCAAAATACCAGAACAAAACTATAACAATAAAATTAAAATACCAGAACAATACCATTACAATAAAAAAAACGATAAAATAACCACACTATAACAATACAATCAAAATATAATAACAATCCAATAACAAGACCATAACAATACAATAACAAAACCATCACAATATGACAACAATTCAATAACAAACCATAACAATACAACAACAAAACTATAACAATACAAAAAAACGAAAACATTTTAAAAATGTAACCTTTATTTAACTAAGTCTTAACCATCAGAAGAGTGTTTTGGAGATTTGCAATCTGAGTGACTACTAACTACTCTGTCGCTGTTGTCTAGGGTTTTCCCCATTAAGCAGCGGGTCGGAGTCAGAGGCTGAGTCTTCTCTGGTGTCTACTCCTCCCGTTACGGGGTCTGAGACGCCGAAGCTTCCCACCATTAGCTCTGACAAATTGAAAACTCTAGGCATTGGCGACTCCATTACCCGCAGTATTAGACTTAAAACGAATCATCCAGCGATCATACACTGTTTACCAGGGGGCAGGGCTACCGACGTTAAGGCTAATCTGAAGATGGTGCTGGCTAAAGCTAAAATTGGCGAGTGTAGAGAGTATAGAGATATTGTTATCCACGTCGGCACCAACAATGTTAGGATGAAACAGTCAGAGATCACCAAGATCACCAAGATCTCAAGATCACATAGCTTCTGCATGTACAGTGTAAATCAGCTAGAAAGATGTGTCGGCATCAAGTAATTGTCTCTGGCCCCCTCCCAGTTAGGGGGAGTGATAAGCTCTACAGCAGAGTCTCACAACTCAATCGCTGGTTGAAAACTGTTTTCTGCCCCTCCCAAAATATAGAATTTGTAGATAATTGGCCCTCTTTCTGGGACTCACCCACAAACAGGACCAAGCCTTACCTGCTGAGGAGTGACGGACTCCATCCTAGCTGGAGGGGTGCTCTCATCTTGTCTACCAACATAGACAGGGCTATAACTCCTCTAGCTCCACAATGAAATAGGGTGCAGGCCAGGCAGCAGGCTGTTAGCCAGCCTGCCAGCATAGTGGAGTCTGCCACTAGCACAATCAGTGTAGTCAGCTCAGCTATCACCATTGAGACCGTGTCTGTGCCTCGACCTAGGTTGGGCAAAACTAAACATGGCGGTGTTCGCCTTAGCAATCTCACTAGGATAAAGACCACCTCCATTCCTGTCATTATTGAAAGAGATCATGATACCTCACATCTCAAAATAGGGCTACTTAATGTTAGATCCCTTACTTCAAAGGCAATTATAGTCAATGAACTAATCACTGATCATAATCTTGATGTGATTGGCCTGACTGAAACATGGCTTAAGCCTGATGAATTTACTGTGTTAAATGAGGCCTCACCTCCTGGCTACACTAGTGACCATATCCCCCGTAGATCCCGCAAAGGCGGAGGTGTTGCTAACATTTACAATAGCAAATTTCAATTTACAAAAAAAAATAAAAAAATGAAGTTTTCATCTTTTGAGCTTCTAGTCATGAAATCTATGCAGCCTACTCAATCACTTTTTATAGCTACTGTTTACAGGCCTCCTGGGCCATATACAGCGTTCCTCACTGAGTTCCCTAAATTCCTATCGGACCTTATAGTCATAGCAGATAATATTATATTCTTTGGTGACTTTAATATTCACATGGAAAAGTCCACAGACCCACTCCAAAAGGCTTTCGGAGCCATCATCGACTCAGTGGGTTTTGTCCAACATGTCTCTGGACACACTCACTGTCACAGTCATACGCTGGACCTAGTTTTGTCCCATGGAATAAATGTTGTGGATCTTAATGTTTTTCCTCATAATCCTGGACTATCAGACCACGATTTTATTACGTTTGCAATTGCAACAAATAATCTGCTCAGACCCCAACCAAGGAACATCAAAAGTCGTGCTATAAATTCACAGACAACACAAAGATTCCTTGATGTCCTTCCAGATTCCCTCTGTCTACCCAAGGACGCCAGAGGACAAAAATCAGTTAACCACCTAACTGAGGAACTCAATTTAGCCTTGCGCAATACCCTAGATGCAGTTGCATCCCTAAAAACTAAAAACATTTCTCATAAGAAACTACCTCCCTGGTACACAGAAAATACCCGAGCTCTGAAGCAAGCTTCCAGAAAATTGGAACGGAAATGGCGCCACACCAAACTGGAAGTCTTCCGACTAGCTTGGAAAGACAGTACTGTGCAGTACCGAAGAGCCCTTACTGCTGCTCGATCATCCTATTTTCCTAACTTAATTGAGGAAAATAAGAACAATCCAAAATTCCTTTTTGATACTGTCGCAAAGCTAACTAAAAAGCAGCATTCCCCAAGAGAGGATGACTTTCACTTTAGCAGTGATAAATTCATGAACTTCTTTGAGGAAAAGATGATGATTATTAGAAAGCAAATTACGGACTCCTCTTTAAATCTGCGTATTCCTTCAAAGCTCAGTTGTTCTGAGTCTGCACAACTCTGCCAGGACCTAGGATCAAGAGAGACGCTGAAGTGTTTTAGTACTATATCTCTTGACACAATAATGAAAATAATCATGGCCTCAAACCTTCAAGATGAATACTGGACCCTATTCCAATTAAACTACTGAACGAGCTGCTTCCTGTGCTTGGCCCTCCTATGTTGAACATAATAAACGGCTCTCTATCCACCGGATGTGTACCAAACTCACTAAAAGTGGCAGTAATAAAGCCTCTCTTGAAAAAGCCAAACCTTGACCCAGAAAAGATAAAAAACTATCGGCCTATATCGAATCTTCCATTCCTCTCAAAATTTTTAGAAAAGGCTGTTGCGCAGCAACTCACTGCCTTCCTGAAGACAAACAATGTATACGAAATGCTTCAGTCTGGTTTTAGACCCCATCATAGCACTGAAACGGCCCTTGTGAAGGTGGTAAATGACATTTTAATGGCATCGGACCGAGGCTATGCATCTGTCCTCGTGCTCCTAGACCTTATTGCTGCTTTTGATACCATCGATCACCACATTCTTTTGGACAGATTGGAAACCCAAATTGGTCTACACGGACAAGTTCTGGCCTGGTTTAGATCTTATCTGTCGGAAAGATATCAGTTTGTCTCTGTGAATGGTTTGTCCTCTGACAAATCAACTGTAAATTTCGGTGTTCCTCAAGGTTCCGTTTTAGGACCACTATTGTTTTCACTATATATTTTACCTCTTGGGGATGTTATTCGAAAACATAATGTTAACTTTCACTGCTATGCGGATGACACACAGCTGTACATTTCAGTGAAACATGGTGAAGCCCCAAAATTGCCCTTGCTAGAAGCATGTGTTTCAGACATAAGTAGGTGGATGGCTGCAAACGTTCTACTTTTAAACTCGGACAAAACAGAGATGCTTGTTCTAGGTCCCAAGAAACAAAGAGATCTTCTGTTGAATCTGACAATTAATCTTAATGGTTGTACAGTCGTCTCAAATAAAACTGTGAAGGACCTCGGCGTTACTCTGGACCCTGATCTCTCTTTTGAAGAACATATCAAGACCATTTCAAGGACAGCTTTTTTCCATCTATGTAACATTGCAAAAATCAGAAACTTTCTGTCCAAAAATGATGCAGAAAAATTAATCGATGCTTTTGTCACTTCTAGGTTAGACTACTGCAATGCTCTACTTTCCGGCTACCCGGATAAAGCACTAAATAAACTTCAGTTAGTGCTAAATACGGCTGCTAGAATCCTGACTAGAACCAAAAAATTTGATATTACTCCAGTGCTAGCCTCTCTACACTGGCTTCCTGTCAACGCAAGGGCTGATTTTACTGCTAACCTACAAAGCATTACATGGGCTTGCTCCTACCTATCTCTCTGATTTGGTCCTGCCGTACATACCTACACGCACGCTACGGTCACAAGACGCAGGCCTCCTAATTGTCCCTAGAATTTCTAAGCAAACAGCTGGTGGCAGGGCTTACCTCCTATAGAGCTCCATTTTTATGGAACGGTCTGCCTACCCATGTCAGAGACGCAAACTCGGTCTCAACCTTTAAGTCTTTACTGAAGACTCATCTCTTCAGTGGGTCATATGATTGAGTGTAGTCTGGCCCAGGAGTGGGAGGGTGAACGGAAAGGCTCTGGAGCAACGAACCGCCCTTGCTGTGTCTGCCTGGCCGGTTCCCCTCTTTCCACTGGGATTCTCTGCCTTTAACCTTATTACAGGGGCTGAGTCACTGGCTTACTGGGGCTCTCTCATGCCGTCCCTGGAGGGGGTGCGTCACCTGAGTGGGTTGATTCACTGATGTGGTCATCCTGTCTGGGTTGGCTCCCCCCCCTTGGGTTGTGCCGTGGCGGAGGTCTTTGTGGGCTATACTCAGCCTTGTCTCAGGTTGGTAAGTTGGTGGTTGAAGATATCCCTCTAGTGGTGTGGGGGCTGTGCTTTGGCAAAGTGGGTGGGGTTATATCCTTCCTGTTTGGCCCTGTCCGGGGGTGTCCTCGGGTGGGGCCACAGTGTCTCCTGACCCCTCCTGTCACAGCCTCCAGTATTCATGCTGCAGTAGTTTATGTGTCGGGGGGCTAGGGTCAGTTTGTTATATCTGGAGTACTTCTCCTGTCCTATTCGGTGTCCTGTGTGAATCTAAGTGTGCGTTCTCTAATTCTCTCCTTCTCTCTTTCTTTCTCTCTCTCGGAGGACCTGAGCCCTAGGACCATGCCCCAGGACAACCTGACATGATGACTCCTTGCTGTCCCCAGTCCACCTGGCCGTGCTGCTGCTCCAGTTTCAACCGTTCTGCCTTATTATTATTGGACCATGCTGGTCATTTATGAACATTTGAACATCTTGGCCATGTTCTGTTATAATCTCCACCCGGCACAGCCAGAAGAGGACTGGCCACCCCACATATGCTCTCTCTAATTCTCTCTTTCTTTCTCTCTCTCTGAGGACCTGAGCCCTAGGACCATGCCCCAGGAATACCTGACATGATGACTCCTTGCTGTCCCCAGTCCACCTGACCGTGCTGCTGCCCCAGTTTCAACTGTTCTGCCTTATTATTATTGGACCATGCTGGTCATTTATGAACATTTGAACATCTTGGCCATGTTCTGTTATAATCTCCACCCGGCACAGCCAGAAGAGGACTGGCCACCCCACATAGCCTGGTTCCTCTCTAGGTTTCTTCCAAGGTTTTGGCCTTTCTAGGGAGTTTTTCCTAGCCACCGTGCTTCTACACCTGCATTGCTTGCTGTTTGGGGTTTTAGGCTGGGTTTCTGTACAGCACTTTGAGATATCAGCTGATGTACGAAGGGCTATATAACTAAATTTGATTTGATTTGATTTAGGGCCATTTGACTTGATAGGTCTTTAACCTTCTCACTGAATGTTGCTGGACTGACTGTTGCTGACATTGGTACTGGTACTCAAGTGGACCAGGTATCCTACTGATATATTCTGGAATACATGATTAGAGATTTTGCTAGGTGCATTGTAGTTGAAACTACACATGATATGGACTGATGCATTTTTGCTATTTGTGTTGGAGGTGGAACGTCCACTGGACTTCTTTTACTACCAGTGTGGTACGCCTCAATGATATCGTAGATGTGTTCTAAGGTTATCTGTTGCACGTAGTCTTGACCCCCCCCCACTGGCCTTGATGAGGCTCATCATGGGTCTGGGCTGGTATTCCCCCCTTTGCATCTCGGGATCCTTCCACCAGCGGTTAGTGTTTGTGTCTGAGGCACGAACGAAAAGATCGGACCCTGTGTACGAGTTGTCAGCGGCCGCTTTGTCATTAGAATGGCTGTAACCTTTCAATCAAATCTCCTGGTATTTGTGGTTGAAAACGCTTAGTGGCTCTCGAGGCCTGTCATTCACCACAGTGTCCACTTGTGGCAACCTCTTCAGTACCTGCAAACGGAGGCGAGGATATCTGTCTTGTGATATTACAAAGTGTTTCACCAGTGGGAGTCATCGGGTCAGTTGTGGGACTGATGCCATTAGTGTCATTGTAAGGTGTGACAGTCCCCCACAAAGAGGAAGATGTATCATCGGAAGCATGGTACACTCTGTGTGTCACGTTCTGACCTTTATTTCCTTTGTTTTGTAAGTATTTAGTATGGTCAGGGCGTGAGTTGGGGTGGGCAGTCTATGCTTGTTTTTCTATGATTTGGGGATTTGTATGTTTCGGCCTAGTATGGTTCTCAATCAGAGGCAGGTGTCATTAGTTGTCTCTGATTGAGAATCATACTTAGGTAGCCTGGGTTGCACTGTTTGTTTGTGGGTGATTGTCTATGCTAGTTGCTTGTGTCAGCACAAGTCTCATTTATAGCTTCACGGTCGTTATTGGTTTATTGTTTTTGTATTCAGTGTTCAGTACTTTCTTTAATTAAATATTCACCATGAACACATACCACGCCGCATTGTGGTCCTCTGATTCTTCTCGCCTCTCCTCTTCAGATGAAGAGGAGGAAGACCGTGACACTGTGCTTATATATTTTTTTTGCTGAGATGGCCGCAGTACTTGCGGAAGTGTCCAAAGGGCAAGAAAAGTTCATCTCAACCACAGTATTGCACGACTTCAAAGAAGAAGGAAGTTGCTCATTCACAGAGACTGATGGCTTGAAATCATGAGAAGAATGGTCAATCAGGTTTACTGATGGAATGTGTCGAGATATCGTAATATCTCTTTGGATCGGATTCTGCACCAAGAGGTTACGAAACGTCTTTTTCCCAAGGGGTGCTTTCGACAGATACCCATCGTGGATTACTGCGTTTCAGTTAGCGTTGGGGGAGGACAGTGTGGTCAGTGGAGAAGGCACTGTGACCTGTGACAATATGTGGTATGTTTTGCAATACATCAGTGGGAGTAACCCATCAATCAAGTTTGCTCCAAGTTGCAGGGTTTCTGATTCGTGGCTGGTAATATACACAGAGTGAACAAGGGATACGTCCTGGAAATGTAGCTTCAGCATGACTCAATGTGAGAGGCGAGGTAGTCTGAGTGAAACCTCGAAGTGTAGTGTAGCATCGTTTCACTTTTAACCAACGTTTAGATGGCTTCAAAGCCCCTTTGAGATCATTGAACAATGTTTGAGAGCTATGCTAATATTTGTCATACGCAAAATAATTTGCGCATGACAAGTTAAGCAGTCCTCTAGGACTGTTTCCAGGTATGGCCTTTTAGAGTTGCGTTTAGTGGAGTGGTGTGATGTGTAATTTATGTTCAATTTGAAAGCAGATCGACTTATCAGAATTTGAATGGACTTGGCTTTTGCGAAGCTTTTGACCTCTTTCTTCGCAGCCTTTTAGTCAGAGTTTACAGACAAAGCCTGTGGGCTTATTTCTTGATCGAGCCGGTCCTGGATAGGGTCTTGAATAAGAATGGGAGAAATTCGATTTTTAACGTCCTTGCTAAGGGTTTTAATACCTGCGGACCTGGTGTGTGGCAATTCCCTGCTTAGTCCCTGTGACATATCTTTTTCCATATTCTCACATTTTTGTCGTTTTAGTTCTTCATGTAGTAGAACTTCTAGAGAACATTGGTCTATGTTTTGATCATCCTTGAACCTTTTGTTACCCTTGTGCTCTGACTCTTTGTGTAGGTTGGGTGCAGGAACGTAGAGAACAGGTCGATTGTAGTGGTAGTTGTTTCAATGTCGACGTACTTTACAGTTATTTTGACCGCAGTGGTCATTGGAATCGGGGTTTGTGGTTGAAACCGTTGTTGTGCATCATGTCTCAACTCTCCAATACCTGATAATGCACCCTCTAACTGGAGTGAGTGCTCCTGGTCAAACTTCAAACCCAAGATATCAGGGCTCTTAGCATTGCATGCTTTTGATGCCTCAAAAGCTGTGCTTGCAAGCTGTAAGTTGTAAGATAGGCAAGCCAAAGTGGGCTGTATGGCCCAAGTAGGTAATGAAGGTGGGATACATGTTCGACAGAAACATTTGTTTGAATGGTAACAGCTCTTCCATTCCTGTTTCAGTGAGTAGGCCAAAGTAAGCTGAATGAAGCCTATGAAAGTATGCTTGTGGGTGTTCATTCCCTAGCGTGTTTGACAAGTTTAAGCCAGTGAGCTATTGTGTTTGCGAGTCGCAGAACAACTGAATTCTACTCTCAAAGCTGTGGCAAGTTTAGCGTAGTTGTTTAGCACGTGTTGCAGCTGTAGACCACTGAACCTCGTCATGTGTCTTTTCGATGTTCGCATCAACAGGTAAAGCCTGTCAGAACCAGTAGCGTTCGAGTAGCCATTCAATATATTCTCAATGTCAGCCATGAACGTCTCAGTATCGTTTGACTGACCTGTAACAGGGTCAAAGGTGCGGAAGGTTTTGACAAGTATATCAAGGCGTTCCGTGCCAAGTGGGCGGAGAAGGTTGGCTTTATCCTGTGGGAAAATTAGGGCCGAAAGTCAAAGAGGAGAAGCCAAGCCTTGGCTTTGTTGGCGAAGAGGCGCCATATTTCTCTGTGGCCAAGAGTAGAAAACTGAGGGACACATGAGGGTTGCAATGTCTGAAACCTTTTATCGTCTTCACTCCAACCGGGCTCCGGTGCTTGGTTTGGGTAGTCACGCTGTAGCACCTGATCATTCTGGAATTCCACCCGATGGTACCTAAGGGTGGTATTCTGCGTCATCGTAGAGTCCATTTAAGCACTTAGAGCACTTATTTTTCGACACGTGAGTGTTGCATTTTCTCCATTCGGCCTCGGTTTTCAGATAGAGGTCTTGAGTACGGAGCGAGAAATTCAGTGATGAGAATTCCTCCGCTTGCTTAGAAATCAATATTTCCATATACATCACCTGAGTTCTCTCTTCATTCATTTGGTCAGCAACTTCAATGAGTTCTGCTGATTTGTCATCCAACTTAATCATTGTGGTCATTAATGGATTGTCTTTGGTCTGCATCATTTGGAGGAGAACATTGTTACTTTGAGTAACGTTCAACAAAACTGCATGCGTATTATCAAGTTGTGCATTCCTGTTTGTAGATAACTCGTCAGATGCATCTAGTTAGGCGTGGAAAACGATTTTAATCTATTTATAGACTTTAATGTTCATCAATACTGCATCAGTAAAGTACGAGTTGGACGTGAATGAATATGCAAAGCAAATTTAATTGATTAACCTTTTTGGGATAGGGGGCAGCATTTTCACTTTTGGATGAATAGCGTGCCCAGAGTGAACTGCCTCCTACTCTGTCCCAGATGCTAAAGATTGATTCCATACATCGTTTGACACGTTTCTAAAGGATCGTAACAGAACCTTTTGAGTTTCTATCTGGACGAAGTGCCTACGCCTCATGAAGATGGATTACTGGGCTGAACACGCTAACAACAAGTGGCTAGACATAAATTATGGACTTTATGGAACAAATCAGTCATTTCTTGCCGAACTGGGATTCCTGGGAGTGCCTTCTGATGAAGATCATCAAAGGTAAGTGAATATTTATGGTGTTATTTCTAACTTTGTGGACTCCAAAATTACGGATATTCCTCTTGCTGTTTTGGGTTCTGAGCACCGTTCTGAGATTATGCTTTTTCCGTAAAGTTTTCAAAAACTCTGACACAGCGGTTGCATTAATTAAGGAGAAGTCTATCTTTAATTCTGTGAATAACAGTTGTATCTTAGTGATTCATTTGTATCTATATTTCTGTTTTTGTGACTCCTCTCTTTCGCTGGAAAAATGGCTGTGTGTTTTTTTGATTTGGCTATGACCTAGGATAATCATATGTTGTGCTTTTGCTGTAAATCATTTTTGAAATTGGATACGATGGGTAGATTGACAAGATGTTTATCTTTGATTTGCTGTATTGGACTTGTTAATGTGTGAAAGTTACATATTTCTAAAACATATTTTTGAATTTTGAGCGCTGCCTTTTAAGCCGAATGTAGCCCTAGAAAGATTAATAAATGATAATGATTAATTATAACTGAATAGGCAATCTGGAAATTAAACTTTAATTAACCTGACAAGTTGGTTCATCTAGGTTAATATTGGAAAATTTAAAATATCTAATTTAATTGGAAGAACCTGAATGTTCAGCAACTTAACTTCTTAAATTGAATGAGACGATGATATCCAATCGATTGAGATTGACTGGATTATAATAAGTGTAACCAGTAGTTTAACTATGAGGGTACTTTCACCACCAGGGTCACTTATCGCTAAGGCTGAAGCCACGTGGGATTCCCGTGAAGGCAGGACTTTGTCAATACTGGAGCAGTACTGGGGGTTTGGTTCCAATTATCTTTTAAAAGCAATTTGAATTCATTAGTCAGTGATAATGATTAATCATTAATCATAGGCTATCTGGGGATTAAACATGAATTAACCAGAGAGCATTCCTTCATCTAGGTTAATATGGAAAAGTTTAAAATGTGTAACCAGTAGTTCAAATGTGAGGGTACATTCACCACCAAGGTCATTATCCCTAAAGCTGAAACCACATTGGATTCCCACGAAAGCGGGACTTCCGTCAGAACTGGGGAGAGATTCGGTGAGCTTTGCAAAAATACATTTGATTGATTAATCAATGTTAATGATAAATTAAACCTTTTTAGGCTATTTGGGAATTGAACTTGAATTAACCGGAAAGCATTCTGTATCAAGGTCAATGTGAAAACGTTTAAATTGTCTCATTTGATGAAACCAAATAAATTTGGATATTATTCAAAATGTCAATTTGAAAAAGGTAAGTCTGGCAAATTTACCTCTTAGTTAAATTGAATGAGACAACGACATCTAATCAGTTGAGATTAGCCATATCAGAAGAGTAACCACTTGTTATAAATGTGAGACCACTTTGGGTGGCAAATAGAACTAAATGTTTTTTTTTTTTAAATGACTGCCGATTCTTCACTGATCGCAGAAAGCTGAAATCAAACAGAAGTACAGAGGGGTGGGACTCCCGTCACCCAAGACGGGGGAATTTCAACGTGACACAGGAAACAAAATTGTTGCTCTCCCATTGTTAGCTTTAGCATCTCGTGCACAGCTAGCTGTTCATATACTGTTCCAAGCACACAACAGAATAATTTACACTATGGGAAGAGGGTTTGCAAGTGACGTCTCACATTCAACCCATTCGGCATTCTGCTTTGCTAGCCCTTTATTACCGGGATGCACGGTAATTTAAAAAGAGATACGCTTGGGGCCTACCCGCAAGTGAGGTAGACGGATATATAATACTCCGGCCCGGTTAACGAATAGAGCTATCCTCAAATTTCTAACATTGCTGGATCTATGCCCTCGCTCTAGAAATTACGACTGACCGAATCACTTGCTCCTAAGACGCGAGTGACAGAAATAGTACACGTTTGGTCTAACGGACTATATCTGAAATGTAACATCTCATGTAACTCTGATGTCTTCAGATACACAACACCGGGTTACACTGATGGTTACACAGACACACCAAAATCCTGCCAGTGGCTCTCTTCCTATACAACAGTCTGTTTGCACAATTCATATATTTACAGTACTTAATTCAACAGTTAAGTCTCGCTCTTAGACGCTTCACTCGTGGCACCATATGTCGTAAAGTGACTATTCATTAATGTGAAGACTGTTATATCAAATCAATGTGTAATTATTATTACGTGATTAAACTAATCATGTAAACATGAATTAACTAAGAAGTCGGGGAACTACGGGAAAATGTTGTTTAAACTATTTCCAGAATTTAACTCACTCAGATCTTATTACAATCACTTATTAATAACCTCTTGAAACTACCCCTCCCGGATCCGGAATAATTATCATCAGCTACACTAATTAGCATAACACAACGGACAAAAAAATCTTACTAGAAAATATTCATATTCATGAAATCACAAGTGAAATAGAGTGAAACACAGCTTAGCCTATTGTTAATCACCCTGTCATCTCAGATTTTGAAATTATGCTTTACAGCCAAAGCAAGACAAGCATTTGTGTAAGTTTATCGATAGCCTAGCCCATTTTGTCCAGATAGCAGCAGGCAGCTTGGTCACAAAAATCAGAAAAGCAATCAAATTAAATTGTTTACCTTTGATGAGCTTCTGATGTTTTCACTCACTCACTCACTCCCAGTTAGACAGCAAATGTTCATTTTGTTCCATAAGATAATTTTTATAGCCGAAATACCTCCGTTTGTTCTTCATGTTTTGTTGAGAAATCCACCGGAAATTGCGGTCACGACAACGCCAAAAAATATTCCAAATTATATCCATAATATCGACAGAAACATGGCAAACGTTTTTTATAATCAATTCTCAAGGTGTTTTTCAAATATCTATTCGATAATATATCAACCGGGACAATTGGCTTCTTAGTAGGAGCGAGAGGAGCAATGGCCGCCTTTATCTATTACGCACAAATCACTCTGAGCCACCAGCTGACCACTGACGCAATGTTGTCGTTCACGCTCATTTTTCAAAATAAAAGCCTGAAACTATGTATTGTGACTGTAGACACATTAGGGAAGCCATAGAAAAAGGAATCTGGTTGATATCCCTTTCAATGCTCAATAGGGAGGCATAGGAACGCAGAGGTTTCAAAATAAGAGTCACTTCCTGATTGGATTTTTCTCAGGCTTTCGCTTGCAATATCAGTTCTGTTATACTCACAGACAATATGTTTATGGTTTTGGAAACTTTAGAGTGTTTTCTATCCTAAGCTGTCAATTATATGCATATTCTAGCATCTGGTCCTGAAAAATAGCCCGTTTACTTTGAGAACATTATTTTTCCAAAACTGAAAATACTGCCCCCTAGTCTCAAGAGGTTCATGTATTATCACCTCATCAGTCATTCTGAACGTCGTCATTTCTTGTAGTCTGCACAAACCCTTCTCTATTCATGAAAAAGCGATACACAATGTGGCTCAATCATTTATTTACGATCGAATTAAACAATTACAGAATACACAAATAGACACTAACAATATACAGCAAATAGTCTCGAGAAGACAGGACAGATTGGTTGTAACACGGTGGTGAATTCAGAGAGCGCGTGGGGTTTAGACAAATTAGTTACTCTATCGGACATTGAGCTTCGCTCATGAAAATACTAAATATTTACTCTAACTGCTCATTTGGAAAAAGAGATTGCAATTTATAAATTTATGATTGAGCTGTCCTTAATCGTCCATTCCTTTGGTCATGGAGATGTTGGGTGTCCGACTGGTTCGGCCACCAAAGATCACCATGTCCTAAGAAAACTACCACTCTATAGACCAAGCAGACTAAGGCGTGAGCTGGATGTGGCAAAATGGTTTAAAACTACAACTCTACCAAAGGACAAGGCCAGAGAATGTGAGGACGCTGTTCCCCACATTGAAATGTTTACCACCCTATAGACCAAGTAGACTGAGATGTAAGCCGAATGTCGCAAAATTGTTATAAACTCTGAATCTATTGATCCCTACAGAAGCAAATCCTAGATGTCGCATTATCAGTCTGCAGCTGAAAATGTACACAGCCTAGGAAGAGAACATCAACAACCTCTGAAGCATTCTAATGAGATCAACTCTAAGAAATACTGTACAGGGTACGTCAAAGTATCCATTCTTACCACTACCACGACCAGGAGCTCTCCCTGGTGCTTCATGCAACTGGTCTAATATGTTAATTCTTCAGCGCATCCTTTTAAACACTTGAGGAAAAAGCGTGTTCCATTACGTTTTGCATAATCTTTGTGCATACTTGGGTGTGGTTATTGACTTGATGAACTTTACATGAAAAAATATTTTCTCATTTAGAAGACTAAAATCACATTTCTATCTTTTTCAAATGTTTTCTTATACTTAATGATTGATTTTATACAACATTCAGATGTAAACCTCATAATTGAGAAGTGTATACAAACAGAGATACAGTTATGTGGTTCTACCGTCTTTCATGATGTCACAACATAAAAAATATATATATTTTAGTCTCCACTGACCATTTCCACCTAAATATTGTTCAATTCTCCAATTTCAGGGAGGTATGAGTTTTGGTGGGAGAAAACCCTTTGTTCAACAAAGGTCTCTCCCTCCACACTGCTTGGCAAGGAACGTATTTACAACCATCATAAAACTGGCCAACATCACCAGGAGGGGGAGCACCCCCGATCAGCACCCACGATCTCCATCTCAGGACTGGCAAGTCATGACACTTCTCTTCTTCTGTATCTGCCACTTTCAATCACTCAAAATGTATTGCGTCAGCCTCTAACCCTATAAAACTATTTCCCACCTTCTCCTCGCTCCTTCACCCCACTCCCCCTCCCTCCTCCCTCTCTACAGATGACTTTGTCAACCACTTTGAAAATAAGGTTGGCGACATCCGCTCCTCATCCGCTCCTCATCCGCTCCTCATCTGCTCCTCGCATTTTATTCACTTGTCCCACTCACACAGAACTACTCTACGCCTTGACTTCTTTCTCACATCTCTTTCCAGATGAAATCCTACGACTAGTGAGCCAGCAAACAACCTGCCCGCTCGACCCCATCCCCATCTCTGTAGACCTTCTCCCGCTCCTCACTTCCCGCACCATCTCATCCCTGACCACTGGCTGCATTCCCTCTGGCTTCAAAATGGCCCGAGTCCCTCCCCTTCTCAAGAAATCAACACTTGACTCCTCTGACGTCAAAAACTATAGACCAGCATCCCTTCTTTATTTCCTTTCCAAAACACTTGAGCGTTGTGTCTCTGACCAACTCTCACTATCTCTCTCATATCAATCTTCTTGACCCTAACCAGTTAGGCTTCAAGATGGGTCACTCAACATGAGACTGCTCTTCTCTGTGTCACAGAGGCTGTCAAAGCTACATCTCTATCCTCTGTTTTCATCCTAGTTCTGTCCACTGCCTTCAACACCATGAACCATCAGATCCTCCTCTCCACCGTCTCAGGGCTGGGCGTCTCAGGCTCTGAAACACTCTTGGATTGCATCCTACCTGGCAGGACGCTCCTACCAGGTGACATGTAGAGGATCTGTGTCTGCACCACGTACTCTCACTAATGGTGTCCCCCAGGGCTCAGTTCTAGGCCCTCTTCTCTCTTTACACCAAGTCACTTGGCTCCATCATATCCTCACATGGTCTCTCCTAGCATTGCTATGCGGATGAAACTGAACAACCTTTCTCCTCCCCCTTTCTGACACCCAGGTGGCAACACCCATCACCTCGTGCCTAGTTGATATCTCAGCTTGGATGTCGGCCCAACACCTCAAGCTAAACCTCGACAAGACGGAGCTGCTTCCTCCCGGGGAAGGCCTACCTGCTTCAAGACCTCTCCATCAAGAATGACATGGCCATCTTGTCCCCCTTCCTGAGTGCAAAGAAACTTGGCGTGACCCTTGACCAAACCCTGTTGTTCTCTGCAAACATCAAATCAGTGACTCACTCCTCCAGGTTCATGCTCTACAACATCTGCATAGTTCAACCCTACCTCATATAGGAAGCAGCGCAGGTCCTAATCCAGGCACTTGTCATCTCCCATCTGGACTACAGCAAATCTCTGTTTGGCTGGGCTCCCTGCTTGTGCCATCAACCCCCCTCCCAACTTATCCAGAACCCTGCAGCCTGGTGTTTAATCTTCCCTAGGTCTTCCATGTCACCTCTCTCCTCCACACACTCCTCTGGCTTCCAGTCAAAGCTCACATCCACAACAAGACCATGGTACTTGCATACGGAACAGCAAGAGGAACTGCTCCTCCCTACCTTCAGTCTTTGCTCAAACCATACAACCCAACCCGAGCACTCCATTCTGCCACCACTGGTCGATTAGCCATCCCACCCCTACAGGAGGGCATCTTGCGCTCAGCCCAGTCCAAGCTCATCTCTGTCATGACAAACCAAGAGTCCCTGCCCATCTTCCAAAAACATCTGTTAGTTCACAAAAGTATACTTTACTAACATTCCCCCCCCCCCTTAACTTGCTGATAGGGTTAGGGTTAAGGTTACCTTGCTGACAGCTACTTTATTGAGGAAAATGTACTTACTATGAATCTAATATGTGGTTGTCCCACCTAGCTATTTTAAGATGAATGCACTAACTGTAAGTCCCTCTGGATAAGAGCATTTGCTAAATTACTAAAATGTAACAATATGAAAAAAAGATGGTTGTGTTTTGCTCTACCTTCGTGTAGGGGTATCTCAAATTAACACAATTTTTAAGGATTGGCCACTAGCCTACAATGCCAACCTCCTGATCTCTAATCTCTGGCTAATCTCTCCACCATGCTCTGTTGAATTTTGATAACCTTTTATGTATCAAGCCAAAGGTAGAGATGTTGACTTTGTCTTAGTTACTGTTGTATCTTCAATGTATTTAAGGCACTCTGTTAAGGCTTGATGCATATTATTCATTACATTTAAATCTTTATTTTCAGGTGAGAAAGGACAGATTCATATATTTTTATGGTTTCTTTGATTTGAGCCTAATTCTAGGTCACATGACCTCCACAGAGTTAAATAGAGCAGGTTTCACAGCACCTGGAAATGCTTTACTGCATGTCTCAGAGCACCTGGAAAGGCTTTACTGCTGATGTCTTTGTAAGAATCCTGCATGAAAAAAGTTGCTGTCCCAACTGTCCCCTCTCCCCTGAATGTGTTCTCTCCGCCTGTCTGTCTGGAAGGATGATATTGTGTCTGTATATTTCATGTGAAAACAGAAAAGAGAGGCTAGAACTGAATGTGACGCCAGTCTGTCTGTATTTATGAGGAAGGATTGGAAAGAAGAGCACACTGCTTCCCAAGTGTATGACATATAGTTACTACAGCAGTTGGCAATGCATACAGTTGGCATTGTAACGGTTTTCTTCCTCCTCCTCTGAAGAGGAGGTGTAGCAAGGATCGGACCAAAATGCAGCGTGGTTATTCTGATACATGTTTAATAAAAGATAAACACGAACAAATACAAAACGTACCATGAAACCTAAACAGCCTCTACTGGTGCAAACTAACACAGCGACAGGAACAATCACCCACGAAACACTCAAAGAATATGGCTGTCTAAATATGGTTCCCAATCAGAGACAACGATAAACACCTGCCTCTGATTGAGAACCACTTCAGGCAACCATAGACTTTTCTAGATAACCCCACTATACCACAATCCTAATACCTACAAAAAACCCCAAGACAAAACACACCACATAATAAACCCATGTCACACCTGGGGCCTGTTGCACAAAACTAGGATAAGGGATTAAGCCAGGATATCTTGGTGATCCTGGCTCAATTGATCCGTAATCCGGTTGCACTAAAGATGGATAGGGGGCAGGAGGATATGTTATGGTATAAATTACCATGGAGATTTATTCTGTGGAGCTAGCCTGCTCCAGACCAGGCTAAATTCCAGGATCTATTTAATCTCATCCCTAATGTCAGTCAGCAGTCACCACAAATGGAAACCAATAGTTATTTCACTGCTCACTATACATTGTTATCACATATAACTAGACCCACTGTTATTTAAACGTTTGTGATCATTAATTTCAATGATTTTGGATAAAAAATGATTTTTAGATGTTGCTATCATTAGATAATTTACAGTTTCCCATAGACTATAAGGCTATATATAAAATGCTAGAATATTAGGGCCACAGAGGGGAAAAAAACACAAGTCATAATATTGTAACCAGTTGTTTTAAAGGAGGACAGTTGTTAAAATGACAGATGTGGGGCATTTCGTGAAATTGTACTTCAGTATGGTTTCATAAACAAAGACATGCTGATGTGCCAGAATATTAAGTATCACATTGTCATAAGTATCAAAACTGTAAAAACAATATGTAGCTTTTCTGCAGAAAGAACCAGCCTCATAAATTTATGACTTTATCCTTTTTCTTCAGTGTGGCCCTAGTACTCTGTCATATAAACAAATACACATTCCATATGAATATAAAAACACAATGTGTAACATTATGTTCCTTTATTGAATAAGGACAAAACAAAGCAGGTAAACCATCAGCTCCTTTCAAAACTGAAGTCACAGTGACTCTACAAGATGGAAAGCACAGAATCTAAGCATATTATACAAAATGATACATATACAGACCTTTGAATGTGTATAACACACCCTGCATGTCTGCACACTAAAATAAATGCAGGACAAATCCATACACATCAACTGAACAGACAAATGAATGGATGCAGTAGCCTCCCTGCAGCCTTGTATTACACACAGTATACCGCACAAACATCATAAGAGGCCAAATTCGTCAAAAAACGAACCCAAAAAAACCCAAATTCCTCTGCCACCGCAGGACATATTTAACCAAAATTGAAAGCACACATACTAACTAAAATAATTCAACACATATTGGTCCCTCAGCAGCCGACCACTGTCGTCATCAGGGAAGATTGCCGGATTGTCCCAGTCCATGGCTGGTGGCACTCTGGGGGCCCTCTCCTTCCTCAGGCAGGCCACATTGTGAAGGACAGCACAAGCCACAGTAATATCACATGCCCTAACAGGGCTGACCCTTAATTTGTGAAGGCAGTGAAAGCGTGCCTTCAGGAGGCCAAAGGTCATTTCAACTCTGGCCCTGGTCCTGGCATGGGCATGGTTGTAGGCCTGCTGTGCTTCCTGGGGGTCTGTGAAAGGTGTCAGGAGAAAAGGCTGGCAGCCATACCCCCTGTCTCCCAGCAACACACCAGAGAATTCACCTGTCAACACAAAATCTCATCATTACTACCTCATAAACACAGTGATATTCTTGACACAGCCATGATGGTTATAAATAGGGGTTGTGTGGCTTACCTTGTGATAGGCACTGATAGATTTCAGAGGCCCGAAAGATTCTGGAGTCATGGACTGAGCCAGGCCATTTTGCCACAACATTGCTGATCACACAGTCAGCATTGCAGACCATCTGAAATCATAAGATGAGGAATATTACACCAATCAATGCACATCACTGGCAATGCAGAGTGTTCGTCAATGGACAATATAAAAAAGTTATGTTCACCTGAACATTAATGCTGTGAAAGGATTTCCTATTCACAAAATCGGCCTCATGGGCACCTGAGGGGGCTTTTATCCTTATGTGTGTGCAGTCCACTGCACCAATGACATTGGGGAAACCTGTCACACAAAGTAATGAGTATCCTACTATGTGTTAACAGTTGTCCTGTAATTTGTAGATCCTCTTACCTGCAATCCTATAGAACTCCTCTTTGATGTCACAGAGTCTTCTGTGGCCAGGGAAGGAGATGAAGACATCTGCTAATGCTTTGATAGCCAGACACACACTCCTTATTGTGCGGCAAATTGTGGCCTTGTTCAGCTGTTCTGCATCCCCCACTGAGTACAGGAAGGCTCCACTAGCAAAAAAGCGCAAGGCCACACAAACCATTTGCTCCACACTCAGTGCATGGCTCCGTGCAGTGCGGTGCTTAATCCTGGGACCCAGTAGTCTGCATAGATACCTGATGCCATCTGCAGAAAACCTGTATCTTTCATATAGATGGTCATCAGGGAAGGCCAGTGGGTCCAACCGGTCCCTGAAGACCCTTTCTCACCTGAAGGCTCTCCTCAGCACAAGTGCTTCTTCATCCACCACATCTCGCACGAATGGGCATGCCATTGTCAGAGCAGAAAGGAACACACAATTTTGGGCCTTCATATAGGCTAGTGGCCACACCTGGTGCTGGGGGGGGTGGGCAAAAGAGGGCGATGCCTTATAACGATGACTTGGTTGTACTGATTGCTGGGAAAATAAAAAAAACCTTAGAAAGATGCCACCGTCCTGTGTGCTCACAATAAGAGCTCATATGTCATGGCTCACTTGACTTTACGAGAATATACCTAATTTTTATTTTGAGCTGTGTCATCTTCTTGGAGCTGGGGGAGGAAAGAAAAATAATGATTAATACATTTGTGTTACAGTTAGCATACAGTGTACATTGAAGGCATATCTCACCTCCCTCTCAAGTTTTTTTATTTCAAGGTCCAGTTTCCTAATTGTCCTCTTTTTTATTTCGAACTCCAGTGCAAGATTTTCCATCTTTTTCTTCTTGTACTGAATGTCTATGTCTGCCAGTTCTATTTGGCACCGGAGGTGGTTGCCATACAACTTTCTGATAGCTTGTGAGCTCTGTGAACACAATACAATTAGCGCAGCTGGAATTTGGCAGGATGTGGTGTCCTTTTATTAATACGCACTATGTTGCCAGGCTGGTTTTCCCACTGTATAGCATCTGGGTCCTGTAAAAGAAATTCGATTTTTTGATTTTGATGAGGACTCCTCACCATTGTAGAGTAAATAGTACTTTCACAGTCTTAACATGATACCTCATGCCTTCTGGAATCCAGAGAGATGGTCTCCTCCTCATCATCGTCTCCATCATGTGCTGTTGCTGCTGCACTGGGGCCTTCACCCTATCACATTTAATCGGATTCATATTGAAGCTAGTAGACAAGACATGCCAGGCCTACAGTATGCCTTTGATGGAGTACTCACTGGATCAGCATCGTCTGGTGCTTGTGCTGGTGGCTCTAACAGGAACACAGTGCTGCCAGACACTGCAAGGCAATAGGTAAACCAAAGTCAGACAGTCCAAATTGATTCAATATGAATGTGGTTGTATCCCATGTAGAGATGGAAGGACATACCTTGAATGAAGCGGGTGGCATCTTGGGAGGAACCTATGCTCGTCTCTTTCCCCCCAGGGATCCCCTCTAAGACGGGCCTGCCTTTATTTAGCTCCAAGGCCATGTCCTCTGCTGGGGTAAGGTCAGCCTTTGGTGACCCACCACCCGTGCCTTGTCTGTGGGTATTCTTTTTCACTGCTAAAACAGTACAGACAATGTGTGAGCAGGCACCTTCTGGGTACAATATATGCTTGTGCTTTGTTAAATATTAGTCAGGGACCATACCATTCTGCAGAATGTTCTTGTATTTGATTTTGACCTGCTGCCATGTCCGTTTTGGCCCGTTCATGTTTAATCTACACACACACACACACACACACACTTAATGGAGTCACACTGCAAAAAATTACTTGGTATTTTTGTCTTGTTTTCAGTAAAAATATCAAAAATTTTATCATAGCTTTATACAGTGTGATGGAGTTACTTTACACAATTTCACTCATATCTGCAGTGCATTTCAATAAAAAAAATTAACCGTTTCATAATTACAGTACAACTGCATTTTTGGAGATGTGAATTAAATATTTGAATTGTAATTGTGATGTTTCAGCGGAGCGGTGAGTGTGTAATTGTGCACTACTTACGCATTCAGGCGGTCTGCAATACTTTGCCACGCTTTTTCTCTTTGCTTTATCACTGTGGCGGTGTTGCCTTTCTTCTTAATTATATCTTTTACCTCCTCGTATGCCTCCATGAGGATTTGTGCTTCCGACGGGGAAAAGTACGCGGCTCTAGTTGCCATGGTAAATCAGTTAATCTGTGATCTGTGGCGGGGTCTATTTGAGTGAGCCGTGAGCGCGCACCTATCCAGGATTGGTTTCACCTGGCTTAATGAATCCGTGTCTGCTCATCCTGGCTTGGTCTTTGTGCAACCAATTAAGCCTGGACGCACATGTTTTGGCTTCATTGAGCTCAGCTGAGTCATTTATCCCGGATGTCTTAATTCTACTTTTGTGCAACAGGCCCCAGGGCCTGACCAAAATAATAAAGAAAATACAAAATACTAAGACCAGGGCGTGACAGGCATATTTATTCTTAATCAATGATATACTACAGTAACACTAAATTACATGACAAGACTGGGTTTCATGTTGGACTCAATTTAGATACAATCATGTCTTAGGTATACAGTCAACACACAGTACGCTGTGCAAAAATGATTGATGATGGTTCCAACAACAATTTTTTTTTTTATGAGTAGGCAAAGTAACAAGCAGCCTTAGTACCTTGGTGTAACTCAATATATTGTTGACATTAATTAAAGTGACATTGATTAAAACACTGAGAGAAGATTAGCTGATTCTGTAATCAATAACTTATCATGATATACAACCTTCACCCCGGCATTGTTGAGTACACATATATAACTGTTATAATGAGGCTACAGTACTGCTGTGTCCAGTTAGACAAGTCATTCCACTAGATGGCGGTGCTGCGTAATAAATAACGAGTACAGGAGGACATATATCTAGGAAATACAGTACATGGCATTCAGAAAAATCTACAGTGCAACCCCAACAGTTAAATAAACATAAATAAACATACATGACTGTATTTCCAACCTTCAATACAGTACCATCAGAAATATACAACAATCACTAATGTTAAGTTGCTCTGGATAATAACTAAAATGTCAATACAATCCAAAACATATTTTAAATAAGCATGGCAATCATAAATATACAGTATAAACATGAATATTCTGTACAAATCAGAAATATATCATATATTATAAATAAATGTGTATTACCGTATTTACAACCTGTTAACATTTAATAGTTTTGGTACGATACTCCCAGATTCCACTGTCTTTAATGATACACGGTGTGTTGCTTTGAAGCGCAGGTATGACTCCAGACATCTAATAGCCACATCATCCACCTCGGGGTCAAACTTGTTAGCGATAAGGTGGTGTTGGTTTAGGAGCCACTGCAGGTCTCCAGCTCCATAGACACACACAGCTCTCCTGTAGGTCCCGGAGCAGTGGGGGTAGGGGGCTCCGCTCCTCACATCCCCAGCCAGGTAGCTCCACCTCACTACCCTGGCTATGGAGTTCATATCAGACTGCTGGTACTTACTGTTGGAGGGGTTGGAGCCTGGGACAGCGGTCATGCGCTGCAGAGTGGCCCAAAGGTGTTCATCAGGACTATAGGTGTCCTTCTCCCACTCCAGTAGAACCTGGACCTCCTGACTCTTCATCACGTGATGGACGAAGGCCCTGGATGCCACAAAGTATGCGTTGCCAGAGAACATGGGGGTGTTGATAGGTGGAGGGGTCTTCTTAACCTCTGTCCTGACCACGGTGTTGGTGACGTTGTGGTGGAACTGCCATCTGCCCTTCTTGTAGCCGTTGGTGACCTCTGACTCCATGCTGTTCTTTCCGTTCAGCAGCTTGAGGGCCTGAACCATCTCAGCATTGGTCTTAATGGGGAAGTCGGATCCACAGGTGTTGAGAAGGTACCGCCACTGGACAGGTGATTTTAGCAGGTCCTCCATGCAGTTCAGGTCAGCCTGCACTCTGGACCAGGAGGCATAGATGACGCTCTCTATCTTACTGGCCACAAACACATTGGGTAGGCAGGACACAATAGCCCTCACTGCACTCTTGAAGTCCTCGGATGATTTCTGGTCGATGTGGACGCAGTAGACGTTCTGAGGAGTGTATAAAGCACGCAGGAGCCGGTCAAACATCTCAATCTTCTCGTGGATGACCATGGAGAATGCAATGGGGAACTCTTCCTCCTCTGGGCTGAGAGGCATGGTAATGAACTCTCTGTCTGTGACGAATCTCTGGCAGTCCTGTGTCACGTTGTGGTAGAATGCCTCCGACAGCAGCTGGATCTTCTTTTTGGTCTTCAGCAGTCTCCTGAGCTGTTCCTTCTCCAGACCCTCTATGTCTCCTCGGATGATGGCTGAGCAGGCAGGCAAGTCTACAGCGTAGTGCAGAGGGAGGAGGTCTGGAGAGCGGAGAGGCTTCCTGTCAGAGCAGGGTCTGAGAGCTGCCCACAGGAACAAACAGACAGAGCCACTCAGTATGATCAGAGATAAGTTCCTGAAGACTCTCTGAGAGCTTGACAACCGAAGTAGAGACATGCCTAGTCTTGTATTATCTATGATGTATTATTCTCTGTAGCAGTGACGGTCTATGTGGTGGTATTAGTATCTACATCCAAGGAGCTGCCCACTGCTGCTCAACTGAGTAATGCTCATACCTCAGAGCTAAAACAAATGACAAGTCTCACACCTCAGTATAAAATGACATTTGTATCATTGACTTTAGTGGGCATTGTCTGTGTGCATGGGGTAAACACTCTAGCTGGCATGGGAGTGGCTCAAGAGTGGCTCAACCTGTAGTACGCTATGCATGGTTTCCCCTGTACATGGATCATTTGCTGGTCGATGTGCGACTGACATTTTGTGGGCGAGGAGAGCGCTGGACATCTTGTTGCTATGACATGCATTACAACAGACTTTTACCTACGGAGGAGCGGCAATTTGGGAAGAAATTTGAATGTCTTTGAACTTCAGAGAGTTGGCTCAACTAATGTTGGACCAGAGCTAACAATTGATCATGACTCAGTTCCATTACATTACACATAATACTGCCTAGAGTTTTACAGAGCTAGACCAGAGTTAGCTAACAAGCTAGCAATAAGCTAACAAACATGTTTGTGCAGACTGGCACCAGAATTCAAATAAAAACATGTCTTACCTTTATGTAGTTAATAAATCCAATGTGATAACTATCATGTGATAACTATCCAAATATGAAAACTATCATATCCTTAACTAGCATTGAAAAAGTTAATCCGCTGTTCTCTAAATAAATATTACTGAATTGGCGAGGGGCAGGTAGCCTACACACACACTGGTAAAGATGTTCAGCTGGCAGGCAAACACTGGCAATAACTTTTATAGTGGCTTTGAGGGCTTTGCATAATGACTTCGTTGCATTTTTTGTGGGACTGGAGAAAAAAAATGGAATGTAAAAGAACGTTATTGACCGGGTCCCATGCTCTTAAAATAACAGTTCTGTTCCGGAACAGATCACTTTCTTTCTCGGTTCTGTTCCTTGAAAATGTTTGTTATTTTCTGGTTTTCGGATCTGTTCCAACCCCTGTTTGAAATAAATGATAAAGGTCAACTTCCTCTCTCCTCTCTGTAACTTGACCTGTTTAGAAACCATGACAATTATAATGGGAATTATGTCATTGAGCAGCAGAGAAACAGAAATCCTTCACATGGATTAAATACCTATTCTCTCCTATGTTACAGGTGTCAGCAGTTACAAAACACTAGATGTATTAATCCATGTGAAGGATCACCTCCGTTTATTTTGGTTAGCAATGTTGTCTGGGCATTTCCCTTCATTTTCATCAGTAAATATCCTTGACTAACATCTTAGACATCATATTACCACCGACAGACAGCAACCAACTTTATTGAATCATGATAAACAAAAGGCAGAGCTGAGGGTGAAGATAAGTTATATATACACTGTAAAAAAATATAAACGCAACATGCAACAAGTTCAGAGATTTTACTGAGTTACAGGTCAAATAAGGAAATCAGTCAATTGAAATCAATTCATTAGGACCAATCTATGGATTTCACATGACTGGGAGTCCAGCTATGCATCCATTGGTCACAGATACCTTAAAGAAAAGGTAGGGGCATGGATCAGAAATCCAGGCAGTATCTTGTGTGATCACCATTTGCCTCATGCAGAGTGACGAAGAGGAGTAGTAGGAAGGATTGGAGGACCAATGTGCAGCGTGGTAAGTGTCAATTTTAATATATAAAACTGAACACTACAAAATTCAAAATAACAACGTGAATGAACAAACGAAAATCGAAACAGCCCCGTATGGTACAAACACAGACACAGGAAACATTCACCCACCACTCAAAAGTGAAACCAGGCTACCTAAGTATGGTTCTCAATCAGGGACAACGATTGACAGCTGCCTCTGATTGAGAACCATAGCAGGCCTAACACAGAAATCCCAAATCATAGAAAAAGAAACATAGACAACCCACCCAACTCACGCCCTGACCATACTAAAACAAAGACATAACAAAAGAACTAAGGTCAGAACGTGACAGTACCCCTCCCCCCCATAGGGGAGTGTCTTGGTGGGCGTCTCTCCGCGGTGACTCTGGCCGCGCTGGACAGGGGGAAGACTCTGGCAGCGCTGAGCAGGCGGGAGCAACAGTAGGGAGGAGACCGAGAGACAGCCTGGTGCGTGGAGGCGGCACCGGATAGACCGGACCGTGGAGGCGCACTGAAGGTTTCGAGCACCGAGCCTGCCCAACCCTACCTGGCTGAATGCTCCCCGTAGCCAGGCCAGTGCCGCAAGGTGGAATAGCCCGCACTGGGCTGTGCTGGCGAACCGGGGACACCGTGCGTAGGGCTGGTGCCATGTACCCCGGCCCGAGGAGACGCACTGGAGACCAGATGCGCTGAGCCGGCTTCATGGCACCTGGCTCGATGCCCACTCTAGCCCGGCCGATACGAGGCGCTGCTATGTATTACACTTTGGATGGTTATCAATACACAGTCACTAAAAAGATACAGGTGTCCTTCCTAACTCAGATGCCGGAGAGGAAGAAAAATACTCAGTGTCACGTCGTGACCTTAGTTCCTTTTTTATGTCTCTATTTTGGTTTGGTCAGGGCGTGAGTTGGGGTGGGCATTCTATGTTTTTGTTTCTATGTGTTTGGCCTGGTATGGTTCCCAATCAGAGGCGTTGTCTCTGATTTAGAACCATACTTAGGTAGCGTTTTCCCACCTGGTATTTGTGGGTAGTTTTTCCTGTTTTGTATTTTCAATGCTTCGGCAAGGTAGCCTAGTAGTTAGAGTGTTGGACTAGTAACCGTAAGGTTGCAAGTTCAAACCCCCAAGCTGACAAGGTACAAAATCTGTTGTTCTGCCCCTGAACAGGTAGTTAACCCACTGTTCCTAGGCCGTCATTGAAAATAAGAATTTGTTCTTAACTGACTTGCCTAGTTAAATAAAGGTAAAATAAAAAATTCTTACGTTCACGTTGTAATTTTGGGTTCTGGTATAATTAATAATCATGGACACTTTTTATTTTTCCTTTATTTAACTAGGCAAGTCAGTTAAGAACAAATTCTTATTTTCAATGATGGCCTAGGAACAGTGGGTTAACTGCCTGTTCAGGGGCAGAACGACAGATTTTGTACCTTGTCAGCTTGGGGGTTTGAACTTGCAACCTTACGGTTACTAGTCCAACGCTCTAACCACTAGGCTACCCTGCCGCCCCAACTTACCATGCTGCGTTTTGGTCCGATCCTTCCTCATCCGATGAAGACGAAGATCGTTACAGCTTGACTGAGGGACCTTACAGAAAATTGTATATGTGGGGTACAGAGAAGAGGCAATGATTCTAAAATCATGATAAACACTATAATGGCACACGGAGTGAGTCCATTGAAATTATTATGTGACTTGATAAGCACATTTTTACTCCTGAATTTATTTAGGCTTACCAGAACAAAGGAGTTGAATACTTAATGACTTAAGACATTTCAGCCCTTGAACGGGGTATGGTATTAGGTGGGTGCTGTTATCGTGAACAGTGAGCTGAGATAAGGCGGGGCTTTACCTAGCAAAGACTTTTTGATGATCTTGAGCCAGTGGGTCTGGCGACGAATATGTAGCGAGGACCAGCCGTCGAGAGCATACAGGTTGTAGTGGTGGGTGGTATATGGGGCTTTGGTGACAAAGTAGAGGGTAGAGTGTTGGAGGCTATTTTGTCAATTACATCGCTGAAGTCATGGATCGGTAGGGTAGTCAGTTTTACCAGGGCAAGTTTGGCGGAGTGAGTGAAGGAGTCTTTGTAGCGAAATAGGAAGTCGATTCTAGATTTAATTTTGGATTGGAGATGTTTGCATCTGGCAGGAGAGTTTACAGTCTAGCTAGAGATCTAGGTATTTATAGTTGTCCACATATTCTAAGTCAGAACCGCACAGAGTAGTGATGCTAGTCGGGCGGGCGGGAAAGTGGGTGCAGCGAACATTTGAAAAGCATGCATTTAGTTTAAATAGCTGAATTTACCAATGTGTCACAATGTTGACCAGGTAAAGGGAAACCCTGAATTGAGGTTCTCCCAACAGACCTTGTATTACCAATTAACATCGTAGTTATTTTAACATACCACAATAACATCCTAGACATTTCATTAACGTCTTATGGCTGGGGGCAGTATTGAGTAGCTTGGATGAATAAGGTGCCCAGAGGTGCTCAGAGCAATAGGCATGCTCCTCAGTCCCAGTTGCTAATATATGCATATTATTAGTACATTTGGATAGAAAACACTCTGAAGTTTTTACAACTTTTTGAATGATGTCTGTGAGTATAACAGAACTCATATGGCAGGCCTGAGAAAAATCAAATCAGGAAGTGGGAGATCTGAGGTTGGTCGATTTTCAACTCAGCCCCTATCGAAAACACAGTGGGATATGGTTCAAGTTGCACTTCCTAAGGCTTCCACGAGATGTCAACTGTCTTTAGAAACTTAAATGAGGCTTCTACTGTGAATTGGGACCGGATGAGAGCTCTTTGAGTCAGTGGTCTGACAGAGAGCCACGGCTGGTCACGCACATTTCACATGAGAGCGACCTATATTCCATTGCTTTTCTACAGACATTGGAATTCTCCGGTTGATTATTGAAGATTTATGATAAAAACATCCTAAAGATTGTGCTGTACTTAGTTTGAAATGTTTCTACGACCTGTAATATAACTTTTTGAACTTTTTGTCTGACGTTCGGTTGGACCTGCACGAGCATTTGCATTTATGTACTATACGGCGTAAGAAAAGTAGCTATTTGGACATAAAAAATTGACATTATCGAACAAATCAAACATTTATTGTGGAACTAGGATTCCTGGGAGTGCATTCTGATGAACATCATCAAAGGTAAGTTAATATTTATAATGTTATTACTGATTTCTGTTGACTCCGTTCTCAGATTATTGCATGGTTTGCTTTTTCCATAAAGCTTTTTTTTAAATCTGATATTAAGAAGAAGTATATCTATAATTCCATGTTTAACACTTGTATTTTCATCAACATTTATGATGAGTATTTCTGTAAAATTGATGTGGCTATGCAAAATCACGGGATGTTTTTGGAACTACTGAACGTAACGCGCCAATGTAAACTCAGATTTTTTTATATAAATATGAACTTTATCAAACAACATTTTCCAAACAATGAGTCAAACCAGCTTGTAAACGTGGTGTCTACTCCTGAATTGTCAGCCATCTCATGTGCCAATGTGGTGAGACCTTGCAGCGCCTTAGTCACGGATCCATCCATCTGTGTTATTTGGGATAAAAGTACAACATATCGATCCAAACATAACACACACACCTCCCTTCTCTGCCAACAGCCATGCCATAAGACTAGGAGCCGCTGTCTGTTCTGCCAGGCCCTTGGTAGTATCCCTAAAATGATTAATGAATCTTTGTTGATTATAATAAATGTAATTGATCCAATCAACAATCTTAAGAGTTGACCACCAGAAGATGCTAGACTCCAGTCTGGCTAATATCTGATTCCTGGCTCTGATTTCTTCTGGCACCCCTCGAGGCACGCCTATGTCATCTTTATATACCCCACCATCAAATGACCCCTCGGGCAAGCTCCTCCTGCTCCGCCCGATGTCTTCGACACTTGAAGTAATTGTTGTTTAATGAGAGTAAAAGGCATTACCAGTTGGGTCAGAGCACATATACCTGTCCAGTTTACTGGCAGCTGAGCACTTAACCGGTTCCCTCCACGTAGCCACGAGACATCAGCACAGGCCTGTCGGAGTTTGTTAAAATCTTCTGGGGATAGAAAACTAGAAAGATTAGTCATTGTGCTACCTGTTGTTACATTTTCAGTTTCGGAACAGGTCTTCACCTTCCCTAAGGGGTAAACATCAGACAGGTACCTGGCAAAATAGTAGTACAGTGCATCAGAAATCTGAAATCGTGGCAGTCACCTGGAGAACACAGGTGGGCACAGAATGCAAATCACTACAACTCTCATTACTTGGTTTGTTATTATCCTGGAACAAAACTAACATACAGGTTAAACCTTTTGGTGAATTTGTTCCATCTAGAGGAAATGGAATGGTAGTTAATTTTGGTCTTGCAGGCCCACATGCATAACATTCTTCTTTAGCTATGGTCTTAGCTGTGTACTGAATCCACTCTAACCATAGGTTGGAATCCTGGTATCATGTTTCTTCCTCTAAGACCTCATGGAGATCCTTTGTCTGAACTATTTGAACCACTACATGTTTCTCAGATGGATTTAGAGGTAACCTGGGGCTTTGGCTTACAGCAGCTCCTGTAACCATCCCAGCTTTTGGGCTAACCTAGAATGACACTAGAGTATCCTGTCCTCTTTGGTCGAACCCAACATACCACTGTTACTGTAATTTAATTATGCCAATGTGTTTTCATTAATTGAAAACCCTTAATCTATTTTATGAGAATTTGTAAGATTCTTGTTTGCATAAAATAGACGTAGACCAGCCATTTCAATAATAGGTAACATAATTTATTCTCTGAGCGCGCTGCCACGTTACCCCGAGCTACAGTTTATATACAATAACATGACGTCATTTCATTGCTCCTAAAATGAATCTCCTCCTCCAGACCGGGTCAAAGGGAACTTTAAAGGTTCATTCTGAGTTCATTCTGACCGCCCCAACACATACACAGGACACACAACACAACTGAATTAACTTTTTGACCCCTCAACATTATCGATCACCACTTAGCTGACAGTTCTAATTAACAGAAAACCTAGGAATGCACTCACTTCCTTATCTAAAACACCCCAGAGCTCAGTTTTGTCAGTTCAACCATAGGTTAACTACCTTATCTGTTTACTTAATCCACAAACCATTTATTTCTTCCTAGTTGGAATGGTGTTCATTAACTTTAATTACTCCTTGTCCGTGTCACACAATCCCTTCTTATGAACTCATATTGTTAATCAGATATAATAAAACAGAGAATAAGTTTACTTAGTTACTGTAACGTTCTGAGTGTAGTGGGTGTCAGAAGTCAGGCGCAGGAAGCAGAGAGTTCAAGGTAGTGCTATTTTAATGCACCAAACGGCGAACATAAGCCAACCCCACGAAAACACAGGGCGTATAACAAAACAAACGCCCCAAACACGGGGATTAAACTGTCCAGCAAAACCCACGTTACCCACAGACGTGCACACAAGTTACACAAAACAGGTCACAATAATTAATCCCGCACAAAGAACCAGGTGGGCCGGCTGACTAATAAACACATAAGGAGGGGGAGGAAAGAATCAGTGGCAGCTAGTAGTCCGGCAACCACGGCCACCCAAACGGGAAGGGGAGTGACCTTCGGTCGGAGTCGTGACAGTTACAGTTCTATTTGAAATGGGGATATTGTTTATTCATAATAATTCTAACAACCACTTTCCATAATCTTCTGATTTGAACCCCTTAATGGTGATTCTAGTCTTTCAGCAATATCTTCCCCTTTCTTGATTACAGTCCCTTGATGGTACAAAGGGTCCCTTCACTATGCTCCACATCTAGTGTGTATGTTACCATATCCTTTTTTAATTTTTACCTTTATTTTAAGGCAAGTCAGTTAAGAACAAATTCTTATTTTCAATGACAGCCTGTTCAGGGGCAGAACGACAGATTTGTACCTTGTCAGCTCGGGGATTTGAACTTGCAACCTTGCGGTTACTAGTCCAACACTCTAACCACTAGGCTACCCTGCCGCCCCTTCCCTTTCAGTGTGTGCAATCACATGCTTCCATGAGTTACAGGGTGACATGCAGATATATCTTCCCTAGGTTGTAAGACTCCTGGTTTACTGTTATGAACCCCTTTTGCCCTGCAGTCTAGGGGGGATGGAAACGAGACCCGTAACATATCTCATGCAAATCATAATAGTGAAAAAGTAACAGTGAGAACAAAAAACCACAGACAACTTAAATCTACCATCAAACACTCATGGTTTATTTGGTAAACACAGGGTAATGGGGGGGACTGAGCTGGACCCAAAGGAAATAAATAATAAGTATCCAAAAACCCCTAAGCTAGACCACCTGCTTCAACAACAGCTAGCTCACTAAACAATAAAATACAGTGGGTGTGCCGCCCAGTTCTAACTAGTGTTCTTTAGACAATATTTACCTACGGGTAGTCTATACCCATGGGCGACTTGTCTTGGTACCACCAACAAACAAACAGTCATGAAGCACAACAATACAAACTCACATGATTATGGACAAATGTGACATGTAGGACTAACAACTAAGAGAGAGATCACTCTATCCAGCGAGAGAGGGAGAGAGACAGAGAGAGTTGGAGAGAGAGATTGAGCTAGTGAGAAAACCTGCACCTGTGAATAGGGCAGGAAAGAAAATACAAACACAGGATACCTGTATCCATAACATTTGCCATGATGGCAATTTCCCTGCTAATCTAGATAAAATGCAAACGTCACTTCTCCGTTCAAACTAACGTAAACCTGGTGTCCCTCAGCATCTGTATTTCTTTTCTCCCTTTGTGTGATTACCGTCGGAGATGCCCTCTTGGCTTCCTGTATTTCACACCACAGTATTGAGGTTATGACTGTGATCAAATCAAATCAAAAATCTAATTTATTTATATAGCCCTTCGTACATCAGCTGATATCTCAAAGTGCTGTACAGAAACCCAGCCTAAAACCCCAAACAGCAAGCAATGCAGGTGTAGAAGCACGGTGGCTAGGAAAAACTCCCTAGAAAGGCCAAAACCTAGGAAGAAACCTAGAGAGGAACCAGGCTATGTGGTGAGGATTAATATCACTAAGGTGCAGCGTCCCCAAAAAACGATCCTCCTCCCTCGACCCCGAATTTCACTCCACGTCTAAATCCCTAGGAGTTCAGTTGGTTTCTTCACCAGGTTGAGACAGGACTCTAAACCTATTGGTACCGCCACCCTTTGTAGCGGCCTTCCCCCCCCAGGAATATTGTGGAATATCGACCTGGGGAGATCTCCTCTCTTTACCTTTTTGCAATGTGTCACATGTACCCAGGTGGATCGTACTTGAATTCTTACTGCAAATGGAGTGGTCAGCAACACTTGGTAGGGCCCCTCCCACGTCGGAGTCCAATTTTTATTTTTCCAGTTGGAAACACTTCAACCCACTTAGTAAATGTATCCATTACAATTAAGCACCATTTCTTGCCTTCACATTTTGACATCTCAAAAAAATCCATCTCCATTTTCTGAAATTAATATGTCGCTTCAGGGAATTTAGTCTTGTTTTATTCTCCCTTGAGGATTGTGTTTTGCACAGATGTCACATGTAGCACAATTTTTTTTTAGGTAAGTTATTAGTCCATACGCTGTAAATACTTTGTTTACCATATTATACATCCCCCACGGTTGACATGACTAGCTCCATGTGTCAACAACACTACATATCTAAACAGAGATTGTGGTAGAATGCATTTATCATCTGGTCATTTCCATAACCCTCTGTCTTTTACGACACCTTTCTTGGTCCATTTTGTTTGCTCTTTCAGTGCTACACTGTTTTGCATGTCTTTAAATAAGTATAATGTTAGTTCCTCTTCTAGATTGAGCAATAGCTGCTTCTGTGGTTTTTGAGATGCCAGTTTTGCTGCTACATCCGCCTTCATATTTCCTCTTGAAACTGGGTCTTTGTTCGAGGTGTGTGCAGCACATTTACCTACAGTGTTTCCGTTGGTAATGTGACTGCAACTAATAGATCTCATATCAGATTTGCATGTGTAATCTGCTTGCCCATAGTATTTACCATACCCCTATTCCTCCATTGTGCTGCAAATTACATGTAGAACATTGTAAGCATAACTCTTTTTCCTTTCCTTGTATAAGGAAATAAGCAAACAGGAAACCAGTCTCCCTCTTCAAAGGGGGTCACACTCTAGACCCAAACTGCTACAGACCTATATCTATCCTACCCCGTCTTTCTAAGGTCTTCGAAAGCCAAGTTAGCAAACAGATTACTGACTATTTCGAATCCCACCATACTTTCTCCGCTTTGCAATCTGGTTTCAGAGCTGGTCATGGGTGCACCTCAGCCACGCTCAAGGTCCTAAATGACATTATAACCCCCATCGATAAGAGACATTACTGTGCAGCCGTATTCATCGACCTGGCCAAGGCTTTCGACTCTGTCAATCACAACATTCTTATTGGCAGACTTGACAGCCTTGGTTTCTCAAATGATTGCCTCGCCTGGTTTACCAACTACTTCTCTGATAGAGTTCAGTGTGTCAAATCGGAGGGACTGTTGTCCGGTCCTCTGACAGTCTCTATGGGTGTGCCACAGGGTTCAATTCTCGGGCCGACTCTCTTTTCTGTATACATCAATGATGTTGCTCTTGCTGCTGGTGATTCTCTGATCCACCTCTACGCAGACGACACCATTCTGTATACTTCTGGCCCCTCCTTGGACACTGTGTTAACTAACCTCCAGACGAGCTTCAATGCCATACAACTCTCCTTCCATGGCCTCCAACTGCTCTTAAACGCAAATTAAACTAAATGCATGCTATTCAATCGATCACTGCCCGCACCTGCCTGCCCGTCCAGCAACACTACTCTGGACGGCTCTGACTTAGAATACGTGGATAACTACAAATACTTGGGTGTCTGGTCAGACTGTAAAATCTCCTTCCAGACTCACATTAAGCATCTCCAATCCAAAATTAAATATAGAATCGGCTTCCTATATCGCAACAAAGCATCCTTCACTCATGCTGCCAAACATACCTTCGTAAAACTGACCATCCTACCGATCCTCGACTTCGGTGATGTCATCTATAAAATAGCCTCCAACACTCTACTCAACAAACTGGATGCAGTCTATCACAGTGCCATCCGTTTTGTCACCAAAGCCCCATACACTACCCACCATTGCAACCTGTACGCTCTCGTTGGTTGGCCCTCGCTTCATACGCGTCTCCAAATCCACTGGCTACAGGTCATCTACAAGTCTCTGCTAGGTAAAGCCCCGCCTTATCTCAGCTCACTGGTCACCATAGCAGATATATCTCACTGGTCACCCCCAAAGCCAATTCCTCATTTGGTCGTCTTTCCTACCAGTTCTCTGCTGCCCATGACTGGAACAAATTGCAAAAATCTCTGAAGCTGGAGACTCACATCTCCCTCACTAGCTTTAAGCACCAGCTGTTAGAGCAGCTTACAGATCACTGCACCTGTACATAGCCCATCTGTAAACAGCCCATCTATCTACCTACCTCATCCCCATACTGGTATTTATTTATTTATTTATTTTGCTCCTTTGCACCCCAGTATCTCTACCTGCACATTCATCTTCTGCCAATCTACCATTCCAGTGTTTAATTGCTATATTGTAATAACTTCGCCACCATGGCCTATTTATTTCCTTAACTTACCTCATTTGCACTCACTGTATATAGACTTTTTGTTTTATTTTGTTCTACTGTATTATTGACTGTATGTTTTGTTTATTCCATGTGTTGTTGTATGTGTATGTGTCGAATTGCTACGCTTTATCTTGGCCAGGTCGCAGTTGCAAATGAGAACTTGTTCTCAGCTAGCCTACCTGGTTAAATAAAGGTGAAATAAAAAAATTAAAATATAGGCGGCGCTCCTAGTGGCCGGAGACTTTAATGCAGGGAAACTCAAATCAGTTCTACCAAATCTCTATCAACATGTTAAATGTGCAACCAGAGGGAAAACAATTGTAGATCACCTGTACTCCACACACAGAGACGCGTACAAAGCTCTCCCTCGTTCTCCATTTGATAAATCAAACCAGAACTCTATCCTCCTGATTCCTGCTTACAAGCAAAAATTAAAGCAGGAAGCATCAGTGACTCGGTCTATAAAAAAGTGGTCAGATGAAGCAGATGCTAAACTACAGGACTGTTTTACTATCACAGACTGGGACATGTTCCGGGATTCTTCAGATGACAATGAGCAATACACCACATCAGTCACTGGCTGTATCAATAAGTGCATCGAGTACGTCGTCCCCACAGTGCCTGTACGTACATACCCCAACCAGAAGCCATGGATTACAGGCAACATTCACACTGAGCTAAAGGGTAGAGCTGCCGATTTCAAAGTGCGGGACTCTAACCCGGAAGCTTACAAGAAATCCCTCTATGCCCTGCGATGAACCATCAAAGAGGCAAAGCGTCAATACAGGGTTGAGATTGAATCATACTACACCGGCTCCGACGCTCGTTTTATGTGGCAGGGCTTGCAAACTATTACAGACTACAAAGGGAAGCCGCGAGCTGCCCAGTGACACGAGCCTACCACACGAGCTAATTCACTTCTTTGCTCGCTTTGAGGCAAGCAACACTGAGGCATGCATGAGAGCATCAGCTGTTCCGGACGACTGTGTGATCATGTTCTCCGTAGCTGAAGTGAGTAAGACCTTCAAACAGGTCAACATACACAAGGCTGCGGGGCCAGACAGATTACCAGGACGTGTGTCAACCAACTGGCAGGTGTCGTCACTGACATTTTCAACATGTCCCTGATTGAGTCTGTAATACCAACATGTTTGAAGCAGACCACCATAGTACCTGTGCCCAAGAACACAAAGGCAACCTGCCTAAATGACTACAGACCCGTAGCACCCACGTCCGTATCCATGAAGTGCTTTGAAAGGTTGGTAATGGCTCACATTAACACCATTATCCCAGAAACCCTTGACCCACTCCAATTTGCATACCACTCAAACAGATTCACAGATGATGCAATCTCTATTGCACTCCACACTGCCCTTTCCCACCTGGACAAAAGGAACACTAACGTGAGAATGCTATTCATTGACTACAGCTCAGCGTTCAACACCATAGTACCCTCAAAGCTCATCACTAAGCTAAGGAACCTGGGACTAAACACCTCCCTCTGCAACTGGATCCTGGACTTCCTGACAAGCCACCGCCAGGTGGTGTGGGTAGGTAACAACACATCTGCCACGCTGATCCTCAACACTGGAGCTCCCTAGGGGTGCGTGCTCAGTCCCCTCCTGTACTCCCACGACTGCATGGCCAGGCACAACTCCAACACCATCATTAAGTTTGCAGACGACTCAACAGTGGTAGGCCTGATCACTGACAACAAAGAGACAGCCTATAGGGAGGAGGTCAGAGACCTTGCCGGGTGGTGCCAGAATAACAACCTATCCCTCAACGTAACCAAGACTAGGGATGATGATTGTGGACTACAGGAAAAGGATCACCGAGCACGCCACCATTCTCATCGATGGGGTTGTAGTGGAGCGGGTTGAGAGCTTCAAGTTCCTTGGTGTCCACATCAACAACAAACTAGAATGGTCCAAACACACCAAGACAGTCATGAAGAGGGCACAACAAAGCCTATTCCCCCTCAGGAAACTAAAACGATTTGGCATGGGTCCTGAGATCCTCAAAATGTTCTACAGCTGCAACATCGAGAGCATCCTGACCAGTTGCATCACTGCCTGGTACTGCAATTGCTCGGCCTCCAACAGCAAGGCACTTCAGAGGGTAGTGCGTACAGCCCAGTACATCACTTGGGCAAAGCTGCCTGCCATCCAGGAACTATACACCAGGCTGTGTCAGAGGAAGGCCATAAAAATTGTCAAAGACCCCAGCCACCATAGACTGTTCGCTCTACTACCACATGGCAAGTGGTACCGGAGTGTCAAGTCTAGGACAAAAAGGCTTCTCAACAGTTTTTACCCCCAAGCCATAAGACTCCTGAACAGGTAACCAAATGGTTACCCGGACTATTTGCATTGTGTGCCTCCCCCAACCCATCTTTTACGCTACTGCTCCTTTCTGTTTTTCATATATGCATAGTCACTTTACCTATACATTCATGTACATACTACCTCAATTGGCCCGACCAACCAGTGCTCCCGCACATTGGCTAACCGGGCTATCTGCATTGTGTCCCACCACCCGCCAACCTCTCTTTTACGCTACTGCTACTCTCTCTTCATCATATATGCATACTTACTAACCATACCTACATGTACATACTACCTCAATAAGCTTGACTAACCGGTGTCTGTATATAGCTTCGCTGTGTTGTTTTATTTCTTTACTTACCTACACTCACACACACACCTTTTTTCCGCACTATTGGTTAGAGCTATTAAGTAAGCATTTCACTGTAAGATCTACACCTGTTGGATTCGCCGCATGTGACAAATACATTTTGATTTGATTTGATGCTTGAGTTAAAGCTATCAGTTCTGCTTGCTGTGCCGAATAGTGAAAACCATCCACAAACATGGTAAATTCCGCCCTAGTTAATGGCACACCCTTTAGATCCTGTCTGGTCATCACTTGTGTTTGTCTTAGCTACAAAATCATGTGGCTCCCCATCCTCAGCGATAGGGAGGAGTGTGGCCATGTTTAGAGTTGTGCATCTCTCGATTGCAACGTTCGGTTGTCCTAACAGGATAGCTGTACACCACAAATGTCTCGCTGGGAACATAAGATATGTTTTGTTCTTATAGTAATAGAGAAACAGCGTCTAATTTAATTTTAGTAATAGGCCACCGGTATCGCCTTTTTACCGGTCTCGTTTTGTTTTGCCATATATCCCTATCTACTATTTAAATAAAAATATTGTCGTAATTAAATAAAACAAAAATTAATGCTAAACATAGCATATGTTTAATCTGTACAAATTAAATCTCTCCTTCGGGAGTCCATTGTATTTTATCTAAAAATAACATGGGTTAATTAACCTGTTATGGCTGCAATCCCGATATCGGGATCGATATGACAACTACCAGTGAAAAAAAGAGGGTGCCAAATTCAAACCACAGAAATCTCATAATTACAATTCCTAAAACATACATGTATCTCATATCATTTTAAAGCTATTCTCGTTGTTAATCCCACCAAAGTGTCCGATTTCAAATAGGCTTTTCAGCGAAAGCACTACAAACGATTATGTTAGGTCTCCACCAAACCACAATAAGCACAGCCATTTTCCAGCTAAATATAGCATTCACAAAAAGCATAAATAAAGATAAAATGAATCACCAACCTTGAATTATCGTCATCAGATGACACTCATAGGACTTCATGTTACACAATACATGCATGTTTTGTTTGATAAAGTTCATATTTATATTTAAAAAATCTGAGTTTACATTGGCGCGTTAGATTCACTAGTTCCAAAAACATCAAGTGATTTTGCATAGCCACATCGTTTCAACAGAAATACTCATCATAAATGTACATGATAATACAAGTTATACACATGGAATTTTAGATATACCTCTCCTTAATGCAACCGCTGTGTCAGATTTCAAAAAAAGTTTACGGAAAAAGCAACCCAAGCAATAATCTGAGATGGTGCTCAGTACAGTAGCCAAATTAGCCTCCATGTTGGAGACAACAGAAACCATCAGAATGCAGTCCTAGAAATCCCAGGTCCACAATAAATGCTTGATTTGTTCGAAAATGTCTGTTATTTGTGTCCAATTAGCTACTTTGGTTAGCGGGCTTGGTAAACAATTCCAAAGTCACAAAGCACGTCCACTATAACGTGACGAAATGTCCAAAAGTTCCGTAACAGTCAGTAGAAACATGTCAAACGATGTACTGAATCAATCTTTAGAATGTTGTTTACATATATCTTGAATAATGTTCCAACCGGAGAATTAGAATTACTTCAGATGAGCAGTCCTTCCCCTGTGAACGCGCCTGGTGAAAGCATGGTCCATTCATGGCTGTGGTGACTATTTCCTGTGTCAATCGACCCCCCTTCACATTAGAGTGATCAGACACAGTTCGATTGACTGCTGACATCTAGTGGAAGGCTTAGAAAGTGAAAACTTATCCATATCTCTCTGTAATTTCAATGAGACCTTGGTTGAAAATCCGCCACCTCCAGAAAAAAAACAGGAAGTGGAATTTCTCAGGTTTTTGCCTGCTATATGAGTTCTGTTATACTCACAGGCATAATTCAAACAGTTTCAGAAACTTCAGAGTGTTTTCTATCCAATAATAATAATAATATGCAAATATTAGCAACTATGACTGAGGAGCAGTCCGTTTGATATGGGCACCTTTCATCCAAGCTATTCAATACTGCCCATGCAGCCATAAAAAGTTAATCATAAATCAGTCTCATCAATAATTTAACTTGTTATGGCTGCAATCCCGATATCGGGATAAGTGTCATCAACAATTGCTGAATAGCACAGCGCTACATGCAATAAACATTACTATATATATTTATATTCATGAAATCACAAGTGCAATATAACAAAACACAGCTTAGCCTTTTGTTAATCCACCTGTCGTGTCAGATTTAGAAATTATGCTTTACAGCGAAAGCAATCCAAGAGTTTGTGTAAGTTTATCGATTGCATGATAAAACATTAAGTACACTTAGCATCAGGTAGCTTGGTCACGAAAACAGAAAACCAATCAAATTAATCGTTTACCTTTGATGATCTTTGGATGTTTTCACTCACGAGACTCCCAGTTACACAACAAATGTTCCTTTTGTTCCATAAATATTATTGTCGCGTTATGTTCAGAAATCCACAGGAAAGAGCGGTCACAACAAGACAGACGAAAATTCCAAATAGTTTCCATAATGTCCACAGAAACATGTCAAATGTTTTTTATAATCAAAATATATAATCGATAATATATCAACCGCAAATGTCTTTCACAGTAGGAAAGGGGAAAATAATTGCTGTCCAAATTCTGTTGCGCGAGCAAAACTCATGTGACCACTTGACGCGATGTTATCGTTCTGGCTCATTTTTCAAAATAAAAGCCTGAAACTATGTCTGAAGACTGTTGACACCTTGAGGAAGCTATAGGAAAAGGAATCTGGTTCGAATCCCTTTAAATCCAGCAAAAGGAGGCTATGGAACATGGAGTTTTCAAAATAGAAGCCACTTCCTATTTTGATTTTCCTCAGGGTTTTGCCTGCAATATCAGTTATGTTATACTCACAGACAATATGTTGACAGTTTTGGAAACTTTAGAGTGTTTTCTATCCAATACTAATAATAAAATGCATATATTAGCAACTGAGACTGAGGAGCTGGCCATTTACAATGGGCATCTTTTCATCCAAGCTACTCAATACTGCCCCTGCAGCCATAAAAAGTTAATGTAGTTTATATTTAATATAGCATAGTGTGGGATCCATTATCTACAGTAATTGACCATCCCTAAGAACTGCATCATGTTTCTTTTCATAATTCATTTTAACGCTTATATAATCACTGTTTTCTATCTCCAATTATTTCTCTGCCCTGTTGTTTTAAAATATGTCCTAAATACTTAGCATAAGTCTACCATAATTAAAACGTATTCTTGCTAACTTTATAACCTTATTCAGCTAAAAATATAATAATACTATAAAATCAATTTCACAGCCTTGTTGTGTTAAATTTCACACAAAAATATAATCTGCATAACAACAACAGCTCACTCCCGAAGGGAGAATACAACTTGGCTAGGTTACTAAACATTACTTAATAGTGGGACTTTCAAAATAACCTTATAACAATCTCTTACAAACCCACCTTTGCCCCAAAAATATAAATCCAAACCACCCCTAACTATCTGGGTGAACTAAATTTAAGAAAAACTAATTTACCAAATCAATCACAGTGAAATATCTACTATCTAATTTTAACAAATTTAGGAGAGTACTAGGATCAGGGACGCAAGAAGCTCATTAAATAATACTTGCGTTTCACCATTCTCCATCCAACGAAGGGTGGAGCCTTTCTGACTAAAAACAGTTACAAGTTACTAAAAAACATCTTCTCCTCCAAAAATAACATAATTTATTTATTTTTATTTTTCACCTTTATTTAACCAGGTAGGCAAGTTGAGAACAAGATCTCATTTACAATTGCGACCTGGCCAAGATAAAGCAAAGCAGTTCGACACATTCAACGACACAGAGTTAACCATGGAGTAAAACAAAAATACAGTCAATAATACAGTATAAACACGTCTATATACGATGTGATCAAATGAGGTGAGATAAGGGAGGTAAAGGCAAAAAAGGCCATGGTGGCAAAGTAAATACAATATAGCAAGTAAAACACTGGAATGGTAGATTTGCAATGGAAGAATGTGCAAAGTAGAAATAAAAATAATGGGGTGCAAAGTAGCAAAATAAATAAATTAATTAAATACAGTAGGGAAAGAGGCAGTTGTTTGGGCTAAATTATAGGTGGGCTATGTACAGGTGCAGTAATCTGTGAGCTGCTCTGACAGTTGGTGCTTAAAGCTAGTGAGGGAGATAAGTGTTTCCAGTTTCAGAGATTCATGATCATGATCCACTAATGAATTAAACAAATCAAATCAAATGTATTTAGGGTAGCCTAGTGGTTAGAGCTTTGGACTAGTAACCGGAAGGTTGCAAGTTCAAACCCCCAAGCTGACAAGGTACAAATCTGTCGTTCTGCCCCTGAACAGGCAGTTCCACTGTTCCTAGGCCGTCATTGAAAATAAGAATTTGTTCTTAACTGACTTGCCTAGTTAAATAAAGGTAAAATAAAAAAATATAGACCTTCTTACATCAGCTGATATCTCAAAGTGCTGTACAGAAACCCAGCCTAAAACAGCAAGCAATGCAGATGTAGAAACAAAATTCCCGAGAAAGGACAAAACCTAGGAAGAAACCTAGAGAGGAACCAGGCTATGAGGGGTGGCCAGTCCTCTTCTGACTGTGTCAGGTGTAGATTATAACAGAACATGGCCAAGATGTTCATAAATGACAAGCATATTCAAATAATAATAATCACAGTAGTTGTCGAAGGGTGCAGCAAGTCAGCACCTCAGGAGTAAATGTCAGTTGGCTTTTCATTCATTAGGAGTATCTCTAGAGTGTTGAAAACAGCAGGTCTGGGACAGGTAGCACGTCTGGTGAACAGGTCAGGGTTCCATAGCCGCAGGCAGAACAGTTGAAACTGGAGCACCAGCACGGCCAGGTGGACTGAGGACAGCAAGGAGTCTTCATGCCAGGTAGTCCTGAGGCATCCTCCGAGAGAAAGAGATAATTATAGAGAGCATACTTAAATTCACACAGGACACCGGATAAGACAGGAGAAGTACTCCAGATTTAACAAACTGACCCTAGCCCCCCGACACATAAACTACTGCAGCATAAATACTGGACGCTGAGACAGGAGGGGTCAGGAGACACTGTGGCCCCATCCGATGATACCCCCAGACAGGGCCAAACAGGGAGGATATAACCCCACCCACTTTGCCAAAGCACAGCACCCACACCACTAGAGGGATATCTTTAACCACCAACTTACCATCCTGAGACAAGGCAGAGTATAGCCACAAGATCTCCGCCACGGCACAAAGCACAAAGCAAAGACAGCAAAGGCGGCTCCAGAGCCTTTCCGTTCACCTTCACACTCCTGGGCCAGACTACACTCAATCATATGACCCACTGAAGAGATGAGACTTCAGTAAAGACTTAAAGGTTGAGACCGAGTCTGCGTATCTCACATGGGTAGCCAGACCATTCCATAAAATTGGAGCTCTATAGGAGAAAGCCCTGCCTCCAGCTGTTTGCTTAGAAATTCTAGGGACAATTAGGAGGCCTGCGTCTTGTGACCGTAGCGTACGTGTAGGTATGTACAGCAAAACCAAATCAGAAAGATAGGTAGGAGCTGCTGTAAGTTAGCAATAAAACCTTGAATTCAGCCCTTGCCTTAACAGGAAGCCAGTGTTGGGAGGCTAGCACTGGAGTAATATGAACAAATTTATGGGTTCTAGTCAGGATTCTAGCAGCCGTATTTAGCACTAACTGAAGTTTATTTAGTGCTATATAACATCCTAGTTATATTACCAACCAACATCCTGTGTAAATTACCATACCCCAAAACATCCTAGAATGTATATTACCATATGACAATAACATTATATTGTGATATTGTGACATTGGGGCGGCAGGGTAGCCTAGTTGTTGGACTAGTAACCGGAAGGTTGCAAGTTCAAACCCCCAAGCTGACAAGGTACAAATCTGTCGTTCTGCCCCTGGACAGGCAGTTAACCCACTGTTCCTAGGCTGTCATTGAAAATAAAAATTTGTTCTTAACTGACTTGCCTAGTTAAATAAAGGTAAAATATTAAAATACCACAGTAACATCCTAGATTGTATATTACCAACTAAATTCATATTTATAATACATCACATTAGGGTTAGCCTACTTGCTAAGAAAGGGTATTACTAAATAACATCCTAGATATATTAACATAGCACAATACCATCCTAGTAATATTGCCATACCACAATAACATCCAAGGTATCTTACCATACCACATAAACATCCAATTTCTATTACCAAGTAACATCCTAGATATGTTACAATACAACAATAACATCCTAGTTACACAAAGAACAAAGACATTCTTCCCGCCAAAACACCATCATCCAAAGTGGGGAATGAAACAATATTTCTGTATTACAAACAGTTGGAATGCTCCGTGGGTACTTACAGAACAATCATGTCGAATTAATAATTTGTGATGTACAGTGGGGCAAAACAATTGTGCAAGTTCTCCCACTTAAAACCTGTTGTGACTCGGGAGCAGTATTTTCATTTTTGGAAGAAAAAAGGTTCCCGTAGTAAACGGGATATTTTGTCAGGACAAGATGCTAGAATATGCATATGATTGACAGCTTAGGATAGAAAACACTAACATTTCCAAAACTGTAAAGATATTGTCTGTGAGTATAACAGAACTGATGTTGCAGGCGAAAGCCTGAGAAAAATCCAATCCGGAAGTGCCCCATGTTTTGAAAGCGCTGCATTCCAATGAGTCCCTATTGAGCTGTGAATGGGCTATCAACCAGATTACGCTTTCTACATATTCCCCAAGGTGTCTACAGCATTGTGACGTAATTCTACTCATTTATGTTGAAGTCTAGCCATAGGCGGATACATTGCACAAGTGGTCACCTGATGCCCCCAGAGAGATTCTCGTGTAAAATACAGAGGTAGCCATTACTTCAATCGGTCCTACTGAAAAACGAATTGTCCTGATGGATATATTATCGAATAGATATTTGAAAAACACCTTGAGGATTGATTATAAACAACGTTTGCCATGTTTCTGTCGATATTATGGAGCTAATTTGGAATATTTTTAGTTTTCGTGACTGCAATTTCCGGGCGATTTCTCAGCCAAACGTGAAGAACAAACGGAGTTATTTCGCCTACAAAAATAATATTTTTGGGAAAAAAGGAACATTTGCTATCTTAACTGGGAGTCTCGTGAGTGAAAACATCTGAAGCTCATCAAAGGTAAACAATTTAATTGATTGCTTTTCTGATTTCCGTGACCAAGTTACCTGCTGCTAGCTGGACAAAATGCTATGCTAGGCTATCGATAAACTTACACAAATGCTTGTCTAGCTTTGGCTGTAAAGTATATTTTGAAAATCTGAGATGACAGGGTGATTAACAAAAGGCTAAGCTGTTTCTCAATATATTTCATTTGTGATTTTCATGAATAGGAATATTTTCTAGGGATATTTATGTCCGTTGCGTTATGCTAATTAGTGTCAGGCGATCATTACGCTCCCGCATGTGGGATGGGGAGTCAGTAGAGGTTAAACAGATGAGAGAGGCCTGTAATTTTCATCATAGGTACACTTCAACTATGACAGACAAAATGAGAAGAAAATATCCAGAAAATCACATTGTAGGATTTTTAAATAAGGGTATTAAGTATTTGGTCACCTACAAACAAGTAAGATTTCTGGCTCTCACAGACCTGTAACTTCTTCTTTTTAAGAGGCTCCTCTTTCCTCCTTTCGTTACCTGTATTAATGGCACCTGTTTGAACTTGTTATCAGTATAAAAGACACCTGTCCACAACCTCAAACAGTCACACACCAAACTCCACTATGGCCAAGACCAAAGAACTGTCAAAGGACACCAGAAACAAAATTGTAGACCTGCACTAGGCTGGGAAGACTGAATCTGCAATAGGTAAGCAGCTTGGTTTGAAGAAATCAACTGTGGGAGCAATTATTAGGAAATGGAAGACATACAAGACTACTGATAATCTCCCTCGATCTGGGGCTCCACGCAAGATCTCACCCCGTGGGGTCAAAATGATCACAAGAACGGTGAGCAAAAATCCCAGAACCACACTAGTGAATGACCTGCAGAGAGATAGGACCAAAGTAACAAAGCCTACCATCAGTAACACACTACGCCGTCAGGGACTCAAATCCTGCAGTGCCAGACGTTTCCCCCTGCTTAAAACCTCTTACTTCTACCCCCACCTTTTTTGAAAATTCTGTTAAAAATCGCGCAACTTTTCAGCGTCCTGCTACTCATGCCAGGAATATAGTATATGCATATGATTAGTATGTGTGGATAGAAAACACTCTGAAGTTTATAAAACTGGTTAAATCACGGCTGTGACTATAACAGATCGTGTGTTTCATTGAAAAACGCAAGAAAAACTGCTCTCTGAAAGCAAAAAATAATTTCCATAAGTCACTTCCACCAGTTGTTAAAAGAGAACAGAATTTAATGGGAATCTGCCTGCACCTCATACAAATTCCGCACGATGGCGCCATTGTACTAATTTTCAATTGAATGAATTGTTGGAAAATACATCTGTCTGAACTCCAGTTTCCCAGTCTTCACCCGGATGCAGTTTAAGGAGAGATCAGATGGCATTGTTTTTGAAGTGAGGACCTATTGAAGAGACATCGCCCTGTAATCATTTTGATAGATTATAAACGTTTACTAATACCTAAAGTTGGATTACAAAAGGATTTCGAAGTGTTTTGTGAAAGTTTATCGTCGACTTTTTTAATTTTAAAAAATTACGCAGCGTTTAAAAACGTTGATTTTTTCTGAATGACACAGCTTCCATACAAAGCTATTTTGGGTATATATGGACCGATTTAAACGAAAAAAAGACCCAATAGTGATGTTTATGGGGCATATAGGAGTGCCAAGAAAGAAGCTCGTCTAAGGTAATGAATGTTTTATATTTTATTTCTGCGTTTTGGGTAGCGCCGGCTATCGCAAAATCTGTTGTTTACGTGTCGAGCTGGCATTTTGGGGGGTGCATGCTATCAGATAATAGCTTCTGATGCTTTCGCCGAAAAGCATTTTAAAAATCTGACTTGCTGGCTAGGTTCACAACGAGTGTAGCTTTAATTCAATACCCTGCTTGTGAATTTTGATCAAAGATTGAGTTGTAACGAGTACATTTAGCATTTAGCGTAGCGCATTTGCATTTCCAGGGGCATACTTGGGACGTCTGCGTGTCAAGTATTCTCAAGAAGTTAACAACACTGTCATCTCAGATTTTCAAAATATGCTTCTCAACCATAGGAACACAATAATTTGTGTAACAGTAGCTAGCTAGCGTAGCATTTAGCGTTAGCATTATCGTTAGCATTTTTCAGGCAACACTTTCACAAAAACCAGAAAAGCATTCAAATAATCATTTACCTTTGAAGAACTTCAGATGTTTTCAATGAGGAGACTCTGTTAGATAGCAAATGTTCAGTTTTTCCTGAAAGATTATTTGTTTAGGAGAAATCGCTCCGTTTGGTGCGTCACGTTTGGCTACCAAAAAAAAACGAAAATCCAGTCATCAATTACGCCAAACTTTTTTCCAAATTAACTCCATAATATCGACTGAAACATGGCAAACGTTGTTTAGAACCAATCCTCAAGGTGTTTTTCACATATCTCTTCGATGATATATCCTTCGTGGAAGTGTGCGTTCCATTCTGAATCCCAGGACAAAATGACCGCAACTGGAGATTACGCACGAATTTAGATAAAGGCCACCGGGCGGACCCCTGGAAAATGTAGTCTCTTATGGCCAATCTTCCAATGATATGCCTACAAATACGTCACAATGCTGCAGACATCTTGAAGAAACCACAGAAAGCACATGGTCGTTCCTGCTGCATTCACAGCCATATAAGGAGACATTTGAAAACAGAGCTTCAGAGATTCTGCTCATTTCCTGTTTGACGTTTCAACTTGGTTTCGCCTGTAGAATGAGTTCTGTGGCACTCACAGATAAAATCTTTGCAGTTTTGGAAACGTTAGACTGTGTTCTTTCCAAAGCTGTCAATTCTATGCATAGTCGAGCATCTTTTCGTGACAAAATATTTTGCTTAAAACGGGCACGTTTTTTTCTCCAATAATGAAATAGCGCCCCTATAGGCTTAACAGGTTAACAAAAGGCTAAGCTTGAGAGCTAGCATATTTATTTCATTTAATTTGCGATTTTCATGAATAGTTAACGTTGCGTTATGCTAATGAGCTTGCCGGGATAAATACACTCCTGGATACAGGTTTTTTTGGTAGCCAAACGTGACGCACCAAACGGAGCGATTTCTCCTAAACAAATAATCTTTCAGGAAAAACTGAACATTTGCTATCTAAGAGTCTTTGCCAAAAATCTTTGCTGCCATTCCTGAGCAAGCTCTGTACTGGTGATGTACTTATAATTCAATGTATCACAATTCCAGTGGGTCAGAAGTTTACATACACTAAGTTGACTGTGCCTTTAAACAGCTTGGAACATTCCAGAAAATTATGTCATGACTTTAGAAGCTTATGACAGACTAATTGACATAATTTGAGTCAATTGGAGGTGTACCTGTGGATGTATTTCAAGGCCTACCTTCAAACTCAGTGCCTCTTTGCTTGACATCATGGGAAAATAAAAATAAATCAACCAAGACCTCAGAACAAAAACTGTTGACCTCCACAAGTCTGGCTCATCCTTGGGAGCAATTTACAAATGCCTGAAGGTACCACGTTTATCTGTACAAACAATATTACTAAACCATTGTCAATTCGACGTGTTTGCATCTGGGTCTTACCCTCATTCCTGATAGTACGAACTGACCATGCCTGACCCAGCAGACCCGGGCCAGCATTCCACGGGTTGTCTGGGAGGCCACCTACCACGGTGGTAACCCAACAGCCCCTCAGTGACTTAGCTGCTAGCAGCGCTGTCTCATCGGTCACTCCACTTTCTCGGGAGCCCTGCTTACCTCCTCCAGAATGCTTCAATGGAGAGCCGAGCACCTATTGGGTGTTTCTAGCTCAGTGTGCCCTCGTCTTTGAGGTTCAGCCCTTCTCCATCCCATTGGAACACTCCAAGATAGCTGACCTCATCAAGCTGGGCTACTGCCTTGAGGGAACAACAGCCGGCCACATGTGCTAGTCTGGAGTGGTTCATGGGAGAAGTGAGGAAGGTCTTTGATGCCCATTCTCCGGGCGATAGGCCGCCCGGAAGCTAATCCAGCTTTGGCAGGACTCCCGCAGTGTCGCTGATTATGCGATGGATTTCCGGAAATTGGCAGTGGAGAGTGCTTGGAATCAAGAGGCACTGTTTGATATGTTCCTGCACGGCGTCTCGGAGGAGGTCAAGGATGAGCTAGCAGCCCCAGAGTTACCTACGGAGCTCGATTCCCTCATTGCTTTGACCATCCGTATCGATGGGCCTATGCCACTAGGTAGAGCTGTGCTGTCGCCAGCAGAACGGCAATAAAGGCTCGACACGAAGAGTTGTCTGTATTGCGGGACTCATGGTCATTTCGTGTCCTCTTGTCCATTAAAAAAACAGGCTCACCGGTAGAAGCGAGTACTCTGGTGGGCCATATGGAAAACGTTCCTGCTTCCCTTGCTCGCACCCCTTTTCATGTGATTCTGCTGTTGGGAGACCAGTCCAAATCTCTCCGTGACTCTGGGGCCGGCGAGAGGCTTTTGGACGCTACCCTGGCGTATAATCTGAACATCCCCACTCAGCCCCTCTCTATTCCCATGGATGGTAGAACGCTGGACGGGTGCTCTATAGGTGTAGTCACCCACAACACAACTCCCACCAACCAACAGCGAGGCTATCCAGTTCCTGTTCATCAAGTCCCCTCAGATTCCCGTGGTATTAGGATTCTCCCGGCTCCAGTGACACAATCCTCTCATTAACTGGTCTACTGTTGTCATCATGGGCTGGAGCCCGGGCCAGTTTGCTCCTGCCACACTGACCTTATGACTGCAGGATTTAGCTTCTCCCTAGCCCGACTCCGCCTCGGGGACAACTGTACTCACTGTCGGGACCAGAGACCAACGTGATGGAGACCTACATTGGGGACTACATTGGGGACTCCCTTGCCGTCTGTCTTCTTCTCCCACCAGGTTCCACAGGGTTCTTCTCTGTGGAGAAGAAGGACAGGACACTGCACCCGTGCATTGACTAGAGGGATCTCAATGACATGACGGTGAAGAACCGCTACCCGCTACCACTCATCTCCTCGGCCTTAGAGCCGCTCCAGGGGGCCACCGTGTTTTCCAATCTGTGATCTACGGAACGCCTACCCACTGGTGCGGATCTGTGAAGAACACGTGCTCCACGTCCGACAGGTTCTTCAACGCCTCCTGGAGAACCAGCTGTTTGTAATAGCAGAGAAGTGCTAGTTCCATCATTCCACCATCCCTTTTTTGGGTTTCATCATCGCCGCAGTTAGTGTGCAAATTGATCCCAGGAAGGTGAGAGCGTGGTGGATTGGCCCCAGCCTACATCCAGGGTGCAGCTGCAATGCTTCCTGGGGTTCACCAACTTCTATCAGTGCTTTATCTGGGGTTATAGCATCTTGGCTTCTCCCCTGTCCGCACTGACCTTGCCCAAGGTCCCGTTCACGTGGTCTCCATTTGCTGACCGGGAGTTCCGGGACCTCAAATATCGCCTCACCACAGCTCCCATCTTGCGGAACGCCTCGACAACATTCCGCTGAAAAGAGCGAAATTCAAAAATATTTTTTTGAAATATGTAACTTTCACACATGAACAAGTCCAATACCGCAAATGAAAGATAAACATCTTGTTAATCTACCCACCATGTCCAATTTCAAAAATTCTTTACACCTAAAGCACAACATATGTTAGGTCATAGACAAGTCGAAAAAAACACAGACATTTTTCCAGCCAAAGATAGGAGTCACAAAAAGCAGAAATATAGATAAAATTAATCACTAACCTTTGATGATCTTCATCAGATGACACTCATAGGACATCATGTTACACAATACATGTATGTTTTGTTCGATAATGTGCATATTTATATCCAAAAATCTCAGTTTACATTGGCGCCTTTCGTGCAGTAATGTTGATTCCAAACATCCGGTGATTTTGCAGAAATAATTATAGTAAACATTGATAAAAGATACAACTGTTATTCACAGAATTAAAGATAGACTTCTCCTTAACCCATCCCGGATCCGGGAGAATTGTCATCAACTACACTAATTAGCATAGCGCAACGGTCAAAAAATATTACTAGAAAATATTCATATTCATGAAATATAGTGAAACACAGCTTAGCCTTTTGTTAATCACCCTGTAATCTCAGATTTTGAAATTATGCTTTACAGCCAAAGCAAGACAAGCGTTTGTGTAAGTTTATCGATAGCCTAGCATAGCATTATGTCCAGCTAGCAGCAGGAAGCTTGGTCACGAAAATCAGAAAAGCAATCAAATTATTTGTTTACCTTTGATAAGCTTCTAATGTTTTCACTCACGAGACTCCCAGTTAGACAGCAAATGTTCCTTTTTGTTCCATAAAGATTATTTTTATACCCAAAATACCTCCGTTTGTTCTTCACGTTATGTTGAGAAATCCACCGGAAATAGCTGTCACGCCAACGCCGGAAAAAAAATCTGATTATATCCATAATATCGACAGAAGCATGGAAAAAGTTTTTTTATATATTCAATCCTCAAGGTATTTTTCAAATATCTATTCGATAATATATCAACCGGGACAATTGGCTTTTCACTAGGAGCGAGAGGAAAAATGACTACCTCTGTCTTTTACGCAAGAATCACTCTGAGAGCCCTCAGCTGGCCACTTACGCAATGTAGTCGTTGACGCTCCTTCATCAACATAAAGGCGAGAAACTACGTCAAAATGCTGTAGACACCTTAGGGAATACGTAGAAAAAGGGATCTGGTTGATATCCCTTTCAAGAGGTTTAACCTAACCAATCGCTGCAGCTGTACATAGTCCATCCGTAAATAGCCCACCCAAACTACCTACCTCATCCCCATATTGTTTTTATTTTATTTACTTTTCTGCTCTGTTGCACACCAGTATCTCTACTTGCACATCATTATCTGCTAATTTATCACTCTAGTGTTAATCTGCTAAATTGTAATTATTCGCTCCTATGGCCTATTTATTGCCTACCTCCTAATGCCTTTTGCACACACTGTTATATAGACTTTCTTTTTTCTACTGTGTCATTGCCTTGTTTATTGTGTTATTGGCTTGTTTATTGTTAACTCCATGTGTAACTGTGTTGTCGTCTGTGTCACACTGCTTTGCTTTATCTTGGCCAGGTCGCAGTTGCAAATGAGAACTTGTTCTCAACTAGCCTAACTGGTTAAATAAAGGTGAAATAAATAAATACAATTAAAAAATGAAGCTCGTTTGGAGGTTAGTTGCAACAATATTGGCTTATCATTTTAGAAAGAGAGGGTCCAGATTGTCTAGTCCTGCTCATTTGTAGGGGTCCAGATTTTGCAGCTCTTTCAGAACATCAGCTGTCTGGGTTTGGGTGAAGGAGAAATAGGGGAGGCTTGGGCAAGTTGCTGTGGGGGGTGCAGGGCTGTCGAGCAGGATAGGGGTAGTCAGGTGGAAAGCATGGCCAGCCGTAGAAAAATGCTTATTGCAATTCTCAATTATTATGGATTTATCGGGGGTGACAGTGTTTCCTAGCCTCAGTGCAGTGGTCAGCTGGGAGGAGGTGCTCTTATTCTCCATGGACTTTACAGCGTCCCAGAACCTTTTGGAGTTTGTGCTGCAGGATGCAAATTTCTGTTTGAAAAAGGTAGCCCTTGCTTTCCACTGCCTGATGGAGGTGGTGTCAGAAGATATTGTTCAATATGCAAGTAGAATGGGTAAATAGTGTCAGAATGTAAGTAATGTCAGAAGGCATTATAGAATATGTAAAAGGGTATGAAGATATTGTAGAATCGGTACATATTGTCAGTAGATATTTATTTTATTTTACATGGTAAGTCAGTTAAGAACAAATTCATATTTACATTGACAGCCTAGGAACATTGGGTTAACTGCCTTGTTCAAGGGCAGAAAGACAGATTTTTAACTTGTCAGCTCAGGGATTCAATTTAGCAACCTTTCAGTTACTATCCCAACACTCTAACCACTAGGCTACCTGCCGCACAGAGTGTCAGAAGGTAAATAGTGTCAGAATACATTGTAGAATGAATAAATTGTGTGATAAGATATTGTAGAATGGGTAAATAGTGTCAAAGTATTTTAGAAGGAGTAAATGGTGTCAGAAGCTATTCTGTCAAGAGATACACAACTTCCTGAAATATATTTAGATATCTTTGTTAGAAGAATACGATATTTCCCTTGAAGTAGTGATGCTGAATTTCAGCAGGCATGAGACTTAGGACTGTCCCAACTCTTTCTGACACTGCTAACCCTGGTCTCTTAGCTCCCTAGCCTCCATGCCCTCTCTCTTTATAAGCCTTTTTTTGGGGCAGTGGTGCGAGGGGGGGGGGGCAGCATTGTGCCAAAGTAGATTTATCTTCAATAACCATTTGCTAAATCTCCATCCATTAGACTGAAGCTCCAACAGCTGTGGCATTAAGCCCGATTAGAGCGCCGTACTGCAGAGGAGAGGAGAGAGGTCCAAAGCTGCATCCCAGCCACATGTCATCTAGTGATTTCTATCCTGTGTCTCTGTATTTTGTCAATTGCTTCTGGAGTGGCAGAGAGGGCTAAGGAAAGGAGGGATAGGATGCTCTATTCTGGACTGTCTCCCCAACGCTTGAATTCTCTCTGACTCCCGGTGACTCTGCTCTGCCATAGTTCTGCTGAATATTCGCTGCTGCTACTGCTGACTTTTAAACAGCAGACAGAGGACATCTCTATTGACACGGCATGCTGTGCTGAGATAAGATACTGAGCTACGTTGCTGTGAATTAGAACCAGAGACTATGTTTCTGTAAGTGCCACCAGAAAGGGTCCACCTGTGAGGTGCTACCAGAAAGGGCCCATCTGTAAGGTGTTATCAGACAAGGCCCATCTGTGACGTGCTACCAGAAAGGGCCCATCTGTGAGGTGTTACCAGACAAGGCCCACCTGTGAGGTGCTACCAGACACATGGAGAACTGACACGAGAATGGAAAAGGGAGCCGGAGGGAAGTGGGGCAGCGGCTCCTTTAAACGAGTTTCCATCAAACGCTCGGCATCCAGTGCCTCCAATAAGGTAAGAGGAGACTAACTATCTGACTGTCGAACTGACTAACTGACTAACTGCCTGACTGTCTGACTGTCTAACTGACTGACTGTCGGACTGACAAACTGACTAACTGTCTGACTGACTGTCTGACTGACTGACTGCCTGACTAACTAACTGACTAACTAACTAACTGTCGGACTGACTGACTCACTGACTGACTAACTAACTGACTGATTGTCTGACTGACTAACTAACTGACTGATTGTCTGACTGACTAACTGACTGTCTGACTGACTAACTGACTAACTGGCTAATTGACTAACTGACTAACTGGCTAATTGACTAACTGGCTAATTGACTAACTGACTGTCTGACTGACTAGCTGACTGTCTGACTGACTAGCTGACTGTCTGACTGACCGGCTAACTGACTTGTTGACTGGCTGACTGACTAGCTGACTGACTGACTGGCTAACTGACTTTCTGAATGACTGGCTTGTTGACTAGCTGGCTAACCAATGGTCTCTTGTCATGCATGGAGCTGTCACTGCTCCATGTACAACAGGTGATTCTGCCTGTTAGTGTCTTGCTGATGTTCAACAGGTGATTCTGTCTGTAGTGTTAGTGTGTGGCTGATGTTTAACAGGTGATTCTGCCTGTTAGTGTTTGGCTGATGTTTAACAGGTGATTCTGCCTGTTAGTGTCTTGCTGATGTTCAACAGGTGATTATGCCTGTAGTGTTAGTGATTGACTGATGTTCAACAGGTGATTCTGCCTGTAGTGTTAGTGATTGGCTGATGTTCAACAGGTGATTCTGCCTGTAGTGTTAGTGATTGGCTGTGCTCAGCATCTCCTTCATGAGTTCTAATCTAATAAAAATGTATGTCACATGCTTTGTAAACAAAAGGTGTAGACTAACAGTGAAATGCTTACTTATGGGTCATTTTCCAACCATGTAGAGTTCAAGATAAAAAAAATGAAAATAAATAGAAAGTGACAGGGGTTATAAATACACAGTGAATAGTAATACCAAGTAAAAATAACATGGCTGTGTGCAGGAAGTACAATGTAATAAAATGACTATATGCAGGAAGTACAAGGTAATAACAAGGCTATATAAAGGGAGTCCCAGTTATTAACATGGTTATGTACAGGAAGTACCAGGTAATAATATGGCTATGTACAGGGCGTACCAGGTAATAATATGGCTATATACAGGGCGTACCAGGTAATAACATGGCTATGTACAGGGAGTACCAGGTAAAACAATAGCTATATACAGGAAGTACCAGGTAATAACATGGGTATGTACAGGAAGTTTAATGTAATAACATGGCTATATACAGGGAGTACCAGTACTGAGGCGATGTGCAGGGGTACGAGGTAAATACATGTCTATATACAGGAAGTACAAGTACTGAGGCGATGTGCAGGGGTACGAGGTAATAACATGACTATATACAGGGAGTACCAGTACTGAGTTGATGTGCAGGGGTACGAGGTAATTAAATGTCTATATGCAGGGAGTACCAGTACTGAGTCAATGTGCAGGGGTACTAGGTAATAACATGACTATATACAGGGAGTACCAGTACTGAGTCAATGTGCAGGGGTACGAGGTAATAACATGACTATATACAGGGAGTACCAGTACTGAGTCAATGTGCAGTGGTATGAGGTAATTACATGACTATATACAGGGAGTACCAGTACTGAGTCGATGTGCAGGGGTACGAGGTAATAACATGACTATATACAGGGAGTACCAGTACTGAGTCGATGTGCTGGGGTACTAGGTAATAACATGACTATATACAGGGAGTACCAGTACTGAGTCAATGTGCTGGGGTACGAGGTAATTACATGTCTATATAAAGGGAGTACCAGTACTGAGGCGATGTGCTGGGGTACGAGGTAATAACATGTCTATATAAAGGGAATACCAGTACTGAGGCGATGTGCAGGGGTACGAGGTAATAACATGTCTATATAAAGGGAGTACCAGTACTGAGTCGATGTGCTGGGGTACGAGGTAATTTAGGTAGATTTGTACATATAGGTAAGGATAACGTGACTCGGCAACAGGATAGATTATTGGTTTGCCAATTAGCTGCTGCTGTTCTGGACTTGGGGACTGTGATGGGACGTCTGGTGGTATGTATTTTGGGGTATGCATGGGTGTCTGACCTATGTGCCAGTAGTTCAAACAGACAGCTATTTGCATTCAACATGTCAATACCTCTCATAAATACAAGTAGTGATGAAGTCAATCTCTCCTCCAGTTTGAGCCAGCAGAGATTAACATGCAAATTATTAAATTAGCTCTCTGTGTTCATCCAAGGGCCAGCCATGCTGCCCTGTTCTGAGCCAATTGCTATTTTCCTAAGTCCCTCTTTGTGGCACCTGACCACACGACTGAACAGTAGTCCAGATGCGACAAAACTAGGGCCTGTAGGACCTGCCTAGTTGATAGCGCTGTTTAGAATGTAGAGCAGCGCTTCTATGGACAGACTTCTCCCCATCCTAGTTACTATTGTATCAATATGTTTTGACCATGACAGTTACAATCAAGGGTTATTCCAAGCTGTTTAGACTTTTCATCTTGCTTAATTACCACATTATTCATTACAATATTTAGTTGAGTTTAGGGTTTAGTGAATGATTTGTCCCAAACACAATGCCTTTAGTTTTTTGAAATACTTAGAATGAACGTATTCCTTACGACCCATTCTGAAACTAACTGCAGCTCTTCAAATCAAATGAAATCAAATGTTATTTGTCACATACACATAGTTAGCATATGTTAATGCGAGTGAAGTGAAATGCTTGTGCTTTTAGTTCCGACCATGCAGTAATATCTAACAAGTAATCTAACCTAACAAGTTCACAACAACCACCTTATACACACAAGTGTAAAGGACTGATTAAGAATATGTACATAAAAATATTTGAATGAGTGACGGCCGAAAGGCATAAGCAAGATGCAGTATATGGTATAGAGTACAGTATATACATTTGAGATGAGTAATGTAGGCTATGTAAACATTATATAAAGTGGCATTGTTTATAGTGGCTAGTGATACATTTATTACATCAATTTTTCCATGATTAGGGTAGCTAGAGTTGAGTCAGTATGTTGGAAGCAGCCATTCAATGTTAGTGATGGCTGTTTAACATTCTGATGACCTTGAGATAGATTCTGTTTTTCAGTCTCTCGGTCCCCGCTTTGATACACCTGTACTGACCTTGCCTTCTCGATTGTGCATCTGTAAAAGTTTGTGGGTGTTTTTGGTAACAAGACAAATTTCTTCAGCCTCCTGAGGTCTTTGTTAAGTGTTGCAGTCATTTCACTCACTGTGGTAGCTGCCGTGCAAAGTGTTTAGTCATCAGCACACATAGACACAAAGCCAGTGGCATGTCAATCGTAAAGATTTTAAAAAGGGACCAAGACAGCTGCCCTTGGGAATTCCTGATTCTACCTGGATTTTGTTGGAGAGGCTTCCGTGAAAGAACACCCTCTGTGTTCTGTTAGACAGGTAACTCTTTATCCACAATATAGAAGGGGATGTAAAGCCATAACACATACATTTTTCCAGCTACAGACTATAATCGATAATGTCAAAAGTATCACTTAAGTCTAACAATAAAGCCCCCACATTATTTTTATCATCAATTTCTCTCAGCCAATCCTCAGTCATTTCTGTAAGTGCTGTGCTTGTTGAATGTCCTTCCCTATAAGCGTGCTGAAAATCTGTTGTTAATTTGTTAACTGTAAAATAACATTGTATCTGGTCAAGCACCATTTTTTCCAAAACTTTATAAAGTGTTGGTAACAGGTTGATTGGTCGGCTGTTTGACCCAGTAATGGGGGCTTCACTATTCTTAGGTAGGGGAATAACTTTAGCTTCCCTCCAGGTCTGAGTGCACAAGCTCTCTAGTAGGTTTAAAATGAAGATGTGGAAAATAGGAGCGGCAATATCCTCTGCTATTTATCCTCAGTAATTTTCAATCCAAGTTGTCAGACCCTGGAGGTTTGTCATTGTTGATAGACAATACTTTTTTCACCTCTTCCAAATATACTTTACGGAATTCAAAATTACAATGCTTGTCTTTCATAATTTGGTCAGATATACTTGAATGTGGTGTCAGCGTTTGTTGCTTGCATGTCATGCCTGAATTTGCTAATCTTGCCAATTAATAAATCATTGAAGTAGTTCGCAATATCAGTGAGTTTTGTTATGAATGAGCCATCTGATTCAACGAATGATGGAGAGCAGTTGTCCTTTTTGGCGAAAATTTAATTTAAGGTGCTCAACTTTTTTTACTATCATTCTTTGTAACTTATCTATGTTTCATAGTGTAGTTTCTTCTTTTTATTCAGTTTAGTCACATGATTTCTCAATAATTTTCAGGACGTTTGCCAGTCGGTTGTACAGAGACCTATTTGCCATTTCTTTTGCCTCATCCATCTCAACCATACAATGTTTCATCAATCCAGAGGTATTTAACAGTTTTTACTGTCATTCTCTTAATGGGTGCATGCTTATTAGTAACTAGGATAAACAATTTCATAAATGTGTCAAGTGCAGCGTCTGATTGCTCCTCATTACACACCACAGACCAACAAATATTCTTTACATCAACAACATAGGAATCACTACAAAACGTATTGTATGACCTCTTATAAATGATATTAGGCCCAGACATTGGAACCCCTGGTTTTCCTAGATATGTCTTTTATATTGTGATGACTACAGCTTATGGATTTGGATAATGCTTTCAAACAGACTTCTGAAGCATTAGTGAAAATTGTGATCAGTACATGTTGATGATTTCATTCCTGTTGTAAGGATCAACGCTGTTAGACGAGAAGCAGGTACAGGAGAACATTTAATGAATAACGGACATGAAACAAGACAGGAACAGCCTCTGGAAAAATAACGACATCAATGCTGACACAGGGAACAGACTGAGGAGCAGACAGAAATAGGGTAGGCAATCAACAAAGTGAAGGAGTCCAGGTGAGTCCAGTGAGCGCTAATGCTCATAGTGATGGTGTCAGGAGTGCGTAATGAAGTGCAGCCTCGGGTGCCAAATCAAATAAAATAAAATGTATTTTCATAGCCCTTCGTACATCAGCTGACATCTCAAAGTGCTGTACAGAAACTCAGCCTAAAACCACAAACAGCAAGCAATGCAGGTGCAGAAGCACGGTGGCTAGGAAAAACTCCCTAGAAAGGCCAAAACCTAGGAAGAAACCTAGAGAGGAAACAGGCTATGAAGGGTGGCCAGTCCTCTTCTGGCTGTGCCGGGTGGAGATTATAACAGAACATGGGCAAGATTTTTAAATGTTCATAAATGACCAGCATGGTCAAATAATAATAATCACAGGCAGAACAGTTGAAACTGGAGCAGCAGCACGGCAAGGTGGACTGGGGACAGCAAGGAGTCATCATGCCAGGTTGTCCTGAGGCATGGTCCTAGGGCTCAGGTCCTCTGAGAGAGAAAGAAAGAGAGAAAGAGAGAATTAGAGAGAGCATACTTAAATTCACACAGGACACCGGATAAGACAGGAGAAGTACTCCAGATATAACAAACTGACCCTAGCCCCCCGACACATAAACTACTGCAGCATAAATACTGGAGGCTGAGACAGGAGGGGTCAGGAGACACTGTGGCCCCATCCGATGATACCCCCAGACAGGGCCAAAGAGGAAGGGTATAACTCCAACACTATACAAAAGCACAGCCTCCACACCACTAGACGGATATCTTCAACCACAAACTTACCATCCTGAGACAAGGCAGAGTATAGCCCACAAAGATCTCCGCCACGGCACAACCCAGGGGGAGGGCACCAACCCAGACAGGGCGATCACATCAGTGACTCAACCCACTCAAGTTACGCACTCCTCCTAGGGACGACATGAAAGAGCACCAGTAAGCCAATGACTCAGCCCCTGTAATAGGGTTAGAGGCAGAGAATCCCAGTGGAAAGAGGGGAGCCGGCCAGGCAGAGACAGCAAGGGCGGTTTGTTGCTACAACGCCTTTCCGTTCACCTTCACACTCCTGGGTCAGACTACATTCAATCATATGACCCACTGAAGATGAGTCTTCAGTAAAGACTTAAAGGTTGAGACCGAGTTTGCGTCTCTCACATGGGTAGGCAGACCGTTCCATAAAAATGGAGCTCTATAGGAGAAAGCCCTGCCTCCAGCTGTTTGCTTAGAAATTCTAGGGACAGTTAGGAGGCCTGCGTCTTGTGACCATAGCGTGTGTGTAGGTATGTACGGCAGGACCAAATCAGAGAGATAGGTAGGAGCAAGCCCATGTAATGCTTTGTAGGTTAGCAGTAAAACCTTGAAATCAGCCCTTGCCTTGACAGGAAGCCAGTGTAGGGAGGCTAGCACTGGAGTAATATGATCACATTTTTTGGTTCTAGTCAGGATTCCCTCTCCAGAAAGGGAGAACGGGAGCAGGCGTGACACCTGTCTGTTTGTAACTATCCTGGTAGGTTGATTGATAACCTGAACCAGGTTGCAGGCACTAGCTACATTTTTAAGCTTTCTCTTGAGTGGGCAGCCTGATGAAAGCCAGTCAGTATTTAAATCACCCGGAAAATATATCTCTATTGATATCACATACATTATCAAGCATTTCACACGTTACCCAGATACTGACTGTTAGCACTTGGTGGTCTATAGCAGCTTCCCACCAGAATGGGCTTCAGGTGAGGCAGATGAACCTGTAGCCATATTACTTCAACAATATTTAACATGAGATCCTCTCTAAGCTTTACTGGAATGTGGTTCTGAATACAAACAGCCACACCTCCACCTTTGGCATTTCTGTATTTTCTGTAGATCTTATAACCATGTATTGCTACCACTGTATCAACGGTGTTATCTAAGTGAGTTTCATAGACTGTCAGAAAATGAATGTCATCTGTTGCTAGCAAATTATTGATTTTATGAACCTTGTTTCCTAAGCCACATATGTTAACGTGGGCTATTTTTAATACTTTTCTGTCTTGATTGTTTTTCTTGCTTTACTGGGAAGCTTAGCAGAGGTAGACATGCTCAGGTTATTTATGTTAGTGCAGGTTGAGCTGCACACAGTGGACTTCCTCCTATGGCACACCACCTCAGCGCTAACAGTATAACTCTGGTTCATAAGCATATGATTACTGCATACACTAGCTGTACGATCAGTACAGGAATTCAGGGTTGTAAGAGGGACATAAATTAGGTTACTTACATTGTGTCTTCCAACGCCCCTGGGATATTGTACATTTGCTGAAGCATTATGATAACTCAGCGACACAATGGTAATGTTACGGTGCGTGAATGAGGACCCAAAAGCGAATTAACGTAAACAGAGCTTCTTTAATAACAAAACATAGGTAGGCTCAGATGGACCGGCAGATTCCGACAGGACAGGACAAGGTAGCAGCAAACATGACGATAGTCTGGTTCAGGCATGAATAACACAAACAAGAATCCGACAAAGACAGAAACAAAAACAGAGAGAGATATAGAGGACTAATCAGAGGGAAAAAGGGAACAGGTGGGAAAAGGGGTGACGAGGTAGTTAGGAGGAGACAAGGAACAGCTGGGGGAAAGAGGGGGAGAAAAGGTAACCTAAAACGACCAGCAGAGGGAGACAGGGTGAAGAGAAAGGACAGAAACAAGACACAACATGACAATACAAGACAGTACCCCCCCACTCACCGAGCGCCTCCTGGCGCACTCGAGGAGGAAACCTGGCGGCAACGGAGGAAATCATCGATCAGCGCACGGTCCAGCACGTCCCGAGAGGGAACCCAACTCCTCTCCTCAGGACCGTACCCCTCCCAATCTACTAGGTACTGATGACCACGGCCCCGAGGACGCATGTCCAAAATCCTACGGACCCTGTAGATGGGTGCGCCCTCGACAAGGATGGGGGGGGGGGGGGGGAAGACGAGCGGGGGCGCGAAGAACGGGCTTGACACAGGAGACATGGAAGACCGGGTGGACGCGACGAAGATATCGCGGAAGAAGAAGTCGCACTGCGACAGGATTAATGATCTGAGAAATACGGAACGGACCAATGAACCGCGGGGTCAACTTGCGAGAAGCGGTCTTAAGGGGAAGGTTCTGAGTGGAGAGCCAAACTCTCTGACCGCGACAATATCTAGGACTCTTAGTTCTAGGCTTATTAGCAGCTCTCACAGTCTGCGCCCTATAACGGCAAAGTGCAGACCTGACCCTCTTCCAGGTGCGCTCGCAACGTTGGACAAAAGCCTGAGCGGAGGGAACGCTGGACTCGGCGAACTGAGATGAGAACAGCGGAGGCTGGTACCCGAGGCTACTCTGAAAAGGAGATAGCCCGGTCGCAGACGATGGAAGCGAGTTGTGGGCATATTCTGCCCAGGGGATCTGTTCTGACCAAGACGCAGGGTTGCGAAAAGAAAGACTGCGTAAGATGCGACCAATAGTCTGATTGGCCCGTTCTGCTTGACCGTTAGACTGGGGGTGAAAGCCGGAAGAGAGACTGACGGAAGCCCCAATCAAACGGCAAAACTCCCTCCAAAATTGAGACGTGAATTGCGGACCTCTGTCCGAAACGACGTCTGACGGAAGGCCATGAATTCTGAAAACATTCTCGATGATGATTTGTGCCGTCTCTTTAGCAGAAGGAAGCTTAGCAAGGGGAATAAAATGAGCCGCCTTAGAGAACCTGTCGACAACCGTAAGAATAACAGTCTTCCCCGCTGACGAAGGCAGTCCGGTGACAAAATCTAAGGCGATGTGAGACCACGGTCGAGAGGGAATGGGAAGCGGCCTGAGACGGCCGGCAGGAGGGGAGTTACCGGACTTAGTCTGCGCGCAGACCGAACAAGCAGCCACGAAGCGACGCGTGTCATGCTCCCGGGTGGGCCACCAAAAACGCTGGCGAATGGAAGCAAGCGTACCCCGAACGCCAGGGTGGCCGGCTAACTTGGCAGAGTGAGCCCACTGAAGAACGGCCAGACGAGTAGGAACGGGAACGAAAAGAAGGTTCCGACGGCGACAGGCGATGAGAAAAATACGCGCAAGGGTGGACCTTGTCGTCAGAGAGGGAGCGCTGAGAAAGAATGGCTCCCACGCCCACCTCTGACGCGTCAACCTCGACAACGAACTGTCTAGTGACGTCAGGTGTAACAAGGATAGGTGCGGATGTAAAACGATTCTTGAGGAGATCAAAAGCTCCCTGGGCGGAAACGGACCACTTAAAGCACGTCTTGACAGAAGTAAGGGCTGTGAGAGGAGCTGCCACCTGACCGAAATTACGGATGAAACGACGATAGAAGTTCGCGAAGCCGAGAAAGCGCTGCAGCTCGACGCATGACTTAGGGACGGGCCAATCAATGACAGCTTGGACCTTAGCGGGATCCATCTTAATGCCTTCAGCGGAAATAACAGAACCGAGAAATGTGACGGAGGAGGCATGAAAAGAGCACTTCTCAGCCTTCACAAAAAGACAATTCTCTAAAAGGCGCTGGAGGACACGTCGAACGTGCTGAACATGAATCTGGAGTGACGGTGAAAAAATCAGGATATCGTCAAGGTAAACGAAAACAAAGATGTTCAGCATGTCTCTCAGGACATCATTGACTAATGCCTGAAAGACAGCTGGAGCGTTAGCGAGGCCGAAAGGAAGAACCCGGTATTCAAAGTGCCCTAACGGAGTGTTAAACGCCGTCTTCCACTCGTCCCCCTCCCTGATGCGCACGAGATGGTAAGCGTTACGAAGGTCCAACTTAGTGAAAAACCTGGCTCCCTGCAGGATCTCGAAGGCTGAAGACATAAGAGGAAGCGGATAACGATTCTTCACTGTTATGTCATTCAGCCCTCGATAATCTATGCAGGGGCGCAGGGACCCGTCCTTCTTCTTAACAAAAAAAAACCCCGCTCCGGCGGGAGAGGAGGAGGGGACTATGGTACCGGCGGCAAGAGCTACAGACAAATAATCTTCGAGAGCCTTACGTTCGGGAGCCGACAGAGAGTATAGTCTACCCCGGGGGGGAGTGGTTCCCGGAAGGAGATCAATACTACAATCATACGACCGGTGTGGAGGAAGAGAGGTGGCCCTGGACCGACTGAACACCGTGCGCAGATCGTGATATTCCTCCGGCACCCCTGTCAAATCACCAGACTCCTCCTGTGAAGAAGAGACAGAGGAAACAGGAGGGATAGCAGACATTAAACATTTCACATGACAAGAGACGTTCCAGGAGAGGATAGAATTACTAGACCAATTAATGGAAGGATTATGACAAACTAGCCAGGGATGGCCCAAAACAACAGGTGTAAAAGGTGAACGAAAAATTAAAAAAGAAATGGTTTCGCTATGATTACCAGAAACAGTGAGGGTTAAAGGTAGCGTCTCACGCTGAATCCTGGGGAGAGGACTACCATCCAGGGCGAACAAGGCCGTGGACTCCCTTAACTGTCTGAGAGGAATGTCATGTTCCCGAGCCCAGGTCTCGTCCATAAAACAGCCCTCCGCCCCAGAGTCTATTAAGGCACTGCAGGAAGCTGACGAACCGGTCCAGCGTAGATGGACCGACAAGGTAGTGCAGGATCTTGAGGGAGAGACAGGAGTAGTAGCGCTCACCAGTAGCCCTCCGCTTACTGATGAGCTCTGGCTTTTACTGGACATGAAGTGACAAAATGACCAGCAGAACCGCAATAGAGACAGAGGCGGTTGGTGATTCTCCGTTCCCTCTCCTTAGTCGAGATGCGGATACCTCCCAGCTGCATAGGCTCAGCACCCGAGCCGGCAGAGGAAGATGGTAGTGATGCGGAGAGGGGGGCAACGGAGAACGCGAGCTCCTTTCCACGAGCTCGGTGACGAAGATCAACCCGTCGCTCAATGCGAATAGCGAGTTCAATCAAGGAATCCACGCTGGACGGAACCTCCCGGGAGAGAATCTCATCCTTTACCTCTGCGCGGAGACCCTCCAGAAAACGAGCGAGCAAAGCCGGCTCGTTCCAGCCACTGGAGGCAGCAAGAGTGCGAAACTCAATAGAGTAGTCTGTTATGAATCGATTACCTTGACATAGGGAAGACAGGGCCCTGGAAGCCTCCTCCCCAAAAACAGATCGATCAAAAACCCGTATCATCTCCTCCTTAAAGTCCTGATACTGGTTAGTACACTCAGCCCTTGCCTTCCAGATTGCCGTGCCCCACTCACGAGCCCGTCCAGTAAGGAGAGATATGACGTAGGCGACACGAGCAGTGCTCCTGGAGTAAGTGTTGGGCTGGAGAGAAAACACAATATCACACTGGGTGAGGAACGAGCGGCATTCAGCGGGCTCCCCAGAGTAACACGGCGGGTTATTGATTCTGGGCTCCGGAGATTCGAAAGCCCTGGAAGTGGCCGGTGGATCGAGGCGGAGATGGTGAACCTGTTCTGTGAGGTTGGAGACTTGGGTGGCCAGGGTCTCAACGGCATGTCGAGCAGCAGACAATTCCTGCTCGTGTCTGCCTAGCATCGCTCCCTGGATCTCGACGGCTGAGTGGAGAGGATCCGAAGTCGCTGGGTCCATTCTTGGTCGGATTCTTCTGTTACGGTGCGTGAATGAGGACCCAAAAGCGAATTAACGTAAACAGAGCTTCTTTAATAACAAAACATAGGTAGGCTCAGATGGACCGGCAGATTCCGACAGGACAGGACAAGGTAGCAGCAAACATGACGATAGTCTGGTTCAGGCATGAATAACACAAACAAGAATCCGACAAAGACAGAAACAAAAACAGAGAGAGATATAGAGGACTAATCAGAGGGAAAAAGGGAACAGGTGGGAAAAGGGGTGACGAGGTAGTTAGGAGGAGACAAGGAACAGCTGGGGGAAAGAGGGGGAGAAAAGGTAACCTAAAACGACCAGCAGAGGGAGACAGGGTGAAGAGAAAGGACAGAAACAAGACACAACATGACAATACATGACAGGTAAAGACTAAATGTGCTGGGATTGGGACAATGATAAGTCACTGTCTCATTGCAGCCTTATAATGCAAATGATTTGGGTGGATCCCATCCTCGTTAATATTTGAGCTTTGTTTCCAGAAGGTATCAAAATGGTCAATTAATCTTACACCCACAGAGCTGTAATAGCCAATTGGATTCCACGCTCGAAGATTGCTTAGATCACATGGACTGGGATATGTTCCGGGTAGCCTTAGAGAACAACACTGACATGTACGTGAGCGAGTTTATATAAGGAAGGGCATAGGAGATGTTGCAACCACTGTGACTACTAAAACCTTCCCTAACCAGAAACCGTGGGTTGATGGCAGCATTTGCTCAAAACTGAAAGTACTTACCACTGAATTGAATCATGGCAAGGCGACTGGGAATATGGCTGAATACAGTGTAGATATTCGCTCCATAAGTCAATCAAACAAGCAAAGTGCCAGTATAGACACAAAGTGGAGTCGCAATTCAACGGCTCAAACACGAGACGTATGTGGCAGGGTCTACAGACAATTACGGATTACAAAAATAAAATAAGCCCCGTTGTAGACATCTACGTCTTGCTTGCAGACAAATTAAACAACTTCTTTGAGGACAGTACAGTGCCACTGATGCATCCCGCTACCAAAGACTGTGGGCTCTCCTTTTCTGTTTCCGACGTCAGTAAAACATGTAAATGTGTTGAACCTCGCAATGCTGCCGGCCCAGACGATATCCCTAGCCGCGTCCTCATAGTATGCGCAGACAAGCTAGCTGGTTTGTTTACGGACATATTCAATCAATCGCTATCACAGTCTGCTGTCCCCACATGCTTCAACATGTTCCTGTTCCAAAGAAATCCAAGGTAACTGAACTAAATTACTTTCGCCCTGTAGCACTCACTTCTGTCATCATGAAGTGCTTTGAGAGACATATCACCTTACCAGGCACCCTAGACCCACTTCAAATTTGCTTACAACCCCAATAGGTCCACAGACGATGCAATCACCATAACACTGCACACTGCCCTAACCCATCTGGACAAGAGGAATACCTATGTAAGAATGCTGTTCATTGACTACATCTCAGCATTCAACACCATAGTACCCTCCAAACTCATTGTTAAGCTCGAGACCCTGGGTCTCGACCCCGCCCTGTGCAACTGGGTACTGGACTTCCTTTTCACCCACGTCTGCGTGGCCATGCACGCCTCCAACTCAATCATCAAGTTTGCAGACGACACAACACTGTTAGGATTGATTACCAACAACAACGAGACAGCCTACAAGGGGGAGGTGAGGGCCCTCTGAGTGTGGTGTCAGGAAAATAACTTCTCACTCAATGTCAGCAAAACAAAGGAGATGATCGTTGACTCCAGGAAACAGCAGAGGGAGCACCCCCCTATCCACATCGACGGGACAGCAGTGGAGCAGGTGGAACATTTTACGTTACTCGGTGTGCATATCACCTACAAACTGAAATGGTCCACACACACAGAGAGTGTGGTGAAGAAGCCATTACCTGGTTCTATGTAGTAGAGGGGTGCAGTGGGGGAAACTGATCATAGTCCAGGAAGGTCCCATTATGGTCCTCTTGGATGTTTTGATAGGAAACATTTAAAGATGAACATTTAGTCTCCAAAACAAGATGTCCACACATGCCTATCTCAGGATATCTAAGGAATCAGGATATCTGGAGGGAATCCCAAAATTATTTGCAGACGAATATATATATATATTTTTTAATCATATTTGTCAAATTTATTGAGCATGTGGTGAAAAGTCAGAAATGCATCAGAAATCATCCTAATTTACAGCATATCATAAAGCCTATTAGGATTTGGATGTGGACCCCAGCCAGGAGAAGCATACCTGGATTAAATTCAGCTTCCTATCTTGAAGGTGCTGAGAAAACAGTACTCTAGTACCAACTCGTTCCCCTGACTCTGGTATCCACAGATTAAAAGTAGCGTGCAATCCCCAGGAAAGTTACTCTATTTACAGACACAGTACATTCATCACTACTTTCTCTGCATATAGTACATCATGACTATACTACAGTACAGGGACTGTTACAGCAATACTTCCTCTACATATAGTAGGCTACAGCACATCATGAATATACATACAGGTATCTCCTGGCACCAAAACTAGATGTCATGACCTAATGTAATAAAAACTCTACACAATGTCTGAAAAAACACAATCCAGGATTAACGGTCACAATGTCAACAGACATTTTCATTTGAGCAGCTGGGCTGTATTCTTTTCTCCTCTGTCTCTCTTTATTTGAGCAGCTGGGCTGTATTCTTTTCTCCTCTGTCTCTCTTTATTTGAGCAGCTGGGCTGTATTCTTTTCTCCTCTGTCTCTCTTTATCTGAGCAGCTGGGCTGCAAAACAAATTTAATGTGTGCATAGTTACTGTATTGTAAGGATAACCCTTACATTTTTATCTTACCTTTATTTAACTAGGAAAGTCAGTTAAGAACAAATTCTTAATGACATCTTAGGAACAGTGGGTTAACTGCCTGTTCAGGGGCAGAACAACAGATTTTACCTTGTCAGCTCGGGGATTCGATCTTGCAGCCTTTCAGTTAGTCCAATGCTCTAACCACTAGGCTACCTGCCACTATCTACTCTAATATCAATGTTGATATTTGTAACAGAAAGATAATAAAATATGTATGCCATTTACTAGATGCTTTTTATCATATGGATGGCCCCAGTGGTAAATCAAACCCAACATCTACCAACTGAGCGACAAGACACTAGGTGAGGTGATGATACAGTGATTAGTTACAGTAGACCTTACAGTGAAATGCTTACTTACAAGCTCTAACCAATAGTGCAAAAAAAGGTATTAGGTGAACAATAGGTAGGTAAAGAAGTGAAACAACAGTAAAAAGACAGTCTATATACAGTAGCGAGGCTATAAAAGTAGTGAGGCTACATACAGACAGACACCTGTTAGTCAGGCTGATTGAAGTAGTATGTACATGTAGATATGGTTAAAGTGACTATGCATATATGATGAACAGAGAGTAGCAGTAGCGTAAAAGAGGGGTTTGAGAGCGGAATTAAGACAAGCCTTTTATTTTCCTATAACTTCCAAATCTTGCTTATTGCGCTGCAGACTACACACACATTGTACATTCAGATCCACAGAACCAGATACGCAGCTTGTGAACAGGCAAGGCAGGCAACTGCTTGGGGCCCCTGACCGTTATAGGGGGCTCCTGAGCGCTGACAAACTTTACTTCACAGCAAAGTCTCAAAATATGGCAACCGCAGTGATTGCAACCCCCTCCCCTAAAAAAAACTATGGACGACTTGCAATTATATCTCAGTAGGAGATGGGCCCATGGACCCCATGAAGAGAGGGGAAACTAAAAACAAATATTCTCTCAGCTCCAACGTGACAATGGCAAGTGCTAGTGAGACCGAGAGAAGCACATTTGAAGAGGTACCGCCGTCTTTCAAAGCTGCTGTGTGGGAACATTTTGTATTCAGCGTTTAATACAATGACGAGAGTAAGAAGACCGTAAACAAAGTAGATTCTGCAAGCATTGCTTTGCCACTGTCGGCTACTGGAAACACTTCTAACAGGATGTGTCATTGACTTGGCCATCACCGGCCAGTATCCCTTGCAGGTGGAGCTGGAGCAAGGAGTCAACTCCTTAGCGAAAACACAACAATCTCTCGCTGCAGCCTTCCAACAGCAATTTGCTACAAATTCAGAAAAACATAAATAAATAACGAAAGCAGTGGGAGTATTCATAGCCAAAGATTTGCAGCCCTATGCGGTGGTTACTTACCCGGGATTTCGTCACCTGATGAAAAAAATTGTTACAATGTCCCCTCCAGCACACATTTCAGCAGCAAAGTAATTCCCAAACTATGAAACACCACAGAGAGAAATTGAAAAGGAATTGACACAGACACCCTATCTAGCTCTCTCCACTGACAGCTGGATCTCCACAGTAACTCAAAGCTACCTCACTGTGACGGTTCACTATGTAAAGGAATAGGTAGCTGACTTGATGTTGCACTTTGTAATTTTTTATGTTTTTCTCCTCTTGTTTTCCCACAGTAGAGACAAAAATCAGGCCTAGTCAGTCATGCTGCCATTTTTCTGAATGGAATGTTTTATTTGTCTTAAGGCAAAATAAAGAGTTCATTGTTTAAAGGGTGATGTGTTTTTATTATTTTCTTAAATATAAAGATAGTGAAACCGTACTGTTACCGTACTGTACTGGCACACAAACCGTGATATATAGCGAACTGCTTTCAAGCACATTTCAGAGTGACTTAATCACAGGAGTGCAGCAGCCATTAGAAAGAATCAGTCTGCCGCCTCTGGTGGTCACACTGGACCACTACCAGGGGTTTTACTGCTGTACTGGAGAGAGAGACAACGGGGAAAGGGGGGAAGAGAGTGAGTGAGTGAGTGAGTGAGAGAGAGTGAGAGAGAGTGAGAGAGTGTGTGTGAGAGACTCCCCTCGCAGAACTGCTTTCCCCAGACATGAATACATACTGTCCGGTAACTCAAATCCAATTTGATTCATCACAGGCATCGTAAACAGCAAGTCTGGACTAACAGTGAAATGCTTATTTTCTTCCCAACAATGCAGAGAGAAAGAAAATAGAGAAATACTAGAAAGATAATCGTAATTACACACAATAATACATGTAATAATAGATACACAATGAGTAACGATAACTTGGCTATATACACGGATACCAGGTAATAACTTGGCTATATACACGGGCACCAGGTAATAACTTGGCTATATACACGGATACCAGGTAATAACTTGGCTATATACATGGGTACCAGGTAATAACTTGGCTATATACATTACGTTGCTCCACATTGCAGGACTCATACAGACTTGATGGAACAGATTATGATGATATGCCTATTATTCATATAATCGGTATTTAACACCTCTTAGGGATAGGCGGGACACAAATGTCTCAACTGGCCAATTACCAGGGAAAATGCAGAGCGCCAGATAAAAAAAAAATATGCTATAAAATTAAAACTTTCATTAAATCACACATGTAAGATACTCAATTAAAGCTACACTCGTTGTGAAACCAGCCAACATGTCAGACTTTAAAAATGCTTTTCGGCAAAAGCATAAGAAGCTATTATCTGATAGCCTGCACCATCTGCACCAGCAGTGAACAAAGGAGATAGCATATTTCAACCCTGCAGGCGCTACACAAAACACTGAAATAAAATATAAAAAATGCATTACCTTTGACAAGATTCTTTTTTTGGCACTCCAATATGTCCCATAAACATCACAATTGGTCCTTTTGTTCGATTAATTCTGTCCATATATATCCAAAATGTCCATTTATTTGGCGCGTTTGATCCAGAAAAAACAGCTTACAAAAAAAGCAACGTCACTACAAAATATTTCTAAAGTTGCCTATAAATTTTGCCAAAATATTTCAAACTAGTTTTGTAATACAACTTTAGGTATTTTTAAACGTCAATAATCGATCAAATTGTAGACGGGGAAATCCGTATTCAATACATGAAAGAAAACAAACCAGCGCTGCTTTTCACGTCTTGCGCAACTCACAAAAGTGTCCCCAGTTCCGAGTTGGCCTACTTCTTCATTGCACAAAGGAATAACCTCAACCAAATTCCAAAGACTGGTGACATCCAGTGGAAGCGGTAGGAACTGAAAATAGGTTCCTATGAAATATCCTTTCGCAAAGACAATTCAGGGAACAGCGAGGGGAAAAAATTCTTCCCCCTATCCCCAAGAGGATTTATTAAGCAGATGTAGTTGAGATGGTTTTAACTAGAAGACTAAATTAATTTATCATTATTATAAATATGAAATTCAGTAGCAGAGGCTTGTTTTGTTGGAGCAGATCAACATTTGTGAAGTCAGCACTGAAGCTCCAAGAAATACTTACTACTATACAAATGTATTAATATAATGGCCCAAGACCCCACCAAATATACTATTTTATGTAATGGCCCAAGACACCACCAAATATACTATTTTAAGACTTTCTAACTAATATAATTATGTGAAAGGTAATTGTATGTCTTTGCTTGAAGATGGAAACTCTGTGATGTCTCATGGTGTTTTAGCAAAGGCTGTGATTCTTGGACCGTAAATAATCTGGCTGGAAAGGGCACTAAAATTGTGGGAGCATTAGTACTATACTTTGCCTGATTTTTTAAATTAATTTTGTTAATGGCAAGTAATACAATTCTGGACGATTTATTTTTGTTTTGTTGGATTAAAAATAATGGATTAAAAATAATCCAACAATTGGATTTTTAGCAATAGGGGCGATTTAGTACTGTGGATTCTTCTGAAACTACTGCAGCTGAACATGTGTTTTGGCCAAACATGGACAGTGCTGTATCATGTATCCAGCCCTCTATGGGAGATATAATACATGAGCCTTTGGGCTTCAGCATCAACCCTGACCTAGACAGACAGATCACGTCTTCTGTGTCCCAAATAGCATTCTATTCCATATATAGTGCACAACTTTGAAGGATGTTATTTTAGCCCAGTTCTCTGGAACCACATCAGTCGATCTCACAGCACGACGTGACCTATCGAGACAGAGCAGTGCTCTTGTTTGAGTGAATTTCATTGGCTCTCCTTCTCTCAATTGAAATAACAAGCAGAGTCAGACTGGGTACTGGTATGTTGTTTCATTTGCTATGTACTAATAAGACAAACAGAGAGTCAGACTGGGTACTGGTTTGATCTAATAACCACAGACATAACAAGTCATGCCATGTTATGACGTCATTATGACGTCATTAAGACATCTTTCCTTTATCCACTGACCCTTCTATCTACCCTTCAAACCAGCCTCATCTTCTGACCCTTCTATCTACCCTTCAAACCAGCCTCATCTTCTGACCCTTCTATCTACCCTTCAAACCAGCCTCATCCATTCTATAATACATAGTACTGCTGCTAGACTCAGGGTCGGTTTCTAGGGCAGACAGACAGACAGTTATAACACAAGACATACAGCTCCAAATTTCACAGTGGGTGCGAGACCTGGAGAGGCCTACAAGCCACAGTGTCTCGCACCCACTGTGTAATTTGGTGGAGGATCAGTGATGATCTGGGGTTGCTTCAGCAAGGCTGGAATCGGGCAGATTTGTCTTTGTGAAGGACACATGAATCAAGCCATGTACAAGGTTGTCCTGGAAGAAAACATGTTTCCTTCTGCTCTGACAATGTTCCCCAACTCCGAGGATTTGTTTTTCCAGCAGGACAATGCTCCATGCCACACAGCCAGGTCAATCAAGGTGTGGATGGAGGACCACCAGATCAATACCCTGTCATGGCCAGCCCAATCTCCTGACCTGAGCTCCATTGAAAACCTCTGGAATGTGATCAAGAGGAAGATGGATAGTCACAAGCCATCAAACACAGCCGAGCTGCTTGAATCTTTGTGCCAGGAGTGGCATAAAGTCACCCAGCATCAATGTGAAAGGCTGGTGGAGGGCACGTCAAGACGCATGAAAGCTGTGATTGAAAATCAGGGTTATTCCACCAAATTTTGATTTCTGAACTATTCCTATTTTTAAACATTAGAATTGTGCTATTTTTCTTTTAATTATTTGAGGTCTAACAACACTACATCTATTTTTGTAACTTTGACCAGTGTCATTTTCTGCAAATAAATGCTCTAAATGACAACATTTAAATTTGGAATTTGGGAGAAATGTTGTCAGTAGTTTATAGAATAAAACAAAAAATAATTATTTTACCCAAACACATACCTATAAACAGTAAAACCACAGAAACTGGTCATTTTGCAGCGGTCTCTTCATTTTTTCAAGAGCTGTACATAATCAGTTCATAATCTAGGTTTAAAATATATTTTCCTCAACAGAATGAGACATGGTTCTACAGCTAGAACCTGTAAATAACTAGCGATATGTTTGGTGGGTTTTCTCCATCCTGCACCACCTACTTCCCCTAGTCCCTCAGCCGTCCGTAGAATTTTGTCTGGATTATGATGATCAGCCTTTATCAGCCTCAGAGCTAAGAGGATTTAGAAGGTTCTGGATAGTGAAACTTGGCTAAAAGCTGGTATCTTGCGTTAATGGGCATTAGGTATTAGTAAAGGGCTATGAGTTGTCAGATCTCAGCTTCTTCAGTCTGCCTGGTCTAGTAGCCACCACACTACTGTACACTAAACCCTTCATGTGAATCAGTCTTATTAATTAAGGAGCGGACCCTTTTTTTCCATTTCCTCCTATAATGACATACCCAAATAGAACGGCCTGTAGCTCAGGACCTGAAGCAAGGATATGCATATTCTTGATACCATTTGAAAGGAAACACTTTGAGGTTTGTGGAAATGTGAAATTCATGTAGGAGAATATAACACATTAGATCTGGTAAAAGATATTACAAATAAAAAACATACATTTTTTGTTTGTTTTTAGTTCCATCATGTCACGCCCTGACCTTAGTATTCTTTGTTTTCTTTATTGTTTTGGTTAAGTCATGGTGTGACATAGGTCATGTATGTGTTTTCACTGTCTAGGGGTTTTGTAGGTTTATGAGGTTGTTTACCATCTAGGTGTTTATGTATGTCTATGGTTGCCTAGATTGGTTCTCAATTAGAGGCAGCTGTTTATCGTTGTCTCTGATTGGGAACCATATTTAGGCATCCATCTTCTTTGGGTATTTCGTGGGTTATTCTCTATGTGTTAGTTGCCTGTGTCAGGACTATATTTAGCTTCACATTGTTTTTGTAGTTTGTATTTCTTCGTCGTCATTAAAGCAACATGTATTCATATCACGCAGCGCCTTGGTCTCCTCCATTCACGCATCATCTTTGAAATGCAAGAGAAAGGCCATAATGTATTATTTCAGATTAGGCACTATTTAGATTTTGGCCACTAGATGGCAGCAGTGTATGTGCAAAGCTTTAGACAGATCCAATGAACCATTGCATTTCTGTTCAAAATGTTGTATCAAGACTGCCCAAATGTGGCTAATTGGTTTATTAATACATTTTCAAGATCATAAGTGTACACTCTCCTCAAACAATAGCATGGTATTATTTTAATGTAATAGCCACCCTAAATCAGACAGTGCAGTTAGATTTAACAATCATTTAAAGGAAAGAGGAGAAGGAACAAGACGCTATGATGACACAGTTGTATACATTCCCTCGGTTTCTACTTCCTTCAGGCCTTGTAGTTCTGTTGAGTCTTCCTTCTGTACATTATGACGATCACTGACATGTTTCTACCTTCTTTCAGGCCCAGAAAGCGTGGATCGAGAGGATCTTTCAGAAGAGAGAATGTATTCACATATTCCCCAGCAAGGACCCTACAAGGTAAGATGAACTGACATACACCACACATTATGGTGGGGAGGTCAAAGGTGTTGAGTGGGCGGGGAGGGGGAGGGTGGAGAGGGGGTGGATTGGAGATGGAAAGGGATGAAGAGGAGATGGAGGGGGAGGATTGGAGATGGAGGGGAAACGTAGGCGAGATGGAGGGGTGGATTGGAGATGAAGGGTAGATGGTGATGGAAAGGGATGAAGGGGAGATGGAGGGTGGGGGGGGTATGGAGGGGGTGGAAGGAAGATTTAGGGAAGATGGAGGGGAGATGGGGATGGAGGGTGGAGAGGGAAGGAGGGGAGATGGAGGGAGTGGAGAGGGATGGAGGAGGTGCACACCATTATATACTGTCCATACTGTCTATACACACCATTATATACTGTCCATACTGTCTATACACACCATTATATACTGTATATACCGTCTATACACACTGTAATATACCATCTATACAGACTATTATATAGCGTATATACACACCATTATATATACTGTCTCTTTACACCATTATATACTGTCTCTTTACACCATTATATACTGTCTATACCGTCTATACACACTGTAATATACCATCTATACAGACTATTATATACCATCTATACAGACTATTATATACTGTATATACACACCATTATATATACTGTCTCTTTACACCATTATATACTCTCTTTACACCATTATATACTGTCTATACCGTCTATACACACTGTAATATACCATCTATACAGATTATTATATACAGTATATACACACCATTATATACCGTATATACACACCATTATATACAATCTCTTTACACCATTATATACTGTCTATACACACCATTATATACTGTCTATACACACTGTAATATACCATCTATACAGACTATTATATACCGTATATACACACCATTATATATACTGTCTCTTTACACCATTATATACTGTCTATACACACCATTATATACTGTCCATACTGTTTATACACACCATTATATAATGTCTATACCGTCTATACACACTGTAATATACCATCTATACAGATTATTATATACAGTATATACACACCATTATATACCGTATATACACACCATTATATACAATCTCTTTACACCATTATATACTGTCTATACACACCATTATATACTGTCTATACACACTGTAATATACCATCTATACAGACTATTATATACTGTATATACACACCATTATATATACTGTCTCTTTACACCATTATATACTCTCTTTACACCATTATATACTGTCTATACCGTCTATACACACTGTAATATACCATCTATACAGATTATTATATACAGTATATACACACCATTATATACCGTATATACACACCATTATATACAATCTCTTTACACCATTATATACTGTCTATACACACTGTAATATACCATCTATACAGACTATTATATACTGTATATACACACCATTATATATACTGTCTCTTTACACCATTATATACTGTCTATACACACCATTATATACAGTATATACACGCCATTATATATACTGTCTCTTTACACCATTATATACTGTCTATACACACCATTATATACTGTCTATACTGTCTATACACACTGTAATATACCATCTATACAGACTATTATATACCGTATATACACACCATTATATACTATCTCTTTACACCATTATATACTGTCTATACACACCATTATATACTGTATATACCGTCTATACACACTGTAATTTACCATCTATAGAGACTATTATATACCGTATAAACACACCATTATATACCGTATATACACACCATTATATATACTGTCTCTTTACACCATTATATACTGTCTATACACACCATTATATACTGTCCATGCTGTCTATACACACCATTATATACTGTCTACACACGTCACTATATACTGCCAATGCACACCATTCTATACCCTATAAACACACTAGTATATACTGTCCACACTGTCTATACACACCATTAAATACTCTCTATACTGACGATACACACCATGATATGTTTACACACTATTATACACTTTCTATACCCACCATTATACACTCTCCACACTGTCTATATTCACCATTGCATGTCTATACCATCTATACACATCAGTATATACTGTCTGTACACACCATTAAATACTCTCTATACTGACAATACACACCATTATATACTGTCTGTACACACCATTAAATACTTTCTATACTGATGATACACACCATAATATGTCTACACTGTCTATACACAATATTATACACTTTCTATACCCACAATTATACACTCTCCACACTGTCTATACTCACCATTGCATGTCTATACCATATATACACACCATTATATACTGTCTGTACACACCATTATATACTCTCTATACATGCCTTCATATACTGTATATACACACCATTATATATATACTGTCTATAATGTCTATACACACCATTATATTATGTTGATACACACTGCTTTAAACTGTATATACAGAACATTATATTCTGTCTATACACACCACTATGTACTGTCTATACACCACTATATAATGTCTGTACACAACATTATATACACACCATGATATACTGTCTTCGTACACCATTATATACTGTCTGGCCACACCATTATATACAGTATTCACTGTCTATACACACCATTATATACTGTCTAAACACACCATTATATACAATCCATACTGTCTATAAACACCATTATATACTGTCTATACACACATTTATATACTGTCTATACACTTCATTATATACGGTCTATATTGTATATACACACCATTATATACTGTCTATACCCACCATTATATATTGTCTATACCAACAATTATATACTGTCTAGACACACACCTTTATATTTTGTCTATACCTTCTATACACACCATTATAAACTGCCCATAGTGTCTATACCACCCCTACTTTGTCACAACACAATTGATTGGCTAAAACGCATTAAGAAGGAAAGAAATTCCACAAATGAACTTGTAACAAGGCATACCTGTTAAATGAAATGCCTTCCAGGTGACTACCTTGCTTGGTTGAGAGAATGCTAAGAGTGTGCAAAGCTGTCGTCAAGGCAAAGGGTGGCTATTGGACTATTTTAACACCTTTTTGGTTACTACATGATTCCATATGTGATATTTCAAAGTTTTGATGTCTTCACTATTATTAAAAAACCCTTGAATGAGTAGGTGTTATAAAACTTGCAATATTTCTTTTTTAAATACTCTACTTCATTATTTTCCCCAAACCCACACTTAGGCTTCTACTTCCAGCTTATATATACTAAACTCAGAAAAAAAAGAAACGTCCTCTCACTGTCAATTGTGTTAATTTTCAGCAAATTTAACATGTGTAAATATTTGTACGAACATAACAAGATTCAGCAACTGAGACATAAACAGAACAAGTTCCACAGACATGTGACTAACATAAATGGAAAAATATGTCCCTAAAGAAAGGGGCGGTCAAAATCAAAAGTAACAGTCAGTATCTGGTGTGGCCACCAGCTGCATTAAGTACTGCAGTGCATCTACTCCTCATGGACTGCACCAGATTTGCCAGTTCTTGCTGTGAGACTCCAAGGCACCTCCACCAAGGCACCTGCAAGTTCCCGGACATGTCTGGGGGGAATGGCCCTAGCCGTCACCCTCCAATCCAACAGGTCCCAGACGTGCTCAATGGGATTGAGATCCGGGCTCTTCGCTGGGCCATGGCAGAACAGGAAATCACGCACAGAACGAGCAGTATGGCTGGTGGCATTGTCATGCAACAGGATCATGTCAGGATGAGCCTGCAGGAAGGGTACCAGATGAGGGAGGAGGACGTCTTCCCTGTAACCGGCAGTGATGATATTACCTGCAATGACGACAAGCTCAGTCCGATGTTGCTGTGACACACCGCCCCAGACCATGACGGATCCCCAACCTCCAAATCGATCCCACTCCAGAGTACAGGCCACGGTGTAATGCTCATTCCTTCGACGATAAACGCAAATCCGACCATCACCCCTCCCTGGTGAGACAAAACTGCGACTCGTCAGTGAAGAGCACTTTTTGCGAGTCCTGTCTGGTCCAGCGACGATGGGTTTGCGCCCGTAGGCGACGTTGTTGCCGGTGATGTCTGGTGTGGACCTGCCTTACAAAAGGCCTACAAGCACTCAGTTCAGCCTCTCTCAGCCTATTGCGGACAGTCTGAGCACTGATGGAGGGATGGTGCGTTCCTGGTGTAACTCGGGCAGTTGTTGCTGCCATCCTGTACCTGTCCTACAGGTGTGATGTTGGGATGCACCGATCCTGTGCAGATGTTGTTACACGTGGTCTGCTTCTGCAAGGATGATCAGCTGTCCGTCCTGACTCCCTGTAGTACTGTTTTAGGCGTCTCACAGTACAGACAATTTTTGCCCTGGCCACATCTGCAGTCCTCATGCCACCTTGCAGCATGCCTAAGGCACGTTAACGCAGATGACCAGGGACCCTGGGCATCACTCTTTTGGTGTTTTGCAGAGTCAGTAGAAAGGCCTCTTTAGTGTCCTAAGTTTTTTCATAACTGTGACCTTAATTGCCTTCCGTCTGATTTTTACTAATTATCTTTTCTTTTTTGCTGAGTTTATATACATTTTACATTTTACGAACAGTGTATTTTACAGTATTTATCTTTTTGTTTATTTTTAGTCCATCCTTCAGCTACCCTCAACCTCTCCCATCTATCTCTGAACACCATCCAGTTTTGATTTCTATTTGTCCTATATTTTTTCAACAGTACAGTGATGTTTCACAAACATTCTGAACCTTTCTATTCTCATAGAGTCTACATATTATAAGTTAAATATAAAATTTTTGCTAACAGTATTATGATATTATTGATCGAATGACTATGAATTTTCAAATCACCCAGCAGTGCTATATGCAGAGTTAGCTCCAGGTAAATATTGGAATTTTCAGCCATTCCTAAACCTGTGACCAAAAACAAGCTACATATGGACAGTACCTGTCATGCCCTGGTCTTAGTATTTTGTGTTTTCTTTATTATTTTGGTCAGGCCAAGGTGTGACATGGGTTTATTTTGTGGTGTGCTTTGTCTTGGGTGTGTTTTGTCTTCTTTTTTGTAGGTATTGGGATTGTGGTATATTGGGATTCTCTAGGAAAGTCTATGGCTGCCTGATGTGGTTCTCAATCAGAGGCAGGTGTTTATCGTTGTCCTGACTGGGAACCATATTTAGGCAGCCATACTCTGAGTGTTTCGTGGGTGATTGTTCCTGTCTCTGTGTTTGTTTGCACCAGAGAGGCTGTATAGGTTTTTGCTTTACGGTTCTTGTTTTGTATTGTTCGTGTTTATTTCGTTATTAAACATGTATCAAGATAACCACGCTGCGTTTTGGTCCTCCTCTCCTTCACCGCAAGAAAACCGTAACAGTACCAAAATAAATGATCTAATGACTCTCTCTCTTTGCAGCAAAATCTGCAGAGCTGGGATCTTTGTAACCCTCATATAGATAACAATATATTGTTTGTAAGACTTTTGTATAATAACTTCAATAAAAAAACTCAAAGTGTTTAATCCAGCATTGTTTTGTATATTAGATCATAATCCATGTGCCATGGAATCGGTACATCAAATCTCTTCCCAACTATTTTGCAATCTATATGGAACAGCTGTCAATTTTTTGGTCCTTAAATGAAGCTGGTTTACTTTTCATTAATCACAATACTTTCTTTGACAATTGTGGTCTTTAATGGAGGGCCGACAGACAAGTTCCTTACCTTATCCCCCTTCCACTTGCCTCTTACATTTTTACGGTAGTGCTGCAATTAGTTGGTTGCAATTTTGAGTAGAGCAGACATTTTAATATATTTCTGTTGCATGTGTGACATAACTCCCCCAGTCCTATTTATGGCATAATTTACAGATTATAACTTTAAGATTATAACTTTATTTTAAAATATTATGTTTATAATATTTATTATATAATATAATAATATAATATATTTATTTATATGTTTTTTTAATGAATTAGTATATTTGAGTTTAATATACAATATTAATATTTGTTCTGTCTTTTCTGGTGGAGTAAACTGAAATTGCAATGCGTTTTCTATGGCTTTTAAATTTTTTTGGGATATTTTGGAGATTATTTCATTTTCAAATAACCGAAAGTGAGAGGTTGTAATTTGAATAAAGGGAAAATGGCCATTCTTACTAATCTGCTAGAGAACCAGTTCGATTTTAAGTATAACTTTTTTATGATTGATGTCTTCAGTGAGAGGTCTCATGCTTTATTATTAATTTCTGCCCATTGAATTCATTATATAAATGAGCTTGTTTAATTTAGTCTGGCTTGCTGTTCCAAATAAAGTTTAATAATTTTTACTCATATTATAAAACAAGTAGCTTGGTGAATGCAAGGCCATAAGCAAATACGTAAACTGGGATATGACTAAAAAGTTAATCAGGGTGATTTTTCTACAAATAGACAGGTATGATCTTTTTCATGATTGCACAATCGTATCTATTTTTACTTCTATGCTCGCCTCGAGGCAAGTAACACTGAAGCATGCATGGGAGCATCAGCAGTTCCAGACGACTGTGTGATCATGCTCTCCGTAGCCGATGTGAGTAAGACCTGTAAACAGGTGAACATTCACAAGGCCGCAGGGCAAGACAGATTACCAGGATGGGTACTCCGAGCATGCACTGACCAACTGGCAAGTGTCTTCACTGACATTTTCAACCTGTCCCTGACTGAGTCTGTAATACCAATATGTTTCAAGCAGACCACCATTGTCCCTATGCCCAAGAACACTAAGGTAACCTGCGTAAATGACTACCAACCGTCTGTAGCCTTGAAGGCTGGTCATGGCACACATCGACACCATTATCCAAGAAATGCTCGACACACTCTAATTTGTGTACATATCCACAGATGATGCAATCTCTATTGCAATCAACACTGCCCTTTCCCACCTGGGCAAAATGAACACCTATGTGAGAATGCTATTCATTGACTACAGCTCAGCATTCAACACCATAGTACCCTCAAAGCTCATCACTAAGCTAAGGACCCTGGGACTAAACACCTCCCTCTGCAACTGGATCCTGGACTTCCTGACGGGCCGCCCCCAGGTGATAAGGGTAGGCAACAACACATCTGCCAAACTGATCCTCAACACGGAGCCCCTCAGGGGTGTGTGCTCAGTCCCCTCCTGTAATCCCTGTTTGGCCAGGCACGACTCCAACACCAACATCAAGTTTGCCGATGGAACGACAGTGGTAAACTTGATCACCAACAACGATGAGACTACATGGAGGTCAGAGACCTGACCGTGTGGTGCCTAAAAAACAACTTATCCCTCAATGTGATCAAGAGAAAGGAGATGATTGTGGAAGAGAGGAAAAGGAGGACCAACTATGACCCCATTCTCATCGACTGAGCTGCAGTGGAGCAGGTTGAGAGTTTCAATTTCCTTGGTGTCCACATCACCAACAAACTATCATGGTCCAAACACACTAAGATGTGAAGAGACAAAGTATATTCCCCCTCAGGAGACTGAGAAGATTTGGCATGGGTCCTCAGATTCCCAAAAGGTTATACAGCTGCAACATCGAGAGCATCCTGGCAGGTTGCATCACTTTCTGGTATGGAAACTGCTCTGCCACTGACCGCAAGGCACCAGAGAGTGTAGTCTGTATGGCCAAGTACGTCACCGGGGTCCAACTTCCTGACGTCCAGAACCTCTATACTAGGCGGTGTCAGAGGAAGGCCCTAAAACTTGTCAAACTCCAGCCACCCCAGTCATAGACTGTTCTCTCTACTGCCGCATGGCAAGTGGTACCGGAGTGCCAAGTCTAGAATTATTTTTTTTTTTACCCCCAAGCCATAAGACTCCTGAACAGGTAATCAAATGGCTACCCGGACTATTTGCATTGTGTGCCCCCCCCAACCTATATATGCATGGTTACTTTAAGCATATATACAGTGCATTGCGAAAGTATTCGGCCCCCTTGAACTTTGCGACCTTTTGACACATTTTAGGCTTCAAACATAAAGATATAAAACTGTATTTTTTGTGAAGAATCAACAACAAGTGGGACACAATCATGAAGTGGAACGACATTTATTGGATATTTCAAACTTTTTTAACAAATCAAAAACTGAAAAATTGGGCGTGCAAAATTATTCAGCCCCCTTAAGTTAAACCCTCTTATGTATTGTGGTTCCTGTACAGGAACCAAAATCAGCGGAAATTTCAGAGCGCCACATGTAGTACTCGATAAAACTCAAACTTTCATTAAAACACACATGCAAGGTACTCAATTAAAGCTACACTCGTTGTGAATCTAGCCAACATGTCAGATTTGTAAAATGCTTTTCGGCGAAAGCAGGAGAAGCTATTATCTGATAGCATGCACCCCCCGAAATACCTGAACGAGACCTAAACAAAAGATTTAGCGGTAGCCGGCGCTACACAAAATGCAGAAATAAGATATAAAACATTCATTACCTTTGACAAGCTTCTTTGTTGGCACTCCTATATGTCCCATAAACATCACAATTTGGTCTTTTTCCCAATTAAATCCATCATTGTATACCCAAAATGTCCATTTATGAAGGCCGTCTGATCCAAGGAAAATTCACCTTTACAAGACGCAACGTCACTTTTTAAAATTAAAAAAGTTGCCTATAAACTTTTACAAATCACTTCAAACGACTTTTGTAAACCAACTTTAGGTATTAATAAACGTTAATAATCGATCAAATTGATCACGGGGTGATCTGTATTCGATAGCAGCAAGCCTTGAAATCATCGTCCATTTTTTTCACTTTCATAATTTCCTCGGTGCACCCCAAGACAGGAAGTGCCTATACGTCATCCCACCAAGGATAAACCTGCAATGAAATGCCAGTACTGGCGACATCGTGTGGAAGCTGTAGGCATTGTAAACGGGACCTATTTTCTATCGCCTTAGACAATTCAAAGACTGGCGGATGAATATTTTTTTTGTGTTTTTGGTGAACAATTTTCCCTGGGATTTTTACTCCTGAACACGTTCTGTTATAGCCACAGACATGATTTAACCCGTTTTAGAGACTTCCGAGTGTTTTCTATACACACATACTTATCATATGCATATACTATATTCCTGGCATGAGTAGCAGGACATTGAAATGTTGCGCGATTTTTAACAAAAAGTTGCGAAAAGCTGCGAAAATTTGCATCATCCCTAACAGGTTTTAATACTTTGTAGCGCCACCTTTTGCTGCGATTACAGCTGTAAGTCGCTTGGGGTATGTCTCTATCAGTTTTGCACATCGAGAGACTGAAATGTTTTCCCATTCCGCCTTGCAAAACAGCTCGAGCTCAGTGAGGTTGGATGGAGAGCATTTGTGAACAGCAGTTTTCAGTTCTTTCCACAGATTCTCGATTGAATTCAGGTCTGGACTTTGACCTGGCCATTCTAACACCTGGATATGTTTATTTTTGAACCATTCCATTGTAGATTTTGCTTTATGTTTTGGATCATTGTCTTGTTGGAAGACAAATCTCCGTCCCAGTCTCAGGTCTTTTGCAGAGTACATCAGGTTTTCTTCCAGAATGGTCCTGTATTTGGCTCCATCCATCTTCCCATCAATTTTAACCATCTTCCCTGTCCCTGCTGAAGAAAAGCAGGCCCAAACCATGATGCTGCCACCACCATGTTTGACAGTGGGGATGGTGTGTTCAGGGTGATGAGCTGTGTTGCTTTTACGCCAAACATAACGTTTTGCATTGTTGCCAAAAAGTTCAATTTTGGTTTCGTCTGACCAGAGCACCTTCTTCCACATGTTTGGTGTGTCTCCCAGGTGGCTTGTGGCAAACTTTAAACAACACTTTTTATGGATATCTTTAAGAAATGGCTTTCTTCTTGCCACTCTTCCATACAGGCCAGATTTGTGCAATATACGACTGATTGTTGTCCTATGGACAGAGTCTCCCACCTCAGCTGTAGATCTCTGCAGTTCATCCAGAGTGATCATGGGCCTCTTGGCTGCATCTCTGATCTGGTCTTCTCCTTGTATGAGCTGAAAGTTTAGAGGGACGGCCAGGTCTTGGTAGATTTGCAGTGGTCTGATACTCCTTCCATTTCAATATTATCGCTTGCACAGTGCTCCTTGGGATGTTTAAAGCTTGGGAAATCTTTTTGTATCCAAATCCGGCTTTAAACTTCTTCACAACAGTATCTCGGACCTGCCTGGTGTGTTCCTTGTTCTTCATGATGCTCTCTGCGCTTTTAACGGACCTCTGAGACTATCACAGTGCAGGTGCATTTATACGGAGACTTGATTACACACAGGAGGATTGTATTTATCATCATTAGTCATTTAGGTCAACATTGGATCATTCAGAGATCCTCACTGAACTTCTGGAGAGAGTTTGCTGCACTGAAAGTAAAGGGGCTGAATAATTTTGCACGCCCAATTTTTCAGTTTCTGATTTGTTAAAAAAGTTTGAAATATCCAATAAATGTCGTTCCACTTCATGATTGTGTCCCACTTGTTGTTGATTCTTCACAAAAAAATACAGTTTTATATCTTTATGTTTGAAGCCTGAAATGTGGCAAAAGGTCGCAAAGTTCAAGGGGGCCGAATACTTTCGCAATGCACTGTACATGTACATACTACCTCAATCAGCCCGACTAACCGGTGCCTGTATGTACCATTATACCCATGATATCTGTGATTTCCTAAAGTGCATGACGGTAGGTAGCCTAGTGGTTAGAACGTTGGTTCCAGGATCGACTCCCTGAGCTGACAAGGTAAAAACCTATTGTTCTGCCCCTGAACAAGGCAGTTAACCCACTGTTTCCTGGGAGGCTCTCATTGTAAATAAGAATTTGTTCTTAACTGACTTGACGAGTTAAATAAAATAGAAAAATGACTGTGGTACTATGATTTCCTTTACGGTCCATTGAGGTATTTAAAACCGTAATATAATCTCCCATCATAATAATATATTCTTGTTTTGCTTGTAGGGTTGATAAACTATTATATATATTTTCCAAAAAGTGGATAATCATTATTTGGACATGAGCCAAATATGTTTATGGTCAGATAACATATTCAAAAAAGTCCATCTAATTGCATATCTGTTTTAACAATTTGCACATTCAGATCAAAATTACTGTTAATTAATATTGTCACCCATTTTGAGTTTGTTTACCCATGGGAGAAGTGTATTTCACCCCCCCAGTCAACTTTCTACTCACTTTCCTCTACAATAGTGAGTTTCCTATACATTAGATATTATATTCCTTCTCTTTTAGCCAGGTAAATACTGATCGTCTTTTCTTATTATCTGCTAAGCCATTATAATTATAACTGCTACCTTTTACCATAATGATACAAGATTAAAGTATTTTTCTCATAATATACAGTACATTTGGAAAATATTCAGCCCCTTCACTTTTTCCACATTTTGTTACGTTACCGTCTTATTCTAAAATTGATTAAATCGTTTTTTCCTCTCATCAATCTACACACAATACCCCATGATGACAAAGCAAAAACAAGGTTTTTAGAATTTTCTGCAAATGTATTAAAAATAAAAACTGAAACATCACATTTACATAAGTATCCAGACACTTTACTCAGTACTTTGTTGAAACACCTTTGGCAGCGCCTACAGCCTCGAGTCTTCTTGGGTGAGGGCCATGTCATGACACATAAGTATTCAGACCCTTTACTCAGTATTTTGTTGACATGCCAATAAAAAGTACCAAGATGATTGAGTGTCCATATAGCCATACCATGGTATTTGCACTGCTACTGAGAAACCTCCAATTGTTCGCCACTATTCCACCCGCTAAACCTTCCCCATCCCAATTTGGATTGCCGTCACAGTGACTGGCAGACCACCTCTGTCCACCTGGGTCCTAAGGCCTTCGAGAGATTGGGACCCATCCTTTAAAAAGAGCACACAGTGCCATCCACAGATCAGAAGCAGATTAACTGCCACAAGCATTTCCAACGCACCCATCTGGATTGTATATAGTTATTGAAAAAAATATGTATAAAAAACCTTGCATATCTAAATGAATAATGTATGATTATTTGGGCAAACAATGGTATTGTTATTGTATTGCTAGATATTGCTGCACTGTTGGAGCTAGAAACATAAGAATTGAACCTGTCATAACGTCTGCAGGTCTGTGAACGCTACAAATACATTTTGTTTTGATCTGTGTACACTACTTTCAGGCAGCTTCCCTATGGGGCCACGTCAGTCCACTGCTGTCTTAACTAGTCTAGTGCCCTCTCCCCCGGTAGATGTTCGTGTGGTCAGCTGATAACGCAGCACGTGGTGATCCCGCTGGGCGCTCTGACCAACAAGCTGTCGGAAGAGAACCATCAGCTAGTCCAGATCGACCCGCCCCAGCAGGAGAGGTGGTCTGTGGCCAAAAACACACAGACCTCCCCCACGGATGCCTTCGGGACCATCGACTTCCAGGGTGGAGGCCTCATCAACAAGGCAATGGTAGGACCTATGACCTGTGTAACTATAAACACCTTTACCACACCTCAACCATGCCAGAACAATACCACAAACACACCATAATTACACCATAACTACACCATAACTACACCATAACTATTCAATACCACACCACAACGGCATCAAAACTACACCACAACCACACCACAACTACACCACAACTGAGCCATAACTGCGCCATAACTACACCGTAACTAAACCATAACTACACCATAACTACACCATAACTAGTCAATACCACACCACAACAACATCAAAACTACACCACAACCACACCACAACTACACCAAAACTGCGCCATAACTACCCCATAACTACACCATAACTACACCATAACTACTCAATACCACACCATAACTACACCATAACTACTCAATGCCACACCATAACTACACCATAACTACACCACAACTGCGCCATAACTGGAACATAGCTGTGCCATAACTGCGCCATCACTACACCATAACTACAACATAACTAACTACTCAATACTACACCCCAACCACACCATAACTACAACATAACTACTCAATACTACACCACAACCACACCACAACTACACCAAAACTGCGCCATAACTACCCCATATCTACACCATAACTACACATAACTACTCAATACCACACCATAACTACTCAATACCACACCATAACTAAATCAAATCAAATCAAATGTATTTATATAGCCCTTCGTACATCAGCTGATATCTCAAAGTGCTGTACAGAAAGCCAGCCTAAAACCGCAAACAGCAAGCAATGCAGGTGTAGAAGCACGGTGGCTAGGAAAAACTCCCTAGAGTTATTAATACCATAATAACAAAACGAAACAAACTGTTTTCATCCAGTGAAATAACAAAACCATAATAACAAAACAAAATGTTTTCATCCAAGTTAAATTGGAGACCAGATTGCTTTGAGACTAGAAACATTACATCACCTCGACATGAAAAACATAAGTTAATGAACTACACCATAACTATACCATAACTACTCAAAACCACACCACAACTACACCACAACTACACCACAACTGCGCCATAACTGCACCATGACTACACCATAACTACACCACAACTGCGCCATAACTGCGCCATAACTACACAATAACTACACCATAACTACACATAACTACTCAATACCACACCATAACTACACCATAACTACTCAATGCCACACCATAACTACACCATAACTACACCACAACTGCGCCATAACTGTACCATAGCTGCGCCATAACTGCGCCATCACTACACCATAACTACAACATAACTAACTACTCAATACTACACCCCAACCACACAATAACTACAACATAACTACTCAATACTACACCACAACTACACCACAAATACTCAATACCACAAACACACCATAACTACTCAATACCACAACCACACCACAACCACACCATAACTACAACATAACTACTCAATACTACACCACAACTGCATCAAAACTAAACCACAACCACACCACAACTACACCACTACTGAGCCATAACTGCGCCATAACTACACCATGACTACACCATAACTAAACCATAACTACACAATAACTATTCAATACCACAACAACATCAAAACTACACCACAACCACACCACAACTACACCAAAACTGTGCCATAACTACACCATAGCTACACCATAACTACACATAACTACCCAATACCACACCATAACTACTCAATACCACACCATAACTACTCAATACCACAACCACATCACAACCACTCAATACCACAACCACACCGTAACTACTCAATACCACAACCACTCAATACCACAACCACACCATAACTACTCAATACCACAACCACACCATAACTACTCAATACCACAACCACACCATAACTACTCAATACCACAACCACACCATAACCACTCAATACCACAACCACACCACAACTACTCAGTACCACAACTACTCAATACCACAACTACACAACAACTAAGCAATACCACAACCACACCACAACAACACCACAACTTCTCAATACCAAAACCACAACACAACTAATAAATACCACAACCACACAACAACCACACCATAACTACAACATAACTACTCAATACCACAACAACGCCATAACTACTCAATACCACAACCACACCACAACTACTCAATACCACAACCACACCATAACTACTCAATACCACACCAGAACTACTCAATACCACAACCACACCACAAACACTCAATACCAAAACCTCACCATAACTACTCAATACCACAACTACACCACAACCACTCAATACCACAACCACACCATAACTAATCAATACCACAACCACACCATAACTACAACATAACAACTCAATACCTCAACCACACCATAACTACTCAATACCACAACCACACCACAACTACTCCATACCACAACTACTCCATACCACAACCACTCAATACCACAACCACACCACAACCACACCACAACTACTCAATACCACAACCACACCACAACTACTCAATACCACACAACAACTACTCATAACCACAACCACACCATAACTACTCAACACCACAACCACACCATAACTACTCAATACCAAAACCACACCATAACTACTCAATACCACAACTACACCACAACTACTCAATACCACACCACAACTACTCAATACCACAACCACACCATAACTACTCAACACCACAACCACACCATAACAACTCAATACCAAAACCACACCATAACTTCTCAATACCACAACCACACCACAACTACTCAACACCACAACCACATTACAACCACTCAATACCACAACCACACCATAACTACTCAATACCACAACCACACCACAACTACTCCATACCACAACTTCTCAATACCACAACTACACCACAACTACTCCATACCACAACTACTCAATACCACAACCACACCATAACTACTCAATACCACAACCACACCATAACTACTCAATACCACAACTACACCACAACCACTCAATACCACAACCACACCATAACTACTCAATACCACAACCACACCACAACTACTCCATACCACAACCACTCAATACCACAACCACACCATAACCACTCAATACCACAACCACACCATAACAACTCAATACCACAACCACACCACAACCACACCACAACTACTCAATACCACAACCACACCACAACTACTCAATACCACAACCACACCACAACTACTCTATACCACAACTACTCAATACCACAACTACACCACAACTACTCCATACCACAACTACTCAATAGCACAACCACACCATAACTACTCAATACCACAACCACACCACCACTACTAAATACCACAACCACACCACAACTACTCAATACCACAACCACACCACAACCACTCAATACCACAACCACACCATAACTTCTCAATACCACAACTACACCACAAATACTCAATACCACAACCACACCATAACTACAACATAACTACTCAATACCATAACCACACCATAACCACTCAATACCACAACCACACCACAACTACTCAATACCACACCACAACCACTCAATCCCACTAACACACCAACACCACTCAATTCCACAACCACACCACAACTACTCAATATCACAACCACACCACAACCACTCAATACCACAACATCACCATAACTACTCAATACCACAACCACACCACAACCACTTAATACCACAACCACACCATAACTACTCAATTTCACAACCACACCATAACTACTCAATACCACAACCACACCATTACTATTCAATACCATAACCACACCATAACTACTCAATACCACAACTACACCACAACTACACCACAGCTACTCAATACCCCAACCATACCACAACCACACCATAACTACTCAATACCACAACCACACCTCAACTACAACATAACTACTCAATACCACAACCAACCCATAACTACAACATAACTACTAAACACCATAACCACACCATAACTACTCAATACCACAACCACACCACAACTACTCAATACCACACCACAACTACTCAATACCACAACCACACCATAACTTCTCAATACCACAACCACACCACAACTACTCAATACCACTCCACAACTACTCAACACCAAAACCACACCACAACCACTCAATACCACAACCACACCATAACTACTTAACACCACAACTACACCACAAATACTCAATACCACAACCACACCACAACTACTCAATACCACAAACACACCACAACTACTCAATGTCACAACCACACCACAACCACTCAATACCACAACAACACCATAACTTCTCAATTCCACAACCACACCATAACTACTCAATACCACAACCACACCATAACTACTCAATACCACACCACAACTACTCAATACCACACCATAACTACTCAATACCACAACCACACCATAACTACTCAATACCACAACTACACCATAACTACTACATACTACAACCACACCACAACCACTCAATACCACAACCACACCATAACTACTCAATACGACAACCACACCACAACTACTCAATACCACAACCACACCACAACTACTCAATACCACAACCAAACCACAACTACTCAATACCACAACTACACCATAACTACTCAATACCACAACCACACCATAACTACAACATACCTACTCAACACCATAACCACACCATAACTACTGAATACCACAACCACACCACAACTACTCAATACCATACCATAACTACTCAATACCACAACCACACCATTACTACTCAATCCCATTACTGCACCACAAATACTCCATACCACAACTACTCAATACCACAACTACACCACAACTACTCGATACCACAACCACACCATAACTACTCAATACCACAACTACACCACAACTACTCAATACCCCAACCACACCACAACTACTCAATACCACAACCACACCACAAATCAAATCAAATCAAATGTATTTATATAGCCCTTCGTACATCAGCTGATATCTCAAAGTGCTGTACAGAAACCCAGCCTAAAACCCCAAACAGCAAGCAATGCAGGTGTAGAAGCACGGTGGCTAGGAAAAACTCCCTAGAAAGGCCAAAACCTAGGAAGAAACCTAGAGAGGAACCTGGCTATGTGGGGTGGCCAGTCCTCTTCTGGCTGTGCCGGGTGGAGATTATAACAGAACATGGCCAAGATGTTCAAATGTTCATAAATGACCAGCATGGTCGAATAATAATAAGGCAGAACATTTGAAACTGGAGCAGCAGCACGGTCAGTTGGACTGGGGACAGCAAGGAGTCATCATGTCAGGTAGTCCTGGGGTATGGTCCTAGGGCTCAGGTCAGTTGAAACTGGAGCAGCAGCACGACCAGGTGGACTGGGGACAGCAAGGAGTCATCATGTCAGGTAGTCCTGGGGCATGGTCCTAGGGCTCAGGTCCTCTGAGAGAGAGAAAGAAAGAGAGAAGGAGAGAATTAGAGAACGCACACTTAGATTCACAAAGGACACCGAATAGGACAGGAGAAGTACTCCAGATATAACAAACTGACCCTAGCCCCCCGACACATAAACTACTGCAGCATAAATACTGGAGGCTGAGACAGGAGGGATCAGGAGACACAACCACTCAATACCACGACTACACCACATCTACTCAATACCACAACCACACCATAACTACTCAATACCACAACCACACCATAACTACTCAATACCACAACCACACCATAACTACTCAATACCACAACCACACCATAACTACTCAATACCACAACCACACCACAACTACTCAATACCACAACCACACCGTTACTACTCAATACCACAACCACACCACAACCACACCACATCTACTCAATACCAAAACCACACCACAACTACTCAATACCACAACCACAACTACTCAATACCACAACCACACCACAACTACTACATACTACAACCACACCACAACCACTCAATACCACAACCACACCATAACTACTCAATACGACAACCACACCACAACCACACCACATCTACTCAATACCACAACCACACCACAACTACTCAATACCACAACCACAACTACTCAATACCACAACCACACCACAACTATTCAATACCACAACTACACCGCAACTACTCAATACCACAACCACACCACAACTACTCAATACCACACCATAACTACTCAATACCACAACTACACCACAACTACTACATACTACAACCACACCACAACCACTCAATACCACAACCACACCATAACTACTCAATACAACAACCACACCACAACCACACCACAACCACTCAATGCCACAACCACACCACAACTACTCAATACCACAACTACACCACAACTACTCAATACCACAACCACACAACAACTACTCAATACCACAACCACACCACAACTACTCAATACCACAACTACACCACAACAACTCAATACCACAACCACACCACAACCACTCAGTACCACAACCACACCATATCTACTCAATACCAAAACCATACCATAACTACTCAATACCACAACAACACCATAACTACTCAATACCACAACCACACCATAACTACTCAATACCACAACCACACCATAACTACAACATAACTACTCAACACCATAACCACACCATAACTACTCAATACCACAACCACACCACAACTACTCAATACCACACCATAACTACTCAATACCACAACCACACCATAACTACTCAATCCCATTACTGCACCACAAATACTCCATACCACAACTACTCAATACCACAACTACACCACATCTACTCGATACCACAACCACACCACAACCACTCAATACCACATCCACATCATAACTACTCAATACCACAACCACACCATAACTACTCAATACAACAACCACACCATAACTACTCAATACCAGAACCAGACCATAACTACAACATAACTACTCAACAACATAACCACACCATAACTACTCAATACCACAACCACTACACAACTACTCAATACCACACCACAACTACTCAATACCACAACCACACCACAACCACTCAATACCACAACCACACCATAACTACTCAATACCACAACTACTCTATACCACAACCACACCACAACCACACCAACTACTCAACACCACAACCACAACACAAGCACTCAATACAACAACCACACCATAACTACTCAATACCACAACCACACCATAACCACTCAATACCACAACCACATCAGAACCACACCACAACCACACCATAACTACTCAATACCAAAACCACACCATAACTACTCAATACCACAACCACACCATAACTACTCAATACCACAACTACATCACAACTACTCAATACCACAACCACACCACAACCACTAAATTCCACAAATACACCACAACTACTGAATACCACAACCACACCAAAACCACTCAATACCACAACCACACCATAACTACTCAATACCACAACCACACCATAACTACTCAATACCACAACTACACCATAACTACTCAATACCACACCACAACTACTCAATACCACAACCACACCATAACTACTCAATACCACAACCACACCATAACTACACCACAACCACACCACAACTACTCAATACCACAACCACACCACAGCTACTCAATACCACAACCACATCACAACTACTCAATACCACAACCACACCACAACCACTAAATTCCACAACTACACCACAACTACTGAATACCACAACCACACCAAAACCACTCAATACCACAACCACACCATACCTACTCAATACCACAACCACACCATAACTACTCAATACCACAACTACACCATAACTACTCAATACCACACCACAACTACTCAATACCACAACCACACCACAACCACTCAATACCACAACCACACTATAACTACTCAATACCACAACCACACCATAACTACTCAATACCACAACCACACCATAACTACACCACAACCACACCACAACTACTCAATACCACAACCACACCACAGCTACTCAATACCACAACCACATCACAACTACTCAATACCACAACCACACCACAACCACTCAATACCACAACCACACCATAACTACTCAATACCACACCATAACTACTCAATACCACAACTACACCACAACTACTCAATACCACAACCACACCACAACTACTCAATACCACACCATAACTACTCAATACCACAACCACACCACAACTACTCAATCCCATTACTGCACCACAAATACTCCATACCACAACTACTCAATACCACAACCACACCACAACCACTCAATACCACATCCACATCATAACTACTCAATACCACAACCACACCATAACTACTCAATACAACAACCACACCATAACTACTCAATACCAGAACCAGACCATAACTACAACATAACTACTCAACACCATAACCACACCATAACTACTCAATACCACAACCACACCACAACCACACCACAACCACTCAATACCACAACTACACCACATCTACTCAATACCACAACCACACCATAACTACTCAATACAACAACCACATCATAACTACTCAATACCAGAACCAGACCATAACTACAACATAACTACTCAACACCATAATCACACCATAACTACTCAATACCACAACCACACCACAACTACTCAATACCACACCACAACTACTCAATACCACTACCACACCACAACCACTCAATACCACAACCACACCATAACTACTCAATACCACAACCACACCATAACTACTCAATACCACAACTATACCACAACTACTCAATACCACAACCACACCACAACCACACCAACTACTCAACACCACAACCACAACACAAGCACTCAATACAACAACCACACCATAACTACTCAATACCACAACCACACCATAACTACTCAATACCACAACCACATCAGAACCACACCACAACCACACCATAACTACTCAATACCAAAACCACACCATAACTCTACACCACAACTACTGAATACCACAACCACACCAAAACCACTCAATATCGCAACCACACCATAACTACTCAATACCACACCTACACCATAACTACTCAATACCACAACCACACCAGAACTACTCAATACCACAACCACACCATAACTACACCACAACCACACCACAACTACTCAATACCACAACCACACCACAACCACACCATAACTACTCAATACCACACCATAACTACTCAATACCACAACTACACCACAAATACTCAATACCACAACCACACCACAGCTACTCAATACCTCAACTACACCACAACTACTCAATACCACAACCACACCACAACCACTCAATACCACAACCACACCATAACTACTCAATACGACAACCACACCACAACCACACCACAACTACTCAATACCACAACTACACTGTTTCTTGGGCTCAGTGCTAGTGAATGACACTCAACCTGTCTTCATCATAAGGGAGGTTTCTGAGTCAAAGGTGAACAAGGTGATTAGCTCACTAAAGAACTCTAAAGCCAAAGCTGTGTTTGGGATGGACTCTACCTTTCTTAAAAACTACAAAGAGTCACTCATTGGCCCCATTACTAAGGTCACCAACACATCTATTGGTCTCGGTGTGTTTCCAAGGGTATGGAAGTCGGCCATAATAACGGCCATCTTTAAATCAGGCGACCCTGCTGACGTGAGTAACTACAGGCCCATTAGTATACTACCTGTGGTGTCAAAGGTTGTTGAAAAGTGTGTAGCAGAACAACTGATTGCCCACCTCAACAACAGCCCCTTCACATTACACTCCATGCAGTTTGGCTTCAGAGCGAAACACTCCACAGAAACGGCCAACTGCTTTCTTCTGGAAAATGTGAAGTCCAAGATGGACAAAGGGGGTGCTGTTGGGGCTGTGTTTTTGGACCTAAGGAAGGCTTTTGATACTGTTAACCATGAGATTCTCATCACAAAATTGTCCAAGTTCAACTTTTCCCCTGATGCCTTGAGATGGATGAAATCATACCTTGAAGGCAGAACTCAGTGTGTCAGAGTGAGCAATGAGCTGTCGCCCACTCGTAGCTATGATGTGGGCGTGCCCCAAGGGTCAATACTGGGGCCCCTCCTGTTCAGCCTGTACATTAATGATCTGCCTTCTGTCTGTACTGGGTCTGAAGTTCAAATGTATGCAGATGATACAGTGATATATGTGCATGCAAAGAGCAAACAACAAGCTGCACAAGAACTCACTACTGTAATGGTCCAGGTTACAAAGTGGCTCAGTGACTCGTGTTTGCATCTCAACGTGAAAAAAACTGTTTGCATGTTCTTCACAAAGAGGGCAACAGATGCTACTGAGCCAGATGCCTATGTGTCAGGGGAGAAGCTCCAGGTGGTATCCGATTTTAAGTACCTTGGCATCATACTTGATTCCAACCTCTCTTTTAAAAAGCATGTGAAAAAGGTAATTCAAATAACCAAATTAACCAACCTAGCTAATTTCCGATTTATACGAAATTGTTTGACTACAGAGGTAGCAAAACTGTACTTCAAATCTATGATACTCCCCCACTTAACATACTGCTTGACTAGTTGGGCCCAAGCTTGCTGTACAACATTAAAACCTATTCAGTCTGTCTACAAACAGGCTCTCAAAGTGCTTGATAGGAAGCCTAATAGCCATCATCATTGTCACATCCTTAGAAAGCATGAGCTCTTGAGTTGGGAAAATCTTGTGCAATACACTGACACATGTCTTGTATTCAAGATCCTTAATGGCCTGGCTCCCCCTCCACTCAATATTTTTGTTAAACAGAAAATCCAGACATATGGCAGAAGATCCACAAGGTCTGCCATGAGAGGTGACTGTATAGTTCCCCTAAGGAAAAGCACCTTTAGTAAATCTGCATTCTCTGTGAGAGCTTCGCATGTCTGGAATACACTGCCATCAGACACACATAACTGCACCACATATCACACTTTCACAAAATGCTTGAAGACATGGCTAAAGGTCAATCAGATTTGTGAACATGGTCCCTAGCTGTGTGTTGCCGCTTTCCATGTTGTCTGTTGTCTGTAGCTTGTGAGGTGTGGAAACACTTTGTTACTTTTATGAATTTTGTCTTGCTGCTTTTTGTTTTATGTTGCTCTGTCTGTATGCTATGTCTTGCTTGTCCTATGTTGCTATGTCTTGCTTGTTCTATGTTGCTATTGTCTATATTGTAATTGTTTTTAATAACCTGCCCAGGGACTGCGGTTGAAAATTAGCCGACTGGCTAAAACCGGCACTTTTACTGAAACGTTGATTAATGTGCACTGTCCCTGTAAAAAAATAAAATAAACAAATAAATAAACAAAACAAACAACTAAATACCACAACCACACCACAACCACTCAGTACCACAACCACACCATATCTACTCAATACCAACACCATACCATAACTACTCAATACCACAACAACAACATAACTACTCAATACCACAACCACACCATAACAACTCAATACCACAACCACACCATAACTACTGAATACCACAACCACACCACAACTACTCAATACCACACCATAACTACTCAATACCACAACCACACCATAACTACTCAATCCCATTACTGCACCACAAATACTCAATACCACAACCACACCACAACTACTCAATACCACAACCACACCATAACTACTCAATACCACAACCACACCATAACTACTCAATACCACAACCACACCATAACTACTCAATACCACAACCACACCATAACTACTCAATACCACAACCACACCACAACAACTCAATACCACAACCACACCACAACCACACCATAACTACTCAATACCACAACTATACCACACCTACTCAATACCACAACCACACCAACTACTCAACACCACAACCACAACACAATCACTCAATACAACAACCACACCATAACTACTCAATACCACAACCACACCATAACTACTCAATACCACAACCACATCAGAACCACACCACAACCACACCATAACTACTCAATACCACAACCACACCATAGCTACTCAATACCACAACCACACCATAACTACTCAATACCACAACCACACCAAAACCACACCACAACCACTAAATTCCACAACTACACCACAACTACTGAATACCACAACCACACCACAACCACTCAATACCACAACCACACCATATCTACTCAATACCACAACTACACCACAACTACTCAATACCACACCACAACTACTCAATACCACAAACACACCACAGCTACACCACAACTACTCAATACAACAACCACACCACAGCTACTCAATACCACAACCACACCACAACCACACCACAACCACTAAATTCCACAACTACACCACAACTACTGAATACCACAACCACACCACAACCACTCAATACCACAACCACACCATAACTACTCAATACCACAACCACACCATAACTACTCAATACCACAACTACACCACAACTACTCAATACCACACCACAACTACTCAATACCACAACCACACCACAACTACACCACAACTACACCACAACTACTCAATACCACAACCACACCACAGCTACTCAATACCACAACCACACCACAACTACTCAATACCACAACCACACCACAACCACACCACAACTACAACATAACTACTCAATACCACAACCACACCATAACTATTCAATACCACAACCACACCATAACTACACCACATCTACTCAATACCACAACCACACCACAACCACACCACAGCTATTCAATACCACACCATAACTACTCAATACCACAACCACATCAGAACCACACCACAACCACACCATAACTACAGCATAACTACTCAATACCACAACCACACCCACTCAATACCACAACCACACCATAACTACTCAATACCACAACCACACCACAACCACTCAATACCACAACCACACCATAACTACTCAATACCACAACCACATCAGAACCACACCACAACCACACCATAACTACACCATAACTACTCAGTACCACAACCACAACACAACCACACCACAACCACACCATAACTACAGCATAACTACTCAATACCACAACCACACCATAACTACTCAATACCACAACCACACCACAACCACACCACAGCTACTCAATACCACAACCACACCACAACTACTCAATACCACAACCACACCACAACCACACCACAGCTACTCAATACCACAACCACACAACTACTCAATACCACAACCACACCACACCCACTCAATACCACAACCACACCATAACTACTCAAAACCACAACCACACCATAACTACTCAAATCCACAACCACACCATAACTACTCAATACCACAACCACACCATAACTACACCACAACTACACCACAACTACTCAATACCACAACCACACCACAACTACACCACAACCACTCAATACCACAACCACACCATAACTGCACCGTCCCCAAAATAAGGACAATCAAATGAATCCAACACACCACACCCACAATTATAACTACACTAGACTAGTTATGGTACATCCACAACACAACCACAAGAGCTTGCATACAGAATTCAACAAACGTCCCCCAAACCAACCAAAATATTTTATTATGCGTGCTTGTCCCTGCAGGAGAGCCCTTTATTGTTTTTAGGTAGAATCATTTCTGCAATGTGTAGAGCACAGAGTTTAACTATTTTCCTCTCCCCTTCCCTCCCCTTCCAGTACATCAGAGTGTCCCATGACTCTAAGCCAGACAATCTCCTCCAACTGATGGTGAAAGACTGGCAGCTGGAACTCCCCAACCTGCTCATCTCCATTCACGGAGGGCTGCAGAACTTTGACCTGCAGCCCAAACTCAAACAGGTGTTAGGGAAGGGACTCATCAAGGCTGCAGTCACCACCGGAGCATGGATCTTCACTGGTGGAGTCAGCACTGGTGGGTACCTGCCTTAGCATGATGAACTACATTACCCATAATGCTCTGAACAAGCTACCCTGACCCTTAACATTGGAGACTCACTTTATAGTTCAGAACAGGAATACCATTGAGAGAATGAGGCCCAGATTCAATTCAACACAGATTCAACATGATTAACAACCTGAGCAAAGTGATAGATATAGGCCACATCCCATATATTCACAGAAATCAAGTTCGCTGTAAACTCTGAAGTCGGCTCAAACAGAAATCACCTTTTAAAGGCATTTACCGTGCACAGGTCTCTTGAATCCTGGCCTGCTGCTTAAATATCACTCACATCAAATCTTCCCATGGTGATGCACATGATATTAATTCAGCCATGTCGGAAGGGAAACATGGATTACACATGTCAGAGGTCAGATAGTACTAAAGATCGTGTGTTCGATCTGTATATTCATCTACAGTAGTGTAGGTCAGGTTTTGTATTTATTTTCTTTATTTCACCTTTATTTAACCAGGTAGGCTAGTTGTTCTCATTTGCAACTGCGACCAGGCCAAGATAAAGCATAGCAATTCGACACATACAACAACACATGGAAATAAAGCCACTTTAACTATGCCACTTTGTTTACATACTCATCTCATATGTATATACTGTACTCGATACCATCTACTGTATCTTGCCTATGCTGCTCTGTACAATCACTCATTCATATATCCTTATGTACATATTCTTTATCCCCTTACACTGTGTACAAGACAGTAGTTTTGGAATTGTTAGTTAGATTACTTGTTGGTTATTACTGCATTGTCGGAACTAGAAGCACAAGCATTTCGCTACACTCGCATTAACATCTGCTAACCATGTGTATGTGACAAATAAAATTTGATTTGATTTGATTTGATTTGGAATAAACAAAACACAGTCAATAATACAGTAGAACAAAAGAAAACAGTCTATATACAGTGAGTGCAAATGAGGTAAGATAAGGGAGTTAAGGCAATAAATAGGCCATCGTGGTGAAGTAATTACAATAGAGCATTTAAACACTGGAATGGTAGATGTGCAGAAAATGAATGTGCAAGTAGAGATACTGGGGTGCAAAGGAGCAAGCTAAATAAATAAATACAGTATGGGGATGAGGTATGTAGATAGATGGGCTGTTTACAGATGGGCTATGTACAGGTGCAGTGATCTGTGAGCTGCTCTGAGAGCTGGTGCTTAAAGCTAGTGAGGGAGATATGAGTCTCCAGTTTCAGTGATTTTTGCCGTTCGTTCCAGTCATTGGCAGCAGAGAACTGGAAGGGAAGACGACCAAAGGAGGAGTTGGCTTTGGGGGTACATCAGTGAGATATACCTGCTGGAGCGCGTGCTACGAGTGGGAGCTGCTATGGTGACCAGTGTGCTGAGATAAGGCGGGGCTTTACCTAGCAGAGACTTGTAGATGACCTGGAGCCAGTGGGTTTGGCGAATAATATGAAGTGAGGGCCAACCAACGAGAGCGTACAGGTCGCAATGGTGGGTAGTGTATGGGGCTTTGGTGACAAAACGGATGGCACTGTGATAGACTACATCCAGTTTGCTGAGTAGAGTTTTGGAGGCAATTTTATAGATGACATCACCGAAGTCGAGGATCGGTAGGATAGTCAGTTTTACGAGGGTATGTTTGGCAGCATGAGTAAAGGATGCTTTGTTACGATATATGAAGCCAATTCTAGGTTTAATTTTGGATTGGAGATGCTTAAAGTGAGTCTGGAAGGAGAGTTTACAGTCTAACCTGACACCTAGGTATTTGTAGTTGTGTTTTCTAAGTCAGAGCCGTCCAGAGTAGTGATGCTAGATGGGTGTGCAGGTGCGGGCAGCGATCGGTTGAATAGCATGCATTTTGTTTTACTTGCGTTGAAGAGCAGTTGGAGGCTACGGAAGGAGAGTTGTATGGCATTGAAGCTCGTCTGGAGGTTAGTTAAAACCTCTTTGGGCTGCAATCCCGTTAACGTGATGATATGACAACAGCCAGTGAAATTGCAGGGCGCCAAATTCAAAACAACAGAAATCTCATAATTAAAATTCCTCAAACAAACATGTATTTTATACCGTTTTAAAGGTAGTCTTGTTGTTATTCCCACCACAGTGTCCGATTTCAAATATGCTTTTCAGCGAAAGCACCACAAACGATTATGTTAGGTCACCACCAAACCACAATAAAAACAGCCATTTTCCCAGCCAAAGAGAGGAGTCACAAAAAGCACAAATAGAGATAAAATTAATCACTGACCTTTGATGATCTTGATCAGATGACACTCAAGGGACTTCATGTTACACAATACATGTATGTTTTGTTTGATAAAGTTAATATTTATATCAACAAATCTGAGTTTACATTGGCGCGTTACATTCACTAGTTTCAAAAACAGCCAGTGATTTTGCATAGCCACATCGATTCAACAGATACTCTTCATAAATGTAGATGATAATACAAGTTCTACACATGGAATTATAGATATACCTGTCCTTAATGCATCCGCTGTGTCAGATTTTACGGAAAAAGCAAAACATTCAAAAATCTGAACAATCAAGTCAAATTAGCCACGATGTTAGCCACGATGTTAGCCACGATGTTGTAGTCAACATAAACCATAAATTACATGCTAAATATTCCCTTACCTTTGATCCTCATCAGAATGCACTCCCAGAAATCCCAGGTCCACAATAAATTATTGATTTCTTCGATAATGTCCGTTATTTGTGTCCAATTAGCTACTTTTGTTAGTGCGTTTGGTACATCTATCCAAACGCTGGTGCTGGTCGACCATTTTTTCGGACAAAATCTTCAAAAAGTTATATTACAGGTCGAAGAAACATTTCAAACTAAGTACAGAATCAATCATTAGGATGTTTTTATAATAAATCTTCAATAATGTTCCAGCCAGAGAATTCCTTTGTGTCTTGAGGAGGAATGCGTGTGGAATGCGTGTGACCAGGAAATGGCTGACTGCCATGGCTCATTCTGCTCTTATTCAGTCCCACAACACAGTAGAAGCCTCATTCAAACAGACAGTTGTATAGACGGTTGACATCTAGTGGAAGCTCTAGGAAGTGAATCTTCATTCATATCGCAATGGGATTTCAATTGGGAATGGTTTGAAAATATACCAACCTCAGATTTCTCACTTCCTGTTTGGATTTCTTCTCAGGTTTTTGTCTGCCATATGAGTTATGTTATACTCACAGACATCATTCAAGCAGTTTCCGAAACGGCAGTGTGTTCTTTCCAATAGTAATAATAATATGCATATATTAGCAACTGAGACTGAGGAGCAGGCCGTTTACTCTGGGCACCTTTGGGCATCTTTCATCCGAGCTACTCAATAGTGCCCCTGCAGCCATTTAACACAGTGTCCAAAGAAGGGACAGATGTACACAGAATGGTGTCATCTGCGTAGAGGTGGATCAGAGAATCACCAGCAGCAAGACTGACATAATTGATGTATACAGAGGTTACATACATCTACTGTAGTATAGTGTAGGTCATGGTACAGTATGTGTATGTGTGTTCAGATAATTACTCTGCATGGTCCGTTTGAGACAGTAGTACAGTACATGTGGCACCTCAAAGTGTGAATAAGATCATGGCCAGAGCCATGTGTTTGTAGTATAGTTGAGGTTTATGATGATCTCTCTAAAGCAGCCTTTCTGGGCCACGACGAGTCAGATGACATTTATAATTATTTATTAATTGCTGGAATTGAGTTTGACCAAGTGCAACGGCGCTCTCTGTTCAGTGCTCTCTGTGTTCAGTGCTCTCTGTGTTCAGTGCTCTCTGTGTTCAGTGCGCTCTGTGTTCAGTGCGCTCTGTGTTCAGTGCTCTCTGTGTTCAGTGCGCTCTGTGTTCAGAGCGCTCTGTGTTCAGTGCTCTCTGTGTTCAGTGCGCTCTGTGTTCAGTGATCTCTGTACAGCTGCGCTATTGGGTGGAAGATGCAAATGTACTTCATGTTTTGCAGGATATTTTTTTATGCAGTTTTCTTGAAGATCACTCCACGACCCACACTCTGCAGGGCTGTTTTTCAGCAGCAGATCACTCCACGACCCAAACTCTGCAGGGCTGTTTTTCAGCAGCAGATCACTCCACGACCCACACTCTGCTGGGCTGTATTTCAGCAGCAGATCACTCCACGACCCACACACTGCAGGGCTGTTGTTTAGCAGCAGATCACTCCACGACCTACGCTCTGCAGGGCTGCTGTTTAGCATCAGATCACTACACGACCCACACTCTGCAGGGCTGTTGTTTAGCAGCAGATCACTACACGACCTATGCTCTGCAGGGCTGCTGTTTAGCAGCAGATCACTCCACGACCTACGCTCTGCAGGGCTGCTGTTTAGCAGCAGATCACTCCACGACCCACACTCTGCAGGGCTGTTGTTTTGCAGCAGATCACTACACGACCTACGCTCTGCAGGGCTGCTGTTTAGCAGCAGATCACTCCACGACCCACACTCTGCAGGGCTGCTGTTTAGCAGCAGATCACTCCACGACCCACACACTGCAGGGTTGTTGTTTAGCAGCAGATCACTCCACGACCCACACTCTGCAGGGCTGCTGTTTAGCAGCAGATCACTCCACGACCCACACACTGAAGGGCTGCTGTTCAGCAGCAGCATTGATGCTGTCAGCTACTGGCTTGTAATTCCCACTTGCCATCACTAACAGCTGTCATCGAATGGACTCAAGCTAGCCATAAGTTCTGACTGAGATTAATTGTGATGAAACGCAAATACAGCAATGTGTTTCTCTTTCTTGGTTTAATACACACTCTGCAGGGCTGCTGTTTAGCAGCAGATCACTCCACGACCAACACTCTGCAGGGCTGCTGTTTAGCAGCAGATCACTCCACGACCAACACTCTGCAGGGCTGCTGTTTAGCAGCAGATCACTCCACGACCAACACTCTGCAGGACTGCTGTTCAGCAGCAGATCACTCCACGACCAACACTCTGCAGGGCTGCTGTTTAGCAGCAGATCACTCCACGACCAACACTCTGCAGGACTGCTGTTTAGCAGCAGACCACTCCACGACTAACACTCTGCAGGACTGCTGTTTAGCAGCAGATCACTCCACGACCTACGCTCTGCAGGGCTGCTGTTTAGCAGCAGATCACTCCACGACCAACACTCTGCAGGGCTGCTGTATAGCAGCAGATCACTCCACGACCAGCACTCTGCTGGGCTGTATTTCAGCAGCAGATCACTCCACGACCCACACACTGCAGGGCTGTTGTTTAGCAGCAGATCACTCCACGACCTACGCTCTGCAGGGCTGCTGTTTAGCATCAGATCACTACACGACCCACACTCTGCAGGGCTGTTGTTTAGCAGCAGATCACTACACGACCTATGCTCTGCAGGGCTGCTGTTTAGCAGCAGATCACTCCACGACCTACGCTCTGCAGGGCTGCTGTTTAGCAGCAGATCACTCCACGACCCACACTCTGCAGGGCTGTTGTTTAGCAGCAGATCACTACACGACCTACGCTCTGCAGGGCTGCTGTTTAGCAGCAGATCACTCCACGACCCACACTCTGCAGGGCTGCTGTTTAGCAGCAGATCACTCCACGACCCACACACTGCAGGGTTGTTGTTTAGCAGCAGATCACTCCACGACCCACACTCTGCAGGGCTGCTGTTTAGCAGCAGATCACTCCACGACCCACACACTGAAGGGCTGCTGTTCAGCAGCAGCATTGATGCTGTCAGCTACTGGCTTGTAATTCCCACTTGCCATCACTCACAGCTGTCATCGAATGGACTCAAGCTAGCCATAAGTTCTGACTGAGATTAATTGTGATGAAACGCAAATACAGCAATGTGTTTCTCTTTCTTGGTTTAATACACACTCTGCAGGGCTGCTGTTTAGCAGCAGATCACTCCACGACCAACACTCTGCAGGGCTGCTGTTTAGCAGCAGATCACTCCACGACCAACACTCTGCAGGACTGCTGTTCAGCAGCAGATCACTCCACGACCAACACTCTGCAGGGCTGCTGTTTAGCAGCAGATCACTCCACGACCAACACTCTGCAGGACTGCTGTTTAGCAGCAGATCACTCCACGACTAACACTCTGCAGGACTGCTGTTTAGCAGCAGATCACTCCACGACCTACGCTCTGCAGGGCTGCTGTTTAGCAGCAGATCACTCCACGACCAACACTCTGCAGGGCTGCTGTATAGCAGCAGATCACTCCACGACCAGCACTCTGCAGGGCTGCTGTTTAGCAGCAGATCACTCCACGACCTACGCTCTGCAGGGCTGCTGTTTAGCAGCAGATCACTCCACGACCAACACTCTGCAGGGCTGCTGTTTAGCAGCAGATCACTCCACGACCCACACTCTGCAGGGCTGCTGTTTAGCAGCAGATCACTCCACGACCAACACTCTGCAGGGCTGCTGTTTAGCAGCAGATCACCCCACGACCAACACTCTGCAGGACTGCTGTTTAGCAGCAGATCACTCCACGACCAACACTCTGCAGGGCTGCTGTTTAGCAGCAGATCACCCCACGACCAACACTCTGCAGGACTGCTGTTTAGCAGCAGATCACTCCACGACCAACACTCTGCAGGACTGCTGTTTAGCAGCAGATCACTCCACGACCAACACTCTGCAGGGCTGCTGTTTAGCAGCAGATCACTCCACGACCAACACTCTGCAGGGCTGCTGTTTAGCAGCAGATCACTCCACGACCCACACTCTGCAGGGCTGCTGTTTAGCAGCAGATCACTCCACGACCAACACTCTGCAGGGCTGCTGTTTAGCAGCAGATCACTCCACGACCTACACTCTGCAGGACTGCTGTTTAGCAGCAGATCACTCCACGACGCAACACTCTGCAGGACTGCTGTTTAGCAGCAGATCACTCCACGACCCACACACTGCAGGGTTGTTGTTTAGCAGCAGATCACTCCACGACCCACACTCTGCAGGGCTGCTGTTTAGCAGCAGATCACTCCACGACCCACACACTGAAGGGCTGCTGTTCAGCAGCAGCATTGATGCTGTCAGCTACTGGCTTGTAATTCCCACTTGCCATCACTCACAGCTGTCATCGAATGGACTCAAGCTAGCCATAAGTTCTGACTGAGATTAATTGTGATGAAACGCAAATACAGCAATGTGTTTCTCTTTCTTGGTTTAATACACACTCTGCAGGGCTGCTGTTTAGCAGCAGATCACTCCACGACCAACACTCTGCAGGGCTGCTGTTTAGCAGCAGATCACTCCACGACCAACACTCTGCAGGACTGCTGTTCAGCAGCAGATCACTCCACGACCAACACTCTGCAGGGCTGCTGTTTAGCAGCAGATCACTCCACGACCAACACTCTGCAGGACTGCTGTTTAGCAGCAGACCACTCCACGACTAACACTCTGCAGGACTGCTGTTTAGCAGCAGATCACTCCACGACCTACGCTCTGCAGGGCTGCTGTTTAGCAGCAGATCACTCCACGACCAACACTCTGCAGGGCTGCTGTATAGCAGCAGATCACTCCACGACCAGCACTCTGCTGGGCTGTATTTCAGCAGCAGATCACTCCACGACCCACACACTGCAGGGCTGTTGTTTAGCAGCAGATCACTCCACGACCTACGCTCTGCAGGGCTGCTGTTTAGCATCAGATCACTACACGACCCACACTCTGCAGGGCTGTTGTTTAGCAGCAGATCACTACACGACCTATGCTCTGCAGGGCTGCTGTTTAGCAGCAGATCACTCCACGACCTACGCTCTGCAGGGCTGCTGTTTAGCAGCAGATCACTCCACGACCCACACTCTGCAGGGCTGTTGTTTAGCAGCAGATCACTACACGACCTACGCTCTGCAGGGCTGCTGTTTAGCAGCAGATCACTCCACGACCCACACTCTGCAGGGCTGCTGTTTAGCAGCAGATCACTCCACGACCCACACACTGCAGGGTTGTTGTTTAGCAGCAGATCACTCCACGACCCACACTCTGCAGGGCTGCTGTTTAGCAGCAGATCACTCCACGACCCACACACTGAAGGGCTGCTGTTCAGCAGCAGCATTGATGCTGTCAGCTACTGGCTTGTAATTCCCACTTGCCATCACTCACAGCTGTCATCGAATGGACTCAAGCTAGCCATAAGTTCTGACTGAGATTAATTGTGATGAAACGCAAATACAGCAATGTGTTTCTCTTTCTTGGTTTAATACACACTCTGCAGGGCTGCTGTTTAGCAGCAGATCACTCCACGACCAACACTCTGCAGGGCTGCTGTTTAGCAGCAGATCACTCCACGACCAACACTCTGCAGGACTGCTGTTCAGCAGCAGATCACTCCACAACCAACACTCTGCAGGGCTGCTGTTTAGCAGCAGATCACTCCACGACCAACACTCTGCAGGACTGCTGTTTAGCAGCAGATCACTCCACGACTAACACTCTGCAGGACTGCTGTTTAGCAGCAGATCACTCCACGACCTACGCTCTGCAGGGCTGCTGTTTAGCAGCAGATCACTCCACGACCAACACTCTGCAGGGCTGCTGTATAGCAGCAGATCACTCCACGACCATCACTCTGCAGGGCTGCTGTTTAGCAGCAGATCACTCCACGACCTACGCTCTGCAGGGCTGCTGTTTAGCAGCAGATCACTCCACGACCAACACTCTGCAGGGCTGCTGTTTAGCAGCAGATCACTCCACGACCCACACTCTGCAGGGCTGCTGTTTAGCAGCAGATCACTCCACGACCAACACTCTGCAGGGCTGCTGTTTAGCAGCAGATCACCCCACGACCAACACTCTGCAGGACTGCTGTTTAGCAGCAGATCACTCCACGACCAACACTCTGCAGGGCTGCTGTTTAGCAGCAGATCACCCCACGACCAACACTCTGCAGGACTGCTGTTTAGCAGCAGATCACTCCACGACCAACACTCTGCAGGACTGCTGTTTAGCAGCAGATCACTCCACGACCAACACTCTGCAGGGCTGCTGTTTAGCAGCAGATCACTCCACGACCAACACTCTGCAGGACTGCTGTTTAGCAGCAGATCACTCCACGACTAACACTCTGCAGGACTGCTGTTTAGCAGCAGATCACTCCACGACCTACGCTCTGCAGGGCTGCTGTTTAGCAGCAGATCACTCCACGACCAGCACACTGCAGGGCTGCTGTTTAGCCGCAGATCACTCCACGACCTACGCTCTGCAGGGCTGCTGTTTAGCAGCAGATCACTCCACGACCAACACTCTGCAGGGCTGCTGTTTAGCAGCAGATCACTCCACGACCCACACTCTGCAGGGCTGCTGTTTAGCAGCAGATCACTCCACGACCAACACTCTGCAGGGCTGCTGTTTAGCAGCAGATCACTCCACGACCTACACTCTGCAAGACTGCTGTTTAGCAGCAGATCACCCCACGACGAACACTCTGCAGGACTGCTGTTTAGCAGCAGATCACTCCACGACCTACACTCTGCAGGACTGCTGTTTAGCAGCAGATCACCCCACGACCAACACTCTGCAGGACTGCTGTTTAGCAGCAGATCACTCCACGACCAACACTCTGCAGGACTGCTGTTTAGCAGCAGATCACTCCACGACCTACACTCTGCAGAGCTGCTGTTTAGCAGCAGATCACTTCATTTTTTATCCCTCAACAATCAATATAACACCCAATAATGACAAAGCAAAAACAGGTTTTTAGAAATGTTTGCTAATTCATAAAAAATACCAAATCTGAAATATCACATTTACATGAATATTCAGACCCTTTACTCAGTACTTTGTTGAAGCATCTTTGTCAGTGATTACAGCCTCGTGTCTTCTTGGATACGACACTACAAGTTTGGCACAACTGTATATGTGGAGTTTCTCCCATTCTCCTCTGAGGATCTTCTCAAGCTCTGTCAGGTTGGATGGGGAGCCTTGCTGCACAGCCTTTTTCAGGTCTCTCCAGAGATGTTGATCGTGTTCAAGTCCGGGCTCTGACTGGGCCACTCAAGGACATAGAGAGACCTATCCTGAAGTGATTCCTCCGATGTATTGGCTGTGTGCTTAGGGTTGTTGTCCTGTTCACTGTAAAGTGAACCTTCGACCCAGTCTGAGGTCCTGAGCGCTCTGGAGCAGGTTTTCATCAAGGATCTCTCTGAACTTTGCTTCATTCATATTTGCTTGATCCTGACTAGTCTCCCAGTCCCTACCCCTGAAAACATCCCCACAGCATGATGCTGCCACCACCATGTTTCACCGTAGGGATGGTGTCAGGTTTACTCCAGACATTACGTTTGACATTCAGGACAAAGAGTTCAATTGTGGTTTCATCAGGCCAGACAATCTTGTTTCTCATGGTCTTAGTGTTTAGGTGCCTTTTGGCAAACTCCAAGCAGGCTGTCATGTGCCTTTTACTGAGCAGTGGCTTCCGTCTGGCCACTCTACCATAAAGGCCTGGTTGGTGGAGTGCTGCAGAGATGGTTGTCCTTCTGGAACGTTCTCCCATCTCCAGAGAGGAACTGTAGAGCTCTGTCAGAATGACCATCAGGTTCTTGGTCACCGCCCTCACCAATTTCTCAGTTTTGGTTCATCCTTGTTCATCAAATCAAATCAAATCAAATGTATTTATATAGCCCTTCGTACATCAGCTGAAATCTCAAAGTGCTGTACAGAAACCCAGCCTAAAACCCCAAACAGCAAGCAATGCAGGTGTAGAAGCACGGTGGCTAGGAAAAACTCCCTAGAAAGGCCAAAACCTAGGAGGAAACCTAGAGAGGAACCAGGCTATGTGGGGTGGCCAGTCCTCTTCTGGCTGTGCCGGGTGGAGATTATAACAGAACATGGCCAAGATGTTCAAATGTTCATAAATGACCAGCATGGTCCAATAATAATGAGGCAGAACAGTTGAAACTGGAGCAGCAGCACGGCCAGGTGGACTGGGGACAGCAAGGAGTCATCATGTCAGGTAGTCCTGGTTCATGGTCCTAGGGCTCAGGTCCTCCTTCTGTTTCATTCTTCTGGTTCCTCATTCTGGTTATATCCCCTGGTTCTTCATTCTTCTTCTTATGGCCTATGGGTGTGATCCGTCAGATGAGGGATGTCCTGAAGGACCATTCCTCTAAGTCCATTGTCTCATATAAGTTACCTAGCTTCCTTCTGGTTCATCCACCTTGTTCCATCCCCTGGTTTGTCTTTCTGGTTCATCCATCTAGTTCCTAATTATGGTTAATCCTTCTGGTTCATCCATCTGGTTCCCCCGCCTGGTTCATCCTTCTGGTTCCTCATTCTGGTTCCCATCCCAGGTTTCAACATTCTGGTTCATCCTTCTGGTTCCTCATCCTGGTTCCATCCCAGGTTTCAACATTCTGGTTCATCCTTCTGGTTCCTTATTCTGGTTCCATCCCAGGGTTCATCCTTCTGGTTCATCCTTCTGGTTCATCCTTCTGGTTCCTCATTCTGGTTCCATACCCTGGTGCATCCTCCTGGTTCCTCCTTTTGGTTCATCCTTCTGCTTCCTCATTCAGGTTCATCCTTCTGCTTCCTCATTCAGGTTCATCCTTCTGCTTCCTCATTCGGGTTCATCCTTCTGCTTCCTCACTCTTGGTCATCCTTCTGCTTCCTCATTCAGGTTCATCATTCTGCTTCCTCATTTGGGTTCATCATTCTGCTTCCTCATTCTGGTTCATCCTTCTGGTTATGTCCCCTGGTTCTTAATTGTTGTTCTTCTTCTGTCCTATAGGTGTGATTCGTCACGTGGGGGATGCCCTGAAGGACCACTCCTCTAAGTCCAGAGGGAAGGTATGTGCCATCGGTATCGCTCCCTGGGGCATCATAGAGAACAAGGAGGACCTCATCGGTAGAGATGTAAGTGTTACAAGCCAGTTGCTCAGTCCCCCTCTTAGCACCACAATCAGCCATGAATCATTCACACCTGTGACCATTCACTCCATTACTCCAAGCACCAGTTATCTGTTGTAAAGCATACCCAGGCCTATATCACGAGAGAAAGTGTTTTCCAGTGTGCTGTTTTTGGTATGTGTTCCTCAGTCAGTGATATTGTATTTCTTCTTCCTTCTCACCAGGTAACACGGCCATACCAGACCATGTCCAACCCGCTCTCCAAGCTGTCTGTCCTGAACAACAGCCACTCCCACTTCATCCTGGCCGACAACGGCACTACAGGGAAGTACGGAGCGGAGGTGAAGCTACGCCGCCAGCTGGAAAAACACATCTCACTGCAGAAGATCAACACACGTAAGTCAACCATACAAATCAAATCAAATCAAATGTGTTTATATAGCCCTTCGTACATCAGCTGATATCTCAAAGTGCTGTACAGAAACCCAGCCTAAAACCCCAAACAGCAAGCAATGCAGGTGTAGAAGCACGGTGGCTAGGAAAAACTCCCTAGAAAGGCCAAAACCTAGGAAGAAATCTAGAGAGGAACCAGGCTATGTGTGGTGGCCAGTCCTCTTCTGGCTGTGCCGGGTGGAGATTATAACAGAACATGGCCAAGATGTTCAAATGTTCATAAATGACCAGCATGGTCGAATAATAATAAGGCAGAACAGTTGAAACTGGAGCAGCAGCACGGTCAGGTGGACTGGGGACAGCAAGGAGTCATCATGTCAGGTATTCCTGGGGCATGGTCCTAGGGCTCAGGTCCTCCGAGAGAGAGAAAGAAAGAGAGAATTAGAGAGAGCATATGTGGGATGGCCAGTCCTCTTCTGGATGTGCCGGGTGGAGATTATAACAGAACATGGCCAAGATGTTCAAATGTTCATAAATGACCAGCATGGTCGAATAATAATAAGGCAGAACAGTTGAAACTGGAGCAGCAGCACGGCCAGGTGGACTGGGGACAGCAAGGAGTCATCATGTCAGGTAGTCCTGGGGCATGGTCCTAGGGCTCAGGTCCTCCGAGAGAGAGAAAGAAAGAGAGAAGGAGAGAATTAGAGAACGCACACTTAGATTCACACAGGACACCGAATAGGACAGGAGAAGTACTCCAGATATAACAAACTGACCCTACCCCCCGACACATAAACTACTGCAGCATAAATATTGGAGGCTGAGACAGGAGGTGTCAGGAGACACTGTGGTCCCATCCGAGGACACCCCCGGACAGGGCCAAACAGGAAGGATATAACCCCACCCACTTTGCCAAAGCACAGCCCCCACACAACTAGAGGGATATCTTCAACCACCAACTTACCATCCTGAGACAAGGCTGAGTATGGCCCACAAAGACCAGGTTTTCTTCCAGAATGGTCCTGTATTTGGCTCCATCCATCTTCCCATCAATTTTAACCATCTTCCCTGTCCCTGCTGAAGAAAAGCAGGCCCAAACCATGATGCTGCCACCACCATGTTTGACAGTGGGGATGGTGTGTTCAGGGTGATGAGCTGTGTTGCTTTTACGCCAAACATAACGTTTTGCATTGTTGCCAAAAAGTTCAATTTTGGTTTCATCTGACCAGAGCACCTTCTTCCACATGTTTGGTGTGTCTCCCAGGTGGCTTGTGGCAAACTTTAAACAACTCTTTTTATGGATATCTTTAAGAAATGGCTTTCTTCTTGCCACTCTTCCATAAAGGCCAGATTTGTGCAATATACGACTGATTGTTGTCCTATGGACAGAGTCTCCCACCTCAGCTGTAGATCTCTGCAGTTCATCCAGAGTGATCATGGGCCTCTTGGCTGCATCTCTGATCAGTCTTCTCCTTGTATGAGCTGAAAGTTTAGAGGGACGGCCAGGTCTTGGTAGATTTGCAGTGGTCTGATACTTCCATTTCAATATTATCGCTTGCACAGTGCTCCTTGGGATGTTTAAAGCTTGGGAAATCTTTTTGTATCCAAATCCGGCTTTAAACTTCTTCACAACAGTATCTCGGACCTGCCTGGTGTGTTCCTTGTTCTTCATGATGCTCTCTGCGCTTTTAACGGACCTCTGAGACTATCACAGTGCAGGTGCATTTATACGGAGACTTGATTACACACAGGTGGATTGTATTTATCATCATTAGTCATTTAGGTCAACATTGGATCATTCAGAGATCCTCACTGAACTTCTGGAGAGAGTTTGCTGCACTGAAAGTAAAGGGGCTGAATAATTTTGCACGCCCAATTTTTCAGTTTCTGATTTGTTAAAAAAGTTTGAAATATCCAATAAATGTCGTTCCACTTCATGATTGTGTCCAACTTGTTGTTGATTCTTCACAAAAAAATACAGTTTTATATCTTTATGTTTGAAGCCTGAAATGTGGCAAAAGGTCGCAAAGTTCAAGGGGGCCGAATACTTTCGCAAGGCACTGTACATGAAAACTCTCTTGGTAGATAGTGTGGTCTACAGTTACTCATGAGATACCTCAGGTGATTAATACCTGGAGATCTCTTTAGTATTAGACATCACGCACCAGCTATTACTGACAAATAGACACACTCCCCCACCCCTCGTCTACCAGACGTAACTGTTCTGTCCTGCCTATGCATGGAAAACCAAGCCAACTGTATATTATCTGTTTCGTCATTCAGCCAAGAAAAAATCTTCGTCCAGTTCGAGGTGAGTAATCACTGTTGTGATATCCAGAAGCTCTTTTTGGTCATAAGAGACGATTGCTGCAACATGTACAAAATAAGTTACAAACAATGTGAAAAAACACACAAAATAGTACAGTTGGTTAGGAGCCCGTAGAACGGCAGCCCTCCCCTCCGCCACCATTCTTCCCCAATGTGGAGTCCTGGAGCGTGTTATTCTCTGTGACCTGTGGGTTTCCCTTTGTCATCCTATGCCTGGAGATTGTGATAAGGCAGGGACAGCAAAGGGATGCTCAGCTTTCACCTCTGACTTCAACCCCCCCAACACTGATGGTCTGGCCAAACCTCAAAGAGATGATCAAATGAACCATTCTCTGACCAAGATGGCCATCCTGTAGTTATGTTGCCGGGATGCCAATATCCATTCTTGTGTTGTATGAATTACGTTTTTGAATGACATTTTATTTTTGTATGAAATCGCCAGTTGGTAAACCATCCCCTATGCAAATAATTGGCACATTAACAAACATTATAATATTTCACTGTGATAATTCATTTCATTTCATTTTGTGTGTGTTACTGTGTGTTGCAGGCCTTGGCCAGGGGGTCCCGTTGGTGTGTCTGATAGTAGAGGGAGGTCCTAATGTCATCTCCATCACCCTGGAGAGTCTGAAGGAGGAACCTCCCGTCCCCGTGGTGGTCTGTGATGGCAGCGGGAGGGCATCGGACATCATGTCCTTCGCTCACAAATACTGCGAGGAGGGAGGGTGAGGATAGACCTGTCTATCTACTGCTTCTAGTCTTTCTTCTTCAATCAATTCTTAATTTCTTCTTCTTGTTCTCATTCTTCTTTGTCCTGTACTACTACTAAATCACTCCCTCCTTCTAAAGTCTGATAACTGACGACGTGAGGGACCAGCTACTGGTGACCATACAGAAGACCTTCAACTATAGTAAGAGCCAATCACAGCAGATCCTGCTCATGGTCATGGAGTGCATGAAGAAGAAGGAGCTGGTGAGTAGAGGAATAACTCAAATAGGATCTACTTTTTAGCTAATTAAATTCAATGACATAAAATACATGTATATAACTAATTACATTGGATTACATAACAAATATACATCATTGAACTCAATGTACTTAAAATATTTACTTTAAAGGCCCAGTTGCTGTCAAAAACGTGGTTTATCTTTTTTATTTCACCTTTATTTAACCAGGTAGGCTAGTTGAGAACAAGTTCTCATTTACAACTGCGACCTGGCCAAGATAAAGCAAAGCAGTTCGACACATACAACAACACAGAGTTACACATGGAATAAAACAAACATACAGTCAATTATACAGTAGAAAAATCTTTAAACAGCATCTGCAAATGAGGTAAGATAAGAGAGGTAAGGCAATAAATAGGCCATGGTGGTGAAGTCATTACAATATAGCAATTAAACACTGGAATGGTAGCGTGTGCAGAAGATGAATGTGCAAGTAGAGATACTGGGGTGCAAAGGAGCAAGATAAATAAATACAGTATGGGGATGAGGTAGATTGGATAGGCTATTTACAGATGAGATATATACATTTCCAGTGATCTGTGAGCTGCTCTGACAGCTGGTGCTTAAAGCTAGTGAGGGAGATGGGAATCTCCAGCATCAGAGATGTTTGCAGTTCGTTCCAGTCATTGGCAGCAGAGAACTGGATGGAGAAGCGGCCAAAGGAAGAATTGGCTTTGGGGGTGACCGGTGAGATATACCTGCTGGAGTGCGTGCTACGAGTGGGTGCTGCTATGGTACCTTTGTTTGATATATATATTTCCACACTATAAGGTTGAAATAATACTGTGAAATTGTGAATATTATGATAAAGAAATGTCTGCATGTTTTGGTGGGATGTGGTTTTGGCATAACTGGTAACATCACCAGGTGATAAATGAGTTAATAGACAAATGAAAAAGAAAGTTGCAAATCTCTCTATGTAGTTTTCAGATGACCCCATCCTCACTCAGACCACTTGCAGACAGTTCTAGACAAATTCTTGCTTGAGAAATTGCTCATTGCTAAGAAGATATTGTTGTTTATTTTTTACCATTTTAATTGATAACAATTACAGAAAGGTTCTTAATTGCTACCCAGAAATGATTTGAAATTGAGATAAAATGGGTGCGTTGGACCTATTGTACTGTTGAAAAATTTGTTCACCCATTCATTCCCTCATCTGTGGACTTCCTCCATTGGTATTATGAATAAACATGTTCCCTACAACTCTCCCATATCTGTCTGTTGCAGTAACAGGTTGGTCATTACGTCACGTGTTTTTCATCATGTAATCAGGCCTGTGTGTATCACTCATACAGCTCTACCTCCCAGCCCTGAGTGATTCATATCTCATCACCACCAGTAATATAAGGATTTATCTCCCAGCCCTGAGTGATTCATATCTCATCACCACCAGTAATGTAAGGATTTATCTCCCAGCCCTGAGTGAATCATATCTCATCACCACCAGTAATGTAGAGCTTACAACCCGCGACTAGAGTGGAAAGGTTCTAATCTACACTGTAGATCTTTTTAATTCCATGTATTTTGTATTTGTATTTATTAGGGATCACCATTAGTCAATGCCAAGGCAGCATCTACTCTTCCTAGGGTTCAAACACATTAAGGCACTTACATTACATATAAAACAAGACAAAACATCATTACACCACTACAATATAACATGTATAATACCACCATACAACAATTATTTTACTAGGCAAGTCAGTTAAGAACAAATGTTTAATTTCAATGACAGCCTAACACTGATCAGGGGCAGAACGACAGATTTATACCTTGTCAGCTCAGGGATTTGAACTTGCAACCTTTCGGTTACCAGTCCAACACTCTTAGCACTAGGCTACCCTGCCACCCTGCCACCCAGCAATGTGCAGTCCCAGTCAAATGTTTGGACACACCTACTCATTCAAGGCTTTTTCTTATTTTTACTATTTTCTACATTGTAAAATAATAGTGAAGACATACAAACTATGGTAAAACACATACGGAATTATGTAGTAACCAAAAAAGTGTTAAACAAATTAAAATGTTATATTTTAGATTCTTCAAAGTAGCCACACTTTGCCTTTATGACAGCTTTGCACACAAATCTGTCGTTCTGCCCTGAAGAGGCAGTTAACCCACTGTTCCTAGGCCGTCATCGTAAATAATAATTTCTTCTTAACTGACTTGCCTAGTTAAAAAAGTTAAAATAAATAAAATAAGGTATTTTTTAAAATCTGATACTACTGCTTGCATCAGTTACCTGGAATAGAGTTCCATGTAGTCATAGCTCTATGTAGTACTGTGCGCCTCCCATAGTCTGTTCTGGTGATTGTGAACAGACCTCTGGTAGCATGTCTTGTGGGGTATGCATGGGTGTCTGATCTGTGTGCTAGTAGTTCAAACAGACCTCTGGTAGCATGTCTTGTGGGGTATGCATGGGTGTCTGAGCTGTGTGCTAGTAGTTCAAACAGACACCTCGCTGCATTCAGCATGTCAACACTTCTTACAAAAACAAGTAGTGATGAAGTCAGTCTCTCCTCCATTTTGAGACGTGATAGATTAAATGCATATTATTAATTTCAGCACTCTGTGTACATCCAAGGGCCAGCCTTGCTGCCCTGTGCTGAGCCAACTACAATTTTCCTAAGGCCTTTTTTTGTGGCACCTGACCACATGATTGAACAGTAGTCCAGGTGCAACAAAATTAGGGTCTGTATGACCTGCCTTGTTAATAGTGCTGTTAAGAAGAGAGCAGCGCTTTATTATGGACAGACTTCTCCCCATCTTACCTACTGTTGTATCAATATGTTTTGACCATCCAGAGTTACTCCAAGCAATTTAGTCACCTCCGCTTGCTCCACATTATTCAATACACTGTTTAGTTGAGGTTTAGGGTTTAGTGAATGATTTGTCCCAAATACAATGCTTTTAGTTGTAGAAATATTTAGGACAAACTCTTTATTTAACCTTTATTTAACTAGACAAGACTTAAGAAAAAAATCTTATTTACAATGACAGCCTAGGAACAGTGTGTTAACTGCCTTGTTCAGGGGCAGAATTACATATTTTTATCTTGTCAGCTTGGGGGTTCGATCTAGCAACCTTTCAGTTACTATCACTATCATCTGTAAATGAGAACGTGTTCTCAGTCAACTTACCTGGTAAAATAACGGATAAATATATATATATATTTTTAATTTAAAAAATTGTCCAACGCTCTAACCACTAGGCTACCTGCCACCCCTATTCCTTGCCAACCACTCTGAAACTAACTGCAGCTGTTAAGTGTTGCAGTAATTTCACTCACTGTAGTAGCTGACGTGTATAGTGTTGAGTCATCTGCATACCATTAGTAAAGATTGAAAAAAGGAAAGAGCCTAGACAGCTGCCCTGGGGAATTATTGATGTAATCAGTATAAAGTACTGACAATCCATCAGCCTAAGTGCCTTCACAGTCAGCAGAGTACTGATCGATCAGTATGGAGCAGTCTGATAGGCTGATAGGTCAACTGCAAGCAGCCTGAAAGGTTGATAAGTCAGTGGACTTGGACAGCCTGATAGGGCAGTGCAGCGGCACCATTTATGCACCTGCAGCAGATCCTTAGTGGTACTAAGTGATGTGATTAGTGGTTTAAAACTCAGGGAAGATAATCCATCTGAGACTCACTCCTCCCTTCATACATCTGGACTGGACAGATCAGAGCACAGGACCACCTGGTCTGCCAACAGCCAGGCCTCAGCCCATCCAACCACAGTAGCAATAACCTGGACAGCCCTGCTCTGAGCAGTCCTGACCTACAGTATATTACATACTGAGCCAGACAGATAGAAAAGAGGATCCATCTCCTTAATCCACCCAGAGGTTCCTCAGCTCATGCTAATATACCCAAGCCTGTCCCGGTCCATCCCCAGAGTGCAGAGCTGTCTCACAAAGACAGTGATGTGATATCACTATCACCAATGTCTGGATCCTTGGAGTAATATACCTTAATTCCCTTGACCGACACAGCAGACTTTCCAGCCCTCTCATATCAGACTTATTTAAGCTGACCATGTTAAGACCAACAGTCCCTGCTATGATTTTTTTAACTGACATTTAAAGGCAATTATCCCACATTAGCAGAGACTGCATTCACAGTAAACGTCGCACATGTCGGCTTAATCTTAAATGATCTTTACATTTCAATTGTGAAGTCTGTAACACTTCAGGGAAACAAAATTAATAGAGCCCTTAGTCTCCATATAAGCAAATATCATGAAGAAAAACGTATATAATATTCACTCATTTATTTATTCACTCACATGATCAGACTTTCACATACAGTATCTGACCTGGATGTTGTTTTTTGACCTGAACCTTAAACTGAGAGCCTGAGCACTTGAAGTATTGCCAACCTGAGATAGAGTACTTCATGACAAGATGTAGACCACACCATCTATCAAGAGAGTTTTCATCAATATTTTTTGTACCAGTCTATCTACCACCACTTACCGACGCTGGCACCAAGACCGCAGTCAATGCTCATCCAGAAGCGGCGCTCCTAGTGGCCAGGGACTTTAATGCAGGCAAACTTAAATACGTTTTACCTCATTTCTACCAGCATGGCACATGTGCAAACTGAGGACCACGTTTACTCCACACACAGACGCATCCAAATCTCTCCCCCGCCCTCCATATGACACATCTGACCATAATTATATCCTCCTGATTCCTGCTTACAAGCAAAAACTAAAGTAGGAAGTACCAGTGACTTGCTCAATATGGAAGTGGTCAGATAACGCGGATGCTACGCTATAGGACTGTCTTGCTAGCACAGACTGGAATATGTTCCGGTATTCATCTAATGGCATTGAGGAGTACACCACCTCAGTCACCGGCTTCATCAATGAGTACAGCGACGACATACCCACAGTGACCGCGCGTACATATCCCAACCAGAAGCCATGCATTACAGGCAACGTCCGCACCAAGTTAAAGACTAGAGCTGCCTCTTTCAAGGAGCAGGACACTAATCCAGACGCTTGTAAGAAATCCCGCTATGCCCTCAGACGAACCATCAAACAGGCAAAGCATCAATACAGGACTAAGATTGAATCCTACAACACCAGCTCTGACACTCGCAGGATGTGGCAGGGCTTGCAAACTATTACGGACTTGCAAGGGAAACCCAGCTCCGAGCTGCACAGTGACGCGAGCCTACCAGATGGGCTAAATGCCTTTTATGATTGCTTCGAGGTAAGCATCACTGAACCATGCATGAGAGCACCAGCTGTTCCGGATGACTGTGTGATCACACTCTCCGTAGCCGATGTGAGCAAGAACTTTAACCCTTGTGTGGAGTTCGGGTCTGTGGGATCCATTTTAAAAGTTTACTAAAATAAAAATGATACAATGAATAATTTATTGGCCTTGGCTCATTTTCTGTGAAGAACATGTCAAATAACACTGTGCACCCCCCTACACATTTATATTACATATGTGGTGACCGGGGTAATACAAGTGTGGAAATTGAGTGATTAGGTGAAAACAAGTAAAAATGAAACAAAAAGGTTTAATGTGTGCCCTCACTCTGTCTTCCTCTCCTTCCTGGGCCTGCTGTTTCAACACAGCACCAAGAACATGCCTGTCTCCCGCTTTTCTCGCACTCTTTACCCTTTGTAGTGTGTGAAACTACACAATGCCCTGAGGAACCTGCACAATGTTATTACATTACATTATTTCAATACATTGTAAAAAAGTATGTTCTACACACACTACACCAGCCAGATGCACATTGGGGGAGGGACAAAACTAATGAATAGCTTTGCGTGTGTGGCTCCTTACCACAATCAATCAGTAAGGCAAAAATAATCTCTGCTCAGAGCACTTAGAAATAATAATAACTCATCAGCAGCCTGCAGGAGGAGAAATATGTATGTCAAAATATTTTGAAATTGAATGGTCTTCTTTCCCAAGGAATGAACCACACCGCATGGCTACCAATGTGAAAAGAATGCAACCAGGGCTGACACAGATGGCGGTTACTCATGTGCAGAACATAGGCTTCTTTTGAACTGTTGATCCCAGACACCATCCAGAAAATCATTCTGGACTGGACTCATTTGGAGGGAAGGCGTGTTTATGGAGAGAGATGGACCAAACTCATTTGCATGCATACTTCAGGGTTCTTATCATTGCTGGTGTTTCAGGTCCAATGGGGAATCCACATAATCCTTGTGGAATGCAAAAACTGGCAAAGAACCTTTCTGCATAACAATGTCTTGGAAAACCTCCACATTATTTCCAGGATTATCCGCTTCGATGATAAAGACACCAGACCAGTTTGGCGGCAGAGAGACAAGCTAGCTGCAATCAGGTCAGTGCAGAGAGACACGCTAGCTGTAATCAGGTCAGTGCAGAGAGACAAGCTAGCTGTAATCAGGTCAGTGCAGAAAGACAAGCTAGCTGTAATCAGATCAGTGCAGAGAGACAAGCTAGCTGTAATCAGGTCAGTGCAGAGAGACAAGCTAGCTGCAATCAGGTCAGTACAGAGAGACAAGCTAGCTGTAATCAGGTCAGTGCAGAGAGACAAGCTAGCTGTAATCAGGTCAGTGCAGAGAGACAAGCTAGCTGCAATCAGGTCAGTGCAGAGAGACAAGCTAGCTGTAATCAGGTCAGTGCAGAGAGACAAGCTAGCTGCAATCAGGTCAGTGCAGAGAGACAAGCTAGCTGCAATCAGGTCAGTACAGAGAGACAAGCTAGCTGCAATCAGGTCAGTGCAGAGAGACACGCTAGCTGTAATCAGGTCAGTGCAGAGAGACAAGCTAGCTGTAATCAGGTCAGTGCAGAGAGACAAGCTAGCTGTAATCAGGTCAGTGCAGAGAGACAAGCTAGCTGTAATCAGGTCAGTGCAGAGAGACAAGCTAGCTGTAATCAGGTCAGTGCAGAGAGACAAGCTAGCTGTAATCAGGTCAGTGCAGAGAGACAAGCTAGCTGTAATCAGGTCAGTGCAGAAAGACAAGCTAGCAGTAAACAGATCAGTGCAGAGAGAATAGCTAGCTGTAATCAGTTCAGTGCAGAGAGACAAGCTAGCTGCAATCAGGTCAGTACAGAGAGACAAGCTAGCTGTAATCAGGTCAGTGCAGAGAGACAAGCTAGTTATAATCAGGTCAGTGCAGAGAGACAAGCTAGCTGCAATCAGGTCAGTGCAGAGAGACAAGCTAGCTGCAATCAGGTCAGTGCAGAGAGACAAGCTAGCTGTAATCAGGTCAGTGCAGAGAGAGAGACAAGCTAGCTGTAATCAGGTCAGTACAGAGAGACAAGCTAGCTGTAATCAGGTCAGTGCGGAGAGACAAGCTAGCTGTAATCAGGTCAGTGCGGAGAGACAAGCTAGCTGTAATCAGGTCAGTGCAGAGAGACAATCTAGCTGTAATCAGGTCAGTGCAGAGAGACAAGCTAGCTGCAATCAGGTCATTGCAGAGAGACAAGCTAGCTGTAATCAGGTCAGTGCAGAGAGAGAGACAAGCTAGCTGTAATCAGGTCAGTACAGAGAGACAAGCTAGCTGTAATCAGGTCAGTGCGGAGAGACAAGCTAGCTGTAATCAGGTCAGTGCAGATAGACAATCTAGCTGTAATCAGGTCAGTGCAGAGAGTCAAGCTAGCTGCAATCAGGTCAGTGCAGAGAGACAAGCTAGCTGCAATCAGGTCAGTGCCGAGAGATGAGCTAGCTGCAATCAGGTCAGTGCAGAGAGACAAGCTAGCTGCAATCAGGTCAGTGCAGAGAGACAAGCTAGCTGTAATCAGGTCAGTACAGAGAGACAAGCTAGCTGTAATCAGGTCAGTGCGGAGAGACAAGCTAGCTGTAATCAGGTCAGTGCAGAGAGACAAGCTAGCTGCAATCAGGTCAGTGCAGAGAGACAAGCTAGCTGTAATCAGGTCAGTGCGGAGAGACAAGCTAGCTGTAATCAGGTCAGTGCAGAGAGACAAGCTAGCTGCAATCAGGTCAGTGCAGAGAGACAAGCTAGCTGCAATCAGGTCAGTACAGAAAGACAAGCTAGCTGCAATCAGGTCAGTGCCGAGAGATGAGCTAGCTGTAATCAGGTCAGTGCAGAGAGACAAGTTAGCTGTAATCAGGTCAGTGCAGAAAGACAAGCTAGTGTTAGTGTTTAAATACTGGAGAGTTGAGACCAAATCACGGACGCTGGACAGAGTGGATTTCAGTTGTAACAAAAGACAGTTTTAATGAGTCAGAGATATCTTGTCCCGCAGTTTTACGTGCACGGACCTAGTTCACATAACTCGGCAAGGAGCCAGGTGAAAAAGAGGCCTTATACAACGGTTACATTCATTTTTATACATAGAATAAAGTAGGTGGAGTCTTGTTGTTTCGGTCTTCTTGACTGGTTGGAGGGTTGGAGGCGGGCCTTGCTCTAGCCAGAGCGGGCCCCATTGGTGCACAGCAAAAGTCCTTTGCTCTTGGGACCGGCCAGTAGAGGGAGATGAGATGTTTATACAAGGAAGAGGGGGTCAGTCTTATGGCTGGGTGTATGTGTTCTTACGACGGAATGTCTTTGTTTATATGAGCTATGTGTATGAATATTTATATAACAAATCCCCCTCTTCACATCTATTAGACGTGAAAACTATAGTGCAATGGTGGTGGTTGCATTCGTGGTGCTTCTAACCTTGTCTGGTGTGTATGGTGGGTCTGTAGGTGTAGTGCTACGTTTGGGACGAGAGTGATTGGAGGGAGTGATATCAGGAAAAGAGTTAGGGAAATGTGTAGGGGTTGGTGTACGTGATGTGGCAGGGTGAAATAGTTGTTCAATTAACCATGTGAAAGTCCTAGGGTTACTCCAAATATCAGTAGGAATATCACAAATAAGGGACCAGTTATCCCCAGCCTCACCCAGAGAGGGAGAAATGTCCCTCTAACTGGGCGAGGTTCCCTTCTCAGGGGAGGCGGAGTTTGATGCCGCATCACCTGAGGAAGGAGTGTCTTCATTTGGAATCGAATTTAGGCCGCTCAAATCAGCTCTGACTTCAGTCAGTGTTCTAGAAGGAATTGGGGCTGGGGTGCAATGTGTAAGGTGGTGCCAAGGTGCGCCTGATTTACCTTTGACCTGGACTGAGTGTGAAGTAACCTCCTTCACTTTGTACGGTCCAGTCCACCTGGGTTCCAGCCACTTTCTCTTGTGGACTATAACCCTCACCCAGTCACCAACCTTTACCTTCAGTAGTGGCGTGTCCCCCGGCAGCTCCCCCTCCTGGACCTTGTGAACCTGGGTAGAGAGTGCTGCAGAGAGAACCGTCAGTTTTTTCACATAATTAGACATTACAATTTGTTGTACATCAAGGGCGGGCATATGACCTCCCTCCCTTGGTGGACCATGCATGACTCTACCAGTCATTATCCCATGAGGCACATACTTTAGCTATCTTAGCTTTTGCTTTTGGTTTGACGTTCCACCAGATTTTGGGATTGGGGCCTGTACACAGATCCAAATCTGTGGGTTATGCCAAATCTTTCTTCAACCTGTCTCAGGTGTTTGTTAAATGTGAGCCATTTGTCAAATTTGATTTGTCTTGGGATGCCATACCTGGGTATTAGTTTGGTTTGTAGCCACTCAAAGACTGACCTAGCATCCTCCCCTTTTGTTAGTATTGCCTCTACCCATTTGGAGAACCTATCTACTATAACTAGGAGATAGCGTTTGCCTTTAGATAAATTGTCGGGGCCCATGTCGGTGTAGTCTATACTAATATCCTGAAAACATGCATTAGGTATTAAGTATGAGCCCATTGGTGTTCGATATGGTTTCTTTGGGTTGTGTCTGTCACAAACATTGCATTCGTCACAAAATAAATCATCGTCATAAAATAAGTCAGTCATATTTTTTATGTGAGGGTGCCACCAGATGTGCGAGGCCTTTTTGGAGGGTCCTTAGTTTGCCTTCGTGTGTGGGGCCATGTGTTTCTCATAAAAGTTCTGGGTCCATCAGTGTGGCCTGCTTCATGGGCATGGGCTGAGTCTGTATAGATATTCAGTCTTTCCTTTTCCTCTGATGAGGACCTGCGTCAATCCGATGATTTCAGCTAATTTGGCCGATGCTGGTTGAGGGATGATGGCTGATAGAAGGGTGACATCACGAGGTGAGCTGTTTTTTCAATAGCTTTTGCTACTGCAGCAACGTATCTGGAGCATGTTGACTGTCCTACCTCAATGTGGTCAAGTTTGAAGAGTAGTACATCAAGACCCTTCTCTCCCCCTCTTGTTTCTGGAATAGGACGGATGAGGTGAATCCTTCCCTTTCAGAAACATCCAAATGGAACTTGTTCTTGTAGTCAGGTGCAGTCAGAGCTGCCGCCGCTGATAGATCTGTTTTCAGGAGTGCTATGGCTGTTGATGCTTCAGCCGTCCAGGCCAGGGGTGCATGGAGGTTCCTTGATCGTAGGATGACCGGTGCTGCCACCCCCTCTGGGCCACACCCAATGGTACAACACCTGATAGGTGGGGTCAGGTGCATCATGTCTTCGTCCCAGTCTGCAGTGTAGAGGCAGTCATCAGTTTCTGTTGCATTGAGTGTGCAATGGATCTCAGCTTGGGGAGTCTTATATGGGTGCAGAGTGTAGATTTGAGCTTTCAGTTGGTTGAACTTAAACTGGATGTGAGGGGTGGCAGGCCCTGTGGATAGGCATTTTAGCTAGTACACTTCTTGGGCTTCAGACAGTGTGGTCATCGGCAGGAGTGGCATCCTCATCATTCTTACTGGGCGATCAGGTGTTGAAGTGGGAGGGTTGGTTGAAATCTTGCTGATCCTGCTGCATGTGGCTAGATTCTGGGTGGTTGTATGCTGGCTGTTGCTGATGCATGGGTGTGGGTCCTGGTTGCTGATGTTGCAGAGGTGGGTTTCCCCCACTTCCTCTTGCTCTCCATTGCTGTTGCTGCGGGGAGAGTGGTTTCATGCAATCTCTGGCATAGTGACCGGAAATTCCGCAGTTATAACACTGATAGTTTCCCTTTCTGGGTTGTCCAGTGAAGGGCCCTCGTTGAGCCCATTGTGGCTGTTGTTGTTGCATGATATACTGCTGTGGGGGAGGGTATTGGGGTGGTTGGGCCCCCCTATTGGCCGTGAGTGAGGCTGCCTGCTGTTGGATCATCTGAGAGACAGTCTGGGCCACTATTTGGGAGATGTCTGTTTTGGTTCCCGGGTCCTTCGTTTCTTCCGCCACCATCTGTTTCTTAGGTTTTTCTCCTTGTTGTGCTTCCTTCAATTGGAGTTTCAGGAGTTGTACCTGGAGGGACTGCACCTGGCTCTCAGCACCCCCTCTTTCCTTGTTGTGCTGGGTCACATGGTGGTGCACATGCATATTGAATTGGGTCAGAGGAAGTGCAATCAACCCTACCGTTCCTCTGAGTTTGGTTTTAACATCTCCAGGACACCCGTTGACCACCATTTCCTTCCACATGCTGAGTGTGGTATCAGTGTGATCGAATGGTTCTTCGTGGACCGATCTCCATGTGGTCTTAGCCCTGTCCAGGTATGCTGCAGGTTGCTCACCTGGGTTGATTGTAAAGGAGGATAAGGTGGCATGGTTTCTTTCTGTAGGGTATGCTCTCCGTAGAACTTCCCATAATCTGGTACGGAAGTGGTCTATGGGCAGTGTTGGGGCCCGCCATCCAAGGTCAGCTGCTGTCATGAGGGCCTCCATGGTTCCGTGGTCGGTGGCTCTTGCTAGAAGTGCTTTCATGTTTCATGCTCCTCCATGTAGGCTAGGCATCTGTCCCATCAGTGTTGTTAAATCAGTCATTTTCCAGGGCTGGTACTCCACAGTGTGTGCATCACCTGGTGTCGGTCGCAGGGGGTACTGTCCTGCCATCTCCTGCTCTCGCTCTCTTCTATCAGCAATTCTGGAGGACCGACGGAGTGTTTCGGACCCCATTGTTTCGGTAACTTTGGTTACTGTTCCTCTCATTATGCCTTCCACACGGTAGGCTCCCTCTCTGTTGTTATCTTGGTTAGCTATTAGCTCCCTGAGTTCCTTAGCTCGAGCTATTGATGATTTCAGCAGCTCCTGCATCTTAGTCACGTTTGGAGCTCCCATCGGAGCTGGGGTGAGCACCATGTAAATTTCTTCTTCGTTTTCGATATCCATGTTCTGATGACAGTCCTCCCTATCCGTCTGATAGAAGTGGTTTGAATCTAATCTTGTTTGTAGGTGTCCTCTGGTTTCAGAGGTGAGAGAGTTCACAGAGGAGCATTGCGGCCTCCGTTCCTGGGGGAGGTCTCCTTCTCCTGGAATCCCAGTTTCGAACTGTTCACATACCATATGGCCAGCCGTTATCCCCAGTGTAATTTCCCCTTTTAACTCCCCTTGGTCTATTCTCAGAACTGGAGCCTGTATTGTGGGAGGTGCCCTGGGCAGGAATGGGTTGTGTGACGGGCTCCGGTGATTTTGTCCCTTTGAGTATGGCGGGGGCTGAACTGCCTCCATTGTCAATTGTGGATATAGTGAAGGAGAAACGGCCACAGGGGGAGCCGTGGGCAAGTTCTCAGGCGGAGCTTTAACATCCCCCGACGCCACAATAGCCACGCACATCATGTCTGGTGTGTTTTTGGGTAGCACCCTCCTACTCTCCTGTATGGCCCATGTCCCTATCTTGAGCTCCGCCTCCGCTCTCTCTCTCTCTCTCGTACCTACTTTTTTGAACCTGTGTATCTTGTTTCTCTCCGCCTCACTCGCTTTTGCATGCTCTACTGCATCCTCTAATTCTGTCTGCATATCTTGGAGTTTCCCCCCTGTAGGGGGTCCTCCGCTAAAATAACTTGCTTGTGTCCATTTTATCCGTAATCCTTTCCACACTTTCTCCACTTTCCCATACTGTTCTTTACCTCCCGCTCTATCAATCATACTCTGATCTAAATATTCATTGAATTTTAGTTTGGGCGTGGTGGCTGCAGACATTTTATCTAGTTCGTCTGAATATGAGTATAATGGGTTTTTTAGGTATATTCAATCCTTACTATGTGGTGTTTATTTCTATCGTTGTATGCTTAGCCCGTCCCTGGTCGAGACCAGGGATGTACTGCTGTACTGGCTATGGCTTATCTCTTCCACCCCCACCCTCGCATACAAAGGGGGTTATCAGTATGTGACGCCCGCCACGTGTGTGTTTCTCCGGTATTTTATTTGAATTTGTTCAGCGATTCGTTTAGGTATTTTCTAGAAATGATTCGGCGATTTCCTTTTGAACAATATATCCGTGAATATATGCGGTTCTATAACAATTTTCAGAGTAATTCTAGCTCTGTAGGAAATATAGATAGAATTTCTAGACAACTAAGAGTTGTTCAGTGAATTATTTAAATACTTTCTGTAAACAATTCAGTAACTTCCTTTATGAACTTATATCAGTAAATTTGAGCGATTCTATAGCAATTGTCAGAATAATTCTATATCTTTAGGAAATATGGATAGAATAGAAAAACCCAAAAATCAGTGTGTAGCTTTTAACGTCTGTCAAACAAAGTCTGTACTAAGCTCGGCGGCTTATTTAAATACTTTCTAGAAACAATTCAGTAAGTTCCTTTATGAACTTATATCAGTAAATTCCAGCGATTCTATAGCAATTGTCAGAATAATTTTAAACTTTAGGCAATATCAACAGGAATGAAAAAAAAACGAAAATCAGTATTCCAGCCCGGCTGCTGTCAATCAAAGTTGCACGGCCATTCGATACTAAGGTAGCTTTGTCTATCAGCACGTGTGCCTAATAGCCCAGTTACGTATCGCAACCTAGCGGTTTACTCCGCGACAAGCGTTTCTTTCAATTTAATTTCCCCGGGTCTCAGAATCATGGAACGTCAACATGGAACGTCAACTTCAGAACAAATAGGGTCCCTGGAGGAATTTAACACATTGGTCAATCACAATTCACACATTCCTATTAAAATAACTGAGTATAGGCCAATTAATAAGAATATATATATATATATATATATATATATATATTTTTTTTTACAAAACAAGATATCTTTAATCAATGTCTTAGGTTCTTATGTAAAACATTTTGGGCACCGATTCATACTCACGCCCAGTACTTTCTGATCAAAATTTGGTTTAGGCTATTATACAATATGCAGATTTCGATATAACAGGCTCTGCTCACCTTATATAGAGCGCTCCGATCAGATTTCCTGAGGCAAGATGAATGGCTGGGGAAGTCACTCTTCCGTCTGATTTTTTAGCCGTGATCAGTCTCGTCCTCTCAAACTTATCATAGATCGAATTCAAGAATAACCAAACTCTGCTACCAAGTTCTGTTAGTGTTTAAATACTGGAGAGTTGAGACCAAATCACGGACGCTGGACAGAGTGGATTTCAGTTGTAACAAAAGACAGTTTTAATGAGTCGTGCCGAGTGCCGAGAGATGAGCTAGCTGCAATCAGGTCAGTGCAGAGAGACAAGCTAGCTGCAATCAGGTCAGTGCAGAGAGACAAGCTAGCTGTAATCAGGTCAGTACAGAGAGACAAGCTAGCTGTAATCAGGTCAGTGCGGAGAGACAAGCTAGCTGTAATCAGGTCAGTGCAGAGAGACAAGCTAGCTGCAATCAGGTCAGTGCAGAGAGACAAGCTAGCTGCAATCAGGTCAGTACAGAGAGACAAGCTAGCTACAATCAGGTCAGTGCAGAAAGACAAGCTAGCTGCAATCAGGTCAGTGCCGAGAGATGAGCTAGCTGTAATCAGGTCAGTGCAGAGAGACAAGTTAGCTGTAATCAGGTCAGTGCAGAAAGACAAGCTAGTGTTAGTGTTTAAATACTGGAGAGTTGAGACCAAATCACGGACGCTGGACAGAGTGGATTTCAGTTGTAACAAAAGACAGTTTTAATGAGTCAGAGATATCTTGTCCCGCAGTTTTACGTGCACGGACCTAGTTCACATAACTCGGCAAGGAGCCAGGTGAAAAAGAGGCCTTATACAACGGTTACATTCATTTTTATACATAGAATAAAGTAGGTGGAGTCTTGTCGTTTCGGTCTTCTTGACTGGTCGGAGGGTTGGAGGCGGGCCTTGCTCTAGCCAGAGCGGGCCCCATTGGTGCACAGCAAAAGTCCTTTGCTCTTGGGACCGGCCAGTAGAGGGAGATGAGATGTGTGTTTATACAAGGAAGAGGGGGTCAGTCTTATGGCTGGGTGTATGTGTTCTTATGACGGAATGTCTTTGTTTATATGAGCTATGTGTATGAATATTTATATAACACTAGCTGTAATCAGGTCAGTGCAGAGAGACAAGCTAGCTGCAAACAGGTCAGTGCAGAGAGACAAGCTAGCTGCAATCAGGTCAGTACAGAGAGACAAGCTAGCTGCAATCAGGTCAGTGCAGAGAGATGAGCTAGCTGTAATCAGGTCAGTGCAGAGAGACAAGCTAGCTGTAATCAGGTCAGTGCAGAAAGACAAGCTACAGTGCCTTGCGAAAGTATTCGGCCCCCTTGAACTTTGCGACCGTTTGCCACATTTCAGGCTTCAAACATAAAGATATAAAACTGTATTTTTTTGTGAAGAATCAACAACAAGTGGGACACAATCATGAAGTGGAACGACATTTATTGGATATTTCAAACTTTTTTAACAAATCAAAAGCTGAAAAATTGGGCGTGCAAAATTATTCAGCCCCTTTACTTTCAGTGCAGCAAACTCTCTCCAGAAGTTCAGTGAGGATCTCTGAATGATCCAATGTTGACCTAAATGACTAATGATGATAAATACAATCCACCTGTGTGTAATCAAGTCTCCGTATAAATGCACCTGCACTGTGATAGTCTCAGAGGTCCGTTAAAAGCGCAGAGAGCATCATGAAGAACAAGGAACACACCAGGCAGGTCCGAGATACTGTTGTGAAGAAGTTTAAAGCCGGATTTGGATACAAAAAGATTTCCCAAGCTTTAAACATCCCAAGGAGCACTGTGCAAGCGATAATATTGAAATGGAAGGAGTATCAGACCACTGCAAATCTACCAAGACCTGGCCGTCCCTCTAAACTTTCAGCTCATACAAGGAGAAGACTAATCAGAGATGCAGCCAAGAGGCCCATGATCACTCTGGATGAACTGCAGAGATCTACAGCTGAGGTGGGAGACTCTGTCCATAGGACAACAATCAGTCGTATATTGCACAAATCTGGCCTTTATGGAAGAGTGGCAAGAAGAAAGCCATTTCTTAAAGATATCCATAAAAAGTGTTGTTTAAGGTTTGCCACAAGCCACCTGGGAGACACACCAAACATGTGGAAGAAGGTGCTCTGGTCAGATGAAACCAAAATTGAACTTTTTGGCAACAATGCAAAACGTTATGTTTGGCGTAAAAGCAACACAGCTGAACACACCATCCCCACTGTCAAACATGGTGGTGGCAGCATCATGGTTTGGGCCAGCTTTTCTTCAGCAGGGACAGGGAAGATGGATGGAGCCAAATACAGGACCATTCTGGAAGAAAACCTGATGGAGTCTGCAAAAGACCTGAGACTGGGACGGAGATTTGTCTTCCAACAAGACAATGATCCAAAACATGACACTGTGTTAACTAACCTCCAGACAAGCCTCAATGCCATACAACTCTCCTTCCGTGGCCTCCAACTGCTCTTAAACGCAAGTAAAACTAAATGCATGCTATTCAACCAATCACTGCCCGCACCTGCTCGCCTGTCCAGCATCACTACTCTGGACGGCTCTGACTTAGAATACGTGGATAACTACAAATACCTAGGTGTCTGGTTAGACTGTAAACTCTCCTTCCAGAATCACATTAAGCATCTCCAATCCAAAAATACATCTAGAATTGGCTTCCTATATCGCAACAAAGCATCCTTCACTCATGCTGCCAAAAATACCCTCGTAAAACTGACCATCCTACCGATCCTCGACTTCAGTGATGTCATCTATAAAATTGCCTCCAACACTCTACTCAACAAACTGGATGCAGTCTATCACAGTGCCATCCGTTTTGTCACCAAAGTCCCATACACTACCCACCATTGCGAACTGTACGGTCTCGTTGGTTGGCCCTCGCTTCATACTCATCGCCAAACCCACTGGCTCCAGGTCATCTACAAGTCTCTGCTAGGTAATGCCCCGCCTTATCTCAACTCACTGGTCACCATAGCAGCACCCACGTGCTCCAGCAGGTATCTCTCACTGGTCACCCCCAAAGTCAATTCCTCCTTTGGTCGTCTTTCCTTTCAGTTCTCTGCTGCCAATGACTGGACCGAACTGCAAAAATCACTGAAGCTGGAGACTCATATCTCCCTCACTAGCTTTAAGCACCAGCTGTCAGAGCAGCTCACAGATCACTGCACCTGTACATAGCCCATCTGTAAACAGCCCATCTATCTACCTACCTCATCCCCATACTGTATTTTTTATTTGATTTATCTTGCTCCTTTGCACCCCAGTATCTCTACTTGCACATTCATTTTCTGCACATCTACCATTCCAGTGTTTAATTGCTATATTGTAATTACTTGGCATATTTATTGCCTTAACTCCCTTATCTTACCTCATTTGCACTCACTGTATATAGACTTTTTGTTTTCTTTTGTTCTACTGTATTATTGACTGTGTTTTGTTTATTCCATGTGTTGTTGTATGTGTCGAATTACTATGCTTTATCTTGGCCAGGTCGCAGTTGCAAATGAGAACTTGTTCACAACTAGCCTACCTGGTGAAATAAAGGTGAAAAAAATAATAAAAATAAGCTAAGGACCCTGGGACTAAACACCACCTCTGCAACTGGATCCTGGACTTCCTGACGGGCCGCCCCCAGGTGGTAAGGGTAGGCAACAACACATCTGCCACGCTGATCCTCAACACGGGGGCCCCTCAGGGGTGCATGCTTACTCCACTCATGTACTCCCTGTTCACCCATGACTGCATGGCCAAGGACGACCCAACACCATCATTAAGTTTGCTGACGACACAACGGTGGTAGGCCTGAACACCGACAGCGATGAGACAGCCTATAGGGAGGAGGTCAGAGACCTGGCAGTATGGTGCCAGGACAACAACCTCTCCCTTAAAGTGAGCAAGACTAAGGAGATAATCGTGGACTACAGGAAAAGGAGGGCCGAACACGCCCCCATTCACATTGACGGGGATGTAGTGAAGCTGGTTGACAGTTTCAAGTTCCTTGGTGTCCACATCACTAACAAACTATCATGGTCCAAACACACCAAGAAAGTAATGAAGAGGGCACTACAACGCCTTTTCCCCCTCAGGAGACTGAAAAGATTTGGCAAGTGTCCCCAGATCCTCAAAAAGTTCTAGAGCTGCACCATTGACAACATCCTGACAGGTTGAATCAGCGCCTGGTATGGCAACTGCTCGGCATCCAAACGTAAGGCTTTACGGGTAGTGTAGTGTGTACAGCCCAGTACATCACTGGGGCCAAGTGTCCTGCAATCCAGAACCTATTTAATATGCGGTCTCAGAGAAAGGCCCAAAAATGTGCCTAAAAACTCATCACCCAAGTCATAGACTTTTCTCTCTGCTACCGCAAGGCAAGCGGTACCGGAGCACCAAATCTAGTTCCAAAAGGCTCCTGAACAGCTTCTACCCCCGAGCCACAAGACTGCTGAACAATTGATCAAATGGCCACCCCCACCTTTGTTTTTACACTGCTGCTACTCGCTGTTTATTATCAATGCATAGCCACTTTACCCCATGTACAAATGACCTCGATTAACCTGTAACCCCGCACATTCACTCGGTACCGGTACCCCCTGTATATAACCTCATTATAGTTATTTTATTGTGTTATTTGTATTTGAAATGTTTTTACTTGATTTTTAAAATATTTTCTTAACTCTATCAAGAACAGAATGTGGTGAATGTTTATTCTATTCCTCATCTCTTCCATAGATAACAGTGTTTCGAATGGGTTCTGAAGGACAGCAAGATATTGAAATGGCCATTCTGACTGCTTTATTAAAAGGTAACTCTTTTAATTATTCTTAGATTTTTTTTATTTTTAGAGGTTAGATCAGCTGTAATATTGCAGATTGTCGTTTCCATTAATGTAATTTTCCAATTCATTTCCAATCCCCCTATTTTTGTAAATATATATATATACACTGTATATACAGTATCAGTCAAAGGTGTGGACACACCTACTCATTCCAGGGTTTTTGCAGGGGTAATTACATGATTCCATATGTGTTATTTCATAGTGTGGGTGTCTTCACTATTATTCTACAATGTAGAAAATAGTAAAAATAAAGAAAAACCATGGAATGAGTACGTGTATCCTAACTATGTATGTATGTATGTATGTATGTATGTATGTATGTATGTATGTATGTATGTATGTATGTATGTATGCATGCAATGTATGTATGTATGTATGTATGTACTTTACCAGCTTGAATACCAACTTAGTCAATGGTTTTTCTTTATTTGTACTATTTTGTACTTTAAGACAAGTTCAGTCAATCCAAAACATTTCAAGTGCCGTCACAAAAACCATCAAGCGCTGTGATGAAACTAGCTCTCATGAGGACCGCCACAGGAACGTAAGACCCAGAGTTACCAGACACATCTTAACATCAACTGTTCAGAGGAGACTGCATGAATCAGGCCTTCATGGTCGAATTGCTGCAAAGAAACCACTACTAAAGGACACCAATAAAAAGAAGAGACTTGCTTGGGCCAAGAAACACGAGCAATGGACATTAGACCAGTGGGAATTTGTCCTTTTGTCTGTTGAGTCCATATTTGAGATTTTTGGTTCCAACCGCCGTGTCTTTGTGAGACGCAGAGTAGGTAAACGGATGATCTCCGCATGTGTGGTTCCCACCGAGAAGCATGGAGGAGGAGGTGTGATGGTGTGGGGGTGCTTTGCTGGTGACATGGTCTGTTTGTTATTTAGAATTCAAGGCACACTTAACCAGCAAGGCTAGCACAGCATTCTGCAGCGATACGCCATCCCATCTGGTTTGCGCTTAGTGGGACTATAGTTTGTTTTTCAACAGGACAATGACCCAAAACACACCTCCTGGCTGTGTAAGAGATTATTTGACCAAGGAGAGCCTGTTGAGTGCTGCACCAGATGACCCGTCCTCCACAATCACCCGACCTTAACCCAATTGAGATGGTTTGGGGTGATTTTGACCGCAAAGTGAAGGTAAAGCAGCCAACAAGTGCTCAGCATATGCGGGAACTCCATCAAGACTGTTGGAAAAGCATTCCAGGTGAAGCTGGTTGAGAGAATGCCCAGAGTGTGCAAAGCTGTCATCAAGGCAAATGGAGGCTACGTTGAAGAATCTAAAATCTTTAATGTATTTTGATTTGTTTAGCACTTTTTGGTTACTACATTATTCCATATGTGTTATTTTATAGTTTTGATGTCTTCACTATTATTATACAATGTAGAAAATAGTACAAATAAAGAAAAACACTCGAATGAGTAGGTGTGTCCAAACAGTTGACTGGTACTCTCTACATACACATCTTTCAAAATATATTTTCCTTTATTATTTTCCCCTAACCCTACCACCTCTCCCCTAATTGGATTAAACTAATGGACAATATCACTTACAGTGGCATGAAAAAGTATGCTAACCCTTTGGAATAACCTGAACTTCTGCATAAATTGGTCATAAAATTTAATCTGATCATCTAAATCACAACAATAGACAAACACAGTCTGCTTAAACACAGTCTGCTAATAACACACAAACAATTGTACATGTTCATGTCTTTATTGAACACACCGTGTAAACATTCACAGTGCAGGATGGAAAAATTATGTGAACCATTGGATTTAAAAACTGGTTGACACTCCTTTGGCAACAATAACCTCAACCAAACATTTTCTGTAGTTGCGGATCAGACCTGCACAACGGTCAGGAGGAAGTTTGGACCATTCCTCTTTACAAAACTGTTTCAGTTCAGCAATATTCTTAGGATGTGTGGTGTAAACCGCTCTCTTGAAGTCATGCCACAGCATCTCAATCAGGTTGAGGTCAGGACTCTGACTGGTTCAGTCCAGAAGGCATATTTTCTTCTGTTGAAGCCGTTCTGTTGGTGATTTACTTCTGTGTTTTGGGTTGTTGTCTTGATGCATCACCCAACTGCTGTTGAGCTTCAATTGGCAGACAGATAGCCTTACATTTTCCAGCAAAATGTCTTGATAAACTTGGGAATAAATTGTTCTATTGATGATAGCAAGCTGTCCAAACCCTGAGGCAGCAAAGCAGCTCCAAACCATGTTGCTCTGTTCACAATAAAATATTTCTACCACAAAAAGTGTTGCGTGTTCTTTCCAAACAACTCAACTTTAGTTTCATCTGTCTACAGAATATTTTGTCAGTAGCACTGTGGACCATCCAGATGCTCGTTTGCGAAATTTAGACTGTTTTTTTTTCTTTTTTTTAATGTAGTGTCCTGCTCATTGTTACTGCTCATTGACTGTTATTATTTTTTCTATTATCGTCTGTGTCATTATTGATTTGATTTGTCTGCAGTGGCAAGAAAAAGTATGTGAACCCTTTGGAAATACCTGGATATCTGCATAAATTGGTCATAAAATGTTATCTGATCTTCATCTAGGTCACAACAGCCAAACACAGTCTGCTTAAACTAATAACACACAAACAATTATACATTGTCATGTCTTTATTGAACACAGTGTAAACATTCACAGTACAGGGTGGGAAAAGTATGTGAACCCTTGGATTTAATAACTGGGTGACCCTCCTTTGACAGCAATAACCTCAACCAAACATTTTCTGTAGTTGCGGATCAGACCTGCACAACGGTCTGGAGGAATTTTGGACCATTCCTCTTTACAAAACTGTTTCAGTTCAGTAATATTCTTGGGATGTCTGGTGTGAACTTTGTCTTGAGGTCATGCCACAGCGTCTCAAGGTCAGGACTCTGACTGGGCCACTCCAGAAGGCGTATTTTCTTCTGTTGAAGCAGTTCTGTTGTTGATTTCCTGCTGTGTTTTGGGTCGTTGTCCTGTTGCATCACCCAACTTCTGTTGAGCTTCCATTGGCGGACAGATAGCCAAACATTCTCTTGATAAACTTGGGAATTCATTTTTCCATCGATGATACCAAGCTGTCCAGGCCCTGAGGCAGCAAAGCAGCCCCAAACCACGATGCTCCCTCCACCATACTTTACAGTTGGGATGAGGTTTTGTGCCTTTTTCTCTCCACACATAGTGTTGTGTGTTCCTTCTAAACAACTCAACTGTAGTTTCATCTGTCCACAGAATATTTTGCCAGTAGCCCTGTGTATCATCCAGGTGCACTTTTGCAAACTTCAGACGTGCAGAATTTGGGGATAGCAGTGGCTTCTTCCGTGGTTTCCTCCCATGAACACCATTCTTGTTTAGTAATTTACGTATCGTAGACACGTCAACAGAGATGTTAGCATGTTCCAGAGATTTCTGTAAGTCTTTAGCTGACCCTCTAAGATTCTTCTCAACCTCATTGAGCATTCTGCGCTGTGCTCTTGCAGTCATCTTTGCAGGACAGCCACTTCTAGGGAGAGTAGCAACAGTGCTGAACATTCTCCATTTATAGACAATTTGTCTTACTGAGGACTGATGAACATCAAGGCTTTTAGAGACACTTTTGTAACCCTTTATGCAAGTCCACAATTCTTATCATCTGAGATCTTTTTTTGTGCGAGGCATGGTTCACAGCAGTCAATGCATATTGTGAATAGCAAACTCAAATTTTGTGAGTGTTTTCTATAGGGCAGGGCAGCTCTAACCAACATCTCCAATCTTGTTTAAATGATTGTACTCCAGGTTAGACTCCTGAATAGTCATTTGCATAGAGGTTCACAAAATTCTTTCAACCTACACTGAATGTTTAAAAGATGTATTTGATATAGACAAGAAAAATACATATTTTGTGTGTTATTAGTTTAAGCACACTGTGTTTGTCTGTTGTTGTGACTTAGATGAAGATCAGATCTTATTGTAGGGTTCACATGCTTTTTCTTTCCACTGTATGCTTCTACTTCCAGCTTATACACACTATATGCATTTTATGGACACAATCTTTTTTACAATAGTAATCTTTTGTTTGTTTTTACTCCTATCCTTCCATTACCCTTTAGCCATCTATTTCTGAACATCATCCTTTTAGATTTCTATATTTTTGTAAATTTAACACTTTTCAGATGTACACTTTGAAAATGCTGTTTTTAACTCTGTGGGTGTTAACATCACTAAGGAGATGTTTTCTATGTACTTACTTACTTTTCTGTTTTAAAACAGAATTCCATAACTGCCCTGTGAAGTCATGGCACACAGTTCTTCAGTGTATAGCAGATGTGATGTCCTGTGAGTTGCTAGGCATCGAGGCCTCTACCAATGACAGTGTCTATGTTGTGTACTCACAGGAACCAACGCCTCTGCCCCGGACCAGCTGAGTCTAGCTCTGGCCTGGAACAGAGTGGACATAGCACGCAACCAGATCTTTGTCTACGGTCACCATCTACCAGTGAGTCATTCACCAGGCTACCCTGCAGTCCACTTGTAGTCCACTTATGGTTGCAAAATCCAGAAACACCAGGTGGATAATTTAAGCATGCAATTCAGAATACTCTAAACAGCATTTCTAGAAAATAAGAATGTTGGGAAGGTTACAGGAATGTTGCAACCCTGGGTAAGACCACCTCATCTGTTGCTGTTCAGAGAAAACACCATACAAACCTGCCATGAAGCATCACCTTTACATGTACAGTATTAACAGGAAGGATGTCAGACCGCACTAACTGAAATTATTTTTGATACAGACAGACACACAGGTTTAACGGCAGAGATCTAGGAACATCCTGAACAGCAGATCATAACCTGCCGTAATATGATCCCTATATGATCCAATAGGTACAGTGATCACACCAGGGTATTAAGGCTTTGTAAGGACCGTCTATATTCCTATTAAATCACCATTTAAGGAATTGGACTCTTAACATTTCCCCTCATCTTTCTGGATAAAGAAGATTAATCCTACTAGTTGATTATGAACATGAACACAAAAACCAATCCCGTTTTAATGAAAATGAACCACCCCTCCTCCCCCAGCCTGCCAGTGCCCTAGCTAACAGCAGTGGTACCGTAGCCACTACCACAGAGAGGCCGAAGAGTCCAGCCGCTGCCCCCAGGAACAAGGCCAAGGCCCGGGGGAAAAAGGGGAAGGGAGGGAAGGCCAAGCCTGAACCACCAGAGGAGACTGACCCTAGGAAGATAGAACTAATGCGATGGGTAAGACCTGAGTTGGCCCGGTGCTTAACATTTTATACTGCTTGAGTACTTGGACTTCCTATGGAATATTAGCTCTGAAATACCATGAGCACCGGCATCTAAATAGTAAGAGTAGTGGCACCAGTCATGAATGTGTCTCCCAGGTGAACTCTCTGGAGCAGGCCATGATGGATGCCTTGGTGCTGGACAGGGTGGACTTTGTCAAGCTGCTGATAGAGAACGGCGTCAACATCCACCACTTCCTCACCATTCCTCGCCTGGAGGAGCTGTACAACACGGTGAGACAGACAGACAGACAGACAGACAGACAGACAGACAGACAGACAGACAGACAGACAGACAGACGATCATAACGTCCACCATTTCTCGTCTGGAGGAGCTGTACAACACTTTTAGATGAGACAAGACCACGCTAATGTAGAGACTTGCCCTGAATCCCAAATCAACCCCATATCCAGTTGTAGGGTTATTCATATTGAACAACTTTCTCTTCCTAACACACAGAGACTGGGTCCTGCTAACACGTTGCATGTTGTGGTGAGAGATGTCAAGAAGGTAAGATGATCTCTCTGATTCATGGAACCTATTCTTCCTCATTCAACATTATTTGTCCTGTTTCAGCTTAATTAAACTGTGGTTTGTGCTGTTACAGCCAGGTGTGTAATCAGGGATTACAGAAATGTCATCTGTGAATATAATCTGTGGTGTTCCAGGGCAACCTCCCGCCAGACTACCAGATCACTCTGATTGACATTGGTCTGGTGATGGAGTACCTGATGGGTGGGGCTTACCGCTGTAACTACACCAGGAAGAACTTCAGGGCGCTTTACAACAACCTCTACGGGCTGAAGAGGGTAAGACTAGTTATCTCTGTAAAAACCTGTGTTGACTGAAGAGGACAAGACTAGTAAGCTCTATAACAACCTCTACGGGCTGAAGAGGGCAACACTAGTTCGCTCTATAACTACCTCTACGGGCTGAAGAGGGTGAGACTAGTTAGCTCTATAACAACCTGTGTTGACTGAAGAGGACAAGACTAGTAAGCTCTATAACAACCTGTGTTGATTGAAGAGGACAAGACTAGTTCACTCTGGATCAACCTGTATTGACCGAAGAGGACAAGACAAGTTAGCTCTATAACAACCTGTGTTGACCGAAGAGGACAAGACTAGTTAGCTCTATAACAATCTGTATTGATTGAAGAGGACAAGACTAGTTCACTCTGTCTCAACCTGTATTGACCGAAGAGGACGAGTAGTTAGCGCTATAACAATCTGTATTGACCGAAGAGGACAAGACTAGATAGTGCTATAACAACCTGTATTGACCGAAGAGGACAAGACTAGTTAGGGCTATAACAACCTGTATTGACCGAAGAGGACAAGACTAGTTAGCGCTATAACAACCTGTATTGACCGAAGAGGACAAGACTAGATAGCGCTATAACAACCTGTGTTGACCGAAGAGGACAAGACTAGTTAGCTCTATAACAATCTGTATTGATTGAAGAGGACAAGACTAGTTAGCTCTATAACAATCTGTATTGATTGAAGAGGACAAGACTAGTTAGCTCTGTAACAACCTGTGTTGACCGAAGAGGACAAGACTAGTTAGCTCTGTAACAATCTGTATTGATTGAAGAGGACAAGAGTAGTTAGCTCTATAACAGTCTGTATTGATTGAAGAGGACAAGACTAGTTAGCTCTGTAACAATCTGTATTGATTGAAGAGGACAAGACTAGTTAGCTCTATAACAACCTGTATTGACCGAAGAGGACAAGACTAGTTAGCTCTATTACAACCTGTGTTGACCGAAGAGGACAAGACTAGTTAGCTCTAAAACAATCTGTATTGATTGAAGATGACAAGACTAGTTAGCTCTAAAACAATCTGTATTGACCGAAGAGGACAAGACTAGCTCATTCTGTCTCAACCTTTTTTGACCGTAGAGGACGAGTAGTTAGCGCTATAAAAATCTGTATTGACCGAAGAGGACAAGACTAGATAGTGCTATAACAACCTGTGTTGACCGAAGAGGACCAGACTAGTTAGCTCTATAACAACCTGTATTGACCGAAGAGGACAAGACTAGATAGCGCTATAACAACCTGTGTTGACCGAAGAGGACAAGACTAGTTAGCTCTATAACAATCTGTATTGATTGAAGAGGACAAGACTAGTTAGCTCTATAACAATCTGTATTGATTGAAGAGGACAAGACTAGTTAGCTCTGTAACAACCTGTGTTGACCGAAGAGGACAAGACTAGTTAGCTCTGTAACAATCTGTATTGATTGAAGAGGACAAGAGTAGTTAGCTCTATAACAGTCTGTATTGATTGAAGAGGACAAGACTAGTTAGCTCTGTAACAATCTGTATTGATTGAAGAGGACAAGACTAGTTAGCTCTATAACAATCTGTATTGATTGAAGAGGACAAGACTAGTTAGCTCTGTAACAACCTGTGTTGACCGAAGAGGACAAGACTAGTTAGCTCTGTAACAATCTGTATTGATTGAAGATGACAAGACTAGTTAGCTCTAAAACAATCTGTATTGACCGAAGAGGACAAGACTAGCTCATTCTGTCTCAACCTTTTTTGACCGTAGAGGACAAGACTAGTTAGCTCTAAAACAATCTGTATTGATTGAAGATGACAAGACTAGTTAGCTCTAAAACAATCTGTATTGACCGAAGAGGACAAGACTAGCTCATTCTGTCTCAACCTTTTTTGACCGTAGAGGACGAGTAGTTAGCGCTATAAAAATCTGTATTGACCGAAGAGGACAAGACTAGATAGTGCTATAACAACCTGTGTTGACCGAAGAGGACAAGACTAGTTAGCTCTATAACAACCTGTATTGACCGAAGAGGACAAGACTAGATAGCGCTATTACAATCTGTATTGACCGGAGAGGACAAGACTAGATAGCGCTATAACAACCTGTGTTGACCGAAGAGGACAAGACTAGTTAGCTCAATAACAATCTGTATTGATTGAAGAGGACAAGACTAGTTAGCTCTATAACAATATGTATTGATTGAAGAGGACAAGACTCGTTCACTCTGTCTCAACCTGTATTGACCGAAGAAGACAAGACTAGATAGCGCTATAACAACCTGTGTTGACCGAAGAGGACAAGACTAGTTAGCTCTGTAACAATCTGTATTGATTGAAGAGGACAAGACTAGTTCACTCTGTCTCAACCTGTATTGACCGAAGAGGACAAGACTAGATAGCTCTATAACAACCTGTGTTGACCGAAGAGGACAAGACTAGTTAGCTCTATAACAACCTGTATTGACCGAAGAGGACAAGACTAGATAGCGCTATAACAACCTCTATTGACCGAAGAGGACAAGACTAGATAGCGCTATAACAACCTGTATTGACCGAAGAGGACAATACTAGATAGCGCTATAACAACCTGTATTGACCGAAGAGGACAAGACTAGTTAGCTCTATAACAATCTGTATTGATTGAAGAGGACAAGACTAGTTAGCTCTATAACAATCTGTATTGATTGAAGAGGACAAGACTAGTTAGCTCTGTAACAACCTGTGTTGACCGAAGAGGACAAGACTAGTTAGCTCTGTAACAATCTGTATTGATTGAAGAGGACAAGACTAGTTAGCTCTATAGCAACCTGCATTGACCGAAGAGGACAAGACTAGTTAGCTCTATAACAACCTGTGTTGACCGAAGAGGACAAGACTAGTTAGCTCTATAACAATCTGTATTGATTGAAGATGACAAGACTAGTTAGCTCTATAACAATCTGTATTGACCGAAGAGGACAAGACTAGCTCATTCTGTCTCAACCTGTATTGACCGTAGAGGACGAGTAGTTAGCGCTATAAAAATCTGTATTGACCGAAGAGGACAAGACTAGATAGTGCTATAACAACCTGTGTTGACCGAAGAGGACAAGACTAGTTAGCTCTATAACAACCTGTATTGACCGAAGAGGACAAGACTAGTTAGCTCTATAACAACCTGTATTGACCGAAGAGGACAAGACTAGATAGCGCTATAACAATCTGTATTGACCGGAGAGGACAAGACTAGATAGCGCTATAACAACCTGTGTTGACCGAAGAAGACAAGACTAGTTAGCTCTATAACAATCTGTATTGATTGAAGAGGACAAGACTAGTTAGCTCTATAACAATCTGTATTGATTGAAGATGACAAGACTAGTTAGCTCTATAACAATCTGTATTGACCGAAGAGGACAAGACTAGCTCATTCTGTCTCAACCTGTATTGACCGTAGAGGACGAGTAGTTAGCGCTATAAAAATCTGTATTGACCGAAGAGGACAAGACTAGATAGTGCTATAACAACCTGTGTTGACCGAAGAGGACAAGACTAGTTAGCTCTATAACAACCTGTATTGACCGAAGAGGACAAGACTAGATAGCTCTATAACAACCTGTGTTGACCGAAGAGGACAAGACTAGTTAGCTCAATAACAATCTGTATTGACCGAAGATGACAAGACTAGATAGCGCTATAACAACCTGTATTGACCGAAGAGGACAAGACTAGATAGCGCTATAACAACCTGTATTGACCGAAGAGGACAATACTAGATAGCGCTATAACAACCTGTATTGACCGAAGAGGACAAGACTAGTTAGCTCTATAACAATCTGTATTGATTGAAGAGGACAAGACTAGTTAGCTCTATAACAGAGGACAAGACTAGGTCACTCTGTCTCAACCTGTATTGACCGAAGAGGACGAGTAGTTAGCGCTATAACAATGTGTATTGTCCGAAGAGGACAAGACTAGTTAGCTCTATAACAACCTGTGTTGACCGAAGAGGACAAGACTAGTTCACTCTGTCTCAACCTGTATTGACCGAAGAGGACGAGTAGTTAGCGCTATAACAATGTGTATTGTCCGAAAAGGACAAGACTAGTTAGCTCTATAACAATCTGTATTGATTGAAGAGGACAAGACTAGTTCACTCTGTCTCAACCTGTATTGACCGAAGAGGACAAGACTAGTTAGCGCTATAACAATCTGTATTGACCGAAGAGGACAAGACTAGATAGCGCTATAACAATCTGTATTGACCGAAGAGGACAAGACTAGATAGCGCTATAACAACCTGTATTGACCGAAGAGGACAAGACTAGATAGCGCTATAACAACCTGTATTGACCGAAGAGGGCAAGACTAGTTAGCTCTATAACAATCTGTATTGATTGAAGAGGACAAGACTAGGTCACTCTGTCTCAACCTGTATTGACCGAAGAGGAAAAGACTAGATAGCGCTATAACAACCTGTATTGACCGAAGAGGACAAGACTAGTTCACTCTGTCTCAACCTGTATTGACCGAAGAGGGCGAGTAGTTAGCGCTATAACAATGTGTATTGTCCGAAGAGGACAATACTAGTTAGCTCTATAACAACCTGTGTTGACCGAAGAGGACAAGACTAGTTAGCTTTATAACAATCTGTATTGACCGAAGATGACAAGACTAGTTAGCTCTATAACAATCTGTATTGACCGAAGAGGACAAGACTAGTTAGCACTATAACAATCTGTATTGACTGAAGAGGACAAGACTAGTTAGCTCTATAACAACCTGTGTTGACCGAAGAGGACAAGACTAGTTAGCACTATAACAACCTGTGTTGACTGAAGAGGACAAGACTAGATAGTGCTATAACAACCTGTATTGACCGAAGAGGACAAGACTAGTTAGCTCTATTACAACCTGTGTTGACCGAAGAGGACAATACTAGTTAGCTCTATAACAATCTGTATTGATTGAAGAGGACAAGACTAGTTAGCTCTATAACAATCTGTATTGACCGAAGAGGACAAGACTAGTTAGCTCTATAACAACCTGTGTTGACCGAAGAGGACAAGACTAGTTAGCTCTATAACAATCTGTATTGATTGAAGAGGACAAGACTAGTTAGCTCTATAACAACCTGTATTGACCGAAGAGGACCAGACTAGTTAGCACTATAACAATCTGTATTGACTGAAGAGGACAAGACTAGTTAGCACTATAACAATCTGTATTGACCGAAGAGGACAAGACTAGTTAGCTCTATAACAACCTGTGTTGACCGAAGAGGACAAGACTAGTTAGCTCTATAACAATCTGTATTGATTGAAGAGGACAAGACTAGTTAGCTCTATAACAACCTGTATTGACCGAAGAGGACAAGACTAGTTAGCGCTATAACAACCTTTACGGGCTGAAGAGGATAAGACTAGTTAGCGCTATAACAACCTTTACGGGCTGAAGAGGGTAAGACGGGTGACATTAGAAACTAGATCTGAAAACAAACACAGTAGAAAGCCTCACCATGTAACAGACGTGTCTTCATCATGTGATGTTTATGACACGTGTCTTTATCATGTGATGTTATTGACACTTTCTAACATATCTTCTTCTGGTTGTTTGCAGCCAAAAGCCTTGAAGATGCTGGGGCTGGAGGTAATAGCAAGTCTTTGTTCAATAAATACTGTACATATTTCCTTCATTCAACCATGCTGGAAACATTATTTTTCTTTATAATGAGAGATGTTAGAGGGTACAGTTCACAAACACAAAACTATTATAAATAAAGTTATCTGCACAACACTATTCTAAAAGTTCCCCTCTGTGTGTTATCTGCCCTAACATCCTCACTTCACCCGTGTCACTTCCTGTGTCACCAGGACGACGAGCCGAGGGGAAAGAAGAAGAAAGGGAAGAAGAAGAAAGAGGAGGAGGTAGAGATAGATGTGGACGACCCTGAGGTCTGTCGCTTCACCTACCCCTTCCACGAGCTGATGGTGTGGGCCGTTCTCATGAAGCGCCAGAAGATGGCGCTGTTTCTGTGGCAACGTGGGGAGGAGGCCATGGCCAAGGCTCTGGTGGCCTGTAAGCTATACACAGCCATGGCTAAAGAGTCATCTGAACTGGTGGACGATATCGCCCAGGACCTGGACAACAACTCCAAGTGAGTTCCTGTCTTAAACTTCTCCCAATACTGAGATAGTGGTTCCTGTCTTATACTTCTCCCACTACTGAGATAGTGGTTCCTGTCTTATACTTCTCCCACTACTGAGATAGTGGTTCCTGTCTTGTACTTCTCCCACTACTGAGATGGTGGTTCCTGTCTTATACTTCTCCCACTACTTCTCCCACTACTGAGATAGTGGTTCCTGTCTTGTACTTCTCCCACTACTGAGATAGTGGTTCCTGTCTTGTACTTATCCCACTAATGAGATAGTGGTTCCTGTCTTATACCCCTCCCTCTACTTATAGTGGTTCCTGTCTTATACCTCTCCCACTACTGAGATAGTGGTTCCTGTCTTATACCCCTCCCTCTACTTATAGTGGTTCCTGTCTTATACTTCTCCCACTGAGGTAGTGCTTCCTCTTGTGATCATCAGACAGGCAGGTCGTTGTCCCTGATTAAAACGTTACACAATCCCTAAAATAGTTCTACTTTTGCCTCACCTACGGTCTCCTAATTTTCATGGTCCTTCAAGCAAGTTCTTATTTACAATGACGGCATATTTCAACCTATAGTTCCATACACCCTATTTCCCATTGTGCTTAGTATAGCAAGCCGGATTAAGATCAGATTTTTTAGGCCATATAGCCTTAGTAAAAGGAGATTACTCTTTCTCCACAGGGAGTTTGGCCAGCTTGCCTACGAGCTCCTGGACCAGTCCTATAAGCACGATGAACAGGTGGCCATGAAGCTGCTGACGTATGAGCTGACCAACTGGAGCAACTCTACCTGTCTGAAGCTGGCCGTGGCCGCCAAGCACAGAGACTTCATCGCCCACACCTGCAGTCAGATGCTGCTGACCGACATGTGGATGGGAAATCTGAGAATGGGGAAGAACCCTGGGCTTAAGGTAAATTAACGGAGTTGAATTGGTAAACTTCCCTCCTTAGCTTGACATACCAACACCAGCATCACTGAACTCTAACCCTAACCCCATGAGTTGAGAAACAGACTTTCATGCTGCTTTACTCTTTGCTGGAGAACAGAAACAACCCCATGAGTTCAGAAACAGACTTTCATGCTCCTTTACTCTTTGCTGGAGAACAGAAACAACCCCATGAGTTCAGAAACAGACTTTCATGCTCCTTTACTCTTTGCTGTAAAGCAGAAACAACCCCATGAGTTGAGAAACAGACTTTCATGCTGCTTTACTCTTTGCTGTAAAGCAGAAACAACCCCATGAGTTCAGAAACAGACTTTCATGCTCCTTTACTCTTTGCTGGAGAACAGAAACAACCCCATGAGTTCAGAAACAGACTTTCATGCTCCTTTACTCTTTGCTGGAGAACAGAAACAACCCCATGAGTTCAGAAACAGACTGACTTTCATGACCACATGGACAATACCCTTCATATCAATACGGTACAGACAGTTCTGCAGATCTGCTCTGCAAGCTCTTTGGGGTCTGGGCCGGGTTACTGTTTAAGCACTTTGTGACGAGGATTTTTGTCTTTCTAGGTGATTCTGGGCATCATATTCCCTCCATCAATTCTGCTGCTGGTGGACTTCAAAGGAGAAGACCAGTCCTACACAGCTGACTCTGAAGAAGGGAAAGACAAGGACGATGACGCTGGCAAGGTACAGAAGACTCTGGTTGACCAACATATCATAAAATGCTTGTCAGAGTGATGAGATGTTCATCCACAAGACTCTGTTTCTTGAACTTATATTGACATTTTAGTCATTTAGCAGGCGCTCCAGAGTGACCTATCAGCAAAGTCACTACTTGTAACAATTATATTTTTATTTATTTTATTTAACCTTTATTTATCTAGGCAAGTCAGTTAAGAACAAATTCTTATTTACAATGACGGCCTACCCCGGCCAAACCCAGACGACACTGGGCCAATTGTGCACCACCCTATGGGACTCCCAATCAGGGCCGGATGTGATACAGCCTGGATTCGAACCAGGGACTGTAGTGACACCTCTTGCATTGAAAAGCAGTACCTTAGACAGTAGCGCTACTCAGGGGCCCCCAAAAAATACAACAAAAAAATTACATCAAACAGATAGAACCATAGCAACAGTGTGAAAGATAGGCCCCTAGTAACAATGTAACCAATTGGCCCATAGTAGCAGGGTAAAATATAGGACCCTAGTAACAGTGTAACAGATATGTCGGTAGTAACAGGATAACAAATAGGACCCAAGTAACAGTGTAACTGATAGGTCCCTAGTAACAGTGTGAAAGATTGGCCCCTAGTAACAGTGTAAAATGTAGGCCCCTACTAACACTGTAATAGAATGGCCCATAGTAACAGTGTAATATATAGGCCCTCAGTAACAGTTTAACAGATAGGTCAATAGTAACAGGATAAAAGGCTTCAAACTTTTCTAAGATAAATCAAATATATTTACATAGCCCTTCGTACATCAGCTGATATCTCAAAGTGCTGTACAGAAACCCAGCCTAAAACCCCCAAACAGCAAGCAATGCAGGTGTAGAAGCACGGTGGCTAGGAAAAACTCCCTAGAAAGGCCAAAACCTAGGAAGAAACCTAAGTCTTATTACATTTAGCCGGGGGGAACTATTGGATATAAGAGCAACTTCAACTTACAAACATTACGACCAGGAATACGACTTTCCCGAAGTGGATCCTCTGTTTGGACCACCACCCAGGACAATGGATTGGATCCCAGCAGGCGACCCAAAACAACGGCACCGCAGAAGGGACAGACGGAACGGTCTTCTGGTCAGATTCCGTAGACGGGCACACCACCCACCGCTCCCAAGTATACTACTCGCCAATGTCCAGTCTCTTGACAACAAGGTAGACAAAATTCGAGCAAGGGGTGACTTCCAGGGAGACATCAGAGATTGTAATATTCTTTGTTTCACAGAAACATGGCTCACTCGGGATACGTTATCAGAGTCGGTACAGCTACCCGGGTTCTTCACGCATCGCTCCGACAGAAACAAACGTCTCTCTGGTAAGAAGAAGGGTGGTGTTTTCCTTACAGGAACTCAAGTCCTTTTGTTCAGCTGACATATAATTCCTTACGATCAAATGCCGACCGCATTATCTACCAAGAGAATTCTCTTCGATTATAATCACAGCCGTGTATATCCCTACCAAGCAGACACCTCGACGGGCCTGAAAGAACTTCATTGGACTCGATGCAAACTGGAAACCACATATCCTGAGACTGAATTCATTGTACCTGGGGATTTTAACAAGGCTAATCTGAAAAAAAGGCCCCCGAAATTTTATCAGCATATCGAATGCGCTACCCGGGCTGGCAACACCCTGGATCATTGCTACTCTAATTTCCGAGATACATACAAAGCCCTTCCTCGCCCTCCTTTCGGCAAATCTGACCACAACTCCCTTTTGTTGCTCTCAGCCTATAGACAGAAACTAAAACAGGAAACGCCCGTGCTCAGGTCTGTTCAACACTTGTCTGACCAATCCGATTCCCCGCTTCAAGATTGCTTCGATCAAGTGGACTGGGATATGTTCCAGATTGCCTCAGACAATAACATTGATGAATACGCTGATTCGGTGAGCGAGTTTATTAGCAAGTGCATCAGTGATGTGGTACCCACGGTGACCATTAAACCATTCCCCAACCAGAAACCGTGGATTGATGGCAGCATTCGCGCAAAACTGAAAGCGCGTACCATGGCTTTTAATCATGGCAAGGCGACCGGAAACATGACCAAATACAAACAGTGTAGCTATTCCCTCCGCAAGGCAATCAATCAAGCTAAGCTTCAGTATAGAGACAAAGTAGAGTCTCAATTCCATGGACCAGACATGAGACGTATGTGTCAGGGTCAACAGCTGTTCTAACATGCTTCAAGAGGGCCAACATTGTTCCTGTTCCCAAGAAAGCTAAGGTAACTGAGCCAAAACGACTACGGGACGTAGCACTCACTTCCGTCATCATGAAGTGCTTTGAGAGACTCGTCAAGGATCATATCACCTCCACACTACCTGACACCCTAGACCCACTCCAATTTGCTTACCGCCCCAATAGGTCGACAGACGACGCAATCGCAACCACTTCACACCGCCCTAATCCATCTGCTCAGCATTTAACACCATAGTACCCTCCAAACTTGCCATTAAGCTCGAGACCCTGGGTCTCAACCCCACCCTGTGCAACTGGGTCCTGGACTTTGACGGGCCGCCCCCCAGGTGGTGAGGGTAGGAAACATCTCCACCCCGCTGATCCTCAACACTTTGGCCCAACAAGGGTGTGTTCTCAGCCCTCTCCTGTACTCCCTGTTCACCCATGGCCATGCACGCCTCCAACTCAATCATCAATTTTGCAGACGACACTATAGTGGTAGGCTTGATTCCCAACAACAAGCAGACAGCCTACAGGGAGGTGAGGGCCCTCGGAGTGTGGTGTCAGGAAAATAACCTCACACTCAACGTCAACAAAACAAAGGAGATGACTGTGGACTTCTGGAAACAGCAGAGGGAGCACACCCCTATCCACATCGACGGGACAGTAGTGGAGAGGGTAGTAAGTTTTAAGTTCCTCGGCTTACACATCACGGACAAACTGAATTGGTCCACCCACACAGACAGCATGGTGAAGAAGGCACAACAGCGCCTCTCAAACCTCAGGAGGCTGAAGAAATTTAGCTTGTCAACAAAAGCACTCAAACCTTTACAGATGCACAATAGAGAGCATCCTGTCGGGCTGTATCACAGCGTGGTACGGTAACTGCTCCGCCCACAACCGTAAGGCTCTCCAGAGGGTAGTGAGGTCTGCACAACACATCACCGGGGGCAAACTACCTGCCCTCCAGGACACCTACACCACCCGATGTCACAGGAAGGCCAAAAAGATCATCAAGGACAACAACCACCCGAGCCACTGCCTGTTCACCCCGCTATCATCCAGAAGGCGAGGTCAGTACAGGTGCATCAAAGCTGGGACCGAGAGACTGAAAAACAGCTTCTATCTCAAAGCCAATCGACTGTTAAACAGCCATCACTAACATTGAGTGGCTTCTGCCAACATACACACTCAATCTCTAGCCACTTTAATAATTCAATAATTGGATGTAATAAAGTTCTCTAGTCACTTAAACAATGTCACTTTTTATAATGTTTACATACCCTACATTACTCATCTCATATGTGTACACTGTAATCTATGCCGTTCGGCCATCGCTCATCCATATATTTATATGTACATATTCTTAATCATTCCTTTACACTTGTGTGTATAAGGTATTTGTTGTGAAATTTTTAGATTACTTGTTACATACTACTGCACGGTCGGAACTAGAAGCACAAGCATTTTGCTACACTCGCATTAACATCTGCTAACCATGTGTATGCAACCAATAACATTTGATTTAGTAACAGGGTAACAGGTAGGCCGATAATAACAGGGTAACAGGTAGGCCCCTAGTACCAGTGATTCCTGGTGTTATTTTGTATTGATTGATTTATTGGTTGATTGATCAATTTATTGTTTCAGGATGACGTTGTGTCAAGGAAGGGGGATGAAGAGGAGGGCAGCAGTAATGTCAGGAGGAAGCCCATTGGACGGAGGATCTATGAGTTCTATGATGCCCCGTTCACCAAGTTCTGGTTCAACACCGTAAGTATCACTAATGTAATAAAATAGTATACAGACCTCCTACTTGATCCTAATAAAACACTAAACTGACCTACCTGATCCTAATAAAACACTAAACAGACCTCCTACCTGATCCTAATAAAACACTAAACAGACCTTCTACCTGATCCTAATAAAACACTAAACAGACGTCCTACATGATCCTAATAAAACACTAAACAGACCTCCTACCTGATCCTAATAAAACACTAAACAGACCTTCTACCTGATCCTAATAAAACACTAAACAGACCTCCTACCTGATCCTAATAAAACACTAAACTGACCTACCTGATCCTAATAAAACACTAAACAGACCTCCTACCTGATCCTAATAAAACACTAAACAGACCTTCTACCTGATCCTAATAAAACACTAAACAGACGTCCTACATGATCCTAATAAAACACTAAACAGACCTCCTACCTGATCCTAATAAAACACTAAACAGACCTTCTACCTGATCCTAATAAAACACTAAACAGACCTCCTACCTGATCCTAATAAAACACTAAACTGACCTACCTGATCCTAATAAAACACTAAACAGACCTCCTACCTGATCCTAATAAAACACTAAACAGACCTTCTACCTGATCCTAATAAAACACTAAACAGACGTCCTACATGATCCTAATAAAACACTAAACAGACCTCCTACCTGATCCTAATAAAACACTAAACTGACCTCCTACCTGATCCTAATAAAACACTAAACAGAACTCCTACCTGATGCGAATAAAACATTAAACAGACCTCCTACCTGATCCTAATAAAACACTAAACAGACCTCCTACCTGATCCTAATAAAACACTAAACTGACCTCCTACCTGATCCTAATAAAACACTAAACTGACCTTCTACCTGATCCTAATAAAACACTAAACAGACCTACCTGATCCTAATAAAACACTAAACAGACCTCCTACCTGATCCTAATAAAACATTAAACAGACCTCCTACCTGATCCTAATAAAACACTAAACAGACCTACCTGATCCTAATAAAACACTAAACAGACCTCCTACCTGATCAAATCAAATCAAATGTATTTATATAGCCCTTCGTACATCAGCTGATATCTCAAAGTGCTGTACAGAAACCCAGCCTAAAACCCCAAACAGCAAGCAATGCAGGTGTAGAAGCACGGTGGCTAGGAAAAACTCCCTAGAAAGGCCAAAACCTAGGAAGAAACCTAGAGAGGAACCAGGCTATCTTCCAGTCCTCTTCTGGCTGTGCCGGGTGGAGATTATAACAGAACATGGCCAAGATGTTCAAATGTTCATAAATGACCAGCATGGTCCAATAATAATAAGGCAGAACAGTTGAAACTGGAACAACAGCACGGCCAGGTGGACTGGGGACAGCAAGGAGTCATCATGTCAGGTAGTCTAGAGGCATGGTCCTAGGGCTCAGGTCCTCCGAGAGAGAGAAAGAAAGAAAGAGAGAGAGAATTAGAGAGAGCACACTTAAATTCACACAGGACACCGAATAGGACAGGAGAAGTACTCCAGATATAACAAACTGACCCTAGCCCCCCGACACATAAACCCATGCAGCATAAATACTGGAGGCTGAGACAGGAGGGGTCAGGAGACACTGTGGCCCAATCTGAGGACACCCCCGGACAGGGCCAAACAGGAAGGATATAACCCCACCCACTTTGCCAAAGCACATCCCCCACACCACTAGAGGGATATCTTCAACCACCAACTTACCATCCTGAGACAAGGCTGAGTATAGCCCACAAAGATCTCCGCCGCGGCACAACCCAGGGAGGGGGGGTGGGGGCGCCAACCCGGATCCTGATCCTAATAAAACACTAAACAGACCTCCTACCTGATCCTAATAAAACACTAAACAGACCTCCTACCTGATCCTAATAAAACACTAAACAGACCTCCTACCTGATCCTAATAAAACACTAAACAGACCTCCTACCTGTGTCAGCGCTGTGTGTATAGGTGGCATGGAAGTCAGGCGCAGGAGAGTCAAAATGGAGTGTAAATGGAGTCTTTTAATAAATATCCACAGAACATGCTCCATAACACTAAAAAGTACAGACATGAAAAAACATGAGTACGAGGACCCGTCACGCACCAACACAACAATAAACAAGACTGACAATAAAACAATCTCTGACAAAGACATGAGGGGAAACAGAGGGTTAAATACACAGCAGGTAATGAATGGGATTGAAAACAGGTGTGTGGGAAGACAAGACAAAACCAGTGGAAAATGAAAATGGATCAATGATGACTAGAAGACCGGTGACGTCGAACGCCGAGCACCGCCCGAACAAGGAGAGGCAACGACTTCGGCAGAAGCTCCAGCTGCGCGTCGACACCGGCCTCGGGGACAACCCGGAGGGCGAGGTGCAGGGCGATCCGGATGGAGACGGTGGAATTCTGATAACATGGAAGGATCTAACACGTCCTCCACCGGAACCCAGCATCTCTCCTCCGGCCCCTAACCCTCCCAGTCCACGAGGTACTGAAGGCCCCTCGCCCGACGTCTCGAATCCAAAATGGATCGAACAGAGTACGCTGGGACCTCCTTGATGTCTAGAGGAGGCGGAGGGACGCACTTCAGCCTCCTGGAGCGGGCCAGCCACCACCGGCCTGAGGAGAGACACATGGAACGAGGGGTTAATACGGTAATTAGTGGGCAGTTGTAACCTGAACATACCTCGTTCACTCTCCTCAGGACTTTAAACGGCCCCACAAACCACGGACCCAGCTTCCGGCAGAGCAGGCGGAGGGGCAGGTTTCGGGTCGAGTACCAGACCCTGTCCCCTGGTGCGAACACTGGGGCCTCACTGCGGCGACGATCTGCGCCAATTTTCTGGCGCCTTATGGCGCGCTGATGGTGGACGTGGGCTGCCTCCCAGGTTTCCTCAGCGCACCGAAACCAATTGTCCACCGCAGGAGCCTCGGTCTGACTCTGATGCCAAGGAGCCAGAACCGGCTGATACCCTAATACACATTAAAAAGGGGTAAGGTTAGTGGAGGAGTGACGTAGCGAGTTCTGAGCCTTCTCTGCCCAGGGCACGAACTTCGCCCACTCCCCCGGCCGATCCTGGCAATAAGACCACAGAAACCTACCCACATCCTGGTTAACTCTCTCCACCTGCCCATTACTCTCGGGGTGAAAACCTGAGGTAAGACTAACCGAGATCCCTAGACGCTCCATGAACCCGTTCCAGACCCTTAAAGTGAACTGGGGACCCCGATCAGACACTATATCCTCAGGCACCCCATAGTGCCGGAAAACGTGTGTAAACAGGGCCTCTGCAGTTTGTAAGGCCGTAGGGAGACCGGGCAAAGGGAGGAGACGACAGGACTTCGAAAACCGATCCACAACGACCAGGATCGTGGTGTAACCCTCAGAAGGTGGAAGATCAGTCAAAAAATCCACCGACAGGTGCGACCACGGCCGTTGAGGAACGGGTAGAGGTTGTAGCTTACCTCTGGGCAGGTGTCTAGGATCCTTGCACTGGGCGCACACCGAGTAGGAGGAAACATAAATCCTCACGTCCTTAGCTAAAGTGGGCCACCAGTACCTCCCATCAAGACAGCGCATCGTCCGACCTATCCCAGGATGACCAGAGGAGGGTGACGTGTGAGCCCAATAGATCAATCGGTCGCGGACAGCAGACGGAACATACAGATCACCAGCTGGACACTCAGGGGGAGAGGGCTCTGCACGTGACGCCCGCTCAATGTCCGTGTCCAGCTCCCACACTACAGGCGCCACCAAACACGAAGCTGGGAGTATGGGAGTGGGATCCATGGATCGCTCCTCTGTGTCATACAGCCGAGACAATGCGTCTGCCTTAACGTTCTGGGAGCCTGGTCTGTAAGAAAGAGGGAACTCAAAACGAGTGAAAAACATGGCCCACCTTGCCTGGCGAGGATTCAGTTTCTTCGCCTGCCGGATGTACTCCAGATTGCGGTGGTCAGTCCAGATGAGAAAAGGGTGTTTAGCCCCCTCAATGCCTCCACACCTTCAAGGCTTCTACGACAGCTAACAGCTCTCGGTTCCCCACATCATAGTTTCGCTCCGCTGGGCTGAGCTTCTTTGAAAAGAAAGCACAGGGGCGAAGCTTCAGTGGCGTACCCGAACGCTGAGAGAGCACTGCTCCTATCCCAGCTTCGGATGCGTCCACCTCCACTATGAATGGCAAAGAGGGATCCGGATGAGCCAACACAGGCACCGAGGTAAACAGAGTCTTCAGGTGCCCAAAAGCCCTGTTCGCCTCAGCCGACCACTGCAAGCGCACCGGGCCCCCCTTTAGCAGTGAGGTAATGGGAGCAGCCACCTGACCAAAACCCAGGATAAACCTCCGGTAGTAATTGGCAAACCCTAAAAAACGCTGCACCTCCTTTACCGTGGTTGGACAGGAGTGGAAATCCGATGCCCTAGGAAGGAGATGGATTGTTGGAAGAACAAGCATTTCTCAGCCTTGACATATAGATCATGCTCCAACAGGCGACCAAGCACCCTGCTCACCAGGGACACATGCTCGGCGCGTGTAGCGGAGTATATCAGAATATCATCGATATACACCACTACACCCTGCCCGTGCAGGTCCCTGAAGATCTCATCTACAAATGATTGGAAAACTGATGGAGCACTCATCAACCCATATGGCATGACAAGGTACTCATAATGACCTGAGGTGGTGCTAAATGCCATCTTCCACTCATCACCCTTCCAAATACGCACCAGATTGTACGCACTCCTGAGATCCAATTTTGTGAAAAAGCGTGCCCCGTGCATTAACTCAATAACCGTATTGATCAGAGGTAGCGGGTAACTATATTTCACTGTGATTTTATTTAGACCTCGATAATCAATGCACGGGCGTAAACCGCCATCCTTTTTTTTCATAAAAAAGAAACTCGAAGAGATGGGTGAAATGGATGGCTGAATGAACCACTGATGCAGGGATTCAGAGACATATGTCTCCATAGCCTCCTTCTCCGCTTGCGACAGGGGATACACGTGACTCCTGGGATATGCAGCGTCTACCAGGAGATCTATCGCACAATCCCCCCCTCTATGCCTTCTTTTTACAGAAGGCGAGAGCCAAATGGCATATTCGGGGGGAATGCGCACGGTGGAGACCTGGTCTGGACTTTCCACCGTAGTAGCACCAACGGAAACCCCTAAACACCTACCTGAGCACTCTCGCGACCACCCCGTGAAGTTATGACAAGCTAACCAGGGTAGGCCTAGCACCACAGAATACGTAGGAGAATCAATAAGGAAAAGACTAATCTTCTCCTTGTGACCCTCCTGCGTTATCATACACAAAGGTACGGTTACCTCCCTGATAAACCCTGACCCTAATGGTCGACTATCTAAGGCATGATTAGGGAAAGGCATATCCACAGAAACAATATGAGCTATACTTTTATTAATGAAATTCGCACCTGAATCTACAAGCGCCTTATACTGGGAATGCAGGGAAAAATCAGGAAAAGAGACCGAGACAAACATTAGTGCAACAGAGGGCTCTGGATGAGAATGGTGCCTACTCATCCACCTCCATGGGCGTAGTGTCCTCTCCTGCTGACTTAATTTTTTTTTCTCAAAGATTCTGTCAACGCTGTGTGTATAGGTGGCAGGGAAGTCAGGCACAGGAGAGTGTAAATAGAGTCTTTTAATAAATGTCCACAGAACATGCTCCATAACACTAAAATGTACAGACATGAAAAAACATGGGTACGAGGACCCGTCGCGCACCAATACAACAAATAAACAACACTAACAATAAAACAATCTCTGACAAAGACATGAGGGGAAACAGAGGGTTAAATACACAGCAGGTAATGAATGGGATTGAAAACAGGTGTGTGGGAAGACAAGACAAAACCAATGGAAAATGAAAAATGGATCAATGATGGCTAGAAGACCGGTGACGTCGAACGCCGAGCACCGCCCGAACAAGGAGAGGCAACGACTTCGGTAGAAGTCGTGACAACCTGATCCTAATAAAACACTAAACTGACCTCCTACCTGATTCTAATAAAACACTAAAACAGACCTCCTACCTGATCCTAATAAAACACTAAACAGACCTACCTGGGCTACCTGATGTCTAGCGGCATGTTGTGTTATGTTATGTGGTTTATCTATTTCTCTGTTAGATCTCCTACCTGGGCTACCTGATGTCTAGCGGCATGTTGTGTTATGTTATGTGGTTTATCTATTTCTCTGTTAGATCTCCTACCTGGGCTACCTGATGTCTAGTGGCATGTTGTGTTATGTTATGTGGTTTATCTATTTCTCTGTTAGATCTCCTACCTGGGCTACCTGATGTCTAGCGGCATGTTGTGTTATGTTATGTGGTTTATCTATTTCTCTGTTAGATCTCCTACCTGGGCTACCTGATGTCTAGCGGCATGTTGTGTTATGTTATGTGGTTTATCTATTTCTCTGTTAGATCTCCTACCTGGGCTACCTGATGCTGTATAACTACATAATCCTGGTGAAGATGGAGCGATGGCCGTCCATCCAGGAGTGGACCGTCATTGCCTACATCCTAACGCTCGGCTTCGAGAAAGTCAGACAGGTAAATTAGTAACAAGTTTAAGTTCAACGTCAAATTCAAGTAAGCTTGGGGAATTCATTCTCAGCTGAAAATAAAATATTCCCAACAATATTGCATCTATAGTGCACTATATACCATCTTACCTCCTATATAAATACGTTATAGGTAATAGGCTATTTCAGATGCAGCTGTACTGTATGTGAGCATTGATTGATGCTTTGTACTTCCTTCATCGACCCTGAAGTCAGACAGGGTGTAGTCAAGATGCTTCGCTACAGAAATAGGACATCCTACCCCATGCCCGGTTCTGGCTCAGACAAGGCTTACTTACTAACTTCGACCTTAACCCATAGATCCTGATGTCAGAGCTGGGATTACTAACTTTGACCTTGACCCATAGATCCTGATGTCAGAGCCTTACTTTGAATTTGACCCTTAGATCCTGATGTCAGAGCCTGGGTTACTAACTTTGACCTTGACCCATAGATCCTAATGTCAGAGCCTGGGAAGCTGAAGCAGAAGATCAACGTATGGCTGCAAGAGGTCTGGAACATCACTGACCTGGCAGCCATCTCCACCTTCCTGATTGGCCTTCTGCTGAGGCTGCAGAACGAACCCCTCCTGGGCATCGGACGTGTCATCTACTGCATAGACATCATCTTCTGGTACATCAGGGTGCTCGACATCTTCGGGGTCAACAAGTACCTGGGACCCTATGTCATGATGATTGGGAAAATGGTAACATCATTGATTGATTGATTTTTGTTTGATATTTCAAAGTTAGTAGGCTGCTCCAGAGACAACATTACATACATGAAATATTATAGAGGATAAAACCACAATAAATCCTGAAAGATTATTACTATGGTGGTTTTATAACTTCATCCAGCTGCTTTCTCCTCATCTTACATCACTAATATTTCCCAATCAAAAAGTAGTGTGTCATACAGCACAGGTTACAGGGGGTTAGCCCCCCATACAGAAGATACTCAGTCTGCTTGTCTTGAGGCCTACTACCTCTGAAGATACCAGAGGAGGAAGAGGAGGAGGGTACTGCTCCAAATGTTGAGGACACGTTAGAAACAAAACAAATAATGGCATCCCATTGGCTTAATTACAAATAATTTATTCCAGATGACTGACATTCTATGTTCCAAATTATAATGATTAACATGCTGTGAACCATGTTCTATATTAGAATGATTAACATGCTGTGTTCTATGTTCTATATTAGAATGATTAACATGCTGTGTTGTATATTAGAATGATTAACATGTTGTGTTCTATGTTCTATATTAGAATTATTAACATGCTGTGTTCTATGTTCTATATTAGAATGATTAACATGCTGTGTTCTTTGTTCTATATTAGAATGATTAACATGCTGTGTTGTATATTAGAATGATTAACATGCGGTGTTGTATATTAGAATGATTAACATGCTGTGTTCTATATTAGAATGATTAACATGCTGTGTTCTGTGTTGATTTTTAGAATGATTAACATGCTGTGTTCTTTGTTCTATATTAGAATGATTAACATGCTGTGTTGTGTATTAGAATGATTAACATGCTGTGTTCTATATTAGAATGATTAACATGCTGTGTTGATTATTAGAATGATTAACATGCTGTGTTGTATATTAGAATGATTAACATGCTGTGTTGTATATTAGAATGATTAACATGCTGTGTTGATTATTAGAATGATTAACATGCTGTGTTCTATATTAGAATGATTAACATGCTGTGTTCTATATTAGAATGATTAACATGCTGTGTTGTAAATTAGAATGATTAACATGCTGTGTTGTATATTAGAATGATTAACATGCTGTGTTCTATATTAGAATGATTAACATGCTGTGTTGTAAATTAGAATGATTAACATGCTGTGTTCTATATTAGAATGATTAACATGCTGTGTTCTATATTAGAATGATTAACATGCTGTGTTGATTATTAGAATGATTAACATGCTGTGTTCTATATTAGTATGATTAACAAGCTGTGTTGATTATTAGAATGATTAACATGCTGTGTTGTATATTATAATGATTAACATGCTGTGTTGATTATTAGAATGATTAACATGCTGTGTTCTATATTAGAATGATTAACAAGCTGTGTTGATTATTAGAATGATTAACATGCTGTGTTGTATATTAGAATGATTAACATGCTGTGTTCTATATTAGAAAGATTAACATGCTGTGTTGATTATTAGAATGATTAACATGCTGTGTTCTATATTAGAATGATTAACATGCTGTGTTCTATATTAGAATGATTAACATGCTGTGTTCTATATTAGAATGATTAACATGCTGTGTTGTATATTAGAATGATTAACATGCTGTGTTCTATATTAGAAAGATTAACATGCTGTGTTGATTATTAGAATGATTAACATGCTGTGTTCTATATTAGAAAGATTAACATGCTGTGTTGATTATTAGAATGATTAACATGTTGTGTTCTATGTTCTATATTAGAATGATTAACATGCTGTGTTCTATGTTCTATATTAGAATGATTAACATGCTGTGTTGTATATTAGAATGATTAACATGTTGTGTTCTATGTTCTATATTAGAATTATTAACATGCTGTGTTCTATGTTCTATATTAGAATGATTAACATGCTGTGTTCTTTGTTCTATATTAGAATGATTAACATGCTGTGTTGTATATTAGAATGATTAACATGCGGTGTTGTATATTAGAATGATTAACATGCTGTGTTCTATATTAGAATGATTAACATGCTGTGTTCTGTGTCGATTTTTAGAATGATTAACATGCTGTGTTCTTTGTTCTATATTAGAATGATTAACATGCTGTGTTGTGTATTAGAATGATTAACATGCTGTGTTCTATATTAGAATGATTAACATGCTGTGTTGATTATTAGAATGATTAACATGCTGTCTTGTATATTAGAATGATTAACATGCTGTGTTGTATATTAGAATGATTAACATGCTGTGTTGATTATTAGAATGATTAACATGCTGTGTTCTATATTAGAATGATTAACATGCTGTGTTGTATATTAGAATGATTAACATGCTGTGTTGTATATTAGAATGATTAACATGCTGTGTTCTATATTAGAATGATTAACATGCTGTGTTGTATATTAGAATGATTAACATGCTGTGTTGATTATTAGAATGATTAACATGCTGTGTTCTATATTAGAATGATTAACATGCTGTGTTCTATATTAGAATGATTAACATGCTGTGTTGATTATTAGAATGATTAACATGCTGTGTTGTATATTAGAATGATTAACATGCTGTGTTCTATATTAGAAAGATTAACATGCTGTGTTGATTATTAGAATGATTAACATGCTGTGTTCTATATTAGAATGATTAACATGCTGTGTTCTATATTAGAATGATTAACATGCTGTGTTGTATATTAGAATGATTAACATGCTGTGTTCTATATTAGAAAGATTAACATGCTGTGTTGATTATTAGAATGATTAACATGCTGTGTTCTATATTAGAAAGATTAACATGCTGTGTTGATTATTAGAATGATTAACATGTTGTGTTCTATGTTCTATATTAGAATGATTAACATGCTGTGTTCTATGTTCTATATTAGAATGATTAACATGCTGTGTTGTATATTAGAATGATTAACATGCGGTGTTGTATATTAGAATGATTAACATGCTGTGTTCTATATTAGAATGATTAACATGCTGCGTTCTGTGTCGATTTTTAGAATGATTAACATGCTGTGTTCTTTGTTCTATATTAGAATGATTAACATGCTGTGTTGTGTATTAGAATGATTAACATGCTGTGTTCTATATTAGAATGATTAACATGCTGTGTTGATTATTAGAATGATTAACATGCTGTGTTGATTATTAGAATGATTAACATGCTGTGTTCTATATTAGAATGATTAACATGCTGTGTTGTATATTAGAATGATTAACATGCTGTGTTGTATATTAGAATGATTAACATGCTGTGTTCTATATTAGAATGATTAACATGCTGTGTTGTATATTAGAATGATTAACATGCTGTGTCGATTATTAGAATGATTAACATGCTGTGTTCTATATTAGAATGATTAACATGCTGTGTTCTATATTAGAATGATTAACATGCTGTGTTGATTATTAGAATGATTAACATGCTGTGTTCTATATTAGAATGATTAACAAGCTGTGTTGATTATTAGAATGATTAACATGCTGTGTTGTATATTAGAATGATTAACATGCTGTGTTCTATATTAGAAAGATTAACATGCTGTGTTGATTATTAGAATGATTAACATGCTGTGTTCTATGTTCTATATTAGAATGATTAACATGCTGTGTTCTATGTTCTATATTAGAATGATTAACATGTTGTGTTGTATATTAGAATGATTAACATGTTGTGTTCTATGTTCTATATTAGAATTATTAACATGCTGTGTTCTATGTTCTATATTAGAATGATTAACATGCTGTGTTCTTTGTTCTATATTAGAATGATTAACATGCTGTGTTGTATATTAGAATGATTAACATGCGGTGTTGTATATTAGAATGATTAACATGCTGTGTTCTATATTAGAATGATTAACATGCTGTGTTCTGTGTTGATTTTTAGAATGATTAACATGCTGTGTTCTTTGTTCTATATTAGAATGATTAACATGCTGTGTTGTGTATTAGAATGATTAACATGCTGTGTTCTATATTAGAATGATTAACATGCTGTGTTGATTATTAGAATGATTAACATGCTGTGTTGTATATTAGAATGATTAACATGCTGTGTTGATTATTAGAATGATTAACATGCTGTGTTGATTATTAGAATGATTAACATGCTGTGTTGATTATTAGAATGATTAACATGCTGTGTTGATTATTAGAATGATTAACATGCTGTGTTCTATATTAGAATGATTAACATGCTGTGTTGTAAATTAGAATGATTAACATGCTGTGTTGTATATTAGAATGATTAACATGCTGTGTTCTATATTAGAATGATTAACATGCTGTGTTGTAAATTAGAATGATTAACATGCTGTGTTCTATATTAGAATGATTAACATGCTGTGTTCTATAAGAGAATGATTAACATGCTGTGTTGATTATTAGAATGATTAACATGCTGTGTTCTATATTAGTATGATTAACAAGCTGTGTTGATTATTAGAATGATTAACATGCTGTGTTGTATATTAGAATGATTAACATGCTGTGTTGATTATTAGAATGATTAACATGCTGTGTTCTATATTAGAATGATTAACAAGCTGTGTTGATTATTAGAATGATTAACATGCTGTGTTGTATATTAGAATGATTAACATGCTGTGTTCTATATTAGAAAGATTAACATGCTGTGTTGATTATTAGAATGATTAACATGCTGTGTTCTATATTAGAATGATTAACATGCTGTGTTCTATATTAGAATGATTAACATGCTGTGTTGTATATTAGAATGATTAACATGCTGTGTTCTATATTAGAAAGATTAACATGCTGTGTTGATTATTAGAATGATTAACATGCTGTGTTCTATATTAGAAAGATTAACATGCTGTGTTGATTATTAGAATGATTAACATGTTGTGTTCTATGTTCTATATTAGAATGATTAACATGCTGTGTTCTATGTTCTATATTAGAATGATTAACATGCTGTGTTGTATATTAGAATGATTAACATGTTGTGTTCTATGTTCTATATTAGAATTATTAACATGCTGTGTTCTATGTTCTATATTAGAATGATTAACATGCTGTGTTCTTTGTTCTATATTAGAATGATTAACATGCTGTGTTGTATATTAGAATGATTAACATGCGGTGTTGTATATTAGAATGATTAACATGCTGTGTTCTATATTAGAATGATTAACATGCTGTGTTCTGTGTCGATTTTTAGAATGATTAACATGCTGTGTTCTTTGTTCTATATTAGAATGATTAACATGCTGTGTTCTTTGTTCTATATTAGAATGATTAACATGCTGTGTTCTATATTAGAATGATTAACATGCTGTGTTGATTATTAGAATGATTAACATGCTGTCTTGTATATTAGAATGATTAACATGCTGTGTTGTATATTAGAATGATTAACATGCTGTGTTGATTATTAGAATGATTAACATGCTGTGTTCTATATTAGAATGATTAACATGCTGTGTTGTATATTAGAATGATTAACATGCTGTGTTGATTATTAGAATGATTAACATGCTGTGTTCTATATTAGAATGATTAACATGCTGTGTTCTATATTAGAATGATTAACATGCTGTGTTGATTATTAGAATGATTAACATGCTGTGTTGTATATTAGAATGATTAACATGCTGTGTTCTATATTAGAAAGATTAACATGCTGTGTTGATTATTAGAATGATTAACATGCTGTGTTCTATATTAGAATGATTAACATGCTGTGTTCTATATTAGAATGATTAACATGCTGTGTTGTATATTAGAATGATTAACATGCTGTGTTCTATATTAGAAAGATTAACATGCTGTGTTGATTATTAGAATGATTAACATGCTGTGTTCTATATTAGAAAGATTAACATGCTGTGTTGATTATTAGAATGATTAACATGTTGTGTTCTATGTTCTATATTAGAATGATTAACATGCTGTGTTCTATGTTCTATATTAGAATGATTAACATGCTGTGTTGTATATTAGAATGATTAACATGCGGTGTTGTATATTAGAATGATTAACATGCTGTGTTCTATATTAGAATGATTAACATGCTGCGTTCTGTGTCGATTTTTAGAATGATTAACATGCTGTGTTCTTTGTTCTATATTAGAATGATTAACATGCTGTGTTCTATATTAGAATGATTAACATGCTGTGTTGATTATTAGAATGATTAACATGCTGTGTTGATTATTAGAATGATTAACATGCTGTGTTCTATATTAGAATGATTAACATGCTGTGTTGTATATTAGAATGATTAACATGCTGTGTTGTATATTAGAATGATTAACATGCTGTGTTCTATATTAGAATGATTAACATGCTGTGTTGTATATTAGAATGATTAACATGCTGTGTCGATTATTAGAATGATTAACATGCTGTGTTCTATATTAGAATGATTAACATGCTGTGTTCTATATTAGAATGATTAACATGCTGTGTTGATTATTAGAATGATTAACATGCTGTGTTCTATATTAGAATGATTAACAAGCTGTGTTGATTATTAGAATGATTAACATGCTGTGTTGTATATTAGAATGATTAACATGCTGTGTTCTATATTAGAAAGATTAACATGCTGTGTTGATTATTAGAATGATTAACATGCTGTGTTCTATGTTCTATATTAGAATGATTAACATGCTGTGTTCTATGTTCTGTAGATGATCGACATGCTGTACTTCGTGATAATCATGTTGGTGGTATTGATGAGTTTCGGGGTGTCGCGGCAGGCCATCTTGCACCCTGATGAGGAGCCAACATGGCGTTTGGCCAGGAACATCTTCTACATGCCCTACTGGATGATCTATGGAGAGGTGTTTGCTGACTCGATCGACCGTAAGACTCAGATTTATAGTAAGATTCTGTTTCCTGTTTCACGGGCAGATGATCTGTCCTGTTTGCCCATGTTTTGATCTGTCCTGTATTTATCCATAATGTGTTTTTGACTCTACCTGGTCTCCCAGTAGCACAGGACATTCTTTGTCTTCACCTAGTCTCCCAGCTGCACTCGACATTCTTTGTCTTCACCTGGTCTCCCAGCAGCACAGCACAGTCTTTGTCTTCACCTGGTCTTTCAGCAGCACAGGACAGTCTTTGACTTCACCTGGTCTCCCAGCAGCACAGGACAGTCTTTGTCTTCACCTGGTATTTCAGCAGCACAGGACAGTCTTTGACTTCACCTGGTCTCCCAGCAGCTTAGGACAGTCTTTGTCTTCACTGGTCTTTCAGCAGCTTAGGACAGTCTTTGTCTTCACCTGGTCTCCCAGTAGCACAGGACAGTCTTTGTCTTCACCTGGTCTCCCAGCAGCACAGCACAGTCTTTGTCTTCACCTGGTCTTTCAGCAGCACAGGACAGTCTTTGACTTCACCTGGTCTCCCAGCAGCACAGGACAGTCTTTGTCTTCACCTGGTCTTTCAGCAGCTTAGGACAGTCTTTGTCTTCACTGGTCTTTCAGCAGCTTAGGACAGTCTTTGTCTTCACCTGGTCTCCCAGTAGCACAGGACAGTCTTTGTCTTCACCTGGTCTTCCAGCAGCACAGGACAGTCTTTGTCTTCACCTGGTCTCCCAGCAGCACAGGACAGTCTTTGTCTTCACCTGGTCTTTCAGCAGCTTAGGACAGTCTTTGTCTTCACCTGGTCTTTCAGCAGCTTAGGACAGTCTTTGTCTTCACCTGGTCTTTCAGCAGCTTAGGACAGTCTTTGTCTTCACCTGGTCTCCCGGCAGCACAGGACATTCTTTGTCTTCACCTGGTCTTTCAGCAGCTTAGGACAGTCTTTGTCTTCACCTGGTCTTTCAGCGGCTTAGGACAGTCTTTGACTTCACCTGGTCTCTCAGCAGCAAACGACAGTCTTTGACTTCACGTGCACCTGGTCTTGACCATGACATAAGTATGTTGTTGTCTTTGTATTCATGCCTTTTTATTCTGCCTCTCTGTCTTTATTTCCTTTTTTCTGGAACTGCTTCAAGTCTATGCAATGGAAATCAACCGTGAGTATTCTTCAATAAGTTGTATATTTTCAAAGTGGCAATGTGGAGTGTTATTTTGAATACTAAAGAATTCTTGTTCTTCTTCCGCTAACCTCCTAGCGCCGTGTGGTGAGAACCTGTACGATGAGGATGGTAAGAAGCTGCCTCCGTGTATCCCTGGAGCCTGGCTGACCCCGGCCATCATGGCCTGTTATTTACTGGTGGCCAACATCCTGCTGGTCAACCTGTTGATTGCTGTCTTCAAGTAAGTTGACATAAACAGGAACATTTTTACATTGCCATGTTGACAACTAGTCTCTTGTGACAGCTAGCTAGCTGGCGCAGGAAATATTTGACTCTGGTTTCCGAGATTAGTACAAACGTTGGACACAAGTTATTAGTACTTACTGTGTCTGACCTCAGGGATGTAGGCTTGTTTCTTCCATGTAAACAACAGCAGAAACTCACGCCCTACAGATAACTTTGTCTTTAGAAAACTCTCATGAGGTTGCCACATCTACACCTATCTTTGTTTGGCGGAGGTTAGTTGGTTAGCTAGTCAACCCAGTCAAAACTCTTCTATGTCCTGGCACCCAAATGGTGGAACCTGCTTCCCTTGGTGCTAGAACAGCCGAGTCCCTAGTCTGGCTGACACCAGTCTTTCTGACTTGGATAGCCCCGATTTGAATTGAACGAATCATGATCTATTATTTTACATAGGACCGCCCCAGCCCTTCTGCTTCCAGCCAGCCCTTCCGGGATAAGCAAACACAGTAGCTTGCTAGCTAAAGCAAACCTTCTAAGTTCGGACATCGTTTGTTGCTAAGATCATGAATAAGGCACATAAATCATCATTTTCAAAACGTTATAAAAAGCTGTCTACACTAAAATGAGTGACATTAGACAACTGCAACCTGTTAAACGTTACCGTCCTTTGACTAGCAAGTAGGAACTAATGTTAGCTAGCATAGCTAATTTTAGCTTGCATTGTTAAGCCCATAGAAAGCCAGACAGCTAATAACTTTAGCTTGCTTGCTAACACCTTGAAATTGGCTAGCTAATAAAATGTATGTTTTAGTTATAAATGTTAGTTTAATTAGTTAGCTAATTATAGATTGAACATTTCCTTACTGCAATGAAGTTACACATTTTCCTTCTTGGATGTCCTCTGTTTAATTAAATAGTAGGGCAATGATGTGAATTACCCATGCATTCTAGCTAGCTACTATTGTACTACCCATGTTCACTTCTGGCAAGTTTCCCACTGCCCCCTAATTTTGTCAATGCATGAACAAAAAAAATCAAAGCTAAATATTGTTTTATTTGTCAAATGCGCCGAATAAAATAGGTGTAGACCTTGCCTTACTGACAAGCCCACAACGAAGAGTAATGAAACTAGGGGGCACTATTTTCATTTTTGGAAAAATAACGTTCCCAAAGTAAACGGGCTATTTTTTCAAGACAAGATGCTAGAATATGCATATAATTGACAGCTTAGGATAGAAAACACTCTAAAGTTTCCAGAACTGTAAAAATATTGACTCATGTTTTGAAAGCTCTGCGTTTTGATGCGTCCCTATTGAGCAGTGAATGGGCTATCAGCCAGATTCCTTTTTCCACGTATTCCCCAAGGTGTCCACAGCATTTTGACCTAGTTTCACGCCTTTATGTTGAAGAATGAGCGTAAACGAAGTGTCCAGCTGAGGGCTCTCAGAGTCATTATTGCGTAATAGACAGAGGTAGCTATTTTTCCTCCCGTTCCTAGTGAAAATACAGCAGGTGGATATATTATCGAATAGATATTTGAAAAACACCTTGAGGATTGATTATAAACAACGTTTGCCATGTTTCTGTCGATATTATGCCGTGACCGCAATTTCCGGTCGAATTCTCAGCCAAACGTGAAGAACTAACGGAGTTATTTCGGGTACAAAAATAATATTTTGGGAAAAAAGGAACATTTGCTATGTAACTGGGAGTCTCGTGAGTGAAAACATCCGAAGCTCATCAAAGTAAACTATTTAATTTGATTGCTTTTCTGATTTTCGTGACCAGGTTGCCTGCTGCTAGCTAAAGAATAAGGGGTTAATGCAAATAGTCCGGGTAGCAATTTGATTAACTGTTCAGCAGTCCCACTTCTTAATGGCTTCCTCTGACACTGCCTGTTATAGAGGTACTGGATGGCAGGAAGCTCGGCCCCAGTGATTTACTGGGCTTTACACATTACCCTCTTTAGCGCTTTTCGGTCAGATTCAAGCAGTTTCCATTCCAAGCGGTGATGCAACCAGTCAAGATTCTCTCGATGGTGCAACTGTAGAACTTTTTGAGGATCATGCCACATTTTTCAGGCTCCTGAGATGTTTTATTTCTACTTTGCACATTCTTCCACTGTAAATCTACCATTCCAGTGTTTTACTTGCTATATTGTATTTACTTTGCCACCATGGCCTTTTTTTGCCTTTACCTCCCTTATCTCACCTCATTTGCTCACATCGTATATAGACTTGTTTATAGTGTATTATTGACTGTATGTTTGTTTTACTCCATATGTAACTCTGTGTCGTTGTATGTGTCGAACAGCTTTGCTTTATCTTGGCCAGGTCCCAATTGTAAATGAGAACTTGTTCTCAACTTGCCTACCTGGTTAAATAAAGGTGAAATTAAAAATAAATGTATAAATTGTCATGCACTCTTCACAATGATAGGTCCTTAGTGATGTGGATACCGAGAAACTTGAAGCTCTCGACCCTCTCCACTACAGCCCTATTGATGATAATGGGGGCATGCTCAGCCCTCCTTTTCCTGTAGTACACAATCAGCTCCTTCGTCTTCCTCACCCTGAGGGAGAGGTTGTTGTCCTGGCACCACACTGCCAGGTCTCTGATCACCTCCCTATAGGCTGTCTCATCGTTGTAGGTGATCAGGCCTACCACTGTCGTGTCGTCAGCAAACATAATTGATGGTGTTGGAGTCGTGCTTGGCCACGTAGTCGTTGGTGAACAGGGAGAACAGGAGGAGACTAAGCACTCACCCCTGAGGGGCCCCTGTGTTGAAGATCAGCATGGTAGATGTGTTGTTGCTTAACCTTACCAACTGGTGGCGGCCCGGCAGGAAGTCCAGAATCCAGTTGCAGAGGGGAGTGTTCAGTACCAGGGTCCTTAGCTTAGTGATGAGATTGGGGTGTACTATGTTGTTGAATGACCCATAAGGTCAAAGTGGAATTTTGTTTGTAGAACATTTTTTAAATGAATATCAAAAATTAAGCTGAAGTGACTTGAGTCAATAAGTATCCAACACCTTTTCTATGGCAAGCCCAATAGTTTGGTTAACTTCTTGACTATACTTGAGACGCAGATGTCTCAAGTAGACACCTGGAAATGCAAATGCGCTACGCTAAATGCTAAATGTACTCGTTAAAACTCAAACCTTGATCAAAATTCACAAGCAGGGTATTGAATTAAAGCTACACTCGTTGTGAACCTAGCCAACAAGTCAGATTTTTAAAATGCTTTTCGGCGAAAGCATGAGAAGCTATTATCTGATAGCATGCACCACCTGAAAATGCCTGAATGTGACGTAAACAAAGACTCTGCTTATCCGACGCAGCACAAAACGCAGAAATAAAATATAAAACATTCATTACCTTTGACGAGCTTCTTTCTTGGCACTCCTATATGCCCCATAAACATCACTATTGGGTCTTTTTTTCGTTTAAATCGGTCCATATATACCCAAAATAGCTTTCTATGGAAGCTGTGTCATTCAGAAAAAAACATCGTTTTTAAACGCTGCGTAATTTTTTAAAATTAAAAAAGTCGACGATAGACTTTCACAAAACACTTCGAAATCCTTTTGTAATCCAACTTTAGGTATTAGTAAACGTTTATAATCTATCAAAATGATTACAGGGCGATGTATATTCAATAGCTCCTCGTTTGCAAATCAATGGCTGCCAATGTCCACATTAACAACATCCGGGTGAAGACTGGAAGAAACGGAAGCCAGATAGATGGATTTTCCAACAAAAAATTCAATTGAAAATGACAACAATGGCGACATCGTGTGGAATTTGTATGAATGCAGGTCGATATTAAATTTTGTCCTCTTTTAACAACCCATGGAAGTGACTTATGGAAATTATTTTTAGCTTTCAGAGAGCAGTTTTTCTTGCGTTTTTCAATGAAACACACGATCTGTTATAGTCACAGCCGTGATTTAACCAGTTTTAGAAACTTCAGAGTGTTTTCTATCCACACATACTAATCATATGCATATACTATATTCCTGGCATGAGTAGCAGGACGCTGAAAAGTTGCGCGATTTTTAACAGAATGTTCGAAAAAGGAGGGGGTAGAAGTAAGAGGTTTTAAACAGTACAAATCTGACTTACGCAGATAGATCAAGATGGCGAAACACAAGTATAGAGAGAAATTGGAGGAGCAATTCAACTGGTCAGACACAAGGTGTATATGACAGGGGCTCCTCACGATCACGGGTTAAAAAATAATTCCAGCCACATCACGGTCACCAACGCCACCCTTGCGGAAGAGCTGAACACCTTTTTCTCATGATTCGAGCACAATGACCCTGAGCTGCCGAGGAGACAGCACAATGACACTGAGATTCCATGGGGACTGCACAATGACACTGAGCTGCCATGGAGACTGCACAATGACCCCGAGCTGCCATGGATGCAGCACAATGACCCCGAGCTGCCGAGGGGGCAGCACAATGACCCCGAGCTGCCGAGGGGACAGCACAATGACCCCTAGCTGCCGACGATGACAACGTGGGGTACACACTAAAAGTCTCCACTGAGGACGTATGGAAGTAATTCAAATGTTTTAGCCGGTTGGCATTTCTAGCCATGCCCTTAGAGCAGACCAGATGGTTGTTATATTCTCTGATATTTTCAATCTCTCCCTAGCTCAGGCCACTATATCCACCTGCTTCAAGATGTCCGCTATCATCCCTGTGCCCAAGAAATGGAGGTAACTGAACTGAATGACAACCGTCCAGTAGCGCTCACTTCCGTTTTCATGAAGTACCAAAGGGTGCGTCCTAAGTTCCCTCCTGCATTCCCTGTATACCCATGACTGCTTGGCCTCATACAGTTCCAACCCCATCATCAAGTTCGCTGGCGACACAATAGTAGTAGGCCTGATCACTGACGACGATGAGACCGCCTACAGGGAGGAGGAGGTCAAAGACCTGGCAGTGTGGAGCCAGGACAACAACCTCTCCCCCAACATTAGTAAGACAAAGGAACTAATTGTGGACTACAGGAAACGGAGGGCCGAACACGACCAAGGGGCTGTAGTAGAGAGGGTTGAGAGCTTCAAGTTCCTTGGTGTCCACATCGCTAAGGACCTATCATGGTCCAAACAGCTCCCAGCTGAGGCGTGGGAGCTCAACGAGCCGGCTGAGGTGTGGGACCCCGACGAGCTGGCTGAGATGTGGGAGCCCGACGAGCCGGCTGAGGCATGAGTTGGGGTGGGAGCCTGTCGAGCCAACCGAGGCAAGGAAACCTCTTGAGCCAGCTAAGGTGTGGAAGCCTGATGAGCCAGCTGAGGTAGCCCCGGTTCCTTTGGCAGCGGCACCCGGACCCGACATCACCAGCTAAACAAAAAACTAAACTCCCCGATGCCTACAATATTTGTGTCAGCATTCTGTGAGGACCGATACTGGGAGACGCAAAGAAATTAAAGGCATTGAATATTTAATAAATAACCGACAGGAAACAAAACAAGGACAGCGTCTGGACAGGGTAAACAAAATGACATTCATTCTGACATGGGGATCAAACTGAGGAACAGACAGATAGAGGGGAAAATCAACAAAGTGAATGAGTCGAGGTGAGTCCAATGAAGCGCTGATGCTCGTAATGATCGTGTGCATAATGATGGACAGCCTGGTGCCCTCGAGCGCCAGAGAGGGTTAGTGGGGGCAGGCTTAACACAAAAGTTTACCATTAAGATCATATTGACTGGCTGCATCACAGCTTGGTAAGACTGTTCTCTCTGCTACTGCACGTCAAGCGGTACCAAGTCTGTGACCAAAAGGCAACTGAACAGCTTTTACCCCCAAGCCATAAGCGTCGACCTAGCCATAAGACTGCTGAACAGTTAATCAAATGGCCACCCGGTCTATTTACATTGACCCCCCTTATTCATTAATTTTTCTTAATTGTTTAGCACCGACTCCCTTGCACTCACTAGACTCTACCCACTCACACATACTACACCGACACTCCAACACACACCTTCTACAGTCGTGGCAAAAAGTTTTGAAAATGACGCAAATATACATTTTCACAAAGTCTGCTGCCTCAGTTGTTTGATGGCAATTCGCATATACTCCAGGGGTGGCAGGGTAGCCTAGTGGTTAGAGCGGTGGACTAGTAACCGGAAGGTTACAAGTTCAAATTCCTGAGCTGACAGTTCTTACACTTATGAAATGCTTGAAATTATACTTCAGTATTCCATAGTATCATTGACAAAAATATCTAAAGACACTGAAGCAGCAAACTTTGTGGAAATTAATTTGTGTCATTCTCAAAACCTTTTGCCACGACTGTACATACGCTCACACACACACACACACACACAGAAACACTCATATTGATGCCACACATACTCACACATGCTGCTCTGCTTATTGTTTTCCTTATTGACTAGTCTTTTATAGCCCTACCCACGTACTGTATTACCTCAATTACCTCGTACCTCTTCAGATTGACTTAGTACTGGTACTCCTTGTGTATAGCCATGTTATTACCTGGTACTCCCTGTATATAGCCATGTTATTTCCTGGTACCCCCTGTATATAACCATGTTATTACCTGGTACTCCCTGTATATAACCATGTTATTACCTGGTACTCCCTGTATATAACCATGTTATTACCTGGTACTCCCTGTATATACCATGTTATTACCTGGTACTCCTTGTGTATAGCCATGTTATTACCTGGTATGCCTTGTATATAGCCATGTTATTACCTGGTACTTCCTCTATATAGCCATGTTATTTTTTTAAATGGTTTTACTTGTTTATTTTTTATATTTGTCTTACTTTTTAATGCTACACTGTTGCCCATGGGCTCGTAAGGAAGCATTCCACTGTAAAGTCTACTCTTGTTGTATTCGACTCATGTGACCAATATCATTTTGAGTTGTGACCTCTACAGAAAGATACTATTGTTAGAGTGCAGACTGTGATAAAAAGTAGGCTATAGACTTGTAATTCCCATCCTCATTCAGAATACATGTATAGTTGGTAACAATATATTTGAATACTATGCTACAGTAGCAGTTCTAGCATAAGACAATGTTACGCGTGGGGTTCCCAAAGTACTTTCTCTAATGCCTCTTTCAGCCCTCATGCTGCCTGTCCCCAGTCATTTCTGATGCAGTTATATCACTTTATTTAGGTTAATCAATGTCTTATAGGTCTATCATGCGAATACCTCATGCAAACAAACACTTCTTACTCATTACATTTATACAGATACAAAACCTTCAATCAATAATTCACTGTTGCAACCGTCACCATAATTTCCATTCTGACATTACATATATCCATCTCAGTGCCATTCTTTACTGTCAAAGTACAGTTCTAGGTCATTGTACCGTAGGTAGATTGTAACGATCGTCGTAGGTGGAAGAAGGAGAGGACCAAGGTGCAGCGTGGTACGTTTTCATGATCTTTTAATTACACTGAACACTAGAACAAAAATATCAAAACGGAACAAACGAAACAGTCCTGTCAGGGACAGAGACAGAAAACAACTACCCACAAACACAGGTGGGAACAGGCTACCTAAGTATGGTTCTCAATCACAGACAACGATTGACAGCTGCCTCTGATTGGGAACCATACCGGGCCAAACACATAGAAATACAAACATAGAATGCCCACCCCAACTCACAACCTGACCAACCTAAAATAGAGACATAAAAAAAGGAACTGGGGTCAGGACCTGACATAGATCAAATTAAGGTTTAGGTAGATAGGACATATGGACTTCATCCACAAAGATTCAAATGATTTTAGAACTGTATAGGACTGAGACTAACTTGCTGTCTACTAGCACGGACTCTGCTGATAGCTACTTTGAGGAAAAATGTACTTACTATGACTGTGATATGTGGTTGTCCCACCTAGCTATCTTAAAACCTCTACGGGATCGGTGTCCCCCGGCGGGATGGTTGAGCTGACATAGGCTGATGCGATTAGCATGAGGTTGTAAGTAAGTAAGTAAGTGTAGGTGTTCATCTAACTGCACTGTCCAATTTACAGTCGCTATTATAGTGAAATAATACCATGTTATTGTTTGAGGAAGGTGCACAGTTATGAACATTTATTAATAAACCAATTAAGCACATTTGGGCAGTCTTGATAAAACATTTTGAACATACATATAATGGTTCATTGCATCAGTCTAAAACTTTGCGCGCACACTGCTGCCATCTAGTGGCCAAAATCTAAATTGCCCTTTAACTGGAATAATACATTGTGGCCTTTCTCTTGCATTTCAAAGATGGTTATTAAAAAAATTCAATGTATGTTTTTTTCTTTGGAATATCTTTTACCAGATCTAATGTGTGAAAACCATGGTATGGTTGGTATGGAAAGCCATGGTATCAATAATATGCATTTGTATGTCATTTAAGGAGAACATTCTAAAAATGGGTCCGATCCTATCAAGATAAATGCACTAAGTCTCTCTGGATAAGAGCATCTGCTAAATGCCTAAAATGTAAATGTAAAATGTCTTCCCCAACCAGCTCTCTGGACTTCTGAAGACAAAGTTGCATGAACCCTCCCATATAGTGTTTTTGTCTTCCTCCACAACCACCGCTCTGAGACCCAGAGCTATTGCCTCACGGATGTGGTCCTCTGTCCTTTGCAGCCTTTAGCGGGGACACCACTGTGACTGTTTTCCTAGCTTCTTGAAGACTAGAATTAGCTAGCTATACATCCTCCCCTCACACAAAGGCTTGAAATGCTTCAAGTTGCTCCTATTTCAATTCAATCCTGAAATTGGTCATTACAATGTGGCAGTGTCGTCTCTATCACCGTTTCAGAAAAGGTCCAGAGTTTCTTCCCACACTTTTAGTTCGCTAGAATAGCTAGCCTATCTTTAGCTTGGCTTGTTTACCTCTCTAGTGGGGGCCTAGCAAATTGACGAGGAAGCGTACAGGGGCGTTGAGCATGCAAATAGCGTGCATATGAGAACCAGACAAAAAGTAGCAAAAAATTTGAGCTAACTTCCACTTTTACAAGCCTGAGTTATCAGACCAGTGAGTCACAGCTCACTGTTTAGTCACGTGGGTCGCTCGTCTCTGGCCATCGTCAAAAACCTCTTCAAATAGTATCTAAAATAAGACATCTGTCTTATTCCCCCCCATCTTGCAAGGTTATGTAGAGTTAGGGTCAGAGTTAGTGTTAGTCAGGGTTAGTTATGGTTAGGGTTAAGTTTAGTTAGGGTCAGGGTTAGTTAGCGCCAGGGTTAGTGTTAGTTAGGGCCAGGGTTAGGATTAGTTAGGGTCAGGGTTAGTTAGGGTCAGGGTTAAGTTTAGTTAGGGCCAGGGTTAGTTAGGGTCAGGGTTAGTTAGCGCCAGGGTTAGTGTTATTTAGGGCCAGGGTTAGGAATAGTTAGGGTCAGGGTTAGCTATAACTCTACTGACCTGTACCTCCTCTCCCACAGCAACACTTTTATGGAGGTGAAGGCCATCTCCAACCAGATCTGGAAGTTCCAGAGATATCAGCTGATTATGATCTTCCATGACCGTCCGATCCTCCCTCCGCCCCTCATCGTGTTCAGTCACCTCTACCTCCTGTTCAGAAGCTTTCGCTGCACCAAGAAGAATGATGGAGATCTGAATGAGAAGGACAGAGGACTCAGTGAGTGTATTTTTCATTAAAGTAACTAGAGTAGCATTGAAAAAACTCCTAGTCAGGGATGTTTACTAAAAGTTCCACCAATGATCCTTAGTGCAGAGTTCTTCAAAGAGTGGTGTAGATATTTTCAGTCAAGTGGATTACAAAGAAGAGTGCATACTGGACGGCAAACTCTGAACACTTCCCATCATAGTGTGGTGCTAGTGCATCAATGCGAAGTAAGTTGCCTGTTCCAGCCAACCATTGTCATGCTCAGGGGTGCAACTTTGGTTTTAGATGTGGGGTGGACATAACCTGGCAGGGCTTCTGAAGGTCTTCCCTTAGAATTTTCTAGGCATCTTAAGCTTGTTTCCTGCATTTCTACATAATCTAAAATGAACGTTTTGGGATTATGTTTGGGTCACATTTATTTTAAATAAGAATAGAATATGTTTAGGACTTAAAAGGAACACCCGCCACCTGCAAAATGTGGGTAGATGTTGGTGTGTAAGATGTTTATTTCCCTATGCACGTCAAGACCACATAAGGGATCCACAGTGCGAGCATTTTACTCTTGTTTGCGAATAAAAAGTCAAGTATGATCACATTTATAGTAAAATAAAGTATTTCTGCTGTTTTGTTTCCTAGCTGTATTGTATCCTAGATTATATTGGTGGCGTAACATGCACAATCCTACTGGTGCATATAACTGATTAGCTAAAGTTCCTGTCCAAAGGTCTTCACAAGTTCAGGCCGATGTTATCTATGTATGATTAACCCATGTGCATGTCCAAGATCAGATATGGCTCAAGATCAGAGATCAGATATGGCTCAGACCAGTCACACCTTGTTGGTCTACCTTGCCTCATTCATACAGATTTTGCATTTCTTACATGTCTAATGGTTAATGCGATGTTGATCTAGCGTTGTACACTCACATGGCCTCAGCCTTAATTATGCTTACACGTCTAATATTTAAACTTATATCGATTCCTCTTTCTACTTCAAAGAGAACAGTATGTGTACTGAAAAATCACCAGATGACTGGAAAATCTCTAACAGCAGTTAGTCAACGCATGCTCAGAGTACACGTCCTGGTAATCCGTCTGGCCCTGCGTTCTTGTGAAGGTTGACCTGTTGAAAGGTTTTACTCACATCGGCTATGGAGAGCATGATCACACAGTCGTCCTGAACATCTGATGCTCTCATGCATGCGTCAGTTTTGCTTGCCTCGAAGCAAGCATAGTTATTTAGCTTGTCTGGTAGGCTCGTGTCACTGGGCAGCGTGCGACTGTGCTTCCCTTTGTAGTCTAATAGTTTGCAAGCCCTGACACATTTGACAAGCGTCAGAGCCGGTGTACTACGATTCATTCTTAGCGATTCATTCTCAGAGTGCATAGCGGGATTTCTTATAAGCATCTGGGTTAGAATTCTGCTCCTTGAAAGCGGCAGCTCTGCCCTTAAGCTCAGTGAGAGTATTGGCTGTTAACCATGGCTTGCGGTATGTACGTACAGTCACTGTGGGGACGATGTCATTGATGAAGCCAGTGACAGATGTGTACTCAATGCCATCGGAAGAATCCTGGAACATATTCGAGTCTGTGCTAGCAATACAGTCCTGTAGCTTAGCATCTGCGTCATCTGACGACTTCTTCATTGGTGCTTCCTGCATTAGATTCTGGTTGCACATTTAACATGTTGGTAGAAGTTACGTAAAAGGTCAAATGTATTAAAGTTTCCCTTCCTTAATGTCCCCGGCCACTAGGAGCGCCGCCTAAGGATGAGCATTTCCTGTTTGCTTACGTCCTTACACAGCTCATTGAGTGCACTTTTAGTGCCAACATCAGTTTGTGGTGGAAAACAGACAGCTACGAAAAATATAGATGAAAACTCTTGTTAAAATAGCTTATCATGAGATACTCTACCTCAGCTGAGCAAAAACTTAAGACTTCCTTAATATTAGATTTCATGCACCAGCTGTTGTTTACAAATATACACAGACGCCCTGTTCTATCTTGCCGATGGACCGACAACTCAGCCAGCTGTATGTTATTCATGTCGTCGTTCAGCCACGACACATATTACAATTTTTAATGTCCCGTTGGCAGGTAGGATATTCGTGATCGTGTCTCGTCTATTTTGTTATCCAATGATTGTATGTTGGCTAATAGGACAAATGGTAGAGGCAGATTACCCACTTGCCATCGGAGTCTTATAAGGCACTCTGACCTACGTCCCTGATATCTCCATCTCATTCTCCTAACAATGACTGGAATGTGGGCTTAATCGGGTATCTGAAATAAATATTTTGTGTCTGACTCATTAAAGAAAAATCTTTGTCCAGTACGAGGTGAGTAATCACCGTCCTAATATCTAGAAGCTCTTTTCGGTCATAAGCAACGGTGGCAGAAACATTATGTACAAAATACATTACAAATAACGTGAAAAAACACAATACCACAATTTGTTAGGAGACCGTAAAATGGCAGTCTCCTCTGGCGCCAAAATGACTATTATTATCCTTTCCACCATTACCAACCCTAGTACTACAATTCACTGCTGTGTGTTTGCTTGTTGCAATAAAATAGTGACTTGAGAATGTCTCGTGACCGGGGACACATGTCGATTGTGTCTAGTGTAAACTTCTCAGAGTTCTCCAACCACCAGGTGGTGCTCTTTTTCATGGTCCTTTGAGACGGGTTAGAGACAATTACCCTGGAGAAATGACCAGTAGGGTCTGCTCACAGTACACTCAGTTCCCCAGCCAATTTCTGGTCTGGATCAGGTTGGTCCTGACTACAGTTACGCAAGCAGTTGAAGCCCTCGAACAACTCAATTGTGAACAGCTCCAAGCACTGTTCAATCCCCAATCCTCAGAAGACTCTGCCTAGATACTGGTACGAGCAACCCTTTCAGACCATGTGGACCTCTACGCCCATGCCTGGACAGGGTCTGCTCCCGGTCTGCCCCCCACCACATCAGTGGGACCTACCTAGGACAGTCACGACTCGGCTAAGGTGTGCCCTTCCAGAGGATGGTCACTCTGCCCCTCAGCACCTCCCCCGTCACCAATCTACTTGGAACCTGCTACTGGTTACTCAGCTCCAGCATACAAAGATGACAGTAGGGAGTTTGTTCACCACAAGATGGCCTTGATTACCATTTCATCCTCGTCTGGGAGCAACCGGTTATGTTCCACCACTTAAGCTGCTGAACGCCTAGCTTATAGCCACACCTCCATGACCCGGCACCATACACCGCAGCCATGTCACACCTCCATGTTCCGGTGCCATAAACTAAAGCCATGGCACATCTCCAGCTTCTGTTTCGTGAAGAAGTAGAAGAAGGGAGGTCTCCGCCCTGTATCGATTACCAGACACTGAATAAGGCTACTGTTAAATTCAGTTATCCCCTGCTTCTCATACCCACTATGATCAAACATATGCATGGTGCTCAGTACTTTACCAAATTGGATTTACGAGGTGCCTACAACCTGGTGCCCATCAGAGAGGGGGGTGAATGGAAGAACGGGTACTGCGAATACAGGGTAATGCCCTACGGCCTGACAAATGCACCCTCTGTGTTTCATTAACAAGGTGTTTAGAGACATGTTCAGTCGCTGTGGGTCGCTGTGTAGTGGTGTACATAGACAACATCTTGGTGTGCTCCACTACAAGCGAGCAACATGTCTCATGTCAGGTCCGTTTTGGAAAGGTTGATAGGGCATCACCTGTACGCCAAGGTGGAGAAGTGCCTTTTCTTCCAGCAGTTGTTCTCCTTCCTGGGCTATTGGATATCCACCGTGGGAGTGGAGATGGAAGAGCAGAGGGTCAGTTGTGGCCTGTTCCACCCAACATCAAGGCGGTGCAGCGCTTCCTTGGTTTTGCCAAATATTTCAGGCACTTCATTAGGGGTTTCAGCACAGTGGTGGCCCCTCTCACCTCCCTCCTGAAGGGAGGTCCTTGACAGCTGCTCTGGACTGGGGAGGCCAACAAAACAAACGTTTTACTAATGAACCTGTTCTGGCTCAACCTGACCCATCTCTGCCCTTCATTGTGGAGATGGACGCCTCCAAGTTTGGAGTAGGAGCTGTTCTCTCCCAACGCACTGAATCACCACCTAAACTCCATCCATGCACCTTCTACTCACAGAAGCTGTCTCCCACGGAGTGGAATTACGACGTGGGGGATTGTGAGTTGTTGGCCGTCAAGAAGGTGCTGAAAGCATAGCGGCACAGGCTGGAGGATGCTAAACACCCATTCCTTGTCTGGATGGAAAACAGGAACTTGGACTGCATTCGAGCAGCGAAGAGGCTGAACCCGCGTCAGGCCAGATGGCCCCTATTTTTCCCCAGGTTTGACTTTACCCTCTTCTACCGGCCCGGGATCAAAGAATGATAAAGCCAATGTGTTGTCCCGGGTGCATGACACAGAGGAGTAGAGAGAGAAATTGACACCCATTATTCCCCTGTCCCACATTGTGGCTCCTGTCGTGTGGAATGTGGACAAGGACATCCATCGAGCCCTGCGACACTGAGCCCTCAACTGCACACCATCCTGAGGGGCGTATCTAAGTGCCCTCTGACTCACCTGGGCACACACAGCACCTGTGTCGGGGCACCCGGGTATAACTCGTACTATCGATTATCTCTCCACCAAGCACTGGTGAATCAACTTGGCCCGGGACGTCCGGGTTTGCGTTTCTTCCTGCTCCACCTGCGCACAGAGCAAGACACCTAGACACCTCTTCTATGGCAAACTCCACCCGCTGCAGGTTCCACAATGACCCTGGTCCCATCTTTCCGTGGACTATGTCACAGACCTTCCCCCTCTGAGGGGCACACCACCATCCTGGTTGTTGTGGACTGGTTTTCCAAAGCCTGTCATTTGATTCCTCTACCTGGTGTCCCTACAGCCCTGCAGACTACAGAGGCTCTCTTCACTACAGGATCCCAGACGACATCGTGTCTGACCATGGTCCTCAGTTCACCTCCCGTGTCTGGAAGGCCTTAATGGAACAACTGGTTGTCACCGTCAGTCTCACCTCCGAGTACCGTCCCCAATCAAATGGGCAGGTGGAAAGGGTAAATCAGGAACTGGGTAGGTACTTTCGTAGTTACTGTCAGGACCGACTGGGGAGTGAGTTGCATTTCTGCATTAGGCAGAATACGCACAAAACTCCCTCCGTCACTCCTCCACTAACCGCACACCCTTTCAGTGTGTTCTTGGCTATCAGCCGGCCCTGGCACCGGAGTCAGATCGAGGCTCCTCCTCCTCCTGATGTCAGGCCAATCGTCACCACAGTGTGGCCCCGGTCTTTCACCCCAGTGACAGGGTCTGGCTTTCTACGAAGGACCTGCCCCTCCGCCTGCCCTGCCGGAAGCTGTGCCCACAGTTTGTGGGGCCATTCAAAGTCTGGAGGAAAGTCAATGAGGTGACGTACAGATTACATCTCCCCGTCAATTACCGTATCTCACCCTCATCTCATGCATCTCTCAACCCCGGACTTGTCGTCATCATTACACACACCTGGTTCCAATCCTCACTCTATCACTGTATATACAGTATACTCCCTCTGCCATTGTCGGTCATTGCAAAGTTACTTGTTTTCCTGAGAGGAATCTCTCCAAATATTTCCTGAGTACTTTATATTTAGCATTTTCGGTTCGTCCTCTGCCTTTTTGTTTATGAAGATATATTTGAGCACAACAGCATTTGGGTTTAGTCCCGCTTTGATCTATGGTACTTGTGACTGCCTCCTGCCTAGTCCTCTCTACACCAGTGACAGTGCCGGATATGGATGAGTCTTTGACTGGTTATAATGTTTTTTGATCTGACAGAGTTGGAGGTGTTGCCTTATTTACAAAGTAACTTAAATGTTTCTGTATCTCTCACTGTCCCTAAGCAATTTGAATGTCTTGTCATGAATTTGGGCCTTGGTAATAATGCCCAACTTACTCTAGTAGGAATGTATCACCCTCCCTTAATATGTGCTCATAGTTGATTGTCTGACTTGCTAACTATATTACACCTGAATTATACATTTTGGACGATCTTAATTATAATTGGTTGATGCCAGCTTCCGAAATATATCTGCATTGAGCTAAATCTAACGCAACTGAACCAACCTGCCCCAACTTCAAACACCCTGAAAATCTTACACTTTCAGATATTATTTTGAGCAACTCCCCTCATAAGTATACAGCCAATGAAATGTTTGCTAATGAGCTCAGTGACCAAATCAAATGTATAGGTCACATACACATGGTTAGCAGATGTTGTTGCAAGTGTAGCGATATGCATGTGCTTCTAGTTCTGACAGGGCTGCAAAATCTAACAAGTAATCTAACAATTCCATAACAACTACCTAATACACACAAAGTAAAGGAATAGAATTAGAATATATACACATATGAGATGAGTAATGACAGAGCAGCATAGGCAAGATGCAATAGATAATGTAAAATACAGTATATACATATGAGATGAGTAATGGAAGATATGTAAACATTATTAAAGTGGCATTTATTAAAGTGACTAGTGATCCATTGTTACGCACGCCTCTTGGAGGGGGCAACGCAACACCCTGATACACTACTCCCCGTGGAGTGAAAGAGGTATGGGATTGCAGGTGCTGGTAAGGATGACAGAGACAGAATTTTACAATTTACAGGGAATTTATTTCCTTCGCACGTTAATTTGGGGAAAAGGGGCTGGACGGAACCAAAGCAAAGAAAGTTAAAGTTAGAGAGCCCTCTCTCCCACCTACCCACTACCTACCTATTCTTACCTACCCACTACCCACCTATTCTTACCTACCCACTTATTCTTACCTACCGACTATCTACCTATTCTTAGCAATAACTGCATAGCCACTAACCATATCTACATACTACCTCAAATCAGGCCGACTAACCGGTGTCTGTATGTAGCCTCTACTGTATATAGCCTCGCTACTGTTATTTTTATTTCTTTCCATACCTATTGTTCACCTAACACCGTTTTTGCACTATTGGTTAGAGCCTAAGGGTGTATGTATGTTGTGTTATGGCCCACAGGCCTCTTGCCTAAGCACTCCCAAGGTGCCTTCCCCTTCCCCCTGGGAACAAAAACAGTTTTTTTTAACATAAACATACCTCAGCAGGACCGGCTACAAAATACTTTACAAAAACTGTCTGAGCAACAACCAACACAGGACATCAAAGAAGCTCTCTCTGAGCAACAACCAACAGGACATCAAAGAAGCTCTCTCTGAGCAACAACCAACACAGGACATCAAAGAAGCTCTCTCTGAGCAACAACCAACACAGGACATCAAAGAAGCTCTCTCTGAGCAACAACCAACACAGGACATCAAAGAAGCTCTCTCTGAGCAACAACCAACACAGGACATCAAAGAAGCTCTCTCTGAGCAACAACCAACACAGGACATCAAAGAAGCTCTCTCTGAGCAACAACCAACACAGGACATCAAAGAAGCTCTCTCTGAGCAACAACCAACACAGGACATCAAAGAAGCTCTCTCTGAGCAACAACCAACACAGGACATCAAAGAAGCTCTCTCTGAGCAACAACCAACACAGGACATCAAAGAAGCTCTCTCTGAGCAACAACCAACACAGGACATCAAATAAGCTCTCTCTGAGCAACAACCAACACAGGACATCAAAGAAGCTCTCTCTGAGCAACAACCAACGCAGGACATCAAAGAAGCTCTCTCTGAGCAACAACCAACGCAGGACATCAAAGAAGCTCTCTCTGAGCAACAACCAACGCAGGACATCAAATAAGCTCTCTCTGAGCAACAACCAACACAGGACATCAAAGAAGCTCTCTCTGAGCAACAACCAACACAGGACATCAAAGAAGCTCTCTCTGAGCAACAACCAACACAGGACATCAAAGAAGCTCTCTCTGAGCAACAACCAACACAGGACATCAAAGAAGCTCTCTCTGAGCAACAACCAACACAGGACATCAAAGAAGCTCTCTCTGAGCAACAACCAACACAGGACATCAAATAAGCTCTCTCTGAGCAACAACCAACACAGGACATCAAAGAAGCTCTCTGAGCAACAACCAACGCAGGACATCAAAGAAGCTCTCTCTGAGCAACAACCAACGCAGGACATCAAAGAAGCTCTCTCTGAGCAACAACCAACGCAGGACATCAAATAAGCTCTCTCTGAGCAACAACCAACGCAGGACATCAAATAAGCTCTCTCTGAGCAACAACCAACACAGGACATCAAAGAAGCTCTCTCCATCCTAACAAAGAAACGCTGGCTTTTATCCAGCTGCAGAAGGAGTCTGTAATTGAAGACAGCTGTATCCCGTGACGAGAGGGTGGGGTCAGAGCTGCAATTAGCAATGGAGATGACCAGTCAGCTACTTTGGACTTCAGAAAGCCATTTCCTGAAATACACACATAAACACATAGAAACCCACAACAACACAGAAACTGGGGAACGTAACATCCATTTATTAAAATGGCCAATGATTTCAAGTCTGTATGTAGGCAGCAGCCTCTCTGTGTTAATGATGGCTGTTTAATTAACAGTCTGATGGCCTTGAGATAGAAGCTATTTTCAGTCTCTCGGGTCCCAGCTTTGATGCACCTGTACTGACCTCGCCTTCTGGATGGTAGTGGGGTGAACAGGCAGTGGCTCGGGTGGTTGTTGTCCTTGATTATCTTTTTGGCTTTCCTGTGACATCAGTTGCTATAGGCATCCTGGAGGGCAGGTAGTTTGCCACCAGTGATGCGTTGTGCAGACCGCACCACCCTCTGGAGAGCCCTGCTGTTGTGGGCATTGCAGTACCAGGCTGTGATACAACCCGACAGGTTGCTCTCAATTGTACATCTGTAAAAGTTTGTGAGGGTTTTAGTTGACAAGCCAAATTTCTTCAGCCTCCTCAACCTCCTGAGGTGTGCGTGAACCATTTCAGTTTGTCTATGATGTGTACACCGAGGAACTTAAAACGTTCCACCCTCTCCACTGTTGTCCCGTCGATGTGGATATGGAGGTGCTCCCACTGCTGTTTCCTGAAGTCCACGAACATCTCCTTTGTTTTGTTGACGTTGAGTGAGAGGTTGTTTTCCTGACACAACACTCCGAGTGCCCTCACCTCCTCCCTATAGGCTGTCTCGTTGTTGGTAATCAAGCCTACTACTGTTGTGTCGTCTGCAAACTTGATGATTGAGTTGGAGGCGTAAATGACCATGCAGTCATGGGTGAACATGGAGTACTGGATGGGGCTGAGCATGCACCCTTGTGGGTCCTAAGTGTTGAGGATCAGCGAAGTGGAGATGTTGTTACCTACCCTCATCCACTGGAGGCGGCCTTCAGGAAGTCCAGGACCCAATTGCACAGATTGCACAGAACTTGGAGGGTACTATGGTGTTGAATTCTGAGCTGTAGTCAATGAACAGCATTCTTACATAGGTATTCCTCTTGTCCAGATGGGATAGGGCAGTGTGCCGTGTGATGGCTATTGCATCGTCTGTGGACCTATTGGGCGGTACTCACATTGAAGTAGGTCTAGGGTGTCAGGTAAGGTAGAGGTGATATGATCCTTGACTAGTCTTTCAATGCACTTCATGATGACAGAAATGAGTGCTACGGAGCGGTAGTCATTTTGGCTCAGTTATCTTTGCCTTCTTGGGTACAGGAAAAATGGTGGCCATCTTGAAGCATGTGGGGACAGCAGACTGGGATAGGGAGCTATCCATAAACACACCAGCCAGCTGGTCGGCACAGGCTCTGAGGACACAGCTAGGGATGTCGTCTGGGCCAGCAGTCTTGCGAGGGTTGACACGTTTAAATGTCTTACTCACATCAGCCACGGAGAAGGAAAGACCACAGTCCTTGGCGTCTTTGGCGCTGTATTATAAAGCAGGCTAAGAAAGTGTTTAGTTTGCCTGGAAACAAGAAGTCGGTATCTGTGACTGGGCTGTTTTTCTTTTGTAGTCCGTGATTGACTGTAGACCCTGCCACATACGTCTCATGTCTGAGTCGTTGAACTGCGACTCCACTTTGTCTCTATACTGACATTTCGCTTGTTTGATTGGTTTGTATTTGGCCATATTCCCAGTCACCTCTCCATGGTTAAATGCGGCGGATTGAGCTTTCAGTTTTGAAGCGTGGATTCCGAATTGGTCAGATCAGGGTTGAATACTCCTGCAGAGTGTTGGACTAGTAACCGGAAGGTTGCAAGTTCAAACCCCTGAGCTGACAAGGTACAAATCTGTCATTCTACCCCTGAATAGGCAGTTAACCCACTGTTCCAAGGCCATCATTGAAAATAACAATTTGTTCTTTAACTGACTTGCCTAGTTAAATAAAGGTAAAATAAAAAATATAAAAAATCTCAGGTGCATCCTGTTTCAGTTTCTGCCTATAGGAAGGGAGGTGCAGGGGCCAAAAGGAGTGTGGGGGAGGGCCTTGTATGCATCGCGGAAGTTAAAGTTTTGCCAGCGCGAGTACTACAGTCAATACGCTGATAGAATTTAGCCTTGTTCTCAAATTTGCTTTGTTAAAATCCCCAGCTACAATAAATGCAGCCTCAGGATATATGGTTTCCAGTTTGCATAATGTCCAGTGAAGTTCCTTGAGGGCCGTCGTGGTATCGGCTTGAGAAGGATATAGACAGCTGTGACAATAACCGACAATAATTATCTTGAGAGCTAATAGGGTTGGCATCTCTGACCGGGATATGGCCCAACATTATTTACTTCTTTGCTCAACTCTATTACTGATAAGCATGCACCGTTCAAGAAGCTAAAACATAGAGATAATCCATGGTGCATGCATGAACTATCAGAGAAACCTCCGGAGAGAAATTTAGCTTGGGCTAAGGCTGACTGATTCTACATCTGGGCTAAGGCTGACTGATTCTACTTCTGGGCTAAGGCTGACTGATTCTACTTCTGGGCTAAGGCTGACTGATTATACCACTGACTGGCAGTTCTTCAGACGCTTGAGAAATAGATGTCTATCCCTGGTTATACAAGCAAAATAAACAGGCTTTTTGAACTGTGTATCTGAGAATGGTGGGAATCCAGCTGCTTTATGGAAGGTGGTCACATCTCTGAAACAACGCCATTACCCGAGCATGTTATGACAGCCTCTGTTCCCATAACAGATAAGATGGAAATGTGTGATGCTTTTAATAACCACTTTGCCACAGAGGGCCACCTATTTGATAGAATAGCTTCTGAAAACTCTGAGAGGAGTCCTATACTCACCTTGAGCCAGGTTGCCGACAACAATACATTCCCAGATACACATTCCTCTTTATCATTTCAATCACTTGATGTCTATAATGTACTAAGTCCCTTATTGAAGATAAATGTAAATAAATCCACTGGGGCTGATTCACATGCTGCTATAACAGCCTCCAATCTTCTGGTAAGGCTTTCGACTAGATGTTGGAATATTGCATTCGGGACTTGCTTCCCATTCAGCCACAAGACCATTAGTGAGGTCTGGTATTGATGTTGGAAGATTAGGCCTAGCTCGCGGTTGGCGTTCCAATTCATCCCTGTTACGAATCCCTTTTGGCCCGACAGTCTAGGGGGGGGGATGGTAATGAGACCCGTAACATAACTCATGTAAATTATAATTGTGACAAAGTAAAAGTGTGAACGTAATAACCAGGACAACTGAAATCTACCGTCAAACTCAAGGTTTATTTGATAAACACACGGTAATTGGGGGAGCAGGAAAAAGGGGCTGAGCTGGACCCAAGGAAAGAAACAATAAATATGCAAAAACACCCCTAAGCTAGACTAGCCTACTTTAACAACAGCTAACTAACTAACCAAAAATACAGTGGGTGGTCCGCCCAGTTCTAACTAGTGTATTTAACAAAGTTCACCTACGGGTAGTGTATGCCCATGGGCGACTTGTCTTGGTTTCCCCTTTTCCCACTAGCAAACAAAGAAACACCATAACAAAAACAATACTCACAGGTGATGACAAAGTGCTATGGAGGTGCTCAAACAAAAGAAGAGGTTAAGACTCAAAGAGAGAGATCTACATACATGGCATTTACAAAGAGATTGCGCTACTGAAATCTATAAAGAACAGAGATCTACCAACATGGCATTACAAAGAGATTGAGCTCTTGAAATCTACGAGGAACAGAGATCTACAAACATGGCATTACAAAGAGATTGAGCTACTGAAATCTATGAAGAACAGAGATCTACAAACATGGCATTTACAAAGAGATTGAGCTCTTGAAATCTACGAGGAACAGAGATCTACAAACATGGCATTACAAAGAGATTGAGCTTCTGAAATCTATGAAGAACAGAGCAAACATGGCATTTACAAAGAGATTGAGTTCTAGAGCAAACAAATGATGGGGTTTTTAAACCATGGGGAAGGAACTGTGATAGGGTAGGAAACAGGAGGAGGTGTGTCTTCTGATTGATGATTGGATTGTTGACTGATTGGGGAGTGATGATGTTCACCTGTGAGGGGAGACAGAGAGAAAAGAAACACACACAGGATAATGGTATCCGTAACAATCCCAAAGGTATTCAATGGGGTTGAGGTCAGGGCTCTGTGTAGGCCTGTCAAGTTCTTCCACATTGATTTCAATAAACCATTTCTTTATGAACCTTGCTTTGTGCACGGGGGAATTGTGATGCTGAAACAGGAAAGGGCCTTCCCCAAACTGGTGCCAAAGTTGGAAGCACAGAATCCGCTAGATTGCCATTGGTTGCTGTGGCATTAAGATCTCCCTTCACTGGAACTAAGGGGCCTAGCCCGAACCATGAAAAAGCCCCAGACCATTATTCATCCTCCACCAAACTTTACAGTTGGAGCTATGCATGGGGGCAGGTAGAGTTCTCCTGGCATCCACCAAAACCAGATTCGTCTGTCGGACTGTCGGATAGTGAAGCTTGATCAATCACTCCAGAGACCGTATTTCCACTGCTTCAGAGTCCAATGGTGGCGAGCTTTACACAGCTCCAGCCAACGCTTGGCATTGCACATGGTGATCTTAGTCTTGTGTGCGGCTGTTCGGACATGGAAACCCATTTCATGATGCTCCCGGCGAACAGTGTTTGTGCTGATGTTGGTTCCAGAGGCAGTTTTGAACTTGGTAGTGAGTGTTGCAACCGAGGACAGACAATTTTTACGCGTTACGTGCTTCAGTACCGGCTGTCCCGTTCTGTGTGCTTGTGTGGTATACCACTTTGCGGCTGAGCCGTTGTTGCTCCTAGACGTTTCCTCTTCACAATAACAGTACTTACATTTGACCGGGCAGCTCTATGACGGTGCCATATTGAAAGTCACTGAGCTCTTCAGTAGTCCATTCTGCTGCCAGTGTTTCTCTGTGGAGATTGCATGGCTGTGTGCTGAAGTTTATACACCTGTCAGCAACGAGTGTGGCTGAAATAGCTGAATCCATTCATTTGAAGGGGTGTCCACATACTTTTGTATACAGTAGTTTAGTGCCTAAAATAAGGGTAAGAATACATGTTAAAACAATTCAAATAGTTTCCTGATCTTTCTTATATCTCTCAGATATAGGACAGACACTTCAGAACAAACCTCCTTTTGATTTTTGGTGGGACTATCTGTTCTTCCATCTAGTGAATCTGTTATTCAATGCGTTTCTTTTGGCTAATAGCAGTAATGTCAAATTCAGTGTTTGATCCAATTTTTTTAATGTATTTTTGATGTCTTAAGGGGTTTTAAAATTCTAAATCAAATAACTAATTAATGCTCAGTATGACCATCCTAAAACAATTCCATGTGTTAGCTTAGAACCCCACCCACTCCCTCCTCCGGCTTAGACAGGGCTTAGACTCTAGAGTGTTATTAACAGTCATTCATTCATTCACGGGTCTGTACAAGCACTCCACTTCCACTGACTAGAGCATAGATATCCTGTCTCCATGTTAGTTTTCAGAAATGTACCTAATATTGATATCCTGCCTTCTCCCTCCAGAGCTACGGCTAAACCCTGAGGAGCTGAAGGCTCTATTTGAGTTTGAGGAGCAGTGTGTGGAGGAATACTTCAGAGAGAAGGAAGACGAGCACCATTCATCCAGTGACCAGAGGATCAAGGTCACATCAGAACGGTAAGACAATCCCACACAATCCCATTGCCCACTGCAAAACACTCCCACCCAATTAAAACATCTGCTGAAGATGGGACAGAAGCTTCATTAAATTAAAAGGACCATGTCCAAAAGTGTTTTTGAATCTGGTATTTTATAAGTGTGAAGTATTAGTAAGTCTGTTCCTGAAGCTCCTGTTGTTCCTTCAGGGTGAATAGAAATATGTTGTTCTAGGAGCTTGTCTAATATTAAAGTCTTGTCTCACATTCCTCTCCCCAGGGTGGAGAACATGTCCATGCGTCTGGAGGAGGTGAATGAGCGGGAGAACACCATGAAGGCGTCCCTGCAGACGGTGGACCTTCGCCTGGCTCAGCTGGAAGACATCCACAGCCGCATGATGAACGCCCTAGAGAAGCTGGCTGGGGTCGACCATTCAGAGCTTAAACGCTCCCACTCCACACACTCCTCCTACTGCGACCCGTCCTCCCTGCTCCGAGCCAGCTCCATCAACAGCGCTGACGGGTACAGCATGTACCGCTTCCAGATGGACGTGGAGGAGGCTGAGAGGAAAGCCCAGCTTGGCACTGAGAGGCAGGGCAGTGTACGGTCTCGCCTAGGGTCTGAGAGGCAGGGCAGTGTGCTGTCTCGTCTAGGGTCTGAAAGACAGGGCAGCGTACTGTCTCGTCTAGGGTCTGAAAGACAGGGCAGTGTCAGCAGAACATCCAACCTGTCTGTAGGTCCGGAGAGACAGGGCAGTCTACAGAAATTGTCTAGCGCATCTACCCTGACTGTAGGCCGGGAGCGACATGGCAGCCTACAAACCAGAGTTTACAAGGACTACGGCCAGCCATTAGACATGGACAGAGCAGACAGGACACGGCCCAGCTCCTATGTGGACATCCTGATCTCCCCATGTGAACAAAGGGCTGAAGGGGAGACAGATGGAGGAGAAAACAAGTCTGACATACCTAAAGACAAAGTACCAGACCCCACAGATCCACTGGATGCTGCATTAGCTAAAGCAGGTCTACCAAGAGAGAAGACCAAGCTGGAGAAGTCTAGATCTGTTAAATGCTATCCCAGCAACCCTGTGGATCACTGCATTACCTCTAGAAGCAGGGCTAAGAGCACTATCCTCTACGACCAAACTGCTGCCAATTGCGAGGCCCTCTGGGTTGCAGACTACAATCCTAAACAGGAATCCCCAGACAGTAGAGATCCTCTGGATAGTGCATTAGCTAAAGAAGGTCTGCCAAGAGAGAAGTCCAAGCTGGTGGCAACCATGTCCTCCCCATTGGCGAAGTTTATCCATCCTATCCCATACTACCACACCACACCTCCGTTTACCCCTCAATCCACTAGGACCAGGGCTAAAAGCAACATCTCCCCAACCACCGCAGGGGATGATAGTGAGGCCCTCTGGGCTGCAGACTACAGATCTGTGATAGACCAGGTATCCGATGCTCCAGGCCAGTTGCCAGCCTGCTGGGAGTACAAGGTCCACCACATCCACATCGGACAACAGCCCAAGGTCTCTGTGGTCAGGCCTCATGGCCAGCTACCTGACACACAGAGATTCTCTGAACCTGAGCCTGAAAAACTGGAGTCTAACATGGTTCCTCTGATTCCACCAGCTGTAGAGACTGAACTACTTAAACAGCATTCTGACATGGTTCAACAAGATGCTTTGCTGGTTCCACCAGAGGCTTTGCTGGTTCCTCCAGACATTAAGTTGTCACCTCCTCCTCCGACTGAGCTGGATCCTCCAGAGACTGAGTTGGTTCCACGAGTTCTTCCACTGGGTCCTCCAACTATAGCAACATACCTGGTTCTTCCAACCATAAAAACACACATGGTACCTCAAACCATAGAGAGGGAACTAGTTATTCCAGCTATAGAGACTGAACTAGTTGTTCCAGCTATAGATACTGCACTAGTTATTCCAGCTACAGAGACTGAACAAGATGGTCCAACCACATACACTGGATTCATTATTCCAACCATAGAGAGTGAGCTACTTATTCCAACCATAGAGAGTGAGCTACTTATTCCATCTATAGAGAGTGAACTACTTATTCCATCTATAGAGACTGAACTATGTATTCCAACCATAGAGACTGAACTATGTATTCCAACCATAGAGACTGAACAACTTTTTCCGACCATAGAGACTGAACTACAAATTCCAATCATAGAGACTGAACTTAAAATTCCAAACAAAGAAACTGAACTTCTTATTCCAACCAGAGACTAAAATAGTTATTCCAGCTGTAGAGACTGAACTACCTATTCTAACCATAAACTAAACTAATTCCTCCAACCATAGAGACTGAACTAGTAATTCCAACCATAGAGACTGAACTAGTTATCCCAGCTATAGAGACTGAACTAAGTATTCAAACCACAGAGAATTAACTAGATATTACAACCATAAAGATTAAACTAGCTATTCCAGCAATAGAGACTGAAGTAGTTATTCCAGCTACAGAAACTGAATTGGTTATTCTAACCATAGACTAAACTAGTTATTCCAAATAAACAAACTGAACTAGTTATTCCAACCATACAGACTGAAATAGTTATTCCAACCACAGGGACTGAACTAGTTATTCTAACAATAGACACTGAACTAGTTCCTCAAATAACATAGACTGAATACAGACTGAAATAGTTATTCCAACCACAGACACTGAAGTAATTATTCCAGACAGAGAGACTGAGCAGGTTATTCCAGCTATACAGACTGAAATAGTTGTTTCAAACATTGAGGTTGAACCAGTTATTCCAACAATAGAGATGTAACTAGTTATTCCAACCACAGTGACCAAACTAGTTATTCCAACAAAAGACAATTAACTAGTTCATCAAATAACAGAGACTGAACTAATTATTCCAGAGACATAGACTGAGCTAGTTATTCCAGCTATACAGACTGAACTACTTATTTCAAGTTGAGACTGAACAAGTTATTCTAACAATAGAGAGTTAAATAGTTATGCTTAAATATATACTGAACTAGTTCATCCAATCATAAAGACTGAAGTAGTTATTCCAACTATAGCTACAGAATTAGTTATTCTAGCCATACAGACTAAACTAGTTGTTCCAATAATATACACTGAACTAGTTATTTCACCAATATACGCTGAACTAGGTATTCCAGATACCGAGACTAAACAAGTTAGTCCAACCATAGAGACTGAACTAGGTATTCCAACCATATACACCGGATTAGTTATACCAACCATAGAGACTGAACTACTTATTCCAGGTATAGAGAGTGAACTACATATTCCAAGCATAGAGGCTGAACTACAAATTCCAACCATAAAGACTGAACTGCTTATTCCAACCAGAGACTGAACTTATTATTCAAACTGAAGACTGAACTAGTTCCTACAACCATATAGACTGAATTAGTTATTAAAAACCATGGAGACTAAACTAGTTATTCCAAACTTAGAGACTGAAGTAGTTCCCCCAACCATACAGACTGAAGTATTCCAACTATAGAGACTGAACTAGTTATTCCAACCACAGAAAATTAAATAATGTTTCCAGTCATAGAGATTGATCTAGTTATTCCAGCTATACAGACTGAACTAGTTATTTCAATCATAGAGACTGAACTAGATATTTCAAACATATACTGACTGAACTAGTTCCTCGAACCATAGAGACTGAATACGTTTTTCCAACCAAAGAGACTGAGCAAATTATTCCAACCTTAGAGACTGCACTAGTTCCTTCAATCATACAGACTGAACTAGTTATTCCAGCTATAGGGTCTGAACTAACTATTCCAACCATATCAACTGAACTAGTGTTTCAAACCATGGAGACAGAACTGGTTATTCCAACAATAAAAACGGAACTATTTATGTCAACAATATACATTGAAATAGTTCCTCCAGCAAGAGATACTGAACTAATTTTCCAACAATTTAAACTGAACTAGTTGTTCAAATTTTAGAGACATAACCAGTTATTCCAACCATAGAGACTGAAAAGTTATTAGAACCATAGTGACTGAACTAGTTATTCCAACTATGAAGCTGAACTAGCTATATCAGCAATAGAGACTGAACTAGCTATTCCTGCTATAGATACTGAAGTAGTTATTCCAATAATAGTCACTGAATTAGTTATTCCAATAATAGTCACTGAATTAGTTATTCCAACAATAGACACTGAAATAGTTCCTCTAAAAAAATATACTGATGAAGTTATTCCAACCATTAAAAATTAACTAGTTGTTCTAATTACAGAGACTGAAACAGTTATTCCAACAATAGATACTGAACTAGTTATTCCAACCATATACTGAACTAGTTCCTCCAACCATTAAGATTGAACTAGTTATTCTAACCATAGATACTGAACAAGTTATTCCAGTTATAGAGACCGAAGTAGTTAATTCAACCATGGGGACTGAACTAGTTATTCTACTATATAGACTGAATGAGTTCTTCCAACCATAGAGACTGAACTCGTTATTCCACATATAGAGACTGAATTAGCTATTCCAGCTGTAAAGACTGAACATATTCCAAATATAAAGACTGAACAAGTTATTTCAGCTACATACACTGAACTAATCATTCCAGCTTTACAGACTGAACTAGTTATCCCAACAATAGAGATTGAACAAGTTTTTCCAACCATAGAAATTGAAGTAGTTCATCCAACAATAGAGATATAATTAGTTATTTCAACCATTTAGAATAAACTGGCTATTCCAATCACAGACACTGAACTAATTATTCCAACCATAGAGAATGAACTAGTTATTCCAACCATAGAGACTGAAAAAGCGATTTCAGCCATTGAGACTGAACTAATCACCCCAACCATTGAGACTGAATAAGTTATTTCAACTATAGAGACTGATCTAGTTATTTAAACCATAGAGACAACTAGTTATTCCAAACATAGACATAATTAGTTATTTCAACCATTGAGACTGAACTAGTTATTCCTGCTATAGAGACTTAAATAGTTATTCCAACCACAGTGAATGAAAAAGCGATTTCAGCCATTGAGACTGAACTAATCACCCCAACCATTGAGACTGAACTAGTTATTTCAACTATAGAGACTGATTTAGTTATTTAAACCATAGAGACAACTAGTTATTCCAAACATAGACATAATTAGTTATTTCAATCATTGAGACTGAACTAGTTATTCCTGCTATAGAGACTTAAATAGTTATTCCAACCACAGTGAATTAACTATATATTCCATCCAGAGTGATTTAACTAGCTATTCCAACTATAGGCTGAATAAATTGTTTCAACCATTGAGACTGAACTAGTTATTCCTACAATAGAGACTGGAGTAGTTATTCCAACTGTAGAGACTGAACTAGTTATTCCAAGCAAAAAGGCTGAACTAGTTATTCCAGCTATAGTGACTGAACTACATATAACTACCAAAGTGATTGAATTAGTTATTCTAACCGTAGAGACTGATCTAGTTATTCCAACCATAGAGACTGAAAAAGTTCCTCCGGCAATAGAGACTGAAGTAGTTAACTAGTTATTCCAACCATAGAGACTTAACTAGTTATTCCAAACAACAGACTGAGCTAGTTATTCCAACCATAGACACTTTATTTATTTTTGCTACGGGTGGGTGCTGCTATGGTGACCAGTGAGCTGAGATAAGGCGGGGCTTTACCTAGCAAAGACTTATAGATGACCTGGAGCCAGTGGGTTTGGAAACGAGTATGAAGCGAAGGCCAGCCAACAAGAGCATACAGGTCGCAGTGATGGGTAGTATATGGGGCATTGGTGACAAAACGGATGGTACTGTGATAGACTGCATCCAATTTGCTGAGTAGAGTGTTGGAGGCTATTTTGTAGATGACATCGCCCAAGTCAAGGATCGGCAGGATGGTCAGTTTTACGATGGTATGTTTGGCAGCATGAGTGAAGGATGCTTTGTTGCAAAATCGGGAGCTGATTCTAGATTTAATTTATGATTGGATAGGCTTAATGTGAGTTTGGAAGGACAGTTTACAGTCTAACTAGACAACTAGATATGTGTAGTTGTCCACATATACTAAGTCAGAAACGTCCAGAGTAGTGATCCTGGACGAGCGGGCAGGTGCGGGCAGCGATCGGTTGAAAAGCATGTATCTAGTTTTACTTGCATTTAAGAGCAGTTGGAGGCCAAGGAAGGTGAGTTGTATGGCATTGAAGCTCATTTGGAGGTTAGTTAACACAGTGTCCAAAAAGGGCCAGATGTATACAAAATGGAGTCATCTGCATAGAGGTGGATCAGAGAATCACCAGCAGCAAGAGGAACATCATTGATATATACAGAGAAAAGTGTCGGCCCGAGAATTGAACCCTGTGGCACCCCCAAAGAGACTGCCAGAGGTCCGGACAACAGGCCCTCCGATTTGACATACTGAACTGTCTGAGAAGTAGTTGGTGAACCAGGCAAGGCAGTCATTTGAGAAACCAAGGCTTTTGAGTCTGTCGATAAGAATGCGGTGATTGACAGTCGAAAGCCTTGGCCAGGTCGATGAATACATCTGCACAGTATTGTCTCTTATCGATGGTGGTTATGATTTCGTTTAGGACCTTGAGTGTGCTGAGGTGTACCCATGACCAGTTCGGAAACCAGATTGCATAGCGGAGAAGGTACAGTGGGATTCTAAATGGTCAGTGATCTGTTTGTTAACTTGGCTTTCGAAGACTTTAGAATGGCAGGACAGGATAGATATAGGTCTGTAGTAGTTTGGGTCTAGAGTGTCTCCCCCGTTAAAGAGGGGGATGACCGCGGCAGCTTTCCAATCTTTGGGGATCTCAGACGATACGAAAGAGAGGTTTAACAGGCCAGTAATAGGGGTTGCAACAATTTTGGCGGATAATTTTAGAGAGGGTCCAGATTGTCTAGCCCGGCTGATTTGTAGGGGTCCAGATTTTGCAGCTCTTTCAGAACATCAGCTGTCTGGATTTGGGTGAAGGAGAAATGGGGGAGGCTTGGGCAAGTTCCAATAATCTTGTTATTTCAACCAGTGAGACTGAATTAGTGATTCCTATTATAGAGACTGAACTAGTTATTCTAACCAAAGAGGTTGAACTAGTTATTCCAAAAATAGAGATTGAACTATTTATTCCAACCATTGAGACTGAATTAGTAATTTCAACAATAGAGACAAACTAGTCATTCCAGCTATAGAGATTGAACTAGTTATTCCATCCATACAGACTGAGGAGGACCCCACCCAGGTCTGGCAGGCTACTGGCCCAGTCAAGGCTACCTGCTGATGGCTGAGAAGAAGAGGATGTTCTCCCTAAGGTCTAAGGGTTGGAACGCCAGCAACCGGAAGGGAAGAGCCTGGGATAGAGCATAGAGAAACCAAGAGCCACTAGCAGTGACAAAGACCACTGTCAAACACTCCAGGATCATCCACCATTGGACCACTGTCAAAAACTACAGAACCATCCACCACTGGACCACTGTCAAATACTCCAGAACCATCTACCACTGGACCACTGTCAAATACTCCAGAACCATCCACCACTGGACCACTGTCAAATATTCCAGACTCATCCAGCACTGGACCACTGTCAAATACTCCAGAACCATCCACCACTGGACCACTGTCAAATACTCCAGAATTATCCACCACTGGACCACTGTCAAATACTCCAGAATCATCCAGCACTGGACCACTGTCAAATACTCCAGAATCACCCAGCACTGGACCACTGTCAAATACTCCAGAATCATCCAGCACTGGACCACTGTCAAATACTCAAGAACCATCCACCACTGGACCACTGTCAAATACTCCAGAATCATCCAGCACTGGACCACTGTCAAATACTCCAGAATCATCCAGCACTGGACCACTGTCAAATACTCCAGAATCATCCAGCACTGGACCACTGTCAAATACTCCAGAATCATCCAGCACTGGACCACTGTCAAATACTCCAGAACCATCCACCACTGGACCACTGTCAAATACTCCAGAATCATCCAGCACTGGACCACTGTCAAATACTCCAGAATCATCCACCACTGGACCACTGTCAAATACTCCAGAATCATCCAGCACTCCTGCTGAACACTTGTAGTCCCGGTCAAATGTAAACTGTCCTACAAAAATAATACTTTTTTCACTAATCAACCTCCCAGAATAAATGATTTTCCCTATATAGTATTGTGGGGATTAAAAATAAAAACTACATCATTGTAATACCTACAAAACTAGAATAAAATAAATAATCTATTGCCATTTAGTCCACTTCCTTTGTGAAGCTGCATTCACATCACCACACTCTGAACTGCTTGCCTTATGACCGGTACTAGCTATCATCCTCTACCTGAGCATTAAAACACAACCATTTAACTGACTATTACCTGGAAATATTGTTACCAAACCAGTTAGTCAGACTACTGAAAAGCCTTCACTATGTCTGGGCTCCTAGACCTACCAACCAGCTCCAGACAGGACAGGTGTTGTCTGTGTACCACGATGCAGGTAGCTCACCTTCTCCAGGTTCTGACCTCTGACAGGCAGCGTTTGTCATCTGGGTCGAGCAATTCCAGTGTTGTTTGGTCATTCAATTGTTTGTATGTCTCGTGCTACCAAGTATAGGCCTATATGTTACAGGCACCAGGAATGTGGCTTGAAATTAATTCACAGGAAAGCATGATCAAGTTTGGATTGTTTTACTGCATCAGCTTCAGGAGTTGTCAATACAGTGTAATTTCATTGTATTCAATACTTCATAAAATAATTAACAAAGCAGCTAGCTGACTACATAGACAGACTGAAACACAGATAGGTTAGCTATCCATAAACAACTGGTATCTAGCAAAACCAATAGCTAAATGTAGATACAAACTATGCAAAATAGCACTTACATAGTTTGACAAAACATTATACGGGCTATAAAACGAAAGACCAGCTGTTACATATAAGCTTCTTCTGCTATGGTATTATGGCGGTCTGGAAACAAACGCTGCCACCAAATGGACGAGATGAATAAATTCACAAATGGAAAGTAAATTCCATTACAGGAAGGGGAAAAAAATTACATGAATTAAAAAAATATATACAGTATATATACTGTATATAATACAAATGATCACATAAAAATCTTCCCACTCCTTCAGTCATCAGATATTTGTGACTCGTTTCAGGAAACTAGGCGTATGTCGCAAGTCACGACTTCACAGGAGAGCCATTTTAACTTTTTATTTTTTATATTTTTTATCCAAATGCGTTTTTTGGCAGAATTGTCTTCTGGAACATGTGAACTTTCATGTGCCTTATTAACAAACTTGTATGCCATCTGTAAATACGAATACAATTGTTAAATTACCAGCCTTGTTGGATAAGCCACTGAAAAACACAGCAACCTTCCCACGAGCCACGATTGGCTGAGATAATGAGTGGGCTGGACATGCCAAGAGAGGAGTTGGAATTGGTATATAAAAGGCTTCTGTCTATTGGAGCTGGTCAGTCTGTTTTGGTAATCCTGTGAAACGTGACTTTAAAAAAAATGTATTGTGTAGTGGACCTGCATAAGTGTTGCTCTCCACTATCTGGAGGATCAAGTTCTGAAATCGGTGGAAATAGAGTATGATAGTTAAAGAGATGGAGGTAACACCTGTCTCCGGATGATATCTTCAAACTAAGGGCAACCGTGGTATGGTGTCCGTGACAAGGAGACACGTCCATCATGCATGATGATGTATACAGGTAAGATAGTCTAGCGTTAGCTAGCTACATTTTCAGATATTACACATTTCTAAATTTGACAGAAAGTGGTTTCATTTCAAGCTAAAGTGTGATGTTAGCTAGCTTGCTAAGGTTAGCTGGATGACTCCCTAGCTGAAGTTATTTGTATCCCAGAGTCATTTGCTTTTCTAGTCAGAGCCTAATGTTAGCTAGCTAACATTGAACCTGGTTGGTTAGCTCCCAGCATATTCATGCAGGGTAGTAATGTGATTTTATTTGTCACATGCAGCGAATCCAACAGGTGTAGACTTTCCAGTGAAATGCTTACTTGCAAGCTGTCACGCCCTGGCCATAGAGAGACTTTTATTCTCTATGTTGATTAGGCCAGGGTGTGACTCGGGTGGGCATTCTAGTTTCTTTATTTCTATGTTTCCTGTTTCTATGTTTTGGCAGAGTATGGTTCTCAATCAGGGACAGTTGTCTATCGTTGTCTCTGATTGGGAATCATACTTAGGCAGTCTGTTTTTCCACCTTAGTTGTGGGTAGAGGTCTTTGTTAGTGGTCTGTATAGCCCTAGTAAGCTTTAAAAGTTTAAAGAGAAAAAAAAAGTGTTAAGTAAAACATAGAAAAGAAAAAAATAGAAAAGAAAAGTAACAAATAATTACACAACAGCAGTAAAATAACAATAGCGAGGCTATATACAGGAGGTACCAGTACAGAGTCAATGGGCGGAGGCACCGGTTAGTCGTGGTAATATGTGACCGATTCAGGAAACTAGGCATATGTCGCAAGTCACGACTTCACAGGAGAGCCGTTTAAATGAAAAAAATGTTTTAAACAAAATGCGCTTTTTGACAGAAATGCCTTCTCGAACATGTGACCTTTCATGTGCCTTAATAACAAACTTGTATGCCATCTTTAAATACAAATACAATTGTTAAAGTACGAGCCTAGTTGGTTTAGCCACAGAAAAAGTTGCAATCTTCCCGCTAGCCATGATTGGTTGAGATAATGAGTGGGCCGGACATGCCGTGAGATGAGTTTGAATTGGTCTGCGGGGTAAAATATTGTGTCTATAAAATGAGCTGATGTTTAGATAATACATTCTGCTGCCGTTTTTTCGAAAGATATGTTAGCCATGGAGACCTGCAAATATGTTGCTACTGCTCTCAATAACATCCTGAATTTATCAGCGCATTCAACAAAGGTCAGTGGGAAAAAGTTGTGATGGACTACTTTCTGGAGGACAATCGTGCCATGCTGACTCGCTCTGACTGAAAATGAACCAGACGATGAGGAAATCCAGAATTTACATCAAAACAATTTTAAAAATGTTTTCTCAGAATGCCATTTCACATTGCTAGTTATATCCTAATGTTAGCTAGCTAACTAGCTAACATTGAACCTATTTGGTTAACTTTAGCTAGCTATGACAATCGGTTTGTATTGCTAGTTAAAGCTTGCTGTTAGCTAGCTTGTTAGAGATTAGCCACATTTTTAAAATGTTTGCCTAAAATAACATACCCAAATCTAGCTGCGTGTAGCTCGGGCCTGAAGCAAGGATATGTCACATCTGCTAAGGCAACGCCCTCTACTGCTCATCCTGTGCCTCCTTGACCTCCCGCCACTCCCCCAGTACTCTCTCCCCCTCCTTCTCTCTCTCTGTGTGTGTGTGTGTGTGTGATTGTGTAGGCAGAGACAGGTGTGCTGGAGTCAGAGCAGATCCCCACCAGCTGCAACCTGTTCCACAATCAAGACCTCTACAAATACTCAGTCCTGCCACTTCCACACTGCCAGATCATAATCTCTGCTCATTCTGCCCGCTCTGACTCTGGTCCCTGTCTCCAGTCCAAAGTCTCGTCATCCTGCTACTCCCACCTGAGCTTCCCTTGGCCTGCACTTCAAATCAAATCAAATCAAATGTATTTGTCACATACACATGGTTAGCAGATGTTAATGCGAGTGTAGCGAAATGCTTGTGCTTCTAGTTCCGACAATGCAGTAATAACCAACGAGTAATCTAACTAACAATTCCAAAACTTTTACCTTATACACACAAGTGTGAAGGGATAAAGAATATGTACATAAAGATATATGAATGAGTGACGGTACAGAGCGGCATAGGCAAGATGCAGTAGATGGTATCGAGTACAGTATATACATATGAGATGAATAATGTAGGGTATGTAAACATTATATTAAGTAGCATTGTTTAAAGTGGCTAGTGATATGTTTTACATCAATTCCCATCAATTCCCATTATTAAAGTGGCTGGAGTTGAGTCAGTGTGTTGGCAGCAGCCACTCAATATTAGAGGTGGCTGTTTAACAGTCTGATGACCTTGAGATAGAAGCTGTTTTTCAGTCTCTCGGTCCCAGCTTTGATGCACCTGTACTGACCTCGCCTTCTGGATGATAGCGGGGTGAACAGGCAGTGGCTTGGGTGGTTGTTGTCCTTGATGATCTTTATGGCCTTCCTGTGACATCGGGTGGTGTAGGTGTCCTGGAGGGCAGGTAGTTTCCCCCGGTGATGCGTCGTCTTCCCCTTGTGTTGCAATAAATACCTCTTACTTCATCCTCGTTTCTGAGTCTGCTCTTGGGTTCCCCGGTTCCACTCGGCGTAACAGAATATGCATATTCTTGGTACCATTTGAAAGGAAACACTTGGAAGTTTGTGGAAATGTGAAATTAATGTAGGATAATATAACAAAATAGATCTGGTAAAACAAAAAATATATATTTTTGTATTTTGTTGTACCATCATCTCTGAAATGGAAGACAAAGATGGCACATTTAGCTATGAAGCTGGATGTAAATGCGATGGTGTCCACAAGAGGGCAACAGTGTATGTGCAAAGTTTCAGACTGATAACTTGAAGAATGAGCAAGTTACATGACATTTAGTATGAAGTCACCCAGGTGTCCTTCACGATTTGGCCAAATGTACCCAAGTTTCCAAATGGTTAAATTGATACATTTTCAAGAACATAACTATAGAAAACATACAAAAATGCTATTCTAATAAAAAATACAACTTTATGGATCATTATCTTCCCTACATAAAATGCCTTCCCTACATAAAATGTACTAACAGGAGACCCGACAAGAATGCTGATCCAATGTCTCCAAACACAGAGGTGAAATATTTAAGATAAGGGCCAAGTTAGCAGCCAACACTGATCTAATGTCATAAGTGAACACACCACAAACACAAAGTTTAAAAAAAAAATAAAGATGTACACATTATTTACAATGACTGTACTTACAAAACGCCCTATACACAAGATTGTGCTGCTGGTCCCAAGTCCAGGGCGGCAGGTAGCCTAGTGGTTAGAGCATTGGACAAGTAACTGAAAGGTTGCTGGATCAAATCCCCAAGCTGACAAGGTAAAAATCTGTTGTTCTGCCCCTGAACAACGCAGTTAACCCACTGTTTCCTGGTAGGCTGTCATTGAAATTAAGAATGTGTTCTTAACTTGTTATGGCTGCAATCCCACTAATGGGATAAGTGTCATCAACAACTGCTGAATAGCATAGTGCTACATTCAATAAATATTTATATTCATGAAATCACAAGTGCAATATAGGAAAACCTATAAAGCCTATAAAGGCCTCCTAGCCTTTTGTTAATCAACCTGTCGTGTCAGATTTTGAAATTATGCTTTACAGCAAAAGCAATCCAAGCGTTTGTGTAAGTTTATCGATCGCACAACAAAACATTAAGTACACTTAGCATCAGGAAGCTTGGTCATGAAAATCAGAAAAGCAATCAAATTAATCGTTTTCCTTTGATCTTCGGATGTTTTCACTCACGAGACTCCCAGTTACACAACAAACATTCACTAGTTCCAAAAACATCAAGTGATTTTGCATAGCCACATTGTTTCAACAGAAATACTCATCATAAATGTAGATGATAATACAAGTTATACACATGGAATTATAGATATACCTCTCCTTAATGCAACCACTGTGTCAGATTACAAAAAAAGTTTACGGAAAAAGCTACCCATGCAATAATCTTAGACGGAGCTCAGAACAGTAGCCAAATTAGCCACCATGTTGGGGTCAACAGAAACCAGAAAATACATGATAAATGTTTCCTTATCTTTGATGAACTTCATCAGAATGCAGTCCTAGGAATCCCAGGTCCACAATAAATACTTGATTTGTTCGGAAATGTCCGTTATTTATGTCCAATTAGCTACCTTGGTTAGCGCGTTTGGTAAACAATTCCAAAGTCACAAAGTGCGTCCACTATAACGTGACGAAATGTCCAAAAGTTCAGTAACAGTCAGTAGAAACATGTCAAACGATGTACTGAATCAATCTTTAGAATGTTGTTTACATATATCTTGAATAACGTTCCAACCGGAGAATTAGAATGACTTCAGATGACCGGTGGAACGCAGGTCCTTCCCCTGTGAACGCGCATGGTGAAAGAATGGTCAACTCGTGGCACTGGTGACTATTTCCTGTCTCATTCGACTCCCCTTCACATTAGTGTCATCAGACAAAGTTCTATTGACTGCTGACATCTAGTGGAAGGTGTAGGAAGTGAAAACTCATCCATATCTTGCTGTAATTTCAATGAGAGCTTGGTTGAAAATCTGCCACCCCCAGAAAAAATACAAACAGGAAGTGGAATTTCTCAGGTTTTTGCCTGCAATATGAGTTCTGTAATACTCACAGACATAATTCTTCATAATAAACAGTTTTAGAAACTTCAGAGTGTTTTCTATCCAATACTACTAATAATAATATGCATATATTAGCAACTGAGACTGAGGAGCTGGCCGTTTACAATGGGCACCTTTTTATCCAAGCTACTCAATACTGCCCCTGCAGCCATAAAAGGTTTTGTAAAAAAATATTGCCCCTTGTGTGCACCACCAGTAATACCGTATATCCCGTGATGGCACAGGCACGGTAGGAAGGTATGGATATCTGTATACCGCCCAACCATAGTTATCCCCCTAACTAACCCATCGGCTGTGTCCCAAATGACACCCTGTTCTCTTAATAGTGCACTACTTTTGACCAGGGCCCTTAGGGAATAGGGTGTCATTTGGGAGGAAGCCAGTGAGTGGGTCATTACTGCAGTAGTAGCAGCATGAGGCTGAGATTCCTGGGAACCAAGGCTTCGGTCTGAGTCATTACTGCAGTAGTAGCAGCATGAGGCTGAGATTCCTGGGAACCAAGGCTTCGGTCTGAGTCATTACTGCAGTAGTAGCAACAGCATGAGGCTGAGATTCTAGGGAACCAAGGCTTCGGTCTGAGTCATTACTGCAGTAGTAGCAGCAGCATGAGGCTGAGTTTCGGCTTCTGTCTGAGTCATTACTCATGGCATAATTTTGAACTAAAACTAACCAAGAACATGTTGTTTTAAGTCTGTGATGGTTCAGAAAATGTACAATAGCTAGCTAATGTAAACAAAATACCTTAGATTGCTTGGCTTATCTGATGATGGTGCAGTAGCACAACGTTAGCAAGTGGATGGACAGTAGGCTACCACAGAGTTTCTTCGAAGCTACTGCTGTTGCTGTTATTTTTCACTAGCAACAAGCCATCCATCCATCTAGCTATGAACTTACGTTACTTATGTCTCTCTTTGAATCCATCCTTCTATAGCTAGGTTAGTTAGCTCATGAACTGTACTGAACATACTGTAGAACACAATAGTGATTTATTTATGTTTTTGATTGAAATTGTCATCTGTCCTTTATTTGCAGGACAGCTGACAACTGTATCACAGAAGAAATAGAGATCCTAGAAAATATATGACGGTAAGTTACGCTTGCTTGCCCGTGCAGAGTGCAGCTTGCTAGTTAGGGTTCTAGCATAGCATGTGGCTAACAATGTCTATGTGGACATTTGTCGGAACTACAACGGAATCTGCATATGTAGCTACTCAGTCATAATCGAAGCAAACTACAATACATTATGTTTGCAAAATCAAAAACATTGACTTGACCAAAGACAGTACCAGTATGAAGACAGGCTAAAATTCCAATAGATTTCCCCGATCACACTAGTTGGCGATGTCATGGCGATGTCATGGCGATGTCATGCCTAGTAACACGTCATCGGGTCTAACGGTAGTCTCGATCCAAACTGCGCACGTCAAATCAAAGGCACTCCTTCGACATAAAGTTGTTTTTGAACCGTGTCAGTTTGTCACTTTCACAAGATTGGAGTAATAGCGTGTCCAACTACTTAAGACATTGTCTCAAATCTAGGTTTTGCCTTTAGATTGAGAAAATTAACAACTATAAGGAATATTTTTTCACTTCTTAAACCCCAAACTCCAGACTGGTCTGTCAGGTCTGTTTCGCAAGCGTTCCCGGAAGTCTCAAGATGTTGACCCTCAGGATTCAGAAACTCTGTGACCTGACTCTGTCAAAGATGATGCCCAAAAGTCTTGAACTGTACGAAGCTAGCCACAATAAGGATTAGCCACAACAGTGGAATTTGCGGTTCGCCTTCAAATGTTTTTATTTATTTTTTATTTCACCTTTATTTAACCAGGTAAGCTATTTGAGAACAAGTTCTAATTTGCAACTGCGACCTGGTCAAGATAAAGCATAGAAGTTTGACACATACAACAACACAGAGTTACACATGGAATGAACAAAACATAGTCAATAATACAGTAGAAAAAAAAGAAAACAAAGTCTATATACATTGAGTGCAAATAAGGTCAAATAAGTGAGTTAAGGCAAAAAATAGGCCATGGTGGCAAAGTAATTACAATATGGCAATTAAACACTGGAATGATAGATGTGCAAAAGATGGATGTGCAAGTAGAGATACTGTGGTACAAAAGGAGCAAAATAAATAAGGTATGGGAATGAGGTAGATTGATGGGCTGTATACAGATGGGCTATGAACAGGTGCAGTGATCTGTGAGCTGCTCTGACAGCTGGTTCTTAAAGCTAGTGAGGGAGATGGGAATCTCCAGCTTCAGTGATTTTTGCAGTTCGTTCCAGTCAGTGGCAGCAGAGAACTGAAAGGAAAGGCGAAGGAAACTTTGTTGCGAAATAGGAAGCCGATTCTAGATTTAGTTTTGGATTGGAGATGCTTAACCTCTAGTGACACCCCATCCCGTGAACAAGACCGTTGTCATCATCTGACACTAATTAGCATAATGCAACGGACATAAATCTTCCGAGAAAATCTTCCTATTCATGAAAATCACAAGTGAAATATATTGGAACACAGCTTAGCCTTTTGTTAATCACCCTGTCATCTCAGATTTTCAAAATATGCTTTACAGACAAAGCTAGACAAGCATTTGTGTAAGTTTATCGATAACCTAGCATAGCATTATGCCTTGCTAGCAGCAGGCAACCTTGTCACGAAAATCATAAAAGCAATCAAATTAAATCGTTTACCTTTGATGAACTTCGGATGTTTTCACTCACGAGACTCCCAGGTAGATAGCCAAAGTTCATTTTTTCCCAAAATATTATTTTTGTAGGCGAAATAGATCCGTTTGTTCTTCACGTTTGGCTGAGAAATCGACCAGAAATTGAGGTCACGACAACGCCGAAAAATATTTCAAATTAGCGCCATAATATCGACAGAAACATGGCAAACGTTGTTTAGAATCAATCCTCAAGGTGTTTTTCAAATATCTATTCGATAATATATCCACCGGGACAATTGGTTTCTCAGTAGAAGCGATTGGAATAATGGCTACCTCTGTACTTTACGCAAGATTTTCTCCGGGAGCATCATGTGAACACTTGCGCAATGTAGCTCCCTACGGGTATTCTTCAACATAAATGCATAAAACTATGTCACAATGCTGTAGACACCTTGGGGAATATGTAGAAAGCGTAAGCTGGTTCATAGCACATTCACAGCTCAGTGGGGACTCATTGGCACGCAGCGTTTTCAAAATATGGGACACTTCCGGATTTGATTTTTCGCAGGCTTTCGCCTGCAACATCAGTTATGTTATACTCACAGACAATATCTTTACAGTTTTGGAAACGTTAGAGTGTTTTCTATCCAAAGCTGTCAATTATATGCATATTCTAGCATCTTGTCCTGACAAAATATCCCGTTTAAAATGGGAACGTTTTTTTTCCAAAAATGAAAATACTGCCCCTAGAGTCGCAGCAGGTTTTAATGTGAGTCTGGTAGGAGAGTTTACAGTCTAGCTAGACACCTAGGTATTTGAAGTTATCCACGTATTCTAAGTCAGAGCCGTCCAGAGTAGTGATGCTGGATGGGCGGGCAGGTGCGGGCAATGATCGGTTGAATAGCATGCATTTCGTTTTATTTGCGTTTAAGAGCAGTTGGAGGCCACGGAAGGAGAGTTGTATGGCATTGAAATTCGTCTGGAGGTTAGTTAACACAGTGTCCAAAGAAGGGCCAGAAGTATACAGAATGGTGTCGTCTGCGTAGAGGTGGATTCGAGAATCACCATCAGCAAGAGCGACATCATTGATGTATCCAGAGAAGAGAGTCGGCCCGAGAATTGAACCCTGTGGCACCCCCATAGAGACTGCCAGAGGTCCGGACAACAGGCCCTCCGATTTGACACACTGAGCTCTATCAGAGAAGTAGTTGGTGAACCAGGCGAAGCAATCATTTGAGAAACCAAGGCTTTTGAGTCTGCCAATAAGAATGTGGTGATTGACAGAGTCGAAAGCCTTGGCCAGGTCGATGAATACAGCCGCAGAGCAATGTCTCTTATCGATGGCGGTTATGATATTGTTAAGGACCTTGAGCGTGGCTGAGGTGCACCCATGACCAGCTCGGAAACCAGATTGCATAGCAGAGAAGGTACAATGTGATTCAAAATTGTCAGTAATCTGTTTGTTAATTTGGCTTTCAAAGACCTTAGAGATGCAGGGTAGGATAGATATAGGTCTGTAGCAGTTTGGGTCTAGAGTGTCTCCCCCTTTTGAAGAGGGGGATGACCGCGGCAGCTTTCCAATCTTTGGGAATCTCAGACGATACAAAAGAGAGGTTGAACAGGCTAGTAATAGGGGTTGCAACAATTTCGGCAGATAATTTAAGAAAGAGAGGGTCCAGATTGTCTAGCCCAGCTGATTTGTAGGGGTCCAGATTTTGCAGCTCTTTCAGAACATCAGCTATCTGGATATGGGTGAAGGAGATATGGTGGGGGCTTGTGCGGGTTGCTGTGGAGGGTGCCGGGCAATTGACCGGGGTAGGGGTAGCCAGGTGGAAAGCATGGCCAGCCGTAGAGAAATACTTATTGAAATTATAGTGGATGTATCGGTTGTATTGGTTGTAACAGTGTTTCCTAGCCTCAGAGGAGTGGGTAGCTGGGATGAGGTGCTCTTATTCTCCATGGATTTTACAGTGTCCCAGAACTTTGAGTTTGTACTGCATGATGCAAATTTCTGTTTAAAAATTCTAGCCTTAGCTTTCCTAACTGCCTGTGTACATTGGTTCCTAACTTCCCTGAAAAGTTGCATATCACGGGGGCTATTCGATGCTAATGCAGAACGCCACAGGATGTTTTTGTGCTGGTGAAGGGCAGACAGGTCTGGAGTGAACCAAGGGCTATATCTATTCCTGGTTCTACATTTTTTGAATGGGGCATACCTATTTAAGATGGTGAGGAAGACACTTTTAAAGAATAACCAGGCATCCTCTACTGTTGGGATGAGGTCAATGTCGTTTCAGGATGCCCTGGCCAGGTTGCTGCTCGCAGAAGTGTTTTAGGGAGCGTTTGACAGTGATGAGGGGTGGTCGTTTGCTCGCAGACCAATTAGGGAGGCAGTGATCGCTGAGATCTTGGTTGAAAACAGCAGAGGTGTATTTGGAGGGTGAGTTAGTTAGGATCATATCTATGAGGGTGCCCGTGTTTACGGATTTGGGTTTATATTTGGTAGGTTCATTGATAAGTTGTGTGAGATTGAGGGCATCAAGCTTAGAATAGTAGATAGTAAGACAGAACTCTGCAGGTTATCTTTGCAGTAAATTGCAACACCGCCCCCTTTGGCAGTCCCATCTTGTCGGAAAATGTTATAGTTAGGAATGGAAATTTCAAGGTTTTTGGTGGTCTTCCTAAGCCAGGATTCAGACACGGTTAGGACATCCGGATTGGTGGAGTGTGCTACGGCAGTGAATAAAAAAAACTTAGGGAGGAGGCTTCTAATGTTAACATGCATGAAACCAAGGCTTTTACGGTTGCAGAAGTCAACAAATGAGAGAGCCTGGGGGATGGGAGTGGAGGTAGACACTGCAGGGCCTGGATTAACCTTTACATCACCGGAGGAACAGAGGAGGAGTACGATAAGGGTACGGCTAAAGGCTAACAGAACTGGACGCCTAGTATGTTCAGAACAGAGAGTAAAAGGAGCAGATTTCTGGGCACGGTAGAACATATTCAAGGCATTATGTACAGACAAAGGTATAGTAGGATGTGAATACAGTGGGGGTAAACCTGTGCATATAGTGATAATGAAAGAGATATTGTCTCTAGAAATAGCATTTCAACCAGGTGATGTCACTGCGTGTGTGGGGGGTGGATCTAAATAGTTAGCTGAGGCTTGTTGAGCAGTGCTAGAGGCTCTACAGTGAAATAAAACAATAGTTACAAACCAGAACAGCAATCAACATGGCATGGTGACGTTAGGGAAAGGCATGCGTAGCCGGGTGATCATACAAGTCCAGTGCGTGGCTTCAAGCAGCTAGCGGCATGGGGCTAGCAGGCTAACAGAAAGGCCTTAGAGGGATGACGCGACGGAGAGAAATGCTTATTGAAATGACACATCTGTTGTGCCCCCCTCGTACAGTTACATCAGCGGACGGATCAGCAGGGCTCCGTGTGATAAACCAGGCCAATTGGCAAAATATGTCTAGTGGCTGAAGAAATATGTCCGAAGGGCCTCTTAAGTCAGCAGTCCAATGTGCTTAAGATAGCTAGCAGGCCACAGATTAGCGACTGTGCGTTCAAGGGTCGTTAGCTGCTATAATTCCAGGTGGATTGAAACATTTAAAAAAATAAAGAAAAGATATCATAACAAAAATGTAAAAAAACATGTAATAAAAAATAGGTTCAGAACTTGCGGTAGGAATCCGAAAATATCGAGAAGAATAAGTCTGACTAGCTCTGGTTTGAGTCACGCTGTACAGACTGGCGAGAGTTGTCCGGGATAAAGGTAGCTGATGACCGCTAGAAAATGATAGCTGACTGCTAGTTAGTGGCTTCGGAATGTATTCGATGGGCCTCGTAAGCCAACAGTCCATTGTGCTCTAGACAGCTAGCATTCAGGGGACATTAGCTGCGAATGTCGGAAAGTGAGAAGGTTCAGAGCTTGCGATAGGAATCCGGGGATATGGAGAGAAAAAAATAGGTCCGGTATGCTCTGGTTGAATCGCATTGTACAAACTGGCGAGAGCTTTCCGAGCTAAGGTTAGCTGATGACCGTTAGCTGGTGGCTAGTTAGCTGGCTAGTTTATGTTGGAGAGATTCCAGTAAGAGGCAAAGAAAAATACGTTAGAGAAAAAGCAGGTCCACACCACATTGGGTGAGGCGGGTTGCAGGATAGTATTTTGAAGTAAGGGTTTAGAAAAATATAAAAAGATATGCTTAGAAAAATATATACAAATATATATATACATGGGACACGACAAGACGAAGGACAAATACGTCTGACTGCTACGCCATCTTGGATTAAGCCAGTTCCAAATGACGGATCCATAGTGGAATAATGCCATATTTGGATTAGAGAATGTTAAACAAGGTCAGAATGTTGTTGCATAATTTACAAAATAAATACATGTGACAATAAACATCACAAAAAATAGTCAAATCCCTCTGTGGATGTATTCGACTGCATAATAGCATCTGGGGAATGCATAACGGCACTGTAGAGTCTTATGGAGTGTGCCCCCATGAAATGGGGTATCAGCCTAGTCAGTGACACCCACAGATTAGAAATGTCAAAACGTTTACACAAATAGCGTCATATCTCTAATTGCAGGATTTCGACTGTGGCAAATCACCTCGTCAGTCAGTCTATTGTGTGTAATGGACTTTTATATTGAAACGGGGTATCAGCCTTTTCAGTGACACCCACAGATTACAATTCCAAAGAGTTTACACAGATATTTCACGCAAATCGTAAATGTTTTTTAAACTTGCATTCTGGAACTAGAAAACGGAGGCTACGAATTAGAATTCTACTAATACATGAGGAAAATACGATTGAGCTTTTCTGCAGATGAAACAGGAGCCATATTTACGTCTGAGAAAGAAAGGTGTTTTCTGAATTCCAATGCTTGCGTGGGTGTGATGCAGACACCCCCTGGTGGTAACTACAGTTCATTATCGGTACGATTCTCCCGTCAGTTGTGGACAGCCGCCTGTGCTGAAACTGAAACTGCCCAAGGCGTCAGCAGATTCTGCCCTTCAGACCTTTTCGGACTTTTGTCTGTCTGTAGGCTACTTCTGCTGCTTCAACAACTGGCTGCACTGAGAATTGTGCTATTTTTTCTTCTTCCTCTGCGTTTCAATTCTTTTACAACATCTCATTGGAATACACCTCCAACTGTTTCAGAGCCTGCCATTCTTTGGACACTGAACATCTATGCGGAGTCATAATTCTTGTTTGACCACGTCGTGTAAATGCCCTAAATGACTAGACTTGAGAAAACGCATAGAAGTTCCAATGTGATGAATCTGTACAAGAGGAAAATTACTAGGCTAAGATGGGTAATAAGCAAACGATATTTACTGATGAACAGCTAGATGCTTACCAGGTAAGAGCCCGTGCGAACATTTATTGTAGTTTGATCATTGCAATGCATCTTTATGTTCAGAAACTCTGCTGTGATCAATAGTGACATTAGCAACCTGTTGTTGTCGCTCCAGAATAATAATTGTCGATCAATGAATGATGTAATAAAAAAAAGAACAATTTATGAAAATGCCTCGTAACACAAAAATGCATTGACTTGCTTACTGCTTATTTTACACAAAATAAAATAAAGTCCTATTTTCGATTGTGGACAAAAATATTTTGAAAAAATATAGACACGTAGGTCAGCTTCAAATACATATTGTGTTGACACTGCTCAGGTTGACATTTTGCTTCATATTAAAATATATTATACCAGTTAGCTCATTTCTAATGCATAGGGAAAAGCTACCTACCAGTTTTTCCAACCCAGGGTATGTTTTAGATCTGTCGGTCTACTGCAAGCCTAGATAACTGTCTCTCTCTGTCCACCACGCTAAAAAGCAAAGTCTATCTTATAATGGTAGAGTGGTTACATTGGCTGTTTTACTCTGTCCATCTCTTTTAATAAAGAACACACAACACTTTACTACGATAACTGTCTGCTAGAAGAATAGCTGCGGGAAGTAGTGGTGCTTATGGTGCTGCAGAACCCCCTGAAACATGGGGGGGTTGGGGGGGGGGGTGTATATACCCCAAAGAAATTCTCACAAAGGTAGAAGCCTTTACTAGTCCTGTAACAGTGGACCGATAAAGTAGTGCACTGGGCCTTTACTAGTCCTGTAACAGCTTAATGATAAAGTAGTGTTCTGGGCCTTTACTAGTCATGTATCAGCTTAATGATAAAGTAGTGTTCTGGGCCTTTACTAGTCCTGTAACAGCTTAATGATAAAGTAGTGTTCTGGGCCTTTACTAGTCCTGTAACAGCTTAATGATAAAGTAGTGTTCTGGGCCTTTACTAGTCCTGTATCAGCTTAATGATAAAGTAGTGTACAGGGCCTTTACTAGTCCTGTATCAGCTTTAATGATAAAGTAGTGTTCTGGGCCTTTACTAGTCCTGTAACAGCTTAATGATAAATTCGTGTTCTGGGCCTTTACTAGTCCTGTATCAGCTTAATAATAAAGTAGTGTTCTGGGCCTTTACTAGTCCTGTACCAGCTTAATGATAAAGTCTTCTGTAGGAGTGGCACATTTTTTCTTCATCCCCAAAGACCAGTGAGTTTTTCCAATGGTTCGCAAAGAAGGGCAGCTTTTGGTAGATGGGGGAAAAAAGCAGACATTAAATATCCCTTTGAGCATGTTGAAGATATTAAATTACACTTTGGATGGTTATCAATACACCCAGTCACTAAAAGGATACATGCGCCCTTCCTAACTCTGTTTCCGGAGAGGAAGGAAATCGCTCAGGGATTTCACCATGAGGCCAATGGTGACTTTAAAACAGTTATAGTTTAATGGCTGTGATAGGAGATAACTGAGGATGATCGACAACATTGTAGAGACTCAACAATACTAACCTAAAGGACAGAGTGAAAAGAAGGAAGCCTGTACAGATCACAAATATTCCAAAACATGCATCCTGTTTGCAATAATATATAAAGCACTAAAGTAAACCTGCTAAAAATATGGGAAAGAAAATAACTTCACGCCCTGAATACAAAGTGTTATGTTAGTGGCAAATCCAACACAATACAACACATCACTGAGTGCCCCTCCTCATAATTTCAAGAATGGTGATGGCTGTGTCATGTTGGCTATATCATACTGTACGTAGCCTGTATCATACCGTATGTAGCCTGTATCATACCGTATGTAGCCTGTATCATACTGTATGTAGACTATATCATACTGTATGTAGGGCGGCAGCGTAGAGAGTTGGACTAGTAACCGAAAGGTTCCAAGATCGAATCCCCGAGCTGACAAGGTACAAATCTGTTCTGCACCTGAACAAGGCAGTTAACCCAATGTTCCTAGGCCGTCATTGAAAATAAGAATTTGTTCTTAACTGACTTGCCTAGTTAAATAAAGGTTAAACATTTGTTTTGCCTGTATCATACCGTATGTAGCCTCTATCATACTGAATGTAGCTTCTATCATACTGTATGTAGCCTATAGAGAATGATACAGGCTACATACACGCTATAGGCTACATACAGTATGATACAGGCTAAATAGAGAATGATACAGGCTACATACACGCTATTTAGCCTGTATCATACTGTATGTAGCCTCTATTATACTGTATGTAGCCTCTATCATACTGTATGTAGCCTATATCATACCGTATGTAGCCTCTATCATACTGTATGTAGCCTATATCATACCGTATGTACCCTATATCATACTGTATGTAGCCTCTATCATACTGTATGTAGCCTCTATCATACTGTATGTAGCCTATAGCATGTATGTAGCCTGTATCATTCTCTATTTAGCCTATATCATACAGTATATAGCCTATATCATACAGTATGTAGCCTATATCATACTCTATGTACCCTATATCATACTATATGTACCCTATATCATACTGTATGTATCCTATAGCATGTATGTAGCCTGTATCATTCTCTATGTAGCCTATATCATCATATATGTAGCCTATATCATACTATATGTAGTCTCTATCATACTGTATGTATCCTGTATCATACTGTATGTAGATGTATTGACTCAGGGGATTGAATAATTATCTAATTCAAATATATTAGTGATTTATTTTCCATTAATACACTTTGACATTACAGAGTACTTAAAAAAAAATAAAAATTAAAAATAAACAAAACAAAAGTAATTCCACAAGAGAATGTGGAAAACGTTAAGGGGTGTGAAAACATTCTGAAGGCACCAAATGTAGCCTGTATCATACTGTATGTATTCTCCATCATACTGTATGTAGCCTATATCATACCCTATGTACCCTATATCATACTCTATGTTGCCTATATCATACTCTATGTTGCCTATATCATACTGTATGTATCCTATATCATACTGTATGTAGCCTCTATCATACTGGATGTAGCCTCTATCATACTGTATGTAGCCTCTATCATACTGTATGTAGCCTCTATCATACTGTATGTAGCCTCTATCATACTGTATGTAGCCTCTATCATACCTTATGTAGCCTATATCATACCGTATGTAGCCTATATCATACCGTATGGACCCTATATCATACCGTATGGACCCTATATCATACCATATGTACCCTATATCATACTGTATGTAGACTATATCATACCGTATGTAGCCTATATAATACCGTATGTAGCCTGTATCATACTCTATGTAGCCTATATCATGTATGTAGCCTCCATCATACTCTTTGTAGCCTATATCATACTATACGTAGCCTATATCATACTATACGTAGCCTGTAGCATACTGTATGTAGCCTGTAGCATACTGTATGTAGCCTGTAGCATACTGTATGTAGCCTCTATCATACTGTATGTAGCCTCTATCATACTGTATGTAGCCTCTATCATACCATATGTAGCCTATATCATACCGTATGTAGCCTGTATCATACTCTATGTAGCCTATATCATGTATGTAGCCTATAGCATGTATGTAGCCTCTATCATACTGTATGTAGCCTCTATCATACTGTATGTAGCCTCTATCATACTGTATGTAGCCTATATCATACCGTATGTACCCTATATCATACTCTATGTGGCCTATATCATATATGTCGCATGTTGCATACTGTATGTAGCATATATCATACTGTATATAGCCTCTATCATACTAAATGTAGCCTTTAACTTCTTGACCATACTTGAGACGCAGACGTCTCAAGTATGCCCCTGGAAATGCAAATGCGCTACGCTAAATGCTAAATGTACTCGTTACAACTCAATCTTTGATCAAAATTCACAAGCAGGGTATTGAATTAAAGCTACACTCGTTGTGAACCTAGCCAGCAAGTCAGATTTTTAAAATGCTTTTCGGCGAAAGCATGAGAAGCTATTATCTGATAGCATGCACCCCCCAAAATGCCAGCTCGACACGTAAACAACAGATTTTGCGATAGCCGGCGCTACCCAAAACGCAGAAATAAAATATAAAACATTCATTACCTTTGACGAGCTTCTTTCTTGGCACTCCTATATGCCCCATAAACATCACTATTGGGTCTTTTTTTCGTTTAAATCGGTCCATATATACCCAAAATAGCTTTGTATGGGATCTGTGTCATTCAGAAAAAATCATCGTTTTTAAACGCTGCGTAATTTTTTTAAATTAAAAAAGTCGACGATAAACTTTCACAAAACACTTCGAAATCCTTTTGTAATCCAACTTTAGGTATTAGTAAACGTTTATAATCTATCAAAATGATTACAGGGCGATGTCTTTTCAATAGGTCTTCACTTGCAAAAACAATGCCATCTGATATCTCCCTCAACTGCATCCGGGTGAAGACTGGGAAAATGGAGGTCAGATAAAAGGATTTTCCAACAATTAATTCAATTGAAAATTAGGACAATGGCGCCATCGTGCGGAATTTGTATGAATTGCAGGTAGATCGCCATTAAATTCTGTTCTCTTTTAATAACTGGTGGAAGTGACTTATGGAAATTATTTTTAGCTTTCAGAGAGCAGTTTTTCTTGCGTTTTTCAATGAAACACACGATCTGTTATAGTCACAGCCGTGATTTAACCAGTTTTATAAACTTCAGAGTGTTTTCTATCCACACATACTAATCATATGCATATACTATATTCCTGGCATGAGTAGCAGGACGCTGAAAAGTTGCGCGATTTTTAACAGAATTTTCAAAAAAGGAGGGGGTAGAAGTAAGAGGATATCATACTGTATGTAGCCTATAGCATGTTTGTAGCCTAGATCATACTCTATGTAGCTTGTATCATACTGTATGTAGCCTATATAATACTGTATGTAGCCTATATCATACTGTATGTAGCCTATATCATACTGTATGTAGCCTATATCATACTGTATGTAGCCTATATTATACTGTATGTAGCCGAAAGCATGTATATAGCCTGTATCATACTGTATGTACCCTATATCATACTCTATGTAGCCTATATCATACTGTTTGTAGCCTATATCATACTGTATGTAGCCTATAGCGTGTATGTAGCCTATAGCGTGTTGTATGTAGCCTATAGCATGTATGTAGCCTATATCATACTCTATGTAGCCTATATCATGTATGTAGCCTATATCATGTATGTAGCCTATATCATGTATGTAGCCTGTATCATACTGTATGTAGCCGAAAGCATGTATATAGCCTGTATCATACTGTATGTACCCTATATCATACTGTATGTAGCCTATATCATCCTGTATGTATCCTATATTATATACCGTATGTAGCCTATATCGTACTCTATGTAGCCTATATCATATTGTATGTAGCCTATATCATACTGTATGTAGCCGAAAGCATGTATATAGCCTGTATCATACTGTATGTACACTATATCATACTGTATGTAGCCCATATCATACTTTATGTAACCTATATCATGTAAGTAGCCTATATCATCCTGTATGTAGCCTATATTTTATACCGTATGTAGCCTATATCATACTCTATGCACAACATCTGTAACAACTTAAAAATCAAATCAAATTCTATTGGTCGGAGACATGTGTGGTTTGAGACGTGTGTGGCCCTCAGTCATGGGTGAACAGGGAGTACAGGAATGGGCTGAGCACAGACATTCCCAAAACATTCTCATTAGGTTTCCAGGTAAAGAACGGACAAAATGCGAATGTTGTATACAAACATTGAATAATATTCAGCACAACTGGACAGTATTCGTTTTATGAGAACATTTGCCGCAACTTAACAAATGTTCTGGGAACTTTCACAAAACCAATTTTGGTTTGCTGGGGTACCTGTGTTGTCCATTAACCCTAAGCAGTCTTATTCTGCACAGGTTTACCTGGTGATTCTGGCCTGTTTAATAATGGATGCCAGAGGATTCTGATAGCAGCATGGCTGGAAACCTTACCCTCCTCAGAAGATACCTCATACATACCTCAACATTAACCCTAATCCTAATGTCAGATACCTTAGGTTACACTAACCAAGACCGTCTCTGGTTACTTCTCTGGAAGCTTCTCTTAGCTGCAGTTCTTAACTGTTACCTTAGCATTTCAGCAGTCAGTTCTGATGTCCATGAAATACAGTGAGCTCCAATATTATTGGGACAGTGACACGTGTTGTTGTTCTGGTTCTGTATTCCAACACTTTGGAATTTAAATGATAACTTAACTATGAGGTTAAAGTGCAGACTGTAATGTTTAAATTATAGTTTTTTTTCATCCATAGCCATTTGGAAATTACAGCACTTTTTGTACATAGTCCATTCATTTTAGGACACCAAAAGTATATGGACAAATTCACTTAAATGTGTATTAAAGTAGTAAGAAGTGTAATATTTGGTTATTCTTAGTACATAACATCTACTTCAAGCTTGTGACTCCAAAAACTTGTTGGATGCATTCGCTGTATGTTTTGGTTGTGTTTCCGATTATTTTGTGCCCAATAGAAATGAATGGTAGATAAAGTATTGTGCTATCTTGGAGTCGCTGTTATTGTCAATAAGAATATAATATGTTTCTTAACACCTCTACATTCATTGTGATGTTACCATGATTACGGATAATCCTGAATGAATCCTGGATAATGATGAGTGAGAAAGTTACAGATTCACAAATATCATACCCCCAAACAATGCTAACCCACTTGTTATTGTAATGGTGAGAGGTTAGAATGTCTTGGGGGTTATGATATGTGTGTGTCTCTGTGGTAGACCTGTTCCCTTCCCATCTCTCTGTTCCCTTCCCATCTCTCTGTTCCCTTCCCATCTCTCTGTTCCCTTCCCATCTCTCTGTTCCCTTCCCATCTCTCTGTTCTCTTCCCTTCCCATCTCTCTGTCCTCTTCCCTTCCCATCTCTCTGTCCTCGTCCCTTCCCATCTCTCTGTCCTCGTCCCTTCCCATCTCTCTGTCCTCTTCCCTTCCCATCTCTCTGTCCTCGTCCCTTCCCATCTCTCTGTCCTCGTCCCTTCCCATCTCTCTGTCCTCGTCCCTTCCCATCTCTCTGTCCTCGTCCCTTCCCATCTCTCTGTCCTCGTCCCTTCCCATCTCTCTGTCCTCGTCCCTTCCTATTTTTCTGTCATGTTCCCATTTAATCTCTCCAGACATTTTTTTTTATTTTTTTCATTTTTTTTATTTCACCTTTATTTAACCAGGTAGGCTAGTTGAGAACAAGTTCTCATTTGCAACTGCGACCTGGCCAAGATAAAGCAAAGCAGTTTGACACATACAACAACACAGAGTTACACATGGAATAAACAAAACATAGTCAATAATACAGTAGAACAAAAGAAAACAAAAAGTCTATATACAGTGAGTGCAAATGAGGTAAGATAAGGTCGTTAAAGGCAATAAATAGGCCATCGTGGCGAAGTAATTACAATATAGCAATTAAACACTGGAATGGTAGATGTGCATAAGATGAATGTGCAAGTAGAGATACTGGGGTGCACAGGAGCAAGATAAATAATTAAATACAGTATGGGGATGAGGTAGGTAGATAGATGGGCTGTTTACAGATGGGCTATGTACAGGAGCAGTGATCTGTAAGCTGCTCTGACAGCTGGTGCTTAAAGCTAGTGAGGGAGATATGAGTCTCCAGCTTCAGTGATTTTTACAGTTTGTTCCAGTCATTGGCAGCAGAGAATTGGAAGGGAAGACGACCAAAGGAGGAGTTGGCTTTGGGGTTGACCAGTGAGATATACCTGCAGGAGCACGTGTTACGAGTGGGTGCTGCTATGGTGACCAGTGAGCTGAGATAAGGTGGGGCTTTACCTAGCAGAGATTTGTAGATAACCTGTACCCAGTGGGTTTGGCGACGAGTATGAAGCGAGGTCCAACCAACGAGAGCATACAGGTCGCAATGGTGGATAGTGTATGGGGCTTTGGTGACAAAACGGATGGCACTGTGATAGACTGCATCCAGTTTGTTGAGTAGAGTGTTGGAGACAATTTTAGAGATTATATATAGATCACCGAAGTCAAGGATCTGTAGGATGGTCAGTTTTACGAGGGTATGTTTGGCAGCATGAGTGAAGGATGCTTTGATGCGATATAGGAAGCCAGTTGTATGGCATTGAAGCTCGTCTGGAGGTTAGTACGGAGAAGGTACGGTGGAATACGAAATGGTCGGTAATCAAAATCAAATCAAATTTATTTATATAGCCCTTTGTACATCAGCTGATATCTCAAAGTGCTGTACAGAAACCCAGCCTAAAACCCCAAACAGCAAGCAATGCTGTAGAAGCACGGTGGCTAGGAAAAACTCCCTAGGAAGAAACCTAGAGAGGAACCAGGCTATGTGGGGTGGCCAGTCCTCTTCTGGCTGTGCCGGGTGGAGATTATAACAGAACATGGCCAAGATGTTCAAATGCTCATAAATGACCAGCATGGTCAAATAATAATAATCACAGGCAGAACAGTTGAAACTGGAGCAGCAGCACGGCCAGGTGGACTGGGGACAGCAAGGAGTCATCATGCCATGTAGTCCTGAGGCATGTTCCAAGGGCTCAGGTCCTCCGAGAGAGAGAAAGAAAGCGAGAAAGAGATAATTAGAGAGAGCATACTTAATCAGTGACTCAACCCACTCACGTGACGCACCCCTCCTAGGGACGGTATGGAAGAGCCCTAGTAAGCCAGTGACTCAGCCCCTGTAATAGGGTTAGAGGCAGAGAATCCCAGTGGAAAGAGGGGAACAAGCCAGGCAGAGACAGCAAGGGCGGTTCGTTGCTCCAGAGCCTTTCCGTTCACCTTCACACTCCTGGGCCAGACTACACTCAATCATATGACCCACTGAAGAGATGAGTCTTCAGTAAAGACTTAGTTGAGACCGAGTTTGCGTCTCTCACATGGGTAGGCAGACCATTCCATAAAATGGAGCTCTATAGGAGAAAGCCCTGACTTCAGCTGTTTGCTTAGAAATCCTAGGGACAATTAGGGGGCCTGTGTCTTGTGACCATAGCGTACGTGTAGGTATGTATGACAGGACCAAATCAGAGAGATAGGTATGAGCAAGCCCATGTAATGCTTTGTAGGTTAGCAGTAAAACCTTGAAATCAGCCCTTGCCATGACAGGAAGCCAGTGTAGGGAGGCTAGCACTGGAGTAATATGATATTTTTTTTTTGTTCTAGTCAGGATTTTAGCAGCCGTATTTAGCACTAACTGAAGTTTATTTAGTGCTTTATCCGGGTAGCCGGAAAGTAGAGCATTGCAGTAGTCTAACCTAAAAGTGACAAAAGCATGGATGAATTTTTCTGCATCATTTTTGGAAAGGAAGTGTCTTATTTTTGCAATGTTATTGAGATGGAAAAAAGCTGTCCTTGAAACAGCCTTGATATGTTCTTCAAAAGAGAGATCAGGGTCCATAGTAACGCCGAGGTCCTTCAGTTTTATTTGAGACGACTGTACAACCATTAAGATTAATTGTCAGATTCAACAGAAGATCTCTTTGTTTCTTGGGACCTAGAACAAGCATCTCTGTTTCGTCTGAGTTTAAAAGTAGAACATTTGCAGCCATCCACTTCCTTATGTCTGAAACACATGCTTCTAGCGAGGGCAATTTTGGGGCTTCACCATGTTTCATTGAAATGTACAGCTGTGTGTCATCCGCATAGCAGTGAAAGTTAACATTATGTTTTCGAATGACATCCGCAAGAGGTAAAATATATAGTGAAAACAATAGTGATCCTAAAACGGAACCTTGAGGAACACCGAAATGTACAGTTGATTTGTCAGAGGACAAACCATTCACAGAGACAAACTGATATCTTTCCGACAGATAAGATCTAAACCAGGCCAGAACTTGTCCGTGTAGACCAATTTGGGTTTCCAATCTCTCCAAAAGAATGTGGTGATCGATGGTATCAAAAGCAGCACTAAGGTCTAGGAGCACGAGGACAGATGCAGAGCCACGGTCTGATGTCATTAAAAGGTCATTTACCACCTTCACAAGTACAGTCTCAGTAACTGCGCTACAGCCTTTCTAAAATTTGAGAGGAATGGAAGATTCGATATAGGCCGATAGTTTTTTATATTTTCTGGGTCAAGGTTTGGCTTTTTCAAGAGAGGCTTTATTACTGCCACTTTTAGTGAGTTTGGTACACATCCGGTGGATAGAGAGCCATTTATTATGTTCAACATAGGAGGGCCAAGCACAGGAAGCAGCTCTTTCAGTAGTTTAGTTGGAATAGGGTCCAGTATGCAGCTTGAAGGTTTAGAGGCCATGATTATTTTCATCATTGTGTCAAGAGATATAGTACTTAAACACTTGAGTGTCTCTCTTGATCCTAGACCTAGGTCCTGGCAGAGTTGTGCAGACTCAGGACAACTGAGCTTTAAAGGAATACGCAGATTTAAAGACGAGTCCGTAATTTGCTTTCTAATAATCATGATCTTTTCCTCAAAGAAGTTCATGAATTTATTACTGCTGAAGTCCTCTCTTGGGGAATGCTGCTTTTTAGTTAGCTTTGCGACAGTATCAAAAGGAATTTCGGATTGTTCTCATTTTCCTCAATTAAGTTGGAAAAATAGGATGATAGAGCAGCAGTGAGGGCTCTTCAATACTGCACGGTACTGTCTTTCCAAGCTATTCAGAAGACTTCCAGTTTGGTGTGGCGCCATTTCCGTTCCACTTTTCTGGAAGCTTGCTTCAGAGCTCGGGTATTTTCTGTATACCAGGGAGCTAGTTTCTTATGAGAAATGTTTTTAGTTTTTAGGGGTGCAACTGCATCTAGGGTATTGCGCAAGGTTAAATTGAGTTCCTCAGTTAGGTGGTTAACTGATTTTTGTCCTCTGGCGTCCTTGGGTAGACATAGGGAGTCTGGAAGGACATCAAGGAATCTTTGTGTTGTCTGTGAATTTAGCACGACTTTTGAAGTTCCTTGGTTGGGGTCTGAGCAGATTATTTGTTGCAATTGCAAACGTAATAAAATGGTGGACAGAGTCCAGGATTATGAGGAAAAAGATCCACAACATTTATTCCATGGGACAAAACTATGTCCAGAGTATGACTGTGACAGTGAGTAGGTCCAGAGACATGTTGGATAAAACCCACTGAGTCGATGATGGCTCCGAAAGCCTTTTGGAGTGGGTCTGTGGACTTTTCCATGTGAATATTAAAGTCACCAAAGATTAGAATATTATCTGCTATGACTACAAGGTCCGATAGGAATTCAGGGAACTCAATGAGGAACGCTGTATATGGCCCGGGAGGCCTGTTAACAGTAGCTATAAAAAGTGATTGAGTAGGCTGCATAGATTTCATGACGAAAATGTCTTTTTTTTTGTAAATTGAAATTTGCTATCGTAAATGTTAGCAACACCTCCGCCTTTGCGGGATGCACGGGGGATATGGTCACTAGTGTAGCCAGGATGTGAGTCCTCATTTAATACAGTAAATTCATCAGGCTTAAGCCATGTTTCAGTCAGGCCAATCACATCAAGATTATGATCAGTGATTAGTTCATTGACTATAATTGCCTTTGAAGTAAGGCATTAAGTAGCCCTATTATGAGATGTGAGGTATCATGATCTCTTTCAATAATGACAGGAATGGAGGAGGTCTTTATCCTAGTGAGATTGCTAAGGCGAACACCGCCATGTTTAGTTTTGCCCAACCTAGGTCGAGGCACAGACACGGTCTCAATGGGGATAGCTGAGCTGACTACACTGACTGTGCTAGTGGCAGACTCCACTATGCTGGCAGGCTGGCTAACAGTCTGCTGCCTGGCCTGCACCCTATTTCATTGTGGAGCTAGAGGAGTTAGAGCCCTGTCTATGTTGGTAGATAAGAGGAGAGCAGCCCTCCAGCTAGGATGGAGTCTGTCACTCCTCAGCAGGTCAGGCTTGGTCCTGTTTGTGGGTGAGTCCCAGAAAGAGGGCCAATTATCTACAAATTATATATTTTGCGAGGGGCAGAAAACAGTTTTCAACCAGCGATTGAGTTGTGAGACTCTGCTGTAGAGCTCATCACTCTCCCTAACTGGGAGTGGGCCAGAGACAATTACTCGATGCTGACACATCTTTCTAACTGATTTACACGCTGAAGCTATGTTGCGCTTGGTGATCTGACTGTTTCATCATAACATTGTTGGTGCCAACGTGGATAACAATATCTCTATACTCTCTACACTTGCCAGTTTTAGCTTTAGCCAGCACCATCTTCAGATTAGCCTTAACGTTGGTAGCCCTGCCCCCTGGTAAACAGTGTATGATCGCTAGATGATTCGTTTTAAGTCTAATACTGCAGGTAATGGAGTCGCCAATGACTAGGGTTTTCAATTTGTCAGAGCTAATGGTGGGAAGCTTCCGCGTCTCAGACCCCGTAATGGGAGAAGTAGAGACAAGAGAAGGCTCGGCCTCTGACTCAGACTCGTTGCTTAAAACCTGTTGGGGCAAGGCTTTCCCCTCAGGGAACTCCTACCCCCTGTTCAGCTGAAAAGGTGGCGCAGGGAATTCAAAAATATTCTTTAGAAATATTTAACTTTCACACATTAACAAGTCCAATACCTCAAATGAAAGATAAACACCTTGTTCATCTACCCAGCGTGTCAGATTTTTAAAATGTTTTACAGCGAAAACACAACATATATTTATGTTAGACCACCACCAAACCAAAGAAAAAACGCAGCCATTTTTTTCCAGCCAAAGATAAAATCACAAAAGCAGGATTAGAAATAAAATCAATCACTAACCTCTTGAAAATCTTCATCAGATGACAGTCATATGACATGTTACACAGTACATTTATGTTTTGTTCGATAATATGCATTTTTATATCCACAAATATCTGTTTACATTGACGCCATGTTCAGAAATTCCTCCAAAATATCTGGAGGAATTATGGAAAGCTACGCCAGATAACAGAAATACTCATCATAAACTTTGACTAAAGATACATGTTCTACATATAATTAAAGATACACTGGTTCTTAATGCAACCGCTGTGTCAGATTTTTTTTAAACATTACGGAAAAAGCCTAACATTGCAATAATCTGAGACGGCGCTCAGACGTAACAATATTTCTCCGCCATGTTGTAGTCAACAGAAATACAAAATTACAACATAGATATTCCCTTACCTTTGATGATCTTTCATCAGAATGTAGTGCAAGGAGTCCTAGTTCCACAATAAATCGTTGTTTTGTTCCATAATGTTCAATACTAGTGTCCAAGTAGCTGCATTTGCTATCACTGTCAGCTCACGTGCCCCAAAAACTGACTGCTGGTCCAAGATAACTTGCATGAAAACTTCCAAAATATATATTCCAGGTTGAATAAACTGGTCAAACTAAGTACAGAATCAATCTTCGGGATGTTATAATCATATATATCCAATAACGTTCCAACCGGATCATTCGTTTTCATCTGGGGCTGATTGGAACAGCCGTAGCACTCACTGAGAAATGCGCCACAGCAAAATGGCATTCTATTGCGTCACCGACTATTTTCCCTTCCATTAGGTCAAAGTTCACAGAAAATGCTCCATTACACTGTCTACGGAATGAGGACTTCTAGTGGAAGGCGTAGGAAGTGTTTCCAGATCCATATCTTGTTGGGAAAGGAGGGGGCGATGACGTCAAAGTTGCCCCAACTTTCAGAATTTCAAAACTTGTTTGGAAGATTGCCTGCCCTATGAGTTCTGTTATACTAACAGACATAATTCAAACAGTTTTAGAAACTTCAGAGTGTTTTCTATCCAATAGTAATAATAATATGCATATATTAGCAATCTAGGATAGAGTTTGATGCAGTTCACTATGGGCACGCAATTCATCCAAAGTGAAAATACTGCCCCCTATCCCCAACCGGATGAGTATTCCTACAGCATTTCCCTCCAGAAACCGTGAGAAAGTTGTCTGGCTGCGGGGACCGTGCGTTACTATCTGTACTTACTTGTTACCCTTGCCTAACGATTGCGTCTGAAGCTGGGCTTGTAGCACAGCTATCCTCACCGTAAGGCGATCGTTCTCCTGTATATTATGAGTACAGCGACTGCAATTAGAAGGCGTCATGTTAATGTTACTACTTAGCTTCGGCTGTTGGAGGTCCTGACGAAGTATGTCCAGATAAAGCATCCGGAGTGAAAAAGTTGAATGAAAAAAAAGTTGAGGGAAAAACAAAAAATATAAACGGTAATTAAAAAGCAAAAATCGTAAAGTTGTCAGGTAGCAAAGTAAGGTTGGCAACAAAACGCACAGTAACACGTAAACAAGTCTGCAAGTTGTAATCTGTTTGTTAACTTGGCTTTCGAAGACCTTAGAAAGACAGGGTAGGATAGATACAGGTCTGTAGCAGTTTGGGTCTAGAGTGTCGCCCCCTTTGAAGATCGGGACGACCGCGGCATCTTTCCAATCTTTGGGAATCTCAGACAATACGAAAGAGAGGTTGAACAGGCTAGTAGAGAGAGGTTGAAAAGAGAGGTTGAACAGGCTAGGGGTTGCAACAATTTTGGAAGATAATTTTAGAAAGAGAGGGTCCAGATTGTCTAGCCCAGCTGATTTGTAGGGTTCCAGATTTTGCAGCTCTTTCAGAACATCAGCTATCTGGATTTGGGTAAAGGAGAAATGGTGGGTGCTTTGGCGGGTTGCTGTGGAGGGTGCCGGGCAGTTGACCGGGGTAGGGGTAGCCAGGTGGAAAGCATGGCCAGCCGTAGAGAAATACTTATTGAAATTCTTAATTATAGTGGATGTATCGGTTGTATCGGTTGTAACAGTGTTTCCTAGCCTCAGAGCAGTGGGTAGCTGGGATGAGGTGCTCTTATTCTCCATGGACTTTACAGTGTCCCAGAACTTTGAGTTTGTACTGCAGGATGCAAATTTCTGTTTAAAAATGCTAGCCTTAGCTTTCCTAACTGCCTGTGTATAGATTCCTAACTTCCCTGAAAAGTTGCATATCACGGGGGCTATTCGATGCTAATGCAGAACGCCACAGGATGTTTTTGTGCTGGTGAAGGGCAGACAGGTCTGGAGTGAACCAAGGGCTATATCTATTCCTGGTTCTACATTTTTTGAATGGGGCATACCTATTTAAGATGGTGAGGAAGACACTTAAAGAATAACCAGGCATCCTCTACTGTCGGGATGAGGTCAATGTCGTTCCAGGATACCCCGGCCAGGTTGATTAGAAAGGCCTGCTCGCAGAAGTGTTTTAGGGAGCGTTTGACAGTGATGAGGGGTGGTCGTTTGGTCGCAGAGCCATTACGGAAGCAGGCAATGAGGCAGTAATCGCTGAGATCTTGATTGAAAACAGCAGAGGGCGAGTTAGTTAGGATGACATCTATGAGGGTGCCCATGTTTGCGGATTTGGAGTTGTACCTGGTAGGTTTATTGATCATTTGTGTGAGATTGAGGGCATCAAGCTTGGATTGCAGGATGGCCGGGGTGTTAAGCATGTCCCAGTTTAGGTCACCTAGTAGCACAAGCTCAGAATATAGATGGGGGGAAATCAATTCACATATGGTATCGAGGGCACAGCTGGGGGCAGAGGGAGGTCTCCAGCAAGCGGCAACAGTGAGAGACTTGTTTCTGGAAAGGTGCATTTTTAGAAGTAGAAGCGCGAATTGTTTAGTTACAGACTTGGATAGTAATACAGAACTCTGCAAGCTATCTGTAGATGTCAGTATATATACAGTACAGTACAGTTCATCTACAGTACAGTTCATCTACAGTACAGTTCATCTACAGTACAGTACATCTACAGTACGGTACAGTTCATCTACTGTACAGTTAATCTACAGTACAGTACATCTACAGTACAGTTCATATACAGTACAGTACAGTTCATCTACAGTACAGTTTATCTACAGTACATCAACAGTACAGTTCATCTACAGTACGGTACAGTTAATCTGCAGTACAGTTCATCTACAGTACAGTACATCTACAGTACGGTACAGTTCCTCTACTGTACAGTTAATCTACAGTACAGTACATCTACAGTACAGTTCATATACAGTACAGTACAGTTCATCTACAGTACAGTTTATCTACAGTACATCAACAGTACAGTACATCTACAGTACAGTACATCTACAGTACTGTACATCTACAGTACAGTTCATATACAGTACATCTACAGTACAGTTCATCCACAGTACAGTACAGTTCATCTACAATACAGTTCATCTACAGTACAGTACATCTACAGTACAGTTCATCTACAGTACAGTTCATCTACAGTACAGTTCATCTACAGTACAGTTCATCTACAGTACAGGACATATACAGTACAGGACATATACAGTACAGGACATATACAGTACAGGACATCTACAGTACATCTACAGTACAGTACATCTACAGTACAGTTCATCTACAGTACAGTTCATCTACAGTACATATACAGTACAGTTCATCTACAGTACATATACAGTACAGTACACCTACAGTACATCTACATTACAGTTCATCTACAGTACATCTACAGTACAGTACATCTACAGTACATCTACAGTACAGTTCATCTACAGTAAATCTACAGTACAGTTCATCTACAGTAAATCTACAGTACAGTTCATCTACAGTACAGTTCATCTACAGTACAGTTCATCTACAGTACATTTCATCTACAGTACATTTCATCAACAGTACAGGGCATATACAGTACAGGACATATACAGTACAGGACATCTACAGTACAGGACATCTACAGTACAGGACATCTACAGTACAGGACATCTACAGTACAGTACATCTACAGTACAGTTCATCTACAGTACAGTACAGTAACATCTACAGTACAGTACATCTACAGTACAGTACATCTACAGTACAGTTCATATACAGTACATCTACAGTACAGTTCATCTACAGTACAGTTCATCTACAGTACAGTTCATTTACAGTACAGTACATTTACAGTACAGGACATATACAGTACAGGACATCTACAGTACAGGACATCTACAGTACAGGACATCTACAGTACATCTACAGTACAGGACATCTACAGTACAGTTCATCTACGGTACATATACAGTACAGTACACCTACAGTACGTCTACATTACAGTTCATCTACAGTACAGTACATCTACAGTACAGTTCATCTACAGTAAATCTATCTGTTGGCCTGGCAGAGCTGTGTTGGGCTGGTAGAGCCGTGTTGGCCTGGTAGAGCCGTGTTGGCCTGGTAGAGCCGTGTTGGCCTGGTAGAGCCGTGTTGGCCTGGTAGAGCCGTGTTGGCCTGGTAGAGCCCTGGCAGAAACATTTCCAAAATGTTTGCTGGGATGAGGGTATCATTTAAATCTGTGGCTCAATGTGTGATAATAAAGCACAATGATTTCTGACAATGTAAAACTTTACTAACACGGCTCTGCCAGGCCAACACAGCTCTGCCAGGCCAACACAGCTCTGCCAGGCCAACACGGCTCTACCAGGCCAACACGGCTCTACCAGGCCAACACGGCTCTACCAGGCCAACACGGCTCTACCAGGCCAACACGGCTCTACCAGGCCAGCCTGGTAGAGCTGTGTTGTTCTGGCAGAACTGTGTTGGCCTGGTAGAGCCGTGTTGGCAGAGCTGGCACCATGTGACAGAGAGAAAAGGAAAGGGTAAACAGGTTCAGCCTATTAACAGGTTCAGCCTATTAACTGGGTTAGACTATAAACAGGGTCAGACTATGAACTGGGTCAGATTTAAAATTTCTCTGTCTTCAGAAGCTGAGAGACTGACTGTGTTATTCAGGGTGCTGGGAGGCTGCCATTAAGGCTGGCAGAGAGGGAGGATGGCAGGATTGAAGGAGAAGAGGGTGGCAGGTTTGAAGGGGTAAGGAGAGTGGCAGGGTTGAAGGAGAAGAGAGGGTGGAATGGGTTTAAGGGGTAGGGAGGGTGAAAGCGCTGAAGGAGAAGAGAGGGTGGAATGGGTTGAAGAAGAAGGGAGGGTGGCAGAATTGACGGAACAGGGAGGGAGGAATGGGTTGTAGGGGTAGGGAGGTCGCAGGTTTTAATATGATGGTACAGTGTGTCTGGACTAGTAGGTGATGGTAGGGTTTCTGGACTAGTAGGTGATGGTGTAGTGTCTGGACTAGTAGGTGATGGTACAGTGTGTCTGGACTAGTAGGTGATGGTGCAGTGTGTCTGGACTAGTAGGTGATGGTACAGTGTGTCTGGACTAGTAGGTGATGGTACAGTGTGTCTGGACTAGTAGGTGATGGTACAGTGTGTCTGGACTAGTAGGTGATGGTACAGTGTGTCTGGACTAGTAGGTGATGGTACAGTGTGTCTGGACTAGTAGGTGATGGTGCAGTGTGTCTGGACTAGTAGGTGATGGTACAGTGTGTCTGGACTAGTAGGTGATGGTGTAGTGTCTGGACTAGTAGGTGATGGTGTAGTGTTTGGATTAGTAGGTGATGGTGTGGTTTCTGGACTAGTAGGTGATGGTGTAGTGTCTGGACTAGTAGGTGATGGTGCAGTGTGTCTGGACTAGTAGGTGATGGTGTAGTGTCTGGACTAGTAGGTGATGGTGCAGTGTGTCTGGACTAGTAGGTGATGGTGCAGTGTGTTTGGACTAGTAGGTGATGGTACAGTGTGTCTGGACTAGTAGGTGATGGTACAGTGTGTCTGGACTAGTAGGTGATGGTGTAGTGTCTGGAATAGTAGGTGATGGTGTAGTGTCTGGATTAGTAGGTGATGGTAGGGTTTCTGGACTAGTAGGTGATGGTGTAGTGTCTGGACTAGTAGGTAATGGTACAGTGTGTCTGGACTAGTAGGTGATGGTACAGTGTGTCTGGACTAGTAGGTGATGGTACAGTGTGTCTGAACTAGTAGGTGATGGTGCAGTGTGTCTGGACTAGTAGGTGATGGTACAGTGTGTCTGGACTAGTAGGTGATGGTACAGTGTGTCTAGGCTAGTAGGTGATGGTACTGTGTGTCTGGACTAGTAGGTGATGGTACAGTGTGTATGGACTAGTAGGTGATGGTACAGTGTGTCTGGACTAGTAGGTGATGGTGTGGTGTCTGGACTAGTAGGTGATGGTGTAGTGTCTGGATTAGTAGGTGATGGTAGGGTTTCTGGACTAGTAGGTGATGGTGTAGTGTCTGGACTAGTAGTTAATGGTACAGTGTGTCTGGACTAGTAGGTGATGGTGTAGTATCTGGACTAGTAGGTGATGGTACAGTGTGTCTGGACTAGTAGGTGATGGTGCAGTGTGTCTGGACTAGTATGTGATGGTGCAGTGTGTCTGGACTAGTAGACGATGGTGTAGTGTCTGGACTAGTAGGTGATGGTGTAGTGTCTGGACTAGTAGGTGATGGTGTAGTGTTTGGATTAGTAGGTGATGGTGTGGTTTCTGGATTAGTAGGTGATGGTACAGTGTGTCTGGACTAGTAGGTGATGGTACAGTGTGTCTGGACTAGTAGGTGATGGTACAGTGTGTCTGGACTAGTAGGTGATGGAACAGTGTGTCTGAACTAGTAGGTGATGGTGCAGTGTGTCTGGACTAGTAGGTGATGGTACAGTGTGTCTGGACTAGTAGGTGATGGTACAGTGTGTCTGGACTAGTAGGTGATGGTACAGTGTGTCTGGACTAGTAGGTGATGGTACAGTGTGTCTGGACTAGTAGGTGATGGTACAGTGTGTCTGGACTAGTAGGTGATGGTACAGTGTGTCTGGACTAGTAGGTGATGGTACAGTGTGTCTGGACTAGTAGGTGATGGTACAGTGTGTCTGGACTAGTAGGTGATGGTACAGTGTGTCTGGACTAGTAGGTGATGGTACAGTGTGTCTGGACTAGTAGGTGATGGTGCAGTGTGTCTGGACTAGTAGGTGATGGTACAGTGTGTCTGGACTAGTAGGTGATGGTACAGTGTGTATGGACTAGTAGGTGATGGTACAGTGTGTCTGGACTAGTAGGTGATGGTGTGGTGTCTGGACTAGTAGGTGATGGTGTAGTGTCTGGATTAGTAGGTGATGGTAGGGTTTCTGGACTAGTAGGTGATGATGTAGTGTTTGGACTAGTAGGTAATGGTACAGTGTGTCTGGACTAGTAGGTGATGGTGTAGTATCTGGACTAGTAGGTGATGGTACAGTGTGTCTGGACTAGTAGGTGATGGTGCAGTGTGTCTGGACTAGTATGTGATGGTGCAGTGTGTCTGGACTAGTAGACGATGGTGTAGTGTCTGGACTAGTAGGTGATGGTGTGGTGTCTGGACTAGTAGGTGATGGTGTAGTGTCTGGATTAGTAGGTGATGGTGTGGTTTCTGGATTAGTAGGTGATGGTACAGTGTGTCTGGACTAGTAGGTGATGGTACAGTGTGTCTGGACTAGTAGGTGATGGTACAGTGTGTCTGGACTAGTAGGTGATGGTACAGTGTGTCTGAACTAGTAGGTGATGGTGCAGTGTGTCTGGACTAGTAGGTGATGGTACAGTGTGTCTGGACTAGTAGGTGATGGTACGGTGTGTCTGGGCTAGAGGGTGATGGTACAATGTGTCTGGACTAGTAGGTGATGGTGCAGTGTGTCTGGACTAATAGGTGATGGTACAGTGTGTCTGGACTAGTAGGTGATGGTACAGTGTGTCTGGACTAGTAGGTGATGGTACAGTGTGTCTGGACTAGTAGGTGATGGTACAGTGTGTCTGGACTAGTAGGTGATGGTACAGTGTGTCTGGACTAGTAGGTGATGGTGCAGTGTGTCTGGACTAGTAGGTGATGGTACTGTGTGTCTGGACTAGTAGGTGATGGTACAGTGTGTATGGACTAGTAGGTGATGGTACAGTGTGTCTGGACTAGTAGGTGATGGTGTAGTGTCTGGACTAGTAGGTGATGGTGTAGTGTTTGGATTAGTAGGTGATGGTGTGGTTTCTGGATTAGTAGGTGATGGTACAGTGTGTCTGGACTAGTAGGTGATGGTGTGGTGTCTGGACTAGTAGGTGATGGTGTAGTGTCTGGATTAGTAGGTGATGGTAGGGTTTCTGGACTAGTAGGTGATGGTGTAGTGTCTGGACTAGTAGGTAATGGTACAGTGTGTCTGGACTAGTAGGTGATGGTGTAGTATCTGGACTAGTAGGTGATGGTACAGTGTGTCTGGACTAGTAGGTGATGGTGCAGTGTGTCTGGACTAGTATGTGATGGTGCAGTGTGTCTGGACTAGTAGACGATGGTGTAGTGTCTGGACTAGTAGGTGATGGTGTAGTGTCTGGACTAGTAGGTGATGGTGTAGTGTTTGGATTAGTAGGTGATGGTGTGGTTTCTGGATTAGTAGGTGATGGTACAGTGTGTCTGGACTAGTAGGTGATGGTACAGTGTGTCTGGACTAGTAGGTGATGGTACAGTGTGTCTGGACTAGTAGGTGATGGTACAGTGTGTCTGAACTAGTAGGTGATGGTGCAGTGTGTCTGGACTAGTAGGTGATGGTACAGTGTGTCTGGACTAGTAGGTGATGGTACGGTGTGTCTGGGCTAGAGGGTGATGGTACAATGTGTCTCTATCTGTCTTGTGCCATGATCACAGACACCAGCTGATCATGTTCCTTCCCCTGGCTGGCTCAACTCACCTTTCTGTGTGGCGAGAGACAGCTGACAACCTATAGCTCTATAGTGACATCAGAGAAACATGAGTCTTTTCACTGCAGGGGTCACACTTTGAGATCACACTTTAGGTGATTGAGGTCACACTGTAGGGAGTCCAGTAGACAATGTTTCAGGAGCGCTAACCCTCCTAAGGATTTAGGGTTGATTTATGTCAAATAAATGCATTTGTTCTATATTCTAAAAACATTCTCAGATATGTGCTGCATGTAACAATATTTGGCCTTAATGTCGTGTATACCAATGATAAATAATGTTTTCTTCTTTTCCTCATAGGACTGTACCTTCTTCACACGGAAAGAGATCCTCCGGTAAGTGGAGCTTCTGGCATTCTGTTGCAGCTGTCCTCTTTCTAAGAGCTACTCCAGTCCAGCCTCACATTAACCACCTGTCCACAGGTCATATATCTCCCTCTCTCTCCCCTATTCCATTTCTGTTCCTTACTGCTTTCAGACAGACTTGTTCAGAGAAGGTATTATTTATCTAGATAGATAGCTGATAGGTAGGTACAGTAATCTGAGGTATTATTTATCTAGATAGATAGCTGATAGGTAGGTATAGTAATCTGACATATTATTTATCTAGATAGATAGCTGATAGGTAGGTATAGTAATCTGACGTATTATTTATCTAGATAGATAGCTGATAGGTAGGTATAGTAATCTGACGTATTTATTAGCTAGCACAGCCTGGTCGTTAAAACCATCCGTCACTGACAGATCTGGCTACCCAGGGAGGACAGGTAGTGTTCACTCCGCCCTCAGAGAGCGGCGAAGACAGAGCTGCATTTTCTCCTACACTGCCAGAACTATACTTATTTACGGGCATTTTTACCCCATCAAAATTGAAAACAAATACAATGATTTTGAAACCAAAACAGAAAATCCCTCTTTGTGCCGTATTTAACACCTTTTAGGAATGACCCAGATGCAGACAGTGTCGAAGTAACAAATGTTTGTTACTAGAACAGGGGACAGGCAAAACGACAGGTCAAGGGCAGGCAGAGGTCAGTAATCCAGAAACAGGAGACAAAGGGCTCTGAGACATGGGTTTGATTTTAGAAACTTGAAAAATGGGAAGTATACGGAGGGTACGGGGCAACAGAACGGAGAATCAAGCACCTTCCGAACTTCCGCCACAAACTCCTCTAGACTGAGGCAGACGGTGGACTGTTGCTCCCATACCGCCGTAGCCCAGGCGAGTGCCCTCCCGGACATCAGTGTTATGATGTACAATATCCTCGAGCAGTCCAAGGGGAACAAAGAAGGCTGCAGCTCGAAAATGAGGGAGCATTGGGAGAGAAAAGCCTGGCAGGTTACATGGTGACTCCTTGCAGGGAGACAGCATTGTGGAGCTGATTTGAGTCTGCTGGGTTGGTCATGGCCAGTTCGTACTGTCACGTTTTAGGGAAGACCCAGTCGAAGTAACAAAAGTGTATTACTAGAACAGAGGGCAAGCAAAACAACAGGTCAAGGGCAGGCAGAGGTCAGTAATCCAGACCAGAGTCCATAAGGTACAGGACGGCAGGCAGGCTCAGGGCAGAATGGTCAAAACCGGCAAAACTAGAAAACAACAAACTAGAAAACAGGAACTTTCTTGGCCAGGTCGCAGTTGCAAATGAGAACTTGTTCTCAACTAGCCTACCTGGTTAAATAAAGGTGAAATAAAAAAGAAATAAAGAAAAGAAAAGACAGGAGTAAGGGGAAAACCGCTGGGAGGCTTGACGAACATAACGAACTGGCAACAGACAAACAGAGAACACAGGTATAAATACACAGGGGATAATGAGGGGAGATGGGAAACACATGGTGGGGGTGGAGACAAGCACAAAGACAGGTGAATCAGATCAGGGTGTAACACTATTGCCTGCAAAATAAGTAGCTTCCTGCCACACCCCTAGGGAAGCCAGTGGAATGACCAACCAGAGCAATAGCATTGCTACTTGTATCTTTCTCACCATTTCATTATTGTCCTCATTCATTTCTTACTGTAGTGTCCTGCTCATTGTTACTGCTCATTCACTGTTATTATTTTTTCTATTATCGTCTGTGTCATTATTGATTTGATTTGTCTGCAGTGGCAAGAAAAAGTATGTGAACCCTTTGGAAATACCTGGATGTCTGCATAAATTGGTCATAAAATTTGATCTGATCTTCATCTAGGTCACAACAGCCAAACACAGTCTGCTTAAACTAATAACACACAAACAATTATACATTGTCATGTCTTTATTGAACACGCAGTGTAAACATTCACAGTACAGGGTGGGAAAAGTATGTGAACCCTTGGATTTAATAACTGGGTGACCCTCCTTTGACAGCAATAACCTCAACCAAACATTTTCTGTAGTTGCGGATCAGACCTGCACAACGGTCAGGAGGAATTTTGGACCATTCCTCTTTAGAAAACTGTTTCAGTTCAGTAATATTCTTGGGATGTCTGGTGTGAACTTTGTCTTGAGGTCATGCCACAGCGTCTCAAGGTCAGGACTCTGACTGGGCCACTCCAGAAGGCGTATTTTCTTCTGTTGAAGCAGTTCTGTTGTTGATTTCCTGCTGTGTTTTGGGTCGTTGTCCTGTTGCATCACCCAACTTCTGTTGAGCTTCCATTGGCGGACAGATAGCCAAACATTCTCTTGATAAACTTGGGAATTCATTTTTCCATCGATGATACCAAGCTGTCCAGGCCCTGAGGCAGCAAAGCAGCCCCAAACCACGATGCTCCCTCCACCATACTTTACAGTTGGGATGAGGTTTTTTGCCTTTTTCTCTCCACACATAGTGCTGTGTGTTCCTTCTAAACAACTCAACTGTAGTTTCATCTGTCCACAGAATATTTTGCCAGTAGCCCTGTGTATCATCCAGGTGCACTTTTGCAAACTTCAGACGTGCAGAATTTTTTGGGGATAGCAGTGGATTCTTTCGTGGTGTCCTCCCATGAACACCATTCTTGTTTAGTGTTTTACATATTGTAGACTCATCAGAGATGTTAGCATGTTCCAGAGATTTCTGTAAGTCTTTAGCTGACAATAGGATTCTTCTTAACCTCATTGAGCATTCTGCGCTGTGCTCTTGCAGTCATCTTTGCAGGACGGCCACCCCTAGAAAGAAGCAACAGTGCTGAACTTTCTCCATTTAGACAATTTGTCTTACCGTGGACTGATGAACATCAAGGCTTTATAAAGATACTTTTGAAAAAAAGTATCAGCTTTATGCACTTTTTTCCAGCTTTATGCAAGTCAACAATTCTTAATCTTAGGTCTTTTGAGATCTCTTTTGTTAGCGGCATGGTTTACATCAGGCAATGCTTCTTGTGAATAGCAAACTCACATTTTGTGAGTGTTTTCTGTAGAGCAAGGCAGCTCTAACTAACCAACATGTACAATCTCGTCTCATTGATTGGACTCCAGGTTAGCTGACTCCTGACTTCAATTAGCTTTTGGACAGTCATTAGCTTAGGGGTTCACATACTTTTTCCAACCCTGTGAATGTTTAAATTATGTGTTCAATATAGACAAGAAAAATACATTGGAAATTGGATACTTTTCCTAGGGTAGATTTTGGCACTAATTATAGTCTACAGTTGCCAGGCCCATTGTGAGATTATAAATAGTGTTACAATCCAAATGTTTACGGCAGTAAATTACAGAACCCAGGTCTCCTGCGTGTCAAACGACTGCCTAAGACCACTCAGACAGTCTTCAGGACTGAACGTTTGTGCTGAACCCCCCTTGTTACCACATGCGCCTGATTCAGACTTGAGATACTAGACATGGACTTATTAAAATATGGACTTAAGTAAAAAAATATATATATATACAGTGGGGCAAAAAAGTATTTAGTCAGCCACCAATTGTGCAAGTTCTCCCACTTAAAAAGATGAGAGAGGCCTGTAATTTTCATCATAGGTACACTTCAACTATAACAGACACAATGAGAAAAAAAAATCAGAAATCACATTGTAGGATTTTTAATGAATTTATTTGCAAATTGTGGTGGAAAATAAGTATTTGGTCACCTACAAACAAACAAGATTTCTGACTCTCACAGACCTGTAACTTCTTCTTTAAGAGGCTCCTCTGTCCTCCACTCGTTACCTGTATTAATGGCACCTGTTTGAACTTGTTATCAGTATAAAAGACACCTGTCCACAACCTCAAACAGTCACACTCCAAACTCCACTATGGCCAAGACCAAAGAGCTGTCAAAGGACACCAGAAACAAAATTGTAGACCTGCACCAGGCTGGGAAGACTGAATCTGCAATAGGTAAGCAGCTTGGTTTGAATAAATCAACTGTGGGAGCAATTATTAGTAAATGGAAGACATACAAGACCACTGATAATCTCCCTCAATCTGGGGCGCCACGCAAGATCTCACCCTGTGGGGTCAAAATGATCACAAGAACGGTGAGCAAAAATCCCAGAACCACATGGACCTAGTGAATGACCTGCAGAGAGCTGGGACCAAAGTAACAAAGCCTACCATCAGTAACACACTACTTAAGCCAGTACATGTCCAGGCCCGTCTGAAGTTTGCTAGAGATCATTTGGATGATCCAGAAGAAGATTGGGAGAATGTCATATGGTCAGATGAAACCAAAATATAACTTTTTGGTAAAAACTCAACTCGTCGTGTTTGGAGGACAAAGAATGCTGAGTTGCATCCAAAGAACACCATACCTACTGTGAAGCATGGGGGTGGAAACATCATGCTTTGGGGCTGACAAAAGGGACCAGGACGACTGATCCGTGTAAAGGAAAGAATGAATGGGGCCATGTATCGTGAGATTTTGAGTGAAAACCTCCTTCCATCAGCAAGGGCATTGAAGATGAAACATGGCTGGGTCTTTCAGCATGACAATGATCCCAAACACACCGCCCGGGCAACGAAGGAGTGGCTTCGTAAGAAGCATTTCAAGGTCCTGGAGTGGCCTAGCCAGTCTCCAGATCTCAACCCCATAGAAAATCTTTGGAGGGAGTTGAAAGTCCATGTTGCCCAGCAACAGCCCCAAAGCATCACTGCTCTAGAGGAGATCTGCATGGAGGAATGGGCCAAAATACCAGCAACAGTGTGTGAAAACCTTGTGAAGACTTACAGAAAACGTTTGACCTCTGTCATTGCCAACAAAGGGTATATAACAAAGTATTGAGAAACTTTTGCTTTTGACCAAATACTTATTTTCCACCATAATTTGAAAAATAAATTCATAAAAAATCCTACAATGTGATTTTCTGGATTTTTTTCTCATTTTGTCTGTCATAGTTGAAGTGTACCTATGATGAAAATTACAGGCCTCTCTCATCTTTTTAAGTGGGAGAACTTGCACAATTGGTGGCTGACTAAATACTTTTTTTGCCCCACTGTATATGTATATCCATGTTAAATCAACCTAAGTCTGAATGGGACCGAGGGAGAATATCTTTGGTGTGAAATTCCACCTTTAGTTTTTCAGTGCTTTGTTTAGACAAATAAGACACATTAGAAACAGGAGGAGACCGAGAAGGAGTGAGTTGGAAACTGGAATTGAACCCCTGTAAAATATTTATTTGGAATCGGACCCACTCAACCACACAGCCATGTACCATGTGAGGAACTGGGCCCCATATCAGAAGACACATTTTAAGAATAAAGGCAAAATGTGAACTTCAAACATTGTGCTGCCATACTACAGAATTCTCCCAGTCTGCGGCATGGAGGTGGAGAGAGGGTATTTGTGGCAGGTGTTCTCTCTAGCAAACCAAGTATAAAAACAGGCAAGTTTGCAGGCACTTCCCCTGTATTTGGATCATTCACACAGCCAGACAGGTGAGAGCACACCAGACATTCAGATGAAACTCCCAAAACAATCCCTGAAAGTATGTGTGAATGGTTTATTGCAGGGATCATCACATTGAACAAGGAAACGGAAAAGGAATTCACTCAATAACAACATTTGTTTGGTGTAGCATTTCAGCCGCTAATGCTAATAGTTTGGACAGCCATTTTGATCCATTGATCAGTTTTTCGTGAAGCTACATGTAGTTGGTAATTGACATGTCATTGTTTGCACTTGTCGTGAACTAGTTTTTTATGCAAATTAAGGCACTTTTTAGTTGATACTGCTGGAAAGCCTACTAACTATATGAGCTTCATCTATTGTTTGATGTATGCTACACTATAGCCACTTATTTTAACCTGCGCTAGCGCTGGACTACCACACTGCATGTTACTGCAGCCCAATGGATGGTGGATTAGCCCTGGGCTGAAGTTGAGCCCTGGGCTGAAGTTGAGCCCTGGGCTGAAGTTGAGCCCTGGGCTGAAGTTGAGCCCTGGGCTGAAGTTTTGCAGGAGTGCTACTGCTAAAATTAGCAGTCATAGCCTCTATATTTTCCCATGAATGTGAAATATAATGCCATATTTCCATTCTCTCTATTATTCTGATATTTCACATTCTTAAAACAAGGTGGTGATCCTAACTGACCTAAGACAGGGCATTTTTACCCGGATTAAATGTCAGGAATTGTGAAAGACTGAGTTGAAATGTATTTGGCTAAGGTGTATGTAAACTTCTGACTTCAACTGTATATACACCTGTTCTGAAAGGCCCCAGAGTCTGCAACACCACTAAGCAAGGGGCACCGCCAAGCAAGCGGCACCATGAATACCAAGGAGCTCCTCAAACAGGTCAGGGACAAAGTTGTGGAGAAGTATAGATCAGGGTTGGGTTATAAAAAAATATCCAAAACATTGTACATCCCACGGAGCACCATTTAAATCCATGATTAAAAAATTGCACCACAACAAAACTGCCAAGAGAGGGCCGCCCACCAAAACTCACAGACCAGGCAAGGAGGGCATTAATCACAGAGGCAACAAAGAAACCAAAGACAACCCTGAAGGAGCTGCAAAGCTCCACAGCGGAGATTGGAGTATCTGTCCATAGGATCACTTTAAGACGTACACTCCACAGACCTGGGCTTTACGGAAGAGTGGCCAGAAAGAGCCATTGCTTAAAGAAAAAAATAAGAAAACACGTTTGGTGTTTCGCCAAAAGGCATGTGGGAGACTCCCCAAACATATGAAAGAAGGTTCTCGAATGAGACTAAAATTGAGCTTTTTGGCCATCAAGGAAAAAGCTGTCTGGCGCAAACCCCAACACCTCTCATCACCCCGAGAACACTATCCCCACAATGAAGCATGGTGGTGTCATCATCATGCTGTGGGAATGTTTTTAATCGACAGGAACTAGGAAATTGAAGGAATGATGATGCTAAATACAGGGAAATTCTTGAGGGAAACCTGTTTCAGTCTTCTAGAGATTTGAGACTGGGATGGAGGTTCACCTTCCAGCAGGACAATGACCCTAAACATACTGCTAAAGCAACACTTGAGTGGTTTAAGGGGAAACATTGAAATGTCTTGGAATGGCCTAATCAAAGCCCAGACCTCACTCCAATTGATAATCTGTGGTATTACTTAAAGATTGCTGTACACCAGTGGAACCCATCCAACTTGAAGGGGCTGGAGAAGTTTTGCCTTGAAGAATGAGAAAAAATAAGAAAATCCCAGTGGCTAGATGTGCCAAGCTTATAGAGACGTACCCCAAGAGTCTTGCAGCTGTAATTGCTGCCAAAGGTGGCTCTACAAAGTATTGACTTTGGGGGGGTGAATAGTTATGCACGCTCAAGTTTTCAGTTTTTTTGTCTTATTTCTTGTTTGTTTCACCCCCCAAAAATATTTTGCATCTTCAAAGTGGTAGGCAATAAAATAGGACAAGTGCCAAGGGGGTGAATACTTTCGCAAGCCACTGTATGGTAACTACCTTACAGATCTGTGAACTGTTTTACTTTGTCAATATAAAAATGTGAAGGACCTGGGGTGTATTCATTACGGAAACCGTTTACCGTTTAAGAACCAAACGGACAGGTACAGGTGCACCAAAGCAGGGACTGAGAGACTGAAAAACAGCTTCTATCTCAAGGCCATCAGACTGTTAAACAACCATCACTAACATTGAGTGGCTGCTGCCAACATACTGACTCAACTCCAGCCACTTTAATAATGGAAAAATTGATGTAAAAAATGTATCACTAGCCACTATAAACAATTCCACTTAATATAATGTTTACATACCCTACATTACTCATCTCATATGTATATACTGTACTCCATACCATCTACTGCATCTTGCCATCTTTATGTAATACATGTATCACTAGCCACTTTAAACAATGCCACTTTTATATGTTTACATACCCTACATTACTCATCTCATATGTATATACTGTACTCTATACCATCTACTGCATCTTGCCTATGCCGCTCTGTACCATCACTCATTCATATATTTGTATGTACATATTCTTCATCCCTTTACACGTGTATGTATAAGGTAGTAGTTTTGGAATTGTTAGCTAGATTACTCGTTGGTTATTACTGCATTGTCGGAACTAGAATCACAAGCATTTCGCTACACTCGTATTAACATCTGCTAACCATGTGTATGTGACAAATAAAATTTTATTTGATTTGGAAGCAAACCGAGCAAAACAAGAGTTTCTATTGGACAAATTCAGGTAGGTCCCTCCACGTTCCGGTTGCTTCAGTTTAAGAAACGTTTTGCAACAGAATTGGAATAATGAATATTACCCAGTTAATGTTTTGTTGTCGTTTGATAATTTGCTATGAAAAGATAAAACATTTGAAGCTACAAAATCATGTCTTTAAAAAGTAATGTTGTACTCATTAATTATTATACTGGACAAACTTTAAAATACAAACTTGTGTTTTCACCAAACTATCTTTTCTTTTGTCTTTTGTTTGAGCATAATACTTTTGTTTGACCTTTTGTACCAATGAGAAGTTAATCAGCACACCGTGTAAGAGCAGCTACACAATAGGAGGGACTCCTGAAGAAGGTATCTAATTCTGAAACACCACCATAGTGTTTTCAACCTTTTCCTGGTTAGTGCTCCCAGTCTCTGGCAAGGTGTTGCACAACTCTTGATTATGTGGTGTTACAACGCACCATGTCGTGATTCAGAACACCAGGAGGAATGTTTCAGTACACTTTAAATCTGTCCCAATACCCTCTCCTGTAATGGATCTCTTCCTCTTCTGAGGAGGAGTAGCGAGAAGTATCGGAGGACCAAAATACAGGGTGGTAAGTGCCCATAGTGTTCAGTTTATGTTTTAAAATAAACATTAAGAAATACAAAACAATAAACGTGAAATGAACGAAACAGTCCCGTATGGCGACAAACACTGACACGGAAGACAAACACCCACGACCCAACAGTGAAACCCAGGCTACCTAAGTATGATTCTCAATCAGGGACAACGATTGACAGCTGCCTCTGATTGAGAACCATACTAGGCCGAACTCAAAAACCAACATGGAAAAACAAACAGACTACCCACCCAACTCACGCCCTGACCATACTAAAACACAGATAAAATAACAGAACTAAGGTCAGAACGTGACATCTCCACCATGTTTCAATACTCCAGCAAAGTTAAGGTTTCATCTCCTTTAAGGTGGTGGCTAGATGGGACTCTAGCGTCTCACATGGCTCTAAGAGGTGGTGGCAGATCAGTTGTGACTCGTTTTAGTGTTCCAAAGCACTTCATTTCATCTCTTTAACAGGCTTCTTCGCTGGCATTGATCCAGACCTGTTTTATGGCTTCTTGGCGACAGGTAGAGAGGATCAACCCATTCCAGATCTGTGGTTTTGATGAACCTGCTCAACATGTTGTCATCTGTGTTACTTAATGGTGATCTGCTGTCTTCTGTCAGTGGTTTCTTGGAGTTTCAGAGGATTGTTTAATTTCTAATGGGAAGAGCAAATGGATATATTGGGACTAGGTACCAGTGTCAGACCGACAGGCAGACAGACAGAGTTCTGTAATACACCAGGCCAGTCCAGGTCTTAGTCTGAATCCAACATATCAATTATTAATTTGTCGACAACCAAACACAATTACAACTAAACCAAAAATCAGACATTGTTTTTCCATTAGAATTTTCCATTAGAATTTGGTTGTGCTTTTAATGGTTGAGAGGATACAGCCCCATCTCTTCACACGGAGGAGGGCTTTTAGATGGTTGAGAGGATACAGCCCCATCTCTTCACACAGAGGAGTGCATTTAACGGTTGAGAGGATACAGCCCCATCTCTTCACACGGAGGAAAGAAGGTTTTCTTGATCCACTGGATCTTGTGAAATGATTTCCCCATGGTCGTCAAAACAGTGATAATACACTCCTTCTACTCCACTGTCTGAATCCTTAGTGATCGTTGAGGGCCCAGCTCGGCACACCTCGTACTCCACTGTCTGAATCCTTAGTGATTATTGACAGCTCAGCATGGCTCACCTCATACTCTTATGTAATAGATATCCTGCTCAGAGCTATGTGCTGTGGATGAATAGATATCCTGGTCGGAGCACTGTGCTGTGGATGAATAGATATCCTGCTCGGAGCACTGTGCTGTGGATGAATAGATATCCTGCTCGGAGCACTGTGCTGTGGATGAATAGATATCCTGCTCGGAGCACTGTGCTGTGGATGAATAGATATCCTGCTCGGAGCAATGTGCTGTGGATGAATAGATATCCTGCTCGGAGCACGGTGCTGTGGATGAATAGATATCCTGCTCGGAGCACTGTGCTGTGGATTAATAGATATCCTGCTCGGAGCACTGTGCTGTGGATGAATAGATATCCTGCTCGGAGCACTGTGCTGTGGATGAATAGATATCCTGCTCGGAGCACGGTGCTGTGGATGAATAGATATCCTGCTCGGAGCACTGTGCTGTGGATGAATAGATATCCTGCTCGGAGCAATGTGCTGTGGATGAATAGATATCCTGCTCGGAGCACTGTGCTGTGGATGAATAGATAACCTGCTCGGAGCAATGTGCTGTGGATGAATAGATATCCTGCTCGGAGCAATGTGCTGTGGATGAATAGATATCCTGCTCGGAGCAATGTGCTGTGGATGAATAGATAACCTGCTCGGAGCACTGTGCTGTGGATGAATAGATATCCTGCTCGGAGCACGGTGCTGTGGATGAATAGATATCCTGCTCGGAGCACTGTGCTGTGGATTAATAGATAACCTGCTCGGAGCAATGTGCTGTGGATGAATAGATATCCTGCTCGGAGCAATGTGCTGTGGATGAATAGATATCCTGCTCGGAGCACTGTGCTGTGGATGAATAGATAACCTGCTCGGAGCACTGTGCTGTGGATGAATAGATATCCTGCTCAGAGCACTGTGCTGTGGATTAATAGATATCCTGCTCGGAGCAATGTGCTGTGGATGAATAGATATCCTGCTCGGAGCACTGTGCTGTGGATGAATAGATATCCTGCTCGGAGCACTGTGCTGTGGATGAATAGATAACCTGCTCGGAGCAATGTGCTGTGGATGAATAGATATCCTGCTCGGAGCACTGTGCTGTGGATGAATAGATAACCTGCTCGGAGCAATGTGCTGTGGATGAATAGATATCCTGCTCGGAGCACTGTGCTGTGGATGAATAGATATCCTGCTCGGAGCACTGTGCTGTGGATGAATAGATATCCTGCTCGGAGCACTGTGCTGTGGATGAATAGATATCCTGCTCGGAGCACTGTGCTGTGGATGAATAGATATCCTGCTCGGAGCAATGTGCTGTGGATGAATAGATATCCTGCTCAGAGCACTGTGCTGTGGATGAATAGATATCCTGCTCGGAGCACTGTGCTGTGGATGAATAGATAACCTGCTCGGAGCAATGTGCTGTGGATGAATAGATATCCTGCTCGGAGCAATGTGCTGTGGATGAATAGATATCCTGCTCGGAGCACTGTGCTGTGGATGAATAGATATCCTGCTCGGAGCACTGTGCTGTGGATGAATAGATATCCTGCTCGGAGCACGGTGCTGTGGATGAATAGATATCCTGCTCGGAGCACTGTGCTGTGGATGAATAGATATCCTGCTCGGAGCAATGTGCTGTGGATGAATAGATATCCTGCTCGGAGCACTGTGCTGTGGATGAATAGATATCCTGCTCGGAGCACTGTGCTGTGGATGAATAGATATCCTGCTCGGAGCACTGTGCTGTGGATGAATAGATAACCTGCTCGGAGCACTGTGCTGTGGATGAATGGGTCCACCATGACATTGAGACAGAGATGGGCTGTGACAACACAGTGATAACAGGGCCAGCGGCAGAGCTCTGGAAACCAAATGGACAATCAGTTGGAACCTAATGGACTCCTGGTCTTTATGACCTCACTAAAACACCACAGGTTCTGTCTCCACACAGCTGTACCAGCATACTGTATATTGGGACAGTATATGATGTAAGGATTATCATCAGGTATTTGATACCGGTTCCGTTGGAGGATGGAGAAGACATTTTGAACAGTGTAAGTCATGGAAGGAGACGGGAATAGACTATTTGGTCTTTCACAGAAATCTCATCCAGTAGGACAGTTGGAACTAGTCAGCCAATGGCAGGAGGTAAGAAGGTGTATTATCTGATCAATCAATCAGAGGTCATGGTCATCAGGAGGTGTTTAATCTGTCCTGTATGTAACACGATCTCAGACACAGGCTCATCCTGACAGGTTTATATTATGCTACCTCAGTGGGCTCGTCATCACAGACCAATGGCCTTCCAGATGCATAGTGCTGCCATGGCAACTGAGATGGCACCTGGAAGGGGTCAGGGGTCAGAGGTTTAGCTCTGCCTGTCCAGAGAACAGAACAACACTGCTGACTGTTCAAATAACAACTGTTATTCTTCTGTATGACAACATAGATCAGATCGCTATCATAGATCAGATCGCTATCATAGATCAGATCGCTATCATAGATCAGATCGCCATGATAGATCAGATCGCCATGATAGATCAGATCGCCATGATAGATCAGATCGCCATGAGATCGCTACGATGGATCAGAGAGCTACGATAGATCAGAGAGCTACGATAGATCAAAGAGCTACGATGGATCAGAGAGCTACGATAGATCAAAGAGCTATGATGTCCATGACTTTAATTTTCTTTGTGTGTGCGTACTCATCATTGTTTCATTGCAGTGATTCTAACATCATATCTGTTGTCTGTATTGTCAGTCTTTGTGGGTCCAGTCCTCTCTGCTGTCCTGGTATGTCCTGTCGATTGTTGTTATGGTCAGTCTTTGTGTCTAGTCCTCTCTGCTGATTTCAGTCGGTAAACATAGCGTTTGAACCATGGCACTGAGAGCACATGTTGTTTGATATCTAATAAACATACCTCTTTATAGGAGGGTATTGGTTTTAATGGCCAGTGTCATCGTGACTCTGTTTGTGTTACATTGCAGAGCGGGGTGTGTAAATATAGTTTTTACCCTAATTTTACCAGGTAAGTTGACTGAAAACACATTCTCATTTACAGGAACGACCTGGGGAATAGTTGAAGGGGAGAGGAGGTGGATGAATGAGCCAATTGGAAGCTGGGGATGATTAGGTTGCCATGATCGTATGAAGGCCATGATTGTAGATTCGGAATTTAGCCAGGACACCACGGTTAATGACTTCAGTGAACACAGAGAGTCCGAACACCTGTTTAAATTCCATCTGGAAGACAGCAACCTACAGGGGTTAACCAACCCTGCTTAAACACAATCACTGCCCTGGGATATTATTTTAGACCAGATGAAAGAGTGCCTCCTTCATCTCCTCCAACACCACATCCAGCAGCATCTGGTCTCCCATCCAGGACAAACCCTGCTTAACTTCAGAGACATGTCAGCATGTTTTCAGCTCCTACACATCCCCATGTAAACAGCATGTTTCTTTAGGTTTTTATTTATTTTACCTTTATTTAACTTGGCAAGTCAGTTAAGAAGAACAAATTCTTATTTTCAATGACGGCCTAGGAACGGGTTAAATAAACTGCCTTGTTCAGGGGCAGAACAACAGATTATTACCTTGTCAATTTGGGGATTCGATCTTGCAACCTTTAGTTTCAGCTCCTACACATCCCCATGTTAACAGCATGTTTTCAGCTCCTACACATCCCCATGTTAACAGCATGTTTTCAGCTCCTACACATCCCCATGTTAACAGCATGTTTTCAGCTCTTACACATCCCCATGTTAACAGAATGTTTTCAGCTCCACATCCCCATGTTTTCAGCTCCTACACATCCCCATGTTAACAGCATGTTTTCAGCTACACATTCCCATGTTTTCAGCTCCTACACATCCCCATGTTAACAGCATGTTTTCAGCTCCACATCCCCATGTTAACAGCATGTTTTCAGCTCCACATCCCCATGTTAACAGCATGTTTCATCTCATCCAGTATCTTTATTCAGTAACAGTTTGTTTTCTTACATCCAATATATTGTAGGAATGAAAGAAGTGAAAGCCAATGTGTTGATACCACTACTAATAGTCGTTATTGTCTTGTGTTCTAGGTTACATGGGCGATACCATGAGCTGGCTCCACACCTAGTACCCATGGACTACACCAATGAGCCTGATGTTACAATACCCTTAGCTCTTATAGTCAGCATGCCGGAACTAAATGTAGGTAACACTAGTAATCACACTGGTAATCAACACAAACTGGTAATCACACTAGTAATCAACACACACTGGTAATCAACACTGGTAATCAACAGACATGGGTAATCACACTAGTAATCACACTAGTAATCACACTGGTTGTCAACACACACTGGTAATCAACACTGCTATTCAGACTGGTAATCAACACACACTGGTAATTATCACTGGTAATCAGACTGGTAATTAACATACACTGGTAATCACACTAGTAATCACACTGGTAATCAGACTGGTAATCAACACACACTAGTAATCAACACACACTAATAATCAACACACACTGTAATCACACTGGGAATCAACACACACTGGTAAACACACTGGTAATCAACACACACTGGTAATCAGACTGGTAATCAGCACACACTAGTAATCAATACACACTGTAATCACACTGGTAATCAACACACACTGGTAATCAACACACTGGTAGTCAGAAGGGTAATCAACACACTGGTAATCAACACTGGTAATCAACACACACTGGTAATCACACTGGTAATCAGACTGGTAATCAAACTGGTAATCAACACACACTAGTAATCAACACACACTAGTAATCAACACACACTGGTAATCACACTGGTAATCAACACACACTGGTAATCACACTGGTAATCAACACACACTGGTAATCAACACTGGTAATCTGAAGGGTAATCAACACACACTAGTAATCAACACACACTGGTAATCAACACACACTGGTAATCAACACACACTGTAATCACACTGGTAATCAACACACACTGGTAAACACACTGGTAATCAACACACACTGGTAATCAGACTGGTAATCAGCACACACTAGTAATCAATACACACTGTAATCACACTGGTAATCAACACACACTAGTAATCAACACACTGCAATCACACTGGTAATCAGACTGGTAATCAACACACACTAGTAATCAATACACACTGTAATCACACTGGTAAACAACACACTGGTAATCAAACTGGTAATCAGCACACACTTTTAATCAGACTGGTAATCAACACTGGTAATCAAACTGGTAATCAACACACACTGTTAATCAGACTGGTAATTAACACTGATAATCAACACTGGTAATCAGACTGGTAATCAACACGCACTGGTAATCACACTACTAACCACACTGGTAATCAACACACACTGTTAATCAACACTGGTAGTCAGAAGGGTAATCAACACACTGGTAATCAACACTGGTAATCAACACACACTGGTAATCACACTGGTAATCAGACTGGTAATCAAACTGGTAATCAACACACACTAGTAATCAACACACACTAGTAATCAACACACACTGGTAATCACACTGGTAATCAACACACACTGGTAATCACACTGGTAATCAACACACACTAATCAACACACACTGGTAATCAACACTGGTAATCTGAAGGGTAATCAACACACACTAGTAATCAACACACACTGGTAATCAACACACACTGGTAATCAACACACACTGGTAATCAGAAGGGTAATCAACACACACTAGTAATCACACTGGTAATCAACACACGCTGTTAATCAACACTGGTAGTCAGAAGGGTAATCAACACACTGGTAATCAACACTGGTAATCAACACACACTGGTAATCAGACTGGTAATCAAACTGGTAATCAACACACACTAGTAATCAACACACACTAGTAATCAACACACACTGGTAATCACACTGGTAATCAACACACACTGGTAATCACACTGGTAATCAACACACACTAATCAACACACACTGGTAATCAACACTGGTAATCTAAAGGGTAATCAACACACACTAGTAATCAACACACATTGGTAATCAACACACACTAGTAATCAACACACACTGGTAATCAGAAGGGTAATCAACACACACTAGTAATCACACTGGTAATCAACACACGCTGGTAAACAACACTGGTAATCAGACTGGTAATCAACACACACTGGTAATCAACACTGGTAATCAGACTGGTAATCAACACACACTGGTAATCACACTGGTAATCAGAAGGGTAATCAACACACACTAGTACTCAACACCCACTGTAATCACACTGGTAATCAACACTGGTAATCAGACTGGTAATCAACACACACTGGTAAACAACAAACACTACCAATCACACCGGTAATCAACACACACTGGTAATCACACTGGTAATCAACACACACTGGTAATCACACTGGTAATCAACACACACTGGTAATCACACTGGTAATCAACACACACTGGTAATCACACTGGTAATCAGAAGGGTAATCAACACACACTAGTAATCAACACACACTGGTAATCAACACTGGTAATCAACACACACTGGTAATCAACACTGGTAATCAACACACACTAGTAATCAACACACTAATCAACACACACTGGTAATCAACACACACTGGTAATCGACACACTCTAATCAACACACACTGGTAATCAACACACACTAGTAATCAACACACTCTAATCAACACACACTGGTAATCAACAAACACTACTAATCACACTGGTAATCAACACACACTGGAAAGTGTGTGCCCTCAGGCTTGGAGGGAAGCTAAAGTAATTCCGCTACCAAAGAATAGTAAAGCCCCCTTTACTGGCTCAAATAGCCGACCAATCAGCCAGTTACCAACCCTTAGTAAATTTTGGGGAACAAGTGTGCTTGACCAGATACAATGCTCTCTCACAGTAAACAAATTAACAGATTTTTGGCACTTTTTTATAGGGAAGGGCATTTAACATGTACGGTACTTAAACAACTGACTGATGATTGGCTGACAGAAATTGATGATAAAATGATTGTGGGGGCTGTCTGTTAGACGTCAGTGCAGCTTTTGTATTTATCGATCATAGTCTGGAAAAAACGTATGTGTTATGGCTTTACACCCCCTGCTATAATGTGTTCTGTCTAACAGAACAGAGGTTGTTCTTTAAAGGAAGCCTCTCCAACATAATCCAGGTAGAATCAGGAATTCCCCAGGGCAGCTGTCTAGGCCCCTCTTTCTTTTTTCAAGCTTTACTAATGATCTGCCACTTGTTCTGAATAAAGCCTGTCTGTCTACGTACAGTATATGTTTTGACCGGGACAGTTTACAATCTAAGGTAAAGCCAAGTAATTTAGTCTCCTCAACTTGTTCAAGAGCCACACCATTCATTACCAGATTCAGCTGAGGTCTAGAACTTAGGGAACAACTTGTACCAAATACAATGTTCTTAGTTTTAGAGATGTTCAGGACCAGTTTATTGCTGGCCACACCTTCCAAAACTGACTGCAACGCCTTGTTAAGGATTAGCCCCTTTTTTAAATTTTCGCCTAAAATGACATACCCAAATCTAACTGCCTGTAGCTCAGGACCTGAAGCAAGGATATGCATATTCTTGGTACCATTTCAAATGAAACACTTTGAAGTTTATGGAAATGTGAAAGGAATGTAGTAGAAGATAACACAATAGATCTGGTAAAAGATAATACAAAGAAAAATCCAACCATTCTTTTGTATTTTTTTTGTACCATCATCCTTGAAATGCAAGAGAAAGGCCATAATGTATTATTCCAGCCCAGGTGCAATTTAGATTTTGGCCACTAGATAACATCAATGAACCATTGTATTTCTGTTCAAAATGTTGTATCAAGACTGCCCAAATGTGCCTAAATTAGTTTTTAAATAACTTTTCATGTTCAAATTTGTGCACTCTCCTCGTGGTATTTAAGCTTTCTGCCAATATCAGATATGTCTATGTCCTGGGAAATTATCTTGTTACTTACAACCTCATGCTAATCGCATTAGCCTACGTTAGCTCAACCGTCCCGTGGAAGGGATACCGATCCCGAAGAAGTTTTAAGGGCTTCAGTGACTTCATTAGCTGTGGTTGCTGACCCGCATATTGTTGAATAATCAGCATACATAGACACACAGGCTTTGTTTAATCATAATAAATAGATATGACACTTATTTGCTTTCCACATTAAATTCCATTCACACATAGTAAATAAGTAATTGTCTGACCACTGGCTCACTGTCTTCTATCAGTGATGTTAGCCTTGTCCTCTTGTCTCTCTCTCTGTTTCTTGTAGAATAAAACCCTTATTGTATCAGTGACATACTGACGATAGCCTTGATAGACAGTGATGTATGAGTAATGACAGCTTTGCCTTGTCTCCCCCTTCTCACTGTGTGTCCTGTAGGAGAACCCGTTCAGGAACAGGATCGTGGAGTCCTTCTCTGAGGACGGAGCGGGGAACCTGAGCTTCAACGACTTTGTGGATATGTTCTCTGTCCTCAGTGAGACAGCCCCCAGGGAGCTCAAGGCCATATACGCCTTCAAAATATACGGTGAGTATGCTAATATACTGTGCCTTCAGAAAGTATTCACACCCCTTAACCTTTTCCACATTTTGTTGTGTTACAGCCTGAAATAAAAATGTATTACATTGAGATGTTGTGTCACTGATCTACACACAATACTCCATAATTTCAAAATTGAATTTTGTTTGTAGAACATTTTCTAAATTAATACAAAATGAAAAGCTGACATTCAACCCTGTTGCTATGTCAAGCCTACATAAATTCTGAGAGTAAAAATGAGTAAAAATGTGCTTAACAAATCACAAGTTTTTTGGACTCATTCTGTGTTCAATAATAGTGTTTAACATGATTTTTAAATGACTACCCCATCTCTGTACCCCACACATACAATTACATGTAAGGTAACTCAATTGAGTAGTGAATTTCAACCACAGATTCAACCAATGCCTTGCAAAGAAGGGTACAGATGCTGAATATCCCTTTTAGCATGGTGAAGTTATTAGATACACTTTGGATGGTGTATCAATACACCCAGTCACTACAAAGATACAGGTGTCCTTCCTAACTCAGTTGCCGGAGAGGAAGGAAACTGCCCAGGGATTTCATCATGAGGCCAATGGTGACTTTAAAACAGTAACAGAGTTGAATGGCTTTGACAGGAGAAAACTGAGGATGGATCAACAATGTTGTAGTTACTACACAATATTAACATAAATAACAGAGTAAAAAGAAGGAAGCCTGTACAGAATAACAATATTACAAAACATGCCTTCTGCTTGGAACAAGGTACTTAAGTAATACTGCAAAAAACATGTGGCAAAGAAATGAACTTTTTGTCATAAATACAAGGCATTATGTTAGGGGAAACTGTCACGCTTGTGATTAAAGACGGACCAAGGTGCAGCGTGATTGAAGTTCCACATCTTTATTACGGTGAAACTTTAAACGAAAACAATAAACCAATAACAAAACGTGAAAGTAGTGGTGCACATGCACAAACACAAAACAATATCCCACAAACACAGGTGGGAAAAATGACTACCTAAATATAATCCCCAATTAGAGGCAACAATTACCAATAGGAACCATACAAAACACCAACATAGAAATATTGAGCTAGAACACCCCCTAGTCACGCCCTGACCTACTACACCATAGAGAACAAAGGGCTCTCTATGGTCAGAGCGTGACGGAAACACATCATTGAGTACCACTTTTCATATTTCTTTAAGCATAGTAGTGGCTGCATCATGTTATGGGTATGGTTGTCATTGGCAAGGACTATGGAGTTTTTTTATGATATGAAGAAAGAGCTAAGCACAGGCAAAAGAGGAAAACTTAGTTCCATTTTCTTTACAAGAGACACTGGGAGACAAATTCACCTTTCCACAGGACAATAACCTAAAACACAAGGCCAAATATACAGTAGAGTTGCTTACCAAGATGATATTGAATGTACCTGAGTGGCGTAGTTACAGTTTTGACTTAACTTGGCTTGAAAATCTATGGCAAGACTTGAAAATGGCTTTCTAGCAGTGATTAACAACCAATTTGACAGAGTTTGAAGAATTTTTAAAAGAATAATGGGCAACTTGCCTAGGTAAATAAAGGTTAAATAAATAAATACAAATTAATAAATATTGTACAATCCAGGTGTGCAAAGCGCTTAGAGGCTTATCCCAAAAGACTCACAGCTGTTATCGCTGCCAAATGTGTTCCCAATATGTATTGTCTTAGGGGGGTGAATACAAATCTAATCAAGCTATATTAGTGTTTTATTTTTCATATTTAAAAAAAATTAATATTTCAATTATTCTTCCACGTTCACATGATGGAGTATTGTGTAGATCGTCGACCAAACATTACAATTAAATCCATTTAATTTCACTTGTAACACAACAAAATGTGGAAAAAGTCAAGGGGTGTGAATACTTGCTGAAGGCACTGTATATGATAATCACATTTAATCCTACATGAATCTCTGTTAAAAGGGTGATTCTACCACTTGTCAACTTCATTTTCAATATTTCAGCACAAATCCAGTGTATACATATGTGAAAACGGCACATTTCTGCATTTTGTAGAAAAAAACTATAGTTTCATGTTAACCCTACCTGTTGACATTAAGTGTCCCAAAGCTGAGGGAGTAAAAATGATGGAGGGTGTAGGGGCTAATTAGACCCTTTGATAGTCACTTTCGCCAAGTCAGTTGCCAGCACAAAAATAATATTACGTACGTACACCAGATAGTGGTATCCCATAGTGCACTGCATTATATTTTAGTTAGTGCAATTTCACACCATCTGTTTGTCTGACTTTGAGTCTTGACACGTGTAACATATGAAATAACTCAAAATTAAATGTTTAACTGTTAAATGAGGTTCACGTCTTGTAAAACTACAGTAGGGATTTTCTTATTTGAGTTTCATGCTCGTTCTATTACTAAAATGTGGAACATGAATTGCATCATTCAAGTGTTCAGTCTGTCCCGAAATTGATGGGTTTATTTGATCCCCTCACCACTCTTGAAGTCACCCTCTGAGTTTCATCAGTGACACGCTACAACAGAGGGCCTTCCGAGCGAGTTGGTAGGGGTGAGGAGCTTGTTTGGGATTCATCAGCTATGTAACTTTCTGTGTTAGTTTTGAACTTGGATAACATCCCGTGCGTGTGTGTGTGTGTGTGTGTGTGTGTGTGTGTGTGTGTGTGTGTGTGTATGTGTTTAGATTTCAATGTGGATAACTTCCTGTGTAAGGAGGATCTGGAGAAGACTTTGAACAAGCTGACGAGGGAGGAGTTGAGCCCTGAAGAGGTCACCCTGGTCTGTGAGAAGGCCATCGAAGAGGCTGACCTAGACGGAGATAGCAAACTGTCCTTCGCTGACTTTGAAAACATGATCACCAGGGCTCCTGACTTTTTAAGGTAACAGTATTATTTTAGTCAGTGTAATACTGTACATGAACTGCATTCGGAAAGTATTCAGACCACTTGACGTTTTCCACATTTTGTTACATTACAGCCTTATTCTAAAATGGATGAAATAAATAAAAAATCCTCATCAATCTACACACCGTACCCCATAATGACAAAGCATCCTGTTTCCATTGATCATCCTTGAGATGTTTCTAAAATTGATTGGAGTCCACCTTTGGTAAATACAGTAGATTGGACATGATATAGACAGGTACACACCTGTCTATATAAGAGGTGGCCGCCCAACGAGATTGAGCAATCAGGGGAGAAATGCCTTGGTGGTCCAGAGTTCATCTGTGGAGAAGGGAGAACCTTCCAGAAGGACAACCATCTCTGTAGCACTCCACCAATCAGGTCTTTATGGTAGAGTGGCCAGACGGAAGCCACTCCTCAGTAAAAGGCACATGACAGCCTGCTTGTAGTTTGCCAAAAGGCACCTAAAGACTCTCAGACCATGAGAAACAAGATGCTCTGGTCTGATGAAACCAAGATTGAAGTCTTTGGCTTGAATGCCAAGCGTCAAGTCTGGAGGAAACCTGGCACCAACCCAATGGTGATGCATGGTGGTGGCAGTATCATGCTGTAGGGATGTTTTTCAGCTGCAAAGACTTGGAGACTAGTCAGGATCGATGGAAAGATGAACGGAGCAAAGTACAGAGAGATCCTTGTTGAAAACCTGCTCCATGACCTCAGACTGGGCCGATGGTTCTCCTTCCAACAGGACAACAATCCTAAACACATGGCCAGGACAATGCAGGAGTGGCTTCGGGACAAGTCTCTGAATGTCCTTGAGTGGCCCGCTGGGCATTGTGCGCAGCCCTATGGGTCTCCCACTCACGGCCGGTTGTGATACAGCCTGGAATCAAACCAGGGTCTGTAGTGACACCTCTAGCACTGAGCTGCAGTGTCTTAGACCACTGCGCCACTCGGGATATCTGCAGAGAAGAATGGTAGAAACTCCCCAGATACAGGTGTGCCAAGCTTGTAGCGTCATACCGAAGAAGACTCGAGGCTGTAATCGCTGCCAAAGGTGCTTCAACAAAGTACTGAGTAAAGGGCCTGAATACTTATGTAATTGTGATATTTCAGTTTTTATTGATAAAAACCTTTTTTTAATCTTGTCATTATGGGGTATTGTATCCAGCATCATCTAATGTGTGGTATATTAGCCTACTGTACAGTACTGTCTGTATCCAGCATCATCTAATGTGTGGTATATTAGCCTACAGAACTGTCTGTCTGTATCCAGAATAATCTAATGTGTATTAGATTATTAACAGTAACTGTCTGTTGTATCCAGCATCATCTAACGTGTGTTGTATGAGCCTACAGTAGAGTAATGTCTGTATCCAGCATCATCTAATTTAAGTTTTGTTAGCCTACAGAATAATCTAGAATAATCTAATATGTGTTATTGAGGTCATGATAGTAGGTCAGTGTGTTGTTCCTTAACATGTTCTCTGTCGGTTCTGTCTCTGTTTTGCAGTACCTTCCACATAAGAATCTGAAAGGGCTCCTTGGAAAGGTCTATATTCTGATTTTATGGCAGAGATCCTGACCATGCAAAACACACTGCCCACACACACCCTGACCACAGCACAGTGCCTCTCTGCGGCTACAGACTCTCCCTGGATGTCTGTCTGTAGAGATGTCAGCTGAACCAGGAACAGACTGGCTTCGTTCTCACTATGACCCTGGATCTCTTCAGTTTGGTTGTCCTCTCTTAGACACACCCACATTCTCTTTGGCCTCCTGTGTTTCCTCTTCATTAGCCTTACTTGTTTTTCCTCTGTTTGGTTTGAGGATGTCGTTTAGTTTTTTTGTTGACGTTTATATGTCGTAGTAATATTATTACTACAGCCTCTGATGGAACGATGATGCTTTGTAGAGATGCAGAGAAACAGAAGGTGAAATGGGAACCTTTATAAACTGTTCCTCCCCACTCAAACCCAGACCAGCCCTGGAGGAGTACAAGCAGATCCACAGAAACATTCCCCTTGTGCCTCAGACCTCCATACTCAGGTCTCCTTAATGAACGGATGAGGACCATCTACAGCCCTGAGAGGTCAGGACCTGGAACATGCCTGGTTGAAACCTGCCTGGTGTACATTATACAAGACCAGACGACAAGGAGAGAGCACAGACAGAGAGAGAGCACAGACAGAGAGAGAGCACAGACAGAGAGAGAGCACAGACAGAGAGAGCACAGACAGAGAGAGAGGACAGACAGAGAGGACAGCGCTGCACTATTTACTCATCACACGTATAAAACATAACATTCTGTTTCTCCTGTTGTTAGTGAATTGTTGGGTAATTTCTAAGTCTTGTCCAAAATGGCAACCTAGTCCCTTGATAGTGCACTACTTTTTACCCGGGCCAGTAGTGCACTATCTAGTGAATAGGGTGCCGTTTGGAACTCCCACCTGCTCTTGATGAATTTCTCCGGACATTTCTATGTTCTGTTGTTGCTATAATTAATGATGACGACATCACACCTGACTGTTCTCTAGTTCTCATGAAGACATGTACCCATCTCTACTATCTCTACCATAGCCTCAGACATCTCTACTGCTACCAGTCTCTTACCCCTCTCCTCAGGGGACCCTCAGACATCTCTACTGCTACCAGTCTCTTACCCCTCTCCTCAGGGGACCCTCAGACATCTCTACTGTCTCTTACCCTTCTCCTCAGGGGACCCTCAGACATCTGTCTCTTACCCCTCTCCTCTGGGGACCCTCAGACATTTCTACTGCTACCAGTCTGTTACCCCTCTCCTCTGGGGACCCTCAGACATCTCTACTGCTACCAGTCTCTTACCCCTCTCCTCTGGGGATCCTCAGACAATTCACAATGTTGATATAGCCCTGAAGTAGCTCACCTGATTCACCTATAAGGGCCTGATTATTAGTTGACAAGTTGAATCAGGTGTGCTAGCTATTTGGTTTGGAACAGCTGGGGTTCCCGAGGAGAGGTTTGGAACAGCTGGGGTTCCCGAGGAGAGGTTTGGAACAGATGAGGGTCTCAGAGGATAGGTTCGGAACAGCTGGGGGTCCTGAGGAGAGGTTTGGAACAGCTAGTTGTCATGAGGAGAGGTTTGGAACAGCTAGTTGTCCTGAGGAGAGGTTTGGAACAGCTGGGGGTCTCAGAGGAGAGGTTTGGAACCGCTGGGGGTCCCAGAGGAGAGGTTTGGAAAAGCTGGGGGGTCTCAGAGGAGAGGTTTGGAACAGCTGGGGGTCTCAGGAGAGGTTTGGAACAGTTGGGGGTCCCAGATGAGAGGTTTGGAACAGCTAGTTGTCCTGAGAAGAGGTTTGGAACAGCTGGGGGTCCTGAGGAGAATTTTGGAATAGCTGGGGTTCCCAGAGGAGAGGTTTGGAACAGCTGTGGGTCCTGAGGAGAGGTTTGGAACAGCTGTGGGTCCTGAGAGGAGGTTTGGAACAGCTGTGGGTCCTGAGGAGAGGTTTGGAACAGCTGGGGGTCTCAGAGGAGAGGTTTGGAACAGCTGTGGGTCCTGAGGAGAGGTTTGGAACAGCTGTGGGTCCTGAGGAGAGGTTTGGAACAGCTAGTTGTCCTGAGGAGAGGTTTGGAACAGCTAGTTGTCCTGAGGAGAGGTTTGGAACAGCTAGTTGTCCTGAGGAGAGGTTTGGAACAGCTAGTTGTCCTGAGGAGAGGTTTGGAACAGCTAGTTGTCCTGAGGAGAGGTTTGGAACAGCTAGTTGTCCTGAGGAGAGGTTTGGAACAGCTGGGGGTCCTGAGGAGAGGTTTGGAACAGCTAGTTGTCCTGAGGAGAGGTTTGGAACAGCTGGGGGTCCTGAGGAGAGGTTTGGAACAGCTAGTTGTCCTGGGGAGAGGTTTGGAACAGCTAGTTGTCCTGAGGAGAGGTTTGGGACGGCTAGTTGTCCTGAGGAGAGGTTTGGAACGGCTGGGGGTCCCAGAGGAGAGGTTTGAGAATCCCTGTCTTATCCGCTTTATCAAGCCATCCACCATTCACATCTTTATACAGTGATTCTCTGATTAATAAAAATGTTCCTGTATTTAAACTCCTTGTTATTGTCTCTTAAATAAACATTTTTCAGTATTTGATGTGAATTTGGGGCATTTGGCTTAACTTTTAATAAACACATTTTCTGTGGCTTGTTGACTGGATGGTTTGACTTCTGACAACTGTCGACTCTCTCATCTTCTAAGAAAAGTTCATGGTACTTTCTTGAGGTGACCATAAAGGAGTGATGTATGGTAATCATCATACCTTGACCGGGATTCAATCTGACCTTTGTCAGAAGCCTTTAAAGGCAATGTTCCCATATTCGCGGAGACTCCATTCACGGTAGATGTCGTATATGTCAGCTCTATTGGAAAATACTTTTTAATGGCTAGCACTATAGCATGTATGTTTTTTATACTTAGTCATCAATAAATATATGACCGTTAAACGATTATTGCATGAAAAGCCCAAACCATGTAATTTTCACCATCAGCTTTGATCTGGAACCCTCAACTGTGAATGATCTTTAACCCTGTGGTGCTCCCTACCAGTCTCCCCCTCATCCCCACGCCAGCAGCAGTAGGAGCTGATCTTTAACCCTGTGGTGCTCCCTACCAGTCTCACCCCCGCGCTAGCAGCAGTAGGAGCTGATCTTTAACCCTGTGGTGCTCCTTACCAGTCTCACCCCCACGCTAGCAGCAGTAGGAGCTGATCTTTAACCCTGTGGTGCTCCCTACCAGTCTCACCCCCACGCTAGCAGCAGTAGGAGCTGATCTTTAACCCTGTGGTGCTCCCTACCAGTCTCACCCCCGCGCTAGCAGCAGTAGGAGCTGATCTTTAACCCTGTGGTGCTCCTTACCAGTCTCACCCCCACGCTAGCAGCAGTAGGAGCTGATCTTTAACCCTGTGGTGCTCCCTACCAGTCTCACCCCCACGCTAGCAGCAGTAGGAGCTGATCTTTAACCCTGTAGTGCTCCCTATCAGTCTCACCCCCACGCTAGCAGCAGTAGGAGATGATCTTTAACCCTGTGGTGCTCCCTACCAGTCTCACCCCCACGCTAGCAGCAGTAGGAGCTGATACCACCTGGAGGAACTCCAGAACAGTCACCCAACCAAACAACCAAGCTCACAACCGGAGCTCGGTACAGAAAGGCGGGAACACGGCAGAAGGTTTCAGACTTTACCTCTCTCAGGGGTCCCTCAGTCTTTTCCTCTTGGCCATTTTACACAGTGTAATATGGCGCCTCCTTGCCAACAAAGCCAAAGCTTGGCTTCTCCTCTTGGCTAAACTGCCCATAATTCCCAACAGGATGAAGCCAACCTTCTCCACATTCTTAGCGCCGAACACCTTGACAAAATCGTTAAACTTCCTCACCTTTGACCACGTTCCAGGTCAGCCAAACAACACTGAGACATTCTTAGCAGACATAGAGGATGGCTATTCAAACACTACGGGTTCTGACAGGCTTTACCTGTTGAAGCGAACGTCAAATAGACACGTGACGAGGTTAATTCGTCTACAACAGCTAAACGTGCCAAACGACTACGCGAAACTTGCCACGGCTTTGAAAATAGAATTCAGTAGTTCTGCGACTCGCAAACACGGCATTTTGCTGACTAAAACTGTCAAACAAGCTTGGATTAAACACCCACCATTATACTATCATAGACTTTGTTCAGCTTACTTTGCCCTACTCACTAAAACAACTTAATTTACTACTTGGGACCTACATCCCACGTTTGTTTGCCAATCTCAGAAGTCAGAGCTTGCGAGCACAGCTTTTGAGGCATCAAAAGTGAGCCGCGCTAAGAACCCTGACATCTCGGGTATCAGGAGCAGGCGCACTCACTCCAGTTAGAGGGTGCAGCATCAGGGAGCGGTAAGAGAAAACGCACAAGCATGGTATCCTCCCCGAAACCATGAAACCAATAACCGCCGTGATCAAAATAACTATAAAGTACGTTGCCAGCGAAATGACTAGCGCTACAATCAACCAGCTCGCTAAATTCCTGTACCCAACCCACACATGTAAGAAAGATAACAAATGGTTCAATGACAATCAAAATGTTAACCAATGCTCTCTATGTCACGGCTGGCTAGATGTGTAGCGAGGAATCAGGTGCAGAGAGGTCCAGGGGAAAAGTGCACTTTAATACGACACCGAAATGAAATGCCCAACACGCAGGGCGCAAACACTGACCAACCCAAATAACGGGTAACAAGGTCCAGAGCACTAACAACACCAACGATACAACGTGAACATCAAAATAATCCCGCACAACAAATGGGCGGGTTCCATACGCTGAATAGGGAAGGAAATCAAGCACACACAAAATAGGAACAGGTATAACAAATGAGACAAAACTAACCGAAAAGAAAAAGGGATCGGTGGCGGCTAGTAGTCCGGTGACGACGACCGACGACCGCCGAACACCGCCCGAACAGGCGGGGGAGCCAACTTCGGCGGGAGTCGTGACACTCTAAAAGTTCTGCTAAGAGAAGTACTAAAGCCCCAAAAATGTACAATGAGAAAATATACGTCGCCATGACTAGGCGTGGAAATATAAAGAACCACATTCCTGTAAAGCTTAGAGAGGATCTGATCACTGATCATCCCTAAAGCCAACACCTCATTTGGCCGCCTTTCGTTCCAGTTCTCTGCTGCCTGTGATTGGAACGAATTGCAAAAATCGCTGAAGTTGGAGACTTTTATCTCCCTCACCAACTTCAAACATCTGCTATCTGAGCAGCTAACCGATCGCTGCAGCTGTACATAGTCTATTGGTAAATAGCCCACCCATTTTCACCTACCTCATCCCCATACTGTTTTTATTTATTTATTTTTCTGCTCTTTTGCACACCAATATCTCTACCTTTACATAACCATCTGATCATTTATCACTCCAGTGTTAATCTGCATAATTGTAATTATTTGCCTACCTTCTCATGCCTTTTGCACACAATGTATATATAGACTCCCCTTTTTTCTACTGTGTTATTGACTTGTTAATTGTTTACTCCATGTGTAACTCTGTGTTGTCTGTTCACACTGCTATGCCTTATCTTGGCCAGGTCGCAGTTGCAAATGAGAACTTGTTCTCAACTAGCCTACCTGGTTAAATAAAGGTGAAATAAAAAAATAAAAAAAATAAAAAAAAAATCTCATGCTAAATACTGTTGAAGTAATATGGCTACAGGTTCATCTGCCTCACCTAAAGCCCATTCTGGTGGGAAGCTGCTATAGATCACCAAGTGACAACAGTCAGTATCTGGATAACGTGTGAAATGCTTGATAATGTATGTGATATCAACAGAAGTATATTTTCTGGGTGATTTAAATATTGACTGGACATCATCAAGCTGCCCAATCAGGAAAGCTTCAAACTGTAACCAGTGCCTGTAACCTGGATCAGGTTGTTGGTCAACCTACCAGGTAGTTACAAACAGCCCAGGAATTAAATCATTAACATGTATTGATCACATCTTTACTAATGCTGCAGAATTTGCTTTCAAGCAGTCTCCAAATCCATAGGATGTAGTGATCACAATATAATAGCCATTTTAAGCATTTCCCTGTAAGGTCCTGTTGTATTCAGCGCAGGTGACAAATAAACTTTGATTTCATTTATTTATCTAGGAAAACCAAAGTTCCAATGTCTGGGCCTAATATGGTGTATGAGAGGTCATACAATACGTTTTTTATTGATTAATATGTTGATGTAAATAATATTTGCTGGTCTGTGGTGTGTAATGAGGAGCAACCAGACGCTGCACTTGACACATTTATATAATTGCTTATTCCAATTACTAATAAGCACAAACCCATTAAAAGGATCCGCCCCTTTTTTTCAATTTTCACCCAAAATGACATTTTCACCCAAAATCTGCCTGTAGCTCAGGACCCAAATCTAACTGCCTGTAGCTCAGGACCTATTTTTGATACAATTTGAAAGGAAACACAGAAGTTTGTGGAAATATGAAATGCGTTTTTTTGTACTATCATGTTTGAAATGCCATAATGTATAATAATGTATTATTCCAGCACAGGTGTAATTTAGATTTGTGCGTGTATGTGCAATATGTTTGGGGTTTTAGGCTGGGTTTTTGTACAGCACTTTGATATAGCAGCTGATGTAAGAAGGGCTATATAAATACATTTGATTTGATCAGTGCTGTACAGAAACCCAGCCTAAAACCCAAACAGCAAGCAATGCAGGTGTCGAAGCACGGTGGCTAGGAAAAAATTCCCTAGAAAGGCCAAAACCTAGGAAGAAACCATGAGAGGAACCAGGCTATGAGGGGTGGCCAGTCCTCTTCTGGCTGTGCCGGGTGGAGATTATAACAGAACATGGCCAAGATGTCCAAATGTTCATAAATGACCAGCATGGTCAAAAAATAATCATCACAGTAGTTGTCGAGGGTGTAAACAAATTGACAACAGACTTTCAACATGCTTACAGGGAAGGACGCTCGACAAGCACGGCATGGCACTTACACAAATGACTTTTATTTTATTTTTATTTTTTTATTTCACCTTTATTTAACCAGGTAGGCTAGTTGAGAACAAGTTCTCATTTGCAACTGCGACCTGGCAAAGATAAAGCATAGCAGTGTGAACAGACAACACAGAGTTACACATGGAGTAAACAATTAACAAGTCAATAACACAGTAGAAAAAAAGAGTCTATATACATTGTGTGCAAAAGGCATGAGGAGGTAGGCGAATAATTACAATTTTGCAGATTAACACTGGAGTGATAAATGATCAGATGGTCATGTACAGGTAGAGATATTGGTGTGCAAAAGAGCAGAAAGGTAAATAAATATAAACAGTATGGGGATGAGGTAGGTAAAATTGGCTGGGCTATTTACCGATATGTACAGCTGCAGCGATCGGTTAGCTGCTCAGATAGCAGATGTTTGAAGTTGGTGAGGGAGATAAAAGTCTCCAACTTCAGCGATTTTTGCAATTCGTTCCAGTCACAGGCAACAGAGAACTGGAACGAAAGGCGGCCAAATGAGGTGTTGGCTTTAGGGATGATCAGTGAGATACACCTGCTGGAGCGCGTGCTACGGGTGGGTGTTGCCATCGTGACCAGTGAACTGAGATAAGGCGGAGCTTTACCTAGCATGGACTTGTAGATGACCTGGAGCCAGTGGGTCTGGCGACGAATATGTCGCGAGGGCCAGCCGACTAGAGCATACAGGTCACAGTGGTGGGTGGTATAAGGTGCTTTAGTAACAAAACGGATGGCACTGTTATAAACTGCATCCAGTTTGCTGAGTAGAGTGTTGGAAGCTATTTTGTAGATGACATCGCCGAAGTCGAGGATCGGTAGGATAGTCAGTTTTACTAGGGTAAGTTTGGCGGCGTGAGTGAAGGAGGCTTTGTTGCGGAGTAGAAAGCCGACTATAGATTTGATTTTCGATTGGAGATGTTTGATATGAGTCTGCAAGGAGAGTTTACAGTCTAGCCAGACACCTAGGTACTTACAGATGTCCACATATTCAAGGTCGAAACCATCCAGGGTGGTGATGCTAGTCAGGCGTGCGGGTGCAGGCAGCGAACGGTTGAAAAGCATGCATTTGGTTTTACTAGCGTTTAAGAGCAGTTGGAGGCCACGGAAGGAGTGTTGTATGGCATTGAAGCTCGTTTGGAGGTTAGATAGCACAGTGTCCAAGGACAGGCCGGAAGTATATAGAATGGTATCGTCTGCGTAGAGGTGGATCAGGGAATCCCCCGCAGCAAGAGCAACATCATTGATATATACAGAGAAAAGAGTCAGCCCGAGAATTGAACCCTGTGGCACCCCCATAGAGACTGCCAGAGGACCGGACAGCATGCCCTCCGATTTGACACACCGAACTCTGTCTGCAAAGTAGTTGGTGAACCAGGCACGGCAGTCATCATAAAAACCAAGGCTACTGAGTCTGCCGATAAGAATATGGTGATTGACACAGTCGAAAGCCTTGGCAAGGTCGATGAAGACGGCTGCACAGTACTGTCTTTTATCGATGGCGGTTATGATATCGTTTAGTACCTTGAGCGTGGCTGAGGTGCACCCGTGACCGGCTCGGAAACCAGATTGCACAGCGGAGAAGGTACGGTGGGATTCGAGATGGTCAGTGACCTGTTTGTTGACTTGGCTTTCGAAGACCTTAGATAGGCAGGGCAGGATGGATATAGGTCTGTAACAGTTTGGGTCCAGGGTGTCTCACCCTTTGAAGAGGGGGATGACTGCGGCAGCTTTCCAATCCTTGGGGATCTCAGACGATATGAAAGAGAGGTTGAACAGGCTGGTAATAGGGGTTGCGACAATGGCGGCGGATAGTTTCAGAAATAGAGGGTCCAGATTGTCAAGCCCAGCTGATTTGTACGGGTCCAGGTTTTGCAGCTCTTTCAGAACATCTGCTATCTGGATTTGGGTAAAGGAGAACCTGGAGAGGCTTGGGCGAGTAGCTGCGGGGGGGGGCGGAGCTGTTGGCCGAGGTTGGAGTAGCCAGGCGGAAGGCATGGCCAGCCATTGAGAAATGCTTGTTGAAGTTTTCGATAATCATGGATTTATCGGTGGTGACCGTGTTACCTAGCCTCAGAGCAGTGGGCAGCTGGGAGAAGGTGCTCTTGTTCTCCATGGACTTCACAGTGTCCCAGAACTTTTTGGAGTTGGAGCTACAGGATGCAAATTTCTGCCTGAAGAAGCTGGCCTTAGCTTTCCTGACTGACTGCGTGTATTGGTTCCTGACTTCCCTGAACAGTTGCATATCGCGGGGACTATTCGATGCTATTGCAGTCCGCCACAGGATGTTTTTGTGCTGGTCGAGGGCAGTCAGGTCTGGAGTGAACCAAGGGCTATATCTGTTCTTAGTTCTGCATTTTTTGAACGGAGCATGCTTATCTAAAATGGTGAGGAAGTTACTTTTAAAGAATGACCAGGCATCCTCAACTGACGGGATGAGGTCAATGTCCTTCCAGGATACCCGGGCCAGGTCGATTAGACTGATGATTGGCTGAGAGAAACATAATCCAGGTAGAAGCAGGAATTCCCATGGTAGCGGTTTTGGCCCCTTTCTTTTTAAAATATTTACAAACAACATTCCACTGGCTTTGAGTAAGGCCAGTGTGTTTAGGTATGAGGATGACTCAACACTATACATGTCAGCTACTACAGCGACTGAAATGACTTCAACACTCAACAAAGAGCTGCAGTTAGTTTCAGAATGGGTAGTAAGGAATAAGTTAGTCCTACATATTTCCAAAACTAAAAACATTGTATTTGGGATAAATCATTCACTAAACCCTAAACCTCAACTACATCTTGTAATGAATAATGTGGAAATTGAGCAAGTTGAGGTGACTAAACTGCCTGGATTGTAAACTGTCACGGACAAAACATATCGATACAACAGTAGCCAAAATGGGGAGAAGTCTGTCCATAACAAAGAGCAGGTCTGCATTCTTAACAGCACTATTAACAAGGCAGGTCTTACAGGCCCTAGTTTTGTCACACCTGGACTACTGTTCAGTCGTGTGGTCAGGTGCCACAAAAAAGGACTCAGGAAAATTGCAGTTGGCTCAGAACAGGGCAGCATGGCTGGCCCTGAAAAGTACATGGAGAGCTAACATTAATGATGTGCATGTCAATCTCTCATGGCTCAAAGTGGAGGAGAGATTGACTTCCTCATTACTTGTTTTTGTAAGAGGTGTTGACAAGCTGAAGGTACCGAGCTGTCTGTTTAAAATACTAGCACACAGCTCGGACACCCATGCATACCCCACAAGACATGCCACCAGAGGTATCCTCACAGTCCCCAAGTCCAGAACAGACTATGGGAGGTGCACAGTACTACATAGAGCCATGACCACATGGAACTCTATTCCAAATCAAATGAAATGTTATTTGTCCCATACACATGGTTAGCAGATGTTAATCCGAGTGTAGAGAAATTTTTGTGCTTCTAGTTTTGACAATGCAGTAATAACCAACAAGTAATCTAACCTAACAATTTCACAACAACAACCTTATGTACACAAGTGTAAATGGATGAAGAATATGTAAATAAAGATATATGAATGAGTGATGGTTCAGAGCGGCATAGGCAAGATGCAGTAGATGGTATTGAGTACAGTATATACAGTGGGGAGAACAAGTATTTGATACACTGCAGATTTTGCAGGTTTTCCTACTTACAAAGCATGTAGAGGTCTGTAATTTTTATCATAGGAACACTTCAACTGTGAGAGATGGAATCTAAAACAAAAATCCAGAAAATCACATTGTATGATTTTTAAGTAATTAATTTGCATTTTATTGCATGACATAAGTATTTGTGTCACGTTCTGACCTTTATTTCCTTTGTTTTGTCTTTATTTAGTATGGTCAGGGCGTGAGTTGGTGTGGGCAGTCTGTGTTTTTCTATGTTGGGGTTTTGAGTTCAGCCTAGTATGGTTCTCAATCAGAGGCAGCTGTCGTTAGTTGTCTCTGATTGAGAATCATACTTAGGTAGCCTGGGTTTCACTTTTGGTTTGTGGGTGTTTGTTTTCCGTGTGTGTGTTTGTTGCCACACGGTACTGTTTCGGTTTCGTTCGTTTCACATTTATTGTTTTGTAGTCTTCAGTTTATGTCTTTATAAACGTTATGGACACTTACCACGCTGTGTATTGGTCCTCCGATCCTTCTCGCTACTCCTCTTCAGAAGAGGAGGAAGAATGCCATTACAATTTGATACATCAGAAAAGCAGAACTTAATATTTGGTACAGTAACCTTTGTTTGCAATTACAGAGATCATACGTTTCCAGTAGTTCTTGACCAGGTTTGCACACAGTGCAGCAGGGATTTTGGCCTACTCCTCCATACAGACCTTCTCCAGATCCTTCAGGTTTCGGGGCTGTCGCTGGGCAGTACGGACTTTCAGCTCCCTCACAAGATTTTCTATTGGGTTCAGGTCTGGAGACTGGCTAGGCCACTCCAGGATCTTGAGATGCTTCTTACGGAGCCACTCCTTAGTTGCCCTGGCTGTGTGTTTCGGGTCGATGTCATGCTGGAAGACCCAGCCACGACCCATCTTCAATGCTCTTACTGAGGGAAGGAGGTTGTTGGCCAAGATCTCGCAATTCATGGCCCCATCCATCCTCCCCTCAATACGGTGCAGTCGTCCGTTCCCCTTTGCAGAAAAGCATCACCAAAGAATGATGTTTCCACCTCCATGCTTCACGGTTGGGATGGTGTTCTTGGGGTTGTACTCATCCTCCTTCTTCCTCCAAACACGGCGAGTGGAGTTTAGACCAAAAAGCTCTATTTTTGTTTCATCATACCACATGACCTTCTCCCATTCCTCCTCTGGATCCTCCAGATGGTCATTGGCAAACTTCAGAGAGGCCTGGACATGCGCTGGCTTGAGCAGGGGGACCTTGCGTGCGCTGCAGGATTTTAGTGTGTTACTAATAGTTTTCTTTCAGACTGTGGTCCCAGCTCTCTTCAGGTCATTGACCAGGTCCTGCTGTGTAGTTCTGGGCTGATCCCTCACCTTCCTCACCTCCATCACCTTCCTCATGATCATTGATGCCCCACGAGGTGGAGCCCCAGACCGAGGGTAATTGACCGTCATCTTGAACTTCTTCAATTTTCTAATAATTGCGCCAACAGTTGTTGCCTTCTCACCAAGCTGCTTGCCTATTGTCCTGTATCCCATCCCAGCCTTTTGCAGGTCTACAATTTAACCCTGATGTCCTTACACAGCTCTCTGGTGTTGGCCATTGTGGAGGAGTTGGAGTCTGTTTGATTGAGTGTGTGGACAGGTGTCTTTTATACAGGTAATGAGTTCAAACAGGTGCAGTTAATACAGGTAATGACTGGAGAACAGGAGGGCTTCTTAAAGAAAAACTAACAGGTCTGTGAGAGACGGAATTCTTACTGGTTGGAAGATAAGAATTCTGGCTCTCTACATGCTTTGTAAGTGGGAAACACTGCCGATTTTGCAGGTTATCAAATACTTGTTCTCCCCAAGGTATCTATGTATACGTGTGTGTATAGTGTGTATGTTATCATGTGTGTGTGTGCATGTGTCTGTGCCTATGTTTGTGTTACTTCACAGTCCCCGCTGTTCCATAATGTGTATTTTTACCTGCTTTTTAAATCTGATTCAACTGCTTGCATCAGTTACCTGATGTCGGCATCGCGCCGACAGAAACAAGCATCTTTCTGGTAAGAAGAGGGGCGGGGGGGTAAGCCTTATGATTAACGAGACGTGGTGTGATCATAACAACATACAGGAACTCAAGTACTTCTGTTCACCTGACTTAGAATTCCTCACAATCAAATGTCGACCGCATTATCTACCAAGGCAATTCTCTTCGATTATAATCACAGTCGTGTATATTCCCCCCCAAGTAGACACATCTATGGCCCTGAACAAACTTTATTTGACTCTATGTAAACTGGAAACCACATATCCTGAGGCTGCATTCATTGTAGCTGGGGATTTTAACAAGGCTAATCTGAAAACAAGACTCCCTAAATTCTATCAGCATATCGATTGTGCTACCAGAGCTGGTAAAACCCTGGATCATTATTATTCCAACTTCCGCGACACATATAAGGCCCTCCCCCGCCCTCCTTTCAGAAAAGCTGACCATGACTCCATTTTGTTGCTTCCAGCCTATAGACCGAAACTAAAACAGGGTCTCGACCACCCTGGGTCTCGACCCCGCCCTGTGAACTGGGCACTGACGGGCCTCCCCCAGGTGGTGAGGGTAGGTAACAACATCTCCCCCCGCTGATCCTCAACACTAGGGCCCCACAAGGGTGTGTTCTGAGCCCTCTCCTGTACTCCCTGTTCACCCACGATTGCGTGGCCATGCACCCCTCCAACACAATCATCAAGTTTGCAGACGGCACTACAGTGGTAGGCTTGATAACCAACAACGACGAGACAGCCTACAGGGAGGAGGTGAGGGCCCTCGGAGTGTGGTGTCAGGAAAATAACCTCACACTCAACGTCAACAAAACAAAGGAGATTATCGTGGACTTCAGGAAACAGCAGAGGGAGCATCCCCCTATCCACATCGACGGGACAGTAGTGGAGAGGGTAGTAAGTTTTAAGTTCCTCGGCATACACATCACGGACAAACTGAATTGGTCCACCCACACAGACAGGGTGGTGAAAAAGGCGCAGCAGCGCCTCTTCAAACTCAGGAGGCTGAAGAAATTTTGCTTGTCACCAAAAGCACTCACAAACTTCTACAAATGCACAATTGAGAGCATCCTGTCGGGCTGTATCACCGCCTGGTACGGCAACTGCTCCGCCCACAACCGGCTCTCCAGTGGGTAGTAAGGTCTGCACAACGCATCACCGGGAGCAAACTACCTGCCCTCCAGGACACCTACACCACCTGATGTCACAGGAAGGCCATAAAGATAATTAAGGACAATAACCATCTGAGCCACTGCCTGTTCACCCCACTATCATCCAGAAGGCGAGGTCAGTACAGGTGCATCAAAGCAGGGACCGAGAGACTGAAAAACAGCTTATATCTCAAGGCCATCAGACTGTTTAACAGCCACCACTAACATTGAGTGGCTGCTGCCAACATACTGACTCAACTCCAGCCACTTTAATAATGGAAAAATGTATGTAAAAAATGTAGCACTAGCTACTTTAAACAATGCCACTTAATATAATGCTTATATACCCTACATTACTCATCTCATATGTACAGTGGGGAGAACAAGTATTTGATACACTGCCGATTTTGCAGGTTTTCCTCCTCACAAAGCATGTTGAGGTCTGTCATTTTTTTAATCATAGGTACACTTCAACTGTGAGAGACGGAATATAAAACAAAAATCCAGAAAATCACATTGTCTGACGAGAATTCCGGCTCTCACAGACGTGTTAGTTTTTCCCCCCCTCTTTTACACCGCTATTACACTCTGTTGTTATCGTCTATGCATAGTCACTGTAATAACTCTACCTACATGTACATATTACCTCAACAAACCGGTGCCCAAGCATATTGACTCTGTACCGGCACCCCCTGTATATGGTCTCGCTATTGTGGTTTTACTGCTGCTCTTAAATTACTTTTATTTCTTATTCTTATTCATATTTTTTTTATCTGCATTGTTGGTTAGGGGCTCGTAAGTAAGCATTTCACTGTAAGGTCTACACCTGCTGTATTTGGCACATGTGACTAATACAATATGATTTGATTTGAGAGCAATGTTAAAGTCAAGTCACGACATGTGATTATTCATTCACAACTAGGATGTTGCTGGGCCCAGTGCAGGCAGTGTGGTCCCCTGGTCTTCTGGTCCCAGTGCTGTGGTAAAGGACGCTAGACTTAGCATAGACAGCTCAGAGGTGAGTGCAGTGGAGGTAGGAAGAATATGTTGGCTCTATATGTAATAGCGATTAACAGGAGTGACAGACATGGGGGTGATGTGGGCTAGCGTGGCTGAAATGCCAGGGCTGAATTTTTGTCCCAGTCCGTCCCTGATTGGTTTGCGTTATTTTGTTGTGCACATGTATTCATGGAACATTAGATTCAAAGCAAATTAAACTTGTCTTCAATAAACAAATTGGAGCAAATACTTTTACAGTATTTGAAAAAAAGTGTGATCTCTGGTTAAAGATCGAGTTTTGACGTCCTCTCTATATGTTAACCTATACAGCACAAACAGATCTGGGACCAGGCTAATATCCTTTTTGCACCCAATACCCTTATAGTACACTCCTTTTACCTGGGGCCCATATGGAATAGGGTTTGGGACACAGCCCTGGTATCAGAGGAACCATTATAAGTACAAAGGTCAGTGATGTTAACTGCCAATCCTCCACTTCCCCTGTAGTTTACTGGAGACTACAATCGTCATTCACTCTGCTGAAGACTAGAGAGAACACACAGACAACATCATGAAACAAATGGTCATATTTGGGGTTTTTGCTTTTGCTACATTCTACATGGTTCACACTGAAGTACCAGGTAGGTTCAATCATTTAGTATTTATGTGACTACCTCAGTCAGTACCAGGTAGGTTCAACCATTTAGTATTTATGTGTGACTACCTCAGTCAGTACCAGGTAGGTTCAATCATGTAGTATTTATGTGACTACCTCAGTCAGTACCAGGTAGGTTCAACCATTTAGTATTTATGTGACTACCTCAGTCAGTACCAGGTTTGTTCAATCATTTAGTATTTATGTGACTACCTCAGTCAGTACCAGGTAGGTTCAACCATTTAGTATTTATGTGTGACTACCTCAGTCAGTACCAGGTAGGTTCAACCATTTAGTATTTATGTGACTACCTCAGTCAGTACCAGGTAGGTTCAACCATTTAGTATTTATGTGACTACCTCAGTCAGTACCAGGTAGGTTCAACCATTTAGTATTTATGTGACTACCTCAGTCAGTACCAGGTTTGTTCAATCATTTAGTATTTATGTGACTACCTCAGTCAGTACCAGGTAGGTTCAACCATTTAGTATTTATGTGACTACCTCAGTCAGTACCAGGTAGGTTCAACCATTTAGTATTTATGTGACTACCTCAGTCAGTACCAGGTTTGTTCAAACATTTAGTATTTATGTGACTACCTCAGTCAGTACCAGGTAGGTTCAACCATTTAGTATTTATGTGACTACTTCAGTCAGTACCAGGTAGGTTCAACCATTTAGTATTTATGTGACTACCTCAGTCAGTACCAGGTAGGTTCAATCATTTAGTATTTATGTGACTACCTCAGTCAGTACCAGGTAGGTTCAATCATTTAGTATTTATGTGACTACCTCAGTCAGTACCAGGTAGGTTCAATCATTTAGTATTTATGTGACTACCTCAGTCAGTACCAGGTAGGTTCAATCATTTAGTATTTATGTGACTACCTCAGTCAGTACCAGGTTTGTTCAATCATTTAGTATTTATGTGACTACCTCAGTCAGTACCAGGTAGGTTCAACCATTTAGTATTTATGTGACTACCTCAGTCAGTACCAGGTAGGTTCAACCATTTAGTATTTATGTGACTACCTCAGTCAGTACCAGGTAGGTTCAACCATTTAGTATTTATGTGACTACCTCAGTCAGTACCAGGTAGGTTCAACCATTTAGTATTTATGTGACTACCTCAGTCAGTACCAGGTAGGTTCAATCATTTAGTATTTATGTGACTACCTCAGTCAGTACCAGGTAGGTTCAACCATTTAGTATTTATGTGACTACCTCAGTCAGTACCAGGTAGGTTCAATCATTTAGTATTTATGTGACTACCTCAGTCAGTACCAGGTTTGTTCAATCATTTAGTATTTATGTGACTACCTCAGTCAGTACCAGGTAGGTTCAACCATTTAGTATTTATGTGACTACCTCAGTCAGTACCAGGTTTGTTCAATCATTTAGTATTTATGTGACTACCTCAGTCAGTACCAGGTAGGTTCAACCATTTAGTATTTATGTGACTACCTCAGTCAGTACCAGGTAGGTTCAATCATTTAGTATTTATGTGACTACCTCAGTCAGTACCAGGTAGGTTCAACCATTTAGTATTTATGTGACTACCTCAGTCAGTATCAGGTAGGTTCAATCATTTAGTATTTATGTGACTACCTCAGTCAGTGCTCTGTCTGTACATCTGAAATTAATTTGCATTTTGAGACTATGATTTCATCAAATATGTCTACCGTTCTCTGCTTATAAAGTTGTCTTATAACTCTTCTTTTACTATGTTTTCGTTCTAGCATCAAACGCTTGTAATGTTTTTCAATTAGTTTTACTCCTCTGCCACTTGAAATAAGGGAAGCCTGTCTGTGCTTCTCTTCAACTTGAGTTCACTTCACTTGAGTTTGGGAGGGAGTGCAAAAAAGTCCAACACACTTTTCATTCAATATAGAAAATATGACAATATTTTACAACAATATTTATGAATTTAATCAATGAATGAAGTTACTCATGTTTCAATATGTTATCCATTCTAAGATTCTGCATGTATGGTAACACTGTAACTAATATAGAACAGGGAGGTCAAAGGTTATTCTCTTCAAATCCTTTATGATCCGTGACAGTATCAGTCTGACAACATGGCGGTTTCACTGACAGTTGAAGGCTTTACTTTAGATCAAGACGTAATAAAAGACAAAATTCTCATCTGTTTCTGTGTCAAAGGTTTTCTTTCTGAAGCAGTTGAATAGAGTATACATTGTACAGTGAAATATGAATGCTTCATACTCATCTGTTTTGATGGGCGTTGATGAGGTGTTGAAGGTTTACCTTTCGACCTTGTGGGCCATATCCAACACCAGCGTAGTGCTAAGTCCAGGTCACATGGTGTAAATCTGAGAATCAAGGCTACGATGAAAAGGTGGTTTATTGTTGGATGTTGTTGTCCTACAGTTTAGGAGTCAGAGTTTACAGAGAATGCTGCTTCCTGTATTTGAAATGTTTTAGGACCCTATAAAGCAAGGAACAATCATTTGCCCAACAATGATAGCCACATTGCGCAAACTGAGAGGGTCACATGGGTTTCTGCCATTAAGGGACTCAACAACCTCAAATCTACCCCAGACTGGGACCACAGCTAATTGTTATAGACCTTAATACCATCAGGATAGTTAGTTGGGCTGTGGTTGCTGGATGAGAAGGGGTTATGGTCAATAAGATACAGAGAAGTTAGTTGGGCTGTGACTAGTGGTTGGGGAGGGGTTACGGTCAAGGTCAATAAGATACAGGGAAGTTGTGCTGTGGCAGCAGGCTGGATGGTTTGACCTGGTTCAGTTTTCCGCATGGTGTTCTGACCATCTCTGAAGGTCTAGACCATCTTGGTTTCAGCTCTCTCTCTGGAGGTCTAGACCATCTTGGTTCCAGTTCTCTCTCTGGAGGTCTAGACCATCTTGGTTTCAGTTCTCTCTGGAGGTCTAGCCCATCTTGGTTTCAGTTCTCTCTCTGGAGGTCTAGACCATCTTGGTTCCAGTTCTCTCTCTGGAGGTCTAGACCGTCTTGGTTTCAGTTCTCTCTGGAGTTCGAGACCGTCTTGGTTTCAGCTCTCTCTGGAGTTCGAGACCATCTTGGTTCCAGTTCTCTCTCTGGAGGTCTAGACCATCTTGGTTCCAGTTCTCTCTCTGGAGGTCTAGACCACCTTGGTTCCAGTTCTCTCTCTGGAGGTCTAGAACATCTTGGTTCCAGTTCTCTCTCTGGAGGTCTAGACCGCCTTGGTTCCAGTTCTCTCTCTGGAGGTCTAGACCGTCTTGGTTTCAGTTCTCTCTGGAGTTCGAGACCGTCTTGGTTTCAGCTCTCTCTGGAGGTCTAGACCGTCTTGGTTTCAGCTCTCTCTGGAGTTCTAGACCATCTTGGCAAAAGGACATCTTTCTACCAATGGAATCTGTGTTGCATTGTAAGGGATTGGATGGAATCTGTGTTGCATTGTAAGGGATTGGATACATACGTCCTAATACGTCCAGAAAAATAATTAGACCGTACATACATCTCTGTGATGGACACCCTCACTTTGACTTGCTTTAAAAACAAGAAGCCAAAAAGCCTCTAGGCTGCCATATTGAAAACGTGGGACTGAGGAGGGAGTTGAGGGTGGGACTGAGAAGGGAGTGGTGAAACTGTAGATGACATTATGATGTTTACAGCCATCATAAAAACTAGGAGTGGGCCTCTCTGGTGACAGAGTTAGTTAAACATTTACATTCAACATATTGCACGATAATCATCTGCACTCAATCGTAGTGGATGTATGTAGTGCATGTACTGTTTGCAGTGCATATTGTTTGTCTGTCTAATTCTCCCCCTCATACTGCGACATTACAACATTAGAAATACAAGTGGTATACAAGTGCAATTTATCTTAAAATCTATTTTTCTAAATGCATCCAACCCCTAAATGTGTTCTGTCTGCTCAGTTCTCTCTACTTTATCTCCATCTCTGCATGGTCCAGCAGCACACAGGATGTTCTCAGGTCTCTCTACCTGTCTTTTCTAATTTATCTCTCCATGTTCGAGAAGCTCACAGGATGTTCTCAGTTCTCTCTACCTGTCTGTTCTAATTTATCTCTCCATGGTCCAGCAGCACACAGGATGTTCTCAGGTCTCTCTACCTGTCTGTTCTAATTTATCTCTCCATGGTCCAGCAGCACACAGGATGTTGTCAGGTCTCTCTACCTGTCTGTTCTAATTTATCTCTCCATGGTCCAGCAGCACACAGGATGTTCTCACGTCTCTCTACCTGTCTGTTCTAATTTATCCCCATCTCTCCATGGTCCAGCAGCACACAGGATGTTCTCAGGTCTCTCTACCTGTCTGTTCTAATTTATCTCTCCATGGTCCAGCAGCACACAGGATGTTCTCACGTCTCTCTACCTGTCTGTTCTAATTTATCCCCATCTCTCCATGGTCCAGCAGCACACAGGATGTTCTCAGGTCTCTCTACCTGTCTGTTCTAATTTATCCCCATCTCTCCATGGTCCAGCAGCACACAGGATGTTCTCGGGTCTCTCTACCTGTCTGTTCTAATTTATCTCCATCTCTCCATGGTCCAGCAGCACACAGGATGTTCTCAGTTCTCTCTACCTGTCTGTTCTAATTTCTCTCCATGGTCCAGCAGCACACAGGATGTTCTCAGGTCTCTCTACCTGTCTGTTCTAATTTATCTCCATCTCTCCATGGTCCAGCAGCACACCAGATGTTCTCAGGTCTCTCTACCTGTCTGTTCTAATTTATCCCCATCTCACAATGGTCCAGCAGCACACCGGATGTTCTCAGGTCTCTCTACCTGTCTGTTCTAATTTATCTCTCCATGGTCCAGCAGCACACAGGATGTTCTCAGGTCTCTCTACCTGTCTGTTCTAATTTATCCCCATCTCTCCATGGTCCAGCAGCACACAGGATGTTCTCAGGTCTCTCTACCTGTCTGTTCTAATTCATCTCCATCTCTCCATGGTCCAGCAGCACACAGGATGTTCTCAGTTCTCTCTACCTGTCTGTTCTAATTTATCTCTCCATGGTCCAGCAGCACACAGGATGTTCTCACTTCTCTCCACCTGTCTTTTGTAAAAGTTCCTTTTATCTTCTATGGTCCAACCCTCCCTCTCCATTTCTCTCTGTGTTCCAACAGAGTACTGTTCCCTACCACAGGATGAGGGTACAGCTCCAACCTCAGGAGCAGATGACTTCCAGATCCTGCTGTATTATGACGCAGCAAAAGACCTGTGCTACCCCTTCAAGTACCTGGGGGAGGGCGGCAACGCTAACCGCTTCACCCTGGAGAGGCTCTGTATGAGGAACTGTTCTGCCAAGGCAGAGGAAATATATCCCGTGGACGGTGAGATAACACACATTTAAAGTAGAACTTATAGCCTTTTAGCAACATGACATCTGATTTAAAATCTGTTTATATACAGCCCGCAAAAAATATTACACCTTTTATTATTCTCTGACAAGTGAGCAGATAGATATGGTCATTTTTACGTTTTCATCAATTCATAGAATATTTTGGGAATGTCAACAAACGCTGACACTATATCTGACCAAATGGTGGAAGACAAGCATTGTAATTTTGAATTCTGTAAAGTCTGTGTGGAAGAGGTGAAAAATGATCGTTATCTATCAACAATGACAAGCCACCGGGGTCTGACAATCTGGATGGAAAATTACTATGGATAATAACGGACGATATTCCACATTTCAATTTAAGCCTACTAGAAAGTACGTGCCCTCAGGCCTGGAGGGAAGCAAAAGTAATTCCACTACCTAAGAATAGTAAAGCCCCCTTTACTGGCTCAAATAGCCGACCAATCAGCCAGTTACCAACCCTTAGTAAACTTCTGGAAAAAAATGGTGCTTGACCAGATACAATGTTATTTTACAGTAAACAAATTGACAGGATTTCAGCACGCATGTTGGGAAGGACATTCAACAAACAGAGCACTTACACAAATGACTGATGATTGGCTGAGAGAAAATGATAAAAAGATTGTGTGGGCTGTTTTGTTAGACTTCAGTGCAGCTTTTGACATTATCGATCATAGTCTGCTGCTGTAAAAACGTATGCGTTATGGCTTTACACCCCTTGCTATAATGTGGATAAAGAGTTCTGTCTAACAGAACACAGAGGGTGTTCTTAATGGAAGCATCTCCAACAGAATCAGGAATACTCCAAGGCAGCTGTCTAGGCCCATTACTTTTTTCAAAGTTTACTAATGACATGCCACTGACTTTCAGTAAAGCAAGCGTGTCTATGTATGAGGATGACTCAACACTATACATGTCAGCTACTTCAGCGATTGAAATGACAACACTTAATAAAGGGCTGCAGTTAGTTTCAGAATGGTTGGCAAGGAATGAGTTAGTCCTAAATATTTATAAAACTAAAAGCATTTGGGACAAATCATTTACTGAACCCTATACTAAATCTTGTAATGAATATTGTGGAAATTTAGCAAATTGAGGAGACTAAACCGCTTGGAGTAACCCTGGATTGGAAACTGTCATGGTCAAAACATATTGATACAACAGTAGCTAAGATGGGGAGAAGTCTGTCCATAATAAAGTGCTGCTCTCCATTCTTAACAGCATTATTAACAAGGCAGGTCCTACAGGCCCTAGATTTGTCACACCTGGACTACTGTTCAGTCGTGTGGTCAGGTGCCACAAAAAAGGACTCAGGAAAATTGCAGTTGGCTCAGAACAGGGCAGCATGGCTGGCCCTGAAAAGTACATGGAGAGCTAACATTAATAATATGCATGTAAATCTCTCCTGGCTCAAAGTGGAGGAGAGATTGACTTCATCACTACTTTTATTTATGAGAGGTATTGACATGATGAATGTACCGAGCTGTCTGTCTAAACTACTGGCACACAGCTCGGACACCCATGCATACCCCACAAGACATGCCACAAGAGGTCTCTTTACAGTCCCCAAGTCCAGAACAGACAATTGGAGGCACACGTGGAACTCTATTCCACATCAAGTAACTCATGCAAGCAATAAAATTAGATTTTAAAAAATGATCAAAATACACCTTATGGAACAGCGGGGACTGTTAAGCAACACCCACATGCATACAAACACATGGTAACATACGCACTCTCAACGTCAACAGTGAAGAGGCGTCTCCGGGATGCTGGCCTTCTGTCCAGTGTCTGTGTTCTTTTGCCCATCTTAATTTTTATTTTTACTGGCCAATCAGAGATGTCTTTTTCTTTGTAACTCTGACTAGAAGACCAGCATCCCGGTGTCACCTCTTCACTGTTGACGTTGGGACTGGTGTTTTGCGGGTACTATTTTATGAAGCTGCTAGTTGAGGATTTGTGAGTCGTCTGTTTCTCAAACGAGACACACTAATGTACTTGTCCTCTTGCTCAGTTGTGCACCGTGGCCTCCCACCCCTCTCTATTCTGGCTAGAGCCAGTTTGCGCTGTTCCAGTAATACATAGCGTTGTATGAGATCTTCAGATTCTTGGCAATTTCTCGCATGGAATAGTCTTCATTTCGCAGAACAAGACTGACGAGTTTCAGAAGAAAGGTCTTTGTTTCTAGCCATTTTGAGCCTGTAATCAAACCCACAAATGTTGACGCTCCAGATACTCAACTAGTCTAAAGAAGGCCAGTTTTATTGCAGTTTTTAACTGTGCTAACATAATTACAAAAGGGTTTTCTAATGATCAATTAGCCTTTTAATGAAATTATAAACTTGGATTAGCTAACACAACGTGTCATTGGAACACAGGAGTGATGGTTGCTGATAATGGGCCCCTGTACGCCTATATAGATATTCCATAAAAAATCTGCTGTTTCCAGCTACAATAGTCATTTACAACATTAACAGTGTCTACACTGTATTTCTGATCAATTTGATGCTATTTTAATGGACAAAAAATAATTTTCTTTCAAAAACAAGGACATTTCTAAGTGACCGCAAACTTTTGAATGGTAGTGTATGTGGTATTAGAATAGGGAGGGCACGTAGTGTGTTGTGAAAACTGTTGTGAATGTATTGTAATGTTTTTACAATTGTGTAGCTGCCTTCATTTTGCTGGACCCAACTGCAGCATCTCTTGCTGTAGCCAACGAAAACAATAAGAGGGGGAAAAGTCGGTCCCTCACCCACTCCTCCAATGACATGACATCCTACCAAATAGACAAAGTCTAACGTTAGGCCTCATGTTTTTAGCTTTATAAATAAATATCTAGCTTCATAATTAGATACGCTAGCCCAGGTGTGTCAAACTCAATCAGCGCATGGACCATACTGAAAAAAATATAAGGAATTCGCGGGCCAGACATAGCCCATTTGTTGTCGTTTTTAAACGTGAAACTGCGACCCAAACTGGCCATTGTCTTATTGGAAAAAAAATGTGCGCCTTTATAATGCCCACTTATGTACAAAGGACGGTGTATATAGCATGTCAACTGATAAAACAAAAAGAGATAAATAATATTAGTCCAGCCTTTGCTGCTATGCCTGCAGATGTGCATAATATGCTGCGACCCTAATCAAAAGGGATTTAATAACTCAAAAACCCAAACCTAGCTTTAGGTTGTTGTAACATTTAAATTGAACATGTTTTTTCACTGCGTGGATTATCAGTGTGGTTGAATGCAGCATTGTTGTATGGTGCGTTCCACATGTATTGTAGTTGAGTAACCAACCTAGGCTACTGCTATAATAGGTCTACACATTTCTCTTTTGCATGGTGTTTTGTTGCCGATTTAGTTTTTTGGTTATTAATTGTAAAGCTTTAAAAACCAAAGCCAGACTGCAACATTGGTAGCCTAGCTAGGAATGTGGATTGCATCTGTACACTTTCCCTCAAAGCAGCGCAATTGAAGTTGATTTCACCGATGCGATCGCATCAGGCAGTCATTTCATAAAGTAGATGATCCTATTAAAATATATTCTAATGAGAAGTTAGCGAAAACAAATAAGATCTTGCTACCATCGAAAGGAAAATCCCTATCTATTTGTTGAAAAATCCCCGATTTAAATCTTTAGTCATTTATCCCAGTTTACCAATTTGCTTATGGCCTTGCCTACACCTAGCGACCTTTTAACAATGAAAAGTATTCCATTGTATTTGGAATGGCAAGCCAGATAAAATTAAACTAGACTATTTATATAATAAATATTAATTCGGAGGACAGATATTAAATATTAAAGCATTAGACCTCACTAAATCCAAACTGGTTCTTCAGCAGATTAGTAATAACGTCTCACCCCATGTTCAAGAACGGCCTTTTTATTTAGATTACAACATCACACTTCGGTTATTTGAAAAGGAAATATTCTCCAAATATCTCTATTTTTAAAATAAGCCATAGAAAGTTAGTTACAATTTCAGTTTAATCCACCAGAAAAGCCAGAACAAATAATCCAACAAATATTATGGTTAAACTCAAACTAATTGATTAAAATAAAAATGTATAATCTTTGTAAATGATAACTCCACCAGTCCTATTTATGATATGTCACACATACAGCTAACAAAAATATATGGAAATGCTCTACCCAACATTACAACCAACTAATTGCAGCATTACAGAACAAATGGAAGAGGCAGGGGGAAAGTAAGGAACTTGTCTGTCGGAGCTGCATTAATAACCTCTAATGACTCCCCATCCCACATGAGGGAGCGTAATCATCGACTGACACTAATTAGCATAACGCAACGGACATAAATATTCCTAGAAAATATTCCTATTCATGAAAATCACAAATGAAATATATTGAGACACAGTTTAGCCTTTTGTTAATCACCCTGTCATCTCAGATTTTCAAAATATGCTTTACAGCCAAAGCTAGACAAGCATTTGTGTATGTTCATCAATAGCCTAGCATAGCATTTTGTCCAGCTAGCAGCAGGTAACTTGGTCACGGAAATCAGAAAATGACGAGCTTCGGATGTTTTCACTCACGAGACTCCCAGTTAGATAGCAAATGTTCCTTTTTTCCAAAAATATTATTTTTGTAGGCGAAATAGCTCCGTTTGTTCTTCACATTTGGCTGAGAAATCGGCCGGAAATTGCAGTCACGAAAACGTCGAAAAATATTCCAAATTAGCTCCATAATATAGACAGAAACATGGCAAACGTTGTTTATAATCAATCCTCAAGGTGTTTTTCAAATATCTATTCGATAATATATCCATCGGGACAATTCGTTTTTCAGTAGGACCGATTGGAGTAATGGCTACCACTGTATTTTACACGAGAATCTCTCTGGGAGCATCAGGTGACCACTTGCGCATTGTAGCCGCTTACGGGTATTCTTCAACATAAATGCGTAAAACTACGTCACAATGCTGTGGACACCTTGGGGAATACGTAGAAAGCGTAATCTGGTTGATAGCCCATTCACTGCTCAATAGGAACGCATAGGATGCAGCGCTTTCAAAACATGAGGCACTTCCGGATTGGATTTTTCTCAGGCTTTCGCTTGCAACATCAGTTCTGTTATACTCACAGACAATATTTTTTACGGTTTTGGAAACTATAGAGTGTTTTCTATCCTAAACTGTCAATTATATGCATATTCTAGCATCTTGTCCTGACAAAATATCCCGTTTACTACGGGAACGTTTTTTTTTCCAAAAATGAAAATACTGCTCCCTAGTCACAACTTAAAGACCATAATTGGTTAAAGAAAATTGTGATTTAAAAAAAAGTGTACCAGTTTCATTTAAGGACCAAAACATTGACAGCTTTCCCAACTATAAACTTAGGACACTAAAGAGGCCTTTCTACTGACTCTGAAAAACACCAAAATAAAAATTCCCAGGGTCCCTGCTCATCTGTGTGAATGTGCTTTAGGCATGCTGCAAGGAGGCATGAGGACTGCAGATGTGGCCAGGGCAATAAGTTGCAATGTCCGTACTGTGAGACACCTAAGACAGCGCTACAGGGAGACAGGACGGACAAGCTGATCGTCCTCGCAATGGCAAACCCCGTGTAACAACACCTTCACAGGATCGGTAGATCCGAACATCACACCTGTGGGACAGGTGCAGGATGGCAAGAACAACTGCAGAGTTACACCGGGAATGTACAATCCCTCCATCAGTGGTTAGACTGTCCGCAATAGGCTGAGAGAGGTTGGACTGAGGGCTTGTAGGCCTGTTGTAAGGCAGTTCCTCATCAGACATCACCGGCAACAACGTCGCTTATGAGCACAAACCCACCGTTGCTGGACCAGACAGGACTGGCATAAATCAAATCAAATTTTATATGTCACATACACATGGTTAGCAGATGTTATTGGTCACATACACATGGTTAGCAGATGTTATTGGTCACATACACATGGTTAGCAGATGTTAATGCGAGTGTAGCGAAATGCTTGTGCTTCTAGTTCTGACAATGCAGTAATAACCAACGAGTAATCTAACCTAACAATTCCACAACTACTTCCTTATACACACAAGTGTAAAGGGATAAAGAATATGTACATAAAGATATATGAATGAGTGATGTTACAGAACGGCATAGGCAAGATGCAGTAGATGGTATCGAGTACAGTATATACATATGAGATGAGTAATGTAGGGTATGTAAACATTATATTAAGTGGCATTGTTTAAAGTGGCTAGTGATACATTTTTACATCAATATTGATAAATTGTCATTATTAAAGTGGCTGGAGTTGAGTCAGTCTGTTGGCAGCAGCCACTCAATGTTAGTGGTGGCAGGTAGTTTGCCCCCGGTGATGCGTTGTGCAGACCTCACTACCCTCTGGAGAGCCTTACGGTTGTGGGCGGAGTTTGTCCGTGATGTGTACGCCGAGGAACTTAAAACTTACTTCCCTCTCCACTACTGTCCCGTCGTGTGCGTTGTGTGTGGATAGGGGGGTGCTCCCTCTGATGTTTCCTGAAGTCCACAATCATCTACTCTGTTTTGTTGACATTGAGTGTGAGGTAATTTTCCTGACACCACACTCCGAGGGCCCTCATTTCCTCCCAGTTGGCCGTCTCGTCGTTGTTGGTAATCAAGCCTACCAAATTTTTATTTATTTCATTTTTTATTTGTCACATACACATGGTTAGCAGATGTTAATGCGAGTGTAGCGAAATGCTTGTGCTTCTAGTTCCGACAATGCAGTAATAACAAGTAATCTAACTAACAATTCCAAAACTACTGTCTTGTACACAGTGTAAGGGAATAAAGAATATGTACATAAGGATATATGAATGAGTGATGGTACAGAGCAGCATAGGCAAGATACAGTAGATGGTATCGAGTACAGTATATACATATGAGATGAGTATGTAAACAAAGTGGCATAGTTAAAGTGGCTAGTGATACATGTATTACATAAGGATACAGTCGATGATATAGAGTACAGTATATACGTATGCATATGAGATGAATAATGTAGGGTAAGTAACATTAAATAAGGTAGCATTGTTTAAAGTGGCTAGTGATATATTTACATCATTTCCCATCAATTCCCATTATTAAAGTGGCTGGAGTTGAGTCAGTGTCAGTGTGTTGGCAGCAGCCACTCAATGTTAGTGGTGGCTGTTTAACAGTCTGATGGCCTTGAGATAGAAGCTGTTTTTCAGTCTCTCGGTCCCAGCTTTGATGCACCTGTACTGACCTCGCCTTCTGGATGATAGCGGGGTGAACAGGCAGTGGCTTGGGTGATTGTTGTCTTTGATGATCTTTATGGCCTTCCTGTGACATCGGATGGTATAGGTGTCCTGGAGGGCAGGTAGTTTGCCCCCGGTGATGCGTTGTGCAGACCTCACTACCCTCTGGAGAGCCTTACGGTTGAGGGCGGAGCAGTTGCCGTACCAGGCGGTGATACAGCCCGCCAGGATGCTCTCGATTGTGCATCTGTAGAAGTTTGTGAGTGCTTTTGATGTCAAGCCGAATTTCTTCAGCCTCCTGAGGTTGAAGAGGCGCTGCTGCGCCTTCTTCACAATGCTGTCTGTGTGAGTGGACCAATTCAGTTTGTCTGTGATGTGTACGCCGAGGAACTTAAAACTTACTACCCTCTCCACTGCTGTTCCATCGATGTGGATAGTGGGGTGTTCCCTCTGCTGTTTCCTGAAGTCCACAATCATCTCCTTAGTTTTGTTGACGTTGAGTGTGAGGTTATTTTCCTGACACCACACTCCGAGGGCCCTCACCTCCTCCCTGTAGGCCGTCTCGTCGTTGTTGGTAATCAAGCCTACCACTGTTGTGTCGTCCGCAAACTTAATGATTGAGTTGGAGGCGTGCGTGGCCACGCAGTCGTGGGTGAACAGGGAGTACAGGAGAGGGCTCAGAACGAAACCTTGTGGGGCCCCAGTGTTGAGGATCAGCGGGGAGGAGATGTTGTTGCCTACCCTCACCACCTGGGGGCAGCCCGTCAGGAAGTCCAGTACCCAGTTGCACAGGGTGGGGTTGAGACCCAGGGTCTCGAGCTTGATGACGAGCTTGGAGGGTACTATGGTGTTAAATGCTGAGCTGTGGTCGATGAACAGCATTCTCACATAGGTATTCCTCTTTTCCAGATGGGTTAGGGCAGTGTGGTTGCGATTGCGTCGTCTGTGGACCTATTTGGGCGGTAAGCAAATTGGAGTGGGTCTAGGGTGTCAGGTAGGGTGGAGGAGATATGGTCCTTGACTTGACTTGACTTCATCATGACGGAAGTGAGTACTACAGGGCGGTAGTCGTTTAGCTCATAAAGAGCTCTTCACTGACATGTCACGGTTTTGTCTCACCAGGGATGATGGTCGGATTTGCGTTTATCATCGAAGGAATGAGCATTACACCGAGAACTGTACTCTTGAGCGGGATCAATTCGGAGGTGGAGGGTCCGTCATGGTCTGGGCCGGTGTGTCACAGCGTCATCGGACTGAGCTTGTTGTCATTGCAGGCAATCTCAACGCTGTGCGTTACAGGAAAGACATCCTCCTCCCTCATGTGGTACCCTTCCCGCAGGCTCATCCTGACATGACCCTCCAGCATGACTGCCACCAGCCATACTGCTCATTCTGTGCGTGATTTCCTGCAAGACAGGAATGTCAGTGTTCTGCCATGGCCAGCGAAAAGGCCAGATCTCAATCCCACTGATTAAGCACATCTGGGACCTGTTGGATCGGAGGAGGAGGCCATTCCCCCAGAAATGTCTAGGAACTTGCAGGTACCTTGGTGGAAGAGTGGGGTAACATCTCACAGCAAGAACTGGCAAATCTGGTGCAGTCCATGAGGAGGAGATGCACTGCAGTACTTAATGCAGCTGGTGGCCACACCAGATAATGACTTACTTTTGATTTTGTCTCCCCCTTTGTTCAGGAACATATTATTCAATTTCTGTTAGTCACATGTCTGTGGAACTTGTTCAGTTTATGTCTCAGTTGTTGAATGTTGCTATGTTCATACAAATATGTACACATGAGCTAGGCATCCTGCCAGCGGGACACCTGTTGACAATTTCCGGTGAAATTGGAGTGCGATCAAATTCAAATAAATAATCATAAAATGTATGGATATTAAACATTTAGGTACATACAAGTGTCTTATATCTGTTAAAAGCTTAAATGATTGTTAATCTAACTGAATTGTCTGATTTACAATAGGCTTTACAGCAAAACATGCCATGCGATTGTTTGAGGACGGCACCCAACATCAAAATATTTTCCAACCAGCACAGGTTTCATAAATTCACAAATAGCGATTAAATATTCACTTACTTTTTGAAAATCTTCCTCTGATTTGCAATCCAAAGGGTCCCAGCTACAACATGTAGTGTCGTTTTGTTAGATAAAATCCTTCTTTATATCCCAAAGTCAATTTAGTTGGCGCCATCGATTTGAGTAATCCACTCGTTTAACATGGAAAGAATGGAATCCGAAATCTACACTTAAACTTTGTTTTAACAAGTCAAAATACATGTCTATTTATTCCTCACGTACCCTAAAATGTAATTACACTATAATTAAAGAAGTATGTTCAATAGGAAAAATTAGCAGGTTCGCTTCGCTGCGAACTCAAACACGGATTTCCGAACTTGTGTCATTGTACTAAAACTCATATTTATTCTTCATTTTTCAATGAACAAAGACTGCTGACATCTAGTGGAAGCCATAGGAATTGCAATCTGGGATTGCATATGACCCTATGCTTTCCATTGTAAGAGCAATGTGTCCTAGTGTGTAATTAATCACACATCTTAGTGTGTAATTAATGCCATCTCTCCATACCCAACCCTTGTCCTTCCCCAGAGTCAAAAGCCTGCCACTTCAAGAAGGCTCTGGGTGAATGCTTTGGCACCTACCTGCGTTATTTCTACGACCCCATCCATGAGAAGTGTAAGAAGTTTCACTGGACTGGCTGTGTGGGGAATGGGAACAGGTTCATCGACCATCATGCCTGCAATGCCACCTGTGCTGGGATTCATGGTAAATTGACATTACATAAAATTACATAGCATAGCAAAAAAATGTATTAATCAATGATGAAATATCAATTTTTCTTGTAGTGTTCAATGAAAATGAAAACTAACTACAGATGAATGTCATGTTGAATAATAAACTGATATTATAATATCTATAACAATCTGATATTATAATTTATATAACAATCTGATGTTCGGTCTATATTAATCTGATATTATAATATCTATATTAATCTGATATTATAATTTCTATAATAATCTGATATTATAATTTCTATAACAATCTGACGTTATGTCTATAATAATCTGATATTATAATAATCTGATATTATGTTGTCTATAATATTTCTGACATGTTCTGTCATCAGATGAGGGTACTGAAGAGGAGGAGGATGAGCCCGATACTCCTGTTGGTGAGTAGAGAAATACATTACATGACCAAATGAATGTGGACACCTGTCGAACATCCCATTCCAAAATCATGGGCATTAATATGGAGTTGGTCTACCCTTTGCTGCTATAACAGCCTCCACTCTTCTGGGAAGGCATTAATATGGAGTTGGTCTACTCTTTGCTGCTATAACAGCCTCCACTCTTCTGGGAAGGCATTAATATGGAGTTGGTCTACCCTTTGCTGCTATAACAGCCTCCACTCTTCTGAGAAGGCATTCCACTAGATGTTGGAACATTGCTGCTATAACAGCCTCCACTCTTCTGGGAAGGCTTTCCACTAGATGTTGGAACATTGCTGCTATAACAGCCTCCATTCTTCTGGGAAGGCTATCCACTAGATGTTGGATTATTGCTGCGGGGACTTGCTTCCATTCAGCCACAAGAGCATTAGTGAGGTCGAGCAGTGTGCTCGATGTTATACACCTGTCAGCAAACGGATGTGGCTGAAATAGCCAAATCCAATCATTTGAAGTGGTGTCCACATACTTTTGTATTGTACAGTGCATTCGGAAGTATTCAGACCCCTTAACTTTTTCCACATTTGTTACGTTACAGCCTTATTCTAAAATTGATTAAATAATTTTTTCACTCACCAATCAACACACAATACCCCATAATGATGAATCAAAACCGTTCTTAAGAAATCTGTGCAAATCTATTAAAAATAAAAAACGGAAATATCACATTTATATAAGTATTCAGACCTTTCACAGGGTTCATCAAGGGTCTCTCCGTACTTTGCTCCGTTCATCTTTCCCTCGATCCTGACTAGTCTCCCAGTCTCTGCCTATGAAAAACATCCCCAAAGCATGATGCCTCCACCACCATGCTTCACCGTAGGGATGATGGTGCCAGGTTTCCTCCAGACCTGGCGCTTGGCATTCAGTTCAATTTTGGTTTCATCAGACCAGAGAATCTTTTTTCTCATGGTCTGAGAGTCCTTTAGGTGCCTTTTGGCAAACTCCAAGAGGGCTATCATGTGCCTTTTACTGATGAGTGGCTTCCATCTGGCCACTCTATCATTAAGGCCTGCTTGGTGGAGTGCTGCAGAGATGGTTGTCCTTCTGGAAGGTTCTCCCATCTCCACAGAGGAACTCTGGAGCTCTGTCCCAGGGACCATTAGGTTGTTGGTCACCTCCCTGACCAAGGCCCTTGTCCCCTGATTGCTTAGTTTGGCCGGGCGGCAGCTCTAGGAAGAGTCTTGATGGTTCCAAACTGTGGGACCTTATATAGACAGGTGTGCCTTTCCAAATCATGTCCAATAAGTTGAATTTACCACAGATGGACTCCAATATAGAAACATCTCAAGGATCATCAATGGAAACAGGATGCACCTGAGCTCAATTTCGAGTCTCATGTTCGTGTCTCATAATTTTTTTACATTTGCAAAAATTCTAAAAACACTTTTTCAGTTTGTCATTATGGGGTATTGTGTGTAGATTAATGAGAAAAATAAATAATTTAATCCATTTTAGAATAATGCTGTTAAGTAACAAAATGTGGAAAAAGCCAAGGGTTATGAATATGTTCCAAAGGCACTGTGTAGTGTAGGTCTGTTAAAAAACAATATACTGTAGGCCTGTTCAACAGTTTGGACATAATATTAATTTATTATCTTCTGTTAATTAAACACTGACCTGTTATTCTGTTTCCTGCAGCCCTGATTCTAGGAGTGGTGTTTGGGATCACTGGAGCAATACTCATCATAGTCATTGTTGTCCTGGCCATGCAGAGCAAGTAAGTACACTATTCATCATTCTCTTCTGTAATCTCTTCTGTTAGGAAACTAGTTGAACAGGAAAATTAGAATTACTCAGTTTGTTCTATTTTAGTTTTTTTTAGCATATTTATGCTACAAATAACGAACTGTTCTTTTCTATCAAATATCAGGAAGAATCACAAAAGTGATACAAAGAAAGTGAAAGATGTCAAGCTGGAGACACAACTGCAAGAAGAACCAATTGAGATGGCGTAGAGAAGAGAAGACAACCATGAAAGGAAATTAGAATGACTAGAACGCATGATTTCATTCATGTCAACGTCCATGATGAGTTGACGGGCAGCCATATTGAGTGTACACATGCCAGTCATTCTAATTGTAGGGGAAAACCCAGCTCTGGCCCTCATCTGAATGGCCCCTCTCAGGGTGATATCATAGAGTAACATAGGCCTACAGTTGCAACTAACAAACTTCAAATTCCATATAATGTTTACCTCATTTGTTGTTATCAGACTATTCAAAAATCATTTGTTTCTGTGTTGACAATATCGTATCTGACTTCCCCATCACAAATGTACGCCAGGCTATTTTCCTCATGGTTATGTTTGACATCTCAGTTATTTTATAATGTATTTTTTATACACTCTCCTCTTTTACAATAAGAATGTATGTTTATTTCAAGTAAATTTGGTAACTACTCAAATATTCTCCACAGATTTGAAAGAATAAGCAGTATTCTTTATCAATTAGATTCAAGTTTGTTATTGAGCTACTGAGTGTGCAACAAGATTTATCAGATATTTTAATCGTTTTTAATGTGTTTTATGTGCTACGAAAGGTTTGTGTTTGGTCTGTATCAACATTCTAATAATAATATTAACATTCACATAGGTTTTGTAGAAGCTACTAAATGGTATGTTTTTGTAGGACATGATATGAGAATAAACCAATACACAGTTTGAAAACATTTAGTCTTTCACGGGACTGCTATGACATCGTACTGGACCAGGTTATCACCACCGATAGCGAGGTACCGATTGTTCCTGTCCAACAAGGGGGTTGTTCCTATCCAACAAGGGGGTTGTTCCTGTCCAACAAGGGGGTTGTTCCTGTCCGACAAGGGGGTTGTTCCTGTCCGACAAGGTGGTTGTTCCTGTCCAACAAGGGGGTTGTTCCTGTCCAACAAGGGGGTTGTTCCTGTCCAACAAGGGGGTTGTTCCTGTCCAACAACGTGGTGTTATTGTCCAACAGGGGGTTTGTCCTATCCAACAAGGGGGTTTATCCTGGACAACAAGGGGTTGCTCCTGTCCAACAGGGGGGATTGTCCTGTCCGACAAAGGGGATGTTCCTATCCAACAGTGGTGTTACTGTCCAACCAGGGGGTGTTCCTATCCAACGGTGGTGTGTTACTATCCAACGGTGGTGTGTTACTGTCCAACCAGGGGGTGTTCCTATCCAACGGTGGTGTGTTACTGTCCAACCAGGGGGTGTTCCTATCCAAAGGTGGTGTGTTACTGTCCAACCAGGGGATGTTACTGTCCAACCAGGGGGTGTCCGTATCCAACGGTGGTGTGTTACTGTCCAACCAGGGGGAGTTCCTATCCAAAGGTGGTGTGTTACTGTCCAACCAGGGGGATTTCCTATCCAACAGTGGTGTATAACTGTCCAACCAGAGGGTGTTCCTATCCAACCAGGGGGTGTTCCTATCCAACGGTGATGTGTTACTGTCTAGCAAGGGGGTGTTCCTTTCCAACCTGGGGGTGTTCCTATCCAACGGTGATGTGTTACTGTCTAGCAAGGGGGTGTTCCTTTCCAACCAGGTGGTGTTCCTATTAAACGGCTGTGTGTTACTGTCCAACCAGGGGGTGTTCCTATCTAAGGGTGGTGTATTGCTGTCCAACCAGGGGGTGTTCCTATCCAACCAGGGGGTGTTCCTATCCAACAGTGGTGTGTTACTGCCACACCAGGGGGTGTTCCTATCCAACCAGGGGGTGTTCCTATCCAACAGTGATGTGTTACTGTCCAACCAGGGGGTGTTCCTATCCAACCATGGGGTGTGTTCCTATCCAACCATGGGGTATGTTACTGTCGAACCAGGGGGTGTTACTGTCGAGCCAGGGGGTGTTCCTATCCAACCCGGGGGGTGTTCCTATCCAACAGTGGTGTGTTACTGTTCATCCAGGGGTTTTTCCTATCCAACCGTGGTGTGTTACTGTCCAACCAGGGGGTGTTCCTATCCAACCAAGGGGTGTTCCTATCCAACGGTGGTGTGTTACTGTCCAACGGTGGTGTATTTCTATCCAACAAGGGGGTGTTCCTATCCAACGGTGGTGTGTTACTGTCCAAACTGGGGGTGTTCCTATCCAACGGTGGTGTGTTACTGTCCTACCAGGGGGTGTTCCTATCCAACGGTGGTGTGTTACTGTCCAACCAGGGAGTGTTCCTATCCAACGGTGGTGTGTTACTGTCCAACCAGAGTGTGTTCCTATCTAAGGGTGGTGTATTACTGTCCAACCAGGGGGTGTTCCTATCCAACCAGGGGGTGTTCCTGTCCAACTGTGATGTGTTACTGTCCAGAAAGGGGATGTTCCTATCCAATGGTGGTGTGTTACTGTCCAACCAGGGGGTGTTCCTATCCAACCATGGGGTGTGTTACTGTCCAACCAGGGGGTGTTCCTATCCAACCAGGGGGTGTTCCTATCCAACAAGGGGGTGTTCCTATCCAACCAGGGGGTGTTCCTATCCAACAGTGGTGTGTTACTGTCCAACCAGGGGATGTTCCTATCCAAAGGTGGTAGGTTACTGTCCATCCAGGGGTTTTTCCTATCCAACAGTGGTGTGTTACTGTCCAACCAGGGGGTGTTCCTATCCAACCAGGGTGTGTGTTGCTGTCCTAACAGGGGGTGTTCCTATCCAACCAGGGTGTGTGTTGCTGTCCTAACAGGGGGTGTTCCTATCCAACCAGGGTGTGTGTTGCTGTCCTAACAGGGGGTGTTCCTATCCAACCAGGGTGTGTGTTGCTGTCCTAACAGGGGGTGTTCCTATCCAACAGTGGTGTATTACTGTCCAACCAGGGGTTGTTCCTATCCAATCACAGGGTGTGTTACTTTCCAACCAGGGGGTGTTCCTATCCAATCACAGGGTGTGTTACTGTCCAACCAGGGGGTGTTCCTATTCAACCAGGGGGTGGTCCTATTCAAGGGTGGTGTGTTACTGTCCAACCAGAGTGTGTTCCTATCTAAGGGTGGTGTATTACTGTCCAACCAGGGGGTGTTCCTATCCAACCAGGGGGTGTTCCTGTCCAACTGTGATGTGTTACTGTCCAGCAAGGGGATGTTCCTATCCAATGGTGTTGTGTTACTGTCCAACCAGGGGGTGTTCCTATCCAACGGTGGTGTGTTACTGTCCAACCAGGGGGTGTTCCTATCCAACCATGGGGTGTGTTACTGTCCAACCAGGGGGTGTTCCTATCCAACCAGGGGGTGTTCCTATCCAACAAGGGTGTGTTCCTATCCAACCAGGGTGTGTTCCTATCCAACAGTGGTGTGTTACTGTCCAACCAGGGGATGTTCCTATCCAAAGGTGGTAGGTTACTGTCCATCCAGGGGTTTTTCCTATCCAACCGTGGTGTGCTACTGTCCAACCAGGTGGTGTTCCTATCCAACAGTGGTGTATTACTGTCCAACCAGGGGTTGTTCCTATCCAATCACAGGGTGTGTTACTGTCCAACCAGGGGGTGTTCCTATCCAATCACAGGGTGTGTTACTGTCCAACCAGGGGGTGTTCCTATTCAACCAGGGGGTGTTCCTATCCAAGGGTAGTGTGTTACTGTCCAACCAGAGTGTGTTCCTGTCTAAGGGTGGTGTATTACTGTCCAACCAGGGGGTGTTCCTATCCAACCAGGGGGTGTTCCTGTCCAACTGTGATGTGTTACTGTCCAGCAAGGGGATGTTCCTATCCAACAGTTATGTGTTACTGTCCAACCAGGGGGTGTTCCTATACAACAGTGATATGTTACTGTCCAACCAGGGGGTGTTCCTATCCAAAAGTGGTGTGTTACTGTCCAACCAGGGGGTGTTCCTATCCAACAGTGGTGTATTACTGTCCAACCAGGGGGTGTTCCTATCCAACAGTGATGTGTTACTGTCCATCCAGGGGGTGTTCCTGTCCAACCAGGGGGTGTTCCTATCCAACAAGGGTGTGTTCCTATCCAACCAGGGTGTGTTCCTATCCAACAGTGGTGTGTTACTGTCCAACCAGGGGATGTTCCTATCCAAAGGTGGTAGGTTACTGTCCATCCAGGGGTTTTTCCTATCCAACCGTGGTGTGCTACTGTCCAACCAGGTGGTGTTCCTATCCAACAGTGGTGTATTACTGTCCAACCAGGGGTTGTTCCTATCCAATCACAGGGTGTGTTACTGTCCAACCAGGGGGTGTTCCTATCCAATCACAGGGTGTGTTACTGTCCAACCAGGGGGTGTTCCTATTCAACCAGGGGGTGTTCCTATCCAAGGGTAGTGTGTTACTGTCCAACCAGAGTGTGTTCCTATCTAAGGGTGGTGTATTACTGTCCAACCAGGGGGTGTTCCTATCCAACCAGGGGGTGTTCCTGTCCAACTGTGATGTGTTACTGTCCAGCAAGTGGATGTTCCTATCCAACAGTTATGTGTTACTGTCCAACCAGGGGGTGTTCCTATACAACAGTGATATGTTACTGTCCAACCAGGGGGTGTTCCTATCCAAAAGTGGTGTGTTACTGTCCAACCAGGGGTTGTTCCTATCCAACAGTGGTGTATTACTGTCCAACCAGGGGGTGTTCCTATCCAACAGTGATGTGTTACTGTCCATCCAGGGGGTGTTCCTATCCAACAGTTATGTGTTACTGTCCAACCAGGGGGTGTTCCTATCCAACAGTGGTATGTTACTGTCCAACCAGGGGGTGTTCCTATTCAACCAGGGGGTGTTCCTATCCAACAGTGGTGTGTTACTGTCCAACCAGAGTGTGTTCCTATTCAACCGTGGTGTGTTACTGTCCAACCAGGGGGTGTTCCTATCTAACCAGGGGGTGTTCCTGTCCAACGGTGATGTGTTACTGTCCAACCAGGGGGTGTTCCTATCTAACCAGGGGGTGTTCCTGTCCAACGGTGATGTGTTACTGTCCAACCAGGGGGTGTTCCTATCCAACCGTGGTGTGTTACTGTCCAACCAGGGGGTGTTCCTATCCAACCAGGGGGTGTTCCTATCCAACGGTGGTGTGTTACTGTCCAACGGTGGTGTATTTCTATCCAACAAGTGGGTGTTCCTATCCAACCAGGGGGTGTTCCTATTCAACGGGTGGTGTGTTACTGTCCAACCAGGGGGTGTTCCTATCCAAAGGTGGTGTGTTACTATCCAGCAAGGGGGTGTTTCTATCCAGCGGTGGTGTGTTACTGTCCAACCAGGGGGTGTTCCTATCCAAAGGTGGTGTGTTACTGTCCAACCAGGGGGATTTCCTATCCAACAGTGGTGTATTACTGTCCAACCAGGGGTTGTTCCTATCCAATCACAGGGTGTGTTACTTTCCAACCAGGGGGTGTTCCTATCCAATCACGGGGTGTGTTGCTGTCCAACCAGGGGGTGTTCCTATTCAACCAGGGGGTGTTCCTATCCAAGGGTGGTGTGTTACTGTCCAACCAGGGGGTGTTCCTATCCAACGGTGGTGTGTTACTGTCCAACCAGAGTGTGTTCCTATCTAAAGGTGTTGTATTACTGTCCAACCAGGGGGTGTTCCTATCCAACCAGGGGGTGTTCCTGTCCAACTGTGATGTGTTACTGTCCAGCAAGGGGATGTTCCTATCCAATGTGTTGTGTTACTGTCCAACCAGGGGGTGTTCCTATCCAACGGTGGTGTGTTAGTGTCCAACCAGGGGGTGTTCCTATCCAACCATGGGGTGTGTTACTGTCCAACCAGGGGGTGTTCCTATCCAACCAGGGGGTGTTCCTATCCAACAAGGGGGTGTTCCTATCCAACCAGGGGGTGTTCCTATCCAACATTGGTGTGTTACTGTCCAACCAGGGGATGTTCCTATCCAAAGGTGGTAGGTTACTGTCAATCCAGGGGTTTTTCCTATCCAACCGTGGTGTGTTACTGTCCAACCAGGTGGTGTTCCTATCCAACAGTGGTGTATTACTGTCCAACCAGGGGGTGTTCCTATCCAACCAGGGGGTGTTCCTATCCAACAGTGGTATGTTACTGTCCAACCAGGGGGTGTTCTTATCCAACCAGGGGGTGTTCCTATCCAACAGTGGTGTGTTACTGCCACACCAGGGGGTGTTCCTATCCAACCAGGGGGTGTTCCTATCCAACAGTGATGTGTTACTGTCCAACCAGGGGGTGTTCCTATCCAACCATGGGGTGTGTTCCTATCCAACCATGGGGTATGTTACTGTCGAACCAGGGGGTGTTACTGTCAAGCCAGGGGGTGTTCCTATCCAACCAGGGGGTGTTCCTATCCAACAGTGGTGTGTTACTGTCCATCCAGGGGTTTTTCCTATCCAACCGTGGTGTGTTACTGTCCAACCAGCGGGTGTTCCTATCCAACCGTGGTGTGTTACTGTCCAACCAGGGGGTGTTCCTATCCAACCAAGCTGTGTTCCTATCCAACGGTGGTGTGTTACTGTCCAACGGTGGTGTATTTCTATCCAACAAGGGGGTGTTCCTATCCAACGGTGGTGTGTTACTGTCCATCCTGGGGGTGTTCCTATCCAACGGTGGTGTGTTACTGTCCTACCAGGGGGTGTTCCTATCCAACGGTGGTGTGTTACTGTCCAACCAGGGGGTGTTCCTATCCAACCAGGGGGTGTTCCTGTCCAACTGTGATGTGTTACTGTCCAGCAAGGGGATGTTCCTATCCAATGGTGTTGTGTTACTGTCCAACCAGGGGGTGTTCCTATCCAACGGTGGTGTGTTACTGTCCAACCAGGGGGTGTTCCTATCCAACCATGGGGTGTGTTACTGTCCAACCAGGGGGTGTTCCTATCCAACCAGGGGGTGTTCCTATCCAACAAGGGTGTGTTCCTATCCAACCAGGGTGTGTTCCTATCCAACAGTGGTGTGTTACTGTCCAACCAGGGGATGTTCCTATCCAAAGGTGGTAGGTTACTGTCCATCCAGGGGTTTTTCCTATCCAACCGTGGTGTGTTACTGTCCAACCAGGTGGTGTTCCTATCCAACAGTGGTGTATTACTGTCCAACCAGGGGTTGTTCCTATCCAATCACAGGGGGTGTTACTGTCCAACCAGGGGGTGTTCCTATCCAATCACAGGGTGTGTTACTGTCCAACCAGGTGGTGTTCCTATTCAACCATGGGGTGTTCCTATCCAAGGGTGGTGTGTTACTGTCCAACCAGGGGGTGTTCCTATCCAACGGTGGTGTGTTACTGTCCAATCAGAGTGTGTTCCTATCTAAGGGTGGTGTATTACTGTCCAACCAGGGGGTGTTCCTATCCAACCAGGGGGTGTTCCTGTCCAACTGTGATGTGTTACTGTCCAGCAAGGGGATGTTCCTATCCAACAGTTATGTGTTACTGTCCAACCAGGGGGTGTTCCTATCCAAAAGTGGTGTGTTACTGTCCAACCAGGGGGTGTTCCTATCCAACAGTGGTGTATTACTGTCCAACCAGGGGGTGTTCCTATCCAACAGTGATGTGTTACTGTCCAACCAGGGGGTGTTCCTATCTAACCAGGGGGTGTTCCTGTCCAACAAGGGGTGTTCCTATCCAACCGTGGTGTGTTACTGTCCAACCAGGGGGTGTTCCTATCCAACAGTGATGTGTTACTGTCCAACAAGGGGGTGTTCCTATCCAACGGTGGTGTGTTACTGTCCAACCAAGGGGTGTTCCTATCCAACCGTGGTGTGTTACTGTCCAACCAGGGGGTGTTCCTATCCAACCAGGGGGTGTTCCTATCCAACGGTGGAGTGTTACTGTCCAACGGTGGTGTATTTCTATCCAACAAGTGGGTGTTCCTATCCAACCAGGGGGTGTTCCTATTCAACGGTGGTGTGTTACTGTCCAACCAGGGGGTGTTCCTATCCAAAGGTGGTGTGTTACTATCCAGCAAGGGGGTGTTTCTATCCAATGGTGGTGTGTTACTGTCCAACCAGGGGGTGTTCCTATCCAAAGGTGGTGTGTTACTGTCCAACCAGGGGGATTTCCTATCCAACAGTGGTGTATTACTGTCCAACCAGGGGTTGTTCCTATCCAATCACAGGGTGTGTTACTGTCCAACCAGGGGGTGTTCCTATCCAATCACGGGGAGTGTTGCTGTCAAACCAGGGGGTGTTCCTATTCAACCAGGGGGTGTTCCTATCCAAGGGTGGTGTGTTACTGTCCAACCAGGGGGTGTTCCTATCCAACGGTGGTGTGTTACTGTCCAACCAGAGTGTGTTCCTATCTAAAGGTGGTGTATTACTGTCCAACCAGGGGGTGTTCCTATCCAACCAGGGGGTGTTCCTGTCCAACTGTGATTTGTTACTGTCCAGCAAGGGGATGTTCCTATCCAATGTGTTGTGTTACTGTCCAACCAGGGGGTGTTCCTATCCAACGGTGGTGTGTTAGTGTCCAACCAGGGGGTGTTCCTATCCAACCATGGGGTGTGTTACTGTCCAAACAGGGGGTGTTCCTATCCAACCAGGGGGTGTTCCTATCCAACAAGGGGGTGTTCCTATCCAACCAGGGGGTGTTCCTATCCAACAGTGGTGTATTACTGTCCAACCAGGGGGTGTTCCTATACAACAGTGATGTGTTACTGTCCATCCATGGGGTGTTCCTATCCAACAGTGGTATATTACTGTCCAACCAGGGGGTGTTCTTATCCAAAGGTGGTGTGTTACTGTCCAAACATGGAGTGTTCCTATCCAATGGTGGTGTGTTACTGTCCAACCAGGGGGTGTCACTATCCAACAGTGGTGTGTTACTGTCCATCCAGGGGGTGTTCCTATCCAACCATGGGGTGTGTTACTGTCCAACCAGGGGGTGTTCCTATCCAACCTTGGTGTGTTACTGTCCAACCAGGGGGTGTTCCTATCCAACCAGGGGGTGTTCCTATCCAACGGTGGTGTGTTACTGTCCAACGGTGGTGTATTTCTATCCAACAAGGGGGTGTTCCTATCCAACCAAGGGGTGTTCCTATCCAACGGTGGTGTGTTACTGTCCAACCAGGGGGTGTTCCTATCCAACAGTGGTGTGTTACTGTCCAACCAGGGGGATTTCCTATCCAACAGTGTTGTATTAATATCCAACCGGGGGTGTTCCTATCCAACCAGGGTGTGTTACTGTCCAACCAGGGGGTGTTCCTATCCAATCACAGGGTGTGTTACTGTCCAACCAGGGGGTGTTCCTATTCAACCAGGGGGTGTTCCTATCCAAGGGTGGTGTGTTACTGTCCAACCAGGGGTTGTTCCTATCCAACCAGGGGTTGTTCCTGTCCAACTGTGATGTGTTACTGTCCAGCAAGGGGATGTTCCTATCCAATGGTGTTGTGTTACTGTCCAACCAGGGGTGTTCCTATCCAACGGTGGTGTGTTACTGTCAAACCAGGGGGTGTTCCTATCCAACCATGGGGTGTGTTACTGTCCAACCAGGGGGTGTTCCTATCCAACCAGGGGGTGTTCCTATCCAACAAGGGTGTGTTCCTATCCAACCAGGGTGTGTTCCTATCCAACAGTGGTGTGTTACTGTCCAACCAGGGGATGTTCCTATCCAAAGGTGGTAGGTTACTGTCCATCCAGGGGTTTTTCCTATCCAACCGTGGTGTGCTACTGTCCAACCAGGTGGTGTTCCTATCCAACAGTGGTGTATTACTGTCCAACCAGGGGTTGTTCCTATCCAATCACAGGGTGTGTTACTGTCCAACCAGGGGGTGTTCCTATCCAATCACAGGGTGTGTTACTGTCCAACCAGGGGGTGTTCCTATCCAAGGGTGGTGTGTTACTGTCCAACCAGGGGTTGTTCCTATCCAACCAGGGGTTGTTCCTGTCCAACTGTGATGTGTTACTGTCCAGCAAGGGGATGTTCCTATCCAATGGTGTTGTGTTACTGTCCAACCAGGGGTGTTCCTATCCAACGGTGGTGTGTTACTGTCAAACCAGGGGGTGTTCCTATCCAACCATGGGGTGTGTTACTGTCCAACCAGGGGGTGTTCCTATCCAACCAGGGGGTGTTCCTATCCAACAAGGGTGTGTTCCTATCCAACCAGGGTGTGTTCCTATCCAACAGTGGTGTGTTACTGTCCAACCAGGGGATGTTCCTATCCAAAGGTGGTAGGTTACTGTCCATCCAGGGGTTTTTCCTATCCAACCGTGGTGTGCTACTGTCCAACCAGGTGGTGTTCCTATCCAACAGTGGTGTATTACTGTCCAACCAGGGGTTGTTCCTATCCAATCACAGGGTGTGTTACTGTCCAACCAGGGGGTGTTCCTATCCAATCACAGGGTGTGTTACTGTCCAACCAGGGGGTGTTCCTATCCAAGGGTAGTGTGTTACTGTCCAACCAGAGTGTGTTCCTATCTAAGGGTGGTGTATTACTGTCCAACCAGGGGGTGTTCCTATCCAACCAGGGGGTGTTCCTGTCCAACTGTGATGTGTTACTGTCCAGCAAGGGGATGTTCCTATCCAACAGTTATGTGTTACTGTCCAACCAGGGGGTGTTCCTATACAACAGTGATATGTTACTGTCCAACCAGGGGGTGTTCCTATCCAAAAGTGGTGTGTTACTGTCCAACCAGGGGGTGTTCCTATCCAACAGTGGTGTATTACTGTCCAACCAGGGGGTGTTCCTATCCAACAGTGATGTGTTACTGTCCATCCAGGGGGTGTTCCTATCCAACCAGGGGGTGTTCCTATCCAACAAGGGTGTGTTCCTATCCAACCAGGGTGTGTTCCTATCCAACAGTGGTGTGTTACTGTCCAACCAGGGGATGTTCCTATCCAAAGGTGGTAGGTTACTGTCCATCCAGGGGTTTTTCCTATCCAACCGTGGTGTGCTACTGTCCAACCAGGTGGTGTTCCTATCCAACAGTGGTGTATTACTGTCCAACCAGGGGTTGTTCCTATCCAATCACAGGGTGTGTTACTGTCCAACCAGGGGGTGTTCCTATCCAATCACAGGGTGTGTTACTGTCCAACCAGGGGGTGTTCCTATTCAACCAGGGGGTGTTCCTATCCAAGGGTAGTGTGTTACTGTCCAACCAGAGTGTGTTCCTATCTAAGGGTGGTGTATTACTGTCCAACCAGGGGGTGTTCCTATCCAACCAGGGGGTGTTCCTGTCCAACTGTGATGTGTTACTGTCCAGCAAGGGGATGTTCCTATCCAACAGTTATGTGTTACTGTCCAACCAGGGGGTGTTCCTATACAACAGTGATATGTTACTGTCCAACCAGGGGGTGTTCCTATCCAAAAGTGGTGTGTTACTGTCCAACCAGGGGGTGTTCCTATCCAACAGTGGTGTATTACTGTCCAACCAGGGGGTGTTCCTATCCAACAGTGATGTGTTACTGTCCATCCAGGGGGTGTTCCTATCCAACAGTTATGTGTTACTGTCCAACCAGGGGGTGTTCCTATCCAACAGTGGTATGTTACTGTCCAACCAGGGGGTGTTCCTATTCAACCAGGGGGTGTTCCTATTCAACCAGTGGTGTGTTACTGTCCAACCAGAGTGTGTTCCTATTCAACCGTGGTGTGTTACTGTCCAACCAGGGGGTGTTCCTATCTAACCAGGGGGTGTTCCTGTCCAACGGTGATGTGTTACTGTCCAACCAGGGGGTGTTCCTATCTAACCAGGGGGTGTTCCTGTCCAACGGTGATGTGTTACTGTCCAACCAGGGGGTGTTCCTATCCAACCGTGGTGTGTTACTGTCCAACCAGGGGGTGTTCCTATCCAACCAGGGGGTGTTCCTATCCAACGGTGGTGTGTTACTGTCCAACGGTGGTGTATTTCTATCCAACAAGTGGGTGTTCCTATCCAACCAGGGGGTGTTCCTATTCAACGGGTGGTGTGTTACTGTCCAACCAGGGGGTGTTCCTATCCAAAGGTGGTGTGTTACTATCCTACAAGGGGGTGTTTCTATCCAGCGGTGGTGTGTTACTGTCCAACCAGGGGGTGTTCCTATCCAAAGGTGGTGTGTTACTGTCCAACCAGGGGGATTTCCTATCCAACAGTGGTGTATTACTGTCCAACCAGGGGTTGTTCCTATCCAATCACAGGGTGTGTTACTTTCCAACCAGGGGGTGTTCCTATCCAATCACGGGGTGTGTTGCTGTCCAACCAGGGGGTGTTCCTATTCAACCAGGGGGTGTTCCTATCCAAGGGTGGTGTGTTACTGTCCAACCAGGGGGTGTTCCTATCCAACGGTGGTGTGTTACTGTCCAACCAGAGTGTGTTCCTATCTAAAGGTGTTGTATTACTGTCCAACCAGGGGGTGTTCCTATCCAACCAGGGGGTGTTCCTGTCCAACTGTGATGTGTTACTGTCCAGCAAGGGGATGTTCCTATCCAATGTGTTGTGTTACTGTCCAACCAGGGGGTGTTCCTATCCAACGGTGGTGTGTTAGTGTCCAACCAAGGGGTGTTCCTATCCAACCATGGGGTGTGTTACTGTCCAACCAGGGGGTGTTCCTATCCAACCAGGGGGTGTTCCTATCCAACAAGGGGGTGTTCCTATCCAACCAGGGGGTGTTCCTATCCAACATTGGTGTGTTACTGTCCAACCAGGGGATGTTCCTATCCAAAGGTGGTAGGTTACTGTCAATCCAGGGGTTTTTCCTATCCAACCGTGGTGTGTTACTGTCCAACCAGGTGGTGTTCCTATCCAACAGTGGTGTATTACTGTCCAACCAGGGGGTGTTCCTATCCAACCAGGGGTGTTCCTATCCAACAGTGGTATGTTACTGTCCAACCAGGGGGTGTTCTTATCCAACCAGGGGGTGTTCCTATCCAACAGTGGTGTGTTACTGCCACACCAGGGGGTGTTCCTATCCAACCAGGGGGTGTTCCTATCCAACAGTGATGTGTTACTGTCCAACCAGGGGGTGTTCCTATCCAACCATGGGGTGTGTTCCTATCCAACCATGGGGTATGTTACTGTCGAACCAGGGGGTGTTACTGTCAAGCCAGGGGGTGTTCCTATCCAACCAGGGGGTGTTCCTATCCAACAGTGGTGTGTTACTGTCCATCCAGGGGTTTTTCCTATCCAACCGTGGTGTGTTACTGTCCAACCAGCGGGTGTTCCTATCCAACCGTGGTGTGTTACTGTCCAACCAGGGGGTGTTCCTATCCAACCAAGCTGTGTTCCTATCCAACGGTGGTGTGTTACTGTCCAACGGTGGTGTATTTCTATCCAACAAGGGGGTGTTCCTATCCAACGGTGGTGTGTTACTGTCCATCCTGGGGGTGTTCCTATCCAACGGTGGTGTGTTACTGTCCTACCAGGGGGTGTTCCTATCCAACGGTGGTGTGTTACTGTCCAACCAGGGGGTGTTCCTATCCAACCAGGGGGTGTTCCTGTCCAACTGTGATGTGTTACTGTCCAGCAAGGGGATGTTCCTATCCAATGGTGTTGTGTTACTGTCCAACCAGGGGGTGTTCCTATCCAACGGTGGTGTGTTACTGTCCAACCAGGGGGTGTTCCTATCCAACCATGGGGTGTGTTACTGTCCAACCAGGGGGTGTTCCTATCCAACCAGGGGGTGTTCCTATCCAACAAGGGTGTGTTCCTATCCAACCAGGGTGTGTTCCTATCCAACAGTGGTGTGTTACTGTCCAACCAGGGGATGTTCCTATCCAAAGGTGGTAGGTTACTGTCCATCCAGGGGTTTTTCCTATCCAACCGTGGTGTGTTACTGTCCAACCAGGTGGTGTTCCTATCCAACAGTGGTGTATTACTGTCCAACCAGGGGTTGTTCCTATCCAATCACAGGGGGTGTTACTGTCCAACCAGGGGGTGTTCCTATCCAATCACAGGGTGTGTTACTGTCCAACCAGGTGGTGTTCCTATTCAACCATGGGGTGTTCCTATCCAAGGGTGGTGTGTTACTGTCCAACCAGGGGGTGTTCCTATCCAACGGTGGTGTGTTACTGTCCAATCAGAGTGTGTTCCTATCTAAGGGTGGTGTATTACTGTCCAACCAGGGGGTGTTCCTATCCAACCAGGGGGTGTTCCTGTCCAACTGTGATGTGTTACTGTCCAGCAAGGGGGTGTTCCTATCCAACAGTTATGTGTTACTGTCCAACCAGGGGGTGTTCCTATCCAAAAGTGGTGTGTTACTGTCCAACCAGGGGGTGTTCCTATCCAACAGTGGTGTATTACTGTCCAACCAGGGGGTGTTCCTATCCAACAGTGATGTGTTACTGTCCAACCAGGGGGTGTTCCTATCTAACCAGGGGGTGTTCCTGTCCAACGGTGATGTGTTACTGTCCAACAAGGGGGTGTTCCTATCCAACGGTGGTGTGTTACTGTCCAACCAAGGGGTGTTCCTATCCAACCGTGGTGTGTTACTGTCCAACCAGGGGGTGTTCCTATCCAACCAGGGGGTGTTCCTATCCAACGGTGGAGTGTTACTGTCCAACGGTGGTGTATTTCTATCCAACAAGTGGGTGTTCCTATCCAACCAGGGGGTGTTCCTATTCAACGGTGGTGTGTTACTGTCCAACCAGGGGGTGTTCCTATCCAAAGGTGGTGTGTTACTATCCAGCAAGGGGGTGTTTCTATCCAATGGTGGTGTGTTACTGTCCAACCAGGGGGTGTTCCTATCCAAAGGTGGTGTGTTACTGTCCAACCAGGGGGATTTCCTATCCAACAGTGGTGTATTACTGTCCAACCAGGGGTTGTTCCTATCCAATCACAGGGTGTGTTACTGTCCAACCAGGGGGTGTTCCTATCCAATCACGGGGAGTGTTGCTGTCAAACCAGGGGGTGTTCCTATTCAACCAGGGGGTGTTCCTATCCAAGGGTGGTGTGTTACTGTCCAACCAGGGGGTGTTCCTATCCAACGGTGGTGTGTTACTGTCCAACCAGAGTGTGTTCCTATCTAAAGGTGGTGTATTACTGTCCAACCAGGGGGTGTTCCTATCCAACCAGGGGGTGTTCCTGTCCAACTGTGATTTGTTACTGTCCAGCAAGGGGATGTTCCTATCCAATGTGTTGTGTTACTGTCCAACCAGGGGGTGTTCCTATCCAACGGTGGTGTGTTAGTGTCCAACCAGGGGGTGTTCCTATCCAACCATGGGGTGTGTTACTGTCCAAACAGGGGGTGTTCCTATCCAACCAGGGGGTGTTCCTATCCAACAAGGGGGTGTTCCTATCCAACCAGGGGGTGTTCCTATCCAACAGTGGTGTATTACTGTCCAACCAGGGGGTGTTCCTATACAACAGTGATGTGTTACTGTCCATCCATGGGGTGTTCCTATCCAACAGTGGTATATTACTGTCCAACCAGGGGGTGTTCTTATCCAAAGGTGGTGTGTTACTGTCCAAACATGGAGTGTTCCTATCCAATGGTGGTGTGTTACTGTCCAACCAGGGGGTGTCACTATCCAACAGTGGTGTGTTACTGTCCATCCAGGGGGTGTTCCTATCCAACCATGGGGTGTGTTACTGTCCAACCAGGGGGTGTTCCTATCCAACCTTGGTGTGTTACTGTCCAACCAGGGGGTGTTCCTATCCAACCAGGGGGTGTTCCTATCCAACGGTGGTGTGTTACTGTCCAACGGTGGTGTATTTCTATCCAACAAGGGGGTGTTCCTATCCAACCAAGGGGTGTTCCTATCCAACGGTGGTGTGTTACTGTCCAACCAGGGGGTGTTCCTATCCAACAGTGGTGTGTTACTGTCCAACCAGGGGGATTTCCTATCCAACAGTGGTGTATTAATATCCAACCGGGGGTGTTCCTATCCAACCAGGGTGTGTTACTGTCCAACCAGGGGGTGTTCCTATCCAATCACAGGGTGTGTTACTGTCCAACCAGGGGGTGTTCCTATTCAACCAGGGGGTGTTCCTATCCAAGGGTGGTGTGTTACTGTCCAACCAGGGGTTGTTCCTATCCAACCAGGGGTTGTTCCTGTCCAACTGTGATGTGTTACTGTCCAGCAAGGGGATGTTCCTATCCAATGGTGTTGTGTTACTGTCCAACCAGGGGTGTTCCTATCCAACGGTGGTGTGTTACTGTCAAACCAGGGGGTGTTCCTATCCAACCATGGGGTGTGTTACTGTCCAACCAGGGGGTGTTCCTATCCAACCAGGGGGTGTTCCTATCCAACAAGGGTGTGTTCCTATCCAACCAGGGTGTGTTCCTATCCAACAGTGGTGTGTTACTGTCCAACCAGGGGATGTTCCTATCCAAAGGTGGTAGGTTACTGTCCATCCAGGGGTTTTCCTATCCAACCGTGGTGTGCTACTGTCCAACCAGGTGGTGTTCCTATCCAACAGTGGTGTATTACTGTCCAACCAGGGGTTGTTCCTATCCAATCACAGGGTGTGTTACTGTCCAACCAGGGGGTGTTCCTATCCAATCACAGGGTGTGTTACTGTCCAACCAGGGGGTGTTCCTATTCAACCAGGGGGTGGTCCTATCCAAGGGTAGTGTGTTACTGTCCAACCAGAGTGTGTTCCTATCTAAGGGTGGTGTATTACTGTCCAACCAGGGGGTGTTCCTATCCAACCAGGGGGTGTTCCTGTCCAACTGTGATGTGTTACTGTCCAGCAAGGGGATGTTCCTATCCAACAGTTATGTGTTACTGTCCAACCAGGGGGTGTTCCTATCCAAAAGTGGTGTGTTACTGTCCAACCAGGGGGTGTTCCTATCCAACAGTGGTGTATTACTGTCCAACCAGGGGGTGTTCCTATCCAACAGTGATGTGTTACTGTCCATCCAGGGGGTGTTCCTATCCAACCAGGGGGTGTTCCTATCCAACAAGGGTGTGTTCCTATCCAACCAGGGTGTGTTCCTATCCAACAGTGGTGTGTTACTGTCCAACCAGGGGATGTTCCTATCCAAAGGTGGTAGGTTACTGTCCATCCAGGGGTTTTTCCTATCCAACCGTGGTGTGCTACTGTCCAACCAGGTGGTGTTCCTATCCAACAGTGGTGTATTACTGTCCAACCAGGGGTTGTTCCTATCCAATCACAGGGTGTGTTACTGTCCAACCAGGGGGTGTTCCTATCCAATCACAGGGTGTGTTACTGTCCAACCAGGGGGTGTTCCTATTCAACCAGGGGGTGTTCCTATCCAAGGGTAGTGTGTTACTGTCCAACCAGAGTGTGTTCCTATCTAAGGGTGGTGTATTACTGTCCAACCAGGGGGTGTTCCTATCCAACCAGGGGGTGTTCCTGTCCAACTGTGATGTGTTACTGTCCAGCAAGGGGATGTTCCTATCCAACAGTTATGTGTTACTGTCCAACCAGGGGGTGTTCCTATACAACAGTGATATGTTACTGTCCAACCAGGGGGTGTTCCTATCCAAAAGTGGTGTGTTACTGTCCAACCAGGGGGTGTTCCTATCCAACAGTGGTGTATTACTGTCCAACCAGGGGGTGTTCCTATCCAACAGTGATGTGTTACTGTCCATCCAGGGGGTGTTCCTATCCAACAGTTATGTGTTACTGTCCAACCAGGGGGTGTTCCTATCCAACAGTGGTATGTTACTGTCCAACCAGGGGGTGTTCCTATTCGACCAGGGGGTGTTCCTATCCAACAGTGGTGTGTTACTGTCCAACCAGAGTGTGTTCCTATTCAACCGTGGTGTGTTACTGTCCAACCAGGGGGTGTTCCTATCTAACCAGGGGGTGTTCCTGTCCAACGGTGATGTGTTACTGTCCAACCAGGGGGTGTTCCTATCTAACCAGGGGGTGTTCCTGTCCAACGGTGATGTGTTACTGTCCAACCAGGGGGTGTTCCTATCCAACCGTGGTGTGTTACTGTCCAACCAGGGGGTGTTCCTATCCAACCAGGGGGTGTTCCTATCCAACGGTGGTGTGTTACTGTCCAACGGTGGTGTATTTCTATCCAACAAGTGGGTGTTCCTATCCAACCAGGGGGTGTTCCTATTCAACGGGTGGTGTGTTACTGTCCAACCAGGGGGTGTTCCTATCCAAAGGTGGTGTGTTACTATCCAGCAAGGGGGTGTTTCTATCCAGCGGTGGTGTGTTACTGTCCAACCAGGGGGTGTTCCTATCCAAAGGTGGTGTGTTACTGTCCAACCAGGGGGATTTCCTATCCAACAGTGGTGTATTACTGTCCAACCAGGGGTTGTTCCTATCCAATCACAGGGTGTGTTACTTTCCAACCAGGGGGTGTTCCTATCCAATCACGGGGTGTGTTGCTGTCCAACCAGGGGGTGTTCCTATTCAACCAGGGGGTGTTCCTATCCAAGGGTGGTGTGTTACTGTCCAACCAGGGGGTGTTCCTATCCAACGGTGGTGTGTTACTGTCCAACCAGAGTGTGTTCCTATCTAAAGGTGTTGTATTACTGTCCAACCAGGGGGTGTTCCTATCCAACCAGGGGGTGTTCCTGTCCAACTGTGATGTGTTACTGTCCAGCAAGGGGATGTTCCTATCCAATGTGTTGTGTTACTGTCCAACCAGGGGGTGTTCCTATCCAACGGTGGTGTGTTAGTGTCCAACCAGGGGGTGTTCCTATCCAACCATGGGGTGTGTTACTGTCCAACCAGGGGGTGTTCCTATCCAACCAGGGGGTGTTCCTATCCAACAAGGGGGTGTTCCTATCCAACCAGGGGGTGTTCCTATCCAACATTGGTGTGTTACTGTCCAACCAGGGGATGTTCCTATCCAAAGGTGGTAGGTTACTGTCAATCCAGGGGTTTTTCCTATCCAACCGTGGTGTGTTACTGTCCAACCAGGTGGTGTTCCTATCCAACAGTGGTGTATTACTGTCCAACCAGGGGGTGTTCCTATCCAACCAGGGGGTGTTCCTATCCAACAGTGGTATGTTACTGTCCAACCAGGGGGTGTTCTTATCCAACCAGGGGGTGTTCCTATCCAACAGTGGTGTGTTACTGCCACACCAGGGGGTGTTCCTATCCAACCAGGGGGTGTTCCTATCCAACAGTGATGTGTTACTGTCCAACCAGGGGGTGTTCCTATCCAACCATGGGGTGTGTTCCTATCCAACCATGGGGTATGTTACTGTCGAACCAGGGGGTGTTACTGTCAAGCCAGGGGGTGTTCCTATCCAACCAGGGGGTGTTCCTATCCAACAGTGGTGTGTTACTGTCCATCCAGGGGTTTTTCCTATCCAACCGTGGTGTGTTACTGTCCAACCAGCGGGTGTTCCTATCCAACCGTGGTGTGTTACTGTCCAACCAGGGGGTGTTCCTATCCAACCAAGCTGTGTTCCTATCCAACGGTGGTGTGTTACTGTCCAACGGTGGTGTATTTCTATCCAACAAGGGGGTGTTCCTATCCAACGGTGGTGTGTTACTGTCCATCCTGGGGGTGTTCCTATCCAACGGTGGTGTGTTACTGTCCTACCAGGGGGTGTTCCTATCCAACGGTGGTGTGTTACTGTCCAACCAGGGGGTGTTCCTATCCAACCAGGGGGTGTTCCTGTCCAACTGTGATGTGTTACTGTCCAGCAAGGGGATGTTCCTATCCAATGGTGTTGTGTTACTGTCCAACCAGGGGGTGTTCCTATCCAACGGTGGTGTGTTACTGTCCAACCAGGGGGTGTTCCTATCCAACCATGGGGTGTGTTACTGTCCAACCAGGGGGTGTTCCTATCCAACCAGGGGGTGTTCCTATCCAACAAGGGTGTGTTCCTATCCAACCAGGGTGTGTTCCTATCCAACAGTGGTGTGTTACTGTCCAACCAGGGGATGTTCCTATCCAAAGGTGGTAGGTTACTGTCCATCCAGGGGTTTTTCCTATCCAACCGTGGTGTGTTACTGTCCAACCAGGTGGTGTTCCTATCCAACAGTGGTGTATTACTGTCCAACCAGGGGTTGTTCCTATCCAATCACAGGGGGTGTTACTGTCCAACCAGGGGGTGTTCCTATCCAATCACAGGGTGTGTTACTGTCCAACCAGGTGGTGTTCCTATTCAACCATGGGGTGTTCCTATCCAAGGGTGGTGTGTTACTGTCCAACCAGGGGGTGTTCCTATCCAACCAGGGGGTGTTCCTGTCCAACTGTGATGTGTTACTGTCCAGCAAGGGGATGTTCCTATCCAACAGTTATGTGTTACTGTCCAACCAGGGGGTGTTCCTATCCAAAAGTGGTGTGTTACTGTCCAACCAGGGGGTGTTCCTATCCAACAGTGGTGTATTACTGTCCAACCAGGGGGTGTTCCTATCCAACAGTGATGTGTTACTGTCCAACCAGGGGGTGTTCCTATCTAACCAGGGGGTGTTCCTGTCCAACGGTGATGTGTTACTGTCCAACAAGGGGGTGTTCCTATCCAACGGTGGTGTGTTACTGTCCAACCAAGGGGTGTTCCTATCCAACCGTGGTGTGTTACTGTCCAACCAGGGGGTGTTCCTATCCAACCAGGGGGTGTTCCTATCCAACGGTGGTGTGTTACTGTCCAACGGTGGTGTATTTCTATCCAACAAGTGGGTGTTCCTATCCAACCAGGGGGTGTTCCTATTCAACGGTGGTGTGTTACTGTCCAACCAGGGGGTGTTCCTATCCAAAGGTGGTGTGTTACTATCCAGCAAGGGGGTGTTTCTATCCAATGGTGGTGTGTTACTGTCCAACCAGGGGGTGTTCCTATCCAAAGGTGGTGTGTTACTGTCCAACCAGGGGGATTTCCTATCCAACAGTGGTGTATTACTGTCCAACCAGGGGTTGTTCCTATCCAATCACAGGGTGTGTTACTGTCCAACCAGGGGGCGTTCCTATCCAATCACGGGGAGTGTTGCTGTCAAACCAGGGGGTGTTCCTATTCAACCAGGGGGTGTTCCTATCCAAGGGTGGTGTGTTACTGTCCAACCAGGGGGTGTTCCTATCCAACGGTGGTGTGTTACTGTCCAACCAGAGTGTGTTCCTATCTAAAGGTGGTGTATTACTGTCCAACCAGGGGGTGTTCCTATCCAACCAGGGGGTGTTCCTGTCCAACTGTGATTTGTTACTGTCCAGCAAGGGGATGTTCCTATCCAATGGTGTTGTGTTACTGTCCAACCAGGGGGTGTTCCTATCCAACGGTGGTGTGTTAGTGTCCAACCAGGGGGTGTTCCTATCCAACCATGGGGTGTGTTACTGTCCAAACAGGGGGTGTTCCTATCCAACCAGGGGGTGTTCCTATCCAACAAGGGGGTGTTCCTATCCAACCAGGGGGTGTTCCTATCCAACAGTGGTGTATTACTGTCCAACCAGGGGGTGTTCCTATACAACAGTGATGTGTTACTGTCCATCCATGGGGTGTTCCTATCCAACAGTGGTATATTACTGTCCAACCAGGGGGTGTTCTTATCCAAAGGTGGTGTGTTACTGTCCAAACATGGAGTGTTCCTATCCAATGGTGGTGTGTTACTGTCCAACCAGGGGGTGTCACTATCCAACAGTGGTGTGTTACTGTCCATCCAGGGGGTGTTCCTATCCAACCATGGGGTGTGTTACTGTCCAACCAGGGGGTGTTCCTATCCAACCTTGGTGTGTTACTGTCCAACCAGGGGGTGTTCCTATCCAACCAGGGGGTGTTCCTATCCAACGGTGGTGTGTTACTGTCCAACGGTGGTGTATTTCTATCCAACAAGGGGGTGTTCCTATCCAACCAAGGGGTGTTCCTATCCAACGGTGGTGTGTTACTGTCCAACCAGGGGGTGTTCCTATCCAACAGTGGTGTGTTACTGTCCAACCAGGGGGATTTCCTATCCAACAGTGGTGTATTAATATCCAACCCGGGGTGTTCCTATCCAACCAGGGTGTGTTACTGTCCAACCAGGGGGTGTTCCTATCCAATCACAGGGTGTGTTACTGTCCAACCAGGGGGTGTTCCTATTCAACCAGGGGGTGTTCCTATCCAAGGGTGGTGTGTTACTGTCCAACCAGGGGTTGTTCCTATCCAACCAGGGGTTGTTCCTGTCCAACTGTGATGTGTTACTGTCCAGCAAGGGGATGTTCCTATCCAATGGTGTTGTGTTACTGTCCAACCAGGGGTGTTCCTATCCAACGGTGGTGTGTTACTGTCAAACCAGGGGGTGTTCCTATCCAACTGTGATGTGTTACTGTCCAGCAAGGGGGTGTTCCTATCCAACGGTGGTGTGTTCCTATCCAACATGGGGGTGTTCCTATCCCAGGGGGTGTTCCTATCCAACAGTGGTGTGTTACTGTCCATCCAGGGGGTTTCCCTATCCAACCGTGGTTTGTTACTGTCCAACCAGGGGGTGTTCCTGTCCAACGGTGGTGTGTTACGGTTCAACGGTGGGGTAATACTGGTCAAGCAGGGGGTTTTCCTATCAAACGGTGATGTGTTACTGTCCAACCGGGTTGTGTTCCTATTCAAAGGTGGTGTGTTAATGTCCAACCGGGGGGTGTTCCTATCCAAAGGTGGTGTGTTACTGTCCAACCAGGGGGTGTGTTACTGTCCAAACAGGAGGTTTTCCTAGTCAACGGTGGTGTGTTGCTGTCCAACCAGGGGGTGTGTTACTGTCCAACCAAGAGGTTTTCCTAGTCAACGGTGATGTGTTACTGTCCAAACAAGGGGTGTTCCTATCCAACCAGGGGGTGTGTTACTGTCCATCCAGGGGGTGTTCCTATCCAATAGTGATGTGTTACTATCCATCCATGGGGTGTACCTATCCAACCGTGATGTGTTACTGTCCAACCAGGGGGTGTTCCTATCCAAAGGTGGTAGGTTACTGTCCAACCAGGGGGTGTTCCTATCCAATGGTGGTGTGTTACTGTCCATCCAGGGGGTGTACCTATCCAACCGTGGTGTGTTACTGTCCAACCAGGGGGTGTGTTACTGTCCAACCAGGGGGTGTTCCTATCCAACCAGGGGGTGTGTTTCTGTCTGACCAGGGGGTGTTCCTATCCAAAGGTGGTGTTACTGTCCAACCAGGGGGTGTTCCTATCCAACGGTGATGTGTTAATGTCCAACCAGGGGCTGTTCCTATCCAACAGTGGTGTGTTACTGTCCAACCAGGAGATGTTCCTATCCAAAGGTGGTTTGTTACTGTCCATCCAGGGGGTTTTCCTATCCAACGGTGGTGTGTTACTGTCCAACCAGGGGGTGTTCCTATCCAACCAGGGGGTGTGTTACTGTCCAACCAGGGGGTGTTCCTATCCAACCAGGGGGTGTGTTTCTGTCCGACCAGGGGGTATTCCTATCCAAAGGTGGCGTTACTGTCCAACCAGGGGGTGTTCCTATCCAACGGTGATGTTAATGTCCAACCAGGGGCTGTTCCTATCCAACAGTGGTGTGTTACTGTCCATCCAGGGGGTGTTTCTATCCAACCAGGGGGTGTTCCTATCCAACGTTGATGTGTTACCTTCAACCAGGGGGTGTTCCTATCCAACCACGGGGTGTTCCTATCCAATGATGATGTGTTACTTCCATCCAGGGGGTGTTTCTATCCAACCAGGGGGTGTTCCTATCCAACGTTGATGTGTTACCTTCAACCAGGGGATGTTCCTATCCAACAGTGGTGTGTTACTGTCTATCCAGGGGGTGTTCCTATCCAACCGTGGTGTGTTACTGTCCACCCAGGGGGTGTTCCTATCCAATCAGGGGGTGTTCCTATCCAACAGTGGTGTGTTACTGTCTATTTTTATTGTAGAAACTTAATTTTGCTGGACCCCAGGAAGAGTAGCTGCTGCCTTTGCAAATACAACGAGGTGTTCATGTCCAACAAGGGGGTGTTCCTGTCCAACAAGGTATTCCTGTCCAACAAGGGGGTGTTCCTGTCCAACAAGGCATTCCTGTCCAACAAGGGGGTGTTCGTGTCCAACAAGGTATTCCTGTCCAACAAGGGGTGTGTTCCTGTCCAACAAGGGGGTATTGCTGTCCAACAAGGGGGTGTTCCTGTCCAACAAGGTATTTCTGTCCAACAAGGGTGTGTTCCTGTCCAACAAGGGTGTGTTCCTCTCCAACAATGTATTCCTGTCCAACAAGGGGTGTGTTCCTGTCCAACAAGGTATTCCTGTCCAACAAAGTATTCCTGTCCAACAAGGGGGTGTTCCTGTCCAACGAGGTATTTCTGTCCAACAAGGGTGTGTTCCTGTCCAACAAGGGTGTGTTCCTGTCCAACAAGGTATTCCTGTCCAACAAGGGGTGTGTTCCTGTCCAACAAGGTGTTCCTGTCCAACAAGGTGTTCCTGTCCAACAAGGGGTGTGTTCCTGTCAAACAACGTGTTCCTGTCCAACAAGTTATTGCTCTCCAACAAGGGGGTGTTCCTGTCCAACAAGGTATTCCTGTCCAACAAGGGGGTGTTCCTGTCCAACAAGAGGGTGTTCCTGTCCAACAAGGGGGTGTTCCTGTCCAACAAGGTATTCCTGTCCAACAAGGGGTGTGTTCCTGTCCAGCAAAGGGGTGTGTTCCTGTCCAACAAGGGTGATGTAATCCTGTCCTATAAGTATTACAATGGTGTTGTTACTGTAAAACATGGGGGATGTTCCTGTCCAACCAAGCAGGATTTTCTGGTCAATAAGGCTTTCCGGTCCAACAAGGTGTTCCTGTCGAAAAAGGGGGTTGTTTCTCTCCAGCAAAGGGAACTGTTCCTGTCCAATAAGTGGGGCTCACCTGTCCAACAAGGGGAGTGTTCCTGTCCAAGAAGGGGATAGTGCCTGTTCAACAAGTGTGGTGTTCCTTTCCAAACAAGATGTCCCTGTCCAACAAGGGGGGTGTCCCTGTCCAACAAGGGGTGTGTTCCCGTTCAACAAGGGGAGTGTTCCTGTCCAACAATGGAGGTGTTCCTGTCCAACAATGGAGGTGTTCCAGTACAATAAGGGGAGGGTTACAAGGGGTGTGTTCCTGTCCAACAGGAGGGATATTCCTGTCCAACAAGGGTGTTATTCATGACAAACAAGGGGGTTGTTCCTGTCCAACTAGGGGTTGTCCTGTCCAACAAGGGGGAATTCCTGTCCAACATGGGTGATTTTCCTGTCCAACAAGGAGGGTGTCCCTGTCGAACACGGGTAGTATTTGTCTCCAACAAGGGGTGAATTGCTGTCCAATAAGGGGGTGTTCCTGTACAACAAGAAGGGTGTCCCTGTCCAACACGGGTAGTATTTGTCTCCAACAAGGGGTAAATTGCTGTCCATCAAGGAGAGTGTTCCTGTCCAAGGAGGGTTGAGTTCCTCACCAAGGAAGGTGTTCCTATCCAAACAAGATATTCCTGTCAAACAAGGGCAGTGGTCCTTCCCAACAACGGGGGTGTTCCTGTCCAACAAGGGGTTTGTTCCTGTCCAACAAGGGTGATGTGTTCCTGTCCAACAAGAGGGGTGTTTCCTGTCCAACAAGGGGATGTTCCTGTCCAACAAGAGGTTTGTTCTTGTACAACAAGGGTGATGTGTTCCTGTCAAAACAAGTTGTTCCTGTCCAACAAGATGGTGGTCATGTCCAACAAGATGGTGGTCATGTCCAACAAGGGCTGTGGTTCCTGTACAACAAGGAGTGTGTTCCTGTCCAACAAGGATTGTGTTCCTGTCCAACAAGGGGGTTGTTCCTGTCCAACAAGGAGTGTGTTCCTGTCCAACAAGGGGTTTGTTCCTGTCCAACAAGGAGTGTGTTCCTGTCCAACAAGGGGTTTGTTCCTGTCCAACAAGGAGTGTGTTCCTGTCCAACAAGGAGTGTGTTCCTGTCCAACAAGGGGTTTGTTCCTGTCCAACAAGGGTGATGTGTTCCTGTCCAAAGAAGGAGTTCCCTGTAAAAACAAGGTGTACCTGTCCAACAAGGGGAGTGCTCCTGTCCAAGGAGGGTTGAGTTCCTCGCCAAGGAAGGTGTTCCTATCCAAACAAGATATTCCTGTCAAACAAGGGCAGTGGTCCTTCCCAACAACGGGGGTGTTCCTGTCCAACAAGGGGTTGTTCCTGTCCAACAAGGGTGATGTGTTCCTGTCCAACAAGAGGGGTGTTTCCTGTCCAACAAGGGGATTTTCCTGTCCAACAAGAGGTTTGTTCTTGTACAACAAGGGTGATGTGTTCCTGTCAAAACAAGTTGTTCCTGTCCAACAAGATGGTGGTCATGTCCAACAAGATGGTGGTCATGTCCAACAAGGGCTGTGGTTCCTGTACAACAAGGAGTGTGTTCCTGTCCAACAAGGAGTGTGTTCCTGTCCAACAAGGGGTTTGTTCCTGTCCAACAAGGAGTGTGTTCCTGTCCAACAAGGGGTTTGTTCCTGTCCAACAAGGAGTGTGTTCCTGTCCAACAAGGAGTGTGTTCCTGTCCAACAAGGGGTTTGTTCCTGTCCAACAAGGGTGATGTGTTCCTGTCCAAAGAAGGAGTTCCCTGTCAAAACAAGGTGTTCCTGTCCAACAAGGGGAGTGTTCCTGTGCAACAAGTGAGGTGGTTCCTCTACACAACAAGGGTGGTTTTCCTGTCCAACAAGTGGGTGTTCCTGTCCAACAAGGGTTTTAATCCTGTCCTATAAGAAATGTATTCCTGTCCAACAAGGGTTTTCCTCCTGTCCTTAAAGAAGTGTATTCCTGTCCAACAAGGGTTTTAATCCTGTCCTTAAATAAGTGTATTCCTGTCCAACAAGGGTTTTAATCATGTCCTTAAAGAAGTGTATTCGTGTCCAACAAGGGTTTTAATCCTGTCCTACAAGAAGTGTATTCCTGTCCAACAAGGGTTTTAATCCTGTCCTAGAAGAAGTGTATTCCTGTCCAACAAGGGGAATGTTCCTGTCCAACAAACGTGGTGTTCCTGTCCAAACAAGATGTTCCTGTCTGGCACCGTGTGCTCTTTTCAAAGGATGGATCCCAGTCTTTTCAGGGCTATGGGGTCGGGGGTGGTCTGCCGGGCATTGGGATGACAACTCAACTCGGGATGAGGAGGGCTTTTAGCGGGTGGAATAGTGGGGACCAATTGGAGAGTTATTAATAGCAATGCAAATATAATGGTACAGACACTCAATCATCATGTTACTTTTTAATGGTACATTTACAAACATATATTTTGATAAATAGAATTGAAAGTTGTGTCTCATTATGGTAAGTGGTGAAATAAGTATAGCCAGTTACAATTGTAATGCCTGGCATATTATAAGAAAAGACAATCAGTATTTACCTGGCTAAAAGAGAAGGAATATAACATCTATTGTTTACAGGAAACTCATTCAACAATTTTAGATTAAGTTTTGTGGAAAAAGGACTAAGGGGTAGTGAAATATATTTCTCCCATGGGCAAAGAAATCCAAAAGGGGTGATGGTTTTAATTAACAGTAATGTTGATCCAAATTGTAACGGTTTTCTGTATGAGAAGGAGAGTCGGACCAAAATGCAGCGTGTCGATTGCAATCCATGTTTAATGAAGAAACAAACTAAGCACAAACACTACCAAAACAATAAACTTAACGAAAACCGAAACAGCCTATACTTGTGTAACCTAACAAAGAACAATGACATCAGGACACTAAGGACAATCACCCACAAACACACAGTGAAACCCAGGCTACCTAAATATGGTTCCCAATCAGAGACAATGACTAACACCTGCCTCTGATTGAGAACCATATCAGGCCAGACATAGAAATAGACAAACAAGACATCCAACATAGAATGCCCACCCAGTTCACGTCCTGACCAACACTAAAACAAGGAAAACACACACGAACGATGGTCAGAACGTGACAGTACCCCCCCTCCAAGGTGCGGACTCCGGATGCACAACTTAAACCTATAGGGGAGGGTGTGGGTGGGCATCTGTCCGCGGTGGCGGCTCTGGCGCTGGACGTGGACCCCACTCCATAATAGTCTTTGTCCACCTCCTTAGCGTCCCTAGATAGGTGACCCTCCTAAGAGACAGCTCGGGACAGAGGGGAAGCTCGGAACAGAAGGACAGCTCGGGACAGAGGTAGCTCGGGACTGATGGGTAGCTCAGCACTGAGAGGAAGCTCAGCACTGAGAGGAAGCTCAGGCAGGTGGTTGGATCCGGCAGATCCTGGCTGGCTGGCGGTTCTGGAAGATCCTGGCTGACTGGCGGATCCGGAAGAGTCTGGTCGACTGGCAGATCCGGAAGAGTCTGGTCGACTGGCAGATCCGGAAGAGTCTGGTCGACTGGCAGATCCGGAAGAGTCTGGTCGACTGGCAGATCCGGAAGAGTCTGGTCGACTGGCAGATCCGGAAGAGTCTGGTCGACTGGCAGATCTGGAAGAGTCTGGTCGACTGGCAGATCTGGAAGAGTCTGGTCGACTGGCAGATCTGGAAGAGTCTGGTCGACTGGCAGATCTGGAAGAGTCTGGTCGACTGGCAGATCTGGAAGAGTCCAGTCGACTGGCAGATCTGGCTGCTCCATGATGACTGGCAGCTCTGGCTGCTCCATGCTGACTGGCTGCTCCATGCTGACTGGCTGCTCCATGCTGACTGGCAGCTCTGGCTGCTCCATGCTGACTGGCTGCTCTGGCTGCTCCATGCTGACTGGCGGCCCTGGCTGCTCCATGCTGACTGGCGGCCCTGGCTGCTCCATACTGACTGGCGGCCCTGGCTGCTCCATGCTAACTGGCAGCTCTGGCGGCTCCTTGCAGACTGGCAGCTCTGGCGGCTCCTTGCAGACTGGCAGCTTTGGCGGCATCCTGCAGACAGGCAGCTCTGGCGGCTCCTTGCAGACTGGCAGCTCCTTGCAGACTGGCAGCCCTATGCAGACTGGCAGCTCCTTGCAGACTGGCAGCTTCTTGCAGACTGGCAGCTCCTTGCAGACTGGCAGCTCTATGCAGACTGGCAGCTCCTTGCAAACTGGCAGCTCTATGCAGACTGGCAGTTCTGAACAGGCGGGAGACTCCGGCAGCGCTGTAGAGAAGGAAGGCTCTAACAGCGCTAAACAGGCGGGAAACTCCGACAGCGCTGGAGAGGAGGAGGGCTCCGACAGCGCTGGACAGGCGAGGCGCACTGTAGGCCTGATGCGTGGTGCTGGCACTGGTGGTACTGGGCCGAGGACACGCACAGGAAGCCTGGTGCGGGGAGCTGCTACCGGAGGGCTGGGGTGTGGAGGTGGTACTGGAAAGACCGGACCGTGCAGGCGTACTGGAGCTCTTGAGCACTGAGCCTGCCCAACCTTACCTGGTTGAATGCCAACGGTCGCCCTGCCAGTGCGGCGAGGTGGAATAGTCCGCACTGGGCTATGCAGGCGAACCGGAGACACCGAGCGCAAGGCTGGTGCCATGTAAGCCGGCCCAAGGAGACGCACTGGGGACCAGATGCGTAGAGCCGGCTTCATGGCATTAGGCTCGACGCTCAATCTAGCCCGGCCGACACGCGGAGCTGGAATATACCGCACCGGGCTATGCACCCGCACTGGAGACACCGTGCGCACCACTGCATAACACGGTGCCTGTCCGGTCTCTCTAGCCCCCCGGTAAGCACAGGGAGTCTGCCCAGGTCTCCTACCTGGCGTAGCCATACTCCCTGTTAGCCCCCCTGCCAAGAAATTTTTGGGGCTGCCTCTCAGGCTTCCATCCGCTACGTCGTGCTGCCTCCTCATATCTGCGCCTCTCAGCTTTCGCCGCCTCCAGTTCTTCTTTGGGGCGGCGATATTCTCCTGGCTGAGCCCAGGGTCCTCTTCCTTCTTATTCGTCCTCCCATGTCCATACCTCCTCTTTGGGCTGCTCCTGTTGCCTCTTCTCCTGCTGCACCTTTGGGCGGCTACACTCCCCTGGTTTAGCCCAGGGTCCTCTCCCGTCGAGGATTTCCTCCCATGTCCAGAAATCCTTATTGCGCATCTCCTCGCGCTGCTCCTGCCTGTTGACACGCTGCTTGGTCCTTTTGTGGTGGGTGATTCTGTAACGGTTTTCTGTATGAGAAGGAGAGTCGGACCAAAATGCAGCGTGTCGATTGCAATCCATGTTTAATGAAGAAACAAACTAAACACAAACACTACCAAAACAATAAACTTAACGAAAACCGAAACAGCCTATACTTGTGTAACCTAACAAAGAACAATGACATCAGGACACTAAGGACAATCACCCACAAACACACAGTGAAACCCAGGCTACCTAAATATGGTTCCCAATCAGAGACAATGACTAACACCTGCCTCTGATTGAGAACCATATCAGGCCAGACATAGAAATAGACAAACAAGACATCCAACATAGAATGCCCACCCAGTTCACGTCCTGACCAACACTAAAACAAGGAAAACACACACGAACGATGGTCAGAACGTGACACAAATGTGCAAATTGTCCAAACAGATCATCAAGGTAGAGGGATTATTTTAAATATGTTATTGGACAATAAACAGATATGGCTTATTAACCTATACGGTCCAAATAATGATGGTCCAAGCTTCTTTGTAACCCCATAGAAAATCTTTGGAGGGAGTTGAAAGTCCGTGTTGCCCAGCAACAGCCCCAAAGCATCACTGCTCTAGAGGAGATCTGCATGGAGGAATGGGCCAAAATACCAGCAACAGTGTGTGAAAACCTTGTGAAGACTTACAGAAAACGTTTGACCTCAGTCATTGCCAACAAAGGGTATATAACAAAGTATTGAGATAAACTTTTGTTATTGAGCAAATACTTATTTTCCACCATAATTTGCAAATAAATTCATTAAAAATCCTACAATATGATTTTCTGGATTTTTTTTCTCATTTTGTCTGTCATAGTTGAAGTGTACCTTGAAGTGTACCTATGATGAAAATTTATTCTCATCTTTTTAAGTGGGAAAACTTGCACAATTGGTGGCTGACTAAATACTATTTTGCCCCACTGTATATTCAGATTATTATTAGTATTGGATAGAAAACACTCTGAAGTTTCTAAAACGGTTTGAATGATGTCTGTGAGTATAACAGAAATCATATGGCAGGCAAAAACCTGAGAAAAAATCCAACCAGGAAGTGGGAAATCTGAGGTTTGTAGTTTTTCAATTCAGCCCACATTGAAGATACAGGGTGATATTAGTTATGTTTCACTTCCCATGGCTTCCACTAGATGTCAACAGTATTTAGAACCTGTTTTGAGGGTTCTACTATAAAGGAGGGGCTAGGTAGCTACGTTCCACTTCATTTGTGCAGACAAAGGAATTGTCCGGTTGGAACATAAATTAAGTTTTATGTTAAAAACATCCTAAAGATTGATTCCATACTTAGTTTGGCATGTTTCTACGGGCTGTAACGGAACGTTTTGAACTTTTCGTCCAACATTCGGCTTGACCTGAGCGCGCTTCGGATTTGTTTACCAAACCCCCTAACAAAAGAAGATATTTGGACATAACTGATGGACAGTTATGGGCGGCAGGGTAGCCTAGTGGTTAGAGTGTTAGACTAGTAACCGAAATGTACCTTGTCAGGTTCGAATCCCCGAGCTGACAAGGTACAAATCTGTCATTCTCCCCCTGCACAGGCAGTTTAACCCACTGTTCATAGGCCGTCATTGAAAATAAGAATTTGTTCTTAACTGACTTGCCTAGTTAAATAAAGATAAAATAAAAATTATCGAACAAATCAAACATTTATGGTGGAACTGGGATTCCTTTGAGTGAATATTTAAAATATAAATAATATTTAAAAGGTAAGTGAATATTTAAAATGCTATTTCTGAGTAATGTTGACTACCCAATATGGCGGGTAAATTTTTGGCTGCTTTGTTGTCAAAAGGCTGTACTCAGATTATTGCATGGTTTGCTTTTTCCGTAAAGTTTTTTTTTAATCTGACACAGCGGTTGCATTAAGGAGAAGTTTATCTAAAGTTCCATGTATAATAGTCGTATCTTTATCAATGTTTATTATGAGTATTTCTGTAAATTTATGTGGCTCTCTGCACAATCACCGCATGTTTTAGAACTACTGAACGTAGCGCGCCAATGTAAACTCAGATTTTTTTAATATAAATATGAACTTTATCAAACAAAACATACATGTATTGTGTAACATGAAGTCCTATAAGTGTCATCTTATGAAGATCATCAAAGGTTAGTGATTAATTTTATCTCTATTTCTGCTTTTTGTGACTCCTCTCTTTGGCTGGAAAAATGACTGTGTTTTTCTATGGCTTGGTGGTGACCTAACATAATCGTTTGTGGTGCTTTCGCTGTAAATCCTTTTTGAAATCAGACACTGTGGCTGGATTAACGAGAATTTTATGTTTAAAATGGTGTTAAATACTTGTATGCTTGAGGAATTTTAATTATGAGATTTTTGTTGTTTTGAATTTGGCACCCTGCACTTTCACTGGCTGTTGCAGAACCCCAGTCCTCGACAGGTTAATTAACAAAGAAATAAGTCCTATATACTTCATTTAGAGTTGTTAATGCAACATATACATTGTAAGGCTGCATGATGTGACTCTAATGATACTTTTTTTAAAGTCGCTTGAAAGGCATGAGCTCTGCTTTGTTTATTGCGAAGGCTGTACACACTTCATCCGTCTCTCATTCACAATTTGAAAAGCACTTGATAATGCCTTGAATTTCATAGCTGCATCCCCTTTGTGGCCATAACGCACCTTAAAAAAATCCATTCCTTTTGCAGCCAGTGGCCATTTTGCCCCTTGGCCCAGAGTGCTAAGTTGTGCCCTTCTCACTGAGTGCTGCGTTGTGCCCTTCTCCCTGAGTGCTGCGTAATCCGAAGTGCCTATCACTCACATGGCTCTCCATCATGTGATCGGGTCTTTCTCACAGGCTACAAGTGAATACGGACACATCGGGGTCGCAACTGCGCACGTCGAGGTGCATGTTGAAGATATTGGAAGAACTGTCCACATTTACTTTTCGTCAGCCAACAAGATGAGTAGGCCTAATGAACTGCAAAAGCACTGGCCTATGTCAATCTACTATCCCCCATAGTACAAAAGTCGACCTATTCTATTCTGTGTAAGAAGCAATTAGGTGACTAGTTTCAGGAAACTAGGTGTGTGTCGCAAATCACAACTTCACAGGAGAGGCGTTTGACCGTTGATTTAATTATTTTCATCAGGTATATCTCACTGGTCACCCCCAAAGCCAATTCCTCCTTTGGTCGCCTTTCCTTCCAATTCTCTGCTGCAAATGACTGGAACGAACTGCAAAAATCTCTGAAGCTGGAGACTCTTACCTCCCTCACTAGCTTTAAGCACCAGCTGTCAGAGCAGCTCACAGATCACTGCACCTGTACATAGTCCATCTGTAAACAGCCCATCTATCTACCTACCTCATCCCCATACTCTATTAATTTATCTTGCTCCGTTGCACCCCAGTATCTCTACTTGCACATTCATGTTCTGCACATCTACCATTCCGGTGTTTAATTTCTATATTGTAATTACTTCGCCACCATGGCCTATTTATTTCCTTATCTTACCTCATTTGCACTCACTGTATATAGACTTTTTGTTTTCTTTTGTTCTACTGTATTATTGACTGTATGTTTGTTAATTCCATGTGTAACTCTGTGTTGTTGTATGTGTCAAACTGCTTTGCTTTATCTTGGCCAGGTCGCAGTTGTAAATGAGAACTTGTTCTCAACTAGCCTCCCTGGTTAAATAAAGGTGAAATATAATACATATATCACTCACCATATATTTATATGTAGATATTCTTATTCATCCCTTTACATTTGTGTGTATGAGGTAGTCATTGTGAATTTGTTAGATTACTTACTGCACTGTCGGAACTAGAGGCACAAGCATTTAGCTACACTCACATTAACATCTGCTAACCATGTGTATGTGATCAATAACATTTTATTTGATCTTGCCTTTGCCGCTCGGTCATTGCACATCCATATATTTGTATGTACATATTCTTATTCCATTCCTTTACTTAGATTTGTGTGTATTAGGTAGTTGTTGTGGAATTGTTAGATTACTTGTTAGATTGCTGCACTGTCAGAACTAGAAGCACAAGCATTTTGGCTAGTTGGAGACCTGAATTGTGATAACTGCAGTGGCCAAAACAAGAACAAGAGTGTGCTCTGGTATTGTGCCTGGTGGATCATGCACAAGCACCACCACAGTCTGGACCTTCACTTCCTGATCACAGGCCACACCAAGTTTGCCCCCTACTGGTGCTTCGGCCTCATCGAGCAGCGCTTCAGAAAGACCTGAATGAACACTGTGAGATTGCTGGTGTTGTGAAGAACAGCACTGTGACAGGGGTCAACAGCCCACAGCTGGTTGGACTGGAGGATGGAACACTGTTGGTGGAAAGATATGGCTGGCAACACCTGATGAAGCAGGACCAGCACTTCAGGTGAATATAATTTTCCTTGCATTGTATGAGGTTATTCTTCTTATCCTTGTTATGCAAGGTTGTAATGTCTTCTCAATTTTTTACATATACATGTATCATACTATGTACGATACTTGAAGTCCTATTGTACTATGAACTATACTGAAGTCCTACTGTTCTATATACTATACTGAATTCACACTTTACTATACCTGAAGTACTAAATTACTATACATGAAGTCCTACTATACTATATCCTATACCTGAAGTCCTAAAGTACTATATTCTATACTGACGTCACACTGGGTTGTGATGTTACTATACATCTGAAGTCCTACCGCACTATACACTATATATCTGAAGTCCTACCACACCATACGCTATACTGAAGTCCTACCGAACCATACACTATACACACACCAGAGCGCAAATCCTACTTTAGTTAACTTTAAGTCCTACTATACCAAACCCCCAATCCTAAATCAGCACCTACTCTGAAATGTGTGGCCTCTGGGCTAACTAGTACCCACGACCTGCTGCTACCCAGGGCGGGGTCGCCCTTCTAGGGGATACGTGAGCCGTACCTCCTTGCTTCTGGAGGTGATGGTGTTGGCCGGGCAGGAAAAGGGGAACTCGGGGCTTTTGGTGACATCTGATTAATCTTTATTCATAACATGCTTACTAAACAACATGTGTAGACTAACAGTAAATGCTAAGAGAAAACCATGCAGAGAGAAAGAAAAGTGAGAGAAAAGCAAAACACTTAATAATAAATACACAACGAGTAAAGATAACTTGTCTATTTTCACAAGTACCAGTAGAAATTCAATGTGCATGGATATGAAGTCTCTGTACAGGGCCAGTGAAGACCACCCACAACGCATCCTGTTGACAGACTGGCCAGGTGCAGATCTTGACCCTAAGGCATCCTGGTGGTTCTGGAGACAGGGGGACCAAGAGAGACAGACAGAGAAGAGTTTTAGGACACTGCATAGTATAGGCCCAACTACGCAAGTTAATTCCAAACATTACATGTTCAATTGTTTGGCGGGTACAATTTAAAAACAGACCTTGTGGCTACACATTCAATGAAATCATATTTTTCTAAACAGCCATTGTGGACAGTCACATTGTCATACAGCCTGTACTGTACACTTTTTACACAAGCAGCGAGTGACAATGTCAGGAAAGTAGCTGCACGAATGTATTTACGAATAAATTGCATGCAAGTCAATAGCCAAACCTTGTATGGACGCATGGAGTGTTGTGATGTTAAATTAGTTGTGTAACCAGCGAACGTTAGCTAGCTACTGCGTTATATTCATTTAAAAAACGTGCCAAACACAGCACTCACTTTCAATCTGGTGGTAAATTTACTTCGTGATTTTGAGCTTTTTTGTTTCCGAGTGCATCTTCAATAAATATCAATGAACAATGTTTGCAATTACAACAACGAACTTACGTGTGCTGCTTCTGGAACTGCGACTCACATTAACACGCCCACTCAGTGATGCACCTTAGTCGGCCAGTTGCGATACTTAAAAAGAGCAATGGCTGATGGGACATGTAGTTCCACACTTAATATCTACGGGTACCCGTCACCAAATGTTACTAGAGGGTAAGTTCTACTCTTACACATTTTCTAATTAACAAATTACAAGTAGACAAAACATTTAATTGTAAAGTTGTAATTTTTTCAAGAAAATACATATAGATTCGACATGGACAAATGAGAAATACAGCAACATATTTAATAACAATTATAGAATAAACACAATGTACAAAATACATTCAAAAGATCATGGTCCACTCATCCTGTATGATATTCTGTCAATGTCTTGCACTCTTGCTTGACTTTCTTCTGATCCAGTCACTGCATCCTTAATCGAAACCTTTAGAGTCTTGCTTCATTGTAGTGCATTCATCATGGCCTGTGCTTGTTTTAGTTCTGGTGGGGAAGCATAGAGAGACATTGAAATCAGTGAAGCCCTCAGGATTTGAGTAGATTTTTTGTAACAACAGTATTTATGGTACATCACAGGCTCACCTGTCAGCAGGACTCTGAACTTGTCTGCAGACACAGAGACGATGGTGGTCTCCGTGTGTCCAGTCTCTGCCCCTTGGGTCTGGAGACAGAGCTTCACTGTGGGCTCATTAACCTCCTGAAGCTCACTGGAACTCAAGGTGTAGTCAACACGCCACGACACTACATCCAACCGACCCACTGAAACACAGCAATAATACATGCTATATATGTACAGAAACATGTTTATATTCTACTGGGGCTCAGAGTTTAGTCAACACACCATACTCTCTAGATGACCCACAAACACAGCACGAGAGAAAATGCAGTGCCCAATGAGAATCTGAAATCTCTTTAGCCATCTTGTGTTACTCCCCCCAGAAAACATTTAGGTATTATAAGTTTTCTTCAATCAAATGAAGGTTGATAACTCACATCTCAGACTGCTCTCCCTTAGCTTCTCCTGCAGGAGAATGTGCTTGTCTTCATAGGATTTACACAGTCCTGTGGTGTGTTCTACATGATATACCGATGAGGAAAACCAAAAAGGCATGACTATCATACTACACATCGTTAGAGGGCTTGGAACATCCACAGTGAAATGGAGTCTGTAGGCATTCAAATATTATTACAATCCATTAATTGAAAAATAAATGAGCCTTTGCAGTGAGTGGTTGTAACAAACCCAGTACTTTGAGGTATTCTCACTATGAATGGCTATAGTATGAGTAACTTATGGAAAACTACTGTACCTTTAGGGAGTCCTAACTGCTGCAGCTCACTGGAGAGAGATTCACTGTCCACATCATGTTTGGCTGCACTGGACAGGATGAAGGTCAACACGGCTACACTGGCCTTGATGTCTCCATTCTCTAGAAATCAGAATAACACAGATGCATTGATAGAATAGATGGAGAGTATAGACCAGCATCATGTGTGTATAGCTTTCTGTGTTGAAGCTGTCCTTTATTACAGTTTGCATCAAAGTAGCAGCACATTTTAAAAACAGAGAATTCAGCTTACCAAACTTTGCATCTGCAGTTAGCTTTGAAACTTTGTCATACTGAAAAAGACAAAAAAAAAGGGAATGGCACATTTTAAGACAATAAAATTGCAGGTGACAATAGGGAGTTCATGTATGAGATACGTACATCAATGCCCTCTCCCAGCAGATCCATCAACACCTGGACACAGAGGAGTTTCATCTTCACACTTGACTGTTGGGAATAGAGAAGACAAACGTCAGGGGATGATTTCTACTGGATGAATGCAGTTTCAAGTATTATTAGTCGTAGGTATAGGATACACATGGTATACACCGTCCAACCAAATGCTTCCTGCAGGTTCAATATGGACAATGGAGCAACAATGAGAACTAATAAAAAGATAATAGGAACAAAGTAAATGGCTCAGTAGAAGATACAGGAAGGCACAGTCCAATATTTATACATATTTTGGGGAGGGAGGATTGGGGGCAAGTGTTTAAATTGTGTATTATTTAGCAGTCATAATAAGAGTCTGGTAGCAGCAGTTGTGATGGGTGTGTAACATGAATGTATATGGGTGTGTGGATGTGTTTATGTCTGTGTGGGTGTGTGAGTACATGTGTAAGTTTCAGAGAATCAGAGCAGGTGGTCAGTTCAGTTAAAGTGTTCAGCAGTCTGATGGTTTGTAGATAGAAACTGTCTCTGAGCATGTTGGTATCAGACCTCATGCTCCGACACAATCTGCCCCACAGTAAGGTAGTGAACAGCTCGTGGCTGGGTTGTGTGGGGTCCTTGATGTTGCTGCGGGCCTTCCTCAGGCATCATTTCACATACATGTCCTGGATCGGTGGGAGCCAATGATTTATATACACATCATTGGTGGGAGCACGTTCCCAGTGATGTACTGGGCCGTCTTCACCATCCGCTGGAGGGCGTTACAGTCATGGACAGAGCAATTCCAGTACAAGGCCTTGCCTAAACGTCAGACTGGTACCATGGTTACTACATGATAATATGTCTGAAAGAAGTAGCTGTAAGAAAATATGCAAAGCCAGAATGTTGAATACAATTATATTTTAGGTTAATTTACCAGTCGTCCATGCTGTTGGTCATTTTTCTGGAAGGTAGTGGAGATCAAATGTCCACAGTAAAGTATTGTTACCCAACTTTTTGCCGCCAGTAGGTTCTGTTCCTTGCATTTCCCGTCTCCTGACACATTTCACGTGATGCACAATATGTAAATAGCCAGATGTAACCAAACATTGTGGACCAAAGCATGTCCCTCCCAATCAGCTGAAAGTGCCAGCTGATTACCTGGGACAACATTTGGTCGGTGCTTCAGTTAAACTCGGACATATTTGTGCAAGTCGCGTTTATCAGCATTGAAAATACAAACCAGTTACCGAAAAGTAGGGTTAATAACACTAATCTGTGGATATATTGTCTCAGATTACCTCCTACATACGGACAAAAATCAGCAGACAACATGTAAAGTACGTTCAAATTGAAGTTTATTCCAAATTCTGACTTGTGATGGAAGTGAGCCTACATATTAGAGACCAGAGGAGTCATCCACTCTTAGCGGCTTGTCTCGAAGGCCGTGATGCAACCAGTCACGGCGCTAAACTTACGATTTTCGCCAAAGTGCTGATTTCGGCAAGAACCCAGTCTGGGCAGTCCAAATCCCCACAAAACCGGAATCTCTAGGAACAGTAAGAAACATATGCACAATATTATGGTTGCTGTTTGTGCATGTAATGAACACTGACACATTTATTTACCTGACAGCTGGATAGCTAATTTAGCTAATAAACATCCGAGTGATTGTTTTTAGCCAGCTAGCATTTCTTGTCTTGACTCTTCTTGTCCAGACGGATCAACATGCTATCTATCAAATGCTCAGCTAAGTAGTAATGATAGGAAACACAATATTCACACTTTATCGAAATAAACAGCTAGCAGCATTTACCATTTCAGCAGTTGACCAAGTGTCATGTGATAACGCTCAAGTCCCGGGACAAAAACATTGTTCCCAGAGTTTAGGGGATGGGGCAGGGCAAACCATTTATATATTTTTTTCCCACATCAAGTAGAGACTAAACTAACTTTCCATTTTTTTTCAGCTTTCAAAATGTTGTTTATTTTATTTTCTAAAGCATTTCATGTCTGTATTTCACTGTTGTTGTCCTGTCTCACACCAAGGCTTTGTGGTCCAAACACTTAAAAGACACAGCCCTCAAATGAAGTTGACACTTCTGATGACGTTTCATGAGATCTGATGAGCATACACTTTATTTATTTAACCTTTATTTAACCAGGTAGTCTAGTTGAGAACAAGTTCTCATTTACAACTGCGACCTGGCCAAGATAAAGCAAAGCAACAAACATACAGTCAATAATACAATAGAAAGGCTATATACAGCGTGTGCAAATGGGGTAGGATAAGGGAGGTAAAGCAATAAATAGACCATAGTGGTGAAATAATTACAATATAGCAATTAAACACTGGAGTTATAGATGTGCAGAAGATGAGTGCAGTATAGATACTGGGGTGCAAATGTACAAAATAAATCAAATTAATAACAGTATGGGGATGAGGTAGTTGGATGGGCTGTTTACAGATGGGCTATGTACAAGTGCAGTGATCTGTGAGCTGCTCTGACAGCTGGTGCTTAAAGTTAGTGAGGGAGATATGAGTCTCCAGCTTCAGTGATTTTTGCCATTCGTTCCAGTCATTGGCAGCAGAGAACTGGAAGGAAAGGCGGCCAAAAAGGAATTGGCTTTGGGGGTGACCAGTGAGATATACCTGCTGGAGCGCATGCTACGTATGGGTGGGTGTTAATATGGTGACCAGTGAGCTGAGATAAGGTGGGGCTTTACCTAGCAAAGACTTATAGATGACCTGGAGCCAGTGGGTTTGGTGACGAATATGAAGCGAGGGCCAGCCAACGAGAGCATACAGGTCGCAGTGGTGGGTAGTATATGGGGCTTTGGTGACAAAACGGATGGCACTGTGATAGACTACATCCAATTTGCTGAGTAGAGTGTTGGAGGCTATTTTGTAAATGACATCGCCGAAGACAAGGATCGGTAGGATGGTCAGTTTTACGAGGGTATGTTTGACATCATGTGTGAAGGATGCTTTGTTGCGAAATAGGAAGCCAATTCTAGATTTAATTTTGGATTGGAGATGCTTAATGTGAGTCTGGAAGGAAAGTTTACAGTCTAACCAAACACCTAGTTATTTGTAGTTGTCCACACATTCTAAGTCAGAACCGTCCAGAGTAGTGATGCTGGACAGGCGGGCAGGTGCGGGCAGTGATTAGTTGAAGAGCATGCATTTAGTTTTCCTTGCATTTAAAAGCTGTTGGAGGCCACGGAAGGAGTGTATGGCATTGAAGCTCGTCTGGAGGTTAGTTAACACAGTGTCCAAAGAAGGGCCAGAAGTATACAGAATGGTGTCGTCTGCGTAGAGGTGGATCGGAGAATCACCAGCAGCAAGAGCGACATCATTGATGTATACAGAGAAAAGAGTCGTCCCGAGAACTGAACCCTGTGGCACGCTCATAGAGACTGCCAGAGGTCCGGACAACAGACCCTCTGATTTGACACACTGAACTCAGTTTGAGAAGTAGTTGGTGAACCAGGCGAGGCAGTCATTTGAGAAACCAAGGCTGTTGAGTCTGCCGAGCGAGGGAGGATTTATCATTTTTTTAGTTAGTTTCTTTTAGGAACTTTAACTTTTGAAAGTCAAGCCTTCTGATTTATTTATTTTTACTCTTAATGCTATTTATATTTATTCAGAAAAACTACACATGTAGTGATGCCTTATCTTTGTATTCTATTGTCATTTGAAATGTTATATTTCTTAATTTATTAAAAAAAAAATAAAATGGGGCCCGAGGTCCGTGAATAGTTTTGATGCTGGATTGCCAGATCTTGAACAAGGAACTGACATGTGGGGAATGGTAAGTGACTCATTTAAGCTAGTTTCATCCTGTCCTGGACTTGACACCATGGCTTGTTTTGAGGTGTTTTGACTGATTTCATGTCAATGCTTTGCCAAAAAATTTGCTAGATAGCTAACCAACAACTGTATCGGTGTATTTGAGAAATAAGTGTTTATTGTGCAAATCTATTTATGTTTTCAATAAACATTGGAGACGAAAAAATTACTAAAAAATGTAATAAAAGGGGCGAGGGAGGAAGGAATGGACCACCCTTTGCCGGAAATTCGGCACTCATTCATCCCACAATGATTGTGCTTTCAGCCACCGGTAGCTTGTGGGTTCTTTATGCTCTACAGTCAATTATGACTGCATGTCTACTTATAATAAATACATAATTATTAATTATCATGTCTGCTTATAATAAATACATAATTATACATAATTATTAATTTACGCCAACTGTATGATAGCTAGTAAATTAATTAGCTAACTAACATTAGCTAACTAACATTAGCCTGCCTAGCTGGAACTTCTGAAGAAGGGAAATGTTTTATTTCTATAAATTCCATAAGATAACCAACAATAGCATATTTAATTTTTACGAGATGTGTTTGTGCCGTCATGTGCATTAGCAGCACAATTTCTAACTTATTTGCGTTCATTTTACTTACACTATATATATTATTATTGTATATTGACTAGGTAGCCTAGTGGTCAGAGGCAGGTAGCCTAGTGGTTAGAGCGTTGGACTAGTGGTTAGAGGCAGGTAGCCCAGTCGTTAGAGGCAGGTAGCCCAGTCGTTAGAGGCAGGTAGCCTAGTGGTCAGAGGCAGGTAGCCTAGTGGTTAGAGGCAGGTAGCCTAGTGGTTAGAGCGTTGGACTAGTGGTTAGAGGCAGGTAGCCTAGTGGTCAGAGGCAGGTAGACTAGTGGTCAGAGGCAGGTAGCCTAGTGGTTAGAGCGTTGGACTAGTGGTTAGAGGCAGGTAGCCCAGTCGTTAGAGGCAGCGTAGCCTAGTGGTTAGAGGCAGGTAGCCTAGTGGTCAGAGGCAGGTAGCCTAGTGGTTAGAGCGTTGGATTAGTAACCGAAAGGTTGAAGATCGAATCCCCAAGCTGACAAGGTAAAAATCTGTCGTTCTGCCCATGAACAAGGCAGTTAACCCACTGTTCCTAGGCTGTCATTGTAATAAGAATGTATTCTTAACTGACTTGCCTAGTTAAATAAAGGTAAAAAAAATATATATTTTTAAATACACTATATATTCAAAAGTACAGTATGTGAACACCCCTTCAAATTACTGGATTTGTCTATTTCAGCCACACTCATTGCTGAAAGGTGTATACAATCAAGCACACAGCCATGCTATCTCCGTAGACAGACATTGGCAGTAGGATGGCCTTACTGAAGAGCTCAGTGACTTTCAACTGGCACCGTCATAGGATGCCACCTTTCCAACAAGTCAGTTCATCAAATGTCTGCCCTGCTAGAGCTGCCCCAGTCAACTGTAAGTGGTGTTATTATATGGAAAGTGTAAACGTCTAGGAGCAACAACACAAGCTCACAGAACGGGGCCACCACTGAAGCGCGTATCACATACAAATTGTATGTCTTTGGTTGCAACACTCACTACCGTGTTTCAAACTGACTCTGGAAGCAACGTCAGCACAATAACTGTTCATTGGGAACTTTGTGAAATGGGATTCCATGGCCAAGCAGCCGTACACAAGCATATGATCACCATGAGCAATACCAAGCATCTACTGGAGTAGTGTAAAGCTAGCTGCCACTGGACTCTGGAGTAGTAGAAACACGTTTTCTGAAGTGATGAATCGCGTTACACCATCTGCCCATGATTTTTGGAATGAGATGTTCGGCGATCAGGTGTCCACATACTTTTGGTCATGTAGTGTATATAAACAAATCAAACACGATCCCATAAGATACCAGGAGTATCCTAAGAACCAAAAACAAAGACACCTCAAGAGAAAAGAAAGTGGTGAACTGAAACCCATCTCACAACTTTCCCAACGAGAAAAAAAGGAGGCCATGGAAAATGAAACAGCAGATCAACTATCCAGAACAGAGTGGTTATGGAGTCATACCTGTCAAGGAACACACCGCCACTCTCACCTGAAGTCTTACATCTACAGAATGATGCCCTGCTTGCCCCTCAAAGGATTCACATCTATGTGATTGTTTTGGCCCACAGACCGTGATAATTCAACAAACAGAGGCAGACAAAGCACAACCTTCCACTTTCACAGCACCACAACCATCTCCTAGCACAATACAGCCCATTGCAGACATGCATGAGGGACTGATTGAAAAGTGGTGTGATGGGAAATATGATGAAGACCCTTACCCTGGTATTATACAAGATGTTGATGAGTCGTGTGGGAGCCAACCGATTATGTTGGCCAATGAGAGAGGACATAGAATGGACATTTCGACATGACAATGATAAATATATATACAGTGGGGCAAAAAATGTATACTTTTTTCCCACCATAATTTGCAAATAAATTCATAAAAAATCCTACAATGTGATTTTCTGGATTTTTTTTCTCATTTTGTCTGTCATAGTTGAAGTGTACCTATGATGAAAATGACAGGCCTCTCTCATCTTTTAAAGTGGGAGAACTTGCACAATTGGTGGCTGACTAAATACTATTTTGCCCCACTGTACATACACATACATATATCATTAATGTGATAACTGCTATTCAGCGAATCATTGCCTACTACGTTTAATTATTACTCAATTAAATTCATCATGTAACAATTAAATCATTAGGAATTTGGGGCACCATGTGAAAAGTTTGTTTAAATAGTTACCATTTCCGGAGTTAACTCAAGAATATATTGATATCATACCAGTCATTAATGAATCATTTCCTCATAACAGCCTCATTCTGAATGTCGTTGACTTCGTAAATCTGCATGAACCCTAACCTAAGTGATGAATCAGCGATACACAAATTGGCTTAATTATTTATTTACTAAATAACTAAATAATCACACAGAAATACATCAACACACACACACAGGGTATAGGATATTGATTACTAACATAATGAAAACAGTCCCTAGTGGACTAACCCAACATGGCGGCTTGTTACAAAATTGAAAAGGGGTGGGGAAAGAAAAAGAGCGGAAGAGACAAAGAGAGTGGACTTATTATACATACATTTGGAAACTACACCCACCGTAAATATGAATATTTAGCACCCTAACAACCACTCATTCGGATTAGAAATGCAACATATATTTACACGTAGATGTCTTTGTATCTCTGTTAAAACCACTCGATCTGTCTATGGCGAGTAGTTCGATGTAAGTCTCTGGTTGTCCACCAGAGGTCACAATGTCCTTCTTAGTTGTAGGCTTCTTTTGTTCTGGAGTGTTCTTAGAATGGATACAGCAGAGTACCACACGTTGGTGAGAGGGGTCTGTTCTTCCTTCTCGTCTTGGGCCAATTGTCCTAGACTACTTTACATGCAGAGCTGCAGACGGTGCGTGATTTGGTCTAGTCTTCAACTTCTTCACTCGTCGAAAGTTTCAGAGGGGCTTACCATTTTCTGGTCTAGTAGTTTTAACAATTTCAATGAGTGGACCATGTCCTCACGTTCTCTGGTCTCACCATTTTCATCCATGTAGCCACGGCTCCACACTGTCTGGTCTGTATTTAAATTCTCACCAAGTAGCTTTAAGCACTCTGGCCTGAAAGGCAGTTCCATCATGTTGAGCTGACTTGGGTGTGGCTACTGACTGGCTCAAGTTTTGAAAGAAAAACAACTCTCATTTAGAAGGCTAAAGTCACATTGATATCTTTTCACAAATATTTTCATCTTTAATCATATACGTTTTGCAACATTTAGATGTGAATCTGATATACAGTGTGAAAGCTCTTAAAAAAATAAGTTTGTTATAACGGCTTTCTGATCATTTTAATGACTTCACAAAATAGACAATTTCCCATATTCCATTTCTCATCATTACCAACATTTGGGGGATGAAATATATTGTCCCGGTATCCATTATTTGATGTTGAAGTTCTTGGTCGGTACACTCTTCATAAGGCACACAGACATTCTGATCACCCAAACTAGGCCACAAAGGGAATCGTCTGCTGCCTATGGTTTATGATGAGTGAGGTGTCATAAAACCCCCACATCCATCCATTCTACAACGTGATTGGAGTCCACCTGTGGTAAATTCAATTGATTGGGCATGATTTTGAAAGGCACACACTATATCAGGTCCGACAGCTGACAGTGCATGTCAGAGCAAAAACCAAGCCATGAGGTCGAAGGAATTGTCAGTAGAGCTCTGAGACAGGATTGTGTCGAGGCACAGATCTGGGGAAGGGTACCAACACATGTCTGCAGCATTGAAGGTCCCCAAGAACACAGTGGCCTCCATCATTCTTAAATGGAAGAAGTTTGGAACCACCAAGACTCTTGCTAGAGCTGGCCGCCTGGAAGGGCCTTGGTCCGGAATGTGACCAAGAACCAAATGGTCACTCTGACAGAGTTCCAGAGTTCCTCTCTGGAGATGGGAGAAGCTTCCAGAAGGGAAGGGAGATACCTAGTCAGTTGAATGCGTTCCACTGAATTCCGCATTAAACCCAGCCCCTCTGAATCAGAGAGGTGTGGGGGGCTGCCTTAATCGACATCCACGTCCTTGGCCCCTGCAGACCAGACAACCATCTATTCAGCTCTCCACCAATCAGGCCATTACGGTAGAGTGGCCAGACGTAAGCCACTCCTCAGTGAAAAGGCACATGATAGCCCTCTTGGAGTTTGCCAAAAGGCACCTAAAAGACTCTCAGACCATGAGAAAAAAGATTCTCTGGTTTGATGAAACCAAAATTGAACTCTTTGGCCTGGATGCCAAGTGTAAGGTCTGGAGGAAACCAGGTAACAATCATCACCTGGCCATAGTGTTGGCAGCATCATCATGTTGGGAGGTCTTTCAGCAGCAGGGACGGGGAGACCAGTCATGATCGAGGGAAAGATGAACGGAGCAAAGTTCAGATATATCCTTGAAGAAAGCATGCTCCAGAGCCCTCAGGACCTTCCAACAGGAAAACAACCCTAAGCACAGAGCCAAGACAACGCAGGAGTGGCTTCGGGAGAAATCTCTGAATGTCCTTGAGTGGGACATGAACCCGATCTAACATCTCTGGAGAGACCTGAAATAAGCTGTGCAGCGACACTCCCCATCCAAACTGACTGAGCTTGAGAGGATCTGCAGAGAAGAATGGAAGATACTCCAGAAAACAGGTGTTCCAAGCTTGTAGCGTCATACCCAAGAAGACTCAAGGCTGTAATCACTGTCAAAGGTGCTTCAACAAAGTACTGAGTAAAGGGTCTGAATACTTATGTATAAATGATATATAAATACCACTCCTCAGACTATACAGCTGGTAGGATGTAAATACCACTCCTCAGAGTATACAGCTGGTAGGATGTAAATACCACGCCTGAGTATACAGCTGGTAGGATGTAAATACCACTCCTCAGACTATACAGCCGGGAGGATATTAATACCACTCCTCGGACTATACAGCTGGTAGGATGTTAATACCACTACTCAGACTATACAGCTGGTAGGATGTTAATACCACTCCTCAGAGTATACAGCTGGTAGGATGTTAATACCACTCCTCAGACTATACAGCTGGTAGGATGTTAATACCACTCCTCAGACTATACAGCTGGTAGGATGTTAATACCACTCCTCAGACTATACAGCTGGTAGGATGTTAATACCACTCCTCAGAGTATACAGCTGGTAGGATGTTAATACCACTCCTCAGAGTATACAGCTGGTAGGATGTTAATACCACTCCTCAGACTATACAGCTGGTAGGATGTTAATGCCACTCCTCAGACTATACAGCTGGTAGGATGTTAATACCACTCCTCAGACTATACAGCTGGTAGGATGTAAATACCACTCCTCAGAGTATACAGCTGGTAGGATGTTAATACCACTCCTCAGACTATACAGCTGGTAGGATGTTAATACCACTCCTCAGACTATACAGCTGGTAGGATGTTAATACCACACCTCAGACTATATAGCTCTTATGTATAACCTTGGTGATGTTGACTGACTGAGGTGGAATAGTGATATAACAGTTTTTAAGGTAAGGAGGACTGAGGTGGAATAGTGATGTAATGGATGTTAAGCTAAGGAGGACTGAGTCTCTAAGGTGCAGGTTTGAATACTGGGTGGGGTGTTTGTTACTTTGGGCTGTGTCAGGGACCCCTCTAGGAAGGTGTCAGAGTGGGGTGTTTGTTACTTTGGGCTGTGTCAGGGACCCCTCTAGGAAGGTGTCAGAGTGGGCTGTTTGTTACTTTGGGCTGTGTCAGGGAGCCCTCTAGGAAGGTGTCAGAGTGGGGTGTTTGTTACTTTGGGCTGTGTCAGGTCTTGGACCCCTCTAGGAAGGTGTCAGTGTGGGGTGTTTGTTACTTTGGGCTGTGTCAGGGACCCCTCTAGGAAGGTGTCAGAGTGGGGTGTTTGTTACTTTGGGCTGTGTCAGGGACCCCTCTAGGAAGGTGTCAGAGTGGGATGCTTGTTACTTTGGGCTGTGTCAGGGAGCCCTCTAGGAAGGTGTCAGTGTGGGGTGTTTGTTACTTTGGGCTGTGTCAGGGAGCCCTCTAGGAAGGTGTCAGAGTGGGGTGTTTGTTACTTTGGGCTGTGTCAGGGACCCCTCTAGGAAGGTGTCAGAGTGGGGTGTTTGTTACTTTGGGCTGTGTCAGGTCTTGGACCCCTCTAGGAAGGTGTCAGAGTGGGGTGTTTGTTACTTTGGGCTGTGTCAGGGACCTCTCTAGGAAGGTGTGGATGTGTCAGAGTGGGATGCTTGTTACTTTGGGCTGTGTCAGGGAGCCCTCTAGGAAGGTGTCAGTGTGGGGTGTTTGTTACTTTGGGCTGTGTGGATGTGTCAGAGTGGGATGCTTGTTACTTTGGGCTGTGTCAGGGAGCCCTCTAGGAAGGTGTCAGTGTGGGGTGTTTGTTACTTTGGGCTGTGTCAGGGACCCCTCTAGGAAGGTGTCAGAGTGGGGTGTTTGTTACTTTGGGCTGTGTCAGGGACCCCTCTAGGAAGGTGTCAGTGTGGGGTGTTTGTTACTTTGGGCTGTGTCAGGGACCCCTCTAGGAAGGTGTCAGAGTGGGGTGTTTGTTACTTTGGGCTGTGTCAGGGACCCCTCTAGGAAGGTGTCAGAGTGGGGTGTTTGTTACTTGGTGCGGTGTCAGGTCTTGGACACCTCTTTGATAATCATATGATTTATTTCCACCATTAGGCCTTTGGACTGGTGTAAGACATATGACACATCCACACAGGGAGGACCTCACACACATTCCAATAATTTCTGATCCGGGAAGACAGCAATTCTATCATATGGGGCGGCAGGTAGCCTAGTGGTTAGAGCGTTGGACTAGTAACCGGAAGGTTGCAAGTTCAAACCCCCGAGCTGACAAGGTAAATCTGTCGTTCTGCCCCTGAACAGGCAGTTAACCCACTGTTCCTAGGCCGTCATTGAAAATAAGAATTTGTTCTTAACTGACTTGCCTAGTTAAATAAAGGTAAAATAAAAAAAAAATTAATATCAACTGTATACATGAGTTGTGGCAAAGTTGGTTGGGGTTTGTCATGTCTTTGGTAACATTTGCGTGGGTCAAACAAAAACACCCTAATGATTGGTTGACAATAAATCCTCCCACAATGCAAGCGATGGCTGCAGGATGAAATTGGTGAAAAAACAACTGCAGAAACTTGCGGTAGACTGCAGTCAAACTTCATGACCCTTGATCACTTGTAGTCACAAGTCTGACAATTCTTCTCCCCATAATGCAACACACCTTGGAAGGCAGTGACCAACGAAAGTGATCCCCTTGGACGCGCACAGTGACACAGCCTGAATACGTGTGCACGGGTGTAATATGGCCGTGTTTGATAGGATCTAAACCGCAATGTATCATGGTTAAATTGTGACTGACTGACAAATAATAATGAGTCATTATTTATGATGCAATGTGATTTGTATTCAGTCGTTTTGATAATGTCGAACAAGGCCAATGATAAGCCTTTGTATTGAGTTTGGTATTTATTAGGATCCCCAACAGGATCCCCCCTGTTGCACAAGCAGCAGCTACTCTTCCTGGGGTCCACACAAAACATGAAACATGACATAATACAGAACATTAATAGACAAGAACAGCTCAAAGACAAAACTACATACATTGTTTTAAAGGCACACGTAGCCTACATATCACTACATACACACAAACTATCTAGTCCAATAGGGGAGAGAGGTTGTGCCGTGAGGTGTTGATTTATCTGTTTTTTTAAACCAGGTTTGTTGTTTATTTGAGCAATAAGAGATGGAAGGAAGTTCTATGCAACAAGGGCTCTATATAATACTGTACATCTTCTTGAATTTGATCTGGATTTAGGGACTGTGAAAAGACCCCTGGTGGCATGTCTGGTGGGGTAACTGTGTGTGTCAAAGCTGTGAGTAAGTTGACTGTGAACAATTTAGAATTTGGAACACATTAATGTTTCTTATAATAATAAGTGATGCAGTCTGTCTCTCTTCAATTCTTAGCCAAGAGAGACTGGCATGAATAGTATTTACATCAGCCCTCTGATTACCATGAAGAGCAAGACGTGACGCTCGGGCCAGCTGCAGATTTTCTAGCTTCTTCTTTGCAGCACTTGACCATTATAACTGGGCAATAACCGGAGCCATCTGGGAAATTATGACTGGGCAATAACCGGAGCCATCTGGGAAATTATAACTGGGCAATAACCGGAGCCATCTGGGAAATTATAACTGGGCAATAACCGGAGCCATCTGGGAAATTATGACTGGGCAATAACCGGAGCCATCTGGGAAATTATAACTGGGCAATAACCGGAGCCATCTGGGAAATTATAACTGGGCAATAACCGGAGCCATCTGGGAAATTATGACTGGGCAATAACCAGAGCCACCTGGGAAATTATAACTGGGCAATAACCGGAGCCATCTGGGAAATTATAACTGGGCAATAACCGGAGCCATCTGGGAAATTATAACTGGGCAATAACCGGAGCCACCTGGGAAATTATAACTGGTCAATAACCGGAGCCATCTGGGAAATTATAACTGGGCAATAACCGGAGCCATCTGGGAAATTATAACTGGGCAATAACCGGAGCCACCTGGGAAATTATAACTGGTCAATAACCGGAGCCATCTGGGAAATTATAACTGGGCAATATCCGGAGCCCACTAGCCTGCTGTCTGTGACCCCACTAGCCTGCTGTCTGTGACCCCACTAGCCTGATGTCTGTGACCCCACTAGCCTGCTGTCTGTGACCCAACTAGCCTGCTGTCTGTGGGGTGAAGAGTGTGGTGGAGTACTCCAAAGAGACATTAGATGGGGTACATGGATAGTAAGTGCAGCTGGGCATTATATGGGGTACATGGATAGTAAGTGCAGCTGGGCATTAGATGGGGTACATGGATAGTAAGTGCAGCTGGGCATTAGATGGGGTACATGGATAGTAAGTGCAGCTGGGCATTAGATGGGGTACATGGATAGTAAGTGCAGCTGGGCATTAGATGGAGTACATGGATAGTAAGTGCAGCTGGGCATTAGATGTGGTACATGGATAGTAAGTGCAGCTGGGCATTAGATGGAGTACATGGATAGTAAGTGCAGCTGGGCATTAGATGGGGTACATGGATAGTAAGTGCAGCTGGGCATTAGATGGGGTACACGGATAGTAAGTGCAGCTGGGCATTAGATGGGGTACATGGATAGTAAGTGCAGCTGGGCATTAGATGGGGTACATGGATAGTAAGTGCAGCTGGGCATTAGATGGGGTACATGGATAGTAAGTGCAGCTGGGCATTAGATGGGGTACATGGATAGTAAGTGCAGCTGGGCATTAGATGGGGTACACGGATAGTAAGTGCAGCTGGGCATTAGATGGGGTACATGGATAGTAAGTGCAGCTGGGCATTAGATGGGGTACATGGATAGTAAGTGCAGCTGGGCATTAGATGGGGTACATGGATAGTAAGTGCAGCTGGGCATTAGATGGGGTACATGGATAGTAAGTGCAGCTGGGCACGGTAAAGAGGAAAGGGACTGAGTAGCCTGTGGATACACACAACAACACAACAGGCAAAGAACTAAAATCGTTTTTTAAAAACTGAAGACATGTATTTCCTTGTATCGTAAATTGTAAGGCAAAGGTTTTATTCCAGAATCTAATTTCAAGTTTCATGGTCTTGAAATGAGGCTGTTACTGGAGAACAGCAGGTCAAACCAGAAGATGGCAGTAGTTATTTGAAAATAGATCCACTGTAGACTTGATCCAGAAGTTGGCCTATAGCCAACACCTCTGATATGGTGGATGATATCATTTTGTGTGTCAATAGGCCTATATCTTTCTGTTTTCCTTTATTCCATCAAAACAAATACTGTTGTTTTTTTATTTCTGATTGCTGATTGCTTCCTTCGTACATTTATGATTCATGGGTTTTGTTATCTGTTTTAACAAACTTGTATTTACTTATTGTATATAGTTTTGTTGTGGTTTTTATATCAGCCCCTGGGTTAGGGTTGGGGTTAACCCTAACCCAATCACATGCACACTTTTATTATTGATCTGTTTTTATCTGTATGGTTGTTTATCAGTTATTTTCTTTGGTGCAAATAAATTCACACTGTAGTGCAATATACATATTTTCCAATTAGCCCAATGCCTCATTATTATAATCATAATGATCAAATGTATCGTCACGTAGCCCTATAATTTCGCCAGCAATTGAGGGACCTCACATTTGCCTGTTCTGTCAATGTGATTTAAAAATTTATTTAGCTTTCATCCATATATGACAACAATAACATGTTTCGTTACAACCATCCAGACCTATTTAAGTCCCCAACTCAACAGAGCACAACTCATAATGTTTACAAATAACTCCTCATCTTTTATGTTTAGGTTGGTCAAATCTCTCAAGCCTGTAACTGGAAAAACCAAACTCTGGGGAGAATGGTGTCAAAAATGAGTTTAGGTCGAAATAACAATGAATTAAACATTAGTGTCTAAATTATCAATATTTTTCGTGGATGGCAGGCGAATCCGGAACCCTTGAAGGCCTATCTTTACTCCAGAACTGATGATGGTGAAGGAATGGGAGAGGCTGCCTGCGCGATCACAAACTCTACCATCGCTGTGACTAACGGCAGGAGCGCGCAGTGGACCGTTCGTCCTCTGTCAGTCGCGAGAGGGACTGGCTCGGATCGCACCGTATCATCCTCCGCCGTCTACGTTATCAGCGTGGAGAAAAGACACGTAAAAGGATCTACTACAGAGGACGTTACTTGTTTTGACCACTAATTTATGTTATAAAGAAGATATAATCCAGATAGTGCCCTGTTAGGAAAACTGCAAGCATTGGGAATTTTAATTTCAGAGAGGTAAGTTGATTGAAATCAGAAAGTAAACTGGAGATAATGATGTAAATATATATATATACACACATGCATTATGACCCCAATATGATGTTTATTCGGTAGTAATGTGGACAAATAGGATTAGATTGATGCATTATCAGACTTTAACCATAGATCCATTCCATGTTTAATTAATGTTGCATTTCTCAGCATGAAAAAAAAACAACCTCAAAACTACTGTATTCTTTATTTGAACACTAGTGTTCTTTGTTCAGAAATAAGTGCAGTTTGTGAGGTTATACTTCGGACGGCAAAATGACAACGAAAATATACACAAAATGTACAAAACATTTGGAACACCTTCCTAATATTGAATTGCACCCCCTTTTGCACTCGGAACAGCCTCAATTCTTCGGGCATAGACTCTACAAGGTTTAGAAAGCATTCCACAGGGATGCTGGCCCATGTTGACTCCAATGCTTCACAATGTTGTGTCAAGTTGGCTGGGTGTCCTTTGGGTGGCGGACCATTCCTGCAATTAATACACACGGGAAACAGTTGAGTGTGAAAAACCCAGCAGTGTTGCAGTTCTTGACACACCTCTGCACCTGGCACCTACTACCATACCCCGTTCAAAGGCACTTATATATTGGTCTTGCCCAGTTAATTTGGAAGCTTTGTGAAATTGTAGCTGTATGAATTTGCCTGAACACGGGAAGTTGGTTGCCCGAAACCAATAAGATAACATTACGATAAAACAGATTGAACACGTTGAACCTTTTCATTACAGGTTAAAACAGATTGAACATTTAAACCTTTTCTTAAAGTCCTTAGTTTAAGTGTATTTGTATGAGATCTGCACAGCCTAGCCCTGGTCTACTGCAGTAATCCCTATGCCCTCTCTGAGACACAGCCTAGCCCTGGTCTACTGTAGTAATCCCTATGCCATCTCTGAGACACAGCCCTGGTCTACTGCAGTAATCCCTATAACCTCTCCTAGAGACAGCCAAACCCTGGTCTACTGCAGTAATCCCTATAACCTATCCTAGAGACAGCCAAGCCCTGGTCTACTGCAGTAATCCCTATAACCTCTCTGAGACACAGCCTAGCCCTGGTCTACTGCAGTAATCCCTATAAACTCTCTGAGACACAGCCCTGGTCTACTGCAGTAATCCCTATAACCTCTCTGAGACACAGCCCTGGTCTACTGCAGTAATCCCTATAACCTCTCTGAGACACAGCCCTGGTCTACTGCAGTAATCCCTATAACCTCTAGGAGACACAGCCCTGGTCTACTGCAGTAATCCCTATAACCTCTCTGAGACACAACCTAGCCCTGGTCTACTGCAGTAATCCCTATAACCTCTCTGAGACACAACCCTGGTCTACTGCAGTAATCCCTATAACCTCTCTGAGACACAGCCCTGGTCTACTGCAGTAATCCCTATAACCTCTCTGAGACACAGCCCTGGTCTACTGCAGTAATCCCTATAACCTCTAGGAGACACAGCCCTGGTCTACTGCAGTAATCCCTATAACCTCTCTGAGACACAGCCCTGGTCTATTGCAGTGTAGTGATGTTTGGCGATGTAGTGATGTGATGTAGTGTAGTGATGTAATGTAGTGATATAGTGTAGTGATGTGATGTAGTGATGTGATGTAATGTAGTGATGTAATGTAGTGATGTAGTGATGTGATGCAGTAATGTAATGTAGTGCTGTAGTGTAGTGACGTAGTGATGTAATGTTGTGATATTGTGTGGTGATGTGATGTAGTGATGTAGTGTAGTGATGTAATGTAATGATGTAGTGATGTAATGTAGTGATATAGTGTAGTGATGTAATGTAGTGATATAGTGTGGTGATGTAATTTAGTGATGTAGTGTAGTGATGTAATGTAGTGATATAGTGTAGTGATGTAATGTAGTGATATAGTGTAGTGATGTAATGTAGTGATATAGTGTAGTGATGTAATGTAGTGATATAGTGTAGTGTCGTAGTGCAGTGATATAGTGATGTAATGTTGTGATATAGTGTAGTGTCGTAGTGCAGTGATGTAGTGATGTAATGTAGTGATAAAGTGTAGTGGCGTAGTGCAGTGATGTAGTGATGTAATGTTGTGATATAGTGTAGTGATGTAATGTAGTGATATAGTGTAGTGATGTAATGTAGTGATATAGTGTAGTGATGTAATGTAGTGATATAGTGTAGTGTCGTAGTGCAGTGATGTAGTGATGTAATGTTGTGATATAGTGTAGTGTCGTAGTGCAGTGATGTAGTGATGTAATGTAGTGATATAGTGTAGTGGCGTAGTGCAGTGATGTAGTGATGTAATGTTGTGATATAGTGTAGTGATGTAGTGTTGTGATGTAATGATATAGTGCAGGGGTCTAGTGTAGTAATGTAGTGTAGTGATGTAAGGAAGTGATGTTGTGTAGTAATGTTGTGATATAGTGTAGTGTTATTGTGATATAGTGTAGGGATGTAGTGTAGTGATGTACTGTAATGATATAGTGCAGGGGTCTAGTGTAGTAATGTAGTGATATAGTGTAGTGTTGTAGTGCAGTGATGTAGTGATGTAATGTTGTGATATAGTGTAGTGTTATCATGATATATTGTAGGGATGTAGTGTAGTGATGTAAGGAAGTGATGTTGTGTAGTAATGTGGTGATGTTTTGTTATGTAGTGTAGTTATGTAAGGATATACTGTAGTAATGTAGGGATGTAGTGTAGTGATGTAGTGTAGTGTAGTGATGTAATGTGATGTGATGATGCAGTGATGTAGTGTAGTGATGAAGCGATGTAGTGCTGTACTGTAATGATGTACTGTTGTGGTGTAGTGATGTGATGTAGTGATGTAGTGTAGTGTAGTGATGTAATGTGATGATGCAGTGATGTAGTGTAGTGATGAAGCGATACAGTGTAGTGCTATACTGTAATGATGTACTGTTGTGGTGTAGTGATGTAATGTGATGTAGTGATGTAATGTGATGTACTGTACTGATGTGGTGTTGTGATGTAGTGATTTAGTGTCGTGATTTAGTGTAGTGATGTAGTGTAGTGATGTAGTGTAGTGATGTATTGATGTGTCATGATGTGGTGAAGTAGTGATGTAGATTTTTGATGTAATGTGGTGATGTCATGATTTAGTGTAGTGATGTAGTGTAGTGATGTAGTGTAGTGATGTATTGATGTGTCATGATGTAGTGAAGTAGGGATGTAGTTTATTGATGTAGTGATGTAATGTAGTGATGTCCTGATTTAGTGTAGTGATGTAGTGATGTATTGATATAGTGTAGTGATGTAGTGTCATGATGTGATGCACAGGATGTCTCAATGCATTATCATAAGGATTATTTCTGTGTAGAACATCATGATGTATGGGTTTTGTATTTTAAAGATCTGTATAGATTAGCAGAAAATAATCTCATGAATTGTTAATTAACATCTTATCTGTGTGTTCTCAGGTGGTGAATATGGCGTCGTGGCGGCTGGTCTGTGTCCTGGCTGTATGGAACTCTGTGTTGGGTCTGGCCCAGTGTTGTCCAGATACCTGTAGCTGTCTGGATAAATACGCCCACCATTTCGCTGACTGTGCCTACAAAGACCTGCTATTAGTTCCTGTAGGCCTCCCCTTCAACGTCACCACTCTCTCTCTCTCTGCCAACAAGATCAAACTCCTGAAGGCCAAGAGCTTTATTAACGTCACCCAGGTGTGTGTGAATATGGTCCTAACGTCACCCAGGTGTGTGTGTGAATATGGTCCTAACGTCACCCAGGTGTGTGTGTGAATATGGTCCTAACGTCACCCAGGTGTGTGTGTGAATATGGTCCTAACGTCACCCAGGTGTGTGTGTGAATATGGTCCTAACGTCACCCAGGTGTGTGTGTGAATATGGTCCTAACGTCACCCAGGTGTGTGTGTGAATATGGTCCTAACATCACCCAGGTGTGTGCGTGAATATGGTCCTAATGTCACCCAGGTGTGTTTGTGAATATGGTCCTAACGTCACCCAGGTGTGTGTGAATATGTTCCTAACGTCACCCAGGTGTGTGTGAATATGGTCCTAACGTCACCCAGGTGTGTTTGTGAATATGGTCCTAACGCCACCCAGGTGTGTGTGTGAATATGGTCCTGTGGGGTTCAGTTTGCAGATCATGGTTCTTGCAAAACCATGATTGTGGGTTTGATTCACACTGGAGCCAGCCATATGAAAACTGTCTGAAAGCATGACTGCAAGTCACTGGCATATATTATATGATTATATTACATGGGATGGGCCGGGCTGGGTACAGCAAAATAGATATTAATAAAGTATTCTTCTTCAGGTGACCTCCCTATGGCTGGCCCACAATGAGATCGTGACCATAGAGAGGGACACCTTGGCACTGCTGATCCAGCTGAGAAACCTGGACGTCAGCTACAATAAGATCATCAGCTTCCCCTGGGAAGACCTGGCCAACCTCACCTCCCTTCAGCTGCTCAAGATGAACAACAACGAGATGATCAACCTCCCTAAATATTCCTTCTCGACTCTCAAAGACCTGAGGTCCCTGAGGATCAACAACAACAGGTTCACTACTATAGTTCAGGGGACCTTCAGCTCTCTGAGCTCCATGTCTCACCTTCAGATCTACAACAACCCCTTCACCTGCTCCTGCAGTCTGGAGTGGCTGAGAGACTGGATCACGGAGTCTAAGATCTCGGTCCCGGAGCAGGACTCTATCGTCTGCGAGGCCCCAGAGCATCTGCAAGGGGTCCTGGTGACCAAAATGCCCAAGCTGGACTGCAAGGCCCCGTCAGTGTCCATCACCTACCAGCCAAACCTGGACAACACTGAGCTATACGAGGGCTTTATGGTGATTCTCAACTGTGAGACCAAGGGCAACCCCAAACCAGAGGTCAGCTGGGAGGTGGTGAATGCAGGGAACCAGAAGTTCACATTCAGTTTGCCCTCTGTGGTCAGCATGAATAGTGACTCGCCCATCAATGATAAAAGCACCAACGGCCGGTTCTTGGTCTTCCAGAACGGCACTATGATCATCCCCCGTATGAGCAAGAAGGAGGATGGGAACTACAGCTGCTCAGCTGTCAACGACCTCGGTAAAGCAGACAGCACAGTGAAGGTAGTGGTGGCAGGCACCAAGAAACAAGCCATTAACTCCATGCTGGACACCACAGCAGATAAGATCCTCCGTCCGTCTGGTGGAAACAAGCCGGGGCCTAAAATGACCAACAACATCATCAACTGGCCCAAGTCCGACTCTGAGAAGACCAAGAACGATCCAACTGGGTCGTCTGTTAAACACGCTGATGGCTCAGTGCAGGCTGGTGAGGGCTCAGAGGAGCTTCCGTTTACCAGGAAGTGTGGCATCAGCGATGGCACTCAGTACATCTCCAATCACGCATTCAACCTCAGTCTGGACCAGCTGAAACAATATACATTTGATTTAGGTGTCATCGCGTTGGAGGTATCCGAGACGGAGGCCAAAGTGCAGCTCAACCCTCTCCAGCTCCCAAACAGTAAGAACAACCTTCACCTCAGCCACAATGAGAACCTAGAGACCGTCGACAAAGAGCCTTTTAGCCTCTATCAAGGCTCAACCAAAACCCCTCTGGACATGCTCTATCTGTGTTTTAACACTGGTAACGGACACTCTGTGGTGCAGTGGTCCCGGATAGAGGAAGGGATCAACACCTATAAGTTCCAGGGCCTACAACCAGGCACTAACTACACCCTGTGTCTGACCTACGGAGGGCAGGACTGTCAGGTCCAGGTTGTCTTCACAACCAGGATGAAAATTCCTTCTCTGTTGATCATAGTGATGGTTAGTACCTTCCTGTTGGTGCTGGCTACAGTCCCTCTGCTGGGAGCAACCTGCTGTCATCTCTTAAACAAGTACCAGGGAAAGACTTACAAACTGATCATGAAGGCAGCGCAGAAGAACCCAGATCAAATGGACAAACATATGGTTGGAGGTGATTTCGACCCCCAGGCGTCGTTTGTAGAGTCAGAGAATAATTCTAACCCAAGTGAGATAGGAGGAGAGGGGGAGGACGGACAGGACGGGGAGGAGGTGGATGGGAGTGTGGTTACCGAGTCTATGCCGGGTTCTACATTAAAATTTGAGGTGGGTTCGGAGTACAGCAATAGATTACCATTGGGCGCCGAGGCGGTGAATATCTCTGAGGATGGAAACGGTAACTACAAAGAGCTGAGTCGCTGAGCAGAGCCGTGTGATGCTATCAGAGGAGAGAGAGATTGTAAAATAGTTACTTTCAACTACATTTTAAAGCAGGTAACTCACAGATCATTATTTCACGTAGAAATGATAGCCCTGATGAAGGTGGATAGCTCATTTTACCTCAGAAAGTAAGTGGTAACCTGTTATACCCCAAAGAAGAGACTTGTCCCAAAGCCACCAATGTGCTGAGGGTCATTGTCCTTTTGGAAGGTGAACCTTCACCCCAGTCTGAGTTCCTGAGCACTCTGGAGCCTCAGTTTTTCATCAGGACTTCTCTTTACTTTGCTCTGTTCATCTTTCCTTCGATCCTGATTAGTCTCCCAGTCCCTGTCGCTGAAAAAAATCCCCACAGCACGATGCTGCCACCACCATGCTTCATTGTAGGTATGGTGCCAGGTTTCCTCCGGACGGAACATTGGCATTCAGGCTAAAGAGTTAAATCTGGGTTTCATCAGACCAGAGTATATTTTTCTGATTTCTGATGGTCTGACCATTCTTTAGGTGCCTTTTGACAAACTGGATGGTTCTCCCATCTCCACAGAGGACCTCTGGAGCTCTGTCAGAGTGACCATTGGGTTCCTGGTCCGGTTCCTTCTCCCCCGATAGATTAGTAACACTGCATTCTTGGGGACCTTCAATACTGCAGAAAGGTTTTGTTACCCTTCCCTAGATATGTGCCTTGACACAATCCTGTCTCTGAGCTCTATGGACAATTCCTTCTAACTCATGGATTGTTTTTTTCTCTGACATGCGCTGTCAACTGTGGGACCTTATATAGACAGGTGCGCCTTTCGAAATCATGTTCAATCAATTGCATTTACCACAGATGGACTCCAATCAAGTTGTAGAAACATCTCAAGGATGAACAATGGAAACAGGATGCACCTGAGCTGAATTTCGAGTCTCATAGCAAAGGGTCTGAATACTTATGTTAAAATGTGACTGACCGGCTCGATTCGGTCTTATGTAGCAAAATTTGAAATTGTGTTTTTCATACTGGATAAAAGTAGAGACTCAGAGCTAGAAAATAGTATATCGTACACTACAGTTGAGGAGCAATGGGAAATCACTTTTGAGAAAATAGCCCTTGAACATTTTGGGACACCTACTGGAGACCTCTTCTTTGTCTACACCCATTCAACATCGTTCACACCCTCTTAAGCTTTAGCCCCACCCAACTCTTTAAGGATTCACATGTGAGGCAATGTTCTAAACAACCAAAGATTTCAAGACTAAAGGCTGGTAAATACTACGGGTGTGTTAATAAATTTAATCTGGAGTGCCAGAGTGTTTTCTGGGCATTTGTAATCTCAGCGTTGTCAGATTGTCCGTTCGTAAATTCAGAGTGTTTCACTGTCGGAGCGTTCAGAGCTGGACACTCTGGCCGAGGAGTAGGGTTGATCTGAGTGTTCTGACGTAACAACAGCAGTCAAGCACTCAAGCTAACAGACTAATGTTGGCTATCTTGCTGGCTACTTTCAGACACAAATGAGAGAACAGCTCACTCTGACCATTTTACTCACCCTAGGAGAGCTGGGTAGGCTGTTTTATCCAGAGTGTTGGTGACTGAAACTGTGCTGCTGGCAACAATTTAATTACTAACTTTTGCCAAAGGCCATAGTCAATAGGTGTTGAGCGTTCATAAATCTGTCAGTTATCCACACTCAGACAAGAGGCTCTGAAATCGGAGTAGATAGCCAGAGCAAATTACCAGCTACGTCTATCGACAGTTGGCGCAGTGACATCATGAACAGTCTATGAAATGGTTACTTGCATAGAGGAGTCTTTTGTTTAGCTAGCTAGCTAAACAATGAACCATAATCCCAACTCATAACGTTACTACCCTGCATGAATCTGCGGGTAGCTAACCAACCAGGTTCAATGTTACCTAGCTAACATTAGGCTATAATGGCCCTGAGATACAGGTAATATTATTACACAGATCATACACATAACATTAGCTAGCGACCCAAATCAAATCAGACATAATTTGTCACATGCACCGAATACAACATGTGTAGACTTTACTGTAGAATGCTTACTTACAAGCCCTTAACCAACAGTGCAGTTCAAGAAGAAGAAAACATTTACCAAGTAGACTAAAATAAAAAGTAATAATAAAAAGTAACAGAATAACAATAACGAGGCTATATACAGGGGGCACCGGTACCGAGTCAGTGTGCGGGGGTACAGGCTATTTGCGGTAATCTGTACATGTAGTTGGGGGCGAAGTGACTATGCAATGGCAACAAACAAACAAACAAACAGCGAATAGCAGCAGTGTACAAAAGGGAGAGGGGGTCAATGTAAATAGTCCGGTGGCAATTTTATGAATTGAATTTTATGAATCTTCTACTTGGGGGTAGAAGCTGTTGAGGAGCCTTTTGGTCCTAGACTTGGTGCTACCGTACCGTTTGCCGTGCGATAACAGAGAAAACATTCTCTGACAATTTTATGGGCTTCCCTCTGACACCGCCTATTATATAGGTCCTAGATTGCAGTTAACTTGGCCCCAGTGATGTACTGGGACATTCGCATTACCCTCTGTAGCGCCTTACGGTCAGATGCCGAGCAGTTACCATACCAGGCGGTGATGCAACCGGTCAGGATGCTCTCAATGGTGCAGCTGTAGAATCTTTTGCATGCCAAATCTTTTCAATCTCCTGAGGGGGAAAAGGTTTTGTTGTGCCCTCTTCATAACTGTCTTGGAATGTTAGGACCATGATAGTTTGTTGGTGATGTGGACACCAAGTAACTGGAAACTCTCGACCCGCTCCACTACAGCCCCATCGATGTTAATGGTGGCCTGTTCGGCCCTCCTTTTCCTGTAGTCCACGATCAGCTCCTTAGTCTTGCTCACATTGAGGGAGAGGTTGTTCTCCTGGCACCACACTGCCAGTTCTCTGACCTCCTCCCAATAGGCTGTCTCATCGTTGTCGGTGATCAGGCCTACCACTCTTGTGTCGTCAGAAAACTTAATGATGGTGTTGGAGTCATGTTTGGCCACGCAGTCGTGGGTGAACAGGGAATATAGGAGTGGACTAAGTACACACCCCTGAGGGGCCCCAATGTTAAGGATCAGCGTGGCAGACGTGTTGTTGCCTACTCTTACCACCTGGGGGCGGCCCGTCAGGAAGTCCAGGATACAGTTGCAGAGGGAGGTGTTTAGTCCCACAGTCCTTAGCTTAGTGATGAGCTTTGTGGGCACTATGGTGTTGAACGCTGAGCTGAAGTCAATGAACAGCATTCTCACATAGGTGTTCCTTTTGTCCAGGTGTGAAAGGGCAGTGTGGAGTGTGATTGAGATTGTGTCATCTGTGGATCTGTTGGGGCGGTATGCGAATTGGAGTGGGTCTAGGGTGTCCGGAAGGATGCTGTTGATGTGAGCCATGACCAGCCTTTCAAAGCACTTCATGGCTACCGACGTGAGTGCCACGGGGCGGGAATCATGTAGGCAGGTTACCTTCACTTCCTTGGGCACAGGGACTATGGTGGTCTGCTTGAAACATGTAGGTATTACAGACTCAGTCAGGGAGAGGTTGAAAATATCAGTGAAGACACTTGACAGTTGGTCAGTACATGCTTTGTGTAAACGTCCTGGTAATCAGTCTGGCCCAGCTGCTTTGTGAATATTGACCTGTTTAAAGGTTTTGTTCATATCGTCTACCGAGAGCGTTGTCACACAGTCATCCAGAACAGCTGGTGCTCTCATGCATGCTTCAATGTTTCTTGCCTCGGAGCGAGCATGAAAGTCATTTAGCTCATCTGGTAGGCTCACGTCACTGGGAAGCTCGTGTCTGGGTTTCCCTTTGTAGTCCGTAATAGTTTTCAAGACCTGCCCCATCTGACGAGCATCAGGACCGGTGTAATAGGATTCAATCTTAATCCTGCATTGACACTGCTTGTTTGATGGTTTGTCTGAGGGCATAGCGGGATTTCTTATAAGCATCCGGATTACTCTCCCGCTCCTTGAAAGCGGCACCTTTAGCCTTTATCTCGATGCGGATGTTGCCTGCAATCCATGGCTTCTGGTTGTGATATGTATGTACGATCAATGTGGTGACAACGTCATCGATGCACTTATTGATGAAACCGGTGACTGATGTGGTATACTCCTCAATGCCATTGGATGAATCCCGGAACATATTCCTGTCTGTGCTAGCCAAACAGTCCTCTAGTGTAGCATCAGCGTCATCTGACCACTTCTGCATTGAGCAAGTCACTGGTACTTCCTGCTTTAGTTTTTGCTTGTAAGCAGGAATCAGGAGGATATAATTATGGTCAGATTTGCAAAATGGAGGGCAGGGAGAGCTTTGTATGCATCTCTGTGTGTGGAGTAAAGGTGGTCTAGGATTTCTTTTTTCTGGTTGCACATGTGACATGCTGGTAAAAATGTGTTAAAACTGATTTAAGTTTGCCTGCATTAAAGTCCCCGGCCACTAGGAGCGGCGCTAATGTTAGCTAGCTAGCTAACAGTACACTTTAACTTGAAATGAAAATGACTTTCTGACAAAATTAGAAACGTGTTGTAACGGTTTTGACTTGAGGTTATTTTTTTATAGGGGTGCCAGGTAGGTTGTGCCTACCAGAGAAAACATTGGTTTCTCCTTTTGTTGTTTGGGAGGGAATGAGTCCCATCTGGTCCGTCAAGTCTACACCATACAAAGGACTTATGTAAACGTCAGAAGGGAAATCAACTTTTCATAAACCCTTAAAACATTGAAAGAACTTCAAAAACAACTATTCTTTTGCGTGGGTTGTATTAGCAACATCAATGGATTACACACACATAATAATATAATACAATGAGTTCTGGTTCCTCCAGAAATGTCCTGTACCTCGGGCCTAAAAAGAGTCCCGCCTGGTAAAGGAGTTCAGTGAACTCAAGTGACTTTGGTCACGCAATGTTGGTCCGTTCATTCCGTGTAGCGTAAACCCAGTATTAAATTATACAATCAATATAACCATTTTACCACAGAACTTTAAAGCGTATCTGCTCTTACTAATTCCTCAACTACATCTAACTACATAAATCATCACCGTATACATCATATCAAAACAAATGAAATACCGTATACAAAAAAGATGGTAGTCAGTCGGTCAGTCAGACAATCCAATCCGCCAACAGATCTCCAGCGGAGAAAGGCCACGAAGAATAGAGAGGAGTAGTCCACGGACGCAAAGAGTGGATCCGATCCTGGGTAAACTCTCAGGCTACAAAACACACGTTTAACAGCAACAAAACAACCGGAATAGAGAAGCTTCGGGAACACATCCTCAGTCACGTCTCCATCACAAAACGCCACTTTTGCCCAGCTGATGCTGGCTATTTAATTGGGAATTAAAGGGAAAGCACCCTATTGGAAGGAGAAGCACTGAGACGGCTCAAAATAATTCAGGGCCGTCACACACCCCCTCCCCTGGAAAAAGCCGACCATTGCCCTGGAAGGCACATCTTGGTCGGGGTAACCGAGAAAGGTCTCCTCATCACTTTCCTCTACAAAAATTCTCATGACTTTTTGGAGCTCACGCTCCTCAGCTGAGGGGTCACAGGCCTTAAGGTGTGAGACTTCTGGGTCTGGGAATCCGAGAAAAGTCTCCTCACTTTCCTCTTCAAAGATATCCAAGATCTTGCGGCGCTCAATCGCCTCCAATTCCTCAGCCGAGGGGTAACAGGCCTTAAGGCGTGAGACATGGACAACGCGCATATCTTCACCTGTGTCCTCTTTCACCACTCGGTAGTTCAAAGGGCCCATCTGCTCCACAATCCTATATGGTCCTTGCCATTTAGGAGCGAGCTTGGCAGAGAAGAATTGTTCAGCTTTCGAGTAAGGATGAGAGCGAAGCCACACCCGATCACGAAGCTGAAACTGTATGTCTCGTCTGTTCTTATCATAATTTCTCTTCTGCTTGAGTCGAGCCTGGGTCATGTTCTTTGAGACAAGAGCTCTCAAGTCATGGAGATGGACTACCTGGTCATAGCAAGCAGCGTCTGGAGTAATCTGCTGGGGCTGTAGCACCATATCCAAGGGTCCTCGGAGGGGACGACTTAGGTTCAGCTCTGCAGGTGTGACTCCAGTGGACTCTTGCACAGCAGAATTCAGGGCAAATCGAAACTCGTGAAGGTGCTTGTCCCAGTGTTTGTGCTGGATCCCTACATAGGAAGCAATCATTGTATTCAAGGTTCGATTTACTCTCTCAGTGAGATTGGTCTGTGGGTGATAGGCCGTGGTCAACTTCTGTCTCAGGTTCCATCTTTGGCAGGTCTCCTCAAAGAGATCAGAGACAAATTGGGAACCTCGATCAGACAGGATGTAATCAGGCACTCCCCAGCGAGTCAGGATCTCTTTCGTAAGGATGTTAGAGACGGTCCTTGCTGTGGCCTGACGCAGGGAAAAGAGTTCCACCCACTTTGAATAATAATCAACAAACACAAGCATGTACACATTCTGATTGGAGCTTCTAGGAAATGGACCCATCAAATCCACTCCTAGCATTTCCCAAGGTCGGGTAACCACCGTTTGCTGCAACTTGCCAGCAGGCTTTCTACCTTCTGGTTTGTACATTTGACAAACCTGACAGTTTCGGATGTGTGACTTCACATCCATGCTCAGATGTGGCCAGTACAGTAACGCTTGCAACCGCTTGTAGGTTTTGAACCTGCCCAAATGACCAGCTAATGGGTCTTCATGGAAATGTTGAAGCAGTTGTAGGCGTAGAGTTTCAGGTATGTACAATTGGTAGAGGGTTCTGTGTGGTAGTTGTACAACACGGTAGACTTTGTCTTCCAGGATGGTCAGCTTTGTGGTAGGATTGACCATCTTTTCTCCATCTTCCAGGATAGTCTGGTACAAAGCCTGTACTTCTGGATCATCCTGTTGGGCTTTCTATATGGTCTCATCAGAGATGGGAAAGTCTGCTTTGGGCGAGTCTCGACTGCTTGACAGGACAGTAGCACATGTAAGATGCGGGCCACCGTTGCCACAAGCAGGAGCTCTGGATAAGGCATCTGGAACAGTGTTGTATTTTCCTTTCCTGTATTCTACTGCAAAGGTGAACTCTTGCAACCGTAGAGCCCATCTTATGAGTCTGGTGCTTGGTTTGTTGGTCTTGAACACCCACACAAGGGAGGAATGGTCAGTGACCACAGTGAAGTGTCTTCCCTCCAGGTAGTACCTCCACTTTTCCAAAGCCCAGACAACTGCAAGGCACTCTTGCTCGGTTGTGGAGTAGTTCCGTTCTGCTCCATTCAATGTCCGACTGGCGAACGCTAGCACTTCTTCAGTGCCAAGTCCAGTCTGTTGGACTAGGACAGCACCAAGTCCAACATCACTTGCATCAGTGTAAACAACAAAAGGGGAATCAAAGTTGGGATGACCTAAAATGGGAGGTGTGACGAGGTGTCGTTTCAGGGTTTCAAAGGATGTCTGGCACTCTGCCGTCCATAGGAATTTCACTCCTTTTCGCTTCAACGCGTTGAGGGGTTCTGCCACCTGGGAGAAGTTCGACACAAACCGATGGTACCATCCAGCCATCCCAAGGAACCGTTGAAGGGCCTTGAGTGTGGTTGGCACAGGAAAATCTTGTACCGCCTTGGTCTTTTCAGGATCCACATGAATGCCGTCGAAAGACACAATATGGCCAAGGAACTTCAGGGAAGTTTGGCAGAAGTTGCTCTTCTTCATATTCACGGTCAGACCAGCTTCTCTTAGCTTGTCCAACACTGCTTGAAGATCTTGAAAGTGTTGTTCTCTGTTCTGGGAGTAGATAATTATATCGTCCAGGTAGACGAAACAGATCTTCCCTTTGAGCTCACCTAACGCAATCTCCATCAGTCTTTGGAAAGTGGCAGGTGCATTCTTTAATCCAAAAGGCATCACCTTAAAGGAAAACAAGCCCTCAGCACAGACAAAAGCAGTCTTGTCCTTGCTTTCCTGGTCCATCTCAACTTGCCAATAACCACTATTGAGGTCAAGGGTAGTGAACACAACAGCGCCCGACAATGACTCCAGGATCTCGTGGATGGTAGGAAAAGGATAGGCATCAGTCTGGGAAACATTGTTGGTCTTCCTATAGTCCACACAAAATCTAAGACCACCAGTCTTTTTTGGGATGAGGACAACAGGAGCAGCCCAAGGAGAGGAGGAACGTTCTATTATATCTTGTGTTAACATATCATTAATGAGTCCCTTTTGGATGATTAGCTTCGCTGGGGACAAACGATATGGCTTTTGCTTGATCGGCATTTCCTGTGTAAGGAATATTTTGTGCTTCAGGAGGCCGGTGCGTCCTAGCCTTGAAGTACATACATCAGCATTATTCTGCAGCTGTTCCAACAGCCTTAACTCCTCTGGATGTTCCAGCTGAGCTCTTCTTACAGCCTGTAAAAGGAGATCGTCAGAAGGATTATCAAGGGTTAGTGGTAACGGAGCAACGGCAGAGAAGACTGCCACATTTGAACCCCAATCATGTAACTTCGTAGCTTCTGATTGGAAGAAATGCTTCTTGCTCGGATTGTATGGAAACCAGTAGCAATTGTGTGCGATATCAATCTGGACACCACTGAAGTACATGAAATCAATTCCCAACACGACAGGAAAAGCAAGGTTCTTGGTTTGTAGGATAACTGAAGGAATCATATAGGAGCGGTTACACAGGCGGAACTCTACCTCACTCCATCCAAGTGGTCGTTTAGCCTCACCATCAGCCAGATAGAGTGGACCTTCTGTCCACGGCTTCAAGTTGTATTGCGGACCTTTAACCTCCTTCCACAGTTTCTCATTGAGCAGTGTGTAGGATGACCCGGTGTCCAGGATGGCTCTTCCTGTCCATGGGCCTATGGACAGGGGTAACACCAGTTGGTGCGGTATGAACTGAAAGGAAGGGGATGTCGATGGGGGGGCGTAGGCAGTGACTCTTGGGATTTCAGCTCTGGTTAAAGCACCCAGAGAAGGATGGTCATTCCTGCGAAGAGAGTTAGGTGTGTTGGCCTGTTGTGATTTGTGGTTTCTGGAAGGGTTTTCTTGATACGGTCTTGGACATGTATCTGAAGAATGTCCCTTTTGGCTACATCTCCAACAGAACATGAGAGGGGTCATGGCTTGAGACTCTGGCTGTTGTTGATGGTCTGTCTTGGGTAACTGTTTGGGTGTCTGTTTCTTTCTTTGGTCATATTGCTGTTGGCATTCTCTGTCCCTCTCAAACTGCTGTCCCAAGCGAACCAGTCCATCGACAGTGGTGACTCGTTCTCGGAGTTGACTGGCTAGTAGTGGGTTGATGTTCTTCAAAATCAATTTAATGACCTCTTCCTCCTCAATGCCAGGTTTCCACCTTCTGCACAGGGAGTGGTAACCGTATGCAAAGTCACGGATACTCTCTTTCTCTCTTTGTACTCGATTCCTGACTCTGTCTGCCAACTCATCTGTGTAGTCCTCAGACAGAAATGCAGAGGAAAACTTGGCCTCAAAGTCAGCCCAGGAGGTAGTGGTGAGACGTGCCACATCCCACCAGTCTCGAGCTGTCCCATGCAACACATTCCTCAATGTGGCAAGGAGTTCTTCTAAGCCAGGGATTGTGGGTTCGAGTCCCATCTGGGGTGCCATTTTTTATGTAACGGTTTTGACTTGAGGTTATTTTTTTATAGGGGTGCCAGGTAGGTTGTGCCTACCAGAGAAAACATTGGTTTCTCCTTTTGTTGTTTGGGAGGGAATGAGTCCCATCTGGTCCGTCAAGTCTACACCATACAAAGGACTTATGTAAACGTCAGAAGGGAAATCAACTTTTCATAAACCCTTAAAACATTGAAAGAACTTCAAAAACAACTATTATTTTGCGTGGGTTGTATTAGCAACATCAATGGATTACACACACATAATAATATAATACAATGAGTTCTGGTTCCTCCAGAAATGTCCTGTACCTCGGGCCTAAAAAGAGTCCCGCCCGGTAAAGGAGTTCAGTGAACTCAAGTGACTTTGGTCACGCAATGTTGGTCCGTTCATTCCGTGTAGCGTAAACCCAGTATTAAATTATACAATCAATATAACCATTTTACCACAGAACTTTAAAGCGTATCTGCTCTTACTAATTCCTCAACTACATCTAACTACATAAATCATCACCGTATACATCATATCAAAACAAATGAAATACCGTATACAAAAAAGGTGGTAGTCAGTCGGTCAGTCAGACAATCCAATCCGCCAACAGATCTCCAGCGGAGAAAGGCCACGAAGAATAGAGAGGAGTAGTCCACGGACGCAAAGAGTGGATCCGATCCTGGGTAAACTCTCAGGCTACAAAACACACGTTTAACAGCAACAAAACAACCGGAATAGAGAAGCTTCGGGAACACATCCTCAGTCACGTCTCCATCACAAAACGCCACTTTTGCCCAGCTGATGCTGGCTATTTAATTGGGAATTAAAGGGAAAGCACCCTATTGGAAGGAGAAGCACTGAGACGGCTCAAAATAATTCAGGGCCGTCACAGTGTAATATCTGAAAATGGAAAATGTAGCTAGCTAGACTATTTTGCCCGTATACATGGATGGACTCCTCGCCCTCTCTGTCACGGATGCCATGGTTGCCCTTAGTTTGAAGATGTTATCCGGAGACAGGTGTTTTCTCCATCTCTTTAGCTATCATACTCTAATTCCCCTGATTTCAAAACTCGGTCCTCAAGAAAGTGGAGAGCAACAGTTCTATCGACAGTTGGCGCAGTGACATCATGAACCTGATATCTTTCACAAAGCTCCGTTAGAAAGGATTACATACACATACTGACCAGTTCAAATTATAGGCAGAAGCGCGCTACATGGTAGACCAATCCGAACTCATCTCGGCATGTCCAGCCACTCATTATCTCAGCCAATCATAGCTACTGGAAAGGTTACTCACTTTTTCGTGGCTAAACCAACTAGGCTCATAATTGAACAATTTTATTCAAATTTAAATGCAAGTTTGTTATTAAGGCATATGCAAGTTCACATGTTCCAGAAGGCATTTCTGCCCAAAAACACATTTTGATTAACATTCAAATAGCTCTCCTGTGAAGTAAAAATATATATATATATATTTTACATATATATGTTTTCGCTTTGTCATTATGGGGTATTATGTGTAGATGAATGAGGAAAAAGTTGAGGGGTTTGAATACTTTCCGAATGCACTGTAAGCATTCAGACACTTTGCTATGAGACTCTTAATTGAGCTCAGGTGCATCCTGTTTCCATTGATCATCCTTGAGATGTTTCTACAACTTGATTGGAGTCCACCTGTGGTAAATGAAGTGGATTGGACATTATTTGGAAAGGCACACACCTGTCTATATAAGGTCCCACAGTTCACAGTGCATGTCAGAGCAAAAGCTAAGCCATGAGGTCGAAATAATTGTCTGTAGAACTCAGAGACAGGATTGTGTTGAGGCAAAAATCTGGGGAAGGGTACCAAAACATTTCTGCAGCATTGAAGGTCCCCAAGAACACAGTGGCCTCCATCATTCTTAAATGGAAGAAGTTTCGAACCACCATGCCTCTTCCTAGAGCTGGACGCCCGGCCAAACTGAGCAATTGGTGGAGAAAAGCCTTGGTGAGGGAGGTGGCCAAGAACCTGATGGTCACTCTGACAGACCTCTAGAGTTCCTCTGTGGAGATAGGAGAACCTTCCAGAAGGACAACCACCTCTGCAGTACTCCACCAATCAGGCCTTTATGGCAGAGTGGCCAGACGGAAGCCATTCCTCAATAAACTGCACCTGACAGCCCTCTAGGAGTTTGCCAAAAGGCACCGAAAGACTCTCAGACCATGAGAAACAAGATTCTGTGGTTTGATGAAACCAAGATTAAACTCTTTGACCTGAATGCCAAGCATCACATCTGGAGGAAATCTGGCACCATCCCTACAGTGAAGCATGGTGGTGGCAGCAGGGACTGGGAGACTAGTCAGGATTGAGGCAAAGATTAATGGAGCAAAGTCAGAGAGACCCTTGCGGAGAACCTGCTCCAGAGCGCTCACAACCTCAAACTGGGGCAAAGATTCACCTTCCAACAGGACGATGACCCTAAGCACACAGTCAAGACTACTCAGGAGTGGCATCAGGACAAGTCTCTGAAGGTCCTTGAGTGGCCCAGTCAGAGCCCAGACTTGAACACGATCGACATCTGAAAAAGGCTGTGCAGCAACGCTCCCCATCCAACGTGACAGATTTTGAGAGGATCTGCAGAGAGGAATGACAGAAACTCCCCAAATACAGGTGTGCCAAGCTTGCAGCGTCATACCCAAGAAGAATCGAGGCTGTAATCACTGCCAAAGGTGCTTCAACAAAGTACTGAGTAAAGGGTCTGAATACTTATATACAGTGCCTTGCGAAAGTATTCGGCCCCCTTGAACTTTGCGACCTTTTGCCACATTTCAGGCTTCAAACATAAAGATATAAAACTGTATTTTTTTTGTGAAGAATCAACAACAAGTGGGACACAATCATGAAGTGGAACGACATTTATTGGATATTTCAAACTTTTTTAACAAATCAAAAACTGAAAAATTGGGCGTGTAAAATTATTCAGCCCCTTTACTTTCAGTGCAGCAAACTCTCTCCAAAAGTTCAGTGAGGATCTCTGAATGATCCAATGTTGACCTAAATGACTAATGATGATAAATACAATCCACCTGTGTGTAATCAAGTCTCCGTATAAATGCACCTACACTGTGATAGTCTCAGAGGTCCGTTAAAAGCGCAGAGAGCATCATGAAGAACACGAACACACCAGGCAGGTCCGAGATACTGTTGTGAAGAAGTTTAAAGCCGGATTTGGATACAAAAAGATTTCCCAAGCTTTAAACATCCCAAGGAGCACTGTGCAAGCGATAATATTGAAATGGAAGGAGTATCAGACCACTGCAAATCTACCAAGACCTGGCCGTCCCTCTAAACTTTCAGCTCATACAAGGAGAAGACTGATCAGAGATGCAGCCAAGAGGCCCATGACCACTCTGGATGAACTGCAGAGATCTACAGCTGAGGTGGGAGACTCTGTCCATAGGACAACAATCAGTCGTATATTGCACAAATCTGGCCTTTATGGAAGAGTGGCAAGAAGAAAGCCATTTCTTAAAGATATCTATAAAAAGTGTCGTTTAAAGTTTGCCACAAGCCACCTGGGAGACACACCAAACATGTGGAAGAAGGTGCTCTGGTCAGATGAAACCAAAATTGAATTTTTTGGCAACAATGCAAAACGTTATGTTTGGCGTAAAAGCAACACAGCTCATCACCCTGAACACACCATCCCCACTGTCAAAGATGGTGGTGGCAGTATCATGGTTTGGGCCTGCTTTTCTTCAGCAGGGACAGGGAAGATGGTTAAAATTGATGGGAAGATGGATGGAGCCAAATACAGGACCATTCTGGAAGAAAACCTGATGGAGTCTGCAAAAGACCTGAGACTGGGACGGAGATTTGTCTTCCAACAAGACAGTGATCCAAAACATAAAGCAAAATCTACAATGGAATGGTTAAAAAATAAACATATCCAGGTGTTAGAATGACCAAGTCAAAGTCCAGACCTGAATCCAATCGAGAATCTGTGGAAAGAACTGAAAACTGCTGTTCACAAATGCTCTCCATCCAACCTCACTGAGCTCGAGCTGTTTTGCAAGGAGGAATGGGAAAAAAATTCAGTCTCTCGATGTGCAAAACTGATAGAGACATACCCCAAGCGACTTACAGCTGTAATCGCAGCAAAAGGTGGCGCTACAAAGTATTAACTTAAGGGGTCTGAATAATTTTGCACGCCCAATTTTTCAGTTTTTGATTTGTTAAAAAAGTTTGAAATATCCAATAAATGTCGTTCCACTTCATGATTGTGTCCCACTTGTTGTTGATTCTTCACAAAAAAATACAGTTTTACATCTTTATGTTTGAAGCCTGTAATGTGGCAAAAGGTCGCAAAGTTCAAGGGGGCCAAATACTTTCGCAAGGCACTGTAAATGTGATATTTCAGTTTTACATTTTTTTTTTTTGATTTTCAAAAATGTCAAAAAACCTGTTTGTGTTTTGTCATTATGGGGTATTGTGTGTAGATTGATTATGGTAAAAAAAAAACAGTTTACTCAATTTTAGAATAATGTTGTAATGTAACAAAATGTGGAAAAATTCAAGGGGTCTGAATACTTTCTGAATGCATTGTATATAAAACGTACAACATTCCTCTTACAGTAACAATAGACTACTGGAAGCACAGCTGTTCGACAGTTCAAACAGACCTCATAACTTGTAAAAAGCAGAAGACATTGAATTGTCCCCTTTATGCAACGTGTATTCTAGCCTTTAAATGTAAGCTTCACCTCAACAGGACACGATGCTCGCCAGCACAGTGCTTATCAACTGTTACTTCCATTGTGCTGTGATGATCAAAGAGGGAACATCACGTTATGTAGTCAAGGCATGTTCCCGGTTCACTGTCAACTGATGTTGTTTAATGTAATGTGAGGGCTTTGACATGTGACTTATTTAACATCTAATGAATCTGAACATGTCCATGGCATGTCACACAGATGACTTATTATACTTACTTATTTCCTTCGTGTGTTTTTTTAGCGTAGGCCTATTCTATAGGAATTTAGATATTGTTCTTAATGTCGAAATGTGATGTAAAGACCCAGTGAAATTGAAAGGAATTGTATTTTTTGGTGAAAGCATAAATGATCCGTTTCTACAGTATCATCAACTGACACTTTAAAGAGCATCAGGTGGATTTGAGTGTCCTGTATTTTTATGCATCGTGAGTTTTTGTGAGTTACTGTCCCAACGATGTACAAATATCTCCCGACCTTTCAAGATTTTTTATATGATTTTATGTACGTGAAATTAATAAATGATCTAACAACATGTTTGCATCCTCAGATTCCTGTCATTGGTTCAGCACAATGTTTTTCAACTTTTTGATCCTGGGATCAAATAAGGTCTGTAGTGACGCCTAAAGCACTGTGATGCAGTCCCAGCTCCGCCACTCCGGAGGCATTCAACTTGGCGGTTGTATATCTTTAAACTGCTGTGCATTAAATGTGAAAACAGGGTTTTATATAGGGTTAATGATTTTGGGCTTTGGCCTGTATGTAATCAAGCGCACCTGAAGCTTGTTTTGTATTCTAGGCAAATAACAAAATGTTTTTCTTTCCTTCACATTTGTAGACATTTTTCTTACTGATATGAAAGAGCTATATCGAGAACAAATGCATTGTGGGATAAGAGTTGGTTATTTAGACTGGGTTCTAAATTGTAAATACATGCTATGCTATTACATTTAGCAGACAAAGTGATTTTAACAAATAATGTATTTTTAATTTATTTATAGATATAATAATATACCTTTTGTGCATCATCATAATATAGAGCTGCTTTTGACTAAACTCAACACTCACTGCCGCAGCCTGGGCTTCAGGAGCACTACATTCCCCTTATCCACTCACTGCCGCAGCCTGGGCTTCAGGAGCACTACATTCCCCTTATCCACTCACTGCCACAGCCTGGGCTTCAGGAGCACTACATTCCCCTTATCCACTCACTGCCGCAGCCTGGGCTTCAGGAGCACTACATTCCCCTTATCCACTCACTGCCGCAGCCTGGGCTTCAGGAGCACTACATTCCCCTTATCCACTCACTGCCACAGCCTGGGCTTCAGGAGCACTACATTCCCCTTATCCACTTACTGCCACAGCCTGGGCTTCAGGAGCACTACATTCCCCTTATCCACTCACTGCCACAGCCTGGGCTTCAGGAGCACTACATTCCCCTTATCCACTCACTGCCACAGCCTGGGCTTCAGGAGCACTACATTCCCCTTATCCACTCACTGCCACAGCCTGGGTTTCAGGAGCACTACATTCCCCTTATCCACTCACTGCCGCAGCCTGGGCTTCAGGAGCACTACATTCCCCACACAGGCAGTGTGGTGAAGAAGGCGCAGCATCGCCTCTTCAACCTCAGGAGGCTGAAGAAATTCGGCTTTTCACCAAAAGCACACACACTTCAACAGGTGTACAATCGAGAGCATCCTGTCGGGGTGTATCACCGCCTGGTACGGCAACTGCACCGCCCGCAACCGGCTCTCCAGAGGGTAGTGAGGTCTGCACAACGCATCACCGGGGGAAAACTACCTGCCCTCCAGGACACCTACACCACCTGATGTCACAGGAAGGCCATAAAGATAATCAAGGACGACAACCACCCGAGCCACTGCCTGTTCACCCTTCTATCATCCAGAAGGCGAGGTCAGTACAGGTGCATCAAAGCAGGGACAGAGAGACTGAAAAACAGCTTCTATCTCAAGGCCATCAGACTGTTTAACAGCCATCATTAACATTGAGTGGCTGCTGCCAACATGCTGACTCATCTCTAGCCACTTTAATAATGAAAAATTTATGTAATAAATGTATCACTAGCCACTTTAAACAATGCCACTTTATATAATGTTTACATATCCTACATTATTCATCTCATTTGTATATACTGTACTCTATACCATCTACTGCATCTTGCCTATGCTGTTCTGTACCATCACTCATTCATGTATTTTTGTATGTACATATTCTTAATCATTCCTGTACACTTGTGTGTATGAGGTAGTAGTTGTGGAATTGTTAGGTATGATTACTCGTTGGTTATTACTGCATTGTCGGAACTAGAAGCACAAGCATTTCGCTACACTCGCACTAACATCTGCCAACCATGTGAATATGACCAATAACATTTGATTTGATCATCTGCACATCTATCACTCGTGTTAATGCTAAATTGTAATTATTTTCGCCTCTAGGGCCTATTTATTTCCTTACCTCCCCACTCTTCTACATTTGCACACATTGTACATAGATCTTTCTATGTTTCTTTTCTTTTGTGTTATTGACTGTACATTTGTTTGTGTTGTGTTGTTGTTACAGTTTTCGGTTGAAAGAGAGTCGGACCAAAATGCAGCGTGGTTGATTCGATACATCTTTAATAAAGACGAAACACGAACAATACAAAAACAACAAACGGAATGTGAAAACCTATACAGCCTATCTGGTGACAACAAACACAGAGACAGGAACACTAAGGACAATCACCCACAAACACACAGTGAAACCCAGGCTACCTAAATATGGTTCCCAATCAGAGACAATGACTAACACCTGCCTCTGATTGAGAACCATATCAGGCCAGACATAGAAATAGACAAACAAGACATCCAACATAGAATGCCCACCCAGCTCACGTCCTGACCAACACTAAAACAAGGAAAACACACACGAACGATGGTCAGAACGTGACAGTACCCCCCCCCCCCCCTCCAAGGTACGGACTCCGGACGCACAACCTAAACCTATAGGGGAGGGTGTGGGTGGGCATCTGTCCGCGGTGGCGGCTCTGGCGCTGGACGTGGACCCCACTCCATAATAGTCTTAGTCCACCTCCTTAGCGTCCCTAGATAGGCGACCCTCCTTAATGGCAGCTCGGGACAGAGGGGCAGCTCGGGACAGAGGGACAGCTCGGGACAGAGGGCACTGAGGGGTAGCTCGGCACTGAGGGGTAGCTCGGCACTGAGAGGAAGCTCGGCACTGAGAGGAAGCTCGGCACTGAGAGGAAGCTCGGCACTGAGAGGAAGCCCAGGCAGGTAGTTGGCTCTGGCAGATCCCGGCTGGCTGGCAGTTCTGGCAGATCCCGGCTGACTGGCAGATCTGGAAGAGTCTGGCTGACTGGCAGATCTGGAAGAGTCTGGCTGACTGGCAGATCTGGAAGAGTCTGGCTGACTGGCAGATCTGGAAGAGTCTGGCTGACTGGCAGATCTGGAAGAGTCTGGCTGACTGGCAGTTCTGGCTGCTCCATGCTGACTGGCTGCTCCATGCTGACTGGCTGCTCCATGCTGACTGGCAGCTCTGGCTGCTCCATGCTGACTGGCGGCTCCATGCTGACTGGCGGCTCCATGCTGACTGGCGGCTCCATGCTGACTGGCGGCTCTGGCTGCTCCATGCTGACTGGCGGCCCTGGCTGCTCCATGCTGACTGGCGGCCCTGGCTGCTCCATGCTGACTGGCGGCCCTGGCTGCTCCATGCTGACTGGCGGCCCTGGCTGCTCCATGCTGACTGGCGGCCCTGGCTGCTCCATGCTGACTGGCGGCCCTGGCTGCTCCATGCTGACTGGCGGCCCTGGCTGCTCCATGCTGACTGGCGGCCCTGGCTGCTCCATGCTGACTGGCGGCCCTGGCTGCTCCATGCTGACTGGCGGCCCTGGCTGCTCCATGCAGACTGGCAGCTCTGGCGGCTCCTTGCAGACTGGCAGCTCTGGCGGCATCCTGCAGACTGGCAGCTCTGGCGGCTCCTTGCAGACTGGCAGCTCTATGCAGACTGGCAGCTCTGGCGGCATCCTGCAGACTGGCAGCTCTGGCGGCTCCTTGCAGACTGGCAGCTCTATGCAGACTGGCAGCTCTATGCAGACTGGCAGCTCTATGCAGACTGGCAGCTCCTTGCAGACTGGCAGCTCCTTGCAGACTGGCAGCTCTATGCAGACTGGCAGCTCCTTGCAGACTGGCAGCTCCTTGCAGACTGGCAGCTCCTTGCAGACTGGCAGCTTTGAACAGGCGGGAGACTCCAGCAGCGCTGTAGAGGCGGAAGGCTCTGGCAGCGCTAAACAGGCGGGAGACTCCGGCAGCGCTGAAGAGGAGGAAGGCTCTGGCAGCGCTGAACAGGCGACGCGCACTGTAGGCCTGATGCGTGGTGCTGGCACTGGTGGTACTGGGCCGAGGATATGCACAGGAAGCCTGGTGCAGGGAGCTGCTACCGGAGGGCTGGGGTGTGTAGGTGGTACTGGGTAGACCGGACCGTGCAGGCGCACTGGAGCTCTTGAGCACCGAGCCTGCCCAACCTTACCTGGTTGAATGCTCACGGTCGCTTCATGGCACTTGGCTCCATGCTCACTCTAGCCCGGCCGATACCCGGAGCTGGAATGTACCGCACCGGGTGCCCGCACTGGAGACACCATGCGCACCACAGCATAACACGGTGCCTGCCCGGTCTAAGCGCAGGGAGTTTGCGCAGGTCTCCTACCTGGCGTAGCCATACTCCCGGGTAGCCCCCCCCCAATACATTTTTGGGGCTGACTCTCGGGCTTCCGTCCGTGCCGCTGTGCTTGCTTTGCCAACTCCATTCTCCGATAACCTTCCGCGCACTCCTCCATCGAATCCCAGGCGGGCTCCGGCACTCTCCCTGGGTCGACCGCCCACCTGTCTATCTCCTCCCAAGTAGTATAGTCCATACTCTTGCTGTCCATAACGTCCTCCCATGTCCTTTCCTCCTTTCGCTGCTGTTGCCCGTTACCACGCCGCTTGGTCCTGTTGTGGTGGGTGATTCTGTTACGGCTTTCTTCTATCTCCTCCTCGGACGAGGAGGTGTAGCAAGGATCGGACCAAAATGCAGCGTGGCTATTGCAATCCATGTTTATTAAACTGAAACAACATGAAACTAAATACAAACACTACAAAACAATAAACGTAACGAAAACCGAAACAGCCTAATACTCGTGCACATAAACACAGAGACAGGAACACTAAGGACAATCACCCACAAACACACAGTGAAACCCAGGCTACCTAAATATGGTTCCCAATCAGAGACAATGACTAACACCTGCCTCTGATTGAGAACCATATCAGGCCAGACATAGAAATAGACAAACAAGACATCCAACATAGAATGCCCACCCAGCTCACGTCCTGACCAACACTAAAACAAGGAAAACACACACGAACGATGGTCAGAACGTGACAGTTGTTGTTTTTGTCGTACTGCTTTGCTTTATCTTAGCCAGGTCACAGTTGTAAATGAGAACTTGTTCTCAACTGGCCTACGTGGTTAAATAAAGGTGTTCTCAACTGGCCTACCTGGTTAAATAAAGATGTTCTCAACTGGCCTACCTGGTTAAATAAAGGTGTTCTCAACTGGCCTTCCTGGTTAAATAAAGATGTTCTCAACTGGCCTACTTGGTTAAATAAAGATGTTCTCAACTGGCCTACCTGGTTAAATAAAGATGTTCAACTGGCCTACCTGGTTAAATAAAGATGTTCTCAACTGGCCTACCTGATTAAATAAAGATGTTCAACTGGCCTACCTGGTTAAATAAAGGTGTTCTCAACTGGCCTACCTGGTTAAATAAAGGTGTTCTCAACCAGCCTACCTGGTTAAATAAAGGTGTTCTCAACTGGCCTACCTGGTTAAATAAAGGTGTTCTCAACCAGCCTACCTGATTAAATAAAGATGAAATAAACAATAAATACAATAAATAATAACGTGCAAAAATGTATTTACTATGAAATGTTATTTACTATCTGATGTTATTTATTACCAAACGTTATTTACTATCAAACGTTATCTGATAAGCATCATGACGGAGAGGGATTTATTTCCTCAAGGCATGAAACGAAACAGTATATTTTATTTGATTTAACACATAATTCAACAAGGAAATCTTTCGTTGTAGATTCATGTTAATTATACAAATAGATTTATGTCAGAAGCAGCATGAGGCACTTTTGAAATACAATGCAATATACAATATGACGTGGATATAATGGTGGATATTAAAATTAAGAATCCAAAGCAAATAAGAAGAGGATCCTGAATATCTTCACAGCAACAAACAACCAAACATTCCAAAACATTAGCAGCAAGATGATGGTATAGAAATGTCTAAGAGGTACCATCTCTCATCTCATCTCTGATCTACAATAAAGACGAGCCTGGTTCAAGACGTCATCATTTTTCAATACTGAACAAAAATATAAACTCCAACATGCAACAATGTCCTTGACTTTACTGAGTTACAGTTCATATAAAGAAATGAGTCAATTTAAATAAATTAATTAGGTCCTAATCTATGGATTTCACATGACTGGGAATACAGATATGCATCTGTTGGTCACAGATACCTTAAAAAAATGGGCCTCAAGAAGGACCTCAGGATCTCTTTACAGTATTTTTGTGCATTCAAATTGGCAATGAAGGTCTATTCTAAAATGTGCAGTTTTGTCACAAAACAATGTCACAGATGTCTCAAGTTTTGAGGGAGCGTGCAATTGGCATGCTGACTGCAGGAATGTCCAGGCTGAAATTGTAGGATTTATTTTCCAAACACCTCTTACACAAAAAGGGCCTTATCATCTTTCTATCGACCTCATAGTGGGGAAATATCATTTAAAAAACTGACTGTACTGGGTCTTTACATTGGAACTGACAGAATTTAAACTACTTAGCAGATGTGAAACAAACCAACAATCATAATATTAGACAAAAATATCAAATTCACAGTTCTTGCTACAATACCAACTTCATAAGAGGTTTTAAAAATAGGTTATATTTGAGTCAACGTTCCATGACGTACACGAAGGCATTGTTGGCAGAATAGATGGATGCAGTTGAATGCATGATTAATATAATTCACCAATACATTTCTTGGTATTTCTTGGTAGTCCAACAAATATTGCTATCAGGTTGTAAATAGCCTGGTACATTGTTTGCTGTCTCCATTCGGGATGCACTGTTTCAGTTTCAATGACTCAGAATAAATGACTATTTTGGACAAAAACAGTATTCAGACCTCTTGACCTGTTCCACATGTTGTTATGTTACAGCCTTATTCTAAAATTGACTAAATTAAGTTTATTTTTATTTTTATCTACACACAATACCCTATAATCAGAACGTGGAAACCGATTTTTTGAATTTTTTGCACGTTTATTAAAAATAAAAAACAGAATTACTTATGTAAATAAGTATTCAGACACTTTGCTATGAAACTCTTAATTGAGCTCAATTAAGAGTCTCTTGTTTCTACAACTTGATTGGAGTCCACCTGTGGTAAATTCAATTGATTGGACATGATTTGGAAAGGCACACACCTGTCTACGTAAGGTCACACAGTTGATAGTGCATGTCAGAGCAAAAACCAAGCCATGAGGTGGAAGGAATTGTCCGTAGAGCTCCGAGACAGGATTGTGTTGAGGCACAGATCTGGAGAAGGGTACCAACAAATGTCTGCAGCATTGAAGGTCCCCAAGAACACAGTGTCCTCCATCATTCTTAAATGGAAGAAGTTTGGAACCACCAAGACTCTTCCTAGAGCTGGCCATCCAGCCAAACTCAGCAATCGGTGGAGAAGGGTCTTGGTAAGGGAGGTGACCAAGAACCTGATGGTCACTCTGACAGAGCACTAGAGTTCCTTTGTGGAGATAGGAGAACCTTCCAGAAGGACAACCATCTCTGCAGGACTACACCAATCAGGCTTTAATGGAAGAGTGACCAGACGGAAGCCACTGCTCAGTAAAAGGCACATGATAGTCCGCTTGGAGTTTGCCAAAAGGCACCTAAAGGACTCTCAGACCATGATAGTCTGATGAAAACCAAGATTGAAGTATTTGGCCTGAATGCCAAGCGTCACATCTGGAGGCACCATCCCTACAATTAAGCATGGTGGTGGCAGCAGGATCTAGGGAAATATGAACGGGGCAAAGCACAGAGAGATACTTGATGAAAACCTGTTCCAGGGGAAAGGTTCACCTTCCAAAAGGACATTGACCCTAAGCACACAGCCAAGACAACGCAGGAGTGGCATCGGGACAAGTCTCTGAAGGTCCTTGAGTGACCCAGCCAGAGCCCGGACTTGAACTCAATCGAACATCTCTGGAGAGACCTGAAAATAGCTGTGCAGCAACGCTCCCCGTCTAACCTGACAGAGGTTGAGAGGATCTGCAGAGATGGCAGGCCCAACTGCCTGTAAACACACAGTCCAGTTCAAAGTGATGATGGCAGGCCAATACCTAATTCCCCAACTTTCTAAGAATTTATGAAAATGCGTAAATGAGAATATCTAAGTGATCGCGTGTTCGAAAATTTTAAAAACTGTAATATTCTTCCTGGGGGTGTATATGAACAGATTGTCATAATATTCCATGTTGCTAAAATCCTGTCATTTCCATTTGAACATCAATGCCACCAGACTCAGACTTTCAAAAAATAATTAAATCGTTCGAGTTTTAAACAAATCGTAAATGGTTCATTGAGTCAACAGACATGCAGTCAGATCTTTGCATAGACATGCAGTATAATACTATAGAGACTATCTGCCTTCATTCAGTTTCAGTTAGCCGCTGTCTCTGTCTTCTTCCCTGCCTCCTTCTTGCTTCCCTCCTTGGCGGGTCTGTTTAGGCTTCTACTCTGAAGCTGGAAGTGCTTCCTAGAGCCAATCAGTGACCAGGGTATAGAAGAGCAGCCAGTTGTCCCGTGCCCGTTTAGAGATAGATACCTTACGCTGCTGCTTCTCCTCCTGATTGACATGGATGCCTGGGGGAGAGACACACACACACACACAGAGTATACATTTGAACAGACAGACACATAGGTTGTTCACAATAATCAGACAGACAGCATGTTCACACAAAGACAGACAGACAGAATGTTAAAACAACAGATGTAGCTCTACCAGTCTCATGTACTTCATCCAAAGAGAAACCAGTCTTTTCAAATGCAGTATTTGTAGGCTTGTATGCTTTGAGACAAGCGTGCACACTCATCTTGTTAAATCAATAAATGTCTGATTTTTGTTATTTGGATATTGGTTAGGTTATAATTAGGCAAGCTATGTTGCTCACGATAATATTTTCTAGTTGGCTAATTTTTCGGAACATTTTGCTAGCATGTTATGTAGTTTACCAAGTGGATTATTTTACTGCTCACTCGCAGTCACTTAGTAGCCTAGACCTACTCCCAACCAAAAGTCTGTGACTTCACTGAACTGCCTGATAATCAATCAATGGGATTTTGTTTCAATGAATCTCCGTCTGTATAGGCCATTTGGTTAATTGGTTTCTGTCTGGGCATATAAGTGGTAGCCCATCCATCACTGAAAAATGTATCATGTTGTAATGTAGCCTAAATCAAGTGTTATTTTGCTCAACCTCATTTAATGTAGGCAACTCCAAAAGCCTGCGGATCTGAAACATGACACTCACATGTAAATAGAATTGAAATTATACCCTCAATGTAAGAATACGCCTGATCTCTAATCTCTGATCTCTAACAAAGCGGAGGGAGGGTAGGACAGAGGTGAAATGTGGATGTTTAAGCAGAGCGAGGGTAGGACAGAGATGAAACTTGGATAATATAGTAGAGCGAGGGTAGGACAGAGATGAAATGTGGATATTTAAGCAGAGCGAGGGTAGGACACAGATGAAACGTGGATAATATAGCAGAGCGAGGGTAGGACAGAGATGAAACATGGATAATATAGCAGAGCGAGGGTAGGACAGAGATGAAACGTGGATAATATAGCAGAGCGAGGGTAGGACAGAGAGGAAACGTGGATAATATAGCAGAGCGAGGGTAGGACAGAGATGAAACGTGGATAATATAGCAGAGCGAGGGTAGGACAGAGATGAAATGTGGATGTTTAAGCAGAGCGAGGGTAGGAGAGAGATGAAACGTGGATAATATAGCAGAGCGAGAGTAGGACAGAGATGAAACGTGGATAATATAGCAGAGCGAGGGTAGGACAGAGATGAAACGTAGATAATATAGCAGAGCGAGGGTAGGACAGAGATGAAACATGGATAATATAGCAGAGCGAGGGTAGGACATAGATGAAACGTGGATAATATAGCAGAGCGAGGGTAGGACACAGATGAAATGTGTATAATATAGCATAGCGAGGGTAGGACAGAGATGAAACGTGGATAATATAGCAGAGCGAGGGTAGGACAGAGATGAAACATGGATAATATAGCATAGCGAGGGTAGGACAGAGATGAAACGTGGATAATATAGCAGAGCGAGGGTAGGACATCTCTCTCTGAGCAAGGGTAGGACAGAGATGAAACGTGGATAATATAGCAGAGCGAGGGTAGGACAGAGATGAAACATTGATAATATAGCAGAGCGAGGGTAGGACAGAGAGGAAACATGGATAAAATAGCAGAGCGAGGGTAGGACAGAGATGATACATGGATAATATAGCAGAGCGAGGGTAGGACAGAGATGAAACATGGATAATATAGCAGAGCGAGGGTAGGACAGAGATGAAACGTGGATAATATAGCAGAGCGAGGGTAGGACAGAGATGAAACGTGGATAATATAGCAGAGCGAGGGTAGGACAGAGATGAAACGTGGATAATATAGCAGAGCGAGGGTAGGACAGAGATGAAACGTGGATATTTAAGCAGAGCGAGGGTAGGATAGAGATGAAACGTGGATAATATAGCAGAGCTAAGGTAGGACAGAGAGGAAACGTGGATAATATAGTAGAGCGAGGGTAGGACAGAGATGAAACATGGATAACATAGCAGAGCGAGGGTAGGACAGAGATGAAACATGGATGTTTAGGCAGAGCGAGGGTAGGACAGAGATGAAACGTGGATAATATAGCAGAGCGAGGGTAGGACAGAGATGAAACGTGGATAATATAGCAGAGCGAGGGTAGGACAGAGATGAAACGTGGATATTTAAGCAGAGCGAGGGTAGGACAGAGATGAAACGTGGATAATATAGCAGAGCGAGGGTAGGTCAGAGATGAAATGTGGATGTTTAAGCAGAGCGAGGGTAGGACAGAGATGAAACGTGGATAATATAGCAGAGCGAGGGTAGGACAGAGATGAAACATGGATAATATAGCATAGCGAGGGTAGGACAGAGATGAAACGTGGATAATATAGCAGAGCGAGGGTAGGACAGAGATGAAACATGGATAATATAGCAGAGCGAGGGTAGGACAGAGATGAAATGTGGATAATATAGCAGAGCGAGGGTAGGACAGAGATGAAACGTGGATAATATAGCAGAGCGAGGGTAGGACAGAGATGAAACGAGGATAATATAGCAGAGCGAGGGTAGGACAGAGAGGAAACGTGGATAATATAGCAGAGCGAGGGTAGGACAGACATGAAATGTGGATGTTTAGGCAGAGCGGGGGTAGGACAGAGATGAAACGTGGATAATATAGCAGAGCGAGGGTAGGACAGAGATGAAACGTGGATAATATAGCAGAGCGAGGGTAGGACAGAGATGAAACGTGGATATTTAAGCAGAGCGAGGGTAGGACAGAGATGAAACGTGGATAATATAGCAGAGCGAGGGTAGGTCAGAGATGAAATGTGGATGTTTAAGCAGAGCGAGGGTAGGACAGAGATGAAACGTGGATAATATAGCAGAGCGAGGGTAGGACAGAGATGAAACATGGATAATATAGCATAGCGAGGGTAGGACAGAGATGAAACGTGGATAATATAGCAGAGCGAGGGTAGGACAGAGATGAAACGTGGATAATATAGCAGAGCGAGGGTAGGACAGAGATGAAACGAGGATAATATAGCAGAGCGAGGGTAGGACAGAGAGGAAACGTGGATAATATAGCAGAGCGAGGGTAGGACAGACATGAAATGTGGATGTTTAGGCAGAGCGGGGGTAGGACAGAGATGAAATGTGTATAATATAGCAGAGCGAGGGTAGGACAGACATGAAATGTGGATGTTTAGGCAGAGCGGGGGTAGGACAGAGATGAAATGTGTAAAATATAGCAGAGCGAGGGTAGGACAGAGAGGAAACGTGGATAATATAGCAGAGCGAGGGTAGGACAGAGGTGATACATGGATAATATAGCAGAGCGAGGGTAGGACAAAGATGAAACATTGATAATATAGCAGAGCGAGGGTAGGACAGAGGTGATACATGGATAAAATAGCAGAGCGAGGGTAGGACAGAGGTGATACATGGATAATATAGCAGAGCGAGGGTAGGACAGAGATGAAACATGGATAATATAGCAGAGCGAGGGTAGGACAGAGCGGAAACATGGATAATATAGCAGAGCGAGGGTAGGACAGAGATGAAACGTGGATAATATAGCAGAGCGAGGGTAGGACACAGATGAAACGTGGATATTTAAGCAGAGCGAGGGTAGGATAGAGATGAAACGTGGATAATATAGCAGAGCTAAGGTAGGACAGAGAGGAAACGTGGATAATATAGTAGAGCGAGGGTAGGACAGAGATGAAACATGGATAACATAGCAGAGCGAGGGTAGGACAGAGATGAAACATGGATGTTTAGGCAGAGCGAGGGTAGGACAGAGATGAAACGTGGATAATATAGCAGAGCGAGGGTAGGACAGAGATGAAACTTGGATAATATAGCAGAGCGAGGGTAGGACAGAGATGAAACGTGGATATTTAAGCAGAGCGAGGGTAGGACAGAGATGAAACGTGGATAATATAGCAGAGCGAGGGTAGGACACAGATGAAATGTGGATAATATAGGAGAGCGAGGGTAGGACAGAGATGAAACATGGATAATATAGCATAGCGAGGGTAGGACAGAGATGAAACGTGGATAATATAGCAGAGCGAGGGTAGGACACAGATGAAATGTGGATAATATAGGAGAGCGAGGGTAGGACAGAGATGAAACGTGGATAATATAGCAGAGCGAGGGTAGGACAGAGATGAAATGTGGATGTTTAAGCAGAGCGAGGGTAGGACACAGATGAAATGTGGATATTTAAGCAGAGCGAGGGTAGGACAGAGATGAAACGTGGATAATATAGCAGAGCGAGGGTAGGACACAGATGAAATGTGGATAATATAGCAGAGCGAGGGTAGGACAGAGATGAAACGTGGATAATATAGCAGAGCGAGGGTAGGACATCTCTCTCTGAGTGCTCTGTTGTCTCTCCCTCTCCATCTCTCTCTCTGAGTACTCTGTTGTCTCTCCATCTCCCTCTCCATCTCTCTCTCTGAGTGCTCTGCTGTCTCTCCACCTCCCTCTCCATCTCTCTCGGAGTGCTCTGCTGTCTCTCCATCTCCCTCTCCATCTCTCTATGAGTTCTCTGTTGTCTCTCCATCCCCCTCTCCATCTCTCTCTCTGAGTACTCTGTTGTCTCTTCATCTCCCTCTCCATCTCTCTCTCTGAGTGCTCTGCTGTCTCTCCATCTCTCTCTGAGTACTCTGCTGTCCCTCAACCTCCCTCTCCATTTCTCTCTGAGTGCTCTGTTGTCTCTCCCTCTCCATCTCTCTCTCTGAGTACTCTGTTGTCTCTCCATCTCCCTCTCCATCTCTCTCTCTGAGCACTCTGTTGTCTCTCCATCTCTCTCTGAGTGCTCTGCTGTCTCTCCATCTCCCTCTCCATCTCTCTCTGAGTCCTCTGTTGTCTCTCCATCTCCCTCCCCATCTCTCTCTCTGAGTGCTCTGCTGTCTCTCCATCTCCCTCTCCATCTCTCTCTTAGAGCTCTGTTGTCTCTCCATCTCCCTCTCCATCTCTCTCTCTGAGTGCTCTGTTGTCTCTCCATCTCCCTCTCCATCTCTCTCTCTGAGTGCTCTGTTGTCTCTCCATCCCCCTCTCCATATTTCTCTCTGAGTACTCTGTTGTCTCTCCATCTCCCTCTCCATCTCTCTCTCTGAGTACTCTGTTGTCTCTCCATCTCTCTCTGAGTGTTCTGCTGTCTCTCCATCTCCCTCTCCATCTCTCTCTGAGTGCTCTGTTGTCTCTCCATCTCCCTCTCCATCTCACTCTCTGAGTGCTCTGCTGTCTCTCCATCTCCTTCTCCATCTCTCTCTCTGAGTGCTCTGCTGTCTCTCCAACTCCCTCTCCATCTCTCTCTGAGTGCTCTGTTGTCTCTCCATCTCCCTCTCCATCTCTCTCTCTCTGAGTGCTCTGTTGTCTCTCCATCTCCCTCTCCATCTCTCTCTCTGAGTGCTCTGTTGTCTCTCCATCTCCCTCTCCATCTCTCTCTCTGAGTACTCTGTTGTCTCTCCATCTCTCTCTGAGTGCTCTGTTGTCTCTCCATCTCCCTCTCCATCTCACTCTCTGAGTGCTGTGCTGTCTCTCCATCTCCTTCTCCATCTCTCTCTCTGAGTGCTCTGCTGTCTCTCCAACTCCCTCTCCATCTCTCTCTGAGTGCTCTGTTGTCTCTCCATCTCCCTCTCCATCTCTCTCTCTCTGAGTGCTCTGTTGTCTCTCCATCTCCCTCTCCATCTCTCTCTCTGAGTGCTCTGTTGTCTCTCCATCCCCCTCTCCATCTCTCTTTCTGAGTACTCTGTTGTCTCTCCATCTCTCTCTGAGTGCTCTGCTGTCTCTCCATCTCCCTCTCCATCTCTCTCTGAGTGCTCTGTTGTCTCTCCATCTCCCTCTCCATCTCACTCTCTGAGTGCTCTGCTGTCTCTCCATCTCCCTCTCCATCTCTCTCTCTGAGTGATCTGCTGTCTCTCCAACTCCCTCTCCATCTCTCTCTGAGTGCTCTGTTGTCTCTCCATCTCCCTCTCCATCTCTCTCTCTCTGAGTGCTCTGTTGTCTCTCCATCTCCCTCTCCATCTCTCTCTCTGAGTGCTCTGTTGTCTCTCCATCCCCCTCTCCATCTCTCTCTCTGAGTACTCTGTTGTCTATCCATCTCTCTCTGAGTACTCTGTTGTCTCTCCATCTCTCTCTGAGTGCTCTGCTGTCTCTCCATCTCCCTCTCCATCTCTCTCTGAGTGCTCTGTTGTCTCTCCATCTCCCTCTCCATCTCTCTCTCTGAGTGCTCTGCTGTCTCTCCATCTCCCTCTCCATGTCTCTCTCTGAGTGCTCTGTTGTCTCTCCCTCTCCATCTCTCTCTCTGTGTGCTCTGCTGTCTCTCCCCATCGTCTGCAGCATTACACGCACACACAACCACACATTCTCGCATGATCACGCATGCATGCTCCCTCGTATGACTCTAACAGGAAATGTATCATCCTCATCTCTATCTGTCTACTGTATATGTCCTCTGATAGAAATCAAGTTGTTATTTACCATAGTGATGTGTTACTGACATACTCAAGAGTATTAATCATGGATATTACTGTGTCATCATTGACGCAATGTGTTCTAGGATACTGTAGCTACAGAAATCCTCTAGCAACCAGACTTCATCTAGCTACAGACTCGGCTGTATGTGATTGTTCCATCAAGATAGCCGGAACACACCACTATCCACTGATGTACATCTCTGTAGCTTAGTAACTCACTCTACCTCCTCTCAGCCGTCTGCATTCTGCTTGCCGTGCAGTTCTGTCCTTGACCCTGCCCATCTCGTCAGATTGCTTTTCCCTATTCACACCCCACATATAGGTACATTCAGCCCCCTCACTGCCTTCAACCCCCCACACTCCCACACAAGGCGTAATGATCTGGTCCACTGCACTAATTATCCAGCCTGGCTTGCACATCTCCGCATGTCTCTCTGAGCCTCAATCAACCCTTTGATCACAACGTCCCAATCACAGAATGATAGGATCTCAATTGTCACAATACACTGTTATTGATAACAATACCATGTTACTGACCACAATACCCTGTTACTGACCACAATAGCATTTTACTGATAATGATACCCTGTTGCTCATAATGATAACCTGTTACTGATCAAATATAGACCATAATGAATGAAAAAAAAAATATATATATATATATATATATATATATATCTGACCGTGTTTTATCTGAACACACACACACACACACATACACATGGCACACAAGGCACACACATACTGTACAAACACACAGTCACTTCTACAAATTGTATCTATAATCTGGAAGCAGGCTGCTGTGTGTGAGAGGTGACATTGTTTTACACTAGGGTGTTGTCTGTTGGGTGGTTTTAAGTTGTCTCCTCCCTCCCCCGGTTCTCTACCTTAGTAGACTGATAGGTATGTTGTGCTGTCTCCTCCCTCCCTCTGTTCTCTACTGTAGTAGACTGATAGGTATGTTGTGCTGTCTCCTCCCTCCCTCTGTTCTCTACTGTAGTAGACTGATAGGTATGTTGTGCTGTCTCCTCCCTCCCCCTGTTCTCTACTGTAGTAGACTGACAGGGCTTTTGTGAGCTGCTGCTCTGATATTACTGTACAACTGGTAATATACTAAAACAAGATAGTACCCTGTCAAAACTGCTAAAATACTGAAAAATAATATTACCTATCTACTACTGGTAAAATACTGAATCATGATACTACCATGTTACTACTTGTTGATGATGTAAAGAATATGTGCTGGTCTGTGGTGAGTAATGAGGAGCAACCAGACGCTGCACTTGACACATTTATGAAACTACTTATTCCAGTTACTAATAAGCATGCACCCATTAAGAAAATGACTGCAAAAACTGTTATATCCCTGTGGATTGATGAGGAATTTAAAAAGTGTATGGTTGAGAGGGATGAGGCAAAGGGTATGGCAAATAAGTCTGGCAGCCCAACTGATTGGCAAACGTACTGCAAATTAAGAAATAATGTCACTAAACTAAATAAAAATGAACTACACTATGAAACAACGTTTCTAATTCAACCTCATGTACCCTAAAATGTAAATGATCGATACAATTGAAGACGGAATAAACTGTTTCCAACACCGGAGAAAAACAACACGGAGCGCACTCTCATTCACGCGCACCAAAAGACTAGAGTCCACCTGAGTGACATTTAGAAAGAATATGACAAAAAAAAACATTGAACAATTTCTAAAGACTGTTGACATCTAGTGGAAGCCATAAGAACTGCAATCTGGGTCCTAATAATTCGGCTTCCCCACAGAAACATTGGAAAATCCAAAGACCTCAAAAAGAAAATCCTGGATGGATTGTCCTCTGGGTTTCACCTGCCAAATCAGTTCTGTTATACTCTCAGACATTATTTTAACCGTTTTAGAAACTTTAGAGTGTTTTCTATCCAATACTGCTATGCATATCCTAGCTTCTGGGCCTGAGTAACAGGCAGTTTACTTTGGGCAACTCAGTCATCTGAACTTCTGAATACTGCCCCCTAGCCTTAAGAAATATTAACAAAGTTTAGTGGAAGCTTTTTGGATTCCTTTGTCTGCACGCTGAACGAGTAGATTACTGAAATCGATGGCGCCAACTAAACAGACTTTTTGGGATATGAAAGATTTTATCTAACAGAACGACCATGCATGTTGTAGCTGGGACCCTTGGAATTGCAAACAGAGGAAGATTTTCAAAAAGTAAATGATTATTTTAATCACCATTTGATTTTATGAAGCCTGTGCTGGTTGAAAAATATGTTGCTGTGGGGATTTAGAACTGTAGGTATGTGGTAGTGGTGGAGTAGGGGCCGGCCTGAGGGTACACAATGAGATGTGAAATCTGTGAATATATTGTAATGTTTTTAAAATTGTATGAACTGCCTTCATTTTGCTGGACCCCAGGAAAGGCAGCTGCTGCTTTGGCAAATACAGGCTGTATCACAACCGGCCGTGATTGGGAGTCCCATAGGGTGGCAGACGATTGGCCCAGCATCGTCCGGGTTTGGCCGGTGTAGACCGTCATTGTAAATAAGAATTGGTTCTCAACTGACATGCCTAGTTAAATAAAAAAATACTTAAATACAATACTACCCTATTATTACTGGTCATATACTGAACCAAAATATTACCTCACAACTATTGGTAATATACTGAAACATAATACTACCCTGTTACTACTGGTAATTAGAGGTCGACCGATTAATCGGAATGGCCGATTAATTAGGGCCGATTTCAAGTTTTCATAACAATCGGAAATCGGTATTTTTGGGCGCCGATTTGCCGATATTTGTAAATATTTTATTATACCTTTATTTAATTAGGCAAGTCAGTTAAGAACACATTCTTATTTTCAATGACGGCCTAGGAACGGTGGGTTAACTGCCTTGTTCAGGGGCAGAACGACAGATTTTCACCTTGTCAGCTCGGGGGATCCAATCTTGAAACCTTTCAGTGAACTAGTCCAACGCAATAACGACCTGCCTCTCTCTCGTTGCACTCCACAAGGAGACTGCCTGTTACGCGAATGCAGTAGGCCAAGGTAAGTTGCTAGCTAGCATTAAACTTATCTTATAAAAAACAATCAATCCTAATCACTAGTTAACTACACATGGTTGATGATATTACTAGATATTATCTCGCGTGTCCTGCGTTGCATTTAATCTGACTGAGCATACAAGCATACAAGCATCTAAGTATCTGACTGAGTGGTGGTAGGCAGCAGCAGGCGCGTAAACATTCATTCAAACAGCACTTTTGTGCGTTTTGACAGCAGCTCTTCGTTGTTCTTCAAGCATTGCGCTGTTTATGACTTCAAGCCTATCAACTCCCGAGATGAGGCTGGTGTAACCGAAGTGAAATGGCTAGCTAGTTAGCGCTCGCTAATAGCGTTTCAAATGTCACTTGCTCTGAGCCTTCTAGTAGTTCTTCCCCTTGCTCTGCATGGGTAACGCTGCTTCGATGGTGGCTGTTGTCATTATGTTGCTGGTTCGAGCCCAGGGAGGAGCGAGGAGAAGGACGGAAGCTATACTGTTACACTGGCAATACTAAAGTGCCTATAAGAACATCCAATAGCCAAAGTGAAATACAAATGGTATAGAGGGAAAAAGTCCTATAATTCCTATAATAACTACAACCTAAAACTTCTAACCTGGGAATATTGAAGATTCATGTTAACTTACTTCTACCCCTTCCTTTTTCGAAAATTCTGTTAAAAATCGCGCAACTTTTCAGCGTCCTGCTACTCATGCCAGGAATATAGTATATGCATATGATTAGTATGTGTGGATAGAAAACACTCTGAAGTTTATAAAACTGGTTAAATCACGGCTGTGACTATAACAGATCGTGTGTTTCATTGAAAAACGCAAGAAAAACTGCTCTCTGAAAGCTAAAAATAATTTCCATAAGTCACTTCCACCAGTTATTAAAAGAGAACAGAATTTAATGGCGATCTGCCTGCAATTCATACAAATTCCGCACGATGGCGCCATTGTCCTAATTTTCAATTGAATTAATTGTTGGAAAATCCTTCTGTCTGACCTGCAGTTTCCCAGTCTTCACCCGGATGCAGTTGAGGGAGATATCAGATGCCATTGTTTTTGCAAGTGAAGACCTATTGAAAAGACATCGCCCTGTAATCATTTTGATAGATTATAAACGTTTACTAATACCTAAAGTTGGATTACAAAAGGATTTCGAAGTGTTTTGTGAAAGTTTATCGTCGACTTTTTTAATTTTAAAAAATTACGCAGCGTTTAAAAACGATGATTTTTTCTGAATGACACAGATCCCATACAAAGCTATTTTGGGTATATATGGACCGATTTAAACGAAAAAAAGACCCAATAGTGATGTTTATGGGGCATATAGGAGTGCCAAGAAAGAAGCTCGTCAAAGGTAATGAATGTTTTATATTTTATTTCTGCGTTTTGGGTAGCGCCGGCTACCGCAAAATCTGTTGTTTACGTGTCGAGCTGGCATTTTGGGGGGTGCATGCTATCAGATAATAGCTTCTCATGCTTTCGCCGAAAAGCATTTTAAAAATCTGACTTGCTGGCTAGGTTCACAACGAGTGTAGCTTTAATTCAATACCCTGCTTGTGAATTTTGATCAAAGATTGAGTTGTAACGAGTACATTTAGCATTTAGCGTAGCGCATTTGCATTTCCAGGGGCATACTTGAGACGTCTGCGTCTCAAGTATGGTCAAGAAGTTAAAAGGAACCACCAGCTTTCACATGTTCTCAAGTTCTGAGCAAGGAACTGAAACGTTAGCTTTCTTACATAGAACATATTGCACTTTTACTTTCTTCTCCAACACTTTGTTTTTGTATTATTTAAACCAACAAAAAAACATGTTTCATTATTTACTTGAGGCTAAATTTATTTTATTGATGTATTATATTAAGTTAAATTAAGTGTTCATTCAGTATTGTTGTAATTGTCAATATTACAAATAAATAAAACATCGGCAGATTAATCGGGTATCGGCTATTTTGGTCCTCCAATAATCGGTATCGGTGTCAAAAAATCATAATCGGTCGACCTCTACTGGTTATATACTGAAACACAATGCTACCGTATTGCTACTGGTAAAATACTGAAACATAATACTACCCTAATAATGGTAAGAGCCAATGAAGTGATTCTTCTTATCAACCGCATGCAAGAGTTGTCTCTTGTCTTTGGAATTCAGCGTTCTCTGTGTGGCTCTTGCCAACCTCAGAAACTAGTATTTAGAATTCCATTCTCAGACACAAGTATTTAGAATTCCATTCTCAGACACTAGAATATAGAATTCCATTCTCAGACACTAGAATATAGAATTCCATTCTCAGACACTAGAATTTTGAATTCCATTCTCAGACACTAGAATTTAGAGTTCCATTCTCAGACACTAGAATATAGAGTTCCATTCTCAGACACTAGAATATAGAGTTCCATTCTCAGACACTAGAATATAGAGTTCCATTCTCAGACACTAGAATATAGAGTTCCATTCTCAGACACTAGAATATAGAATTCCATTCTCAGACACTAGAATTTAGAATTCCATTCTCAGACACTAGAATATAGAGTTCCATTCTCAGCCACTAGAATATAGAATTCCATTCTCAGACACTAGAATTTAGAATTCCATTCTCAGACACTAGAATAAAGAGTTCCATTCTCAGACACTAGAATATAGAATTCCATTCTCAGACATTAGAATTTAGAATTCCATTCTCAGACACTAGTATTTAGAATTCCATTCTCAGACACTAGAATTTAGAATTCCATTCTCATACACTAGTATTTAGAATTCCATTTCTGTACACTAGAATTTAGAATTCCATTCTCAGAGACCAGTATTTAGAATACCATTCTCAGAGACCAGTATTTAGAATACCATTCTCAGAGACCAGTATTTAGAATACAATTCTCAGAGACCAGTATTTAGAATACCATTCTCAGACACTAGAATTTAGAATTCCATTCTCAGACACTAGAATTTAGAATTCTATTCTCAGACACTAGAATTTAGAGTTCCATTCTCAGACACTAGAATATAGAGTTCCATTCTCAGACACTAGAATATAGAGTTCCATTCTCAGACACTAGAATATAGAATTCCATTCTCAGACACTAGAATTTAGAATTCCATTCTCAGACACTAGAATATAGAGTTCCATTCTCAGACACTAGAATTTAGAATTCCATTCTCAGACATTAGTATTTAGAATTCCATTTCTGTACACTAGAATTTAGAATTCCATTCTCAGAGACCAGTATTTAGAATACCATTCTCAGACACTAGAATTTAGAATTCCATTCTCAGACACTATAAATTAGAATTCCATTCTCAGACACTAGAATTTAGAGTTCCATTCTCAGACACTAGAATATAGAGTTCCATTCTCAGACACTAGAATATAGAATTCCATTCTCAGACACTAGAATTTAGAATTCCATTCTCAGACACTAGAATATAGAGTTCCATTCTCAGACACTAGAATTTAGAATTCCATTCTCAGACACTAGAATTTAGAATTCCATTCTCAGACATCAGTATTTAGAATTCCATTTCTGTACACTAGAATTTAGAATTCCATTCTCAGAGACCAGTATTTAGAATACCATTCTCAGAGACCAGTATTTAGAATACCATTCTCAGAGACCAGTATTTAGAATACCATTCTCAGACACTAGAATTTAGAATTCCATTCTCAGACACTAGAATTTAGAATTCCATTCTCAGACACTAGAATTTAGAATTCCATTCTCAGACACTAGAATTTAGAATTCCATTCTCAGACACTAGTATTTAGAATTCCATTCTCAGACACTAGAATTTAGAATTCCATTCTCAGACACTAGAATTTAGAATTCCATTCTCAGACACTAGAATTTAGAATTCCATTCTCAGACACTAGAATTTAGAATTCCATTCTCAGACACTAGAATTTAGAATTCCATTCTCAGACACTAGAATTTAGAATTCCATTCTCAGACACTAGTATTTAGAATTCCATTCTCAGACACTAGAATTTAGAATTCCATTCTCAGACACTAGTATTTAGAATTCCATTTCTGTACACTAGAATTTAGAATTCCATTCTCAGAGACCAGTATTTAGAATACCATTCTCAGAGACCAGTATTTAGAATACCATTCTCAGAGACCAGTATTTAGAATACAATTCTCAGAGACCAGTATTTAGAATACCATTCTCAGACACTAGAATTTAGAATTCCATTCTCAGACACTAGAATTTAGAATTCCATTCTCAGACACTAGAATTTAGAATTCCATTCTCAGACACTAGAATATAGAGTTCCATTCTCAGACACTAGAATATAGAGTTCCATTCTCAGACACTAGAATTTAGAATTCCATTCTCAGACACTAGAATTTAGAATTCCATTCTCAGACACTAGAATTTAGAATTCCATTCTCAGACACTAGAATATAGAATACCATTCTCAGACACTAGTATTTAGAATTCCATTCTCAGACACTAGAATTTAGAATACCATTCTCAGACACTAGAATTTAGAATACCATTCTCAGACACTAGAATTTAGAATTCCATTCTCAGACACTAGAATTTAGAATTCCAACTCTTCTTCTGCACCTTTATTCTGACTCCTCTACTCTACTCGTATAAGGTACAACTATGTCCCAAATGTCACCCTATTCCCTGGATAGTTGTTTTGCCCAGCGCCCTCTGGGCCCTATGAAGGGACTAGGGAGCCATTTGGGAAGCAGCAATCTTTCTCTCCGCTTTCAATATTCCATGCTTCCAACAGTGCTAGGTGGCTGTACTACTGAAACACCGCTAACCAAACAACAGTGCTAGGTGGCTGTACTACTGAAACACCGCTAACCAAACAACAGTGCTAGGTGGCTGTACTACTGAAACACCGCTAACCAAACAACAGTGCTAGGTGGCTGTACTACTGAAACACCGCTAACCAAACAACAGTGCTAGGTGGCTGTACTATAGAAACACTGCTAACCAAACAACAGTGCTAGGTGGCTGTACTACAGAAACACTGCTAACCAAACAACAGTGCTAGGTGGCTGTACTACAGAATCACTGCTAACCTAACAACAGTGCTAGGTGGCTGTACTACAGAAACACCACTAACCAAACAACAGTGCTAGGTGGATGTACTTCAGAAACACCGCTAACCGCTAACCAAACAACAGTGCTAGGTGGCTGTACTACAGAAACACTGCTAACCAAACAACAGTGTTAGGTGGCTGTACTACAGAAACACCGCTAACCAAACAACAGTGCTAGGTGGCTGTACTACAGAAACACCGCTAACCAAACAACAGTGCTAGGTGGCTGTACTACTGAAACACCGCTAACCAAACAACAGTGCTAGGTGGCTGTACTACTGAAACACCGCTAACCAAACAACAGTGCTAGGTGGCTGTACTACTGAAACACCGCTAACCAAACAACAGTGCTAGGTGGCTGTACTACTGAAACACCGCTAACCAAACAACAGTGCTAGGTGGCTGTACTATAGAAACACTGCTAACCAAACAACAGTGCTAGGTGGCTGTACTACAGAAACACTGCTAACCAAACAACAGTGCTAGGTGGCTGTACTACAGAATCACTGCTAACCTAACAACAGTGCTAGGTGGCTGTACTACAGAAACACCACTAACCAAACAACAGTGCTAGGTGGATGTACTTCAGAAACACCGCTAACCGCTAACCAAACAACAGTGCTAGGTGGCTAGCCCACTTGCATTAAAGGATAACTACACTCAAAAATCGTATATTTTTCTCAGAGCTCAAAAGTGGTCTGCTTATAATGTTAAAGCATTGTTATGGACTAGAACATTACTTGTTTTTGTTTTTATTTACAGTATGACTGAAAGCAAAATCCTGAAAAACATGAACCAGCTTCATGCATCAGTTTCAATACTATTAGCCTAATGTACCAATATGGCACCTTCACATATCGAATTCTTCGCAAAATGAAAGTATACCCACTTCTCCAGCAACACTGCACCAGTGCGTGCACACACACACACATACACACACACACACACACACACACACACAGACACAGACACACACACACACACACACACACACACACACACACACACACACACACACACACACACACACACACACACACACACACACACACACACTGTCTCTCCCGGGCCATATCTATCTGTGTGACATTCAGTAAATAAATAAACGGTGTTGATTCTGTGTGACTCAGAGATACGAGAGAGTTTCAGGTCTGTCTGTCTGTCTGTCTGTCTGTCATAATATTATGGACACACACATGCATATGGTCTCGCACATACACACACATTCATGCTCAGACACAGCTCAGTTCACCACAAACAGACAGATATATGATATTATATTCCACTCATGATTCCTGCTTGGTTTGACTTCCTGTGTCAACAGAAGGGGACTGTTTGTTATGTTAACTCATGTACTCCAGCTACACTAATTATACAAAAGTATGTGGACACCCCTTCAAATTAGTGGATTAAAATTGAGCACACAGCCATGCAATCTCCATAGACAAACATTGGCAGTGGAATGGCCTTACTGAAGAGTTAAGTGACTTTCAATGTGGTACCATCACAGGATGCCACCTTTCCAACAAGTCAGCTCGTCAAATTTCTGTCCTGCTAGAGCTGCCCCAGTCAACTGTAAGTGCTGTTATTGTGAAGTGGAAACGTCTAGGATCAACAACGGCTCAACCATGAAGTGGTAGGCCACACAAGCTCACAGAACAGGACCACTGAGTGCTGAACTGCGTAGCGCGTAAATATTGACTATCCTCGATTGCAACACTCACAGCCAAGTTCCAAACTGCCTCTGGAAGCAACGTCAGCACAAGAACTGTTCGTCTGGAGCTTCATGAAATGTTTTTCCATGGCCAAGCAGCCACACACAAGCCTAAGATCACCATGCGCAATGCCAAGCATCGGGTGGAGGGGTGTAAAGCTTGTCGCCATTGGACTCTGGGGCAGTGGAAATGCGTTCTCTGGAGTGATGAATAACGCTTCACCATCTGGCAGTATGACGGACAAATCTGGGTTTGGTGGATGACTGGAGAACCCTACCTGCACCAGTGCATAGTGCCAACTGTAAAGTTTGGTGAATAATGGTCTGGGGCTGTTTTCATGGTTTGGGCTAGGCCCCTTAGTGCCAGTGAAGGGAAATCTTAACACTACAGCAAACAATGACATTCCAGACGATTCTGTGCTTCCAACTTTGTGGCAACAGTCCTTTCCTGTTTTAGCAGAAAGCAAGCTTACACCCAGCCCCTAACCCTCCCTCCCATCCAATCAACTTGTATGTTTTTCTTCTCTTCAGCACCATGGACAAAGACAGCACGCTTCAGCACCATGGACAAAGATGGCACGGCCTTCAGGGCTTTCTCTCATTGCAATTGGTTGCCTGCTGCTGAATGAGAGAAGCACAGCAACAGCTCTCTATCTCCAGACAGGCATTACAACACCTCTTTATCTCCAGACAGGCATTACAACACCTCTCTATCTCCAGACAGGCATTACAACACCTCTCTATCTCCAGACAGGCATTACAACACCTCTCTATCTCCAGACAGGCATTACAACACCTCTCTATCTCCAGACAGGCATTACAACACCTCTCTTTCTCTAGACAGGCATTACAACACCTCTCTATCTCCAGACAGGCATTACAACACCTCTCTATCTCCAGACAGGCTTTACAACACCTCTCTTTCTCTAGACAGGCATTACAACACCTCTCTTTCTCTAGACAGGCATTAGAAAACCTCTCTATCTCCAGACAGGCATTACAACACCTCTCTATCTCCAGACAGGCATTACAACACCTCTCTATCTCCAGACAGGCATTACAACACCTCTCTTTCTCTAGACAGGCATTACAACACCTCTCTTTCTCTAGACAGGCATTAGAAAATCTTTCTATCTCCAGACAGGCATTACAACACCTCTCTATCTCCAGACAGGCATTACAACACCTCTCTATCTCCAGACAGGCATTACAACACCTCTCTATCTCCAGACAGGCATTACAACACCTATACATCTCCAGACAGGCATTACAAAACCTCTCTATCTCCAGACAGGCATTACAAAACCTCTCTATCTCCAGACAGGCATTACAACACCTCTCTATCTCCAGACAGGCATTACAACACCTCTCTATCTCCAGACAGGCATTACAAAACCTCTCTATCTGCAGACAGGCATTACAAAACCTCTCTATCTCCAGACAGGCATTACAACACCTCTCTTTCTCTAGACAGGCATTACAAAACCTCTCTATCTCCAGACAGGCATTACAACACATATATATCTCCAGACAGGCATTACAACACCTCTCTATCTCCAGACAGGCATTACAACACCTATACATCTCCAGACAGGCATTACAACACCTCTCTATCTCCAGACAGGCATTACAACACCTCTCTATCTCTAGACAGCCATTACAACACCTCTCTAACTCCAGACAGCCATTACAACACCTCTCTAACTCCAGACAGGCATTACAACACCTCTCTTTCTCTAGACAGGCATTACAAAACCTCTCTATCTCCAGACAGGCATTACAACACCTCTCTATCTCCAGACAGGCTTTACAACACCTCTCTTTCTCTAGACAGGCATTACAACACCTCTCTTTCTCTAGACAGGCATTAGAAAATCTTTCTATCTCCAGACAGGCATTACAACACCTCTCTATCTCCAGACAGGCATTACAACACCTCTCTATCTCCAGACAGGCATTACAACACCTATCTTTCTCTAGACAGGCATTACAACACCTATACATCTCCAGACAGGCATTACAAAACCTCTCTATCTCCAGACAGGCATTACAAAACCTCTCTATCTCCAGACAGGCATTACAACACCTCTCTATCTCCAGACAGGCATTACAACACCTCTCTATCTCCAGACAGGCATTACAACACCTATACTTCTCCAGACAGGCATTACAACACCTCTCTATCTCCAGACAGGCATTACAACACCTCTCTATCTCTAGACAGCCATTACAACACCTCTCTAACTCCAGACAGCCATTACAACACCTCTCTAACTCCAGACAGGCATTACAACACCTATACATCTCCAGACAGGCATTACAACACCTATACATCTCCAGACAGGCATTACAACACCTATACATCTCCAGACAGGCATTACAGCACCTCTCTATCTCCAGACAGGCATTACAAAACGGCTATATCTCTAGACAGCCATTACAACACCTCTCTATCTCCAGACAGGCATTACAACACCTCTCTATCTCCAGACAGGCATTACAACAGCGCTCTATCTCCAGACAGGCATTACAAAACCTCTCTTTCTCTAGACAGGCATTACAAAACCTCTATATCTCTAGACAGCCATTACAACACCTATACATCTCCAGGCAGCCATTACAAAACCTCTCTAATCAAATGGCCACCCGGACTATTTACATAAAATGAATCCCTTACTTTTGATGATCTTCATATGGTGGCACTCAGAAGACAAAAATTTACTCAATAAATGTTCCTTTTGTTTGATAAAGTCTCTTTATATCCAAAAACCTCAGTTTTGTTCGCGCATTTCTTCAGTAATCCACAGGCTCAAACGCAGTCAAAACAGGCAGACAAAAAATCTAAATTGTATCCGTAAAGTTCATAGAAACATGTCAAACGAAGTTTATATTCAATCCTCAGGTTATTTTTTAGCCTAAATTATCTATAATATTTCAACAGGACAATAACGTCGTCAATATAAAAGTTAAACAAGAAATGCACTCTCGGGATTGCGCATGAAAAAGCCCTGCGACACGGTCCACTCATTCAGACTGGTCTTACTCATTTATAAGAATACAAGCGTGAAACAATTTCTAAAGACTGTTGACATCTAGTGGAAGGCATAGGAACTGCACATTGAGTCCTAGTTCAATGGATACTGTAACGGCATTGAATAGAAAATTACAAAACCCCCCCAAAAAATACTTCCTGATTCCTAATCCGGATTTTTCTCAGGTTTTTGCCAGCCAAATAATTTCTGTTATACTCACAGACACTATTTTAACAGTTTTGGAAACTTTAGAGTATTTTCTATCCAAATCTACCCGTTATATGCATATCATATCTTCTAAATCAAAATCAAATCAAATCAAATTTTATTTGTCACATACACATGGTTAGCAGATGTTAATGCGAGTGTAGCGAAATGATTGTGCTTCTAGTTCCGACAATGCAGTAATAACAAGTAATCTAACTAACAATTCCAAAACTATTGTCTTGTACACAGTGTAAGGGGATAAAGAATATGTACATAAGGATATATGAATGAGTGATGGTACAGAGCAGCATAGGCAAGATACAGTAGATGGTATCGAGTACGGTATGTACAAATGAGATGAGTATGTAAACAAAGTGGCATAGTTTAAAGTGGCTAGTGATACATGTATTACATAAGGGCCCGAGTAGCAGGCGGTTTAATCTGGGCATGCTTTTCATCCAAAATTCAGAATGCTGCCCCCTACCCTAGAGATGTTAAGGGTCTGTAAGTAAGCATTTCACAGTAAGGTCTACTACACCTGTTGTATTCGGTGCATGTGACAAATACAATTGTATTTTATTGTATTTGATGAATCCCTCTATAGACCATACCGTACAAAAGCCTCTATAGACCATACAGTACAACAGCCTCTATAGACCATACAGTACAACAACCTCTATAGACCATACAGTACAACAGCCTCTATAGACCATACAGTACAACAGACTCTATAGACCATACAGTACAACATCCTCTATAGACCATACAGTACAACAGCCTCTACAGACCATACAGTACAACAGCCTCTATAGACCATACAGTACAACATCCTCCATAGACCATACAGTACAACATACTCTATAGACCATAAAACAGTCTCTACAGTACAACAGCCTCTATAGACCATACAGTACAACAGCCTCTACAGTACAACAGCCTCTGTAGACCATACAGTACAACAGCCTCTACAGCACAACAGCCTCTATAGACCATACAGTACAACAGCCTCTATAGACCATACAGCACAACAACCTCTACAGCACAACAGCCTCTACAGACCATACAGTACAACAGGCTCTATAGACCATACAGTACAACATCCTCTATAGACCATACAGTACAACAGCCTCTATAGACCATACAGTACAACATCCTCTATTGACCATACAGTACAACAGCCTCTACAGACCATACAGTAAAACAGCCTCTATAGACCATACAGTACAACATCCTCCATAGACCATACAGTACAACATACTCTATAGACCATAAAACAGTCTCTACAGTACAACAGCCTCTATAGACCATACAGTACAACAGCCTCTACAGTACAACAGCCTCAGTAGACCATACAGTACAACAGCCTCTACAGCACAACAGCCTCTATAGACCATACAGTACAACAGCCTCTATAGACCATACAGCACAACAACCTCTATAGACCATACAGCACAACATCCTCTATAGACCATACAGTACAACATCCTCTATAGACCATACAGTACAACATCCTCTATAGACCATTCAGTACAACATCCTCCATAGACCATACAGTACAACATCCTCTATAGACCATACAGTACAACAGCCTCTATATACCATACAGCATAACAGCCTCTATAGACCATACAGTACAACAGCCTCTACAGTACAACAGGCTCTACAGTACAATAGTCTCTACAGTACAACAGCCTCTATAGACCATACAGTACAACAGCCTCTACAGTACAACAGTCTCTACAGTACAACAGCCTCTACAGTACAACAGCCTCTATAGACCATCCAGTACAACAGCCTCTATAGACCATACAGTACATCAGCCTCTACAGTACAACAGTCTCTATAGGCCATACAGTACATTAGCCTCTACAGTACAACAGCCTCTATAGACCATACAGTACAATAGCCTCTACAGTACAACAGCCTCTATATACCATACAACAGCCTACAGCACAACAGATACTATAGACCATACAGTACAACAGCCTCTACAGTACAACAGCCTCTATAGACCATACAGTACAATATCCTCTACAGTACAACAGCCTCTATAGACCATACAGTACAACAGCCTCTACAGTACAATAGTCTCTACAGACCATACAGTACAACAGCCTCTACAGACCATACAGTACAACAGCCTCTATAGACCATACAGTACAACAGCCTCTATAGACCAGACAGTGCAACAGCCTCTATAGACCATACAGTGCAACAGCCTCTATAGACCATACAGTACAACAGCCTCAGTAGACCATACAGTACAATATCCTCTACAGTACAACAGCCTCTATAGACCATACAGTACAACAGCCTCTACAGTACAATAGTCTCTACAGACCATACAGTACAACAGCCTCTACAGACCATACAGTACAACAGCCTCTATAGACCATACAGTACAACAGCCTCTATAGACCAGACAGTACAACAGCCTCTATAGACCATACAGTGCAACAGCCTCTATAGACCATACAGTACAACAGCCTCTACAGTACAACAGCCTCAGTAGACCATACAGTACAACAGCCTCTATAGACCATGCAGTACAACAGCCTCTACAGCACAAAAGACTCTATAGACCATACAGTACAATAGCCTCTACAGTACAACAGCTTCTGTAGACCATACAGTACAACAGCCTCTACAGTACAACAGCCCCTGTAGACCATACAGTACAACAGCCTCTACAGTACAACAGCCTCTATAGGCCATACAGTACAACAGCCTCTATAGACCAGACAGTACAACAGCCTCTATAGACCATACAGTACAACAGCCTCTATAGACCATACAGTACAACAGACTCTAAAACATATTGATCCTGTTGGATGCACAGCTGTCTATAACGTATTTATCATGAGGAACTCACAGCTGCCTTAAAGAGAACCTGATGACTGGGCTGGATTCAACCATCTCTCACACACACACACACACACACACACACACACACACACACACACACACACACACACACACACTCTCTCTCTCTCTCTCTCTCTCTCTCTCTCTCTCTCTCTCTCTCTCTCTCCCTCCATCATGTCTTTATTACCATCTCCATCAGGTCATCATTACCGTCTCCATCAGGTCATCACTACTATCTCCATCAGCAACTTTTAAATGTCACCTGGGCCAGCCACTCTTAAATATCACCTGGGTCAGCCACTCTTAAATATCACCTGGGCCAGCCCCTCAAATATCACCTGGGCCAGCCCCTCTCAAATATCCCCTGGGCCAGCCACTCTTAAATATCACCTGGGCCAGCCACTCTTAAATATCAACCTGGGCCAGCCCCTCTCAAATATCCCCTGGGCCAGCCACTCTTAAATATCACCTGGGCCAGCCACTCTTAAATATCACCTGGGCCAGCCCCTCTTAAATATCACCTGGGCCAGCCCCTCTTAAATATAATCTGGGCCAGCCCTCTCTTAAATATCACCTGGGCCAGCCACTCTTAAATATCATCTGGGCCAGCCCCTCTTAAATATCACCTGGGCCAGCCCCTCTTAAATATCACCTGGGCCAGCCCCTCTTAAATATCACCTGGGCTAGCACAGGTGACAACTTTCCACCAACAACATGGACAAGCCAGTACCTGTGTAACACACACTGACTAAGGAAGTGACACCAGTCCTCATGTGATAATGTTCAACCTGGAAATATAAAGGAAAAACCAACGCCTGTAACAGTCAGGTCATTATTACCATCTCCATCCTGTCCTGTTAAATGACTGAGATTAGATTAAGGCATGCAGGATTGGAGGGAGACAAAGGAGAGAGGGGAGAGAGAGAGAGAGAGAGAGAGAGGGGGGGGGGGGGGAGGAGGAGAGAGAGAGAGAGAGAGAGAGAGAGAGAGAGAGGGAAAGAAGGGGAGGACAGGGAAAGATGAGGGAGAAAAAGGAGAGAGAGAGAGAAAGATAGGAGTGAGGCAGGGAAGAGGAGGGAGTGATGAGTGAGAGAGCGAGAGATAGAGAAAGAGAAAGAGGGGGGAGAGACAGGGAAAGAGGAGGGAGTGATGAGTGAGAGAGAGAGAGGGAAGGGGAAGAGGGAGAAAAATGTGAGAGAGAAATAAAGAGGGGGAGAGACAGGGAAATCAAATCAAATCAAATTTTATTTGTCACATACACATGGTTAGCAGATGTTAATGCGAGTGTAGTGAAATGCTTGTGCTTCTAGTTCCGACAATGCAGTAATAACAAGTAATCTAACTAACAATTCCAAAACTACTGTCTTGTACACAGTGTAAGGGGATAAAGAATATGTACATAAGGATATATGAATGAGTGATGGTACAGAGCAGCATAGGCAAGATACAGTAGATGGTATCGAGTACAGTATGTACAAATGAGATGAGTATGTAAACAAAGTGGCATAGTATAAAGTGGCTAGTGATACATGTATTACATAAGGATACCGTTGATGATATAGAGTACAGTATATACATATGCATATGAGATGAATAATGTAGGGTAAGTAACATTTATATAAGGTAGCATTGTTTAAAGTGGCTAGTGATATATTTACATCATTTCCCATCAATTCCCATTATTAAAGTGGCTGGAGTTGAGTCAGTGTCAGTGTGTTGGCAGCAGCCACTCGGTGTTAGTGGTGGCTGTTTAACAGTCTGATGGCCTTGAGATAGAAGCTGTTTTTCAGTCTCTCGGTCCCAGCTTTGATGCACCTGTACTGACCTCGCCTTCTGGATGATAGCGGGGTGAACAGGCAGTGGCTCGGGTGGTTGATGTCCTTGATGATCTTTATGGCCTTCCTGTGACATCGGGTGGTGTAGGTGTCCTGGAGGGCAGGTAGTTTGCCCCCGGTGATGCGTTGTGCAGACCTCACTACCCTCTGGAGAGCCTTACGGTTGAGGGCGGTGCAGTTGCCATACCAGGCGGTGATACAGCCCGCCAGGATGCTCTCGATTGTGCATCTGTAGAAGTTTGTGAGTGCTTTTGGTGACAAGCCGAATTTCTTCAGCCTCCTGAAAGAGGAGGGAGCGAGGAGTGAGAGGTTGGAGAACATTGGGGAGAGAAAGAAGAGAGGAGATAGAGAGGAGCCGGAGAAGAGAGAGGAGATAGAGAGGAGCCGGAGGAGATAGAGAGAGGAGAGAGAGAGGAATAGAGCCAATATTGTAGTTATTTTTCATGAAATGCCAACACCCTAAACCTGTAAACCTCACAGCATGAGAGGAGATGGAGATGTATGATCGAGAGAGAGAGATTATTCTACTGTAAACCTCACAATATACTGAGTTTATTAGACTTGTATTTTTTTTCTGTGAGTTGATCGACTTCATTTTCAATTTCCATCTTGTCTGTGTGTGAAAAATGCACTGCTCAGCTGAAAATCTCATTGACCTAGAGTAACCGGGCTTATGCACTTACCAGAATTACATTACATTGAATAGGTGCTGAAACGGTTAGTTTAATTCACACACTATGAAATATTATAGTAGAAGCAATCTTTAACTATAACCAAACCTACTTTAATATCATCATTTTAATCTATTTAGTTTCGTAAAGAAGATAATTAGTATAGAGACAATATTCTGTTAATCTGGTTGCGTTTGAGAGGATAAATCCTTTCTGTATTTTTAGTGGTGATACTGCATATACACAGGAGTATGTGGACACACCTTCAAATTAGTGGATTTGGCCATTTCAGCTGACAGGTGTATAAAGTAGAGCACACAGCCATGCAATCTCCATAGACAAAAATTGGCAGTAGAATGGTCTTACTGAAGAGCTCAGTGACTTTCAACGTGGCATAGTCATAGGATGCCACCTTTCTAACAAGTGAGTCTCTGCCCTGCTAGAGCTGCCCCAGTCAACTGTATGTGCTGTTATTGTGAAGTGGAAACGTCTAGGAGCAACAACGGCTCAGCCATGAAGTGGTAGGCCACATCAAATCAAATCAAATCAAATGTATTTATATAGCCCTTCGTACATCAGCTGATATCTCAAAGTGCTGTACAGAAACCCAGCCTAAAACCCCAAACAGCAAGCAATGCAGGTGTAGAAGCACGGTGGCTAGGAAAAACTCCCTAGAAAGGCCAAAACCTAGGAAGAAACCTAGAGAGGAACCAGGTTATGTGGGGTGGCCAGTCCTCTTCTGGCTGTGCCGGGTGGAGATTAGAACAGAACATGGCCAAGATGTTCAAATGTTCATAAATGACCAGCATGGTCGAACAATAATAAGGCAGAACAGTTGAAACTGGAGCAGCAGCACGGTCAGGTGGACTGGGGACAGCAAGAAGTCATCATCATTGGCTCCATGTCATCTACAAGACCCTGCTAGATAAAGTCCCCCCTTATCTCAGCTCGCTGGTCACCATTGCATCTCCCACCTGTAGCACACGCTCCAGCAGGTATATCTCTCTAGTCACCCCCAAAACCAATTCTTTCTTTGGCCGCCTCTCCTTCCAGTTCTCTGCTGCCAATGACTGGAACGAACTACAAAAATCTCTGAAACTGGAAACACTTATCTCCCTCACTAGCTTTAAGCACCAACTGTCAGAGCAGCTCACAGATTACTGCACCTGTACATAGCCCACCTATAATTTAGCCCAAACAACTACCTCTTTCCCTACTGTATTTTATTTATGTATTTATTTTGCTCCTTTGCACCCCCATTATTTTTATTTCTTCTTTGCAAATTCTCCCATTGCAAATCTACCATTCCAGTGTTTTACTTGCTATATTGTATCTACTTTGCCACCATGGCCTTTTTGCCTTTACCTCCCTTATCTCACCTCATTTGCTCACATCGTATATAGACTTGTTTATACTGTATTATTGACTGTATGTTTGTTTTACTCCATGTGTAACTCTGTGTCGTTGTATGTGTCGAACTGCTTTGCTTTATCTTGGCCAGGTCGTAATTGTAAATGAGAACTTGTTCTCAACTTGCCTACCTGGTTAAATAAAGGTGAAATAAAAAATAAAAAAATAAAAAAATGTCAGGTAGTCCTGGGGCATGGTCCTAGGGCTCAGGTCAGTTGAAACTGGAGCAGCAGCACGGCCAGGTGGACTGGGGACATTCTACTGCCACATGGGGCGGCAGGTTAGCCTAGCGGTTAGAGCGTTGGACTAGTAACCGGAGGGTTGCAAGTTCAAATCCCCGAGCTGACAAGGTACAAATCTGTTGTTCTGTTGTTCTGCCCCTGAACAGGCAGTTAATCCACTGTTCCTAGGCCGTCATTGAAAATAAGAATTTGTTCTTAACTGACTTAACTAGTAAAATAAATAAATAAATAAATAAAAAATAAACTCACTGAACTGACCGCTGAGTGCTGTAGTTCAGTTGCAACAATCACTACCGAGTTCCAAACTGCCTCTGGAAATAACAACTGTTCGTTGGGAGCTTCACCGTGGGTTTCCATGGCTGAGCAGCCGCACACAAGCCTAAGATCACCATGCGCAATGCCAAGCGTCGGCTGGATTGGTGTAAAGTCGCCATTGGACTCTGCAGCAGTGGAAACGTGTTCTCTGGAGTGATTAATCAAATCACTTCTCCATCTGCCCAATGGACGAATCTGGGTTTGGTGGATGCCAGGAGAACACTACCTGCCCAATGCATAGTGCCAACTGTAAAGTTTGGTGGAGGAAGAATAATGGTCTGTGACTGTTTTTCATGGTTATGGCCCTGTAGTTCCAGTGAAACAAAATCTTAATGCTACAGCATCCAATGACATTCTAGATGATTCTGTGCTTCCAACTTTGTGGCAACAGTTTGGGAACGCCCCTGTGCACAAAGCGAGGACTATACAGAAATGGTTTGTCAAGATTGGAACGACGACTGCGAGCCAGACCTAATTTCCCAACATCAGTGCCAAACCTCACTAATACTCTTGTGGCTGAATGGAAGCAATTCCCCGCAGCAATCTTACCAGTCTTCCCAGAAGACTGGAGGCTGTTTTAGCAGCAAAGGAGGGACCAACTCCATATTAAGGCCGAGGATCCTGGGAATCTATCACCCCTCATGTTATTGTTATATGAGCCCACTCCCTTCTCCCGGCCTGTACTGGCCTGAAGTCACCATAAAAAAAAACATGCTTGTTCCCTCATTTGAATAGACGTCTCTGCCTTTCTACCTTTCTACATTTCCCAGCTCAGTAGTAGAAAACACAAAGCCCTGAGGCGTCAGAAGGTCTCCAAGCAGAGCGGAGCAGTATAATAAAGGCTGATTGCTATGGAGAGAGTAGAGAATGTAACAAGCTACTAGCCTTGGAGAGGCGAAGCAGGGTTTTCATTGGCTGGTAATAGCAGGCTTTTGTCCGATAAAAAAAATTAAAAAGCCAATAAATAAAATTGGAGCCAGCCAATTGTCCTGGAGAAGAAAAATAAATCCCAAAGCGAAAATAATGCTTGTTCAATGATGGAAATACCAGTCGATGGAAATACGGTCTATGGATTAATTTGCATTATTTAGTGGAATTAAATTGGTACTTGTGTGCAGTATTTTTTTCATTATGTATCTTATCACAAGCATACAGCATTCAGATTCAGAGCATTTTGGTGGAAAATCTGTCAGAGAGTGAAGAGCTGCAGCATCTTGTGCTGCTTTCAAGACAACTGGGAACTGGAAACAACATGAGGTCAAATGTTGTCTGTGATCTTTAGGTCAGAAAGTCAGACCGCTAGGAAGTTTGAATCCGGAGTTGGGCAGTTCAAAACGATTTCTTCCCCAGTTGGAGCTCCTTTTTTGTTCCCAGTTTCCAGTTGTTTTGAAAACGGCATCAAACGGCAACGGAAGGCAGCCTTCATCAGCGAGTCACACACCACTTTTCAAGGAGCTAGAGGCAGTATGCATTTGGAAAACATATAGGCCTACTTAATTGTTTGATTCCAGAATGTTTTAATACATATTATGATGCGTGTCTTACCTTGCTTCAAAGTAGCGTATTAGATCTCTTGCCTTTCAACATTTCTAACGATACTTTTATCTTTGTCACATGAAACCACTGGCATGTGCAGTGCCCTTTTCACAACAGTGTTATTATAGAACGAACATACCCGTGTAGCCTGCTGCCTTGTGCGCATCGCTGCGCGTATAATGTCAGTAAATAATAGTTGATCAACATTTTACCTGAACGTTTAGATCTGTTGCATCAGACTCATTGAATGTTTCTTTAGGTAGCCCATGCCTACTGGTTGGATGAATTTGGACAGTTATTCTAACATGTTCAAAGTACACATCCGAATTAAGCAAGAAGGACATCGTTACATCCTCGACTTGCATGTCCTATTATGAATGACCATATTCTGAAGGAGATTTTCTGTCATTCTGAGCACTGTGGGTGGACCTCCTAATCGGGTTACTCTGAGCACCATGGGTGGACGCCCTAATCAGGTTACTCTGAGCACCGTGGGTGGACGCCCTAATCAGGTTACTCTGAGCACCGTGGGTGGACACCCTAATCAGGTTACTCTGAGCACTGTGGGTGGACACCCTGATCAGGTTACTCTGAGCACCGTGGGTGGACATCCTAATCAGGTTACTCTGAGCACCGTTGGTGGACACCCTGATCAGGTTACTCTGAGCACCGTGGGTGGACACTCTAATCAGGTTACTCTGAGCACCGTGGGTGGACACCCTAATCAGGTTACTCTGAGCACCGTGGGTGGACGCCCTAATCAGGTTACTCTGAGCACCGTGGGTGGACATTCTAATCAGGTTACTCTGAGCACCGTGGGTGGACATTCTAATCAGGTTACTCTGAGCACCGTGGGTGGACATCCTAATCAGGTTACTCTGAGCACCGTGGGTGGACATCCTAATCAGGTTACTATGAGCACCGTGGGTGGACACCCTGATCAGGTTACTCTGAGCACCGTGGGTGGACACTCTAATCAGGTTACTCTGAGCACCATGGGTGGAAGCCCCTAATCAGGTTACTCTGAGCACCGTGGGTGGACACCCTAATCAGGTTACTCTGAGCACCGTGGGTGGACACCCTAATCAGGTTACTCTGAGCACCGTGGGTGGACACCCTAATCAGGTGACTCTGAGCACCGTGGGTGGACACTCTAATCAGGTTACTCTGAGCACCATGGGTGGAAGCCCCTAATCAGGTTACTCTGAGCACCGTGGGTGGACACCCTAATCAGGTTACTCTGAGCACCGTGGGTGGACACCCTAATCAGGTTACTCTGAGCACCGCGGGTGGACACCCTAATCAGGTTACTCTGAGCACCGTGGGTGGACATCCTAATCAGGTTACTCTGAGCACTGTGGGTGGACACCCTAATCAGGTTACTCTGAGCACCGTGGGTGGACGCCCTAATCAGGTTACTCTGAGCACCGTGGGTGGATGCCCTAATCAGGTTACTCTGAGCACCGTGGGTGGACATCCTAATCAGGTTACTCTGAGCACCGTGGGTGGACACCCTAATCAGGTTACTCTGAGCACTGTGGGTGGACATCCTAATCAGGTTACTCTGAGCACTGTGGGTGGATGCCCTAATCAGGTTACTCTGAGCACCGTGGGTGGACGCCCTAATCAGGTTACTCTGAGCACCGTGGGTGGACATCCTAATCAGGTTACTCTGAGCACCGTGGGTGGACACCCTAATCAGGTGACTCTGAGCACCGTGGGTGGACACCCTAATCAGGTTACTCTGAGCACCATGGGTGGAAGCCCCTAATCAGGTTACTCTGAGCACCGTGGGTGGACACCCTAATCAGGTTACTCTGAGCACCGTGGGTGGACACCCTAATCAGGTGACTCTGAGCACCGTGGGTGGACATCCTAATCAGGTTACTCTGAGCACCGTGGGTGGACATCCTAATCAGGTTACTCTGAGCACCGTGGGTGGACACCCTAATCAGGTTACTCTGAGCACCGCGGGTGGACACCCTAATCAGGTTACTCTGAGCACCGTGGGTGGACATCCTAATCAGGTTACTCTGAGCACCGTGGGTGGACATCCTAATCAGGTTACTCTGAGCACCGTGGGTGGACATTCTAATCAGGTTACTCTGAGCACTGTGGGTGGACATCCTAATCAGGTTACTCTGAGCACCGTGGGTGGACATCCTAATCAGGTTACTCTGAGCACCGTCGGTGGACACCCTAATCAGGTTACTCTGAGCACCGCGGGTGGACATCCTAATCAGGTTACTCTGAGCACTGTGGGTGGACATCCTAATCAGGTTACTCTGAGCACCGTGGGTGGACATCCTAATCAGGTTACTCTGAGCACCGTCGGTGGACACCCTAATCAGGTTACTCACCCAATGCATATGGGTCCAGTAAAGTTCTCAAATGTCCAGCGGCACATATTGCTAATGGAAACCCTGAGACAAAGACAGGAAGAGAGAGAGGTGTGTGTGTTGTGGGTGTGTGTGGACTAGAGGTTTGGGGGTGGGCCACGGACGGGGCAGGCAGTTTACTCTCTACCTCATACCCAAGCTAAACATGAAAGGTGTTCTTCACCACACATACAGGGGTGTTGCCACCAGTCTGTCCGGGTTCTGAAGGCTCTGACTGCTGTCATGTGGGAGGGCTTTAAGCACATGTTATTAACACTGAATCCATTTAGAGCTTGTTGTTTCAGTCAATCAGTTAAGTTTCTGCTGTGCATTTTGGCACTACATTCCTAGACAACATTTTTGGGAGAGCTTTTTTTACAATTCGCATACCGCCCCAACAGATCCACAGAAGACGCAATCTCTATTGCACTCCACACTGCCCTTTCCCACAAGGACAAAAGGAACACCTATATGAGAATGCTATTCATTGACTTCAGCTCAGCATTCAACACCATAGTTCCCTTAAAGCTCATGACTAAGCTAAGGACTCAGAGACGTAACACCTCCCTAAACACCCCCCTCTGCAACTGGATCCTGGACATATAACATTTTTGACATGTGTTTTTCTGGATTTTATTGTTGTTATTCTGTCTCTCACTGTTCAAATAAACCTACCATTAAAATTATAGACTGATCATTTCTTTGTCAGTGGGCAAATGTACAAAATCAGCAGGGGATCAAATACTTTTTTCCCTCACTGTAAGAGCCAGACTACGGTTGGGAACTGCACATGGAGACAAAGATGGTACTTTTTGGAGAAATGTCCTCTGGTCTGATGAAACAAAAAAATAACTGTTTGGCCATAATGACCATCATTATGTTTGGAGGAAAAAGGGGGAGGCTTGCAAGCCGATAAACACCATCCCAACCGTGAAGCATGGGGGTGGCAGCATCATGTTGTGGGGGTGCTTTGCTGCAGGAAGGACTGGTGCACTTCAGAAAAGAGATGGCTTCATGAGGGAGGAAAATGATGTGCATATATCGAAGCAACATCTCAAGACATCAGTCAGGAAGTTAACACTTGGTTGCAAATGGGTGTTCCAAATGGACAATGACCCCAAGCATACTTCCTAAGTTGTGGCAAAATGGGGACAACAAAGTCAAGGTATTGGAGTGGCCATCACAAAGCCCTGAACTCAATTCTATAGAACATTTGTGGGCAGAACTGAAAAAGCGTGTGCGAGCAAGGAGGCCAACAAACCTGACTCAGTTACACCAGCTCTGTCAGGAGGAATGGGCCATAATTCACCCATTTTTTTTTTGTGGTAAGCTTGTGGAAGGCTACCTGAAACGTTTGACCCAATTTAAAGGCAATGCTACCAAATACTAATTGAGTGTATGTAAACTTCTGACCCACTGGAAAAATGATGAAAGAAGTAAAAGCTGAAATAAATCATTGTCTCTACTATTATTCTGACATTTAACATTCTTAAAATAAAGTGATGATCCTAACTGACCTAAGACAGGGAATGTTTACTTGGATTAAAACTTTTTACTTGTGAAACACTGAGTTTAAATGTATTTGGCTAAGGTGTATGTAAACTTCCCACTTCAACTGTAAGTCAGCATTTCACGGTATTCGGAGCATGTTAACAATATAATATAATTTGATTTGATTTTATTTGATGTACACACCAGAACACAAGCTTTTTATCATCAAGCAATCATCAAGTCTGTATAGAAATTACTTCTGTATTGAACGTACTCTAAACTAAGCAACGTCAACATCCATAGTATATGCTGTACACTACAATGCCTTTAGATATTCTATACTACACCAAAATACACTCCAGAATACAAGACATTTATCAGCAGGCAATTTCTTGGTCGAATAGCTTGGTCCGTTGACTCCAATTGCTATTTCTGGTGTGCTGATTGCTCCATTGACTTGATTCCTCCTCCTTTCCTCACTTGGAGGGAGGGAGAGAGGGTAGGAGGGAGGGAGAAGAGAGAGAGGGAGAGTGGGAGGGCGGGAGAGTGGACTGTTCAGCAGCATACTGTGAGCTGGGACGTTCAGCAGCATACTGTGAGCTGGGACGTTCAGCAGCATACTGTGAGCTGGGACGTTCAGCAGCATACTGTGAGCTGGGCTGTTCAGCAGCATACTGTGAGCTGGGCTGTTCAGCAGCATACTGTGAGCTGGGCTGTTCAGCAGCATTCTGTGAGCTGGGCTGTTCAGCAGCATACATTGAGCTGGGCTGTTCAGCAGCATGCTGTGAGCTGGGATGTTCAGCAGCATACTGTGAGCTGGGCTGTTCAGCAGCATACTGTGAGCTGGGACGTTCAGCAGCATACTGTGAGCTGGGCTGTTCAGCAGCATACTGTGAGCTGGGCTGTTCAGCAGCATACTGTGAGCTGGGCTGTTCAGCAGCATACTGTGAGCTGGGCTGTTCAGCAGCATACTGTGAGTTAGCTGCATTTTTCCTCGTTGCGACAGGCAAAATGTCACCACTTATCCTAATTTTTCTTGTTTTACTATCATTGTGAGGACTGCTGGTACCCATAAGGATAGTTAAACAAAAACACATTCATGCTCAGACACAGCCCTTTTGGCCACATACAGACAGATATATGATATTAAATTCCACCCATGATTCCTGCTTGGTTTGACTTCCTGTGTCAACAGAAGGGGTCTGTTTGTTATGTTAACTCATGGACTCCAGCTACACTAAATATACAAAAGAATGTGGACACCCCTTCAAATGAGTGGATTCAGCTATTTCAGCCACACCCGTTGCTGACAGGTGTATAAAATCAAGCACACCTCCATGCAATCTCCATACACAAACATTGGTAGTGGAATGGACTTACTGAAGAGCTCAGTGACTTTCAATGTGGCACCGTCATAGGATGCCATCTTTCCAACCCGTCAATTTATAAAATGTCTGCCCTACTAGAGCTGCCCCAGTCAACTGTAAGTGAAGTGTGAAACGTCTACACACACGCATGGAATTTGTCGTGGGATTTCTGTATTGTTTGGAAATGAGATTGGGGAATAGGTCGAGTTTGAGGAGAGTATAGGGGGTTATTGACAGAGCTGTGGTGACACAGCAGAGATAACTGTCTGAGGGGTTATTGACAGATCTGTGGTGACACAGCAGAGATACCTGTCTGAGGGGTTATTGACAGATCTGTGGTGACACAGCAGAGATAACTGTCTGAGGGGTTATTGACAGATCTGTGGTGACACAGCAGAGATACCTGTCTGAGGGGTTATTGACAGATCTGTGGTGACACAGCAGAGATAACTGTCTGAGGGGTTATTGACAGATCTGTGGTGACACAGCAGAGATACCTGTCTGAGGGGTTATTGACAGATCTGTGGTGACACAGCAGAGATACCTGTCTGAGGGGTTATTGACAGATCTGTGGTGACACAGCAGAGATAACTGTCTGAGGGGTTATTGACAGATCTGTGGTGACACAGCAGAGATACCTGTTATGGCTACTTTGAAGAATCTAAAATCTTAAATATATATATATATATATATATATATATATATATATATATATATATATGATTTGTTTAACACTTTTTTGGTTACTACATCAATTCCATGTGTTATTTTATAATTTTGATGTCTTCACTATTATTCTACAATGTAGAAAATATTAAAAATAAAGAAAAACCCATGAATGAGTAGAGGTGTCCAATCTTTTGGCTGCTACTGTATACACCAAACATCAGGAACACCTTCCTAATATTGAGTTGCGACCCCTTTCGCACTCAGAACCAATGTTATAAAAGTACCCAATTATCTTACTTAACTAAAACTAAAGATACCTTAATAGTAACAGTGACCCAGTAAAGTCACCCAGTAAAATCCTACTTCAGTAAAGTCTAAAAGTATTTATTTTAAAATATATAAATGTTATTGCTAAAATATACATAAGTATTAAAAGTTAAAGTTAAGTATAAGTAATTTAAAATTCCATTTGGCAAACCAGACAGAACAATTGTTTTGTTTTTTTGACGGATAGCCAGGCCAAACTCCAGCACTCAGACATAATTTACAAACTAAGCATATAGATGAAGTGAGTCCTTCAGATCAGAGGCAGCAGGGATGACAAGGGATGTTCTCTGTTTAGTGAGTCCTCCAGATCAGAGGCAGTAGGGATGACCAGGGATGTTCTCTGTCTAGTGAGTCCTCCAGATCAGAGGCAGTAGGGATGACCAGGGATGTTCTCTGTTTAGTGAGTCCTCCAGATCAGAGGCAGCAAGGATGACCAGGGATGTTCTCTGTTTAGTGAGTCCTCCAGATCAGAGGCAGTAGGGATGACCAGGGATGTTCTCTGTCTAGTGAGTCCTCCAGATCAGAGGCAGTAGGGATGACCAGGGATGTTCTCTGTCTAGTGAGTCCTCCAGATCAGAGGCAGTAGGGATGACCAGGGATGTTCTCTGTCTAGTGAGTCCTCCAGATCAGAGGCAGTAGGGATGACCAGGGATGTTCTCTGTTTAGTGAGTCCTCCAGATCAGAGGCAGCAGGGATGACCAGGGATGTTCTCTGTTTAGTGAGTCCTCCAGATCAGAGGCAGTAGGGATGACCAGGGATGTTCTCTGTCTAGTGAGTCCTCCAGATCAGAGGCAGTAGGGATGACCAGGGATGTTCTCTTGATAAGTGTGTAAATGGACAATTTTCCCGTCCTGCTGTTAGCAATTTATGTTACTCTTCAAAAGCACAAACCCCAAAGCAAATCAGAGGAAGGAAAATAGGTTTATTCAAAGAGGGTAAATCATAAGGGGAGGTAGATGATCATTCTACCCTGTTCTCAGTGGTTCTCTCCTGTGGTTCTCTCCAGTGGTTCTCTCCAGTGGTTCTCTCCTGTGGTTCTCTCCAGTGGTTCTCTCCAGTGGTTCTCTCCGGTGATTCTCTCCAGTGATTCTCCAGAACAAAGGAACAGCATGTAGTTTTATAACCCAGCCCTAGCCTGTGGTTGACCAATTAGAATTCCTTTCAATAAAACTAGTCAATAGCCAAATTTCAAGTATCCTATTTCAGAAGACATATTCCTCCCGTGTCTGACACTATTTACATTGATTGTTAGTACTCTATTGAATCTCATTCTTTTGACCTCTCGTACTCTGTTTCTGCGTTGTGTATTTATTTTAGACATATTCTTACACTGCTATGATTTCAAAATGTAACAAGTGCATGTGGGTGTCAGGAAAAATGTATAGAGTAAAAAGTACATTATTTTCTTTAGGAATGTAATGAAGTAAAAGTAGTCAAAAATATAAATAGTAAAGTAAAGTACAGCTGTCCCAAAAAACAACTTAAGTTGTACTTTAAAGTATTTTAACTTCAGTACTTTACACCACTGCTCAGAACAGCCTCAAATCGTCTGGGGAAGGACTCTACTAGGTGTTGAAAGCGTTCCACAGGGATGTTGGCCCATGTTGACTCCAATGCTTTCCCACAGTTGTGTCAAGTTGGCTGGGTGTCCTATGTTTAACTATGGAACCTTTCTTTAACTAGGCAAGTCAGTTAAGAACACATTTTTATTTACAATGACAGCCTACCAAGATGCAAAAGGCCTCCGGTTGGGATGGGGGATGGGATAAAATGTAAAAAAATTGTAGACAAAGCACATCACGTCAAGAGAGATACCACAACATTGCGTAAAGAGAGTCCTAAGAAATTACAACAAGAGACATACCACAACATTGAGTAAAGAGAGACCTAAGACAGTAAAACAAGAGAGATACCACAACATTGAGTAAAGAGAGACCAAAGACATTACAACAAGAGATATACCACAACACCACATAAAGAGAGACCTAAGACATTACAACAAGAGAGATACCACAACATTGAGTAAAGAGAGACCTAAGACATTGCAACAAGAGAGATACCACAACATTGAGTAAAGAGAGACCTAAGACATTACAACAAGAGAGATACCACAACATTGAGTAAAGAGAGACCGAAGACATTACAACAAGAGAGATACCACAACATCACATAAAGAGAAACCTAAGACATTACAACAAGAGAGATACCACAACATTGAGTAAAGAGAGACCTAAGACATTACAACAAGAGAGATAGAACAACACCACATAAAGAGAGACCTAAGACATTACAACAAGAGAGATACCACAACATTGCGTAAAGAGAGACCTAAGATATTACAACAAGAGAGATACGACAACATTGAGTAAAGAGAGACCTAAGACAATACCTCAAGAGAGATACCACAACATTGAGTAAAGAGAGACCTAAGACAATACAACAAGAGAGATACCACAACATTGAGTAAAGAGAGACCTAAGACATTGCAACGAGAGGTACCACAACACCACATAAAGAGAGACCTAAGACATTACAACAAGAGAGACACCACAACACCACATAAAGAGAGTCCTAAGACATTGCAACAAGAGAGATTCCACATTATTGCGTAAAGAGAGACCTAAGACATTACAACAAGAAAGATACCACAACATTGCGTAAAGAGAGTCCTAAGATATTACAACAAGAGATACCACAACAAGAGAGATACCACAACAAGAGAGATACCACAACATTGAGTAAAGAGAGACCTACGACATTACAACAAGAGAGATACCACAACATTGAGTAAAGAGAGACCTAAGACATTACAACAAGAGAGATACCACAACACCACATAAAGAGAGACCTAAGACATTACAACAAGAGATATTCCACAACATTGAGTAAAGAGAGACCTAAGACATTACAAGAAGAGAGATACCACAACAAGAGAGATACCACAACACCACATAAAGAGAGACCTAAGACATTACAACAAGAGAGATACCACAACAAGAGAGATACCACAACACCACATAAAGAGAGACCAAAGACATTACTACAAGAGAGATACCACAACATTGAGTAAAGAGAGACCTAAGACATTACAACAAGAGAGATACCACAACAAGAGAGATACCACAACACCACATAAAGAGAGACCTAAGACATTACTACAAGAGAGATACCACAACACCACATAAAGAGAGACCAAAGACATTACAACAAGAGATATACCACAACACCACATAAAGAGAGACCTAAGACATTACAACAAGAGAGATACCACAACATTGAGTAAAGAGAGACCTAAGACATTGCAACAAGAGAGATACCACAACATTGAGTAAAGAGAGACCTAAGACATTACAACAAGAGAGATACCACAACATTGAGTAAAGAGAGACCGAATACATTACAACAAGAGAGATACCACAACACCACATAAAGAGAAACCTAAGACATTACAACAAGAGAGATACCACAACATTGAGTAAAGAGAGACCTAAGACATTACAACAAGAGAGATAGAACAACACCACATAAAGAGAGACCTAAGACATTACAACAAGAGAGATACCACAACATTGCGTAAAGAGAGACCTAAGATATTACAACAAGAGAGATACGACAACATTGAGTAAAGAGAGACCTAAGACAATACAACAAGAGAGATACCACAACATTGAGTAAAGAGAGACCTAAGACAATACAACAAGAGAGATACCACAACATTGAGTAAAGAGAGACCTAAGACATTGCAACGAGAGGTACCACAACACCACATAAAGAGAGACCTAAGACATTACAACAAGAGAGACACCACAACACCACATAAAGAGAGTCCTAAGACATTGCAACAAGAAAGATTCCACATTATTGCGTAAAGAGAGACCTAAGACATTACAACAAGAAAGATACCACAACATTGCGTAAAGAGAGTCCTAAGATATTACAACAAGAGATACCACAACAAGAGAGATACCACAACAAGAGAGATACCACAACATTGAGTAAAGAGAGACCTAAGACATTGCAACAAGAGAGATACCACAACATTGAGTAAAGAGAGACCTAAGACATTACAACAAGAGAGATACCACAACATTGAGTAAAGAGAGACTGAAGACATTACAACAAGAGAGTAACCACAACAACACATAAAGAGAAACCTAAGACATTACAACAAGAGAGATACAACAACAGCACATAAAGAGAGACCTAAGACATTACAACAAGAGATATTCCACAACATTGAGTAAAGAGAGACCGAAGACATTACAACAAGAGAGATACCACAACAAGAGAGATACCACAACACCACATAAAGAGAGACCTAAGACATTACAACAAGAGAGATACCACAACAAGAGAGATACCACAACACCACATAAAGAGAGACCAAAGACATTACTACAAGAGAGATACCACAACATTGAGTAAAGAGAGACCTAAGACATTACAACAAGAGAGATACCACAACAAGAGAGATACCACAACACCACATAAAGAGAGACCTAAGACATTACTACAAGAGAGATACCACAACACCACATAAAGAGAGTCCTAAGACATTACAACAAGAGAGATACCACAACATTGAGTAAAGAGAGACCTAAGACATTGCAACAAGAGAGATACCACAACATTGAGTAAAGAGAGACCTAAGACATTACAACAAGAGAGATACCACAACATTGAGTAAAGAGAGACTGAAGACATTACAACAAGAGAGTAACCACAACAACACATAAAGAGAAACCTAAGACATTACAACAAGAGAGATACAACAACAGCACATAAAGAGAGACCTAAGACATTACAACAAGAGAGATACCACAACATTGCGTAAAGAGAGACCTAAGATATTACAACAAGAGAGATACGACAACATTGAGTAAAGAGAGACCTAAGACAATACAACAAGAGAGATACCACAACATTGAGTAAAGAGAGACCTAAGACATTACAACAAGAAAGTTACCACAACACCACATAAAGAGAGACCTAAGACATTGCAACAAGAGAGATACCACAACACCACATAAAGAGAGACCTAAGATATTACTACAAGAGAGATACCACAACACCACATAAAGAGAGTCCTAAGACATTACAACAAGAGAGATACCACAACATTGAGTAAAGAGAGACCTAAGACATTACAACGAGAGAGATACAACAACACCACATAAAGAGAGACCTAAGACATTACAACAAGAGAGATACCACAACATTGCGTAAAGAGAGACCTAAGATATTACAACAAGAAAGATACGACAACATTGAGTAAAGAGAGACCTAAGACAATACAACAAGAGAGATACCACAAAATTGAGTAAAGAGAGACCTAAGACATTGCAACAAGAGAGATACCACAACATTGAGTAAATAGAGACCTAAGACATTACAATAAGAGAGATACCACAACATTGAGTAAAGAGAGACTGAAGACATTACAACAAGAGAGATACCACAACAACACATAAAGAGAAACCTAAGACATTACAACAAGAGAGATACAACAACAACACATAAAGAGAGACCTAAGACATTACAACAAGAGAGATACGACAACATTGAGTAAAGAGAGACCTAAGACATTACAACAAGAGAGATACCACAACATTGAGTAAAGAGAGACCTAAGACATTACAACAAGAGAGATACCACAACAAGAGAGATACCACAACACCACATAAAGAGAGACCTAAGACATTACTACAAGAGAGATACCACAACACCACATAAAGAGAGTCCTAAGACATTACAACAAGAGAGATACCACAACATTGAGTAAAGAGAGACCTAAGACATTGCAACAAGAGAGATACCACAACATTGAGTAAAGAGAGACCTAAGACATTACAACAAGAGAGATACCACAACATTGAGTAAAGAGAGACCTAAGACATTGCAACAAGAGAGATACCACAACATTGAGTAAAGAGAGACCTAAGACATTACAACAAGAGAGATACCACAACATTGAGTAAAGAGAGACTGAAGACATTACAACAAGAGAGATACCACAACACCACATAAAGAGAAACCTAAGATATTACTACAAGAGAGATACCACAACACCACATAAAAAGAGACCTAAGACATTACAACAAGAAAGTTACCACAACACCACATAAATAGAGACCTAAGACATTGCAACAAGAGAGATACCACAACAACACATAAAGAGAGACCAAGATATTACTACAAGAGAGATACCACAACACCACATAAAGAGAGTCCTAAGACATTACAACAAGAGAGATACCACAACATTGAGTAAAGAGAGACCTAAGACATTACAACAAGAGAGATACAACAACACCACATAAAGAGAGACCTAAGACATTACAACAAGAGAGATACCACAACATTGCGTAAAGAGAGACCTAAGATATTACAACAAGAGAGATACGACAACATTGAGTAAAGAGAGACCTAAGACAATACAACAAGAGAGATACCACAAAATTGAGTAAAGAGAGACCTAAGACATTGCAACAAGAGAGATACCACAACATTGAGTAAAGAGAGACCTAAGACATTACAACAAGAGAGATACCACAACATTGAGTAAAGAGAGACTGAAGACATTACAACAAGAGAGATACCACAACACCACATAAAGAGAAACCTAAGACATTACAACAAGAGAGATACAACAACAACACATAAAGAGAGACCTAAGACATTACAACAAGAGAGATACCACAACATTGCGTAAAGAGAGACCTAAGATATTACAACAAGAGAGATACGACAACATTGAGTAAAGAGAGACCTAAGACATTACAACAAGAGAGATACCACAACATTGAGTAAAGAGAGACCTAAGACATTACAACAAGAGAGATACCACAACAAGAGAGATACCACAACACCACATAAAGAGAGACCTAAGACATTACTACAAGAGAGATACCACAACACCACATAAAGAGTCCTAAGACATTACAACAAGAGAGATACCACAACATTGAGTAAAGAGAGACTCTCCTACTTCCGGCGCCGACAGAGATGGCCGCCTCGCTTCGCGTTCCTAGGAAACTATGCAGTTTTTTGTTTTTTTACGTGTTATTTCTTACATTAGTACCCCAGGTCATCTTAGGTTTCATTACATACAGTCGAGAAGAACTACTGAATATAAGATCAGCATCAACTCACCATCAGTACGACCAAGAATATGTTTTTCGCGACGCGGATCCTGTGTTCTGCCTTACAAACAGGACAACGGAGTGGATCCTATGCAGCGACCCAAAAAAACGACTCCGAAAGAGAGGGAAATGAGGCGGTCTTCTGGTCAGACTCCGGAGAAGGGCACAGCGCGCACCACTCCCTAGCATTCTTCTTGCCAATGTCCCGTCTCTTGACAACAAGGTTGATGAAATCCGAGCAAGGGTAGCATTCCAGAGGGACATCAGAGACTGTAACGTTCTTTGCTTCACGGAAACGTGGCTTACTGGAGAGACGCAATCCGAAGCGGTGCAGCCAACAGGTTTCTCCACGCATCGCGCAGACAGGAAAAAACATCTTTCTGGTAAAAAGAGGGGCGGGGGCGTATGCCTTATGACTAACGTGACATGGTGCGATGAAAGAAACATACAGGAACTCAAATCCTTCTGTTCACCTGATTTAGAATTCCTCACAATCAAATGTAGACCGCATTATCTACCAAGAGAATTCTCTTCGATTATAATCACAGCCGTATATATCCCCCCCCAAGCAGACACATCGATGGCTCTGAACGAACTTTATTTAACTCTCTGCAAACTGGAAACAATTTATCCGGAGGCTGCATTCATTGTAGCTGGGGATTTTAACAAGGCTAATCTGAAAACAAGACTCCCCAAATTTTATCAGCATATCGATTGCGCAACCAGGGGAGGAAAGACCTTGGACCATTGTTACTCTAACTTCCGCGACGCATATAAGGCCCTGCCCCGCCCCCCTTTCGGAAAAGCTGACCACGACTCCATTTTGTTGATCCCTGCCTACAGACAGAAACTAAAACAAGAGGCTCCCACGCTGAGGTCTGTCCAACGCTGGTCCGACCAAGCTGACTCCACACTCCAAGACTGCTTCCATCACGTGGACTGGGAGATGTTTCGTATTGCGTCAGATAACAACATTGACGAATACGCTGATTCGGTGTGCGAGTTCATTAGAACGTGCGTTGAAGATGTCGTTCCCATAGCAACGATTAAAACATTCCCTAACCAGAAACCGTGGATTGATGGCAGCATTCGTGTGAAACTGAAAGCGAGAACCACTGCTTTTAATCAGGGCAAGGTGTCTGGTAACATGACCGAATACAAACAGTGCAGCTATTCCCTCCGCAAGGCTATCAAACAAGCTAAGCGCCAGTACAGAGACAAAGTAGAATCTCAATTCAACGGCTCAGACACAAGAGGCATGTGGCAGGGTCTACAGTCAATCACGGACTACAGGAAGAAACCCAGCCCAGTCACGGACCAGGATGTCTTGCTCCCAGGCAGACTAAATAACTTTTTTGCCCGCTTTGAGGACAATACAGTGCCACTGACACGGCCTGCAACGAAAACATGCGGTCTCTCCTTCACTGCAGCCGAGGTGAGTAAGACATTTAAACGTGTTAACCCTCGCAAGGCTGCAGGCCCAGATGGCATCCCCAGCCGCGCCCTCAGAGCATGCGCAGACCAGCTGGCCGGTGTGTTTACGGACATATTCAATCAATCCCTATACCAGTCTGCTGTTCCCACATGCTTCAAGAGGGCCACCATTGTTCCTGTTCCCAAGAAAGCTAAGGTAACTGAGCTAAATGACTACCGCCCCGTAGCACTCACATCCGTCATCATGAAGTGCTTTGAGAGACTAGTCAAGGACCATATCACCTCCACCCTACCTGACACCCTAGACCCACTCCAATTTGCTTACCGCCCTAATAGGTCCACAGACGATGCAATCTCAACCACACTGCACACTGCCCTAACCCATCTGGACAAGAGGAATACCTATGTGAGAATGCTGTTCATCGACTACAGCTCGGCATTCAACACCATAGTACCCTCCAAGCTCGTCATCAAGCTCGAGACCCTGGGTCTCGACCCCGCCCTGTGCAACTGGGTACTGGACTTCCTGACGGGCCGCCCCCAGGTGGTGAGGGTAGGCAACAACATCTCCTCCCCGCTGATCCTCAACACTGGGGCCCCACAAGGTTGCGTTCTGAGCCCTCTCCTGTACTCCCTGTTCACCCACGACTGCGTGGCCACGCACGCCTCCAACTCAATCATCAAGTTTGCGGACGACACAACAGTGGTAGGCTTGATTACCAACAACGATGAGACGGCCTACAGGGAGGAGGTGAGGGCCCTCGGAGTGTGGTGTCAGGAAAACAACCTCACACTCAACGTCAACAAAACTAAGGAGATGATTGTGGACTTCAGGAAACAGCAGAGGGAACACCCCCCTATCCACATCGATGGAACAGTAGTGGAGAGGGTAGCAAGTTTTAAGTTCCTCGGCATACACATCACAGACAAACTGAATTGGTCCACTCACACAGACAGCATCGTGAAGAAGGCGCAGCAGCGCCTCTTCAACCTCAGGAGGCTGAAGAAATTCGGCTTGTCACCAAAAGCACTCACAAACTTCTACAGATGCACAATCGAGAGCATCCTGGCGGGCTGTATCACCGCCTGGTATGGCAACTGCACCGCCCTCAACCGTAAGGCTCTCCAGAGGGTAGTGAGGTCTGCACAACGCATCACCGGGGGCAAACTACCTGCCCTCCAGGACACCTACACCACCCGATGTCACAGGAAGGCCATAAAGATCATCAAGGACATCAACCACCCGAGCCACTGCCTGTTCACCCCGCTATCATCCAGAAGGCGAGGTCAGTACAGGTGCATCAAAGCTGGGACCGAGAGACTGAAAAACAGCTTCTATCTCAAGGCCATCAGACTGTTAAACAGCCACCACTAACACTGAGTGGCTGCTGCCAACACACTGACACTGACTCAACTCCAGCCACTTTAATAATGGGAATTGATGGGAAATGATGTAAATATATCACTAGCCACTTTAAACAATGCTACCTTATATAAATGTTACTTACCCTACATTATTCATCTCATACGCATACGTATATACTGTACTCTATATCATCGACGGTATCCTTATGTAATACATGTATCACTAGCCACTTTATACTATACTATGCCACTTGGTTTACATACTCATCTCATTTGTACATACTGTACCCGATACCATCTACTGTATCTTGCCTATGCTGCTCTGTATCATCACTCATTCATATATCCTTATGTACATATTCTTTATCCCCTTACACTGTGTACAAGACAGTAGTTTTGGAATTGTTAGTTAGATTACTTGTTATTACTGCATTGTCGGAACTAGAAGCACAAGCATTTCGCTACACTCGCATTAACATCTGCTAACCATGTGTATGTGACAAATAAAATTTGATTTGATTTGATTTGATAAAATTTGATTTGATTTGACCTAAGACATTGCAACAAGAGAGATACCACAACATTGAGTAAAGAGAGACCTAAGACATTACAACAAGAGAGATACCACAACATTGAGTAAAGAGAGACCTAAGACATTACAACAAGAGAGATACCACAACATTGAGTAAAGAGAGACTGAAGACATTACAACAAGAGAGATACCACAACACCACATAAAGAGAAACCTAAGACATTACAACAAGAGAGATACAACAACAACACATAAAGAGAGACCTAAGACATTACAACAAGAGAGATACCACAACATTGCGTAAGGAGAGACCTAAGATATTACAACAAGAGAGATACGACAACATTGAGTAAAGAGAGACCTAAGACATTACAACAAGAGAGATACCACAACATTGAGTAAAGAGAGACCTAAGACATTACAACAAGAGAGATACCACAACAAGAGAGATACCACAACACCACATAAAGAGAGACCTAAGACATTACTACAAGAGAGATACCACAACACCACATAAAGAGTCCTAAGACATTACAACAAGCGAGATACCACAACATTGAGTAAAGAGAGACCTAAGACATTGCAACAAGAGAGATACCACAACATTGAGTAAAGAGAGACCTAAGACATTACAACAAGAGAGATACCACAACATTGAGTAAAGAGAGACCTAAGACATTACAACAAGAGAGATACCACAACATTGAGTAAAGAGAGACTGAAGACATTACAACAAGAGAGATACCACAACACCACATAAAGAGAAACCTAAGACATTACAACAAGAGAGATACAACAACAACACATAAAGAGAGACCTAAGACATTACAACAAGAGAGATACCACAACATTGCGTAAAGAGAGACCTAAGATATTAAAACAAGAGAGATACGAAAACATTGAGTAAAGAGAGACCTAAGACATTGCAACAAGAGAGATACCACAACACCACATAAAGAGAGACCTAAGATATTACAACAAGAGAGATACCACAACACCACATAAAGAGAGTCCTAAGACATTACAACAAGAGAGATACCACAACATTGAGTAAAGAGAGACCTAAGACATTACAACAAGAGAGATACAACAACACCACATAAAGAGAGACCTAAGACATTACAACAAGAGAGATACCACAACATTGCGTAAAGAGAGACCTAAGACATTACAAGAAGAGAGATACGACAACATTGAGTAAAGAGAGACCTAAGACAATACAACAAGAGAGATACCACAAAATTGAGTAAAGAGAGACCTAAGACATTGCAACAAGAGAGATACCACAACATTGCGTAAAGAGAGACCTAAGACATTACAACAAGAGAGATACCACAACATTGAGTAAAGAGAGACCTAAGACATTACAACAAGAGAGATACCACAACACCACATAAAAAGAGACCTAAGACATTACAGCAAGAAAGTTACCAAAACACCACATAAAGAGAGACCTAAGACATTACAACAAGAGAGATACCACAACACCACCTAAAGAGAGACCTAAGACATTACTACAAGAGATATTCCACAACATTGAGAAAAGAGAGACCTAAGACATTACAACTGGAGAGATACCACAACATTGAGTAGAGACCTAAGACATTACAAAAAGAGAGATACCACAACAAGAGAGATACCACAACACCACATAAAGAGAGTCCTAAGACATTACAACAAGAGAGATACCACAACATTGAGTAAAGAGAGACCTAAGACATTGCAACAAGAGAGATACCACAACATTGAGTAAAGAGAGACCTAAGACATTACAACAAGAGAGATACCACAACATTGAGTAAAGAGAGACCTAAGACATTGCAACAAGAGAGATACCACATCATTGAGTAAAGAGAGACCTAAGACATTACAACAAGAGAGATACCACAACATTGAGTAAAGAGAGACTGAAGACATTACAACAAGAGAGATACCACAACACCACATAAAGAGAAACCTAAGACATTACAACAAGAGAGAGACAACAACAACACATAAAGAGAGACCTAAGACATTACAACAAGAGAGATACCACAACATTGCGTAAAGAGAGACCTAAGATATTACAACAAGAGAGATACGAAAACATTGAGTAAAGAGAGACCTAAGACAATACAACAAGAGAGATACCACAACATTGAGTAAAGAGAGACCTAAGACATTACAACAAGAGAGATACCACAACACCACATAAAAAGAGACCTAAGACATTACAACAAGAAAGTTACCACAACACCACATAAAGAGAGACCTAAGACATTGCAACAAGAGAGATACCACAACACCAAACAAAGAGAGACCTAAGATATTACAACAAGAGAGATACCACAACACCACATAAAGAGAGTCCTAAGACATTACAACAAGAGAGATACCACAACATTGAGTAAAGAGAGACCTAAGACATTACAACAAGAGAGATACAACAACACCACATAAAGAGAGACCTAAGACATTACAACAAGAGAGATACCACAACATTGCGTAAAGAGAGACCTAAGATATTACAAGAAGAGAGATACGACAACATTGAGTAAAGAGAGACCTAAGACAATACAACAAGAGAGATACCACAAAATTGAGTAAAGAGAGACCTAAGACATTACAACAAGAGAGATACCACAACACCACATAAAAAGAGACCTAAGACATTACAACAAGAAAGTTACCACAACACCACATAAAGAGAGACCTAAGACATTGCAACAAGAGAGATACCACAACACCACATAATGAGAGACCTAAGATATTACAACAAGAGAGATACCACAACACCACATAAAGAGAGTCCTAAGACATTACAACAAGAGAGATACCACAACATTGAGTAAAGAGAGACCTAAGACATTACAACAAGAGAGATACAACAACACCACATAAAGAGAGACCTAAGACATTACAACAAGAGAGATACCACAACATTGCGTAAAGAGAGACCTAAGATATTACAAGAAGAGAGATACGACAACATTGAGTAAAGAGAGACCTAAGACAATACAACAAGAGAGATACCACAAAATTGAGTAAAGAGAGACCTAAGACATTGCAACAAGAGAGATACCACAACATTGCGTAAAGAGAGACCTAAGACATTACAACAAGAGAGATACCACAACATTGAGTAAAGAGAGACCTAAGACATTACAACAAGAGAGATACCACAACATTGCGTAAAGAGAGACCTAAGACATTACAAGAAGAGAGATACGACAACATTGAGTAAAGAGAGACCTAAGACAATACAACAAGAGAGATACCACAACACCACATAAAGAGAGACCTAAGACATTACAACAAGAGAGATACAACAACACCACATAAAGAGAGACCTAAGACATTACAACAAGAGAGATACCACAACATTGCGTAAAGAGCGACCTAAGACATTACAAGAAGAGAGATACGACAACATTGAGTAAAGAGAGACCTAAGACAATACAACAAGAGAGATACAACAAAATTGAGTAAAGAGAGACCTAAGACATTGCAACAAGAGAGATACCACAACATTGCGTAAAGAGAGACCTAAGACATTACAACAAGAGAGATACCACAACATTGAGTAAAGAGAGACCTAAGACATTACAACAAGAGAGATACCACAACACCACATAAAAAGAGACCTAAGACATTACAGCAAGAAAGTTACCAAAACACCACATAAAGAGAGACCTAAGACATTACAACAAGAGAGATACCACAACACCACCTAAAGAGAGACCTAAGACATTACTACAAGAGATATTCCACAACATTGAGAAAAGAGAGACCTAAGACATTACAACTGGAGAGATACCACAACATTGAGTAGAGACCTAAGACATTACAAAAAGAGAGATACCACAACAAGAGAGATACCACAACACCACATAAAGAGAGTCCTAAGACATTACAACAAGAGAGATACCACAACATTGAGTAAAGAGAGACCTAAGACATTGCAACAAGAGAGATACCACAACATTGAGTAAAGAGAGACCTAAGACATTACAACAAGAGAGATACCACAACATTGAGTAAAGAGAGACCTAAGACATTGCAACAAGAGAGATACCACATCATTGAGTAAAGAGAGACCTAAGACATTACAACAAGAGAGATACCACAACATTGAGTAAAGAGAGACTGAAGACATTACAACAAGAGAGATACCACAACACCACATAAAGAGAGTCCTAAGACATTACAACAAGAGAGATACCACAACATTGAGTAAAGAGAGACCTAAGACATTGCAACAAGAGAGATACCACAACATTGAGTAAAGAGAGACCTAAGACATTACAACAAGAGAGAGACAACAACAACACATAAAGAGAGACCTAAGACATTACAACAAGAGAGATACCACAACATTGCGTAAAGAGAGACCTAAGATATTACAACAAGAGAGATACGAAAACATTGAGTAAAGAGAGACCTAAGACAATACAACAAGAGAGATACCACAACATTGAGTAAAGAGAGACCTAAGACATTACAACAAGAGAGATACCACAACACCACATAAAAAGAGACCTAAGACATTACAACAAGAAAGTTACCACAACACCACATAAAGAGAGACCTAAGACATTGCAACAAGAGAGATACCACAACACCAAATAAAGAGAGACCTAAGATATTACAACAAGAGAGATACCACAACACCACATAAAGAGAGTCCTAAGACATTACAACAAGAGAGATACCACAACATTGAGTAAAGAGAGACCTAAGACATTACAACAAGAGAGATACAACAACACCACATAAAGAGAGACCTAAGACATTACAACAAGAGAGATACCACAACATTGCGTAAAGAGAGACCTAAGATATTACAAGAAGAGAGATACGACAACATTGAGTAAAGAGAGACCTAAGACAATACAACAAGAGAGATACCACAAAATTGAGTAAAGAGAGACCTAAGACATTACAACAAGAGAGATACCACAACACCACATAAAAAGAGACCTAAGACATTGCAACAAGAGAGATACCACAACACCACATAAAGAGAGACCTAAGATATTACAACAAGAGAGATACCACAACACCACATAAAGAGAGTCCTAAGACATTACAACAAGAGAGATACCACAACATTGAGTAAAGAGAGACCTAAGACATTACAACAAGAGAGATACAACAACACCACATAAAGAGAGACCTAAGACATTACAACAAGAGAGATACCACAACATTGCGTAAAGAGAGACCTAAGATATTACAAGAAGAGAGATACGACAACATTGAGTAAAGAGAGACCTAAGACAATACAACAAGAGAGATACCACAAAATTGAGTAAAGAGAGACCTAAGACATTGCAACAAGAGAGATACCACAACATTGCGTAAAGAGAGACCTAAGACATTACAACAAGAGAGATACCACAACATTGAGTAAAGAGAGACCTAAGACATTACAACAAGAGAGATACCACAACACCACATAAAAAGAGACCTAAGACATTACAGCAAGAAAGTTACCAAAACACCACATAAAGAGAGACCTAAGACATTACAACAAGAGAGATACCACAACACCACCTAAAGAGAGACCTAAGACATTACTACAAGAGATATTCCACAACTTTGAGAAAAGAGAGACCTAAGACATTACAACTGGAGAGATACCACAACATTGAGTAGAGACCTAAGACATTACAAAAAGAGAGATACCACAACAAGAGAGATACCACAACACCACATAAAGAGAGTCCTAAGACATTGCAACAAGAGAGATACCACAACATTGAGTAAAGAGAGACCTAAGACATTACAACAAGAGAGATACCACAACATTGAGTAAAGAGAGACCTAAGACATTGCAACAAGAGAGATACCACAACATTGAGTAAAGAGAGACCTAAGACATTACAACAAGAGAGATACCACAACATTGAGTAAAGAGAGACTGAAGACATTACAACAAGAGAGATACCACAACACCACATAAAGAGAAACCTAAGACATTACAACAAGAGAGATACAACAACAACACATAAAGAGAGACCTAAGACATTACAACAAGAGAGATACCACAACATTGCGTAAAGAGAGACCTAAGATATTACAACAAGAGAGATACGAAAACATTGAGTAAAGAGAGACCTAAGACAATACAACAAGAGAGATACCACAACATTGAGTAAAGAGAGACCTAAGACATTACAACAAGAGAGATACCACAACACCACATAAAAAGAGACCTAAGACATTACAACAAGAAAGTTACCACAACACCACATAAAGAGAGACCTAAGACATTGCAACAAGAGAGATACCACAACACCACATAAAGAGAGACCTAAGATATTACAACAAGAGAGATACCACAACACCACATAAAGAGAGTCCTAAGACATTACAACAAGAGAGATACCACAACATTGAGTAAAGAGAGACCTAAGACATTACAACAAGAGAGATACAACAACACCACATAAAGAGAGACCTAAGACATTACAACAAGAGAGATACCACAACATTGCGTAAAGAGAGACCTAAGATATTACAAGAAGAGAGATACGACAACATTGAGTAAAGAGAGACCTAAGACAATACAACAAGAGAGATACCACAAAATTGAGTAAAGAGAGACCTAAGACATTGCAACAAGAGAGATACCACAACATTGCGTAAAGAGAGACCTAAGACATTACAACAAGAGAGATACCACAACATTGAGTAAAGAGAGACCTAAGACATTACAACAAGAGAGATACCACAACACCACATAAAAAGAGACCTAAGACATTACAGCAAGAAAGTTACCACAACACCACATAAAGAGAGACCTAAGACATTACAACAAGAGAGATACCACAACACCACCTAAAGAGAGACCTAAGACATTACTACAAGAGATATTCCACAACATTGAGAAAAGAGAGACCTAAGACATTACAAAAAGAGAGATACCACAACAAGAGAGATACCACAACACCACATAAAGAGAGTCCTAAGACATTACAACAAGAGAGATACCACAACATTGAGTAAAGAGAGACCTAAGACATTGCAACAAGAGAGATACCACAACATTGAGTAAAGAGAGACCTAAGACATTACAACAAGAGAGATACCACAACATTGAGTAAAGAGAGACCTAAGACATTGCAACAAGAGAGATACCACAACATTGAGTAAAGAGAGACCTAAGACAATACAACAAGAGAGATACCACAACATTGAGTAAAGAGAGACCTAAGACATTACAACAAGAGAGATACCACAACACCACATAAAAAGAGACCTAAGACATTACAACAAGAAAGTTACCACAACACCACATAAAGAGAGACCTAAGACATTACAACAAGAGAGATACCACAACATTGCGTAAAGAGAGACCTAAGATATTACAACAAGAGAGATACGAAAACATTGAGTAAAGAGAGACCTAAGACAATACAACAAGAGAGATACCACAACATTGAGTAAAGAGAGACCTACGACATTACAACAAGAGAGATACCACAACACCACATAAAAAGAGACCTAAGACATTACAACAAGAAAGTTACCACAACACCACATAAAGAGAGACCTAAGACATTGCAACAAGAGAGATACCACAACACCACATAAAGAGAGACCTAAGATATTACAACAAGAGAGATACCACAACACCACATAAAGAGAGTCCTAAGACATTACAACAAGAGAGATACCACAACATTGAGTAAAGAGAGACCTAAGACATTACAACAAGAGATATTCCACAACACAGCATAAAGAGAGTCCTAAGACATTACAACAAGAGAGATACCACAACATTGAGTAAAGAGAGACCTAAGACATTACAACAAGAGAGATACCACAACACCACATAAAAAGAGACCTAAGACATTACAGCAAGAAAGTTACCACAACACCACATAAAGAGAGACCTAAGACATTACAACAAGAGAGATACCACAACACCACCTAAAGAGAGACCTAAGACATTACTACAAGAGATATTCCACAACATTGAGAAAAGAGAGACCTAAGACATTACAACTGGAGAGATACCACAACATTGAGTAGAGACCTAAGACATTACAAAAAGAGAGATACCACAACAAGAGAGATACCACAACACCACATAAAGAGAGTCCTAAGACATTACAACAAGAGAGATACCACAACATTGAGTAAAGAGAGACCTAAGACATTACAACAAGAGAGATACCACAACAAGAGAGATACCACAACACCACATAAAGAGAGACCTAAGACATTACTATAAGAGAGATACCACAACACCACATAAAGAGAGTCCTAAGACATTACAACAAGAGAGATACCACAACATTGAGTAAAGAGAGACCTAAGACATTATTACAAGAGAGATACCACAACACCACATAAAGAGAGTCCTAAGACATTACAACAAGAGAGATACCAGAACATTGAGTAAAGAGAGACCTAAGACATTGCAACAAGAGTGATACCACAACATTGAGTAAAGAGAGACCTAAGACATTACAACAAGAGAGATACCACAACATTGAGTAAAGAGAGACCTAAGACATTGCAACAAGAGAGATACCACAACTTTGCTTAAAGAGAGACCTAAGACATTACAACAAGAGAGAAACCACAACATTGAGTAAAGAGAGACCTAAGACATTGCGTAAAGAGAGATACCACAACACCACATAAAGAGAGACCTAAGACATTACTACAAGAGAGATACCACAACACCACATAAAGAGAGTCCTAAGACATTACAACAAGAGAGATACCACAACATTGAGTAAAGAGAGACCTAAGACATTACAACAAGAGAGATACCACAACACCACATAAAAAGAGACCTGAGACATTACAACAAGAAAGTTACCACAACACCACATAAAGAGAGTCCTAAGACGTTACAACAAGAGAGATTCCACAACACCACATAAAGAGAGACCTAAGACATTACAACAAGAGAGACACCACAACACCACATAAAGAGAGACCTAAGACATTGCAACAAGAGAAATTCCACAATATTGCGTAAAGAGAGTCCTAAGATATTACAACAAGAGATACCACAACAAGAGAGATACCACAACAAGAGAGATACCACAACATTGAGTAAAGAGAGACCTAAGACATTACAACAAGAGATATTCCACAACATTGAGTAAAGAGAGACCTAAGACATTACAACAGGAGAGATACCACAACATTGAGTAAAGAGAGACCTAAGACATTACAACAAGAGAGATACCACAACAAGAGAGATACCACAACACCACATAAAGAGAGTCCTAAGACATTACTACAAGAGAGATACCACAACTCCACATAAAGAGAGACCTAAGACATTACAACAAGAGATATTCCACAACATTGAGTAAAGAGAGACCTAAGACATTACAACAAGAGAGATACCACAACAAGAGAGATACCACAACACCACATAAAGAGAGTCCTAAGACATTACAACAAGAGAGATACCACAACACCACATAAAGAGAGACCTAAGACATTACAACAAGAGAGACACCACAACACCACATAAAGAGAGTCCTAAGACATTGCAACAAGAGAGATTCCACAATATTGCGTAAAGAGAGACCTAAGACATTACAACAAGAGAGATACCACAACATTGAGTAAAGAGAGACCTAAGACATTACAACAAGAGAGATACCACAACACCACATAAAGAGAGACCTAAGACATTACTACAAGAGAGATACCACAACATTGCGTAAAGAGAGTCCTAAGATATTACAACAAGAGATACCACAACAAGAGAGATACCACAAGAGAGATACCACAACATTGAGTAAAGAGAGACCTACGACATTACAACAAGAGAGATACCACAACATTGAGTAAAGAGAGACCTACGACATTACAACAGGAGAGATACCACAACATTGAGTAAAGAGAGACCTAAGACATTACAACAAGAGATACCACAAGCAAGAGAGATACCACAAGACAGATACCACAACACCACATAAAGAGAGTCCTAAGACATTACTACAAGAGAGATACCACAACACCACATAAAGAGAGTCCTAAGACATTACAACAAGAGAGATACCAGAACATTGAGTAAAGAGAGACCTAAGACATTACAACAAGAGAGATACCACAACATTGAGTAAAGAGAGACCTAAGACATTGCAACAAGAGAGATACCACAACACCACATAAAGAGAGACCTAATACATTACTACAAGAGAGATACCACAACACCACATAAAGAGAGTCCTAAGACATTACAACAAGAGAGATACCACAACATTGAGTAAAGAGAGACCTAAGACGTTACAACAAGAGAGATTACACAACACCACATAAAGAGAGACCTAAGACATTACAACAAGAGAGACACCACAACACCACATAAAGAGAGTCCTAAGACATTGCAACAAAAGAGATTCCACAATATTGCGTAAAGAGAGACCTAAGACATTACAACAAGAGAGATACCACAACATTGAGTAAAGAGAGACCTAAGACATTACAACAAGAGAGATACCACAACACCACATAAAGAGAGACCTAAGACATTACTACAAGAGAGATACCACAACATTGCGTAAAGAGAGTCCTAAGATATTACAACAAGAGATACCACAACAAGAGAGATACCACAAGAGAGATACCACAACATTGAGTAAAGAGAGACCTACGACATTACAACAAGAGAGATACCACAACATTGAGTAAAGAGAGACCTAAGACATTACAACAAGAGATATTCCACAACATTGAGTAAAGAGAGACCTAAGACATTACAACAGGAGAGATACCACAACATTGAGTAAAGAGAGACCTAAGACATTACAACAAGAGATACCACAAGCAAGAGAGATACCACAAGAGAGATACCACAACACCACATAAAGAGAGACCTAAGACATTACTACAAGAGAGATACCACAACATTGCGTAAAGAGAGTCCTAAGATATTACAACAAGAGATACCACAACAAGAGAGATACCACAAGAGAGATACCAGAACATTGAGTAAAGAGAGACCTAAGACATTACAACAAGAGAGATACCACAACATTGAGTAAAGAGAGACCCAAGACATTGCAACAAGAGAGATACCACAACATTGAGTAAAGAGAGACCTAAGACATTACAACAAGAGAGATACCACAACATTGAGTAAAGAGAGACCTAAGACATTGCAACAAGAGAGATACCACAACATTGAGTAAAGAGAGACCTAAGACATTACAACAAGAGAGATACCACAACATTGAGTAAAGAGAGACCTAAGACAATACAACAATAGAGATACCACAAAATTGAGTAAAGAGAGACCTAAGACATTGCAACAAGAGAGATACCACAACATTGCGTAAAGAGAGACGTAAGACATTACAACAAGAGAGATACCACAACATTGAGTAAAGAGAGACCTAAGACATTGCAACAAGAGAGATACCACAACACCACATAAAGAGAGACCTAAGACATTACTACAAGAGAGATACCACAACACCACATAAAGAGAGTCCTAAGACATTACAACAAGAGAGATACCACAACATTGAGTAAAGAGAGACCTAAGACGTTACAACAAGAGAGATTCCACAACACCACATAAAGAGAGACCTAAGACATTACAACAAGAGAGACACCACAACACCACATAAAGAGAGTCCTAAGACATTGCAACAAGAGAGATTCCACAATATTGCGTAAAGAGAGACCTAAGACATTACAACAAGAGAGATACCACAACATTGAGTAAAGAGAGACCTAAGACATTACAACAAGAGAGATACCACAACACCACATAAAGAGAGACCTAAGACATTACTACAAGAGAGATACCACAACATTGCGTAAAGAGAGTCCTAAGATATTACAACAAGAGATACCACAACAAGAGAGATACCACAAGAGAGATACCACAACATTGAGTAAAGAGAGACCTACGACATTACAACAAGAGAGATACCACAACATTGAGTAAAGAGAGACCTACGACATTACAACAGGAGAGATACCACAACATTGAGTAAAGAGAGACCTAAGACATTACAACAAGAGATACCACAAGCAAGAGAGATACCACAAGACAGATACCACAACACCACATAAAGAGAGTCCTAAGACATTACTACAAGAGAGATACCACAACACCACATAAAGAGAGTCCTAAGACATTACAACAAGAGAGATACCAGAACATTGAGTAAAGAGAGACCTAAGACATTACAACAAGAGAGATACCACAACATTGAGTAAAGAGAGACCTAAGACATTGCAACAAGAGAGATACCACAACACCACATAAAGAGAGACCTAATACATTACTACAAGAGAGATACCACAACACCACATAAAGAGAGTCCTAAGACATTACAACAAGAGAGATACCACAACATTGAGTAAAGAGAGACCTAAGACGTTACAACAAGAGAGATTCCACAACACCACATAAAGAGAGACCTAAGACATTACAACAAGAGAGACACCACAACACCACATAAAGAGAGTCCTAAGACATTGCAACAAGAGAGATTCCACAATATTGCGTAAAGAGAGACCTAAGACATTACAACAAGAGAGATACCACAACATTGAGTAAAGAGAGACCTAAGACATTACAACAAGAGAGATACCACAACACCACATAAAGAGAGACCTAAGACATTACTACAAGAGAGATACCACAACATTGCGTAAAGAGAGTCCTAAGATATTACAACAAGAGATACCACAACAAGAGAGATACCACAAGAGAGATACCACAACATTGAGTAAAGAGAGACCTACGACATTACAACAAGAGAGATACCACAACATTGAGTAAAGAGAGACCTAAGACATTACAACAAGAGATATTCCACAACATTGAGTAAAGAGAGACCTAAGACATTACAACAGGAGAGATACCACAACATTGAGTAAAGAGAGACCTAAGACATTACAACAAGAGATACCACAAGCAAGAGAGATACCACAAGAGAGATACCACAACACCACATAAAGAGAGACCTAAGACATTACTACAAGAGAGATACCACAACATTGCGTAAAGAGAGTCCTAAGATATTACAACAAGAGATACCACAACAAGAGAGATACCACAAGAGAGATACCAGAACATTGAGTAAAGAGAGACCTAAGACATTACAACAAGAGAGATACCACAACATTGAGTAAAGAGAGACCCAAGACATTGCAACAAGAGAGATACCACAACATTGAGTAAAGAGAGACCTAAGACATTACAACAAGAGAGATACCACAACATTGAGTAAAGAGAGACCTAAGACATTGCAACAAGAGAGATACCACAACATTGAGTAAAGAGAGACCTAAGACATTACAACAAGAGAGATACCACAACATTGATTAAAGAGAGACCTAAGACATTACAACAAGAGAGATACAACAACACCACATAAAGAGAAACCTAAGACATTACAACAAGAGAGACACCACAACACCACATAAAGAGAGTCCTAAGACATTGCAACAAGAGAGATTCCACAATATTGCGTGAAGAGAGACCTAAGACATTAGAACAAGAGAGATACCACAACATTGCGTAAAGAGAGTCCTAAGATATTACAACAAGAGATACCACAACAAGAGAGATACCACAACAAGAGAGATACCACAACACCACATAAAGAGAGACCTAAGACATTACTACAAGAGAGATACCACAACACCACATAAAGAGAGTCCTAAGACATTACAACAAGAGAGATACCACAACATTGAGTAAAGAGAGTCCTAAGACATTACAACAAGAGAGACACCACAACACCACATAAAGTGAGTCCTAAGACATTGCAACAAGAGAGATACCACAATATTGCGTAAAGAGAGACCTAAGACATTAGAACAAGAGAGACACCACAACGTTGCGTAAAGAGAGTCCTAAGATATTACAACAAGAGATACCACGACAAGAGAGATACCACAACATTGAGTAAAGAGAGACCTACGACATTACAACAAGAGAGATACCACAACATTGAGTAAAGAGAGACCTAAGACATTACAACAAAAGAGATACCACAACAAGAAATACCACAACACCACATAAAGAGAGACCTAAGACATTACTACAAGAGAGATACCACAACACCACATAAAAAGAGTCCTAAGACATTACAACAAGAGAGATACCACAACATTGAGTAAAGAGAGAACAAAGACATTACAACAAGAGAGATACCACAACAAGAGAGATACCACAACACCACATAAAGAGAGTCCTAAGACATTACAACAAGAGAGATACCAGAACATTGAGTAAAGAGAGACCTAAGACATTACAACAAGAGAGATACCACAACAAGACAGATACCACAACACCACATAAAGAGAATCCTAAGACATTACAACAAGAGAGATACCAGAACATTGAGTAAAGAGAGACCTAAGACATTGCAACAAGAGAGATACCACAACATTGAGTAAAGAGAGACCTAAGACATTACAACAAGAGAGATACCACAACATTGAGTAAAGAGAGACCTAAGACATTGCAACAAGAGAGATACCACAACATTGAGTAAAGAGAGACCTAAGACATTACAACAAGAGAGATACCACATCATTGAGTAAAGAGAGACCTAAGACATTGCAACAAGAGAGATACCACAACACTGAGTAAAGAGAGACCTAAGACATTACTACAAGAGAGATACCACAACACCACATAAAGAGAGTCCTAAGACATTTCAACAAGAGAGATACCACAATATTGAGTAAAGAGAGACCTAAGACATTACAACAAGAGAGATACCACAACACCACATAAAGAGAGACCTAAGACATTACTACAAGAGAGATACCACAACACCACATAAAGAGAGTCCTAAGACATTTCAACAAGAGAGATACCACAATATTGAGTAAAGAGAGACCTAAGACATTACAACAAGAGAGATACCACAACACCACATGAAGAGAGTCCTAAGACATTACAACAAGAGAGATACCACAACATTGAGTAAAGAGAGACCTAAGACATTGCAACAAGAGAGATACCACAACATTGCGTAAAGAGAGACCTAAGACATTACAACAAGAGAGATACCACAACATTGAGTAAAGAGAGACCTAAGACATTGCAACAAGAGAGATACCACAACACCACATAAAGAGAGACCTAAGACATTACTACAAGAGAGATACCACAACACCACATAAAGAGAGTCCTAAGACAATACAACAAGAGAGATACCACAACATTGAGTAAAGAGAGACCTAAGACATTACAACAAGAGAGATACCACAACATTGAGTAAAGAGAGACCTACGACATTACAACAAGAGAGATACCACAACAAGAGAGATACCACAACACCACATAAAGAGAATCCTAAGACATTACAACAAGAGAGATACCAGAACATTGAGTAAAGAGAGACCTAAGACATTGCAACAAGAGAGATACCACAACATTGAGTAAAGAGAGACCTAAGACATTACAACAAGAGAGATACCACAACATTGAGTAAAGAGAGACCTAAGACATTGCAACAAGAGAGATACCACAACATTGAGTAAAGAGAGACCTAAGACATTACAACAAGAGAGATACCACAACATTGAGTAAAGAGAGACCTAAGACATTACAACAAGAGAGATACCACAACACCACATAAAGAGAGACCTAAGACATTACTACAAGAGAGATACCACAATATTGAGTAAAGAGAGACCTAAGACATTACAACAAGAGAGATACCACAACACCACATGAAGAGAGTCCTAAGACATTACAACAAGAGAGATACCACAACATTGAGTAAAGAGAGACCTAAGACATTGCAACAAGAGAGATACCACAACATTGCGTAAAGAGAGACCTAAGACATTACAACAAGAGAGATACCACAACATTGAGTAAAGAGAGACCTAAGACATTGCAACAAGAGAGATACCACAACACCACATAAAGAGAATCCTAAGACATTACAACAAGAGAGATACCAGAACATTGAGTAAAGAGAGACCTAAGACATTGCAACAAGAGAGATACCACAACATTGAGTAAAGAGAGACCTAAGACATTACAACAAGAGAGATACCACAACATTGAGTAAAGAGAGACCTAAGACATTGCAACAAGAGAGATACCACAACATTGAGTAAAGAGAGACCTAAGACATTACAACAAGAGAGATACCACAACATTGAGTAAAGAGAGACCTAAGACATTACAACAAGAGAGATACCACAACACCACATAAAGAGAGACCTAAGACATTACTACAAGAGAGATACCACAATATTGAGTAAAGAGAGACCTAAGACATTACAACAAGAGAGATACCACAACACCACATGAAGAGAGTCCTAAGACATTACAACAAGAGAGATACCACAACATTGAGTAAAGAGAGACCTAAGACATTGCAACAAGAGAGATACCACAACATTGCGTAAAGAGAGACCTAAGACATTACAACAAGAGAGATACCACAACATTGAGTAAAGAGAGACCTAAGACATTGCAACAAGAGAGATACCACAACACCACATAAAAAGAGACCTAAGACATTACAACAAGAAAGTTACCACAACACCACATAAAGAGAGTCCTAAGACATTGCAACAAGAGAGATACCACAACATTGAGTAAAGAGAGACCTAAGACATTACAACAAGAGAGATACCACAACACCACATAAAGAGAGACCTAAGACATTACTACAAGAGAGATACAACAATATTGAGTAAAGAGAGACCTAAGACATTACAACAAGAGAGATACCACAACACCACATGAAGAGAGTCCTAAGACATTACAACAAGAGAGATACCACAACATTGAGTAAAGAGAGACCTAAGACATTGCAACAAGAGAGATACCACAACATTGCGTAAAGAGAGACCTAAGACATTACAACAAGAGAGATACCACAACATTGAGTAAAGAGAGACCTAAGACATTGCAACAAGAGAGATACCACAACACCACATAAAGAGAATCCTAAGACATTACAACAAGAGAGATACCAGAACATTGAGTAAAGAGAGACCTAAGACATTGCAACAAGAGAGATACCACAACACCACATAAAGAGAGACCTAAGACATTACTACAAGAGAGATACCACAATATTGAGTAAAGAGAGACCTAAGACATTACAACAAGAGAGATACCACAACACCACATGAAGAGAGTCCTAAGACATTACAACAAGAGAGATACCACAACATTGAGTAAAGAGAGACCTAAGACATTGCAACAAGAGAGATACCACAACATTGCGTAAAGAGAGACCTAAGACATTACAACAAGAGAGATACCACAACATTGAGTAAAGAGAGACCTAAGACATTGCAACAAGAGAGATACCACAACACCACATAAAGAGAGACCTAAGACATTACTACAAGAGAGATACCACAACACCACATAAAGAGAGTCCTAAGACAATACAACAAGAGAGATACCAGAACATTGAGTAAAGAGAGACCTAAGACATTACAACAAGAGAGATACCACAACACCACATAAAAAGAGACCTAAGACATTACAACAAGAAAGTTACCACAACACCACATAAAGAGAGTCCTAAGACATTACAACAAGAGAGATACCACAACACCACATGAAGAGAGTCCTAAGACATTACAACAAGAGAGATACCACAACATTGAGTAAAGAGAGACCTAAGACATTGCAACAAGAGAGATACCACAACATTGCGTAAAGAGAGACCTAAGACATTACAACAAGAGAGATACCACAACATTGAGTAAAGAGAGACCTAAGACATTGCAACAAGAGAGATACCACAACACCACATAAAGAGAGACCTAAGACATTACTACAAGAGAGATACCACAACACCACATAAAGAGTGTCCTAAGACAATACAACAAGAGAGATACCACAACATTGAGTAAAGAGAGACCTAAGACATTACAACAAGAGAGATACCACAACACCACATAAAAAGAGACCTAAGACATTACAACAAGAAAGTTACCACAACACCATATAAAGAGAGTCCTAAGACATTGCAACAAGAGAGATTCCACAATATTGCGTAAAGAGAGACCTAAGACATTAGAACAAGAGAGATACCACAACATTGCGTAAAGAGAGTCCTAAGATATTACAACAAGAGAGATACCACAACAAGAGAGATACCACAACAAGAGAGATACCACAACATTGAGTAAAGAGAGACCTACGACATTACAACAAGAGAGATACCACAACAAGAGAGATACCACAACACCACATAAAGAGAATCCTAAGACATTACAACAAGAGAGATACCAGAACATTGAGTAAAGAGAGACCTAAGACATTGCAACAAGAGAGATACCACAACATTGAGTAAAGAGAGACCTAAGACATTACAACAAGAGAGATACCACAACATTGAGTAAAGAGAGACCTAAGACATTGCAACAAGAGCGATACCACAACATTGAGTAAAGAGAGACCTAAGACATTACAACAAGAGAGATACCACAACACCACATAAAGAGAGACCTAAGACATTACTACAAGAGAGATACCACAATATTGAGTAAAGAGAGACCTAAGACATTACAACAAGAGAGATACCACAACATTGAGTAAAGAGAGACCTAAGACATTGCAACAAGAGAGATACCACAACATTGCGTAAAGAGAGACCTAAGACATTACAACAAGAGAGATACCACAACATTGAGTAAAGAGAGACCTAAGACATTGCAACAAGAGAGATATCACAACACCACATAAAGAGAGACCTAAGACATTACTACAAGAGAGATACCACAACACCACATAAAGAGAGTCCTAAGACAATACAACAAGAGAGATACCACAACATTGAGTAAAGAGAGACCTAAGACATTACAACAAGAGAGATACCACAACACCACATAAAAAGAGACCTAAGACATTACAACAAGAAAGTTACCACAACACCACATAAAGAGAGTCCTAAGACATTGCAACAAGAGAGATTCCACAATATTGCGTAAAGAGAGACCTAAGACATTAGAACAAGAGAGATACCACAACATTGCGTAAAGAGAGTCCTAAGATATTACAACAAGAGAGATACCACAACAAGAGAGATACCACAACAAGAGAGATACCACAACATTGAGTAAAGAGAGACCTACGACATTACAACAAGAGAGATACCACAACATTGAGTGAAGAGAGACCTAAGACATTACAACAAGAGAGATACCACAACAAGAGAGATACCACCACACCACATAAAGAGAGACCTAAGACATTACTACAAGAGAGATACCACAACACCACATAAAGAGAGTCCTAAGACATTACAACAAGAGAGATACCAGAACATTGCGTAAAGAGAGACCTAAGATACTACAAGAGATATACCACAACATTGCGTGAAGAGAGACCTAAGACATTACAACAAGAGCGATACCACAACACCACATAAAGAGAGACCTAAGACATTACAACAAGAGAGATACCACAACATTGCGTAAAGAGAGACCTAAGATATTACAACAAGAGAGATACCACAACATTGAGTAAAGAGATACCTAAGACATTACAACAAGAGAGATACCACAACACCACATAAAGAGAGACCTAGTACATTACAACAAGAGAGATACCACAACACCACATAAAGAGAGACCTAAGACATTACAACAAGAGAGATACCACAACATTGCGTAAACAGAGACCTAAGACACTACAACAAGAGAGATACCTCAACATTGCGTAAAGAAAGACCTAAGACATTACAACAAGAGAGATACCACAACATTGAGTAAAGAGAGACCTAAGACATTACAACAAGAGAGATACCACAACACCACATAAAGAGAGACCTAAGACATTACAACAAGTGAGATACCACAACAAGAGAGATACCACAACACCACATAAAGAGAGACCTAAGACATTACAACAAGAGAGATACCACAACATTGAGTAAAGAGAGACCTAAGACACTACAACAAGAGAGATACCACAACATTGAGTAAAGAGAGACCTAAGACATTACAACAAGAGAGATACCACAACATTGAGTAAAGAGAGACCTAAGACATTACAACAAGAGAGATACCACAACATTGAGTAAAGAGAGACCTAAGACATTACAACAAGAGAGATACCACAACATTGCGTAAAGAGAGACCTAAGACATTACAACAAGAGAGATACGACAAAAAGAGAGATACTACAACATTGAGTAAAGAGAGACCTAAGACATTACAACAAGAGAGATACAACAACATTGAGTAAAGAGAGACCTAAGACAGTACAACAAGAGAGATACCACAACAAGAGAGATACTACAACATTGAGTAAAGAGAGACCTAAGACATTACAACAAGAGAGATACCACAACATTGCGTAAAGAGAGACCTAAGACATTACAACAAGAGAGATACCACAACATTGTGTAAAGAGAGACCTAAGACATTACAACAAGAGAGATACCACAACATTGCGTAAAGAGAGACCTAAGACATTACAACAAGAGAGATACCACAACATTGAGTAAAGAGAGACCTAAGACATTACAACAAGAGAGATACCACAACATTGAGTAAAGAGAGACCTAAGACATTACAACAAGAGAGATACCACAACACCACATAAAGAGAGACCTAAGACATTACTACAAGAGAGATACCACAATATTGAGTAAAGAGAGACCTAAGACATTACAACAAGAGAGATACCACAACACCACATGAAGAGAGTCCTAAGACATTACAACAAGAGAGATACCACAACATTGAGTAAAGAGAGACCTAAGACATTGCAACAAGAGAGATACCACAACATTGAGTAAAGAGAGACCTAAGACATTACAACAAGAGAGATACCACAACATTGAGTAAAGAGAGACCTAAGACATTGCAACAAGAGCGATACCACAACATTGAGTAAAGAGAGACCTAAGACATTACAACAAGAGAGATACCACAACATTGAGTAAAGAGAGACCTAAGACATTACAACAAGAGAGATACCACAACATTGAGTAAAGAGAGACCTAAGACATTACAACAAGAGAGATACCACAACATTGAGTAAAGAGAGACCTAAGACATTACAACAAGAGAGATACCACAACATTGCGTAAAGAGAGACCTAAGACATTACAACAAGAGAGATACGACAAAAAGAGAGATACTACAACATTGAGTAAAGAGAGACCTAAGACATTACAACAAGAGAGATACCACAACATTGCGTAAAGAGAGACCTAAGACATTACAACAAGAGAGATACAACAACATTGAGTAAAGAGAGACCTAAGACAGTACAACAAGAGAGATACCACAACAAGAGAGATACTACAACATTGAGTAAAGAGAGACCTAAGACATTACAACAAGAGAGATACCACAACATTGCGTAAAGAGAGACCTAAGACATTACAACAAGAGAGATACCACAACATTGTGTAAAGAGAGACCTAAGACATTACAACAAGAGAGATACCACAACATTGCGTAAAGAGAGACCTAAGACATTACAACAAGAGAGATACCACAACATTGCGTAAAGAGAGACCTAAGACATTACAACAAGAGAGATACCACAACACCACATAAAAAGAGACCTAAGACATTACAACAAGAAAGTTAGCACAACACCACATAAAGAGAGTCCTAAGACATTGCAACAAGAGAGATTCCACAATATTGCGTAAAGAGAGACCTAAGACATTAGAACAAGAGAGATACCACAACATTGCGTAAAGAGAGTCCTAAGATATTACAACAAGAGAGATACCACAACAAGAGAGATACCACAACAAGAGAGATACCACAACATTGAGTAAAGAGAGACCTACGACATTACAACAAGAGAGATACCACAACATTGAGTGAAGAGAGACCTAAGACATTACAACAAGAGAGATACCACAACAAGAGAGATACCACCACACCACATAAAGAGAGACCTAAGACATTACTACAAGAGAGATACCACAACACCACATAAAGAGAGTCCTAAGACATTACAACAAGAGAGATACCAGAACATTGCGTAAAGAGAGACCTAAGATACTACAAGAGATATACCACAACATTGCGTGAAGAGAGACCTAAGACATTACAACAAGAGCGATACCACAACATTTAGTAAAGAGAGACCTAAGACATTACAACAAGAGAGATACCACAACATTGCGTAAAGAGAGACCTAAGATATTACAACAAGAGAGATACCACAACATTGAGTAAAGAGATACCTAAGACATTACAACAAGAGAGATACCACAACACCACATAAAGAGAGACCTAGTACATTACAACAAGAGAGATACCACAACACCACATAAAGAGAGACCTAAGACATTACAACAAGAGAGATACCACAACATTGCGTAAACAGAGACCTAAGACACTACAACAAGAGAGATACCACAACATTGAGTAAAGAGAGACCTAAGACATTACAACAAGAGAGATACCACAACATTGAGTAAAGAGAGACCTAAGACATTACAACAAGAGAGATACCACAACATTGAGTAAAGAGAGACCTAAGACATTACAACAAGAGAGATACCACAACATTGCGTAAAGAGAGACCTAAGACATTACAACAAGAGAGATACCTCAACATTGCGTAAAGAAAGACCTAAGACATTACAACAAGAGAGATACCACAACATTGAGTAAAGAGAGACCTAAGACATTACAACAAGAGAGATACCACAACACCACATAAAGAGAGACCTAAGACATTACAACAAGTGAGATACCACAACAAGAGAGATACCACAACACCACATAAAGAGAGACCTAAGACATTACAACAAGAGAGATACCACAACATTGCGTAAACAGAGACCTAAGACACTACAACAAGAGAGATACCACAACATTGAGTAAAGAGAGACCTAAGACATTACAACAAGAGAGATACCACAACATTGAGTAAAGAGAGACCTAAGACATTACAACAAGAGAGATACCACAACATTGAGTAAAGAGAGACCTAAGACATTACAACAAGAGAGATACCACAACATTGCGTAAAGAGAGACCTAAGACATTACAACAAGAGAGATACGACAAAAAGAGAGATACTACAACATTGAGTAAAGAGAGACCTAAGACATTACAACAAGAGAGATACCACAACATTGCGTAAAGAGAGACCTAAGACATTACAACAAGAGAGATACAACAACATTGAGTAAAGAGAGACCTAAGACAGTACAACAAGAGAGATACCACAACAAGAGAGATACTACAACATTGAGTAAAGAGAGACCTAAGACATTACAACAAGAGAGATACCACAACATTGCGTAAAGAGAGACCTAAGACATTACAACAAGAGAGATACCACAACATTGTGTAAAGAGAGACCTAAGACATTACAACAAGAGAGATACCACAACATTGCGTAAAGAGAGACCTAAGACATTACAACAAGAGAGATACCACAACATTGCGTAAAGAGAGACCTAAGACATTACAACAAGAGAGATACCACAACACCACATAAAAAGAGACCTAAGACATTACAACAAGAAAGTTAGCACAACACCACATAAAGAGAGTCCTAAGACATTGCAAAAAGAGAGATTCCACAATATTGCGTAAAGAGAGACCTAAGACATTAGAACAAGAGAGATACCACAACATTGCGTAAAGAGAGTCCTAAGATATTACAACAAGAGAGATACCACAACAAGAGAGATACCACAACAAGAGAGATACCACAGCATTGAGTAAAGAGAGACCTACGACATTACAACAAGAGAGATACCACAACATTGAGTGAAGAGAGACCTAAGACATTACAACAAGAGAGATACCACAACAAGAGAGATACCACCACACCACATAAAGAGAGACCTAAGACATTACTACAAGAGAGATACCACAACACCACATAAAGAGAGTCCTAAGACATTACAACAAGAGAGATACCAGAACATTGCGTAAAGAGAGACCTAAGATACTACAAGAGATATACCACAACATTGCGTGAAGAGAGACCTAAGACATTACAACAAGAGCGATACCACAACATTTAGTAAAGAGAGACCTAAGACATTACAACAAGAGAGATACCACAACATTGCGTAAAGAGAGACCTAAGATATTACAACAAGAGAGATACCACAACATTGAGTAAAGAGATACCTAAGACATTACAACAAGAGAGATACCACAACACCACATAAAGAGAGACCTAGTACATTACAACAAGAGAGATACCACAACACCACATAAAGAGAGACCTAAGACATTACAACAAGAGAGATACCACAACATTGCGTAAACAGAGACCTAAGACACTACAACAAGAGAGATACCTCAACATTGCGTAAAGAAAGACCTAAGACATTACAACAAGAGAGATACCACAACATTGAGTAAAGAGAGACCTAAGACATTACAACAAGAGAGATACCACAACACCACATAAAGAGAGACCTAAGACATTACAACAAGTGAGATACCACAACAAGAGAGATACCACAACACCACATAAAGAGAGACCTAAGACATTACAACAAGAGAGATACCACAACATTGCGTAAACAGAGACTTAAGACACTACAACAAGAGAGATACCACAACATTGAGTAAAGAGAGACCTAAGACATTACAACAAGAGAGATACCACAACATTGAGTAAAGAGAGACCTAAGACATTACAACAAGAGAGATACCACAACATTGAGTAAAGAGAGACCTAAGACATTACAACAAGAGAGATACCACAACATTGAGTAAAGAGAGACCTAAGACATTACAACAAGAGAGATACCACAACATTGCGTAAAGAGAGACCTAAGACATTACAACAAGAGAGATACGACAAAAAGAGAGATACTACAACATTGAGTAAAGAGAGACCTAAGACATTACAACAAGAGAGATAGCACAACATTGCGTAAAGAGAGACCTAAGACATTACAACAAGAGAGATACAACAACATTGAGTAAAGAGAGACCTAAGACAGTACAACAAGAGAGATACCACAACAAGAGAGATACTACAACATTGAGTAAAGAGAGACCTAAGACATTACAACAAGAGAGATACAACAACATTGCGTAAAGAGAGACCTAAGACATTACAACAAGAGAGATACCACAACATTGCGTAAAGAGAGACCTAAGACATTACAACAAGAGAGATACCACAACATTGAGTAAATAGAGACCTAAGACATCATGTCAAGAGAGATACCACAACATTGAGTAAAGAGAGACCTAAGACATTACAACAAGAGAGATACCACAACATTGAGTAAAGAGAGACCTAAGACATTACAACAAGAGAGATACCACAACATTGAGTAAAGAGAGACCTAAGACATTACAACAAGAGAGATACCACAACATTGAGTAAAGAGAGACCTAAGACATTACAACAGGAGAGATACCACAACATTGAGTAAAGAGAGACCTAAGACATTACAACAAGAGAGATACCACAACATTGCGTAAAGAGAGACCTAAGACATTACAACAAGAGATATACGACAAAAAGAGAGATACTACAACATTGAGTAAAGAGAGACCTAAGACATTACTACAAGAGAGATACCACAACATTGCGTAAAGAGAGACCTAAGACATTACAACAAGAGAGATACAACAACATTGAGTAAAGAGAGACCTAAGACAGTACAACAAGAGAGATACCACAACAAGAGAGATACTACAACATTGAGTAAAGAGAGACCTAAGACATTACAACAAGAGAGATACCACAACATTGCGTAAAGAGAGACCTAAGACATTACAACAAGAGAGATACCACAACATTGCGTAAAGAGAGACCTAAGACATTACAACAAGAGAGATACCACAACATTGAGTAAATAGAGACCTAAGACATCATGTCAAGAGAGATACCACAACATTGAGTAAAGAGAGACCTAAGACATTACAACAAGAGAGATACCACAACATTGAGTAAAGAGAGACCTAAGACATTACAACAAGAGAGATACCACAACATTGCGTAAAGAGAGACCTAAGACATCACGTCAAGAGAGATACCACAACATTGCGTAAAGAGAGTCCTAAGACATTACAACAAGAGAGATACCACAACATTGAGTAAAGAGAGACCTAAGACATCACGTCAAGAGAGATACCACAACACCACATAAAAAGAGACCTAAGACATTACAACAAGAAAGTTAGCACAACACCACATAAAGAGAGTCCTAAGACATTGCAACAAGAGAGATTCCACAATATTGCGTAAAGAGAGACCTAAGACATTAGAACAAGAGAGATACCACAACATTGCGTAAAGAGAGTCCTAAGATATTACAACAAGAGAGATACCACAACAAGAGAGATACCACAACAAGAGAGATACCACAACATTGAGTAAAGAGAGACCTACGACATTACAACAAGAGAGATACCACAACATTGAGTGAAGAGAGACCTAAGACATTACAACAAGAGAGATACCACAACAAGAGAGATACCACCACACCACATAAAGAGAGACCTAAGACATTACTACAAGAGAGATACCACAACACCACATAAAGAGAGTCCTAAGACATTACAACAAGAGAGATACCAGAACATTGCGTAAAGAGAGACCTAAGATACTACAAGAGATATACCACAACATTGCGTGAAGAGAGACCTAAGACATTACAACAAGAGCGATACCACAACATTTAGTAAAGAGAGACCTAAGACATTACAACAAGAGAGATACCACAACATTGCGTAAAGAGAGACCTAAGATATTACAACAAGAGAGATACCACAACATTGAGTAAAGAGATACCTAAGACATTACAACAAGAGAGATACCACAACACCACATAAAGAGAGACCTAGTACATTACAACAAGAGAGATACCACAACACCACATAAAGAGAGACCTAAGACATTACAACAAGAGAGATACCACAACATTGCGTAAACAGAGACCTAAGACACTACAACAAGAGAGATACCTCAACATTGCGTAAAGAAAGACCTAAGACATTACAACAAGAGAGATACCACAACATTGAGTAAAGAGAGACCTAAGACATTACAACAAGAGAGATACCACAACACCACATAAAGAGAGACCTAAGACATTACAACAAGTGAGATACCACAACAAGAGAGATACCACAACACCACATAAAGAGAGACCTAAGACATTACAACAAGAGAGATACCACAACATTGCGTAAACAGAGACCTAAGACACTACAACAAGAGAGATACCACAACATTGAGTAAAGAGAGACCTAAGACATTACAACAAGAGAGATACCACAACATTGAGTAAAGAGAGACCTAAGACATTACAACAAGAGAGATACCACAACATTGAGTAAAGAGAGACCTAAGACATTACAACAAGAGAGATACCACAACATTGCGTAAAGAGAGACCTAAGACATTACAACAAGAGAGATACGACAAAAAGAGAGATACTACAACATTGAGTAAAGAGAGACCTAAGACATTACAACAAGAGAGATACCACAACATTGCGTAAAGAGAGACCTAAGACATTACAACAAGAGAGATACAACAACATTGAGTAAAGAGAGACCTAAGACAGTACAACAAGAGAGATACCACAACAAGAGAGATACTACAACATTGAGTAAAGAGAGACCTAAGACATTACAACAAGAGAGATACCACAACATTGCGTAAAGAGAGACCTAAGACATTACAACAAGAGAGATACCACAACATTGTGTAAAGAGAGACCTAAGACATTACAACAAGAGAGATACCACAACATTGCGTAAAGAGAGACCTAAGACATTACAACAAGAGAGATACCACAACATTGCGTAAAGAGAGACCTAAGACATTACAACAAGAGAGATACCACAACACCACATAAAAAGAGACCTAAGACATTACAACAAGAAAGTTAGCAAAACACCACATAAAGAGAGTCCTAAGACATTGCAAAAAGAGAGATTCCACAATATTGCGTAAAGAGAGACCTAAGACATTAGAACAAGAGAGATACCACAACATTGCGTAAAGAGAGTCCTAAGATATTACAACAAGAGAGATACCACAACAAGAGAGATACCACAACAAGAGAGATACCACAGCATTGAGTAAAGAGAGACCTACGACATTACAACAAGAGAGATACCACAACATTGAGTGAAGAGAGACCTAAGACATTACAACAAGAGAGATACCACAACAAGAGAGATACCACCACACCACATAAAGAGAGACCTAAGACATTACTACAAGAGAGATACCACAACACCACATAAAGAGAGTCCTAAGACATTACAACAAGAGAGATACCAGAACATTGCGTAAAGAGAGACCTAAGATACTACAAGAGATATACCACAACATTGCGTGAAGAGAGACCTAAGACATTACAACAAGAGCGATACCACAACATTTAGTAAAGAGAGACCTAAGACATTACAACAAGAGAGATACCACAACATTGCGTAAAGAGAGACCTAAGATATTACAACAAGAGAGATACCACAACATTGAGTAAAGAGATACCTAAGACATTACAACAAGAGAGATACCACAACACCACATAAAGAGAGACCTAGTACATTACAACAAGAGAGATACCACAACACCACATAAAGAGAGACCTAAGACATTACAACAAGAGAGATACCACAACATTGCGTAAACAGAGACCTAAGACACTACAACAAGAGAGATACCTCAACATTGCGTAAAGAAAGACCTAAGACATTACAACAAGAGAGATACCACAACATTGAGTAAAGAGAGACCTAAGACATTACAACAAGAGAGATACCACAACACCACATAAAGAGAGACCTAAGACATTACAACAAGTGAGATACCACAACAAGAGAGATACCACAACACCACATAAAGAGAGACCTAAGACATTACAACAAGAGAGATACCACAACATTGCGTAAACAGAGACTTAAGACACTACAACAAGAGAGATACCACAACATTGAGTAAAGAGAGACCTAAGACATTACAACAAGAGAGATACCACAACATTGAGTAAAGAGAGACCTAAGACATTACAACAAGAGAGATACCACAACATTGAGTAAAGAGAGACCTAAGACATTACAACAAGAGAGATACCACAACATTGAGTAAATAGAGACCTAAGACATCATGTCAAGAGAGATACCACAACATTGAGTAAAGAGAGACCTAAGACATTACAACAAGAGAGATACCACAACATTGAGTAAAGAGAGACCTAAGACATTACAACAAGAGAGATACCACAACATTGAGTAAAGAGAGACCTAAGACATTACAACAAGAGAGATACCACAACATTGAGTAAAGAGAGACCTAAGACATTACAACAGGAGAGATACCACAACATTGAGTAAAGAGAGACCTAAGACATTACAACAAGAGAGATACCACAACATTGCGTAAAGAGAGACCTAAGACATTACAACAAGAGAGATACGACAAAAAGAGAGATACTACAACATTGAGTAAAGAGAGACCTAAGACATTACTACAAGAGAGATACCACAACATTGCGTAAAGAGAGACCTAAGACATTACAACAAGAGAGATACAACAACATTGAGTAAAGAGAGACCTAAGACAGTACAACAAGAGAGATACCACAACAAGAGAGATACTACAACATTGAGTAAAGAGAGACCTAAGACATTACAACAAGAGAGATACCACAACATTGCGTAAAGAGAGACCTAAGACATTACAACAAGAGAGATACCACAACATTGCGTAAAGAGAGACCTAAGACATTACAACAAGAGAGATACCACAACATTGAGTAAATAGAGACCTAAGACATCATGTCAAGAGAGATACCACAACATTGAGTAAAGAGAGACCTAAGACATTACAACAAGAGAGATACCACAACATTGAGTAAAGAGAGACCTAAGACATTACAACAAGAGAGATACCACAACATTGCGTAAAGAGAGACCTAAGACATCACGTCAAGAGAGATACCACAACATTGCGTAAAGAGAGTCCTAAGACATTACAACAAGAGAGATACCACAACATTGCGTAAAGAGAGACCTAAGACATCACGTCAAGAGAGATACCACAACACCACATAAAGAGAGACCTAAGACATCACGTCAAGAGAGATACCACAACACTGCATAAAGTTCAAATGTAGAGATGGAGGACCATTCTTGAAACACACAGGAAACTGTTGAGTGAAAACCCCAGCGGCATTGCAGTTCTTGACACAAACCTGTGAGCCTAGCACCTACTACCATACCCCGTTCAAAGGCACCTACTACCATACCCTGTTCAAAGACACCTACTACCATACCCTGTTCAAAGACACCTACTACCATACCCCGTTCAAAGGCACCTACTACCATACCCTGTTCAAAGACACCTACTACCATACCCCGTTCAAAGGCACCTACTACCATACCCTGTTCAAAGACACCTACTACCATACCCTGTTCAAAGGCACCTACCACCATACCCTGTTCAAAGACACCTACTATCATACCCTGTTCAAAGGTACCTACTACCATACCCTGTTCAAAGACACCTACTATCATACCCTGTTCAAAGGCACCTACTACCATACCCCGTTCAAAGACACCTACTACCATACCCTGTTCAAAGACACCTACTACCATACCCTGTTCAAAGACACCTACTACCATACCCTGTTCAAAGGCACCTACTACCATACCCCGTTCAAAGACACCTACTACCATACCCTGTTCAAAGACACCTACTACCATACCCCGTTCAAAGGCACCTACCACCATACCCTGTTCAAAGACACCTACTACCATACCCTGTTCAAAGACACCTACTACCATACCCCGTTCAAAGACACCTACTACCATACCCTGTTCAAAGACACCTACTACCATACCCTGTTCAAAGGCACCTACCACCATACCCTGTTCAAAGACACCTACTACCATACCCTGTTCAAAGACACCTACCACCATACCCTGTTCAAAGGCACCTACTACCATACCCTGTTCAGAGGCACCTACCACCATACCCTGTTCAAAGACACCTACCACCATACCCTGTTCAAAGACACCTACTACCATACCCCGTTCAAAGACACCTACTACCATACCCCGTTCAAAGACACCTACTACCATACCCCGTTCAAAGACACCTACTACCATACCCCGTTCAAAGACACCTACTACCATACCCCGTTCAAAGACACCTACTACCATACCCCGTTCAAAGACACCTACTACCATACCCCGTTCAAAGGCACCTACCACCATACCCCGTTCAAAGGCACCTACCACCATACCCCGTTCAAAGACACCTACTACCATACCCCGTTCAAAGACACCTACTATCATACCCCATTCGAAGGCACCTACTACCATACCCCGTTCAAATGCACCTACCACCATACCCTGTTCAAAGGCACCTACTACCATACCCCGTTCAAAGGCACCTACTACCATACCCCGTTCAAAGGCACCTACTAACATACCCCGTTCAAAGGCACCTACTACCATACCCCGTTCAAATGCACCTACTACCATACCCCGTTCAAAGGTACCTACTACCATACCCTGTTCAAAGGCATATGTTGTAGCTAGGAGCATTAATTTAATATTAAGGTGCAGCACGGCACATTTCAGTCAGAGAATTTGGTAAAAAGTAATTCCAGCTGATTATATATTAAATGTAGATGGAGATCAATCAATTATTGAGTTGACACATCTATGTCACAAATTGAATGAGTCATATTGTTTGAAATGGATTGAGTTGGATTTTTGGTTAAATTAAAATGTGATTCAGAGAAACAAACACATTTTATTTTAGTAATGAAAAGCAACAAACACCAGTTGAAACAGGACCATAAAATAACATTTAATCATACATTTCTCTAGAGAAAAAAATATATAAATATATATAAACTGACTCATCTTGAAAATGGTAACCGAATCAGAATGTCAATACAGGGCCTGATGGCTGAAACCCATTTCCACTGTGGACACATTAAATATTTATATCGTAACATGTCTGAAGGTTATGCAGTGTTTTGAGTCTCTAGATTACACATTAACATTGATGAGATCGACTTCTGGCTTTGCAGATTGCTTTCCCATGGATAGCAGCTGTCGTCCCTGTCAGTGGACATTTTACCAGGTAAATCTTGGTGGGTCAAAAATGGAAAGGATGTGGGATGTATGCCAGCAAAGCCACAACACAACGCTAAACAATACATGAATTGCACTATACCACTGCTACACCTGGCTTTCAACAGAGCCTTGTCTGGCAGCGAAACAGTTCATTCAGCCTCATTTACTGTCTTTTTAAAAAACATAGCTAACATGGCTGACTTGCTTAAACAAATGTGGTTTCTAATGACAATTGAGATGTACAAACTAAGGGATGACAAGCGGATAAGAGGCAATCTGTAACAGATTAAGACAGTAATGAGAGAGCTAGGACGGACGTAGTCAATATAACTACTTGTTCAGGACTTTTGAATTGTACAGCGACAGAATTCAGAACATGGGCAGTTCTTACTGTATTCTCCCTGTACACCAATTCAGAACCGTAGGATAAATAAAGGGGGCATATAAACAGACAATGATAGCTCTTACAATATTCAATGATTACATTTCTCTAAAACAGGTTATAGGCTATTTGTGCACCACCAAGTCAGAACAGTCGGTGAAATTAAGAGGGGAAAATAGACCAAATTATTAGGGTGAGGCACATGGGCTACTAACATCTTACTACACAACATACACTTAGTATTACTTTCTTAGCTACAGTATACATATCTCCCTGGTATATTACATAATTTATGCAGCAGCATACAAGACAACTTTGGACTCACCACTCATTGTTGAATTCGCGATTTCCAACTTGTTGTGTCAAGTTTATGTCCAATGGCCAATGATCACTGATACATTTTATCTATAATTTCTCTTCATTATTTCTCTTCATATGACAAGAATTAAAATGATTTTTTCAGTAGATTGTCGACTTGATTCATGATGATGACTGCTAGCTAATATTCTGTAAGTATGATGTTTACATGATCAGTACCATCAAAGCTACTGTATATGTAACGTGATTTGACATAATTTTATCTGTTGTAAATTACCTTAAACCTTCTTGGATGGGCAATTCTAATGTAACTCTACGACAGCACCCAAGGGGCTTGAATTTTAGATGCAAAACAGGCAAGCCCCCCCCCCCCCCCCCCGAAGAGAAGAAAATAACTGTTCAAAACAGTTGGGGCTCTGCCTTGCCTTGCTCTTTTATAGCAAGAAACCAACCTTCATATATCCTTGGTGAAAAATTATTCTTTGTTTTTTCTAGTCACACCTAATGAAGGTGTCCATGGCAGAAAACTGACAGTTATTTATGTTACCTGCGTCTTCTTTGGTCAAAGCTGAAAGACACACCTGCAGTCCACACCTCTGACTCCCATTTGCATCTCTCCCTCCTACCATCCCTTTATCCCCTCTGTTTACCCCCTCCCTTTATCCCCTCTGTTTACCCCCTCCTATCCTCTCTTCATTCTCTGTTTCCTCCCTCCTACCCTCCCTTTATCCCCTCTGTTTACCCCCTCCCTTTATCCCCTCTGTTTACCCCCTCCTATCCTCTCTTCATTCTCTGTTTCCTCCCCCCTACCCTCCCTTTATCCCCTCTGTTTACCCCCTCCTATCCTCTCTTCATTCTCTGTTTCCTCCCTCCTACCCTCCCTTTATCCCCTCTGTTTACCCCCTCCCTTTATCCCCTCTGTTTACCCCCTCCTATCCTCTCTTCATTCTCTGTTTCCTCCCTCCTACCCTCCCTTTATCCCCTCTGTTTACCCCCTCCCTTTATCCCCTCTGTTTACCCCCTCCTATCCTCTCTTCATTCTCTGTTTCCTCCCTCCTACCCTCCCTTTATCCCCTCTGTTACCCCCTCCCTTTATCCCCTCTGTTTACCCCCTCCGTTTATCATATCTGTTTCCTCCCTCCTATCCTCCCTTCATCCCCTGTTTCCTCCCTCCTATCCTCCCTTTATCCCCTCTGTTTCTTCCCTCCTACCCTCCCTTTATCCTCTCTGTTTCCTCCCTCCTATCCTCCCTTCATCCCCTATGTTTCTTCCGTCCTACCCTCCCTTTATCCCCTCTGTTTCCTCCCTCCTATCCTCCCTTTATCCCCTCTGTTTCCTCCCTCCTATCCTCCCTTCATCCCCTGTTTCCTCCCTCCTATCCTCCCTTTATCACCTCTGTTTCCTCTCTCCTATTCTCCCTTTATCCCCTCTGTTTCCTCCCTCCTATTCTCCCTTCATCCCCTGTTTCCTCACTCCTATCCTCCCTTTATCACCTCTGTTTCCTCCCTCCTACCCTCCCTTTATCCCCTCTGTTTCCTCCCTCCTACCCTCCCTTTATCATCTCTGTTTCCTCCCTCCTACCCTCCCTTTATCTCCTCTGTTTCCTCCCTCCTACCCTCCCTTATCCTCCTGTTTCCTCCCTCCTACCCTCCCTGTATCCCTCTGTTTCTTCCCTCCTATTCTCCCTTTATCCCCTCTGTTTCCTCCCTCCTATCCTCCCTTTATCACCTCTGTTTCCTCCCTCCTACCCTCCCTTTATCCCCCTGTTTCCTCCCTCCTACCCTCCCTTTATCCCCTCTGTTTCCTCCCTCCTATTCTCCCTTTATCCCCTCTATTTCCTCCCTCCTATCCTCCCTTTATCACCTCTGTTTCCTCCCTCCTACCCTCCCTTTATCACCTCTGTTTCCTCCCTCCTACCCTCCCTTTATCCACCTGTTTCCTCCCTTCTACCCTCCCTTTATCACATCTGTTTCCTCCCTCCTACCCTCCCTTTATCCCCTCTGTTTCCTCCCTCCTACCCTCCCTTTATCCCCCTGTTTCCTCCCTCCTACCCTCCCTTTATCCCCTCTGTTTCCTCCCTCCTACCCTCCCTTTATCCCCTCTGTTTCCTCCCTACTACCCTCCCTTTATCCCCTCTGTTTCCTCTCTCCCATCCTCCCTTTATCCCCTCTGTTTCCTCCCTCCTATTCTCCCTTTATCACCTCTGTTTCCTCCCTCCTACCCTCCCTTTATCACCTCTGTTTCCTCCCTCCTACCCTCCCTTTATCACCTCTGTTTCTTCCCTGGAGGGACTGGGGTTAGAGGTAGAGAGAGGGGGGAGTGGAGGGACTGGGGGTAGAGGTAGAGAGGGGGGGAGTGGAGGGACTGGGGGTAGAGAGAGGGGGGAGTGGAGGGACTGGGGGTAGAGAGAGGGGGGAGTGGAGGGACTTGGGAGGGAGAGTACGGATGAAGGAGGGGGGATAGAGAGGTATAAAGAATGACGGTGGGAGGAGGGATGAAGAGAGAATAGATTTTTAAAAAGGATAGAAAGATGTCCCCCTGGGACCAGCATGGTTCTGGCAAGCTAATTGAAGCTGCATGGAGGAGAATCAGAGCTGTCACTCTACTGAGCAACAGACACAACACAGTCACACCACGTCCCTGTCCGTTCTAATGTGGTGTTACGATGACCAGTTAGCTGTGTTTGTGAAATATGGGAGTTTCTTTCATTGTTGGAAAAAAGGATTATAAACTCTTTGCAAGTCTCTCTCTCGCTCGCCCTCAATTCAATTCAATTCAAGGGCTTTCAATCTCTCATCAATCCCTCCTCTTCCCTGTCTCACTCCTCTCTCTCTCTCTCTCTCTCTCTCTCTCTCTCTCTCTCTCTCTCTCTCTCTCTCTCTCTCTCTCTCTCTCTCTCTCTCTCTCTCTCTCTCTCTCTCTCTCTCTCTCTCTCTCTCTCTCTCTCAAATATGACAAAACAGTTTTTTTTATAATTTTTTTGTCAATTCAATTGATTGGACATGATTTGGAAAGGCACACACCTGTCTATATAAGGTCCCACAGTTGACAGTGCATGTCAGAGCAAAAACCAAGCCATGAGGTTGAAGGAATTGTCCATACAGTTCAGAGACAGTATTATGTCGAGGCACAGATCTGGGGAAGGGTACCAACAAATGTCTGCAGCATTGAAGGTCCCCAAGAACACAGTGGTCGCCATCATTCTTAAATGGAAGAGGTTTGGAACCACCAAGACTCTTCCTAGAGCTGGTGTACTAGAACTATGGTGGACTAGAACTTGATCTATAATGGACTAGAACTATGGTGACTGGAACTTGATCTATAATGGACTAGAACTATGGTGACTGGAACTTGATCTATAATGGACTAGAACTATGGTGGACTATAAATATAACTATAGTGAACTAGAACTATGGTGGACTGGAAATATAGTGGACTAGACTGTAACTATAGTGGACCATAACTGTGGTGGACTAGAACTATGGTGGACTAGAACTGTGTTGGACTATAACTATAGTGGACTAGAACTGTGGTGGACTAGAACTATGGTGGACTAGAACTGTGTTGGACTATAACTATAGTGGACTAGAACTGTTGTGGACTAGAACTATGGTAGACTAGAACTGTGTTGGACCATAACTATAGTGGACTAGAACTGTGGTGGACTGGAAGTAGAACTATGGTGGACTAGAACTAGAACTGTGGTGGACTAGAACTATGGTGGACTAGAACTAGAACTATGGTGGACGAGAACTATGGTGGACTAGAACTGTGGTGGACTAGAACTATGGTGGACTGGAACTGTGGTAGACTAGAACTATGGTGGACTGGAACTGTGGTGGACTGGAACTATGATGGACTATATCTGTGGTAGACTAGAACTATGTTGGGCTTGAACTATGATGGACTATATCTGTGGTGGACTAGAACTATGGTGGACTAGAACTGTGGTGGACTAGAACTATGGTGGACTAGAACTAGAACTATGGTGGACGAGAACTATGGTGGACTAGAACTGTGGTGGACTAGAACTATGGTGGACTAGAACTGTGGTGGACTAGAACTATGGTGGACTATATCTGTGGAAGACTAGAACTATGGTGGGCTTGAACTATTATGAACTATAACTGTGGTGGACTGGAACTGTGGTGGACTAGAACTATGGTGGACTAGAACTGTGGTGGACTGGAACTATGGTGGACTGGAACTATGGTGGACTGGAACTATGGTCGACTAGATCTGTGGTGGACTAGAACTGTGGTGGACTGGAACTATGGTGGACTGGAACTATGGTGGACTGGAACTGTGGTGGACTAGAACTGTGGTGGACTGGAACTATGGTGGACTGGAACTATGGTGGACTGGAACTATGGTCGACTAGATCTGTGGTGGACTAGAACTGTGGTGGACTGGAACTATGGTGGACTGGAACTATGGTCGACTAGATCTGTGGTGAACTAGAACTGTGGTAAGAGAAGTCTCTAATGCTCCGTCTGAGGCTGGTATGAGAAGTATTTTGAGTCATGGTTTCACACCTTTTTTTTTAAATTTCAATTTGTCTTTCCTTGATTCGTCACCTCCTCCAACCGCATTGGGGGAGAATAGCCAAGGTCCCTACCCTCAGACTTTCTCATCCAATGCATGTTGAAAAGGTGGGCAGGAGAGAGGATGCTTCCTCTATTATTTTTTTACATTTAGTTTAAAACGGATGCCAGATTGAGACACAGGTCTCTTTAACGGGGAAGACATATTGAGATAGAGGTCTCTTTAACATGAAAGACATATTGAGACACAGGTCTCTTTAACAGGGAAGACATATTGAGACCCAGGTCTCTTTAACAGGGAAGACATATTGAGACACAGGTCTCTTTAACAGGAAAAGCATATTGAGATAGAGGTCTCTTTAACAGGGAAGGCATATTGAGACACAGGTCTCTTTAACAGGGAAGACATATTGAGACACAGGTCTATTTAACAGAGAGGACATATTGAGACCCAGGTCTCTTTAACAGGGAAGACATATTGAGACCCAGGTCTCTTTAACAGGGAAGACATATTGAGACACAGGTCTCTTTAACAGGAAAAGCATATTGAGATAGAGGTCTCTTTAACAGGGAAGGCATATTGAGACACAGGTCTCTTTAACAGGGAAGACATATTGAGACACAGGTCTATTTAACAGGGAGGACATATTGAGACCCAGGTCTCTTTAACAGGGAAGACATATTGAGACCCAGGAGTCTTTAACAGGGAAGGCATATTGAGACACAGGTCTCTTTAACAGGGAAGACATATTGAGACACAGGTCTCTTTAACAGGGAAGACATATTGAGACACAGGTCTCTTTAACAGGAAAAACATATTGAGATAGAGGTCTCTTTAACAGGGAAGACATATTGAGACCCAGGTCTCTTTAACAGGGAAGACATATTATAACCCAGGTCTCTTTAACAGAGAGGACATATTGAGACCCAGGTCTCTTTAACAGGGAAGACATATTGAGACCCAGGTCTCTTTAACAGGGAAGACATATTGAGACACAGGTCTCTTTAACAGGAAAAGCATATTGAGATAGAGGTCTCTTTAACAGGGAAGGCATATTGAGACACAGGTCTCTTTAACAGGGAAGACATATTGAGACACAGGTCTATTTAACAGGGAGGACATATTGAGACACAGGTCTCTTTAACAGGAAAAGCATATTGAGATAGAGGTCTCTTTAACAGGGAAGGCATATTGAGACACAGGTCTCTTTAACAGGGAAGACATATTGAGACACAGGTCTATTTAACAGAGAGGACATATTGAGACCCAGGTCTCTTTAACAGGGAAGACATATTGAGACCCAGGTCTCTTTAACAGGGAAGACATATTGAGACACAGGTCTCTTTAACAGGAAAAGCATATTGAGATAGAGGTCTCTTTAACAGGGAAGGCATATTGAGACACAGGTCTCTTTAACAGGGAAGACATATTGAGACACAGGTCTATTTAACAGAGAGGACATATTGAGACCCAGGTCTCTTTAACAGGGAAGACATATTGAGACCCAGGTCTCTTTAACAGGGAAGACATATTGAGACACAGGTCTCTTTAACAGGAAAAGCATATTGAGATAGAGGTCTCTTTAACAGGGAAGGCATATTGAGACACAGGTCTCTTTAACAGGGAAGACATATTGAGACACAGGTCTATTTAACAGGGAGGACATATTGAGACCCAGGTCTCTTTAACAGGGAAGACATATTGAGACCCAGGAGTCTTTAACAGGGAAGGCATATTGAGACACAGGTCTCTTTAACAGGGAAGACATATTGAGACACAGGTCTCTTTAACAGGGAAGACATATTGAGACACAGGTCTCTTTAACAGGAAAAACATATTGAGATAGAGGTCTCTTTAACAGGGAAGACATATTGAGACCCAGGTCTCTTTAACAGGGAAGACATATTATAACCCAGGTCTCTTTAACAGGGAAGACATATTGAGGTAGAAGTCTCTTTAACAGGGAAGACATATTGAGATAGAGGTCTCTTTAACAGGGAAGACATATTGAGACCCAGGTCTCTTTAACAGGGAAGACATATTTAGACCCAGGTCTCTTTAACAGGGAAGACATATTGAGACCCAGGTCTCTTTAACAGGGAAGACATATTGAGACACAGGTCTCTTTAACAGGGAAGACATATTGAGACACAGGTCTCTTTAACAGGAAAAGCATATTGAGATAGAGGTCTCTTTAACAGGGAAGACATATTGAGACACAGGTCTCTTTAACAGGGAAGACATATTGAGACACAGGTCTCTTTAACAGGGAAGGCATATTGAGACACAGGTCTCTTTAACAGGGAAGACATATTGAGACACAGGTCTATTTAACAGGGAAGACATATTGAGACCCAGGTCTCTTTAACAGGGAAGACATATTGAGACCCAGGAGTCTTTAACAGGGAAGGCATATTGAGACACAGGTCTCTTTAACAGGGAAGACATATTGAGACACAGGTCTCTTTAACAGGGAAGACATATTGAGACCCAGGTCTCTTTAACAGGGAAGACATATTGAGACCCAGGTCTCTTTAACAGGGAAGACATATTGAGACACAGGTCTCTTTAACAGGGAAGACATATTGAGACCCAGGTCTCTTTAACAGGGAAGACATATTGAGACCCAGGAGTCTTTAACAGGGAAGGCATATTGAGACACAGGTCTCTTTAACAGGGAAGACATATTGAGACACAGGTCTCTTTAACAGGGAAGACATATTGAGACCCAGGTCTCTTTAACAGGGAAGACATATTGAGACACAGGTCTCCTTAACAGGGAAGACATATTGAGACCCAGGTCTCCTTAACAGGGAAGACATATTGAGACCCAGGTCTCTTTAACAGGGAAGACATATTGAAACCCAGGTTTCTTTAACAGGGAAGACATATTGAGACACAGGTCTCCTTAACAGGGAAGACATTTTGAGAACCAGGTCTCTTTAACAGGGAAGACATATTGAGACCCAGGTCTCTTTAACAGGGAAGACATATTGAGACCCAGGTCTCTTTATCAGGGAAGACATATTGAGACCCAGGTCTCTAAAGCCTCTCTGGGATAGGCAGGACGCTTGCGTCCCACTTGACCAATTGCCAGGGAAAATTCATAGCACCAAATTCAAATAAAATACTATAAAAATCAAACTTTCATTAAATCGCACATGCAAGATAGCAAATTAAAGCTACATTCGTTGTGAATCCAGCCAAACATGTCAGATTTCAAAAAGGCTTTTCGGCGAAAGCATAAGATGCCATTATCTGATCATAGCACAACAGTCAACAAAGAGGGTAGCATATTTGAACCCTGTAGGCGCAACACAAAACGCAGGAATAAAATATATATCATGCCTTACCTTTGATGAGCTTCTTTTGTTGGCACTCCAATATGTCCCATTAACATCACAAATGGTCCTTTTGTTCGATTAATTCCGTCGATATACAGTGGGGCAAAAAAGTATTTAGTCAGCCACCAATTGTGCAAGTTCTTCCACTTAAAAAGATGAGAGAGGCCTGTAATTTTCATAGGTACACTTCAACTATGACAGACAAAATGAGAAAAAAATCCAGAAAATCACATTGTAGGATTTTTAATGAATTTATTTGGAAATGATGGTGGAAAATAATTAAATGTCCATTTATTTGTCGTTTGATCCACAAAAATACAGCTTCCAATTTGCTCAACGTCACTACAAAATATCTCAAAAATTACCTGTAAACTTTGCCAAAACATTTCAAACTACTTTTGTAATACAACTTACAAAACTAGGTATTTTTAAACGTTAATAATTGATCAAATTGAAATTGTGTTCAATACAGGAAGACAACAATCTGACGCTACTTTTCAATTCAGGCACCTCTCTCAAAAAGTACACTTCAAATGACACTCCTTCAAGATGGCCGTACTTCCTCATTACACAAAGGAATAACATCAAGCAATTTCTAAAGACTGGTGACATCCAGTGGAAGCGGTAGTCTCTTAGAAATCAACAAGTCTCTTAGAAATCTAGTTTCCCAATGAAATTTCATTGAATAGACAGTGACTGCAACAACAACAAAAAATCTGAATGGTTTGTCCTCGGGGTTTTGCCAACTACATAAGTTCTGTTACACGCACAGACATGATTCAAACAGTTTTAGAAACTTCGGAGTGTTGTTTATCCAAATCTACAAATAATATGCATATCTTATATTCTGGGGATGAGTAGCAGGAAGTTGAATTTGGGCACGCTATTTATCCAAAAGTGAAAATGCTGCCGCCTATCCCGAATAAGTTTTTAACAGGGAAGACATAGTGAGACACAGGTCTCTTTAACCTTTTATAACTAGGGGGCGCTATTTTAATTTTTGGATGAAAAACGTTCCCGTTTTAAACAAGATATTTTGTCACGAAAAGATGCTCGACTATGCATATAATTGACATCTTTGGAAAGAAAACGCTGACGTTTCCAAAACTGCAAAGATATTGTCTGTGAGTGCCACAGAACTGATGTTACAGAAAAAACCCAGATAAAAATACAATCAGGAAGTGCCGCATTTTTTAAAACCGTCTCATGGCAATGACTCCTTATATGGCTGTGGAGGAGCTAGGAGTCAGCTTACGTTTTCCACGTTTTCCCCAAGGTATCTGCAGCATTGTGACGTATTTGTAGGCATATCATTGGAAGATTGACCATAACAGACTACATCTACCAGGTGGTCACTTGGTGTCCTCCGTCGCAATTATTGCGTAATCTCCAGCTGCAGTATTTTTCCGTTTGCCTCTGATGAGAAACCAACTGCCACAAATGATTTATCATCGAATAGATATGTGAAAAACACCTTGAGGATTGATTCTAAACAACGTTTGCCATGTTTCTGTCGATATTATGGAGCTAATTTGGAAAAAAGTTTGGCGTTGTAGTGACTGCATTTTCGTTTTTTTTTCTTAGGCAAACGTGATGAACAAAACGGAGCTATTTCTCCTACACAAATAATATTTTTGGAAAAAATGAACATTTGCTATCTAACTGAGAGTCTCCTCATTGAAAACATCCGAAGTTCTTCAAAGGTAAATGATTTTATTTGAATGCTTTTCTTGTTTTTGTGAAAATGTTGCCTGCTGAATGCTAGGCTAAATGCTATGCTAGCTATCAATACTCTTACACAAATGCTTGTGTAACTTTGGTTGAAAAGCATATTTTGAAAATCTGAGATGACAGTGTTGTTAACAAAAGGCTAAGCTTGTGTTTTAATATATTTATTTCATTTCATTTGCGATTTTCATGAATAGGAAACGTTGCGTTATGGTAATGAGCTTGAGGCTATGATTACGCTCCCGGATACGGGTTTGGAGTTGCAAGAAGTTGACTTCTTAGTAATCCCTTCGCGCGCCGTTAACGGGATTGATTTGACAACACCCAATGAAATAGAGGTGCGCCAAATTCAAAAACAGAAATACTCATAATAATAATTCATATACAAGTGTTATACATCAGTTTAATGATTAACTTCTTGTTAATCCAGCCACAGTGTCAGATTTCAAAAAGGCTTTACGGCAAAACCAAACCATGCTATTCTCTGAGGACAGCACCCCATCATACAAACACATGACAATCATATTTCAACCCGCCAGGCCTTTGAAGATCTTCTTCTGTTGGCACTCCAATATGTCCCATAAACATCACAAATGGTCCTTTTTTTCAGTAAATTCCTTTGTTATATCCCCAAAATGTCAATTTATTTGTCACGTTTGATTGAGAAAATACACTGGTTCCAACTCCCCCAACATGACAACAAAGTATCTAATAAGTAACCTGTAAACTTTGTCCAAACATTTCAAACAACTTTCCTAATCCAACTTTAGGTATTTTTAAACGTAAATAATCGATCAAATTTAAGACGGAATAAAATGTGTTCAATACAGGACAAAAACAAAGTGGAGCGAGCTTTCAGGTCACGTGCCCCAACCACAACAGTACACATGGCTATCCACCCAGATAGGAAATGGCTACTACTTAAAACCTCTTACTTCTACCCCCTCCTTTTTCGAACATTCTGTTAAAAATCGCGCAACTTTTCAGCGTCCTGCTACTCATGCCAGGAATATAGTATATGCATATGATTAGTATGTGTGGATAGAAAACACTCTGAAGTTTCTAAAACTGGTTAAATCACGGCTGTGACTATAACAGATCGTGTGTTTCATTGAAAAACGCAAGAAAAACTGCTCTCTGAAAGCTAAAAATAATTTCCATAAGTCACTTTCATGGGTTGTTAAAAGAGGACAAAATTTAATATCGACCTGCATGCAATTCATACAAATTCCACACGATGTCGCCATTGTCGTCATTTTCAATTGAATTTTTTGTTGGAAATCCAACTATCTGGCTTCCGTTTCTTCCAGTCTCCACCAGGACGCTGTAAATGTGGACATTGGCAGCCATTGATTTGCAGACGAGGAGCTATTGAATATACATCGCCCTGTAATCATTTTGATAGATTATAAACGTTTACTAATACCTAAAGTTGGATTACAAAAGGATTTCGAAGTGTTTTGTGAAAGTTTATCGTCGACTTTTTTAATTTTAAAAAGTGACGCAGCGTTTAAAAACTATGTTTTTTTCTGAATGACACAGCTTCCATAGAAAGCTATTTTGGGTATATATGGACCGATTTAAACGAAAAAAAGACCCAATAGTGATGTTTATGGGGCATATAGGAGTGCCAAGAAAGAAGCTTGTCAAAGGTAATGAATGTTTTATATTTTATTTCTGCGTTTTGTGCTGCGTCGGATAAGCAGAGTCTTTGTTTACGTCGCATTCAGGCATTTTGAGGTGGTGCATGCTATCAGATAATACCTTCTCATGCTTTCGCCGAAAAGCATTTTAAAAATCTGACTTGTTGGCTAGGTTCACAACGAGTGTAGCTTTAATTCAATACCCTGCTTGTGAATTTTGATCAAGGTTTGAGTTTTAACGAGTACATTTAGCATTTAGCGTAGCGCATTTGCATTTCCAGGTGCCTACTTGAGACATATGCGTCTCAAGTAGAATCAAGAAGTTAAAAACATCAACCAATTTCTAAAGACTGTTGACATCTAGTGGAAGCGATAGGAACTACAAGCAAGTGCCTTAGAAATCTTAATCCACATAGAAAACACATTGAAATATTTTTTCCTGTTTGGTTTGTCCTTGGGGTTTCGCCTGCCAAATAGGTTCTGTTATACTCACAGACATTTTAACAGTTTTAGAAACTTTAGAGTGTTTTCTATCTAAATCTACCAATTATATGCATATCCTAGCTTCTAGGCCTGAGTAGCAGGCAGTTTACTTTGGGCACACTTTTCATCCAGATGTGAAAATAGTGTCCCCTAGCCTTAAGAAGTTTAAACAGGGAAGACATATTGAGACACAGGTCTCTTTTTCAAATGCGCCCTGTATAATGCAACATAAACATACACATTATACATAATATATATACACTGAACCAGGTGTGGCAGACTGTAAAGGACAGTGGCGGCTCAGGTGATACATTATCAAGGGCCATCCACTTTGAAACGCCAGGAAAGGAGGATCGAGTGCCGGGAGGGAGGGCGCTGGTCAACCGTGTCCGTAATTGATTTAGGCTTATCCACGTTTATTTGGGGTATCAGGTGGATTGTGGAGGTCTGCACACTGCAAAATGTATAGTAATTTAGACTAAGAATGCATTGAGATACCGATCTGTCATTACCGCAAGTGATGAGAAAGGTTCATGCTAGAAATGATGAGATGATACTGTAAGTCAATGTAAATATACATTCTGCCAGTATCGGCGTGTGCTAAGTTAAGGGTCTTAAATTAAAGTGATAGAACCAATGTGAAGCACTAAGGACTGTCATTCTAAATTTGGATTCACACACATACACATGGATTTAGTACTGTAGATATGTGGTAGTGGTGGAGTAGTGAAATCTGTTCATGTATTGTAATATTTTTAAAATTGTATAAACTGCCTTAATTTTGCTGGACCCCAGAAAGATGGGATCCATAATATATACAGATGCAAATACCCTTCTTACACCCACACACCCTTTCATCATAAAGCCTCCCATGGCAAAGGGTGAAAGCCATCTGTTTGTGATGTGATTGTCCTGGAGCTACAGAGAGGTGTGTCGCAGACAGGCCCCATCATGTCTTCAAAGATGGAGGGAGAAAAGAAGATCCCCAATAGGGGGAGGGAGAAGAGAAGATCCCCAATAGGGAGAAGAGAAGATCCCCAATAGGGGGAGGGAGAAGAGAAGATCCCCAATAGGGGGAGGGAGAAATATAGGGGGAGATGGGAGAGATATAGGGGGAGATGGGAGAGATATAGGGGGAGATGGGAGCGAGAGAAAGGGTCAAAAAGAGCAAGGGAGGGAGGGCCTCTATTTGACCCAGATGGGCTTTCCAGTGTACAGGACCCCTTCCCCCTGCCTCCCTCTCTCTACACCCCCTCACTATCTCCCTTCCCCCTGCCTCCCTCCCCCTACACCCCCTCACTATCTCCCTTCCCCTTGCCTCCATCCCTCTACACCCCTCCCTATCTCCCTTCCCCTTGCCTCCATCCCTCTACACCCCCTCCCTATCTCCCTTCCCCTTGCCTCCCTCCCTCTACACCCCCTCCCTATCTCCCTTCCCCCTGCCTCCCTCCCTCATCACCCCCTCCCTCTCTCCCTTCCCCCTGCCTCCCTCCCTCTATACCCCCCTCACTATCTCCCTTCCCCCTGCCTCCCTCCCTCTACACCCCCTCCCTATCTCCCTTCCCCTTGCCTCCCTCCCTCTACACCCCCTCCCTATCTCCCTTCCCCCTGCCTCGCTCCCTCTACACCCCCCTCACTATCTCCCTTCCCCCTGCCTCCCTCCCTCTACACCCCCTCCCTATCTCCCTTCCCCTGCGTGTCCTTTCAATTAGACGCTCAATTTCATCCCCAGGTCCCAGGAGGCCACTACCTCCTCACATCTCCCCTCCCCCATATCCCACGTCCTTCTGCCTTCTCCTCGTTACTCATTGTGTATTTTTTCCTGGTATAATTACACACTTTGCTGCTATAACAGCCTCCACTCTTCTGGGAAGGCCTTCCACTAGATGTAGGAACATTGCTGCTATAACAGCCTCCACTCTTCTGGGAAGGCTTTCCACTAGATGTTGGATTATTGCAGTGGGGACTTGCTTCCATTCAGCCACAAGAGCATTAGTGAGGTCGGGTACTAATGTTGGGCGAGTAGGCCTGGCTCGTGTTCAGCTTTTCAATTCATCCCAAACGAGTTCGATGGGAATGAGGTCAAGACTCTGTGCAGACCTTGCACACTGATGTCAACAAACCATTTCTGTATGTCTCTCGCTTTGTGCACTGGGGCATAGAAATGCTGAAACAGGAAACGACCTTTGCCAAACTTTTGCCACAAAGTTGGAAGCACAGAATTGTCTGGAATTGCATTGTATGCTGTAGTGTTAAGATTTCCCTTAACTGGAACTAAGGGGCCTAGCCCAAACCATGAAAAACAGCCCCAGACCATTATTCATCCTCCACCAAACTTTACAGTTGCCACTATGCATTCGGGCAGGTAGCGTTCTACTGGCATCCGCCAAACCCAGATTTGTCAGTCAGGCTGACAGTTGGTGAAGCGTGATTCATCACTCCAGAGAATGCATTTTCACTGCTCCAGAGTCCAATGGCGGTGAGCTTTACACCACTCCAGTCAACGCTTGGCATTGCGCATTGTGATCTTAAGCTTGTCTGCGGCTGCTTGGCCATGGAAACCCATTTCATGAAGCTCCTGACGAACACATTGTGCTGACGTTGCTTCCAGATGCAGTTTGGACCTCGGTAGTCAGTCTTGCAACGAGGACAGATTATTTTTACGCGCTGCATGCCTCAGTACTCGGTGGTCCCTCTCTGTGAGCCTCTGTGGCCTACCACTTAGTGGCTGATCTGTTGTTGGTCCTAGACATTTCTTTTCATTTTTAAGATGCTGCATTCACACTAACAGAGGAAAGATGCTGCATTCACACTAACAGAGGAAAGATGCTGAATGCACACTAACAGAGGAAAGATGCTGCATTCACACTAACAGAGGAAAGACAGAATAATATAATAATATTAGAAACGGTGAAGATAATCTGGTACAGTCAATCTGTTTGTATTGTATTCATACCTAGATTGGAGAAATGTAGCTCTGACAGAAAATGACATCAATTACATTCAATGACATCTTCATTTTCTTTTCAGCTCTTTGACATGCTCAGACTAAATGACCTTTACAGTGTTCTGAATAGGCTCGTTGAGGAAAGACGTGTGTGTGTGACTGTGAACTGAGGTGGAGAAGGGGGATTATTTTGTGTCTGCCATGTGAGCCGTGTCTCTCTCGGGTTTTGAGAGGCTCCATGCATGATGCAACATGAGGGTTTATCTCAATGCCCAAAAGGTACAGGATGGGGTTTAACAATCCCCCTACACCAGAGGTGTAACGGGGAGGGTTACATTGTACCTCAGCCAGCCTGGCATTTAACACAATTCTCCATGCGTAAAGACATCAAGGACCCTGAGAAAAGTTATATTAATTATGCAGAACTTAAGCCTTGTGACAAATTGTTTTTCTGTCTGTAGCTGGTCTGGTTGTTTTGTTTGGTGCAGTGAGACCAGAGAACACAGAGAGACTTGCTCTTACTTCATACTGTAGGCTGTTGCAGTCTGACTGCAGAAACCGGTACTCTGGTGACACCTACTTGTGGTGAATGGCATTACACACATCAACATGGTACTCTACTCTAGTGGTGGTGAATGGCATTACACATAGCAACATGGTACTCTACTTTAGTGGTGGTGAATGGCATTACACATAGCAACATGGTACTCGACTCATTACACATGACAACATGGTACTCTGAAGACATCTAGTGGTGATGAATGGGATTACACATAGCAACATGGTACTCTGAAGACATCTAGTGGTGGTGAATGGGATTACACATAGCAACATGGTACTCTGAAGACATCTAGTGGTGATGAATGGGATTACACATAGCAACATGGTACTCTGAAGACATCTAGTGGTGGTGAATGGGATTACACATAGCAACATGGTACTCTGAAGACATCTAGTGGTGGTGAATGGGATTACACATAGCAACATGGTACTCTGAAGACATCTAGTGGTGGTGAATGGGATTACACATAGCAACATGGTATACTACTCTAGTGGTGAATGGTATTGCACATAGCAACATGGTACTCTGAAGACATCTAGTGGTGGTGAATGGGATTACACATATAAATTATGATGACATTCAGAGCATGTGTAGACAGCTGGCTGGAGTGGTAATGGCAAGGGGTTGGAACCAGTTCAGGGAACAGAACCGAAAACCAGAACATAACAAAATGACCTGAGGAACAGAACCGAACCTGAAACAAAAGTGATCTATGCTATTCCGGGAAAAGAACCATGGGAACTGGTTAATAACATCAGCCAGCAGCAGACCACCCTGCATCCCACTGCTGGCTTGCTTCTGAAGCAAAGCAGGGTTGGTCCTGGATGAGGGACCAGATGCTGCTGGAAGTGGTGTTGGAGGGCCAATAGGAGGCACTCTTTCCTCTGGTCTAAAACAATATCCCAATACCCCAGGGCAGTGTTTGGGGACATTGTCCTGTGTAGGGTGCTGTCTTTCAGATGGGACGTTAAACAGGTGTCCTGACTCTCTGTGGTCACTGAATATCCCATGGCACTTATTGTAAGAGTAGGGGTGTTGACCCCGGTGTCCTGGCTAAATTCCCAAGCTGTCCCTCATACCATCATGGTCACCTAATCATCCCTGCATTACAACTGGCTCATTCATCCCCTGTAACTATTCCACAAGTTGTTGCTGTAAATGAGAATATGTTCTCAGTCAACGTACTTATATAACCTGTGTTTTCTGTCTCTCTGTGCCAATTCGTCATGTTTCCCAAGTCAACCAGCGGTTTTCCATGCTCCTATTTTTTACCAGTCTCTTTTGGTTCTAGTCTTCCTGTTTTCGACCCTGTCCTGACTCCGAATTCATTTCCAGCAATATTGCCCCCATCTGTCTGTGTGGTGCATGAGTTTGTCTATCACTCTGTGTGTAGACAGTTGATGTGATAACAGTCTTGTGGGTTGACAGAAATACTTTTCCCAAATACTTCTCAATTAAATGTTAACACCAAAGTATGCTTACTTGGCAGAAGTATATAATGAGGAAGTATAGAATTTGTATTTATTATTTATTATTTGCAAACTTTGCCATGAAATGAGCATCAGCAGTAGAGAACCATTAACATAAGACAGGACATTAACATTAGACAGCACATTAACATTAGACAGGACATTAACATTAGACAGGACATTAACATTAGACAGGACATTAACATTAGACAGGACATTCCTCACTTGCAATTAAAGGGTAGATGCAGAAATTACACTCAAAATATATATAATTTTTATTTGATTAGAAGCATGTAAACATGTGCACGAGCTAGGCATGCGTATGTTCATCTAGTGCGCCTGCTTCAGGTGCTAGGAATCTGAACGTACTACCAGCGCTTTCAACATGTGATGTAATTATACTTCCTGTGGTTAACCGATACCATGAAAGTGGCTCACTTTTTAGCTAGGACATTTCTATGGCAACGAATCCTTCAGAACTAACCTGCTCCGGGGTAGGCTAACTAAGGGGTAACTCCATTTATCCTAAATGAAGTGCCTGAGCCACAAGGACCACTAAAATCAGATACCCTCCCACTCACAAAGATTGAGTCATCATCCCCTTCATTTGAAGAACACATCTGATTCAATATTTGATTAATCTAATGTTTTTTGTGTGTAAATGTTTTTAAATTCTAAAATAACTATAACATTACACATTTGGTAATGACAGCATTTACTTTCCAAACTGTATATTGTTTTGCATTGGTTGCATTTCGAAATTTGCATAAGGCAAACTGACAGCCGCAACCCACCATAGACATGTAATCCATAGATGGTAGTTCCCATTCAAGTCAAGACTGGCAGCAATTGCTAGTGTACCCTTTCCTGCAGTCTATAACCAAAAGCGCCCTCTTTGGCCTCATGGGTGGAATGTTATTAATATGTGTCGTCATCTGAGCGCAACTTATGTTTATTGTTGAACACTGTTGAACGCCGAAAGCTGAACACTGAACGAGAGACCTCGGTTTATTGTTGAACACTGTTGAACGCTGAAAGCTGAACACTGAACGAGAGACCTCAGTTTATTGTTGAACGCCGAAACCTGAACACTGAACGAGAGTCCTCTGTTTATTGTTTTTGTAAAGCTGGAAGTGTTTTTATATACTTTAATATTATTTTGAATCCTGCGGCTCTGTTGGGCTAAACGAGTTAGTTGCTGTGAGCGCTGCTGTCTGTCCCGGGATCCCTCCAGATTCCGTACAGGGGGAGAGACACGGAAGCCCAGCTAGCCTAGCTGGCTCGGCGATTTCAAATGGAACCAAAATAAAAATGTATTGGTCACATACACATGGTTAGCAGATGTTAATGCGAGGGTAGCAAAATGCTTGTTCTTCTAGTTCTGACAGTGCAGTAATATGTCGTGGAAATTTCCTCTATTTACCAAATCATGGGAGCAAACCACACACAAGTCAGAGTTAGTTATCAAAGTCCATCTTTAATTATATCATCTCTATCACAATCCTGTGACTCTCAGATAAATTCAGTGTCTCTCAATGAATTCTCTGAGAGCCCCTTCTGCATTGCAACTGCCATCCTTCAACAGCAAAGAACACACATAGTCAGACAGCATAGACTGAATAAATCGTTCAGCTTTGTCTCCTTACTCAAACCCCAGAACCATAAACCAATCCTCCATATCAACAGGCATATATCAAATTGTCATTTAGATACAACCAACTCTAAATACAACCAATCCTATCTTGACAAGATCACAGAGACACACTGACTGGCACACAGACATTGTGGAGCCAAGAGATACACGCTTGACCTCTCCCCTCTCTCTAGCCCAAACAACTTAGTCTTGACATAGAACAGATACTGCAAACCCTGCCACAGTATTATATAAAAATAACATTCTTGATGAGAAGTAATTTACAAACATATGATGAACATAAAACATCTTACATATGTTACCAACAAATTCTGATTATTCCATGAAAAATATCTAACAAGTAATCTAACAATTCCACAACAACTACCTTATACACACAAGTGTAAAGGGATGGAATAAGAATATGCAGATATAAAAATATGAATGACGAAGGCCGAGTGGCATAGGCAAGATGCAATAGATGGTATAAAATGGAGGACTGGAGGTCGCTTTTGGAAATGGAGATCGCTATTGAATGTTTCCATAGCTGTGTTTACTTTGCTTTGTTCTGGGACAATGTGGACTGAGCTGATTTTCAATGTAGCAACTGCTTGCTGCAGAGGACTATAGGAGCGAAGTAGCTACTCTTGGCAAGCAAGTACCAAACCTACACAAGCTACTGGGGAATCCCGCCTACTTTTATTTTTTTCCAGCCCAGTAGCCGGACGCAGCTCTGGTCTGGTGGAAGTGTCGCCGCCGTGTCGGCTCTCTGTGGCTGACTGGTCGGTGCTCAGCCATTTGGGAGAGGTATTGACATGCTGAATGCACCGAGCTGCTTGTTTGAACTACTGGCACACAGCTCTGGCACCCATTCATACCCCACAAGAGGTCTCTTCACAGAACAGACTATGGAAGGTACATGGTACTAAAAAGAGCCAACAGTACATGGAACTATTCCACATCAAGTAACTCATGCAAGCAGTAAAATGTTATTTAGAAAACAGATTAAATTACACCTAACCGAACAGAGGGGACTGGGAAGCAACACAAACATAGGCACAGACACATGCATAAACACACACACACACATGATAACATACGCACTATCCACACATGATAACATGGATTTAGTACTGTATATACAGTTGAAGTCAAAAGTTTAGATACACCTTAGCCAAATACATTTAAACTCAGTGTTTCACAATTCCTGACACTTAATCCCAGTACAAATTCCCTGTCTTAGGTCCGTTAGGATCACCACTTTATTTTAAGAGTGTGAAATGTCAGAATAATAGTAGAGAGAATGATTTATTTCAGCTTCTATTTCTTTCATCACATACCCAGTGGGTCAGAAGTTTACATACACTCATTTAGTATTTGGTAGCATTGCCTTTAAATTGTTTAACTTGGTTCAAAAGTTTCGGTGCGCCTTCCACAAGCTTCCCACAATAAGTTTGGTGAATTTTGGCCCATTCCTCCTGACAGAGCTGGTGTAACGGAGTCAGGTTTGTAGGCCTCCTTGCTCGCACATGCTTTTTCAGTTCTGCCCTAAATGTTCTATAGGATTGAGGTCAGGACTTTGTGATGGCCACTCCAATACCTTGACATTGCCCCTTAAGACATTTTGCCACAACTTTGGAAGTATGCTTGGGGTCATTTTCCATTTGGAAGACCCATTTGCAACCAAGCTTTAAATTCCTGACTGATGTCTCAAGATGTTGCTTCAATATATCCACATAATTGTCCTCTCTCATGATGCCATCTATTTTGTGAATTGCACCAGTCCCTCCTGTAGTAAAGCACTCCCAAAACATGATGCTGCCACCCCTGTGCTTCATGGTTGGGATGGTGTTCTTCGGCTTGCAAGCCTCCCTCTTTTTCCTCCAAACATAACGATGGTCATTATGGCCAAATAGTTATATTTTTGTTTCATCAGACCAGAGGACATTTCTCCAAAAAGTATGATCTTTGTCCCCGTGTGCAGTTGCAAACCGTAGTCTTGCTTTTTTATGGTAGTTTTGGAGTAGTGGCTTCTTCCTTGCTGAGCAGCCTTTCAGGTTGTCGATATAGGACTCATTTTACTGTGGATATAGATACTCTTCTACCTGTTTTCTCCAGCATCTTCACAAGGGAGATGTTTACTTCCAGAGTCCGTAGCTTAGTGATGAGCTTGGTGGGCACTATGGTGTTGAACGCTGAGCTGTAGTCAATGAACAAATAGGTGTTATTTTTGTCCAGGTGAGAAAGGACAGTGTGGAGTGCGAGTGCGATTGCGTCATCTGTGGATGTGTTGGGGCGGTATGTGAATTGGAGTGGGTCTAGGGTGTCCGGGAGGATGCTGTGATGTGAGCCATGACCAGCCTTTCAAAGCACTTCATGGCTACCGACATGAGTGTGAATATAGATACTTTTGTACCTGTTTCCTCCAGCATCTTCACAAGGTTCTTTGCTGTTGTTCTGGCTTTGATTTGCACTTTCGCACCAAAATACGTTCATCTCTAGGAGACAGAACATGTCTCCTTCCTGAGAGGTATGACGGCTGCGTACTATTGTTTGTACAGATTAATGTGGTACCTTCAGGCATTTGGAAATTGCTCCCAAGGATGCACCAGACTTGTGGAGGTTTACACATTTTGTGGGGGTCTTGGCTGATTTCCTCATGATGTCAAACAAAGAGGAACTGAGTTTGAAGGTAGGCCTTGAAATACATCCACAGGTACACCTCCAATTGACTCAAATGATGTCAATTAGCCTATCAGAAGCTTCTAAAGCCATGACATCATTTTCTGGAATTTTCCAAGCTTTTTAAATGCTCAGTCAACTTAGTGTATGTAAACTTCTGACCCACTGGAATTGCGATACAGTGAATTACAAGTGAAATAATCTGTTTGTAAACAATTGTTGGAAACATTACTTGTGTCATGTACAAAGTAGATGTCCTAACCAACCTGCCAAAACTATAGTTTGTTAACAACATTGGCTGCTATTTGTATATAAAGCAGTTCTTCAGAAACTCCCTTTTTACCTCACCTCTCTTATTGAGTTATTGGATCCCAGCTCATGGAATTACCGACAGGCCACTTTGAGACTCTCTGGTCTCGAAGGTTCAGGACTTTGATGAGGAACGGAGAACTGCACTTGTTTTGATTGATGTGTAATTTTATCTGCTGCTTTTCAATTTGATTTGTTGAAATGTGTCATTGTATAGTGTTGTATTGAGACTGATTATGTTGATTTATTGTTCCTTGTAAATGAAACCCTGGGTTCAATAAAAGTTGAATAAAAAACACACACCCTAGGCCTTGGACCTGATAAGGGACGGTCAGCCACTGTGCTTATCATCTGAAGGACAGTCTGTAACCCTCACTAAAGGACGACTGACTGGAAGGACACACAGTTTCCACTGGAAGGACGCTTCAAAACGCCCATTTGAGGCCATCTAAAAGCAAACACCAGATTTGTTTCCTTCTTAATAAGAAGTCTGAGTCCCAAATGGCACCGTACTGTTGTAGACAGACAGGAAGTGGGCTTAGATAATAAACATGTATTAAGCATTATTGCAAAGTGTTTCTCAGTCTAGAAATGTGTTGAAATCTCACTGAGTTTCTGAAGCCTTTACTTTAGATCAAACAGCAGCTTTGTAGATGTCATGTGGCTCTGATCTGGCCATGACAGGGACTCAGCAGAAACTTGTTTTTACTGTTAACATGACATAGTTATGGATGTTTTGCTGTAGCGCAGTGTGTGTGTTGACAGTTTGTGTTGTGTATCTCCAGCCCCTATGATGTTTAAGCTGGCCAGTAATTTGCTCCAGAGGCAGCATACTATTATGGCTGACCCTGTAAAACAACACATTTTACTGCACCTATCCAGTGTGTGACAAAACATTTATAAAACATTTTTTGCATGTATATGCGACTGTGGAACACTAGTCACTTTAATAATGTTTACATATCTTGCATTACTCATCTCATATGTATATACTGTATTCTATACTATTCTACGCCATGCCGCTCAGACATTGCTCATCCAAATATTGATTTATTCTTAATTCCACTCCTTTACTTTAGATTTGTGTGTATTGGGTATATGTTATGAAATTGTTAGATATTACTGCACTGTCGGAGCTAGAAACACAAGCATTTCGATACACCCGCAATACATTTAAATGTAACCTTTTCTTCAGTGAAGAACAAATTCTTATTTACAATGACGGCCTACCCTGGCCAAACCCGGATGACGCTGGGCCAATTGTGCGCCGCCCAATGGGACTCCCAATCACGGCTGGATGTGATACAGCCTGGATTCAAACCAATGACTGTAGTGACGCCTCTTGCACTGAGACACAGTGCCTTAGACCGTTGCGCCACTCGTGAGCATCTGCTAAACACGTGTATGTGACCAATATAATTAGATTTCATTTGATGTGAAACGTAGGCTAACAGATATTTAGTCATCAGTTGTTGATGTGGAATGTAAGATAACAGACATCCTTCAGAAAGTATTCACACCTCTTGACTTTTGTCACCATTTGTGTTGTGGCTGGTTTACAGTTGGCCTATCAACATGTCTGTAGAGTTGTCTCAGTGACATCATGAACATTCTATTGTCGTCCGACATCAAACTAGTCATTTTCATTATAAAAAAGGTATCATAAAACGACAACCTCTGCGTGACATCAGCAGCCCGGTGGTCCAAACAGCATTTTCTCAATTTTAACATCAGTAAACCCATCAGTTTAAAATTGTATTTAGTGCATGTTAACCTAGCATGCCAGGCAACTAAAAGCAACTTTTCTAAACAAAGTTTTGGTTTGTTGTTACCTTGCTAGTGAGCCATTTCAAATAATGAGAATAGCTGACAAAGTCTGAACTTGAATGAAGAAAAAGTAGCTAAAAGGAAAATAAGCCCACAACATAATTTGAGGTAATGATGGTGAGTTTACAGAAAATAGCTTACAGTTGTGTAACAAAATAAAAGTCAGTCATTCAGATTTTTTTTTTTTAACTCTTGTCACAGATTTGGTCAAGTTGCTGTAGCATTCCAATAACCATGGAAACGGACATTGCAGATACATTAACTTTTTTCATGAGTTTAAGGACCAGACATGAAATGGATGTGAGAGGGAGGATTCAGTGGAGAAATTAGATGGAACTGGATTAAGTCATAGGTTGCAGATGAGGGGTTGACTCTGCTTGGTAGTTAGGCTGTTGTAGTTATGCTCCTGTGGTGAAAGCAATCCCCCCCAGAAGACCCTTGAAAAAATCTAAGTAAAAGAAAGGTGGAGGAGGGGAGGAGGAAGGTGCAATGGTTCATAGGATGGAGTGGGAAGGGAAGGCAGGTAGGATGCCTGGGAGAGAAGGTGGGACAAGCAGCCTGAGGGATGAAGTTTGTTGAGGCAGGGAGGATGCCTGGGAGAGAAGGTGGGACAAGCAGCCTGAGGGATGACGTTTGTTGAGGCAGGGAGGATGCCTGGGAGAGAAGGTGGGACAAGCAGCCTGAAGGATGAAGTTTGTTGAGGCAGGGAGGATGCCTGGGAGAGAAGGTGGGACAAGCAGCCTGAGGGATGACGTTTGTTGAGGCAGGGAGGATGCCTGGGAGAGAAGGTGGGACAAGCAGCCTGAGGGATGAAGTTTGTTGAGGCAGGGAGGATGCCTGGGAGAGAAGGTGGGACAAGCAGCCTGAGGGATGAAGTTTGTTGAGGCAGGGAGGATGCCTGGGAGAGAAGGTGGGACAAGCAGCCTGAGGGATGAAGTTTGTTGAGGCAGGGAGGATGCCTGGGAGAGAAGGTGGGACAAGCAGCCTGAGGGATGAAGTTTGTTGAGGCAGGGAGGATGCCTGGGAGAGAAGGTGGGAAAAGCAGCCTGAGGGATGAAGTTTGTTGAGGCAGGGAGACCTGAAAAGAGACTGTCCAGTATGAGGCAGGTAGAGAGGCCTCCTGTCTTCTCAGAGGTACGCCAAGGCAGCTGAAGGTATAGAGGCCTCCTGTCTTCTCAGAGGTACGCCAAGGCAGCTGAAGGTGGAGAGGCCTCCTGTCTTCTCAGAGGTACGCCAAGGCAGCTGAAGGTGGACAGGCCCAGGGCGGGAGGGGATGAAGGGATGCCAATAGTGAGGAAATTGGCGAGGAGATGGACAACATAAAGAAGCCTGTTGACATTCAGCTAGACCCAACAGAGGTGTTGAATATTCCAGGGCTCCTCTTACAGCAGGCAGACAGAAGTAGTACCGTCCCTCCCAGCAGACTCCGAAGAGATGCCAGGTGTCAGGATGGAGGAGCAGCACCTTGAAGGCGAAGATGATGTCGGCTTTGGCAGGCCAAGCTACATGGCCAGCAAGTTTAATGACAGTGATGGCATGGTTGACTGTGGCATATTGCAAGGGGAAGACAAGACTGGGTATGAGGCTGTTGATGCTGGAGACAGAAGATTCGTGGGGGGTGGAGAGATTGATTATACGATTCTTGACATAATACTTTCGGGTATCAATTCCTAGGGGACTGATGTGGTAGGTGGAGAATGGAAGGGAGGAGAAGGGACAAATCAAAAAACCCTGCTTCACCTCTTTGGCCAGGAGGCAGGAGACAACTTCTGGCTCGTCAAGTGCAGAAGTGAGGAGTGCAAGGACTATAGATGAGACGGAGAAAACCCAATTCAGGCCGTCAAGCAAATCGGACAAAGGAGGGGTCAGGGTGAAGGTCCAAGTCCACAGCCACGGCGGTGACATTGTTGGGGGGGCAAGGATTGCCAGCAGTCATTGATCAAGAGTGGGTTTGAGGGCAGGAGATGTGGGCGGCAGGACATAGTGCAATGGAAGGCCCTCTGCGGGGCGGAGCCATGGCATCCAATATGTTTATGCTACTGGGCGGAAGCTCTGTGTTCACCACCCCGACCCCCCAAACCGGGATCCCACGTACAGGTGGAACATCTCAGCCTTGTCATCATTACGATGAACAGGATCCCTTTTCCCAGTGCTTCTTCTGTAGGTTGGAGATGGTCCAATCCGACAAGACTAGAGGCCTGGTTTTACATGACGAGACATGCCGAGACAACAGACCTCAGCCATCTGGTTAGAGTGTCTGGAATTTGGTCTGAAAACATCTCAGAATCCAAGGCTGTGAAATCAATCTCCATTGTACATGAAGCAAGTAAGCTAACTTAAAGTATCACTTTTGATAAGTCAAACGCAGTGTCTTGCATGCAATGCAAAACAGAGAGGAGGAATGACTTAAGTAGGGTGGTACTGGTGATTAAAGAAGTATTGAGGTATTGCTCGCCTGAGGTAGAGTACCTCATGATAATTTGTAGACCACACTATCTACCAAGAGAGTTCTCATATATATTATTCGAAGCCATCTTTTTACCACCCCAGAATGAAGCTGGCACCAAGACCACTCTCAACCAACTCTATAAGGACATAAGCAAATAAGAAAATGCTCAGCCAGAAGTGGCGCTCCTAGTGGCCAGTGACTTTAATGCAGGGAAACTTAAATCAGTTTAACCACATTTTTACCAGCATGTCACATGTGCAAACAGAGGGAAAACAATCCTAGACCACCTTTACTCCACACACAGAGATGCATACAAAGCTCTCCCTGCCCTCCATTTGGCAAATCTGACCATAATTCTATCCTCCTGATTCCTGCTTACAAGCAAAAACTAAAGCAGGAAGTACCAGTGACTCGCTCAATGCAGAAGTGGTCAGATGATGCTGATGCTACACTACAGGACTGTTTGGCTAGCACAGACAGGAATATGTTCCAAGATTCATCCAATGGCATTGAGGAGTACACCACCTCAGTCATTGACTTCATCAATAACTGCATCAACGACATCGTCCCCACAGTGACAGTACGTACATATCCCAACCAGAAGCCTTGGATTACAGGCAACATCTGCATCGAGCTACAGGATTAAAATTGAATCCTACTACGCCGGCTCTGGACTACTATTATGGACTACAAAGGGAAGCCAAGACGCGAGCTGCCCAGATGAGCTACATGTCTTTCATGCTCGCTTCGAGGCAAACAGTACTGAAGCATGTACGAGAGCACCAGCTGTTCTGGATGACTGTGTGATAACGCTCTCGGTAGACGATGTGAACAAAACCTTTTAAACAGGTCAACATTCACAAAGCCTCAGGGCCAGACGGATGACCAGGATGTGTACTCAAGGCATGCGTGGAGAAACTGTCAAGTGTCTTCGCTGACATTTTCAACCTCTCCCTGACCGAGTATTTAATACCTACATGTTTCGAGCAGACCACCATAGTCCCTGTGCCCAAGGAAGCGAAGGTAACCTGCCTAAATTATTACCACCCCATGGTACTTACGTCGGTAGCCATGAAGTGCTTTGAAAGGCTGGTCATGGCTCACATCAACAGCATCCTCACGGACACCCTAGACCCACTCCAATTCGCATACCGCCCAAACAGATCCACAGATGACACAATCACACTCGCACTCCACACTGTCCTTTCTCACCTGGACAATAGGAACACCTATGTGAGAATGCTGTTCATTGACTACAGCTCAGCGTTCAGCACCATAGTTCCCATTAAGCTCATCACTAAGCTACGGACCCTGGGACTAAACACCTCCCTCTGCAACTGGATCCTGGACTTCCTGACGGGCCGCCACCAGGTGGTAAGGGTAGTTAACAACACGTCTGCCACCCTGATCCTTAACACTGGGGCCCCTCAGGGGTGTGTACTTAGTCCCCTCTTGTATTCCCTCCAACACCATCATTAAGTTTGCTGACAACACAACAGTGGTAGCCCTGATCACCAACAACGATGAGACGGCCTACAGGGAGGAGGTCAGAGAACTGGCAGTGTGGTGCCAGAACCTCTCCCTCAATGTGAGCAAGGCAAAGGAACTGATCATGGACTACAGGAAACGCGAGCCGAACAGTTCCCCATTAACATTGACGCGGCTGTAGTGGAGCGTGTCGAGAGTTTCAAGTTCCTTGGTATCCACATCACCAACGAACTATCATGGTCCTAACATACCAAGACAGTTGTGAAGAGGGCACAACAAAACCTTTTCCCCCCCACGAGGCTGACCAGTTGCATCATCGCCTGATATGGCAAATGCTTGGCATCTGGTCATAAGCCACTACAGAGGTAGTGCAAACGGCCCAGTACATCACTGGGGCCAAGCTTCCTGCCATCCAGGAACTATATAATAGGAGGAAAGCCTTTCCTCTGACATTATGTTACTTTATATTATTACTTTTTTACTTAAGTGGTAAATATTTTCATAGCTCTTCTTGAACTGCAATATTGGTTAAGGGCTTGTAAGTAAGCATTTCACGGTAAGGTCTACACTTGTTGTATTCGGCACATGTCACAAATACAGTTTGATTTGATTTAGCAGCTGGTGCTTGTTGAATTGCTAGGGAGCTGCGTTCAAGGCAACTAGTTAAGTATTACATTCAAGTCGGGTCCTGTGCAACAAGGAAACTGACAGTCGCAGCAACAGTCTACAGACATTCCACCGAGTATAAATTGAATGACGTGGTTTTGACCAGCGACACACTAAGTTCAGGAGTAAAAACGTGCTTAGCAAGTCACATAATAAGTTGCATGGACTCACTTTGTGTGCAATAATAGTTTTTAATATGATTATCTAATGACTACCTCATCTCTGTACCCCACACATACAATTATCTGTAAGGTCCCTCTATCGAATTTCATGCACAGATTTAACCCCAAAGACCAGGGAGGTTTTGAAAGGGTTGAAAAGAAGGTAGATGGGTAAACAGAAAAAAGCAGACATTGAATATCCCTTTGAGCATGGTGAAGTTATTAATTACACTGTGGATGGTGTATCAATACACCCAGTCACGACAAAGATACAGGCGTCCTTCCTAACTCAGTTACCGGAGAAGAAGGAAAGCCAGGGATTTCTCCATGAGGCCAATGATGATTTAACTGAGGATGGATCAACAACATTGTAGTTACTCCACAACATTAACATAAATGACGGAGTGAAAAGAAGGAAGACTGTACAGAATAAAAATATTCCAGATTTTTTTTGGGGGGCAAAGAAATTAACTTTTTGTCCTGAATGTTAAGCATTATGTTTGGGGCAAATCCAATACAACACATGACACATTGACTCTGTACCGGTACCTCCTGTATATAGCCTCCACATTGACTCTGTACCGGTACCCCCTGTATATAGCCTCCACATTGACTCTGTACCGTAACACCCTGTATATAGCCTCCACATTGACTCTGTACCAGTACCACCTGTATATAGCCTCCACATTGACTCTGTACCGGTACCCCCTGTATATAGCCTCCACATTGACTCTGTACCGGTACCCCCTGTATATAGCCTCCACGTGACAAATAACATTTGATTTGATACGGAGTACCACTCTCAATATTTTCAAGCATGGTGGTGGTTGCATCATGTTATGGGCATGCTTGTCATTGGCAAGGACTAGGGAGTTTTGTAAGGATAAAAAACTAATGGAATGGAGCTAAGCATGAACAAAATCCTAGAGGAAAACCTGGTTCTGTCTGCTTTCCAACAGACACTGCGAGACAAATTCACCTTTCAGCAGGACAATTACCTAAAACACAAGGCCAAATAGACACTGGAGTTGCTTACCGAGATGACATTGAATGTTCCTGAGTGGCCTAGTTACAGTTTTGACTTAAATTGTCTTGAAAGTCTGTGGCAAGACTTGAAAATGGCTGTCTAGCAATGATCAACAACCAAGATGACAGAGCTTGAAATCTTTTTAATGACAAATTGGCAAATAATGTACAGTCCATGTGTAGAAAGTAGGGTTGAATGGAGGGGACCCAGTTACAGAGATTTCCAGCCCAAAACCACTCCCTATTTCCGGTATAATGAACAGCATTAGAATGATGAAGATAAGGACACTGGATAAGGTCCTACAGAAATATCATTTTTCTACCCGCAGCCCTGTTTTGTAAGCTCGCAATGAGTCACTCAGCAGGAGGGGAGGGCTGAGCCAGCAGGCAGGAAAGGGCACCATGCGGAGAGAGAAGAGACTACGGTCAATGAGGCAGAATCAGGAGATAGGAAGGAGAAGGATTTAGCAGAAGGGAGAATAGTGGGAGAGACAGAGTGAATATTGTGGCGGCACATGACCATCTGGGTAGTGGCTGAGTGGTTAGAGATGATAGGATAGAAGAAGAGAGAGTAGTGGGAGAGAGAGAGACCATCTGGGTAGGGGCTGAGTGGTTAGAGATGATAGGATAAAAGAGGAGAGAGTAGTGGGGGAGAGAGAGAGATCATCTGGGTCGGGGCTGAGTGGTTAGAGATTATAGGATAGAAGAGGAGAGAGTAGTGGGGAGAGAGAGAGACCATCTGGGTCGGGGCTGAGTGGATAGAGATGATAGGATAGAAGAGGAGAGAGTAGTGGGGGAGAGAGAGACCATCTGGGTCGGGGCTGAGTGGATAGAGATGATAGGATAGAAGAGGAGAGAGTAGTGGGGGAGAGAGAGACCATCTGGGTCAGGGCTGAGTGGGCAGGGTTGGAGGAAAGGGAGACAGAAAAGGAAACATAGTAGTGATCAGAGTTGCAGTGAGATTAGCAGGAGAACAGCCTCCAGTAAAGATGAGGTAAAGCATATTGCCTGCCTTGTGAGTGGGATTGGACTGAGAAAGGGCGAGGAGGGAAAAGAGAGAGTTGGAAAGAAATTAATCGAAGGCAGACATCGGGAGGTTGAAGTCACCAAGTACGAAGAGCAGTGAGCCATTGCCAGGAAATTAGATTATCAAGGTGTAGAGCTCATTGAGGAACTCTCTACGGACACCTGGTGGGCGATAGATGACAATAATGTTAAGCTCGAGTGGTCAAGTGACAGTGACAGCATGGAATTCAAATGAGAAGATGGACAGGTGAGAGAGAGGGATAAAATACAAAATCTCCACTTAGGAGAATTGAGTAGACCTGTGCCACCACCGCAATGACCAGATTCTCTCAGACTGAGAGAAAACGTAGTTTGATGAAAATAATATTACTTTTGCTAAGAGACTGCCACTGACACAGCTGCCCCTGAGAAAACAGGGGAGACTGAATTGTTAATACCAATTGCCTTGCAAAGGTGAAGAGCACACCTTCCGGTACTAATTGATGATTGCCTAGGAGAGGAGAAACCACTCCCCCTCCAAGACAGCCACTGATTACGAAAACAACAACAGTCAAATTTCCCTTCCCCTTAATCCTGGTTGATCATCTGCAAATGATGAGCAATCAGCAGTTCACATACCAATTAGGCTCCTGGCAAGACAGGCAGCACTTAAAGTAGATGGCCCTAGCTAGTTAGAAAGTACCAGACAACCACAAAATAAAGATAAACTAATCAAGTTATATTATTGTTTTATTAAAACAATGTTAGAATTTTTCTTACGCTTTGACCTTACAGAGTAGAGGCTTCATGATGTCACTGTCTGCTGTGTAGAGGCTTCATGATATCACTGGCCGCTCTTTAGAGGCTTCAGGGTCAGAAGAATGGGTTTCTCTGGCAACAAGATCAACTCGAAGGTACTGTGCACCTCCACCTGACGCTGTTTATCTACTCTGAAGTTCTCCAGCATCTGCAGTGGCAGAGAAAAAGGCACAGTGTTACAACCATATGACTGTTCTGTCTTCCTGTGACATTGTACTATTGAAAGGAAAAATTATAGCTGAATAAAAAAAGTAGTTTAAACTAAATGAAAGTTAAATCAAAACTAAATAAGTTGTTTGAACAAAGTTTTTAAAAAATATTTTGAATTGTTTTAAGATGATCATACCATGGATCATTTAGCTATTTGATTTAGAATTTTAGGACCCATTTAAGTATAAAAAATTGAAACAATTATTTGATAAAATATAGAATTTGTCTTTCACTACTATAGCCCATAGAAACGCATTGAATAACACATAAATGGCAAAAAAGACAGTAAAAATATACGTCATAAGGAATACGATTTTTTAAGTGTCTGTCCTACCTATGTGACTTGTTTCAGGAAACTAGGACTATGTCACACATCACTTCACAGGAGAGGCATTTGAATGTAAACATACATTTTTTTATCAAAATGCATTTTTTGGCGGAAATTACTTCTGGAACATGTCAACTTTCATCTGCCTTAACCTCTTAATATTATTTGGGGACCCTTTTAGATTTGCATTTATTTAATTCAGTCTTGTATGAGAATGGTAGCCCCTATCTGCAAAAGCAGGGTGTCTGCAGAAAGCTGAGTATCTTGGCTATGGATCTGTGCCTTCAACTCTTTGGTGTGACTTACTACCATATATGGGCATACAAATTTATAAGGGCAGGGCATGTTGATGACTTAATTTCAAGATGGCTGCTACCTACATTCTGGTTAGCGTTGTGAAGCATAAACAATGTAAACATGGAATACGTTGATACACACCGAAAGCCGGGACTCCACAGATCACGAGGATATCTTATTTGTCTGCCTGTGACCTACCATTATTGATCACCAGCCCCGAGAGTCCCGAAAATGTTTATTTTACACAATGTTTTAACCAAACAGCAAACTTCAAACTTCAGTAAGCTTCAATTTGTCTGTTTGAGATATAGCTAGATGTGGGGGTGTCAGATTAATCTTTAGGTTGGTAGGAACAAATCTAGTCAATGCTATCTGATGATGTATGGGAACATCGAATGCGCTGTAGGCATCCATTACACAGAGGACTGGCTACTACGGCACCTTGACAGTCTTGTAGCCAATGAGATACGCTTTCCAGGGATATGCAGTTGACCTGGGTGGGACGAAGCAAGGCCTAGAACCTTTTTATGCGTAATGTGAACTATTGCTACCTGGCGCAGAGACGAGACGCACAGAGCATGCTACATTACATTGTAAACAGATTTCATCGCTTTAGCATAAAATATGGCTTCTCAAGGGAGAAGAAAATGTAAAAATGAAGAGTATCAAACAGGAGATCGATGAGAATGGACAATGAGAATTTTGACTAGGCAGACGAAGATTGCTTTCTAGAAGGACTGGATCTACTTTAAGGTCTGTAAATAAATTATTTTGACGACTTTGTAGAGCTCATTTACTATATGCATTTCATTTTTTATAAATTGTCAAGCAGATGGCCATAGCAAAAGGTCAAACCCCTCTCTCCCAGTTGGCCTTCTGAGAGCAGCTGGTGTTGGAAATGGTTGAATTGTGGGCCCAAACCAACCTCACAACCATCACAAGACACCCCTCACTCAGGGTGAGCGCCACTATCCAAAGCACATACCAAAAGACAAAAGGAAGAACTGCAAGCATTGCACAAAACACAGGGGATGTCTGAAATGCCAGTTCACCTTTTGTTTCCTGGTCAGCCTATCACGAAATGCACAAGCTACGGGGAAAGTGCAATCTAATCATCTTTACCTGGGATGTAAAACGAACACCAAAGCTATTTGTAAATAGTTCAGCTTATTAATATTTAAGCACTTTTTTTGTGAGGACACGTGTGTAACCAAGTTTGTGGTTCATAAAACATTTTTATATATGTTTTAATAACAACCTTGTATTCCATCTGTAAATACAAATAAAATTGTTAAATTACGAGCCTATTTTGTTTAGCCTTGGAAAAAGGTAGGAACCTTCCCGCTAGCCATGATTGGCTGAGATAATGGATGGGCTGGACATGCCGAGAGATGAATTTGGATTGGGCTGCCATGTAGCATGCAGACCAATGTTGATAGTCCTTTCGACAACACCATTTTGTTAAGATATAACGTCAGCCATTGAGAACTACAAAAGTTTTGATACTTTTCTAAACAACATTTATGTCCTGAATTTAGCAGGTTCTGTCGACAGATCAGTTGAAAAAAGTGATTTGCTTCTTTCTGCACACGCCACGGTCAGTGTGAACTGGAGTGACTTGAGACAACGCTGGCGAAACAAGATGTAGCTACAAACAGAACGCAGTTAAATGGTTCCAGTCTGCCATGAAGCATTTATCTATGTAAGAGTCCAGCTACATTTTCAGATATTATAAGTTTCTAAGTTTGTCAGAAAGTCATTTTCATTGCAAGTTAAAGTGTACTGTTAGCTAGCTAGCGAACGTTAGCTTGCCAGCTCGCTAGCTATAGTTACATGTTTGATCTGTGTAGTAATATTATTCAAATCAGATATTAATTTGCATTCTTCATTATAACCTAATATTATCTAGCTAACATTGAACCTGGTAGATTAGCTTTAGCTACCTGGACATTTAGACTACAGCTATGACAATGTTTGTATTGGTTGGTAGTGGTATGAGTTGGGACTATGCCATTTCATTATTTAGCTAGCTAGCTACATGTCTAAACAAAACACTTTGCCAGATGACGACATGACCCATCAAGTTAGCCAGGTGTGTCTGGGGGTGATTACAGCCATGCATTGTATTTCATGAACATGTGTACATGTCTAGACAACAGTGACCCATCCACTTAGATGTGGTTGGGGGTTACAGCATTTCTTTCACGTGACTCATCAATTTAGACAAGTGTGTCGGGTAAGTGTCATCTAATATTTATAAGATATGTTTATCTGGACACTTTCTGCTTTTGATATTGCTACTATAGTAACCATTTCACTATACTGTTTACATATTCTGTATCCTGTGCAAGTGACAAATCAACTTTTTATTTTATTTTATATAGTGTGTGTTTACCAGAGACGGTAATGTGAAGAACAACATGACCTGCACCAAAGTCAGATTAGTATATTGGCCAAGGACGAGATGAAGTGTATTTTTACCTGGAGTTTTTCCTTATAGTAGGCTACTACTTTTACCACTTTTAGTCTTGAAATCTTTGGTTGATTAATAAACGAATCACTCTGTTTAGCAAATATCTTAAAGAGATGGGTGGGGCTAAGGTTTCAGAGGGTGTGAATTATGCTGAACGGGTGTAGACAAAGAAGAGGTCTCCAGTAGGTACCAAAAGATTCAAGGGCCATTTTCTCAAAAGTGGGGTTACAAGTTTATCAACTTTCAAAGCAGATGTAATTTCCCATTGTTCTTCATCTGCAGTGTGTGATATACCATTTTCTAGCTCTAGGTTTCTTCTTTTATCCAATGAATAAAACACCATTTCAAAGGTTGCTACATAAGACCAAATCCAGGTGGCCAGTCACATATTTAACCCCTAACTTCTGTTGTTTCAAAACGACCTCCATATTTCCATGTGTTTGTATGACCTTCAGATGAGTCCCCTGACACTTCTGGGGGTCGTAGAGAGCACAACTGTGTTTGTGAGAGTCTTTCCATAGATGGGTCATATTAGTATTCGGACGCTACAAACATTTTCGGGATGTCTCATGGTCTGACAAACATCGCTGTAGCTCGGCCACCTTCCACCGCAGCGGAAGGCCGACATGGATTAAGATGCAGCCCATGCAACAAAACTGATATCTGTAGCTTAAACTGACAGATTTTGATCTAATTATTTTTAATGTTACTTAGATTGACTCTTAAGGATTTTAATCAGTCATTCAAACGTTGAGCTGTGAACCTCACATGTATAAGGAAGAGCTGCATCTCCGTCTCAGCTATGCGCCGTCCAAGACACTGTCTGGGTCCAAATCCGAAGCCCAAGCTCCTGAAGTACTGGTTCTCTGTCCGCAGCCAGCGGGACGGGAGGTACTTCTCAGGTCTGGGGAACACATCTGGGTCTCTACCCATCGCATAGAGACCCAACTGGACCAGAGTCTAGAGAGAGTGAGAACACACCACAACACATAACATACTGCCCTCCCAAACCATCAACCAAAGTCTCTGATCAAATGTAAATACAGTAGCAACCATATGTCATTGTCTCCTCTTACCCCACAAGGTATGTGATAGTTCTGAATGACGATTTCCTCTGTAATGTATCTCTGTAAACTGACTGCAACTGGATGAAGCCTGACGGACAGAAGAAGATGGTGACTTGACTTAATGCTTAACCAGTAGGTGGCCCAGGCATCTCAACATATGAAGAGTATAGATGTTTAAGCTAGATCTGAAATTAATCTCTAAAAGTGATTATTGTGACTTCACTTCTAATGTCTAACCAGTAGTTTGCACCATTGCAATGACATAAAACATATTCATGATCAGTAATGACATGATATATACTGTGACTAATGTCAATATGCCTTGTCCATTGCTGTTCTGGTTAGTGATTCTTGCCTTTTTTCACTGTAGAGCCTCTAGCCCTGCTCAACACGCATTAGCTAACCCTTTAGTTCCACCTCCCACATATGCGGTGACCTCACCTGGTTTAACCTCTCTTGGGTAGGGGGCAGTATTTTCACGTCCGGATGAAAAGCGTTCCCAAAGTAAACTGCCTGTTACTCAGGCCCAGAAGCTAGGATATGCATATAATTGGTCGATTTGGAAAGAAAACACTAAAGTTTCTAAAACTGTTAAAATAATGTCTGTGAGTATGACGGAACTTATATGGCAGGCGAAACCCCGAGGACAAACCATCCCCCAAAAAACAAAATTCATTCTACCACTATTTTCAATGGCTGTCACTTTTATTATAAGGCGAAGTCCTCCCAGATTGCAGTTCCTAGAGCTTCCACTAGATGTCAAAATTCTTTAGAAAGAGTTTCAGGCTGGCCAGTTCTTATAGCCTTTAGCTGTACCCTTATCCTACTCCTCCTCTGTTCCTCTGGTGATGTAGAGGTTAATCCAGGCCCTGCAGTGCCTAGCTCCACTCCCATTCCCCAGGCACTCTCATTTGTTGACTTCTGTAACCATAAAAGCCTTGGTTTCATGCAAGTTAACATTAGAAGCCTCCTCACTAAGTTTGTTTTATTCACTACTTTAGCACACTCGGCCAACCCGGATGTCCTAGCCGCGTCTGAATCCTGGCTTAGGAAGACCAGCAAAAACCCGGAAATTTCCATCCCTAACTATAACATTTCCGACAAGATAGAACTGCCAAAGGGGGCGGAGTTAGCCTGCAGAGTTCTGTCATACTATCCAGGTCTGTGCCCAAACAATTTGAGCTTCTACTTTTAAAAATCCACCTTTCCAGAAACAAGTCTCTCACCGTTGCCGCTTGCTAAAGACCACACTCTGCCCCCAGCTGTGCTCTGGAAACCATATGTGAACTGATTTCCCCCATCTATCTTCAGAGCTTGTGCTGCTAGGTGACCTAAACTGGAACATGCTTAACACCCCGGCCATCCTACAATCTAAGCTTGATGCCCTCAATCTCACACAAATTATCAATGAACCTACCAGGTACAAGTTCGTAAACACGGGCACCCTCACAGATATCATCCTAACCAACATGCCCTCCAAATACACCTCTGCTGTTTCAACCAGGATGTCAGCGATCACTGCCTCTCTTTCTAAAATTATCCACCGAAATTATTGCAACCCCTATTACTAGCCTGTTCAACCTCTCTTTCGTATCGTCTGAGATCCCCAAAGACTGGAAAGCTGCCGCGGTCATCCCCCTCTTCAAAAGGGGAGAAACTCTAGACCCAATCTGCTACAGACCTATATCTATCCGACCCTGCCTTTCTAAGGTCTTCGAAAGCCAAGTTAACAAACAGATGACCGACCATTTCAAATCCCACCGTACCATCTTCGCAATGCAATCTTGTTTCAGAGCTAGTCATGGGTGCATCTCAGCCACGCTCAAGGAACTAAACGATATCATAATCACCATTGATACGAGACAATACTGTGCAACTGAATTCATTGACCTGGCCAAGGCTTTCAACTCTGTCAATCACCAAATTCTTGCCGCCAGACTCAACAGCTTTTTGGCTTCTCAAATGACTGCCTCGCGTGGTTCACCAACTACTTCTCTGATAGAGTTCAGTGTGTCAAATCGGAGGGCCTGTTGTGTGGACCTCTGGCAGTCTCTATGGGGGTGCCACAGGGTTCAATTCTCGGGCCGACTCTTTTCTCTGTATACATCAATGATGTCGCTCTTGCTGCTGGTGATTCTCTGATCCACCTCTACGCAGACGACACCATTTTGTATACTTATGGCCCTTCTTTGGACACTCTGTTAACAACCCTCCAGATGAGCTTCAATGCCATACAACTCTCCTACCGTGGCCTCCAACTGCTCTTAAATGCAATTAAAACAAAATGCATGCTCTTCAACCGATCACTGCCTGCACCTGCCCGCCCGTCCAGCATCACTACTCTGGACGGTTCTGACTTAGAATATCTGTGGACAACTGCAAATACCTTAGATGTCTGGTTAGACTGTAAACTCTCCTTCCAGACTCACATTAAACATCTCCAATCCAAAATTAAATCTAGAATCGGCTTCCTATTTCGCAACAAAGCATCCTTCGCTCACGCTGCCAAACGTACCCTCGTAAAACTGACTATCCTACCGATCCTTGACTTCGACAATGTAATTTACAAAATAGCCTCTAACACTCTACTCAGCAAACTGGATGCAGTCTATCACAGTGCCATCCGTTTTGTCACCAAGGCCCCTTGTACTATCCACCACTGCGATCTGTATGCTCTCTTTGGCTGGCCCTCGCTTCATACTTGTCGCCAAACCCACTGGCTCCAGGTCATCTATAAGTCTTTGCTAGGTAAAGCCCTGCCTAATCTCAGCTCACTGGTCACCATAGCAGCACCCACCTATATTCCATGTGTAACTCTGTGATGTTGTTTGTTATGCACTGCTTTGCTTTATCTTGGCCAGGTCGCAGTTGTAAAAGAGAACTTGTTCTCAACTAGCCTACCTGGTTAAATAAAGGTGAAATAAAATTTATAAAACTGTATACTGGTTTTGTGGGTTTATAATAATTGGTATTGTAGTCATTGTCGTTAACATCAGCTATCGTTTGTCAATCATCTTGTCTGTCCGACCTCAGCGTTTCCTTCAGCGCTCCTTTGACCAGCGGTATCATCTTCAGCATCTGTAGCATGTCTCCCTGGGTAGACTGTCTGGCTACAGCCACCTCAGCCCTCAACTCTTCCTGGAGGTCAGGGTGTCTGGCAAGCTCATATAGAGTCCACAGCAGGGTGATAGATGTCTGAAATACATTACAGAGCAGAATGATAACTACTAGAGGCAACTGTTCATGAACTGATCCCAAAGGGTTGAAATACGGCTGGTTGTCTACCCTTTCTGGTAGTTAACTAATCAGTTGACTTGGATATCTCTCATACAGCCTCACAGAACCAGGCCTAAACAACAGGATAAGGTGATTACTGTTGGAAGTCATTATCAAGTTTTTTACCGTGTCTACCCCTTCAGCCATCAGTTCAGTGACGCTGGCCTTGATGTCCTCTAAAGACAGCTTGTTGTAGATGTTTTATAGAGAGGTTATATACAGGTTATTACCGTGTCTACCCCTCCAGCCATCAGTTCAGTGACGCTGGCCTTGATATCCTCTATAGACAGCTTGTCTAACATCAGAAGGCTGGCCAGGACTCCTGGATACTTCCCGTGGGTGTTAGTGTCCTGACGCATCGTCCTGTAGATGTTCTGGATGCAGCGGTCCGCTGGGGGCCGTAATGTAATCAGGACAGTATAACAGTGAACCAACAGAGGTACTGATACAGACACAGCACCAACACAGTGTTATCTGGGATCTTAAATGCATCATACAGATCACAGACAACTGTCTTCTTCCTGGCTTTACTTTTTTGGTTTCCCTAAATAGATGACAGCCCTAACACTTCCCACTGGCCCTAACACTTCCCCCTGGCCCTGACACTTCCCCCTGGCCCTGACACTTCCCACTGGCCCTGGCACGTCCCCCTGGCCCTGACACTTCCCCCTGGCCCTGACACTTCCCCCTAGCCCTGACACTTCCCCCTGGCCCTGACACTTCCCCCTGGCCCTGACACTTCCCCCTGGCCCTCACACATCCCCCTGGCCCTCACACTTCCCCCTGGCCCTGACACTTCCCTCTGGCCCAGACACTTCCCCCTGGCCCAGACACTTCCCCCTGGCCCTGATCCTTCCCACTGGCCCTGACACTTCCCACTGGCCCTGACACTTCCCACTGGCCCTGACACATCCCACTGGCCCTGATCCTTCCCCCTGGCCCAGATCCTTCCCCCTGGCCCAGATCCTTCCCACTGGCCCAGATCCTTCCCACTGGCCCTAACACATCCCACTGGCCCTAACACATCCCACTGGCCCTAACACATCCCACTGGCCCTGACACATCCCACTGGCCCTGACACATCCCACTGGCCCTGACACATCCCACTGGCCCTGACACATCCCACTGGCCCTGACACATGCCTCTGGCCCTGACCCTTCTCACTGGCCCAGATCCTTCCCACTGGCCCAGATCCTTCCCCCTGGCCCAGATCCTTCCCCCTGGCCCAGATCCTTTCCCCTGGCCCAGATCCTTCCCCATCCCCTGGCCCTGACCCTTCCCCTTGGCCCTGACCCTTCCCCTTGGCCCTGACCCTTCCCCTTGACCCTAACCCTTCAATGTTTTCAGATATCACAGGGATATGCTATGAGTATTGTCCTACCCTGGTTGAAGATGCCATCCCAGGCCTCTACGTGATCTCTCCAGATCTTGGCTCCTACCCTCCTCAGCATGGCCGGGGGGATGTACAGCATGGGAGAGGTAGTCTTGAACATCAGAGAGATGCAGTCAATGAAGTGTTGGGCCTCAGGGTTGATGTAGTCCAACATCAGGCCCAGACGTTCCCCATACAGAACTGAACCCACCGCTGTAGAGGAGAGAACACAGGTTAGACACAGACTCACATACAGCATCAAACCCACAGCTGTAGAGGAGAGAACCCAGGTTAGACACAGACTCACATACAGCATCGAACCCACCGCTGGAGAGGAGAGAACACAGGTTAGACACAGACTCACATACAGCATCAAACCCACAGCTGTAGAGGAGAGAACCCAGGTTAGACACAGACTCACATACAGCATCAAACCCACAGCTGTAGAGGAGAGAACACAGGTTAGACACAGACTCACATACAGCATCGAACCTACAGCTGGAGAGGAGAGAACACAGGTTAGACACAGACTCACATACAGCATCAAACCCACCGCTGTAGAGGAGAGAACACAGGTTAGACACAGACTCACATACAGCATCAAACCCACAGCTGTAGAGGAGAGAACACAGGTTAGACACAGACTCACATACAGCATCAAACCCACAGCTGTAGAGGAGAGAACCCAGGTTAGACACAGACTCACATACAGCATCGAACCTACAGCTGGAGAGGAGAGAACCCAGGTTAGACACAGACTCACATACAGCATCGAACCCACAGCTGGAGAGGAGAGAACACAGGTTAGACGCAGACTCACATACAGCATCGAACCTACAGCTGTAGAGGAGAGAACACAGGTTAGACATAGACTCACATACAGTATCGAACCTACAGCTGGAGAGGAGAGAACACAGGTTAGACATTCCATACAGAACAGAACCTACCGCGTTACAGCACAGCAAATGTGAGACATTGTACAATACTGAACTTAGTGTACATGCAATAATATCAGGTAAATATAGTATAATATACAGTAGAAGAGGGTACATTACGACAGCCTAAGACACCAGTTGTCGATGTCCTATGACCCCTAAGGAGTGATGGGCCTAATTAAGTAAGTAAGATATTAGTTGTCATCATCGATGTCCTATGACCCCTTAGGAGCGATGGACCTAATTAAGGAAGTAAGATATTAGCAGAAATATAAGATGTTAACCTTACAGTATTTGAGACAATCTGGTACAGTGGCTTGCGAAAGTATTCACCCCCTTGACATTTTTACTATTTTATTGCCTTTCAACCTGGAACTAACATTGATTTTTGTGGGGGGTTTGTATCATTTGATTTACACAACACGCCTATCACTTTGAAGATGCAAAATATTTTATATTGTGAAACAAACAAGAAATAAGACAAAAGAACAGAAAACTTGAGCTTGCGTAACTATTCACCCCCCTAAAGTCAATACTTTGTAGAGCCACCTTTTGCAGCAATTACAGCTGCAAGTCTCTTGGGGTACGTCTCTATAAGCTTGGCACATCTAGCCACTGGGATTTTTGCCCATTCTTCAATACAAAACTGCTCCAGCTCCATCAAGTTGGATGGGTTCCGCTGGTGTACAGCAATCTTTAAGTTGCACCACAGATTCTCAATTGGATTGAGGTCTGGGCTTTGACTAGGCCATTCTAAGACATTTAAATGTTTCTCCTTAAACCACTCGAGTGTTGCTTTAGCGGTATGCTTAGGATCATTGTCCTGCTGGAAGGTGAACCTCTGTCCCAGTTTCAAACCTCTGGAAGACTGAAACAGGTTTCCCTCCATAATTTCCCTGTATTTAGTGACATCCATCATTACTTCAATTTCCTTAAATTTCTCAGTCCCTGCCGATGGAAAAGAATCCCCATAGCATGATGCTGCCACCACCATGCTTTACTGTGGGGATGATATTCATGGGGTGATGAGAGGTGTTGGGTTTGCTCCAGACATAGCATTTTCCTTGAAAAATGCTAAATTTTCATCTCATCTGACAAGACTGCTCCAGCCTTCCATATGTTTGGGGAGTCTCCTACATACCTTTTGGCGAACACCAAATGTGTTTTCTTATTTTTTTCTTTAAGCAATGGCTCTTTCTGGCCACTCTTCTGTAAAGCCCAGCTCTGTGGAGTGTACTGCTTAAAGTGGTCCTATGGACAGATACTCCAATCTCCGCTGTGGAGCTTTGCAGCTCCTTCAGGGTTGTCTTTGGTCTCTTTGTTGCCTCTCTGATTACTAATGCCCTCCTTGCCTGGTCTGTGAGTTTTGGTGGGCGACCCTCTCTAGGGAGGGTTTGTTGTGGTGCCATATTCTTTCAATTTTTTAATAATGGTGCTCCGTGGGATGTTCAAAGGTTTGGATATTTTTTTATAACCCAACCCTGATCTGTACGTCTCCACAACTTTCTGTTTGGAGAGCTCCTTGTTCTTCATGGTGCCGCTTGCTTGGTGGTGCCCCTTGCTTAGTGGTGTTGCAGACTCTGGGGCATTTCAGAACAGATTTATACAGTGGGGCAAAAAAGTGTATAAAACATGGTCAGGTTTCAAGACAGAAGTAAATATTAGGTGAAACGGTCTTACATTCCAGAGCGTATTTGAAGAGTTCTTGAGAAAGATCAGTGGTCCATTTGTCCTGTCCACTCCTTTCTATCTTCTTATGTACTCGGGCCACAAAGTCCTGCCCAACCTCATCCAACAGAGGAACAAAGTTCCCCAACACCTTGGGAGAGATCACCTCTCTATTCAGAATCACCCTGTTGGACCGCCAGTCCTCCCCATTCCTACAGGGAGAAAAAGACCAAACCTTGTTGTTTTGTTTTGGAATGTCACAGAACCAGCAAAACTAAATCTCAATAACTAAGTGTCAATAACTAAATCTCAATAACGCAGTGTCAATAACTAAATCTCAATAACGCAGTGTCAATAACTAAATCTCAATAACGCAGTGTCAATAACTAAATCTCAATAACGCAGTGTCAATAACTAAATCTCAATAACGCAGTGTCAATAACTAAATCTCAATAACGCAGTGTCAATAACTAAATCTCAATAACGCAGTGTCAATAACTAAATCTCAATAACTAAGTGTCAATAACTAAATCTCAATAACGCAGTGTCAATAACTAAATCTCAATAACGCAGTGTCAATAACTAAATCTCAATAACGCAGTGTCAATAACTAAATCTCAATAACGCAGTGTCAATAACTAAATCTCAATAACGCAGTGTCAATAACTAAATCTCAATAACGCAGTGTCAATAACTAAATCTCAATAACGCAGTGTCAATAACTAAATCTCAATAACTAAATCTGTCAATAATGCCTGATTCACACAATAGGGCCACACCTGGCCTGGTTACCATCTACCACGCTATAGGGCCACACCTGGCCTGGTTACCATCTACCACGCTATAGGGCCACACCTGGTCTGGTTACCATCTACCACGCTATAGGGCCACACCTGGCCTGGTTACCATCTACCACGCTATAGGGCCACACCTGGCCTGGTTACCATCTACCACGCTATAGGGCCACATCTGGTCTGGTTACCATCTACCACACTATAGGGCCACACCTGGTCTGGTTACCATCTACTATGCTATAGGGCCATACCAAGCCAAGCTGTACTGGGCTGGCCTGTAGATATGGCAATGTGAAAAGATATATGAGATATATATATGAGATAACAGAGTAAACCCTAAACTGTTAGCCAGGGTACCGGTCTCTTTAGCTAACATTCCACTTCTTGTCATTGCCAAATGCATGGCAAGGAGTGGAATGTTGGGTCAAGAGACCGTTGCCCAGGCTACAATACCGTAGTGTGAATAGTCAAAACATCACAAAAAGGAAAGCTTATGATGCCATTGATTTGAAAGTCCTTATTTAAACAACTGTTTGACAGATATAACAGAACAGTGTACATACTTGAGCAGGACTCCATATTTCCTGTTCCTGTAGTCTCTGTATGAGGTCCATGCCTCCACCGTTAACCTCTTGGGGTAGTGTCCTTCTGCCTTGAACAAGATGGCTGCATCCTCCGGCTTTATAATGTTTACACTATCATAGTAGCCTATCTTCTCCCTGTCAGGAACAATGACAGAGAACAGCTGATCGTCTAATTTATGTTCAAAGATTTTGTTGGTAAAATACACTTATTTTGGTTTTGTTCACACTCATAGTAGTCCATCTTCTCCCTGCAGGACAATGAAGCATGTTTGAACCACAGTAAATATAGCAGACTGTACCTTTGATACAATCAAACATATTTTGCTCATAGAAATCCCTTTCTAAATGTTAATGATGGCTAGTTTCATATTGTATTTGTCTGATAGAAAAGATTGCTCCCCTCAACAAAGCTAATTCCAAAATCTAGTGTTTTGTGTGCAGCAACAACACAAACCGCATTGAAGCGTTATGTTGAAGTGGGTTCCAGCTATAACTATGGTTCACTGCAGAGCTGAAACGTTTAGTTGTGAATAATAACAATACAGTATTCATTGCATCACTAGTTTGGTATTTTATTAGGATCCCTATTAGCTGTTGCAAAAGCAGCAACAACTCTTCCTGAGGTAGACAAAGGTTAATACTATTATAACGTTGTCCCCGTTGACACCATAAATGAATGACATTTTGATTCTTACCGTAGGCCTGTCCAATTTTATGCAATTTGGCAGATGCTTTTAGCCAAAGCCACTTAATATTTAGTGAATACATTTTTACATATATGGGGTCCTGTTTATTGAACCCACTATCCTAGCGTTTCAAGGCCCATGTTCTGCTAACTGTTGTACAGAGGACCATGTTCTACTGACTGTTCTACAGAGGACCATGTTCTACTAACTGTTCTACAGAGGACCATGTTCTACTGACTGTTCTACAGAGGACCATGTTCTACAGAGGACCATGTTCTACTGACTGTTCTACAGAGGACCATGTTCTACAGAGGACCATGTTCTACTAACTGAACTACAGAGGACCATGCTCTACTAACTGTTCTGCAGAGGACCATGTTCTACTGACTGTTCTACAGAGGACCATGTCCTACTAACTGTTCTACAGAGGACCATGTTCTGCTAACTGTTCTATAGAGGACCATGTTCTACTGACTGTTCTACAGAGGACCATGTTCTACTGACTGTTCTACAGAGGACCATGTTCTACTGACTGTTCTACAGAGGACCATGTTCTACAGAGGGCCATGTTCTACTAACTGAACTACAGAGGACCATGTTCTACTAACTGATATACAGCGGACCATGTTCTACAGAGGACCATGCTCTACTAACTGATCTACAGAGGACCATGCTCTACTAACTGATCTAAAGAGGACCATGTTCTACTAACTGAACTAAAGAGAACCATGTTCTAATAACTGAACTACAGAGGACCATGTTCTACAGAGGACCATGTTCTACTGTCTGAACTACAGAGGACCATGTTCTGCTAACTGAACTACAGAGAACCATGTTCTGCTAACTGAACTACAGAGGACCATGCTCTACTAACTGAACTACAGAGGACCATGTTCTACTAACTGAACTACAGAGAACCATGTTCTAATAACTGAACTACAGAGGGCCATGTTCTACTAACTGAACTACAGAGGACCATGTTCTACAGAGGACCATGTTCTACTGTCTGAACTACAGAGGACCATGTTCGACTAACTGAACTACAGAGGACCATGCTCTACTAACTGAACTACAGAGGACCATGCTCTACTAACTGAACTACAGAGGACCATGTTCTAATAACTGAACTACAGAGGACCATGCTCTACTAACTGAACTACAGAGGATCATGTTCTACAGAGGACCATGCTCTACTAACTGATCTACAGAGGACCATGTTCTACTAACTGATCTACAGACGACCATGTTCTACTAACTGATCTACAGAGGACCATGTTCTACTAACTGAACTACAGAGGACCATATTCTAATAACTGAACTACAGAGGACCATGTTCTACTAACTGAACTACAGAGGACCATGTTCTACTAACTGATCTACAGAGGACCATGTTCTACAGAGGACCATGCTCTACTAACTGATCTACAGAGGACCATGTTCTACTAACTGAACTACAGAGGAGCATGTTCTACAAACTGAACTACAGAGGACCATGTTCTACTAACTGAACTACAGAGGACCATATTCTAATAACTGAACTACAGAGGACCATGTTCTACTAACTGAACTACAGAGGACCATGTTCTACAGAGGATCATGTTCTACTGTCTGAACTACAGAGGACTATGCTCTACTAACTGAACTACAGAGGACCATGTTCTACTAACTGAACTACAGAGGAGCATGTTCTACAAACTGAACTACAGAGGACCATGTTCTACTAACTGAACTACAGAGGACCATGTTCTACTAACTGAACTACAGAGGACCATATTCTAATAACTGAACTACAGAGGATCATGTTCTACTGTCTGAACTACAGAGGACCATGCTCTACTAACTGTTCTACAGAGGACCATGCTCTACTAACTGTTCTACAGAGGACCATGTTCCACTAACTGTTCTACAGAGGACCAAGTTCTAATAACTGAACTACAGAGGACCATGTTCTACTAACTGAACTACAGAGGACCATGTTCTACTAACTGAACTACAGAGGACCATGTTCTACTAACTGAACTACAGAGGACCATGTTCTACAGAGGACCATGTTCTACTGTCTGAACTACAGAGGACCATGTTCTACTAACTGAACTACAGAGGACCATGTTCTACTAACTGAACTACAGAGGACCATGTTCTAATAACTGAACTACAGAGGACCATGTTCTACTAACTGAACTACAGAGGACCATGCTCTACTAACTGAACTACAGAGGACCATGTTCTACTAACTGAACTACAGAGGACCATGTTCTACAGAGGATCATGTTCTACTGTCTGAACTACAGAGGACCATGTTCTACTATCTGAACTACAGAGGACCATGTTCTACAGAATATCATGTTCTACTGTCTGTTCTACAGAGGACCATGCTCTACTAACTGTTCTACAGAGGACCATGTTCTACTAACTGTTCTACAGAGGACCATGTTCTACTAACTGTTCTATAGAGGACCATGTTCTACTGACCTACAGAGGACCATGTTCTACTGACTGTTCTACAGAGGACCATGTTCTACTGACTGTTCTACAGAGGACCATGTTCTACAGAGGGCCATGTTCTACTAACTGAACTACAGAGGACCATGGTCTACTAACTGATATACAGAGGACAATGTTCTGCAGAGGACCATGCTCTACTAACTGATCTACAGAGGACCATATTCTAATAACTGAACTACAGAGGACCATGTTCTACTATCTGAACTACAGAGGACCATGTTCTACTAACTGAACTACAGAGGACCATGCTCTACTAACTGAACTACAGAGGACCATGTTCTACTAACTGAACTACAGAGGACCATGTTCTACTAACTGAACTACAGAGGACCATGTTCTAATAACTGAACTACAGAGGACCATGTTCTACTAACTGAACTACAGAGGACCATGTTCTACTAACTGAACTACAGAGGACCATGACCTACAGAGGATCATGTTCTACTGTCTGAACTACAGAGGAACATGTTCTACTATCTGAACTACAGAGGACCATTTTCTACTAACTGAACTACAGAGGACCATGTTCTACAGAAGATCATGTTCTACTGTCTGAACTACAGAGGACCATGCTCTACTAACTGTTCTACAGAGGACCATGTTCTACTAACTGTTCTACAGAGGACCATGTTCTACTAACTGTTCCACAGAGGACCATGTTCTGCTAACTGAACTACAGAGGACCATGTTCTAATAACTGAACTACAGAGGACCATGTTCTACTAACTGAACTACAGAGGACCATGCTCTACTAACTGAACTACAGAGGACCATGTTCTACTAACTGAACTACAGAGGACCATGTTCTACAGAGGATCATGTTCTACTGTCTGAACTACAGAGGACCATGTTCTACTATCTGAACTACAGAGGACCATGTTCTACAGAATATCATGTTCTACTGTCTGTTCTACAGAGGACCATGCTCTACTAACTGTTCTACAGAGGACCATGTTCTACTAACTGTTCTACAGAGGACCATGTTCTACTAACTGTTCTACAGAGGACCATGTTCTGCTAACTGTTCTATAGAGGACCATGTTCTACTGACTGTTCTACAGAGGACCATGTTCTACTGACTGTTCTACAGAGGACCATGTTCTACTGACTGTTCTACAGAGGACCATGTTCTACAGAGGGCCATGTTCTACTAACTGAACTACAGAGGACCATGGTCTACTAACTGATATACAGAGGACAATGTTCTACAGAGGACCATGCTCTACTAACTGATCTACAGAGGACCATATTCTAATAACTGAACTACAGAGGACCATGTTCTACTATCTGAACTACAGAGGACCATGTTCTACTAACTGAACTACAGAGGACCATGCTCTACTAACTGAACTACAGAGGACCATGTTCTACTAACTGAACTACAGAGGACCATGTTCTACTAACTGAACTACAGAGGACCATGTTCTAATAACTGAACTACAGAGGACCATGTTCTACTAACTGAACTACAGAGGACCATGTTCTACTAACTGAACTACAGAGGACCATGACCTACAGAGGATCATGTTCTACTGTCTGAACTACAGAGGAACATGTTCTACTATCTGAACTACAGAGGACCATTTTCTACTAACTGAACTACAGAGGACCATGTTCTACAGAAGATCATGTTCTACTGTCTGAACTACAGAGGACCATGCTCTACTAACTGTTCTACAGAGGACCATGTTCTACTAATTGTTCTACAGAGGACCATGTTCTACTAACTGTTCCACAGAGGACCATGTTCTGCTAACTGTTCTATAGAGGACCATGTTCTACTGACTGTTCTACAGAGGACCATGTTCTACAGAGGGCCATGTTCTACTAACTGATCTACAGAGGACCATGCTCTACTAACTGATCTACAGAGGACCATGCTCTACTAACTGATTTACAGAGGACCATGTTCTACTAACTGAACTACAGAGGACCATATTCTACTAACTGAAATACAGAGGACCATGCTCTACTAACTGATCTACAGAGGACCATGTTCTACTGTCTGAACTACAGAGGACCATGTTCTACTAACTGATATACAGAGGACCATGTTCTACAGAGGACCATGCTCTACTAACTGATCTACAGAGGACCATGCTCTACTAACTGATCTACAGAGGACCATGCTCTACTAACTGATTTACAGAGGAGCATGTTCTACTAACTGAACTACAGAGGACCATATTCTACTAACTGAACTACAGAGGACCATGCTCTACTAACTGATCTACAGAGGACCATGTTCTACTGTCTGAACTACAGAGGACCATGTTCTACTAACTGAACTACAGAGGACCATGACCTACTAACTGAACTACAGAGGACCATGTTCTACTAACTGAACTACAGAGGACCATGTTCTACTAACTGTTCTACAGAGGACCATGTTCTACTAACTGTTCCACAGAGGACCATGTTCTGCTAACTGTTCTATAGAGGACCATGTTCTACTGACTGTTCTACAGAGGACCATGTTCTACTGACTGTTCTACAGAGGACCATGTTCTACTGACTGTTCTACAGAGGACCATGTTCTACAGAGGGCCATGTTCTACTAACTGAACTACAGAGGACCATGTTCTACTAACTGATATACAGAGGACCATGTTCTGCAGAGGACCATGCTCTACTAACTGATCTACAGAGGACCATGCTCTACTAACTGATCTACAGAGGACCATGCTCTACTAACTGATCTACAGAGGACCATGTTCTACTAACTGAATTACAGAGGACCATATTCTACTAACTGAACTACAGAGGACCATGCTCTACTAACTGATCTACAGAGGACCATGTTCTACTGTCTGAACTACAGAGGACCATGTTCTACTGTCTGAACTACAGAGGACCATGTTCTACTGTCTGAACTACAGAGGACCATGTTCTACTATCTGAACTACAGAGGACCATGCTCTACTAACTGAACTACAGAGGACCATGCTCTACTAACTGAACTACAGAGGACCATGTTCTACTAACTGAACTACAGAGGACCATGTTCAAATAACTGAACTACAGAGGACCATGTTCTACTAACTGAACTACAGAGGACCATGTTCTACTAACTGAACTACAGAGGACCATGTTCTACAGAGGACCATGTTCTACTGTCTGAACTACAGAGGACCATGTTCTACTAACTGAACTACAGAGGACCATGTTCTACTAACTGAACTACAGAGGACCATGTTCTACTAACTGAACTACAGAGGACAATGTTCTACAGAGGATCATGTTCTACTTACTGTTCTACAGAGGACCATGTTCTACTAACTGTTCTACAGAGGACCATGTTCTACTAACTGAACTACAGAGGACCATGTTCTACTAACTGAACTACAGAGGACCATGACCTACAGAGGATCATGTTCTACTTACTGTTCTACAGAGGACCATGCTCTACTAACTGTTCTACAGAGGACCATGTTCTACTAACTGTTCTACAGAGGACCATGTTCTACTAACTGTTCCACAGAGGACCATGTTCTGCTAACTGTTCTATAGAGGACCATGTTCTACTGACTGTTCTACAGAGGACCATGTTCTACAGAGGGCCATGTTCTACTAACTGATCTACAGAGGACCATGCTCTACTAACTGATCTACAGAGGACCATGCTCTACTAACTGATTTACAGAGGACCATGTTCTACTAACTGAACTACAGAGGACCATATTCTACTAACTGAAATACAGAGGACCATGCTCTACTAACTGATCTACAGAGGACCATGTTCTACTGTCTGAACTACAGAGGACCATGTTCTACTAACTGATATACAGAGGACCATGTTCTACAGAGGACCATGCTCTACTAACTGATCTACAGAGGACCATGCTCTACTAACTGATCTACAGAGGACCATGCTCTACTAACTGATTTACAGAGGAGCATGTTCTACTAACTGAACTACAGAGGACCATATTCTACTAACTGAACTACAGAGGACCATGCTCTACTAACTGATCTACAGAGGACCATGTTCTACTAACTGAACTACAGAGGACCATGTTCTACTAACTGAACTACAGAGGACCATGTTCAAATAACTGAACTACAGAGGACCATGTTCTACTAACTGAACTACAGAGGACCATGTTCTACTAACTGAACTACAGAGGACCATGACCTACAGAGGATCATGTTCTACTTACTGTTCTACAGAGGACCATGCTCTACTAACTGTTCTACAGAGGACCATGTTCTACTAACTGTTCTACAGAGGACCATGTTCTACTAACTGTTCCACAGAGGACCATGTTCTGCTAACTGTTCTATAGAGGACCATGTTCTACTGACTGTTCTACAGAGGACCATGTTCTACAGAGGGCCATGTTCTACTAACTGATCTACAGAGGACCATGCTCTACTAACTGATCTACAGAGGACCATGCTCTACTAACTGATTTACAGAGGACCATGTTCTACTAACTGAACTACAGAGGACCATATTCTACTAACTGAAATACAGAGGACCATGCTCTACTAACTGATCTACAGAGGACCATGTTCTACTGTCTGAACTACAGAGGACCATGTTCTACTAACTGATATACAGAGGACCATGTTCTACAGAGGACCATGCTCTACTAACTGATCTACAGAGGACCATGCTCTACTAACTGATCTACAGAGGACCATGCTCTACTAACTGATTTACAGAGGAGCATGTTCTACTAACTGAACTACAGAGGACCATATTCTACTAACTGAACTACAGAGGACCATGCTCTACTAACTGATCTACAGAGGACCATGTTCTACTAACTGAACTACAGAGGACCATGTTCTACTAACTGAACTACAGAGGACCATGTTCAAATAACTGAACTACAGAGGACCATGTTCTACTAACTGAACTACAGAGGACCATGTTCTACTAACTGAACTACAGAGGACCATGTTCTACAGAGGACCATGTTCTACTGTCTGAACTACAGAGGACCATGTTCTACTAACTGAACTACAGAGGACCATGTTCTACTAACTGAACTACAGAGGACCATGTTCTACTAACTGAACTACAGAGGACAATGTTCTACAGAGGACCATGCTCTACTAACTGATCTACAGAGGACCATGTTCTACTGTCTGAACTACAGAGGACCATGTTCTACTAACTGAACTACAGAGGACCATGCTCTACTAACTGAACTACAGAGGACCATGTTCTACTAACTGTTCTATAGAGGACCATGTTCTACTGACTGTTCTACAGAGGACCATGTTCTACTGACTGTTCTACAGAGGACCATGTTCTACTGACTGTTCTACAGAGGACCATGTTCTACAGAGGGCCATGTTCTACTAACTGAACTACAGAGGACCATGTTCTACTAACTGATATACAGAGGACCATGTTCTGCAGAGGACCATGCTCTACTAACTGATCTACAGAGGACCATGCTCTACTAACTGATCTACAGAGGACCATGCTCTACTAACTGATCTACAGAGGACCATGTTCTACTAACTGAATTACAGAGGACCATATTCTACTAACTGAACTACAGAGGACCATGCTCTACTAACTGATCTACAGAGGACCATGTTCTACTGTCTGAACTACAGAGGACCATGTTCTACTGTCTGAACTACAGAGGACCATGTTCTACTGTCTGAACTACAGAGGACCATGTTCTACTATCTGAACTACAGAGGACCATGCTCTACTAACTGAACTACAGAGGACCATGCTCTACTAACTGAACTACAGAGGACCATGTTCTACTAACTGAACTACAGAGGACCATGTTCAAATAACTGAACTACAGAGGACCATGTTCTACTAACTGAACTACAGAGGACCATGTTCTACTAACTGAACTACAGAGGACCATGTTCTACAGAGGACCATGTTCTACTGTCTGAACTACAGAGGACCATGTTCTACTAACTGAACTACAGAGGACCATGTTCTACTAACTGAACTACAGAGGACCATGTTCTACTAACTGAACTACAGAGGACAATGTTCTACAGAGGATCATGTTCTACTTACTGTTCTACAGAGGACCATGTTCTACTAACTGTTCTACAGAGGACCATGTTCTACTAACTGAACTACAGAGGACCATGTTCTACTAACTGAACTACAGAGGACCATGACCTACAGAGGATCATGTTCTACTTACTGTTCTACAGAGGACCATGCTCTACTAACTGTTCTACAGAGGACCATGTTCTACTAACTGTTCTACAGAGGACCATGTTCTACTAACTGTTCCACAGAGGACCATGTTCTGCTAACTGTTCTATAGAGGACCATGTTCTACTGACTGTTCTACAGAGGACCATGTTCTACAGAGGGCCATGTTCTACTAACTGATCTACAGAGGACCATGCTCTACTAACTGATCTACAGAGGACCATGCTCTACTAACTGATTTACAGAGGACCATGTTCTACTAACTGAACTACAGAGGACCATATTCTACTAACTGAAATACAGAGGACCATGCTCTACTAACTGATCTACAGAGGACCATGTTCTACTGTCTGAACTACAGAGGACCATGTTCTACTAACTGATATACAGAGGACCATGTTCTACAGAGGACCATGCTCTACTAACTGATCTACAGAGGACCATGCTCTACTAACTGATCTACAGAGGACCATGCTCTACTAACTGATTTACAGAGGAGCATGTTCTACTAACTGAACTACAGAGGACCATATTCTACTAACTGAACTACAGAGGACCATGCTCTACTAACTGATCTACAGAGGACCATGTTCTACTGTCTGAACTACAGAGGACCATGTTCTACTAACTGAACTACAGAGGACCATGCTCTACTAACTGAACTACAGAGGACCATGTTCTACTAACTGAACTACAGAGGACCATGTTCTACTAACTGTTCTACAGAGGACCATGTTCTACTAACTGTTCCACAGAGGACCATGTTCTGCTAACTGTTCTATAGAGGACCATGTTCTACTGACTGTTCTACAGAGGACCATGTTCTACTGACTGTTCTACAGAGGACCATGTTCTACTGACTGTTCTACAGAGGACCATGTTCTACAGAGGGCCATGTTCTACTAACTGAACTACAGAGGACCATGCTCTACTAACTGATCTACAGAGGACCATGTTCTACTGTCTGAACTACAGAGGACCATGTTCTACTAACTGAACTACAGAGGACCATGACCTACTAACTGAACTACAGAGGACCATGTTCTACTAACTGAACTACAGAGGACCATGTTCTACTAACTGTTCTACAGAGGACCATGTTCTACTAACTGTTCCACAGAGGACCATGTTCTGCTAACTGTTCTATAGAGGACCATGTTCTACTGACTGTTCTACAGAGGACCATGTTCTACTGACTGTTCTACAGAGGACCATGTTCTACTGACTGTTCTACAGAGGACCATGTTCTACAGAGGGCCATGTTCTACTAACTGAACTACAGAGGACCATGTTCTACTAACTGATATACAGAGGACCATGTTCTGCAGAGGACCATGCTCTACTAACTGATCTACAGAGGACCATGCTCTACTAACTGATCTACAGAGGACCATGCTCTACTAACTGATCTACAGAGGACCATGTTCTACTAACTGAATTACAGAGGACCATATTCTACTAACTGAACTACAGAGGACCATGCTCTACTAACTGATCTACAGAGGACCATGTTCTACTGTCTGAACTACAGAGGACCATGTTCTACTGTCTGAACTACAGAGGACCATGTTCTACTGTCTGAACTACAGAGGACCATGTTCTACTATCTGAACTACAGAGGACCATGCTCTACTAACTGAACTACAGAGGACCATGCTCTACTAACTGAACTACAGAGGACCATGTTCTACTAACTGAACTACAGAGGACCATGTTCAAATAACTGAACTACAGAGGACCATGTTCTACTAACTGAACTACAGAGGACCATGTTCTACTAACTGAACTACAGAGGACCATGTTCTACAGAGGACCATGTTCTACTGTCTGAACTACAGAGGACCATGTTCTACTAACTGAACTACAGAGGACCATGTTCTACTAACTGAACTACAGAGGACCATGTTCTACTAACTGAACTACAGAGGACAATGTTCTACAGAGGATCATGTTCTACTTACTGTTCTACAGAGGACCATGTTCTACTAACTGTTCTACAGAGGACCATGTTCTACTAACTGAACTACAGAGGACCATGTTCTACTAACTGAACTACAGAGGACCATGACCTACAGAGGATCATGTTCTACTTACTGTTCTACAGAGGACCATGTTCTACTAACTGTTCTACAGAGGACCATGTTCTACTAACTGTTCCACAGAGGACCATGTTCTGCTAACTGTTCTATAGAGGACCATGTTCTACTGACTGTTCTACAGAGGACCATGTTCTACAGAGGGCCATGTTCTACTAACTGATCTACAGAGGACCATGCTCTACTAACTGATCTACAGAGGACCATGCTCTACTAACTGATTTACAGAGGACCATGTTCTACTAACTGAACTACAGAGGACCATATTCTACTAACTGAAATACAGAGGACCATGCTCTACTAACTGATCTACAGAGGACCATGTTCTACTGTCTGAACTACAGAGGACCATGTTCTACTAACTGATATACAGAGGACCATGTTCTACAGAGGACCATGCTCTACTAACTGATCTACAGAGGACCATGCTCTACTAACTGATCTACAGAGGACCATGCTCTACTAACTGATTTACAGAGGAGCATGTTCTACTAACTGAACTACAGAGGACCATATTCTACTAACTGAACTACAGAGGACCATGCTCTACTAACTGATCTACAGAGGACCATGTTCTACTGTCTGAACTACAGAGGACCATGTTCTACTAACTGAACTACAGAGGACCATGCTCTACTAACTGAACTACAGAGGACCATGTTCTACTAACTGAACTACAGAGGACCATGTTCTACTAACTGTTCTACAGAGGACCATGTTCTACTAACTGTTCCACAGAGGACCATGTTCTGCTAACTGTTCTATAGAGGACCATGTTCTACTGACTGTTCTACAGAGGACCATGTTCTACTGACTGTTCTACAGAGGACCATGTTCTACTGACTGTTCTACAGAGGACCATGTTCTACAGAGGGCCATGTTCTACTAACTGAACTACAGAGGACCATGTTCTACTAACTGATATACAGAGGACCATGTTCTGCAGAGGACCATGCTCTACTAACTGATCTACAGAGGACCATGCTCTACTAACTGATCTACAGAGGACCATGCTCTACTAACTGATCTACAGAGGACCATGTTCTACTAACTGAATTACAGAGGAGCATATTCTACTAACTGAACTACAGAGGACCATGCTCTACTAACTGATCTACAGAGGACCATGTTCTACTGTCTGAACTACAGAGGACGATGTTCTACTGTCTGAACTACAGAGGACCATGTTCTACTGTCTGAACTACAGAGGACCATGTTCTACTATCTGAACTACAGAGGACCATGCTCTACTAACTGAACTACAGAGGACCATGCTCTACTAACTGAACTACAGAGGACCATGTTCTACTAACTGAACTACAGAGGACCATGTTCAAATAACTGAACTACAGAGGACCATGTTCTACTAACTGAACTACAGAGGACCATGTTCTACTAACTGAACTACAGAGGACCATGTTCTACTAACTGAACTACAGAGGACCATGTTCTACTAACTGAACTACAGAGGACAATGTTCTACAGAGGATCATGTTCTACTTACTGTTCTACAGAGGACCATGTTCTACTAACTGTTCTACAGAGGACCATGTTCTGCTAACTGTTCTATAGAGGACCATGTTATGCTGACTGTTCTACAGAGGACCATGTTCTACTGACTGTTCTACAGAGGACCATGTTCTACTGACTGTTCTACAGAGGACCATGTTCAACAGAGGGCCATGTTCTACTAACTGAACTACAGAGGACCATGTTCTACTAACTGATATACAGAGGACCATGTTCTACAGAGGACCATGCTCTACTAACTGATCTACAGAGGACCATGCTCTACTAACTGATCTACAGAGTACCATGTTCTACTGACTCTTCTACAGAGGACCATGTTCTACTAACTGAACTACAGAGGACCATGTTCTAATAACTGAACTACAGAGGACCATGTTCTACTAACTGAACTACAGAGGACCATGTTCTACTAACTGAACTACAGAGGACCATGTTCTACAGAGGATCATGTTCTACTGTCTGAACTACAGAGGACCATGTTCTACTATCTGAACTACAGAGGACCATGTTCTACTAACTGAACTACAGAGGACCATGTTCTACTAACTGAACTACAGAGGACCATGTTCTACTAACTGAACTACAGAGGACCATGTTCTAATAACTGAACTACAGAGGACCATGTTCTACTAACTGAACTACAGAGGACCATGTTCTACTAACTGAACTACAGAGGACCATATTCTAATAACTGAACTACAGAGGACCATGTTCTACTAACTGAACTACAGAGGACCATGTTCTACAGAGGATCATGTTCTACTGTCTGAACTACAGAGGACCATGTTCTACTATCTGAACTACAGAGGACCATGTTCTACAGAATATCATGTTCTACTGTCTGTTCTACAGAGGACCATGCTCTACTAACTGTTCTACAGAGGACCATGTTCTACTAACTGTTCTACAGAGGACCATGTTCTACTAACTGTTCTACAGAGGACCATGTTCTGCTAAATGTTCTATAGAGGACCATGTTCTATTGACTGTTCTACAGAGGACCATGTTCTACTGACTGTTCTACAGAGGACCATGTTCTACTGACTGTTCTACAGAGGACCATGTTCTACAGAGGGCCATGTTCTACTAACTGAACTACAGAGGACCATGTTCTACTAACTGATATACAGAGGACCATGTTCTACAGAGGACCATGCTCTACTAACTGATCTACAGAGGACCATATTCTAATAACTGAACTACAGAGGACCATGTTCTACTATCTGAACTACAGAGGACCATGTTCTACTAACTGAACTACAGAGGACCATGCTCTACTAACTGAACTACAGAGGACCATGTTCTACTAACTGAACTACAGAGGACCATGTTCTACTAACTGAACTACAGAGGACCATGTTCTAATAACTGAACTACAGAGGACCATGTTCTACTAACTGAACTACAGAGGACCATGTTCTACTAACTGAACTACAGAGGACCATGTTCTACAGAGGATCATGTTCTACTGTCTGAACTACAGAGGAACATGTTCTACTATCTGAACTACAGAGGACCATTTTCTACTAACTGAACTACAGAGGACCATGTTCTACAGAAGATCATGTTCTACTGTCTGAACTACAGAGGACCATGCTCTACTAACTGTTCTACAGAGGACCATGTTCTACTAACTGTTCTACAGAGGACCATGTTCTACTAACTGTTCCACAGAGGACCATGTTCTGCTAACTGTTCTATAGAGGACCATGTTCTACTGACTGTTCTACAGAGGACCATGTTCTACAGAGGGCCATGTTCTACTAACTGATCTACAGAGGACCATGCTCTACTAACTGATCTACAGAGGACCATGCTCTACTAACTGATTTACAGAGGACCATGTTCTACTAACTGAACTACAGAGGACCATATTCTACTAACTGAAATACAGAGGACCATGCTCTACTAACTGATCTACAGAGGACCATGTTCTACTGTCTGAACTACAGAGGACCATGTTCTACTAACTGATATACAGAGGACCATGTTCTACAGAGGACCATGCTCTACTAACTGATCTACAGAGGACCATGCTCTACTAACTGATCTACAGAGGACCATGCTCTACTAACTGATTTACAGAGGAGCATGTTCTACTAACTGAACTACAGAGGACCATATTCTACTAACTGAACTACAGAGGACCATGCTCTACTAACTGATCTACAGAGGACCATGTTCTACTGTCTGAACTACAGAGGACCATGTTCTACTAACTGAACTACAGAGGACCATGCTCTACTAACTGAACTACAGAGGACCATGTTCTACTAACTGAACTACAGAGGACCATGTTCTACTAACTGTTCTACAGAGGACCATGTTCTACTAACTGTTCCACAGAGGACCATGTTCTACTGACTGTTCTACAGAGGACCATGTTCTACAGAGGGCCATGTTCTACTAACTGAACTACAGAGGACCATGTTCTACTAACTGATATACAGAGGACCATGTTCTACAGAGGACCATGCTCTACTAACTGATCTACAGAGGACCATGCTCTACTAACTGATCTACAGAGGACCATGTTCTACTAACTGAATTACAGAGGACCATATTCTACTAACTGAACTACAGAGGACCATGCTCTACTAACTGATCTACAGAGGACCATGTTCTACTGTCTGAACTACAGAGGACCATGTTCTACTGTCTGAACTACAGAGGACCATGTTCTACTATCTGAACTACAGAGGACCATGCTCTACTAACTGAACTACAGAGGACCATGCTCTACTAACTGAACTACAGAGGACCATGTTCTACTAACTGAACTACAGAGGACCATGTTCAAATAACTGAACTACAGAGGACCACGTTCTACTAACTGAACTACAGAGGACCATGTTCTACTAACTGAACTACAGAGGACCATGTTCTACAGAGGACCATGTTCTACTGTCTGAACTACAGAGGACCATGTTCTACTAACTGAACTACAGAGGACCATGTTCTACTAACTGAACTACAGAGGACCATGTTCTACTAACTGAACTACAGAGGACCATGTTCTACAGAGGATCATGTTCTACTTACTGTTCTACAGAGGACCATGTTCTAATAACTGTTCTACAGAGGACCATGTTCTGCTAACATTTCTATAGAGGACCATGTTCTGCTGACTGTTCTACAGAGGACCATGTTCTACTGACTGTTCTACAGAGGACCATGTTCTACTGACTGTTCTACAGAGGACCATGTTCAACAGAGGGCCATGTTCTACTAACTGAACTACAGAGGACCATGTTCTACTAACTGATATACAGAGGACCATGTTCTACAGAGGACCATGCTCTACTAACTGATCTACAGAGGACCATGCTCTACTAACTGATCTACAGAGGACCATGCTCTACTAACTGATCTACAGAGTACCATGTTCTACTGACTCTTCTACAGAGGACCATGTTCTACTAACTGAACTACAGAGGACCATGTTCTAATAACTGAACTACAGAGGACCATGTTCTACTAACTGAACTACAGAGGACCATGTTCTACTAACTGAACTACAGAGGACCATGTTCTACTAACTGAACTACAGAGGACCATGTTCTACAGAGGACCATGTTCTACTGTCTGAACTACAGAGGACCATGTTTGACTAACTGAACTACAGAGGACCATGTTCTAATAACTGAACTACAGAGGACCATGTTCTACTAACTGAACTACAGAGGACCATGTTCTACTGTCTGAACTACAGAGGACCATGTTCTACTAACTGAACTACAGAGGACCATGCTCTACTAACTGAACTACAGAGGACCATGTTCTACTAACTGAACTACAGAGGACCATGTTCTACTAACTGAACTACAGAGGACCATGTTCTACTAACTGAACTACAGATGACCATGCTCTACTAACTGATCTACAGAGGACCATGCTCTACTAACTACAGAGGACTCTGTTCTACTAACTAAAGATGACCATGTTCTACTAACTGAACTACAGAGGACCATGTTCTACTAACTGAACTACAGAGGACCATGTTCTACAGAGGACCATGTTCTACTAACTGAACTACAGAGGACCATGTTCTACAGAGGACCATGTTCTACTAACTGAACTACAGAGGACCATGTTCTAATAACTGAACTACAGAGGACCATGTTCTACAGAGGACCATGTTCTACTAACTGAACTACAGAGGACCATGTTCTACAGAGGACCATGTTCTACTAACTGAACTACAGAGGACCATGTTCTACAGAGGACCATGTTCTACTAACTGACCAACAGAGGACCATGCACTGATTGGCCACCTATAATAATGTGTAGGCAGGTAGCTTTGTGGTTAGAGCGTTGTTCCAGTAATCGACAGGTCCCCGAGCTGACAAGGTAAAAATCTGTAGAGGACCATGTTCTACAGAGGACCATGTTCTACTAACTGAACTACAGAGGACAATGTTCTACAGAGGACCATGTTCTACTAACTGAACTACAGAGGACCATGCTCTACTAACTGATCTACAGAGGACCATGTTCTAATAACTGAACTACAGAGGACCATGTTCTAATAACTGAACTACAGAGGACCATGTTCTACAGAGGACCATGTTCTACTAACTGAACTACAGAGGACCATGTTCTACTAACTGAACTACAGAGGACCATGTTCTACTAACTGAACTACAGAGGACCATGTTCTAATAACTGAACTACAGAGGACCATGTTCTACAGAGGACCATGTTCTACTAACTGAACTACAGAGGACCATGTTCTACTAACTGAACTACAGAGGACCATGTTCTACAGAGGACCATGTTCTACTAACTGACCAACAGAGGACCATGTTCTACTAACTGAACTAGAGGACCATGTTCTACAGAGGACCATGTTCTACTAACTGAACTACAGAGGACCATGTTCTACAGAGGACCATGTTCTACTAACTGACCAACAGAGGACCATGCACTGATTGGCCACCTATAATAATGTGTAGGCAGGTAGCTTTGTGGTTAGAGCGTTGTTCCAGTAATCGACAGGTCCCCGAGCTGACAAGGTAAAAATCTGTCGTTCTTCCCCTTAACATGGCAGTTTACACACTGTTCCCTCGTAGGCTGTCATTGTAAATACGAATTTGTTCTTAACTGACTTTCCTAGTTAAATACAAAATGCAAATACAGTTGTAGAGAATATCATTACTAACCTCAATCTGTCTATGGGTCTGACTGTGACTGACGGTGTTGAAGTTGCACGGTCTCTTACCTGTTTATAGATCTGACTGTATCATACCTGTATATTGGACCAAAGGTGTTGAAGTTGTACGGTCTCTTACCTGTTTATAGATCTGACTGTATCATACCTGTATATTGGACCGAAGGTGTTGAAGTTGTACGGTCTCTTACCTGTTTATTGATCTGACTGTATCATACCTGTATATTGGACCGAAGGTGTTGAAGTTGTGCACCATGACTCTGTGGATGTTCCTGAATCCGTCTAGTTTCCAGAAACTGTAGAGGTTGGCAAGTCCGTTTCTCCAGAGACCTGGGATCTCACTGAAGTTCTGGACCGTACTGCTGTTGTCTGGGGACAGAGCCTGGCGCACCACCGGCATACTGGAGTTGTGGCGGGCACTGGGTAGTCCACATGCTGGCAGAGCCAGGGAACTGCGACACACACTCCACCTCACCATCATAGCAGCGTCTCTATCCTACCTCACTTCTTCCAACTCTTCTTCTGTCTGTTTCTTTTTCTCATCCAGCTCTATGCTCTCTCTGTCTCCCTCTCCACTGTCTCTCCTCCCCTGTATCCTTGAATGTTTCTTTCGGGGACAGCTTGTGTGTTGTGATGGTGTCAGCCTATGGCAGGTCAAGGCTCCCCTCATCCAGACACACACTTTGGGTTAGTCTTCTGTTTACTGTGGGACTTTCATAGAATGCTGAAATATCCAACTTCCTAACATAAGATGTCATAGCTGGGGATTTAATTGCTGGGATTGTGTGTTAGTTGAATAGTCTTGTTTAATCTTGTTTTCTAAGAAAATACCCAAAAAGTACTAAGTTGGTTGTTCTTCAATTACGGTGGCATTTGGGCATAGCATTTTGGAAAACATTTCATCATTTTTCTAGATTTGTATTGATTGTAATGGATGTGGGTATATCTTCCCATTGTAAATAATGTGGTAGCTTAATGACTTTAAATCATTTTTACCCTTATGATAATAGCGAGCCATCAGTAGAAGTAATGATGCTTACACCAATAACACATTTTAAGTAAATTAGTAGTTTTTGAAATGGAGACCACAGATTCTCAAATCTAAGGTCATCAATCATTGAAAAAGTGTTTAGAATGTTATTTCCTGTCAATTAAATTGACTAACACCAAGTGACATTTTGAATTTAGACACACCAAATTAACAATAAATCATTGAATGTATGATCTACTAAAAGGTTGTTATTAGCTAATATTGTTATTTAATATAGACCTCTCCCCAGATAAAAGTTAGCCATAGGAGAGAATGCTCAAGGTCCTTGTATTTCTTTGTAATCAGTGATTTTTCAAGGCGGTAACACCAATGACAAACTGAAGGACACACATTATACTATTAAAACTAAATTGTATTTTAATACCCTTCCTTGTTTTTATTGACCGATGCAATATATGAAATACTTTTGTTCTCAATCTAGTATTCAAAATAATCAATATATACTTCTAAAATAGATGTTTCTAAACCCCCTCAGTTCACCTCTACACATCTCCAGAGGGACAAGCCAATTTGCCCCAGTAGTTTCTACATATAGACGCATTGCAGAATAAAGAACTGTCGTATGTTTTCTTATTAAATAATAGTTCAATAAAATAAAAAATGTATTATTTATCATGTCCTTTTAACGTATTTTTATATGGTGCAAATGTCAAGAGACAACATTTACAAACGCAATTGAAGAATAACCCAAATGACAAGTCAAAAATGTTTGAATTCTCACATTGCTCTACATCTCATCTGAGTGTAATGTTTAAGATCATTCCATTGTTAGATCCTCGTGTCCTAGCCCTGAGACCTTGGGAGTGTTTTCTCCCTAAACAGATGTAGAGGGAGGCTACAGGAACACATCGTTCTCACATAATCACTAAGGTAAACAAAACTTACAACACAAATTGCAAAAAATATATCAACTTTTAAGAAAAACATTCAATACATTCTACATGATTATAATCCAGAAATTTTACTTTAATATCATAAAACATCAATAAATAATTGAAATGTCAAGATAAAATAGAAGACCACATCAGTCACTGTTGGACTGAAATAAATTAAATGTACAAAACAGTGGAAGGCAGGATGAGCTTGGCCTTGTATCACGTGTTAAAGGAAGACAGGATGAGCTTGGCCTTGCATCCTGTGTTAATGGAAGACAGGATAAGCTTGGCCTTGGAAGGCAGGATGAGCTTGGCCTTGGAAGGCAGGATGAGCTTGGCCTTGCATCCTGTGTTAATGGAAGGCAGGATGAGCTTGGCCTTGGAAGGCAGGATGAGCTTAGCCTTGCATCCCGTGTTAATGGAAGGCAGGATGAGCTTGGCCTTGCATCCCGTGTTAATGGAAGGCAGGATGAGCTTGGCCTTGCATCCTGTGTTAATGGAAGGCAGGATGAGCTTGGCCTTGCATCCTGTGTTAATGGAAGGCAGGATGAGCTTGGACTTGCATCACGTGTTAATGGAAGGCAGGATGAGCTTGGCCTTGCATCCCATGTTAATGGAAGGCAGGATGAGCTTGGCCTTGGAAGGCAGGATGAGCTTGGCCTTGGAAGGCAGGATGAGCTTGGCCTTGCATCCTGTGTTAATGGAAGGCAGGATGAGCTTGGCCTTGCATCCTGTGTTAATGGAAGGCAGGATGAGCTTGGCCTTGCATCACATGTTAATGGAAGGCAGGATGAGCTTGGCCTTGCATCCCATGTTAATGGAAGGCAGGATGAGCTTGGCCTTGCATCACGTGTTAATGGAAGGCAGGATGAGCTTGACCTTGGAAGGCAGGATGAGCTTGGCCTTGCATCACGTGTTAATGAAGACAGGATGAGCTTGGCCTTACATCACGTGTTAATGGAAGGCAGGATGAGCTTGGCCTTGGAAGGCAGGATGAGCTTGGCCTTGGAAGGCAGGATGAGCTTGGCCTTGCATCCTGTGTTAATGGAAGGCAGGATGAGCTTGGCCTTGCATCCTGTGTTAATGGAAGGCAGGATGAGCTTGGCCTTGCATCCTGTGTTAATGGAAGGCAGGATGAGCTTGGCCTTGCATCACATGTTAATGGAAGGCAGGATGAGCTTGGCCTTGCATCCTGTGTTAATGGAAGGCAGGATGAGCTTGGCCTTGCATCCTGTGTTAATGGAAGGCAGGATGAGCTTGGCCTTGCATCCTGTGTTAATGGAAGGCAGGATGAGCTTGGCCTTGGAAGGCAGGATGAGCTTGGCCTTGCATCCCGTGTTAATGGAAGGCAGGATGAGCTTGGCCTTGCATCCTGTGTTAATGGAAGGCAGGATGAGCTTGGCCTTGCATCCTGTGTTAATGGAAGGCAGGATGAGCTTGGACTTGCATCACGTGTTAATGGAAGGCAGGATGAGTTTGGCCTTGCATCACGTGTTAATGGAAGGCAGGATGAGCTTGGCACAATTTTCCCCCTTTTCCAGCAAAATCAATGAGACCTTCATGCTGTCCGTCTCTGCATGAATGAACTAATGCTTCAATGTGCTCCATCAGGTCTTTGAAAAATGGCGGGTGGGGAAGCGAAACCTACCGTGTGATAGTGAAAGGGGGAGATGTCATGTGGGGAAACTGATTTTTTCACCCGATCTGTCCATTTTATCACCTCTAAAATGTAAATAAAACACTATAGAGCGTTTATATAATGTGTCATTATATACCTATTTTAAGGTTTGTGTCAGATTTGAATCAGGTTTTTAGAGAGCCTCTGTCCCCTTACCCTGTTATCATCAGAAGTAAACAGCGGCTGTCGCAGCTTTTGAGAGTCATGATGGCTTGCAGTGAAGATGCAAAAAATGAATACATTCAGTTATACAATTGACTACGGTAGGTATCCCCCCTTACCCTGTCCTTGTCCCCTTACCCAGTCCCCCCTTACCCTGTCCCTTGTCTCCTTACCCAGTTCCCCCTTACCCTTGTCTCCTTACCCTGTCCCTTGTCCCCTTACCCTGCCTCCTTACACTGTCCCTTGGCCCTGTCTCCTTACCTTGTCCTCCCTTACCCTGTCCCTTGTCTCCTTACCCAGTCCCCCCTTACCCTGTCCCTGGTCCCCTTACCCTGTCCCTTGTCCCCTTACCCTGTCCCTTGTCCCCTTTACCCGTCTCCTTACCCTGTCCCCTTACCCTTGTCCCCTTACCCTGTCCCCTTACCCTTGTCCCCTGTCCCTTGTCCCCTTACCCTGTCCCTTGTCCCCTTACCCAGTTCCCCCTTACACTGTCCCTTGTCTCCTTACCCAGTTCCCCCTTACCCTTGTCTCCTTACCCAGTTCCCCCTTACCCTGTCCCTTGTCCCCTTACCCTGCCTCCTTACCTTGTCCTCCCTTACCCTGTCCCCTTACTGTCCCTTGGCCCTGTCTCCTTACCTTGTCCTCCCTTACCCTGTCCCTTGTCTCCTTACCCTGTCTCCTTACCCAGTCCCCCCTTACCCTGTCCCTTGTCCCCTTACCCTGTCCCTTGTCCCATTACCCTGTCCCTTGTCCCATTACCCTGTCCCTTGTCCCCTTACCCTGTCCCTTGTCCCCTTGTCTCCTTACCCTTGTCCCCTTACCCTGTCCCTTGTCCCCTTACCCTGTCCCTTGTCTCCTTACCCTGTCCCTTGTCTCCTTACCCTGTCCCCTTACCCTTGTCTCCTTATCCTGTCCCCTTACCCTTGTCCCCTTACCCTGTCCCCTTACCCTGTCCCCTTACCCTGTCCCCTTACCCTTGTCCCCTTACCCTGTCCCTTGTCTCCTTACCCTGTCCCTGTCTCCTTACCTTGTCCTCCCTTACCCTGTCCCTTGTCTCCTTACCCTGTCCCTTGTCCCCTTACCCTGTCCCTTGTCCCCTTACCCTGTCCCTTGTCCCCTTACCCTGTCCCTTGTCTCCTTACCATGTCCCTTGTCCCCTTACCCTGTCTCCTTACCTTGTCCTCCCTTACCCTGTCCCCTTGTCTCCTTACCCAGTCACCCCTTACCCTGTCCCTTGTCCCCTTACCCTGTCTCCTTACCTTGTCCTCCCTTACCCTGTCCCCCTGCTCATGGTGGGCGTCCTTTACCAGGGCTCTAAAGCACATGTGACGAAACATGTTGCTAGGCCTACTGACTACAGCAACACCACTAGACCTACTGACTACAGCAACACCACTAGACCTACTGACTACAGCAACACCACTAGGCCTACTGACTACAGCAACACCACTAGGCCTACTGACTACAGCAACACCACTAGGCCTACTGACTACAGCAACACCACTAGACCTACTGACTACAGCAACACCACTAGGCCTACTGACTACAGCAACACCACTAGACCTACTGACTACAGCAACACCACTAGGCCGACTGACTACAGCAACACCACTAGGCCTACTGACTACCAGACGTATTAGACAGACAACAGGTGGCAGCCCCAGCCGGTCAACAGGCATAGCTAACTGAGCTACTGATGAAATCCAACACCACTTACTGCAACTTACTTACTTACTTACAACAAGGAGATGGCTTTTACCAAATTCACACCCATTTTACACACCCAGAAAAATAATGGATTACAAATAAACCCGACATATGGAAATGTTGTGTCCTGTGCAAACCTTATTGGCACCATCACGGACAGTATCAGGAAGACAGTGCTATAACGGGTCCCTGGAATGTCTCTACCCTAAAAGCGAGTTGATTAATTAGCTAGATTGTAGATTAAGAAATTGATTATTAGTTGTGAGAGGAGACTAAACATGTATTACATAATCCATGTATCAGTTGACCGGCAGCATGTTACAACATTCCTATTGTCTGTTAGCTGATGACTGTCCTATCATTGTTAATTGTCAGCATGTTGCCTGGTTACAACATTCCTATTGTCTGTTATCTGATGACTGTCCTATCATTGTTAATTGTCATCATGTTGCCTGGTTACATTATTATTGTCTGTTAGCTGAATGCAAATGGCTGTCCTATCATTGTTAATTATCAACATGTTGCCTGGTTACATTATTATTGTCTGTCAGCTGAATGCAAATGGCTGTCCTATCATTGTTAATTATCATCAGTTGTTTCCTTGATGATGTAGAACACATAACTAGAGAGTGGGCCTGACATTAAAATAAAAACAACTTTTAATAATTGTATTCGAAAGTGCAACGGCAAACATACAGTATTTATATAGGTAATTTGTTTTGGACAAACAAATGTGATAAACAGAACATTGATTGTATTCAAAAGTGCAACAGCAAACATAATTATACAGGTGATTAAAAACAACTCTTATTATATTTAAAAATACAACTGCAAAACTGTTATTCATTACCACAGTAAAAAAAATATATATAATCTGGTGCTCCAAAATTCTGTCTTGTGCTCTTTACTTTCTGTGGTACCAATGAAGATGGTGACACACAACCAGCCATGTTTCAGATACCCTGATACTCATGTCTGCAGTGACCCACAAACAGAGGCTCTGCCTGGATACCGCGCCTGGAGAGAGAGGGAGAAGATATGGAAAGGGAGAGAGGGAGGAGAAGAGATGGAAAGGGAGAGGGGGAGGAGAAGAGATGGAAAGGGAGAGAGGGAGGAGAAGAGATGGAAAGGGAGAGGAGAGAGGGGGAGAAGAGATGGAAAGGGAGAGAGGAGAGAGGGAGGAGAAGAGATGGAAAGGGAGATTTAGTTGCCTTAATGACTATTACAAAACAGCTAGTACTGTATTGTGTCTGTATGGCTAAACACATTTGATAAACATCTTGTGTAGCCTACTTTGATTAACATCTTACTTTACTCAAAGTAACGTAACCCCGAAACAGTGTCTGGGCAGAGGAGACTACGGCTGCAGTCAACTCAAAGTAGACAGCCCTAAACCCTCAGCCCTTGAATTACTTTTTTAATCATCCCATCTGAGTGTACCTTAAAATGGCCATTTCCCAAGCTAGGGAGAATGCTGATCAGAGATGCAAAAATCTTGAAGTTGAGCTTAAAAACAAGCAACCTAAAGCTATTGATGTACCTAGCAGGCTAATGTAGCTAGCTAGCACTCCTGTCAGGTAGCTAGATACAGTTACCTATAGCTGGCTAGCTAGTTTTACAATTAGGTCACTTATTCCAATACATTTCAGAATTCCCCAAAATATGTTTATGAAGCTAGCTATGTTTTAATGACACCTCAATACGAGACTAAGCCAATTTGAGTGTGATTCCCATTTGACAATGCTAAAATCAATGTCCTCTCTATATATTTTTTAGCATATAAATTTGCTAAAAATATGTGAGTCAATATATAATTTTGACTCACATATCGAAAATGTAGCCATGTTGATTAAATTTGACACTTCCACCAGAGTTCGACACGTGACTACAGTTTGCATTGAACCCACAAGTGATCAAAGTTATTCACTCGCTCCCTCAAGCTAAATCGAGGGCCTGCAGCGGCAACGTTAGTGAATTAGATCTCCACTTAAGATGGCAATCAAACTGCATCCAGTTTTGATAGGGAAAGTGGCTAGAGTGAGGCCCGAGGGGGTAAGTAACACTGAAACATGCATGAGAGCATCAGCTGTTCTGGACAACTCTGATCACACTCTCTGCAGCCGATGTGAGTAATCTTAAAACAGGTAAACATTCACAAGGCCGCTGGGCCAGACGGATTACCAGGACGTGTACTCAGTATGCGCTGACCAACTGGCAGTGTCTTCACTGACATTTTCAACCTCTCCCTGTCTGAGTCTGTAATACCAACATGTTTCAAGCAGACCGCCCTAGTACTGTGCCCAAGAACACTAAGGTAACCTGCCTAAAATGACTACCGACCCGTAGCACTCACGTCTGTAGCCATGAAAAGCTTTGAAACACTGGTCATGGCTCACATCAATACCATCATCCCAGAAACCCTAGACCCACTCCAATTTGCATACCGCACCAACAGATCCACAGATGATGCAATCTCAAATCGCACTCCACACTGCCCTTTCTCACCTGGACAAAAGGAACACCTATGTGAGAATGCTATTCATTGACTACAGCTCAGCGTTCAACACCATAGTGCCCTGGGACTAAACACCTCCCTCTGCAACTGGATCCTGGACTTCCTGACGGGCCGCCCCCAGGTGGTAAGGGTAGGTAACAACGCATCTGCCACACTGATCCTCAAAACGGGGGCTCCTCATGGGTGCGTGCTCAGTCTGCTCCTGTACTCACTGTTCACTCATAACTGCACGGCCAGGCATGACTCCAACACCATCATTAAGTTTGCTGATGACACAACAGTGGTAGGCCTGATCACCAACAACGACGAGACAGTCTATAGGGAGGAGGTCAGAGACGTGTGGTGCAAGGACAACAACCTCTCCCTCAACGTGATCAAGACTAAGGAGTTGATTGTGGACTACAGGAAAAGGAGGACCAAGCACACCCCCATTCTCATCGACGGCCTGTAGTGGAACAGGTTGAGAGCTTCAAGTTCCTTGGTGTCCACATAATCAACAAACTAACATGGTCCAAGAACACCAAGACAGTCGTGAAGAGGGCACGACAAAAACCTCTTCCCCCTCAGGAGACTGAAAAGATTTGGCATGGGTCCTCAGATCCTCTAAAGGTTCTACAGCTTCACCATCAAGAGCATCCTGATGGGTTGCATCACTGCCTGGTATGGCAACTGCTCGGCCTGCAAGGCACTACAGAGGGTAGTGCATACGGCCCAGTATATCACCGGGGCCAAGCTTCCTGCCATCCAGGACCTCTATACCAGGATGTGTCAGAGGAAGGCCCTAAAAATTGTCAGACTCCAGCCACCCTAGTCATAGACTGTTCTCTCTGCTACTGCACGGCAAGCGGTACCGGAGCACCAAGTCTAGGTCCTAGAGGCTTCTAAACGGCTTCTACCCCCCAAGCCATAAAACTCCAGAACATCTAATTAAATGGCTACCCAGACTATTTGCACTATGCATAGTCACTTTAATAACTCTACCTACATGTACATATTACCTCGACTAACCGATGCCCCCGAACATTGACTTTGTACTGGTACCCCCTGTATATAGCCTCCACATTACACATTGAATCTGTACCAGTACCCCCAGTATATAGCTCCGCTATTGTTATTTACTGCTGCTCTTTAATTATTTGCTTTTCTTATCTCTTACTTTTTTGGGGGATATTTTCTTAAAACTGCATTGTTGGTTAAGGGCTTGTAAGTAAGCATTTCACTGTTCGGTCTACAACTGTTGTATTCGGTGCATGTGACAAAGGATGAATAACGACTCTCCTCGCTAGCCCGGTTAGCTAGCATGATGAATAACGACTCTCCTCTCTAGCCCAGTTAGCTAGCATGATGAATAACCACTCTCCTCTCTAGCATGATGAATAACGACTCTCCTCGCTAGCCTGGTTAGCTAGCATGATGAATAACGACTCTCCTCTCTAGCCCAGTTAGCTAGCATGATGAATAACCACTCTCCTCTCTAGCATGATGAATAACGACTCTCCTCTCTAGCCCAGGTAGCTAGCATGATGAATAACAACTCTCCTCTCTAGCCCAGGTAGCTAGCATGATGAATAACAACTCTCCTCTCTAGCCCAGGTAGCTAGCATGATGAATAACAACTCTCCTCGCTAGCCCGGTTAGCTAGCATGATGAATAACCACTCTCCTCTCTAGCCCAGTTAGCTAGCATGATGAATAACCACTCTCCTCTCTAGCATGATGAATAACGCCTATCCTCTCTAGCCCAGGTAGCTAGCATGATGAATAACGCCTCTCCTCTCTAGCCCAATTAGCTAGCATGATGAATAACGCCTCTCCTCTCTAGCCCAGGTAGCTAGCATGATGAATAATGCCTCTCCTCTCTAGCCCAGGTAGCTAGCATGATGAATAACGCCTCTCCTCTCTAGCCCAATTAGCTAGCATGATGAATAACGCCTCTCCTCTCTAGCCCAGTTAGGTAGCATGATGAATAACGCCTCTTCTCTCTAGCCCAGGTAGCTAGCATGATGAATAACGCCTCTTCTCTCTAGCCCAGGTAGCTAGCATGCATTTCCCCAATTCACAGCTCTGTAAGGATTATATTGTCAAAATACAAATGTAATACCTATAGCAAATACCTATTTAATGCCGTCACGCCAGGTATATACTTCCAAAAAAGGTCTAAATAAAAATGGACAAACAACCCAAAAAATGTATTGTTTGGAAATAATCTATTGTTTTTGAATAAGTGCGCATGCGCCAAATCCACCTCTTCTGTACCTGGCAGTGGCAGTAATGAGTGAGTTTTATTGGACGTCCCAGGGACATCATGTACCCAAACATATCAGGGGACACAACGTGAGGATGGCTGAGGGGTGGTCTACAGGGGTGCAAGGCCACTCAACCATAAATCGGAGAATGTAGCATTTTCAAACACCTGAACAGCTTTTTCCAGAAATCTATAGCCATAATCATTATGCTTAATCCAATGTAAAATATATATATATATATATATCTCTAACCATAGCTCTTGAGCTGACTGTATCCTCCCGACTGGTGGTTCTTTTGTAAAGAAATTAAATATGCTTCTCGTCATCTATGCTAAAATATGTGTAAAGGAATAGAAGTCTTATTCAGTGCATTAGTTATTGCTTGCTTTTGTAAAGTCTACCAACCTTGCTACTCTAACTTGATTGATAGCCTGACATGGTTTCTTGGTATCTAGTTATGAGGATGGGAGATCGGTTACACTAGCCCAGATTGGGAACCTATGTGAAATGGCTAGCTAATAGCGTTTCAATCAGTGACGTCACTCGCTCTGAGACCTTGAAGTAGTTGTTCCCCTTTGCTCTGCAAGGGCTGTGGCTTTTGTGGAGCGATGGGTAACGATGCTTCGTGGGTGTCAGTTGTTGATGTATGCAGAGGGTCCCTGGTTCGAGCCCAGGTTGGGGCGAGGAGAGGGACGGAAGCTATATTGTTACACTAGCTAACTGGGCTAAAGACAACTTCGTAAAATTGCTAGGTGGATAGTGGTATCACAGAGAAACACATTTTTAAACATGACAAATGAGGAGGCACGTGCCCCCTATAGGAATGATGCCTCTGGAGGTGTCTAAGAGGATTTGGAGCATGGATTTTACATGAGTGGGCAAGGGCGCAGCCATGGGTGGGCCTACCCACTTGGGTGCCAGGCCTATCTATTGGGCAGCCAGGCCCAGCCAATCAGAATGAGTTTTTCCCCCAAAAAAGAGCTAAATTACAGACGATCCCACAGGTGAAGAAGCCGAATGCGGAGGTCCTGGGCTGGCGTGGTTACACGTGGTCTGTGAGGTCGGTTGGGCATACTGCCAAATTCTCTAAAATGACATTGGAGGCGGGTAACAGTAGAGAAAGTAACATTCATTTATATAGCAACAGCTCTGGTGGACATTCCTGCAATCAGCAATCACACTCCCTCAAAACTTGAGACATCTGTGGCATTGTGTTGTGTGAAAAAACTGCACATTTTAGACTGACCTTTTATTGTCCCCAGCACAAGGTGCCCCTGTGTAAATGAGCATGCTGTTTAATAATCTTCTTGAAATGCCACCAGTCAGGTGGATTGATTCTCTTGGCAAAGGAGAAATGCTCACTAACAGGGATATAACTAATTTGTGCAAAACAATTGAGAGAAATCAGCTTTTAGAACGTATGGAACATTTCTGGGATCTTTTATTTCAACTCATGAAACATGAGACCAACACTTCACATGTTGCGTTTATATTTTTGTTCAGTGTAGATTTTCATTTTGATTTCTTTAAAGTAACAGCAGTAAATAAAGATACTCTACATTTGGTGTGCAACCAAAGTAGTTTGACATTATAACGCTTGCAGAGCTGTCTAATAGGGAAACGTATACAGGCTATCTGGGCTAGAGAGGAGAGTCATCATATTAACATAACCCTGTACCTCAGTAGCCTGCAGCGGAAGTCCACGAGGCGAGGGAAGGCGTCGATCACACTGGAGGTCATCCTCTCATCACTCCACAATCGCTCTCCAGCAGCACTCGCCCTCGGCCTACACACACACACACACACACACACACACACACACACACACACACACACACACACACACACACACACACACACACACACACACACACACACACACACACACACACACACACACACACACACACACACACACACACACACACACACAGTTACCGTATTTAGATTCTTTCCTGTTATTATTTCTGTTTGAAAAATGTCCCTAGGGGCCCTGGTCAGAAGTAGTGTACTATATATAGGGAATAGGGTTCTATAGGGCCCTGGTTAACAGTAAGGCACTATATAGGGAATAGGGTTCTATAGGGCCCTGGTCAGAAGTAGTGTACTATATATAGGGAATAGGGTTCTATAGGGCCCTGGTCAACAGTAGTGTACTATATATAGGGAATAGGGTTCTATAGGGCCCTGGTTAACAGTAAGGCACTATATAGGGAATAGGGTTCTATAGGGCCCTGGTCAACAGTAGTGCACTCTATATAGGGAATAGGGTTCTATAGGGCCCTGGTCAGAAGTAGTGTACTATATATAGGGAATAGGGTTCTATAGGGCCCTGGTCTACAGTAGTGTACTATATATAGGGAATAGGGTTCTATAGGGCCCTGGTCTACAGTAGTGTACTATATAGGGAATAGGGTTCTATAGGGCCCTGGTCAACAGTAGTGTACTATATAGGGAATAGGGTTATATTTGGGACTCTTTTCTATTTACCAGAGACGAGGAGAGAGGTTGGTAGCATCAACATACTCTCCCCACATGCACACCTCTCCACCAATCACCAGTTTCTTCTGCTGCTCTGTACCTGTGGAGGTAAAGTACATAGGATAGTACATACTGCACCTGCCCACAACAACACAGCACAACACCCCCACAACACAGCACATCACAACACCACAACACAACGGCACAACACAACAACACGGCACAACACAACACCACAACACAACGGCACAACAACACGGCACAACAACACAACACCACGGCACAACAACACGGCACAACAACACGGCACAACAACACAACACAACAACACAACAACAACACGGCACAACACAACAACACGGCACAACAACACGGCACAACACAACAACATGGCACAACAACACGGCACAACAACACAACACAACAACACGGCAGGGCACGACGACAAAACGTCATGGCACGACGACAAAACGTCATGGCACGGCAACAAAACGTCATGGCAAGGCAACAAAACGTCATGGCAAGGCAACAAAACGTCATGGCACGACAACAAAATGTCATGGCACGACAACAAAACGTCATGGCACGACAACAAAACGTCATGGCACGACAACAAAACGTCATGGCACGACAACAAAACGTCATGGCACAACAACAAAATGTGTCGGAGGCTACACCGTGCACCTGGCAACCTTGGCTAGCGCGCACTGCGCCCGGCCCGCCACAGGAGTCGCTGGTGCGCGATGAGACAAGGAGATCCCTACCGACCAATCCCTCCCTAACCCGGACGACGCTAGGCCAATTGTGCGTCGCCCCACGGACCTCCCGGTCGCGGCCGGTTACGACAGAGCCTGGGCGCGAACCCAGGGACTCTGATGGCACAGCTGGCGCTGCAGTACAGCGCCCTTAACCACTGCGCCACACGGGGGGCAGTTCATCATATTTCTGACCTACTAGAGCTACCCCGGTCAAAACGTAAATGTTGTTATTGTGAAGTAAAAACGTCAAGGAGCAACAACGGCTCAGCAGCAAAGTGGAAGACCACACAAGCTCACAGACCGGGACCGCCCAGTGCTGAAGTGCGTAGCACATAAAACTTGTCTGTCCTTAGTTGCCTCTGGAAGCAACGTCAGCATTAGAACTGTTTGTCGGGAACTTCATGAAATGGGTTTCCATGGCTGAGCAGCCGCACACAAGCCTAAGATCACCATGCGCAATGCCAAGCGTTGACTTCAGTGGTGTAAAGCTCGCTGCCATGAGAGCAGTGGAAATGCGTTCTCTGGAGTAATGAATCACGCTTCACCATCTGGCAGTCCGACAGATGAATCTGGGTTCGGCGGATGCCAGGAGAACATTACCAGCTGGAATGCATAGAGTCAACTGTAAAGTTTGTTGGGAGGAGGTTCAGGCTGGGCCCCTTAGTTCCAGTGAAGGGAAATGTTAATGCTACAACATACAATGACATTCTAGACGATTCTGTGCTTCCAACTTCGTGGTAACAGGTTGGAGAAGATCCTTTCCTGTTTCAGCATGACAATGCCCCCGTGCACAAAGCAAGGTCCATACAGAAATGGTTTGTCGAGATCGGTGTGAAAGAACCCAGTCGAAAACCTTTAGGATGAATTGGAATGCCGACTGCGAGCCAGGCCTAATCGCCCAGCATTAGTGCCCGACCTCACTAATGCTCTTGTGGCTGAATGGAAGCAAGTCCCTGCAGCAATGTTCCAAAATCTAGTGGAAAGCCTTCCCAGGAGGGTGGAGGCTGTTATAGCAGCAATGTTCCAACATCTAGTGGAAAGCCTTCCCAGAAGAGTGGAGGCTGTTATAGCAGCAATGTTCCTACATCTAGTGGAAAGCCTTCCCAGGAGGGTGGAGGCTGTTGTAGCAGCAATGTTCCAACATCTAGTGGAAAGCCTTCCCAGAAGAGTGGAGGCTGTTATAGCAGCAATGTTCCTACATCTAGTGGAAAGCATTCCCAGAAGAGTGGAGGCTGTTATAGCAGCAAAGCGGGGGACCAACTCAATATTAATGGCTTCCCAGAAGAGTGGATGCTGTTATAGCAGCAAAGGGTGGGGACCAACTCAATATTAATGCCCATGATTTTGGAATGAGATGTTGGACCAGCTGGTGTCCACAGACTACATGACCAAAAGCGTACTTGTGCTATATTATATTACCCATAGACCTTTAGACCAGTCTCCTACTATAATAATAACCACATTACAGTGGGGCAAAAAAAGTATTTAGCCAGCCACCAATTGTGCAAGTTCTCCCATTTAAAAAGATGAGAGAGGTCTGTAATTTTCATCATAGGTACACTTCAACTATGACAGACAAACTGAGAAAAAAAATCCAGATAATCACATTGTAGGATTTTTAATGAATTTATTTGCAAATTATGGTGGGAAAAAAGTATCTCAATACTTTGTTATATACCCTTTGTTGGCAATGACAGCGGTCAAACGTTTTCTGTAAGTCTTCACAAGGTTTTCACACACTGTTGCTGGTATTTTGGCCCATTCCTCCATGCAGATCTCCTCTAGAGCAGTGATGTTTTGGGGCTGTTGCTGGGCAACACGGACTTTCAACTCCCTCCAAAGATTTTCTATGGGGTTGTGATCTGGAGACTGGCTGGGCCACTCCAGGACCATGAAATGCTTCTTACGAAGCCACTCCGTCGTTGCCCTGGCGGTGTGTTTGGGATCATTGTCATGCTGAAGGACCCAGCCACGTTTCATCTTCAATGCCCTTGCTGATGGAAGGAGGTTTTCACTCAAACTCTCACGATACATGGCCCCATTCATTCTTTCCTTTACACGGATCAGTCGTCCTGGTCCCTTTGAAGAAAAACAGCCCCAAAGCATGTTTCCACCCCCATGCTTCACAGTAGGTATGGTGTTCTTTGGATGCAACTCAGCATTCTTTGTCCTCCAAACACGACGAGTTGAGTTTTTACCAAAAAGTTATATTTTGGTTTCATCTGACCATATGACATTCTCCTAATCTTCTTCTGGATCATCCAAATGATCCAAACTTCAGACGGGCCTGGACATGTACTGGCTTAAGCAGGGGGACACGTCTGGCACTGCAGGATTTGAGTCCCTTTTTGCTCACCATTCTTGTGATCATTTTGACCCCACGGGGTGAGATCTTGCGTGGAGCCCCAGATCGAGGGAGATTATCAGTGGTCTTGTATGTCTTCCATTTCCTAATAATTGCTCCCACAGTTGATTTATTCAAAACAAGCTGCTTACCTATTGCAGATTCAGTCTTCCCAGCCTGGTGCAGGTCTACAATTTTGTTTCTGACCTTTGACAGCTCTTTGACTGTTTGAGGTTGTGGACAGGTGTCTTTTACACTGATAACAAGTTCAAACAGGTGCCATTAATACAGGTAACGAGTGGAGGAAGAAGTTACAGGTCTGTGAGAGCCAGAAATATTGCTTGTTTGTAGGTGACCAAATACTTAATTTCCACCATAATTTGCAAATAAATTCATTAAAAATCCTACAATGTGATTTTCTGGATTTTTTTGGAAAGGTAAAGGTATCAATGTGTTTTCCGTTTTACTGTATTTACTACCTTTTGAACACATCGATTTGATACCGTTCCATTAATTTCATTCCCACCATTACATTAAACCTGTTCACCAATTTTAAGTGACACCAGCTTCTGCACACACCAGTGAAGTTGAGTGGCTGTATGGTGTAGTATTTTTCCCAGTCCTGTCCGTAGTCGATGTGGTTGATGTACCAGGGGGCAGCCAGTATGACCCTGTACCCAGCCAGGGTGATGCTACTCAACTCCTGTTGTATCTGACCAGGGCTCCCCTTCCAGATGTGGAGCACCGTGTCCACTGGGATCTGAGGCAGGGTAGAAAACAAGTGCCATGTACACCGCCGTTCAAAAGTTTGGGGTCACTTAGAAATGTCCTTGTTTGTTTTAAAGAAAAACACTTTTTTTGTCCATTAAAATAACATCAAATTGATCAGAAATACAGTGTAGGCATTGTTAATGTTGTAAATGACTATTGTAGCTGGAAACGGCAGATTTTTAATGGAATATCTGCATAGGCGTACAGAGGCCCATTATCAGCAACGATCACACCTGTGTTCCAATGGCATGTCGTGTTTTCTAATCCAAGTTTAATATTTTTAAAAGGCTAATTGAACATTAGAAAACCATTTTGCAAATATTTTAGTACAGCTGAAAACTGTTGTACTGATTAAAGAAGCAATAAAACTGGCCTTCTTTAGACTGGTATCTGGAGCATCAGCATTTGTGTATTTGATTACAGGCTCAAAATGGCCAGCAACAAAGACTTCTTCTGAAACTCGCCAGTCTCTTCTTGTTCTGAGAAATGAAGGCTATTCCATGTGAGAAATTGCCAAGAAACTGAAGCTCTCGTACAACATTGTGTCCTACTCCCTTCACAGAACAGCACAAACTGTCGCTAACCAGAATAGAAAGGGGAGTGGGAGGCCCCGGTGCACAGCTGAGCGAGAGGACAAGTACATTAGAGTGTCTAGTTTGAGAAACAGACACCTCACAAGTCCTCAACTGGCAGCTTCATTAAATAGTACCCGCAAAACACCAGTCTCAACGTCAACAGTGAAGAGGCGACTCCGGGATGCAGGCCTTCTAGGCAGAGTTCCTCTGTCCAGTGTCTGTGTTCTTTTGGCTAATAAAAATAAGAGATTTAGATGGACAGTCTGAGATATGGTTTTATCTTTGCAACTCTGCCTAGAAGGCCAGCATCCCAGAGTCGCCTCTTCACTGTTGACCTTGAGACTGGTCTCCTCTTTTTTTGTTTTGAAAGTACTTGTAACAACAAAATCAAAAGTATTTAATCCCAACCGGTGGGAACAATAACTACATCAGCCTGAGTGCTGGTCCATGGTTGACAACCACAAGTAGGGGAGTGTGGGGTACATTTTTTACATTCAGCATCACTCTGTCAAGGAAAATATAGTATTATTTCTAACAAAGAGATCTACCTATATTTCAGGATGTGGTGTATCCCTGGAAATAAATCAGAATTAATGTAAACATAAGATTTTAAAACATACCTTGTCCAAAAAAAAGTGGTATCTTGGTACAACACGGTACGTTGTACAGGGTACGTTGAGCTGCCTAAACATTTCTGTATTGAATTAAATATTACTACTGCCACCTTTAAACCATGTCTATCTTTATTTCCCAGACACTTTTTTAAAACACTTTTAACATAGGCCAGGCCCTGTTACCTCATATCCCAGCGATAATGCCTACAACACGCTTGGTCAGAAAACATTTCAATTTGCTCAACTTGTCATTGGCTCAACTTACCCCAAGGCCATTGGCTCAACTTACCCCAAAGCAAACATGTTGACTATATTAGCCCACAGCTAGAAGGATGCCTCTTCATTCTAGGTTTAGGACCTCATATTGAAGCTGATAGAGACACCAACTGATGTATAAAACAATCTTACAATTATTTACTTTAGATACAAGCATCATGAAACCTGTAACACAATTGATTTGGTAAATTAATTTGACTTGTTGAAAATCCGTTTTTTGGACCTAACTTTTACCATGTGGTTTCTTCCTTCAGACTCCATGAAATGGGGTGGCAGGGTAGCCTAGTGGTTAGAGCGTTGGACTAGTAACCGGAAGGTTGCGAGTTCAAACCCCCGAGCTGTCGTTCTGCCCCTGAACAGGCACTGTTCCCAGGCCGTCATTGAAAATAAGAATTTGTTCTTAACTGACTTGCCTGGTTAAATAAAGGTAAAATAAAAATAAAAAAATAAAATGATCACCAATTCCTAAATATTACCTAAAATAATTCATTTTGTGTATGGTTTCCTAGAAACAAGGGTGGCTCAACTTACCCCTAAGGCTCAGGTTTCCCCACTCTCCCCTATACATATTCCAACTAGACACACTATTCACTGCAAAGTTAACTGATTGTGCAGATGGCTTCTTGCCGCTAAAACACGGTGACATGCTGTTTTTCTGATCCTTGTATGTTTATTTCATTTCACCCCTTAGGTCTGAGTGGATGACAATGATTATTATTACTATGAAAAACATATGATCACAGACATCTAATAGTTAACTGCACATAGCACTTTTCTTCACTGCAAACTGTCCCACTCCACACTGTCCCACTCCACTCCACACTGTCCCACTCCACACTGTCCCACTCCACTCCACACTGTCCCACTCCACTCTGTCCCACTCCACTCCACTCTGTCCCACTCCACACTGTCCCACTCCACTCTGTCCCACTCCACTCCACTCTGTCCCACTCCACACTGTCCCACTCCACACTGTCCCACTCCACTCCACTCTGTCCCACTCCACACTGTCCCACTCCACTCTGTCCCACTCCACTCCACTCTGTCCCACTCCACACTGTCCCACTCCACTCCACACTGTCCCACTCCACTCCACACTGTCCCACTCCACTCCACACTGTCCCACTCCACTCCAAACTGTCCCACTCCACTCCACACTATCCCACTCCACACTGTCCCACTCCACTCCACTCTGTCCCACTCCACACTGTCCCACTCCACACTGTCCCACTCCACTCCACACTGTCCCACTCCACTCCACACTGTCCCACTCCACTCCACACTGTCCCACTCCACTCCACTCCGTCCCACTCCACACTGTCCCACTCCACACTGTCCCACTCCACACTGTCCCACTCCACTCCACACTGTCCCACTCCACACTGTCCCACTCCACACTGTCCCACTCCACCCCACTCTATTCACTATTCACCCCACTCTATTCACCCCACTCTATTCACCCCACTCTATTCACTATTCACCCCACTCTATTCACCCCACTCTATCCACCCCACTCTATCCACCCCACCCACCCCACTCTATTCACCCCACTCTATTCACCCCACCCACCCCACTCTATTCACCCCACTCTATCCACTCCACCCACCCCACTCCACACTATTCATACCGCACTGGCCACTCCACTCTGTTTCACTCCACACTAGTTAAGCGGTTCTAACCCTTGAAAGCAAGGGGCCAGACAGTATAGTATCTAGCCCAGTCATGAGTAGGTCCAGGCTGGTCTAGGTACCAAGGAGAGGCCAGGACGACCCTGAGGCCTGCCTTGGTCACCCTGCGGACCTCACACAGGTAGCACCCTCCCTTCCACACCTCCACCACTGACAGAGAGCTGCAACACAGCTGAAACACAACCAATCTGGAGAACCCTGCTCTGGCGCAGCAGGAGAAACAGCCTGCTGCATGAAGACCACCCTCAGTCTAGAGACAGCCTCTGATGTTTTATCAAAATAGAAGGATCTAGGTAATATCACAGTGAGAGGACCCGGCACAGAGGTCCCTAGTCAAATCATGTGTAATTGGAAAGTGTCTGGGTGTTTACATTAGGGTGATACAGGTACAGACCATATGATCTGGGTGTTTACATTATACTTACTTTTTCATGGTAGTCAAACACGTCCTGCCAGACTATGGCTGTCTTGTTGAGTCCCTTAGTAATGTTCACCATACTGGAAGATACAAACACACAGACCTCTGTAGCATCCCCAACTTAAACCGAGCCAGTCCCAGAGCAGCCCACCACTACGTCCTATTTTCATTTCATTATCTTGGAAATAAATTGTGTCCATTTTTTAGGTGTATTTCTGCACCATACAGGTCTCAATTTTGGTCCTTTTTTGTCCACTAACTTTTCCATGTAGTAGGATTCCAGTTTTGTGTAGTCAGTTCCAAACCCCATCTTCAGCATGAAGCCTCGGACATCAGGGTTGGACTTCCTGTGAGAAACAACACATTACAATATGATCATTCTCGGGTCAAGTACTGGGGTGTATTTATTCTGCCGATTCTGTTGCAAAAAAGGAACTAAAACAAGAGTTTCTATTGGACAAATTCAGGTAAGTCCCTCCCTGTTTATTTCCGTTTGCCTTTTCACAAAACATTTGCAACAGACACAGCAGAATGAATACACCCTTGGAAGTTTGTGCAAGCTAAAGTACAATACATCTGACGGTTATGTATTCAAGCTATAGTACATCTGACGGTTATGTATTCAAGCTATAGTACATCTGACGGTTATGTAATCAAGCTAAAGTACAATACATCTGATGGTTATGTATTCAAGCTATAGTACAATACATCTGATGGTTATGTATTCAAGCTATAGTACATCTGAAGGTTATGTATTCAAGCTATAGTACATCTGCCGGTTATGTATTCAAGCTATAGTACATCTGACGGTTATGTATTCAAGCTATAGTACATCTGACGGTTATGTATTCAAGCTATAGTACATCTGACGGTTATGTATTCAAGCTATAGTACATCTGACAGTTATGTATTCAAGCTATAGTACATCTGACGGTAATGTATTCAAGCTATAGTACATCTGACGGTTATGTATTCAAGCTACAATACATCTGACGGTTATGTATTCAAGCTATAGTACATCTGACGGTTATGTATTCAAGCTATAGTACATCTGACGGTTATGTATTCAAGCTATAGTACATCTGACGGTTATGTATTCAAGCTATAGTACATCTGACGGTTATGTATTCAAGCTACAATACATCTGACGGTTATGTATTCAAGCTATAGTACATCTGACGGTTATGTATTCAAGCTATAGTACATCTGACGGTTATGTATTCAAGCTATAGTACATCTGACGGTTATGTATTCAAGCTATAGTACATCTGACGGTTATGTATTCAAGCTATAGTACATCTGACAGTTATGTATTCAAGCTATAGTACAATACATCTGATGGTTATGTATTCAAACTATAGTACATCTGACGGTTATGTATTCAAGCTACAATACATCTGACGGTTATGTATTCAAGCTATAGTACATCTGACGGTTATGTATTCAAGCTACAATACATCTGACGGTTATGTATTCAAGCTATAGTACATCTGACGGTTATGTATTCAAGCTATAGTACAATACATCTGATGGTTATGTATTCAAGCTATAGTACATCTGAAGGTTATGTATTCAAGCTATAGTACATCTGACGGTTATCTATTCAAGCTATAGTACATCTGACGGTTATGTATTCAAGCTATAGTACATCTGACGGTTATGTATTCAAGCTATAGTACATCTGACGGTTATGTATTCAATGTGCCGCTTTATTATATGGACATACACCGAGAATTAACCCTTCCTGTCCCCCCCCCCCCCTTCCTGCCCTCAGAACAGCCTCAATGTGTCGGGGCATGGACTCAGCAAGGTGTCAAAAGCGTTCGAAAGGGATGTAGGCCCATGCTGACTCCAATGCTTCTCACAGTTGTTCTCAAGTTGGCTGGGTGTTCTTTTAGGTGGTGGACGATTCTTAAAATTAATACACATGGGAAACTCTTGAGCATGAAAAACCCAGCAAATCAAGTTCTGAGATACTCAAACCGGTGCGCCTGGCACTACCATACCCTGTTCAAAGACACCTACTACCATACCCCTGTTCAAAGACACCTACTACCATACCCCGTTCAAAGGCACCTACTACCATACCCCGTTCAAAGACACCTACTACCATACCCCTGTTCAAAGACACCTACTACCATACCCCTGTTCAAAGGCACCTACTACCATACCCCGTTCAAAGGTACCTACCACCATACCCCGTTCAAAGACACCTACTACCATACCCTGTTCAAAGACACCTACTACCATACCCTGTTCAAAGGCACCTACTACCATACCCTGTTCAAAGACACCTACTACCATACCCCGTTCAAAGACACCTACTACCATACCCCGTTCAGACACCTACTACCATACCCCGTTCAAAGACACCTACCACCATACCCCGTTCAAAGACACCTACCGCCATACCCCGTTCAAAGACACCTACTACCATACCCTGTTCAAAGACACCTACCACCATACCCCGTTCAAAGACACCTACCACCATACCCTGTTCAAAGGTCCTTACTACCATACCCCGTTCAAAGACACCTACCACCATACCCCGTTCAAAGACACCTACCACCATACCCTGTTCAAAGGTACCTACTACCATACCCCGTTCAAAGGTACCTACCACCATACCCCGTTCAAAGGCACTGAAATATCTAGTCTTGCCCATTCACCCTCTGAATGGCACAAATATACAATCCATGTCTCAATTGTCTCAAGCCTTAAAAATCCTTCTTTAACCCGTCTCCTCCCCTTCATCTACACTGATTGAAGTGGATTTAACAAGTGACATCAATAAGGGATCATAGCTTTCACCTGGTCAGTCTGTCATGGAAAGAGCAGGGCTCTTAAGTGCTAGCACACACACACACGTACTGTACATTCTGATAATGTAGTGGTGTAATATTGTTACATGATGTACTGTTTTATATTTTGTGTTATGTGTAAAGAAAGTGCCTCAATGTGTTTGGACCACAGGAAGAGTAGCTGCTGCATTGGCATGAACTAATGGTGATCCCTGATAAATACCAATACAAATGTTTCGTATAGTCAGTGTGTATTGACACATTGGAAGTTAGACCATACAAAGTAGATGTACTGTAACGGACAACCCTCTTCACATCTCTCGACAAAACAAACGGAACAGTAGCAACAATTATGTCCTCACAGCATCAAGAGATACACTACTTTTTTATATATATACACACTTTCACTATTCAAAAAAATGTCAACAGTTAATCAAGTTTGTATAGCCTTATCAACCTACCAGCAGGTGAAGTCTACCTCGTCCCCTCCCAGATGGACGTAAGAGTCAGGAAACACTGAGGTGACCTCTTTAAACAGGCGGGTCATGAACTGGTAGCTGGAGGAGTTGGCTGGGTTCACTGGACCGAACGTCCCAGAGGGAACTGTGCCCTTATAGCAGGGGGTCAGGAGACCGGGCTGTCCTGAGGAGAGAGGGGTCAGGGGGTTATGGGTGGGGAGAGATGGGTCAGGAGACCGGGCTGTCCTGAGGAGAGAGGGGTCAGGGGGTTATGGGTGGGGAGAGATGTGTCAGGAGACCGGGCTGTCCTGAGGAGAGAGGGGTCAGGGTGTTATGGGTGGGGAAAGATGGGTCAGGAGACCGGGCTGTCCTGAGGAGAGAGGGGTCAGGGGGTTATGGGTGGGGAGAGATGGGTCAGGAGACCGGGCTGTCTTGAGGAGAGAGGGGTCGGGGTTATGGGTGGGGAGAGATGGGTCAGGAGACTGGGCTGTCCTGGGGAGTGCGCTTATAAAACCTTTATAATGGCTATATAAGACATTATAACCTCTGTCATAGAACCTAAGATGTTATGAATCTAGTTAGCAATTCATAGTCCATCGGTAAATAGCCCACCCAATTCTTTTCTGCTCTTTTGCACACCAGTATCTCTACCTGTACATGACCATCTGATAAATTATCACTCCAGTGTTAATCTTCTAAATTGTAATTATTCGCCTACCTCCTCATGCCTTTTGCACACAATGTATATAGACTCTTTTTTTTATTTGATATTTTTCTACTGTGTTATTGACTTGTTAATTTTTTACTCCATGTGTAACTCTGCATTGTTGTCTGTGTCACACTGCTTTGCTTTATCTTGGCCAGGTCACAGTTGTAAATGAGAACTTGTTCTTAACTAGCCTACCTGGTTAAATAAAGGTAAAATAAATAAACAACAATTTTAAAAAGAAGCAGAGTCCATGACTGGGTGTGTGTTACCTTTGCCCATGACTGAGGGTGTGTGTGTGTGTTATCTTTGCCCCATGACTGTGTATGTGTGTGTTACCTTTGCCCCATGACTGGGTGTATGCGTGTGTTACCTTTGCCCCATGACTGGGTGTATGCATGTGTGTTACCTTTGCCCCATGACTGTGTGTGTGCACGTGTGTGTTACCGTTGCCCCATGACTGTGTGTGTGTGTGTGTTACCTTTGCCCCATTAATGTGCGTGTGTGTGTTACCTTTGCCCCATGACTGTGTGTGTGTGTGTTACCTTTGCCCCATGACTGAGGGTGTGTGTGTGTTACCTTTGCCCCATGACTGTGTGTGTGTGTGTTACCTTTGCCCCATGACTGTTTGTGTGTGCGTTACCTTTGCCCTATGACTGAGGGTGTGTGTGTGTTACCTTTGCCCCATGACTGAGGGTGTGTGCGATTTTCCTTTGCCCCATGACTGAGGGTGTGTGTGTGTGACCTTTGCCCCATGACTGAGGGTGTGTGTGTGTGACCTTTGCCCCATGACTGAGGGTGTGTGTGTGTGTGTGTGTGACCTTTTCCCCATGACTAAGGGCGTGTGTGCTACCTTTGCCCCATGACTGTGGGTGTGTGTGTTACCTTTGCCCCATGACTGAGGGTGTGTTGTGACCTTTGCCCCATGACTGAGGGTGTGTGTGTGTGTGTGACCTTTGCCCCATGACTGAGGGTGTGTGTGCTACCTTTGCCCCATGACTGTGGGTGTGTGTGTTACCTTTGCCCCATGACTGGGTGTGTCCCGGGGAGTCAAATTCAGCCAGGACCCTAATGCCTCTGAGTCTGGCGTGGGCGATAACCCTCTTCACGTCTATCTGGGTGTACACATGGGTCGACGGATGGAACGCCCCCTAGGACAAACAGAGCCGAGCAGAATATCAGCCAAGCACAACATCAGATGACAATAGAATATTGAAGGAGGCAGGTAACCTAGCAGTAATAGAATATTGTTGAGGGCGGCAGGTAGCCTAGCGGTAGGAGGGCGGCAGGTAGCCTAGCAGTAAGAGGGCGGCAGGTAGCCTAGCGGTAGGAGGGCGGCAGGTAGCCTAGCGGTAAGATGGTGGCAGGTAGCCTAGAGGTAAGAGGGCGGCAGGTAGCCTAGCGGTAAGAGGGCGGCAGGTAGACTAGCGGTAGGAGGGCGGCAGGTAGCCTAGCGGTAAGAGGGCGGCAGGTAGCCTAGCGGTAGGAGGGCGGCAGGTAGCCTAGCGGTAAGAGGGCGGCAGGTAGACTAGCGGTAGGAGGGCGGCAGGTAGCCTAGCGGTAAGAGGGCGGCAGGTAGCCTAGCGGTAGGAGGGCGGCAGGTAGCCTAGCGGTAAGATGGTGGCAGGTAGCCTAGTGGTAAGAGGGAGGCAGGTAGCCTAGCGGTAAGCAGGTAGCCTAGAGGTAAGAGGGAGGCAGGTAGCCTAGCGGTAAGAGGGAGGCAGGTAGCCTAGCGGTAAGAGCGAGGCAGGTAGCCTAGCGGTAAGAGCGAGGCAGGTAGCCTAGCGGTAAGAGGAAAGCAGGTAGCCTAGCGGTAAGAGGAAAGCAGGTAGCCTAGCGGTAAGAGGGCGGCAGGTAGACTAGCGGTAAGAGGGAGGCAGGTAGCCTAGCGGTAAGAGGGCGGCAGGTAGCCTAGCGGAAAGAGGGCGGCAGGTAGCCTAGCGGTAAGAGGGCGGCAGGTAGCCTAGCGGTAAGAGGGCGGCAGGTAGCCTAGCGGTAAGAGGGCGGCAGGTAGCCTAGCGGTAAGAGGGCGGCAGGTAGCCTAGCGGTAAGAGGGCGGCAGGTAGCCTAGCGGTAAGAGGGCGGCAGGTAGCCTAGCGGTAAGAGGGCGGCAGGTAGCCTAGCGGTAAGCGGGAGAGAGGTAGCCTAGCGGTAAGCGGGAGACAGGTAGCCTAGAGGTAAGAGGGCGGCAGGTAGCCTAGAGGTAAGAGGGAGGCAGGTAGCCTAGCGGTAGGAGGGCGGCAGGTAGCCTAGCGGTAAAATAATATTGTTGAGGGCGGCAGGTAGTCTAGCGGTAGGTGGGCGGCAGGTAGCATAGCGGTAAGCAGGTAGCCTAGCGGTAATAGAATATTGTTGAGGGCGGCAGGTAGCCTAGCAGTACGAGGGCGGCAGGTAGCCTAGCGGGAAGAGGGAGGCAGGTAGCCTAGCGGGAAGAGGGAGGCAGGTAGCCTAGCGGGAAGAGGGAGGCAGGTAGCCTAGCGGGAAGAGGGAGGCAGGTAGCCTAGCGGGAAGAGGGAGGCAGGTAGCCTAGCGGGAAGAGGGAGGCAGGTAGCCTAGCGGTAGGAGGGCGGTTTGAACGTGGAAGTATTTTATTTTTGTATAAAAGTTTTCCTTCTCGAACATGTGAACTTTCATGTGCCTTAATAATGGTTTATGCCATCTGTAAATATTAATAAAATGATAAATTACGAGCTTAGTTGGTTAAGCCACAGAAAAAGTCAGTAACCTTCCCACTAGCCATGATTAGCTGAGACAATGAGTGGGCTGAACATGCCAAGCGATGAGTTTGGATTGGTGTAACTGAGTCAGGTATGTTGTCCTCCTCGCTCGCACACGCTATTTCAGTTCTGCCCACACATTTTCTATAGGATTTAAAGGTCAGGGCTTTGTGATGGCCACTCCAATACCTTGACTTTCTGGTCCTTAAGCCATTTTGCCACAACTTTGGAAGTATGCTTGGGGTCATTGTCCATTTGGAAGACCCATTTGGGACCAAGCATTAACTTAAGCAAGACTGATGTCTTGAGATGTTGCTTCAATATATCCACATCATTTTCCTGCCTCATGATGCCATCTATTTCGTGAAGTGCACCAGACCCTCCTGCAGCAAAGCACCCCCACAACATGATGCTGCCACCCCCGTGCTTCACAGTTGGGATGGTGTTCTTCATTTTGCAAGCCTCCCCCTTTTTCCTCCAAACATAACAATGGTCATTATGGCCAAACAGTTATATTTTTGTTTCATCAGACCAGAGGATATTGTTGGAGTAGTGGCTTCTTCCTTGCTGAGCGGCCTTTCAGGTTATGTTGATATAGGACTCATTTTACTGTGGATATAGATACTCTTGTACTGTTTCCAAGGTCCTTTGCTGTTGTTCTGAGATTGATTTGCACTTTTCGCACCAAGGTACGTTCATCTCTAGGAGACAGAATGCGTCTCCTTCCTGAGCGGTATGACGGCTGCGTGGTCCCATGGTGTTTATACTTGCGTACTATTGTTTATACAGATGAACGTGGGAACTTCAGGCGTTTGGAAATTGATCCCAAGGATGAATCAGACTCGTGGAGGTCTACAATTTCTATTCTGAGGTCTTGGCAGATTTATTTAGATTTTCCCATGATGTCAAGCAAAGAGGCACTGAGTTTGAAGGTAGGCCTTGAAATACACCCACAGGTACACATCCAAATGACTCAAATTATGTTAATTCGCCTATAAGAAGCTTCTAAAGCCATGACATTTTCTGGAATTTTCCAAGCTGTTTAAAGGCACAGCCAACTTAGTGTATGTAAACTTCTGACCCACTGGAATTGTGATACAGTGAATTATAAGTGAAATAATCTGTCTGTAAACAATTGTTTGAAAGATTACTTGTGTCATGCACGAAGTAGATGTCCTAACCGACTTGCCAAAACTATAGTTTGTTAACAAGTGTATGTAAACTTCCGACTTCAACTGTATACGGGTAAGAGTCTAGCTATAGTTTCAGATATTATGCATTTCTAATTTTGCCAAAGTTGTTTTTATCGCAAATTAAAGTTTACTGTTGGCTGGCTTGCTAGCTAACAATACGTTTATGATCTGTGTGTAGTAATGTTATCTCAGAATGCCATTTCACATTGCTAGTTATAGCCTAATGTAGACTAACTTTAACTAGCTATGACAATCGGTTTGAATTGCTAGTACTCTATGGATTAGGATTAAGGTTCACTGTTTAGGTAGTATGTCTGAACAGATGATTACACGACTCATCAAGTTAGCCAAGTGTGTCTGACGGTGATTACGGCTATCTACTGTATAATAAGCCAAAATATTTGTATCTGGATTGTGTCTATCAGCATCAGTAGAACACACCTGACTCCCCTTCACCAGTCACACAAGGAGAATGGTCTAATGCCTCCCATCAGAAAGACCTGTAGAACACACCTGACTATCCTCACCAGTCATACAAGGAGAATGGTCTAATGCCTCCCATCAGAAAGACCTGTAGAACACACCTGACTCTCCTCATACAAGGAGAATGGTCTAATGCCTCCCATCAGAAAGACCTGTAGAACACACCTGACTCTCCTCATACAAGGAGAATGGTCTAATGCCTCCCATCAGAAAGACCTGTAGAACACACCTGACTCTCCTCATACAAGGAGAATGGTCTAATACCTCCCATCAGAAAGACCTGTAGAACACACCTGACTCTCCTCACCAGTCATACAAGGAGAATGGTCTAATGCCTCCCATCAGAAAGACCTGTAGAACACACCTGACTCTCCTCATACAAGGAGAATGGTCTAATGCCTCCCATCAGAAAGACCTGTAGAACACACCTGACTCTCCTCATACAAGGAGAATGGTCTAATGCCTCCCATCAGAAAGACCTGTAGAACACACCTGACTCTCCTCATACAAGGAGAATGGTCTAATGCCTCCCATCAGAAAGACCTGTAGAACACACCTGACTCTCCTCATACAAGGAGAATGGTCTAATACCTCCCATCAGAAAGAGAGCTGGCCCAAACAAGACCCTATGTAGGCAGGTCCATCTACTATCCTTCTGACCCTATGAGGCCAGGTCCCATCTACTATCCTTCTGACCCTATGTAGCCAGGTCCATCTACTATCCTTCTGACCCTATGTAGCCAGGCCCATCTACTATCCTTCTGACCCTATGTAGGCAGGTCCATCTACTATCCTCCTGACCCTATGTAGGCAGGTCCATCTACTATCCTCCTGACCCAGGTCCATCTACTATCCTCCTGACCCGATGTAGGCAGGTCCATCTACTATCCTCCTGACCCGATGTAGGCAGGTCCATCTACTATCCTCCTGACCCGATGTAGGCAGGTCCATCTACTATCCTTCTGACCCTATGTAGGCAGGTCCATCTACTATCCTCCTGACCCGATGTAGGCAGGTCCATCTACTATCCTCCTGACCCGATGTAGCCAGGTCCATCTACTATCCTCCTGACCCGATGTAGGCAGGTCCATCTACTATCCTCCTGACCCGATGTAGGCAGGTCCATCTACTATCCTCCTGACCCTATGTAGCCAGGTCCCATCTACTATCCTCCTGACCCTATGTAGCCAGCTCCCATCTACTATCCTTCTGACCCTATGTAGCCAGGTCCATCTACTATCCTCCTGACCCGATGTAGGCAGGTCCATCTACTATCCTCCTGACCCGATGTAGCCAGCTCCCATCTACTATCCTTCTGACCCTATGTAGCCAGCTCCCATCTACTATCCTTTTGACCCTATGTAGCCAGGTCCCATCTACTATCCTCCAGACCCTATGTAGCCAGGTCCATCTACTATCCTCCTGACCCTATGTAGGCAGGTCCATCTACTATCCTTCTGACCCTATGAGGCCAGGTCCCATCTACTATCCTTCTGACCCTATGTAGCCAGGTCCATCTACTATCCTTCTGACCCTATGTAGCCAGGTCCATCTACTATCCTTCTGACCCTATGTAGCCAGGCCCATCTACTATCCTTCTGACCCTATGTAGCCAGGCACATCTACTATCCTTCTGACCCTATGTAGGCAGGTCCATCTACTATCCTTCTGACCCTATGTAGGCAGGTCCATCTACTATCCTCCTGACCCAGGTCCATCTACTATCCTCCTGACCCGATGTAGGCAGGTCCATCTACTATCCTCCTGACCCGATGTAGGCAGGTCCATCTACTATCCTCCTGACCCGATGTAGGCAGGTCCATCTACTATCCTCCTGACCCGATGTAGGCAGGTCCATCTACTATCCTCCTGACCCGATGTAGGCAGGTCCATCTACAATCCTTCTGACCCTATGTAGCCAGGTCCATCTACTATCCTTCTGACCCTATGTAGCCAGGTCCCATCTACTATCCTTCTGACCCTATGTAGCCAGGTCCCATCTACTATCCTTCTGACCCTATGTAGCCTGGTCCCATCGACTTTTTAACTCCTCACAACTGCAGTGGCCAAACCCAGAACACGTTTGTGCTCTGGTACTGTACCTGGTGGACCATGCACAAGCTCCACCACAGTCTGGACCTTCACTTCCTGATCACAGGCCACACCAAGTTTGCCCCCTACTGGTGCTTCGGCCTCATCGAGCAGCGCTTCAAAAAGACCAGAGTGAACACTGTGTCTGAGATTGCAGGTGTTGTGAAGGACAGCACTGTGACAGGGATCAACATCCCTCAGCTGGTTGGACTGGAGGATGGTACGGTGCTGGTGGAAAGCTATGGCTGGCAACAACACCTAATGAAGCAGGACCAGCACTTCAGGTGAATATAATTTTCCTTGCATTGTATGAGGTCATTCTTCTTATCCTTGTTATGCAAGGTTGTAATATCTTCTCAATTATTTTGTTATTTCCTGTTTTACAGCTTCGATGCTCTGGAGCCTAGTGTTGTTGTCACCAGGTTCAGACTCAGTAGGGACCAGGTTTCAGCTGCTGCACAACGCTGACATCCTTCCTCCCATAGATGGTCTGCCTGTACAGGCACCACCTGGACTGGACACAGCTTGACAAACGTATCTTTTTGAGAAGATCAGGGAGTTTTGCGACGAAGAGGCTATGGACATCACAAGCCCTGCACCAAAGTCAAGGGCAGGACAGAAACAGACTCTCCGAATATAGATTCCCTTGTTCATGCGTGGTTCGGACGGACCAGTCATCAGCACTATCTGCAGTGCCTCTATTCAAATGACTCTCTGCTAACACACACGCCATGCGTTGCTGCTACTATCTATTTATTTTTTTATCCTGCTGCTCAGCCACTTTAACCCTGATTGTATTGTTGGAATTGGCTAAACTTTGAACATGGAGATAGTAAATGAATGATAGGAAATGAAAGAGACTGGGTTTTATGTCTCTGTGGGAGGACAGATAGCTGTGGAATGTGTTGGGGGGACGGGAGCAGAGCACCGTGTTGATACAGGGGAGACAGATGGACATCTGTGGATTAGGTGAAGGAGGGGTTGAGGTCAGGAGGTGAGGACAGGTCACCTGAAGGGAGTAATAAGGGTTTGGGATCTTGTTACTCTTTTCCTGTTAAATCATAAGGATTGGAGAGAAGGAGTAGTGTCTTAAGTGGGACATAAATATCTGGATGAGACAAATGTCTGAATTACAGAACCTTTGGGCAGAATTAAACTTGGTTAAAGCTTCTCTAGTGGTTATTTACCATGAAAAATAAGAACCTAACAGTATGCATATAACTACCTCATCTATCACTGATATTGTACATACTGTATATCATTTTCTTTATATTGCTACTATGCAAGTAGCCATTTGGCTGTACCACTTACACCTTCTGTAGCTGGGGGTTACAGCATTTCTTTCACGTGACCCATCAGTTTAGACAAGTGTGTCTGGTTAAGAGTCATCTAATATTTATAACATATTTATATCTGGACACTCAGTTTACCTGGAATGTTTCCTTATTGTAGGCTACTACCACTTTTAGTCTTCATCTTTACAACACTACTCACTGTTTAGCACATGACCTCACATGTGGATCCTTAAAGAGATGGGTGGGGCTGGTTTAAGAGGTTGTGAACAATGCTGAATGGGTGGGGCTGGTTTAAGAGGGTGTGAACAATGCTGAATGGGTGTAGACAAAGGAGAGCTCTCCAGGAGGTTTACAAAAATATTCAAGGGACATTTTCTCAAAGGTGAGTTTACACGTTTATCAACTTTCAAAGCAGAACTACTTTCCCATTGGTCCTCAAAAATGGAGTGTATGATATACCATTGTAGCTCTGAGTCTCTAGTTTTATCCAAGGTATAAAAAAAAACACAATTTGAAATGTTGCTAAATAAGACCGTTTTGAGCCGGTCGGTCACACCTCTGCTCCCAATCATTACGCACGCCTGGACTTCATCATCACCTTGATTACCTTCCCTTTATTTATCCCTCAGTAGCCTCAGTCATCAGGCAGTATTGGTTTTGTTCACGTTCAGTACGCGTCTCCTGTTTTGTTGCCTTGTTCAGGTCTATTAAACTCACCTTCTGCACCGGCTTCCTGACTCCAAACGTTACACACACAGACATTGAGAGGCACACGCAGGTAAGGTAAAGCACCCTGGGACAAAGAGCCAATCACAACATCAGCTGAACAAAACCTATCTGTTTCTGTTCAACTGCCAAATCCTTATAGAATTGTGAAACAGAATTGGGACCAGGCTTACAGTTAACGGTTCAGCTGCAGAACATCTTTTCAGCAACTCATTATCAGAACCACCTGTGTCTATCCAGTTTCCTCAAGTGGAAGGGGAAACTACAGTGGAGGCAGGTAGCCTAGTGGTTAAAGCCAAGGGCCAGAAAGCGAAAGGTTGCTAGAGGTACTAATCTCGTTCCTGGTACTTCATAGCACAAAAACACCAACTCGACCAATGGCATAAATCAATTGTCAACTCCAGACACTACCCCACACATCTAGTCTCAGACCTTATCTCCCCCAAGGCCAAAGGAGGGAGTGACTGGCGCACAGACATTGTGGAATCCAGTAATTGGTTCCCCATTAATCACACCCTCCCTTCACGTGGTTTAAGAATGATATTCTGCATAGCACCAGGAACATGTGAAAGACAAGCCAGACCTCTCCCCTCTCCGGGCCCCAGGTGACTGAGCCCCTGCTGAGGGAAGAAGTGCAACTGCCAACACCAGAGTCCAAAGGGATACATTCTAATAAGTATCTGACATCAGCATATTATGCAGATAGGACATCTTAATTATCTATGTTACCCAACTCATTATGATTCTTCCACTTTCCAAGTGAAATAAAACACATTAAAAAAGAGAACCTGACAGCTTAACATTGCACTCTACATGTTCCTTCAACACTTGACTTAAGTCCTGTAGTTATACAGCTTTATTACTGGTTATAAGCATGTTTATAATGTGCCTTTATATTGTATTATAACATCATAATGCATTATTAATGCTTTACCATATCCCAGGCCAGAGAGCTCCAGTTCCAGTCCTCTCACCTTGCTGGTTTAACATGTCATAAGCCTTTATGTTTTATAATAGCATCATAAGGCATTATAAATGTTCAGCTCCATTACAGGTTCTCTCCTCTCACCTTGCTGCTGAGGTCAGGGAAGGTGCTACTCTGGTAGGGGAAGGAAGGGTCGTCCACGATGTGCCAGTGGAACACATTGAACTTGTTGTAGGACATCGCATCCTAGTAAACAAGGATAAGGATCTGAAGTGAGTATCATTTATATATACCCTGTCCGAGTCAGATTAAGCCTAGTCCAGGACTAAAAATCATTCAATGGAAATTCACCATTCAAAGTGCTTTGTAGTCTAGAACGCGTAACGTGAGCTGAGAAACTGGACCTCAATGTTATAACTCAAATGTATATACAGAACCAGTCAAAAGTTTGGACACACCTACTCATTCAAGGGTTTTTCTTTATTTGTACTATTTTATACATTGTAGAATAATATTGAAGACGTCAAAACTATAAAATAACAACACATATGGAATCATGTAGTAACCAAAAAAAGTGTTAAACAAATCAAAATAGATTTTAGATTTTAGATTCTTCAAAGTAGCCACCCTTTTCCTTGATGAGAGCTTTCAACACTCTTGGTATTCTCTCAACCAGCTTCACCTGGAATGCTTTTCCAACAGTTTGGAAGGAGTTCTCACATGCTGAGCACTTGTTGGCTGCTTTTCCTTCACTCTGCGGTCCAACTCATCCCAAACCATCTCAATTGGGTTGAGGTCAGGTGATTGTGGAGGCTAGGTCATCTGATGCAGCACTCCATCACTCTCCTTCTTGGTCAAATAGCCATTACACAGCCTGGAGGTGTGTTGGGTCATTGTCCTGTTGAAAAACAGATTATAGTTCCACTAATCGCAAACCAGATGGGATGGTGTATCGCTGCAGAATGATGTGGTATCCATGCTCATTAAGTGTGTCTTGAATTATAAATAAATCACAGACAGTGTCACCAGCAAAGCATCATCACACCTCCTCCTCCATGCTTCACGGTGGGAACCACACATGCGGCTACTCTTCGTCTCACAAAGACAAGGCAGTTGGAACCAAAAATCTCATCAGACCAAAAGGACAGAATTCCACCAGTCTAATGTCCATTACTCGTGTTTCTTGGCCCAAGCAAGTCTTCTTCTTATTGGTGTCCTTTAGTAGTGGTTTCTTTGCAGCAATTTGACCATGAAGGCCTGATTCACACAGTCTCCTCTGAACAGTTGATGTTAAGATGTGTCTGTTACTTTAACTCTGTGAAGCATTTATTTGGGCTGCAATTTCTGAGGCTGGTAACTCTAATGAACTCATCCTCTGCAGCAGAGGTAACTCTGGGTCTTCCATTGCTTGGCGGTCCTCGTGAGAGCCAGTTTCATCATAGCGCTTGATGATTTTTGCGACTGCACTTAAAGAAACTTTCAAAGTTCTTGAAATGTTCTGTAATGACTGACTTCATGTCTGAAAGTAATGATGGACTGTCGTTTCTCTTTGCTTATTTGAGCTGTTCATGCCATAATATGGACTTGGCCTCTTACCAAATAGGGCTGTTTTTTTATTTTATTTTACTAGGTAAGCTAGTTGAGAACAGGTTCTCATTTACAACTGCGACCTGGCCAAGATAAAGCAAAGCAGTGTGACACAAACAACAACAACGGAGTTACACATGGAATAAACAAACATACAGTCAATAACACAATAGAAAAAAAAAGTCTATATACAGTGTGTGCAAATGGCGTAGGGCCAGCCGACTAGAGCAACTCTACCTTGTCACAACACAACTGATTGGCTCAAACTCATTAAGGAAAGAAATTCCACAAATTAACTTTTAACAAGGCACACCTGTCAATTGAAATGCATTCCATGTCACTACCTCATGAAGCTGGTTGAGAGAATGCTAAGAGTGTGCAAAGCTGTCATCAAGGCAAATGGTGGCTACTTTGAGGAATATAAAATATATTTTGATTTGTTTAACACTTTTTGGTTACTACATGATTCCATATGTGTTATTTCATAGTTTGATGTCTTCACTATTATTCTACAATGTAGAAAGTAGTAAAATAAAGAAAAACCCTGGAAGGAGTAGATGTGTCCAAACTTTTGACTGGTGCTGTATGTGTAAATATATATATCTTTACCAGGGTCTTCAGAATAGCGTGTAAAGGAAGGTAGTGACGTGACGTATCCAATAATATCCCTCGGAACTGGAAGCGGGGAAAGTCTTCTATCTTAGTCTCATTCACAAAATACTGAAATAAATCAGATTGATAGAGAACAGAAATGATCAGATCAAGTTTGATCCATTTTTGCAAATCATATTGTTGGCAGCATGTTGACTGTTCAGTTCTCACACACACACACACACACACACACACACACACACACACACACACACACACACACACACACACACACACACACACACACACACACACACACACACACTTTGGTGAGTAAAAATTGATTCAGATTGAAAATCCTATAACCCCTAACCTTAACACCAAAATCCTTAACCCTAATTATAAACCTAATTCCAACCCTAATAACCTTTTTAAAAGTGAAGAACGACCACAATGTCCTCACTAGTGAGTTGTTTTCCCTACTTGTGAGGACTTCTGGTATTCAGTAGTACAAGTACACACACAGTAGGCTACCTGGGCGGCAGGTAGCCTAGTGGTTAGTGCGTTGGACATAACCGAAAGGTTGCAAGATCGAATCCCCGAGCTGACAAGGTAAAATCTGTAGTGCTGCCCCTGAACAAGGTAGTTAGCCCAATGTTCCTAGGCTGTCATTGAAAATAAGAATTTGTTCTTAACCGACTTGCCCAGTTAAATAAAGGTAAAATAAAATAAAACACACAATGTTGACTGTTCAGTTATGACTTACCTCCCCAAAGTCATCTTGGTAGACCAGCTGACTGAATGACTCCAAACCTGTTATTTACCAGAGGACATGTGGTTACATCATCAAAGGACATCATTGATCATATTGATCACTGATTTCTAAACACTTGTGTTTCTACCTCTGAGTGCTCCCCATACCGTCTCAGCCCTCAGTGCTGCCTGGCCCGAACACACACTCAGCTTGTCTATAACACAAGAAAGAAAGATTCAAATCAGCCTTATGGGTATTCAGAGGTGTAAAGTAACTAATTACAAATACTCACGTTACTATAATTTAGTAACTTTTCAGAGTACTCGTATTTTTCAAAGTCAGTCATTTTTACTACTACTGGAAAAAAATCTAATTAAAGTAGAAGTACTTCTACTGAAGTAGGATATTTCAGTACTCTTTCTGAACAATGTGAGTGAGAGGGACTTTGAGTGAGGGGGTGAGTGAATGAACTTAGTTCCTACATTAATTTCAGTGAAAAGGGGAGTTTGAGTGAGGGGGTGAGTGAGGGGATGGGTGAGTCAAGGGGTGGGTGAGCCAAGGGGTGGGTGAGTGAACTTCATCAATTTCCTCTCTTCCGTTTTCAATGTGATGATTAACGACGTTCAGGTTCAGACATAACCAATTCACTAATTATCAAAGATACATTTTATTTTATTTTAAAGAACGTGTCAAACTCATTCCACAGAGGGCTGAGTGTCTGTGGGTTTTCGCTCCACCCTTGTACTTGATTGATTAATTATGGTCACTAATTAGTAAGGAACTCACCACACCTGGTTGTCTAGGTTCTAAAAAAACAAAAACCCGCAAACACTCCGCCCTCCATGGAATGAGTTTGCCACCCCTGTTTTAAAGGGTAGGGCGTGTTGGTTCCACTTTTCTGGGCTCCGTTATTTACTGAACAAATAAGGAATACTCAAAATGGGCACTTATAGATCAGAACTATCTTAAACAAAATACAGCTGTAGACAGAAGTCAAAGATCAAACATCAGACATACAACTGATGTCTCTCCAGAGTTCTGCCCCGAACAAAAGAAAGACTGGATCTTATATCCCCGAGGTCACACCTTACGGTGCCATCTCCTATGTCAAACCCTGCATGTGCAGCTCAAAGAACAAGTTATTCTTAACACAAGGTTTCTGAGAACCTGTCTCAGTGGCATGCAAGTCTGCCCTTGTTTCAGAGAAAAACAGACACCGTCTCTCTATCACCCTCAGTCCCTTTTCTCACAGACGCGGGGCTGCGCGTTTTGGCAGAGAGCTAGACACAGACAGAGGCCTCAATATTCAGCTATACGGTGAGCATAAGTACAATGGCATGTAAGCAAATTAACAACAACATAATCAATGGAGGGGGTCTTCAGAAGACCCCCATAATCAATGGAGGGGGTCTTCAGAAGACCCCCATAATCAATGGAGGGGGTCGTCAGAAGACCCCCATAATCAATTTGAATCCTTCAGAAGCATGAGTTTTTACTCACCACAGTAAGTGTGTGTTAGTAACTTAGTTGTAATAGCAATCTGGTTACCTATAACTACAAACATTATTTTTGTGCATATTTATTAACTTATATCCGGATATCATCTACACTACCCACAATGCACTATTTCTCAACGTCATATGGAGACACAAGAAGAAGGGAAGGGGTGTGGGGGTATAGGTACGTCTCTCTCCAGAATACGCTCTGTCTCCCGCTAATTTGTGCACCATCATTGTTTAATTGTGTGAATTGTTTTAACTTGGTTACATAATGTTTATTGTTATATATTTTGTTATATATTTTAGTTGAGCACGCAAGAGGAACACCTGGCTTGTGTGCAAATGTAGCAATTGGAGGATGTCTGAAATAGTATTTCTGATGGTTTTAACTAATAAAAAGCATGAGCTGGCGCACACGCCCCAAAACAGTAGGTGCTGACTAAGGGCAGTAAAAGTGTAGGTTACGAAAATAAATAAGGAGAGTCGGACACTGTATACAAACTATCCATCGCTGTACCTTCTTCAGGGTGAATGAATGCTTGAACCAGGTTATGTACAGTGCAATGAATGCAACCAATGACAATAGTGAGTCATAGTTGGATGATGAGAATTATAAACAATTCATTGCTAAGACAATAGTTTACAGCATGTTGGATATATTAGTAATAACATCAGCAGATTCATTTAAGGTACAATACCAGTCAAAGGTTTTTGAACACCTACTCATTCATGAGTTTCTTTATTTTTACTATTTCTACATTGTAGAATAATAGTGAGGACATCAAAACTAATGCTATCTAATGCTAACTATCTGCTAAATTGTAATATTTGCTCCAACGGCCTATGTATTGCCTACCTCCTCATGCCTTTTGCACACACTGTATATAGACTTTCTTTTTTCTACTGTGTCATTGACTTGTTTGTGTTATTGGCTTGTTTATTGTTTACTCCATGTGTAACTCTGTGTTGTTGTTTTTGTCGTACTGCTTTGCTTTATCTTGGTCAGGTCGCAGTTGCAAATGAGAACTTGTTCTCAACTGGCCTACCTGGTTAAATAAAAGTGAAAAAATTAAAAAATGAAATAACACATGTAGTAACCAAAAAAAGTATTAAAGAAACCAAAATATATTTTAGATTCTTCAAAGTAGACACTCTTTGCTTTGATGACAGCTTTGCAAAATCTTGTCACTCTCTCAACCAACTTCATCTGGAATGTTTTTCCAACAGTCTTGAAGGAGTTCCCAAATATGCTGAGCACTTGTTGGCTGCTTTTCCTTCACTCTGTGGTCCATCTCAATTTGGTTGAGGTCGGGTGATTGTGGAGGCCAGGTCATCTGATGCAGCACTCAATCACTCTCCGTCTTGGTCAAATAGCCTTTACACAGCCTGGAGGTATGTTGGGTCATTGTCCTGTTGAAAAACAAATGATAGTTCCACTAATTGCAAAACCAGATGGAATGGCGTATCGCTGCAGAATGCTGTGGTAGCCATGCTGGTAACGTGTGCCTTGAATTCTAAATAAATGACAGTGTCACCAGCAATGGACCCCCACACCATCTCCTCCATGCTTCAGGGTGTGAACCACACATGGAGGTCATCCGCTCACTTACTCTGTGTCTCACAAAGACACGGAGGTTGATACCTAAACTGAAATGTGGACTCAGACAAAAGGACAGAATTCCACCGGTCTAAAGTCCATTGCTCGTGTTTCTTGGCCCAAGCAAGTCTTCTTCTTATTGGTGTCCTTTAGTAGTGGTTTCTTTGCAGCAATTTGACCATGAAGGCCTGGTTCACACAGTCTCCTCTGAACAGTTGATGTTGAGATATGTCTGTTACTTGAACTCTGAAGCATTTATTTGGGCTGCAATTTCTGAGGCGGGTAACTCTAATGAACTTATCCTCTACAGCAGAGGTAACTCTGGGTCTTCCTTTCCTGTGGCGGTCCTCATGAGAGCCAGTTTCATCATAGCGCTTGATGGTTTTTGCCACTGCACAAATTTTCCAGATTGACTGACCTTCATGTCTTAAAGTAATGATGGACTGTTGTTTCTCTTTGCTTATTTGAGCTGTTCTTGCCATAATATGGACTTGGTCTTTTACCAAAGAGGGCTATCTTCTGTATACCACCCCTACCTTGTCACAACACAACTGATTGGTTCAAACGCATTAAGGAAAGAAATTCCACAAATGAACTTTTAACAAGGCACACCTGTTAATTGAAATGCATTCCAGGTGACAACCTCATGAAGCTGGTTGAGAGAATGCCAAGAGTGTGCACAGCTGTCCTCAAGGCAAAGGGTGGCTACTTTGAAGAATCTCAAAAATATTTGAATTTGTTTAACACTTTTTTGGTTACTACATGAGTCCATATGTGTTATTTCATAGTTTGTGTCTTCAAAACTTTTCAGCAATATAGATAAATATAGGTAAAAATAAAGAAAACCCCTGGAATGAGTACGTGTCCAAACTTTTGACTGTTACTTCTATGCAAAAATCTGGGTAAAATATTGAAAGGAAAGTGGGAATTATTCGATAATTTGCAAATAAATTCATTAAAAATCCTACAATATGATTTTCTGGATTTTTCTTCTCATTTTGTCTGTCATAGTTGAAGTGTACCTATGATGAAAATTACAGGCCTCTCGCGTCTTTTTAAGTGGGAGAACTTGCACAATTGGTGGCTGACTAAATACTTTTTTGCCCCACTGTATACTAATGCAAATCCATCGTGTAACATTTATTTTTTACATATCTTTTATTTCACCTTTATTTAACCAGGTAGGCTAGTTGAGAACACCTTTATTTAACCAGGTAGGCTAGTTGAGAACACCTTTATTTAACCAGGTAGGCTAGTTGAGAACACCTTTATTTAACCAGGTAGGCTAGTTGAGAACACCTTTATTTAACCAGGTAGGCTAGTTGAGAACACCTTTATTTAACCAGGTAGGCTAGTTGAGAACAAGTTCTCATTTACAACTGCAACCTGGCCAAGATAAAGCAAAGCAGTGTGAACAGACAACAGAGTTACACATGGAGTAAACAATAAACAAGTCAATAACACAGTAGAAAAAAAAGAGTCTATATACATTGTGTGCAAAAGGCATGAGGAGGTAGGCAAATAATAAAAATTTTGCAGATTAACACTGGAGTGATAAATGATCAGATGGTCATGTACAGGTAGAGATACTGGTGTGCAAAAGAGCAGAAAAGTAAATAAATAAAAACAGTATGGGGATGAGGTAGGTAAATTGGGTAGGCTATTTACCGATGGACTATGTACAGCTGCAGCGATCGGTTAGCTGCTCAGATAGCAGATGTTTAAAGTTGGTGAGGGAGATAAAAGTCTCCAACTTCAATGATTTTTGCAATTCGTTCTAGTCACGGTCAGCAGAGAACTGGAAGGAAAGGCGGCCAAATGAGGTGTTGGCTTTAGGGATGATCAGAGAGATACACCTGCTGGAGCGCATGCTACGGGTGGGTGTTGCCATCGTGACCAGTGAACTGAGATAAGGCGGAGCTTTACCTGCATGGACTTGTAGATGACCTGGAGCCAGTGGGTCTGGCGACGAATATGTAGCGAGGATCAGCCGACTAGAGCATACAGGTCGCAGTGTTGGGTGGTATAAGGTGCTTAAGTAACAAAACGGATGGCACTGTGATAAACTGCATCCAGTTTGCTGAGCAGAGTTTTGGAAGCTATTTTGTAGATGACATCGCCGAAGTCGAGGATCGGTAGGATAGTCAGTTTTACTAGGGTAAGTTTGGCGGCGTGAGTGAAGGAGGCTTTGTTGCGGAATAGAAAGCCGACTCTAGATTTTATTTTAGATTGGAGATGTTTGATATGAGTCTGGAAGGAGAGTTTACAGTCTAGCCAGACACCTAGGTACTTATAGATGTCCACATATTCTAGGTCGGAACCATCCAGAGTGGTGATGCTAGTCGGGCGTGCGGGTGCAGGCAGCGAACGGTTGAAAAGCATGCATTTGGTTTTACTAGCGTTTAAGAGCAGTTGGAGGCCACGGAAGCTCGTTTGGAGGTTAGATAGCACAGTGTCCAAGGAAGGGCCGGAAGTATACAGAATGGTGTCGTCTGCGTAGAGGTGGATCAGGGAATCGCCCGCAGCAAGAGCAACATCATTGATATATACAGAGAAAAGAGTCCGCCCGAGAATTGAACCCTGTGGCACCCCCATAGAGACTGCCAGAGGACCGGACAACATGCCCTCCGATTTGACACACTGAACTGTCTGCAAAGTAGTTGGTGAACCAGGCAAGGCAGTCATTAGAAAAACCGAGGCTACTGAGTCTGCTGATAAGAATATGGTGATTGACAGAGTCGAAAGCCTTGGCCAGGTCGATGAAGACGGCTGCACAGTACTGTCTTTTACCAATGGCGGTTATGATATCCTTTAGTACCTTGAGCGTGGCTGAGGTGCACCCATGACCGGCTTGGAAACTAGATTGCACAGCGGAGAAGGTATGGTGGGATTCGAGATGGTCAGTGATCTGTTTGTTGACTAGGCTTTCGAAGACCTTAGATAGGCAGGGCAGGATGGATATAGGTCTGTAACAGTTTGGGTCCAGGGTGTCCCCCCCCTTTGAAAAGGGGGATGAATGTGGCAGCTTTACTCATACGATATGAAAGAGAGGTTGAACAGGCTGGTAATAGGGGTTGCAACAATGGCGGCGGATAGTTTCAGACATAGAGGGTCCAGCTTGTGAAGACCAGCTGATTTGTTCTTAGCTCTGCATTTTTTGAACGGAGCATGCTTATCTAAGATGGTGAGGAAGTTACTTTTAAAGAATGACCTGGCATCCTCAACTGACGAAATGAGGTCAATATCCTTCCAGGATACCCGGGCCAGGTCGATTAGAAAGGCCTGCTCGCAGAAGTGTTTTAGGAAGCGTTTGACAGTCATGAGGGGTGGTCGTTTGACTGCGGACCCGTAGCGGATACAGGCAATGTGGCAGTGATCGCTGAGATCCTGATTGAAGACAGCGGAGGTGTATTTGAAGGGCCAGTTGGTCAGGATAACGTCTATGAGGGTGCCCTTGTTTACAGATTTAGGGTTGTACCTGACATTAGAGTCTGCTTTAAGGATATTACAGTGCCACAGTCACGGCTCGCTAACAAGGACTCAGACCCCCCCCCCCCTCTCCTTCTCCATGGCTGATGTAAGTAAAACATTTAAGTGTGTTAACCCGAACAAGGCTGCCGGCCCAGACGGCAACCCTAGCCAGGTCCTCAGAGCATGCACAGATCAGCTGGCTGGTGTGTTTACGGACATATTAAATCAATCCCTATCTCAGTCTGTTGTCCCCACATGCTTCAAGATGGCCACCATTGTTCCTGTACCCAAGAAAGCAAAGATGAACAAAAAGACTACCACCCCGTATCACTCACTTCTGTCATCATGAAGTGCTTTGAGAGACTAGTTAAGGATCAGATAACCTCCACCTTACCGGCCACCCTAGACCCACTTCAGTTTGCATCCCGCCCAAACAGGTCCACAGACGACGCAATCACCATCACACTGCCCTATCCCATCTGGACAAGAGGAATACCTATGTAAGAATGCTGTTCATTGACTACAGCTCAGCATTCAACACCATAGTACCCTCCAAGCTCATCATCAAGCAGGAGGTCCTGGGTCTCAACCCCGCCCTGTGCAATTGGGTCCTGTACTTCCTGACGGGCAGCCCCCAGGTGGTGAAGGTAGGGAAAAACATCTCCACTTTGTTGGCCGTCAACACTGGGGCCCCACTAGGGTGCGTGCTCAGCCCCCTCCTGTACTCCCCGTTCACCCACGGCTGCGTGGCCATGCACGCCTCCAACAATAATCATCAAGTTTGCAGATGACACAACAGTAGTGGGCTTGATTACCAACAACGACAAGACAGCCTACAGGGAGGAGGTGAGGGCTCTCGGAGAGTGATGTCAGGAAAACAACCTCTTACTCAACATCAACAAAACTAAGGAGACGATCGTGAACTTCAGGAAACAGCAGAGGGAGCACCCCCTATCCACATCGATGGGACAGCAGTGGAGACGGCAAACTTCCTGCCCTCCATGACACCTACATTACCCGATGTCACAGGAAGGCCAAAAAGATCATCAAGGACATCAACCACCCAAGACACTGCCTGTTCACCCTGCTATCATCCAGAAGGCGAGGTCAGTACAGGTGCATCAAAGCTGGGAATGAGAGACTGAAAAAATAGTTTCTATCTTAAGGCCATCAGACTGCTAAACAGCAATCACTAACTCAGAGGCTGCTGCCTACATTGAGACCCAATCACCGGCCACTTTAATACATGGATCACTAGTCACTTTATAGAATGCACTCTAAATAATGACACTTTAATAGTGTTTAAATATCTTGCATTAGTCATATCACATGTACAGTGGGGAGAACAAGTATTTGATACACTGCTGATTTTTCAGGTTTTCCTACTTACAAAGCATGTAGAGGTCTGTAATTTTTATCATAGGCACACTTCAACTGTGAGAGATGGAATCTAAAACAAAAATCCAGAAAATCACATTGTATCATTTTTAAGTAATTATTTTGCATTTTATTGCATGACATAAGTATTTTGATACATCAGAAAAGCAGAACTTAATATTTGGTACAGAAACCTTTGTTTGCAATTACAGAGATCATACATTTCCTGTAGTTCTTGACCAGGTTTGCACACACTGCAGCAGGGATTTTGGCCCACTCCTCCATACAGACCTTCTCCAGATCCTTCAGGTTTCGGGGCTATTGCTGGGCAGTACGGACTTTCAGCTCCCTCCAAAGATTTTCTATTGGGTTCAGGTCTGGAGACTGGCTAGGCCACTCCAGGACCTTGAGATGCTTCTTACGGAGCCACTCCTTAGTTGCCCTGGCTGTGTGTTTCGGGTCGTTGTCATGCTGGAAGACCTAGCCACGACCCATCTTCAATGCTCTTACTGAGGAAAGGATGTTGTTGGCCAAGATCTCGCGATACATGGCCCCATCCATCCTCCCCTCAATACGGTGCAGTCGTCCTGTCCCCTTTGCAGAAAAGCATCCCCAAAGAATGATGTTTCCACCTCCATGCTTCACGGTTGGGATGGTGTTCTTGGGGTTGTACTCATCCTTCTTCTTCCTCCAAACATGGTGAGTGGAGTTTAGACCAAAAGGCTCTTTTTTGTCTCATAAGACCACATGACCTTCTCCCATTCCTCCTCTGGATCATCCAGATGGTCATTGGCAAACTTCAGACGGGTCTGGACATGCGCTGGCTTGAGCAGAGGGACCTTGCATGCGCTGCAGGATTTTAATCCATGACGGCGGTGTGTTACTAATGGTTTTCTTTGAGACTGTGGTCCCAGCTCTTTTCAGGTCATTGACCTGCCGTGTAGTTCTGGGCTGATCCCTCACCTTCCTCATGATCATTGATGCCCCACGAGGTGAGATCTTGCATGGAGCCCCAGACCGAGGGTGATTGACCGTCATCTTGAACTTCTTCCATTTTCTAATAATTGCGCCAACAGTTGTTGTCTTCTCACCAAGCTGCTTGCCTATTGTCCTGTAGCCCATCCTAGCCTTGTGCAGGTGTACAATTTTATCCCTGGCGTCCTTACACAGCTGTCTGGTCTTGGCCATTGTGGAGAGGTTGGAATTATTTTTGATTGAGTGTGTGGACAGGTGTCTTTTATACAGGTAACGAGTTCAAACAGGTGCAGTTAATACAGGTAGAGTGGAGAACAGGGGGGCTTCTTAAAGAAAAACTAACAGGTCTGTGAGAGCCGGAATTCTTACTGGTTGGTAGGTGATCAAATACTTACAGTTTGTAGTGTGACTGTTTGTGACTGTTTGTAGTGTGACTGTTTGAGGTGTCTTTTATACTGATAACAAGTTCAAACAGGTGCCATTAATACAGGTAACGAGTGGAGGACAGAGGAGCCTCTTAAAGAAGAAGTCTGTGAGAGCCAGAAATCTTGCTTGTTTGTAGGTGACCAAATACTTATTTTCCACCATAATTTGCAAATAAATTCTTTAAAAATCCTACAATGTGATTTTCTGGATTTTTTTTTCTCATTTTGTCTGTCATAGTTGAAGTGTACCTATGATAAAAAATTACAGGCCTCTCATCTTTTTAAGTGGGAGAACTTGCACAATTGGTAGCTGACTAAATACTTTTTTGCCCCACTGTATGTCATGCATTAAAATGCAAATTAATCAAAATCGGCAGCGTATCAAATACATTGCTCTCCCCATTGTATATACTGTATTTTATACCATCTCTGCACCTTGCCTATGCTGCTCGGCCACGGCTCATCCATATACTTACATGTACATATTCTCATTCACCCCTTTAGATTTGTGTGTATTAGGTAGTTGTTGTGAATTTATTAGATTATTTGTTAAATATTACTGCATTGTCAGAACTAGAAGTACAAGCATATGTGACAAATAAAATTAGATTTGATTTATGTAAGTACCCTTTAAAAGTAACCAAATTACTTTTACTCTGAATACTTTTTACATTAGCTACTTTTTACTTGAGTTTTTTTAAACCAGTAATTTTACTTCTACTGGAGAAGGATATTTCAGTACTCTTTCACCACTCCGTGTATTGACTCAGCAGGGGCTGCACAGTGGAAGTTTCAGGACAGAGTGTGTTTTAGTGTTTCATCACTTACAGCTTTCTGAGGAGTCTGCGTCTGGATAGCCCTCACATTCTGCTCTCTCCACATGGACCACAACGGTGAAAGGGAACCTAAACCATTCATTGTGCTGTCTGGGTCTGGCTGAATCAAACACAAACACATGAACATAAACATCAATGAACATGATGAATTATGTGAAATAGCTCACCTGTACAACTCAAAAATCTAAAATGGTTGTCATAAAATATGTGAAAAGAACTTTGCAAGTCATGCAAATTCGTTACTCTCAAATATAACCAAATAAACTCTGCCTCTAATAAAGGTTAGGTCATTAAGCAGGCATATTCTTAAATGAATTACTTTTAAATCACAGGTGTTATGCAGTGTTGCTGGGGCTCTGCAGTGTTCATTGAACTAAAAGTCACATGCCGCAATGAATAGGTACCAAACCAAAGGTACCTTTTGTTTTGCTCTACAATGGTTGGCAACATGGTTTTCAAAAAACAGAATACTCCCAACAACTGACCATGACCAATGAATGATGAGGACTGATTCACATAACTTAAAACTGTTATCCATTTATTTAAAATGTTTTGTTATTACCTGCCCTATAATCCGTGAAGATGAGCGGGAAGTATCTCTCGAAAGCCGAGTCCAGAAGAGAACAACCGGGTTGAGCGGATGATCCACTAGAGTACTGAAAAATAAACTCCCGTGGATTTAGTGTGTATCGGGCCATGGAAGAGCTGATCATTTGAGGCATCGGCCACACCGCATCCACGTAGATTACAGAGAAGGACATGAACAAAACCATGAACCAAAGCCATTGTTTATAACAACGCCTGGAGTTGGAGATAGTTTTCTCTTCCATTGTATCACGTGAGTCTAGAATGTCAAATTGGTGTTCTTGCGGATGTACAGTGTGCTGTACTGTCCTGGACGGTCCTGGCTTTCAAAGGAGGAAGACTGAACTGGAAAAGAGTCACGTGATACAGGCAGACGCTTTAGACTCAAACAAATCACGTGATCAGGTGTGAATCCCACTTTCGAGTTCCGGTCCAAACGCAAAGTAAACAGTCCTAAAACACCCAGCACGTTTTTACCTCGTCAGATCCAAGTCTACTCTAAAATGTTCCTTGCCCAAGAAAGGGAGAATGACGATCTGAGAGGCAACGTCCTTGGTGGAAATGTTGAAGTTGAGCTTAAAAACAGCCATACTAAAAACTATGAATGTACCTAGCAAGCTAACGTAGCTAGCTAGCGCTCCTGTCAGGTAACGTTACCCCTCTCTGGCTAGGTAGTTGTATAGTTTGCTCATCTATTCCATTTCAGAATATACCCAAAACATATATTTAGCTATGACGCTAGCGTTTTATAGCACCTCACTACGAGACTAAGCCAATTTGAGGGTCATTCCCACTTGCCAACACTAAAATAAATGTTTTATTTTTAATTATTTCACTTTATTGTATTGCATATGTCAGTTGAATTGCGTATGATGTATTGAAAAAAAAAAATAGGTATCCAATTACATTTTTTATTGTAAAAAAAACAGTATACATACAGGAAGTACAAAAACAGACAATGACAATATATGCTTGGGAGTAAAATCAATGTTATCTATAGATTGTGTTGCAAACTAGGGTCATAGGCTGCATTCCAAACACTTAAAAGACACACCCTCTCCCTTTTGATAATGTCAGATGAGTTGACACTTGCAGGGCAAGGGAAGAATGAATTCATTTTAAATGGACCTCTCTTGCCTGGACATTTGTCACTAGTTCATCCCACATTTGTGTTTTCAGTCATCATGGAACTGTTGTGTGTGCACGCTACAGTCAATTATGATGCATTTCATATCTTGGCTAGAAGACAAAGCATTCGCAGACGTTAGCCATCCTACTATATCAGGCAAATCGAAAGTTACTTCAGCCGCACTGAAGTCTAACAGCCCCCACAATCTTATAATTTTCTCTCAGCCAATCATCAGTCATTTGTGTAAGTGCTGTGCTTGTTGAATGTCCTCTATATGCATGCTGAACGTTTGTCAATTTGTTTACTGTAAAATGGCATTGTATCTGGTCAAACACAATGTTTTCCAGAAGTTTACTAAGGGTTGGTAACAGGCTGGTTGGTCGGCTATTTGAGCCAGTAAAGGGGGCTTTACTATTCTTAGGTAGCAGAATGACTTTTGCTTCCGTCCAAGCCTGAGGGTACACACTTTCTAGTAGGCTTAAGTTGAAGATGTGGCAAATAGGAGTGGCAATATCGTCCGCTACTATCCTTAGTAATTGTATATCCAAGTTGTCAGACCCCGGTGGCTTGTCATTGCTGATAGACAATTTTTTAATCTCTTCCACAATAATTTGCGGAAAATTACAATGCTTGTCTTTCACAATTTGGTCAGATATACTTGGATGTGTAGTGTCTGTGTTTGTTGCTGGCATGTTATGCCTACATTTTCTAACCTTGCCAATGAAAAAAACATTAAAGTAGTTGGCAATATCAGTTGGTTTTGTGATGAATTAGCAATCTGTTTCAATGAATGATGGACCTGAGTTTGCCTTTTTTCCCAGAATTTAATTGTATGTGCTCCAAATCTTTTTTACTATCATTCTTTATTTCATAGTGTAGTTTCATCTTTTTATTAAGTTTAGTCACATGATTTCTCAATTTGCAATAAGTTTGCCAATCGGTTGTGCATCCAGACTTATTTGCCATTCCTTTTGTCATGTTGTGTCTTGTCTCTGTCCTTTCCCTTCACCCTGTCTCCCTCTGCTGGTCGTTGTTAGGTTACCTTTTCTCCCCCGCTTTCTCCCAGCTGTTCCTTGTCTCCTCTAACTACCCATTCACCCCGTTTCCCACCTGTTCCCTTTTTCCCTCTGATTAGGTCCCTATATCTCTCTCTGTTTCTGTTCCTGTCCTTGTCGGATTCTTGTTTGTGTTTCATGCCTGAGCCAGACTATCGTCATGTTTGCTGTAACCTTGTCCTGTCGGAATCTGCCGGTCTATCTGAGCCTACCTATGTTTGGTTATTAAAGAAGCTCTGTTTAAGTTAGTTCGCTTTTGGGTCCTCATTCACTCACCATAACAGAAGAATCCGACCAAGAATGGACCCAGCGACTTCGGATCCTCTCCACTCAGCCGTCGGGATCCAGGGAGCGATGCTAGGCAGACACGAGCAGGAAGTGTCTGCTGCTCGACATGCCGTTGAGACCCTGGCCACCCAAGTCTCCAACCTCACAGAACAGGTTCACCATCTCCGCCTCGATCCACCGGCCACTTCCAGGGCTTTCGAATCTCCGGAGCCCAGAATCAATAACCCGCCGTGTTACTCTGGGGAGCCCACTGAATGCCGCTCGTTCCTCACCCAGTGTGATATTGTGTTTTCTCTCCAGCCCAACACTTACTCCAGGAGCACTGCTCGTGTCGCCTACGTCATATCTCTCCTTATTGGACGGGCTCGTGAGTGGGGCACGGCAATCTGGGAGGCAAGGGCTGAGTGTACTAACCAGTATCAGGACTTTAAGGAGGAGATGATACGGGTTTTTGATCGATCTGTTTTTGGGGAGGAGGCTTCCAGGGCCCTGTCTTCCCTATGTCAAGGCAATCGATCCATAACAGACTACTCTATTGAGTTTCGCACTCTTGCTGTCTCCAGTGGCTGGAACGAGCCGGCCTTGCTCGCTCGTCTTCTGGAGGGTCTCCGCGCAGAGGTAAAGGATGAGATTCTCTCCCGGGAGGTTCCTTCCAGCGTGGATTCCTTGATTGAACTCGCTATTCGCATTGAGCGACGGGTTGATCTTCGTCACCGAGCTCGTGGAAAGGAGCTCGCGCTCTCCGTCGCCCCCCTCTCCGCATCACTACCATCTTCCTCTGCCGGCTCGGGTGCTGAGCCCATGCAGCTGGGAGGTATCCGCATCTCGACTAAGGAGAGGGAACGGAGAATCACCAACCGCCTCTGTCTCTATTGCGGTTCCGCTGGTCATTTTGTCACTTCATGTCCAGTAAAAGGCCAGAGCTCGTCAGTAAGCGGAGGGCTACTGGTGAGCGCTACTACTCCTGTCTCTCCTTCAAGATCCTGCACTACCTTGTCGGTCCATCTACGCTGGACCGGTTCGTCTGCTTCCTGCAGTGCCTTAATAGACTCTGGGGCGGAGGGCTGTTTTATGGACGAGACCTGGGCTCGGGAACATGACATTCCTCTCAGACAGTTAAAGGAGCCCACCGCCTTGTTCGCCCTGGATGGTAGTCCTCTCCCCAGGATTCAGCGTGAGACGCTACCTTTAACCCTCACTGTTTCTGGTAATCATAGTGAAACCATTTCTTTTTTAATTTTTCGTTCACCTTTTACACCTGTTGTTTTGGGCCATCCCTGGCTAGTTTGTCATAATCCTTCCATTAATTGGTCTAGTAATTCTATCCTCTCCTGGAACGTCTCTTGTCATGTGAAATGTTTAATGTCTGCTATCCCTCCTGTTTCCTCTGTCTCTTCTTCACAGGAGGAGCCTGGTGATTTGACAGGGGTGCCGGAGGAATATCACGATCTGCGCACGGTGTTCAGTCGGTCCAGGGCCACCTCTCTTCCTCCACACCGGTCGTATGATTGTAGTATTGATCTCCTTCCGGGAACCACCCCCCCCCGGGGTAGACTATACTCTCTGTCGGCTCCCGAACGTAAGGCTCTCGAAGATTATTTGTCTGTAGCTCTTGACGCCGGTACCATAGTCCCCTCCTCCTCTCCCGCCGGAGCGGGGTTTTTTTTTGTCAAGAAGAAGGACGGGTCTCTGCGCCCCTGCATAGATTATCGAGGGCTGAATGACATAACAGTGAAGAATCGTTATCCGCTTCCTCTTATGTCTTCAGCCTTCGAGATCCTGCAGGGAGCCAGGTTTTTCACTAAGTTGGACCTTCGTAACGCTTACCATCTCGTGCGCATCAGGGAGGGGGACGAGTGGAAGACGGCGTTTAACACTCCGTTAGGGCACTTTGAATACCGGGTTCTTCCTTTCGGCCTCGCTAACGCTCCAGCTGTCTTTCAGGCATTAGTCAATGATGTCCTGAGAGACATGCTGAACATCTTTGTTTTCGTCTACCTTGACGATATCCTGATTTTTTCACCGTCACTCCAGATTCATGTTCAGCACGTTCGACGTGTCCTCCAGCGCCTTTTAGAGAATTGTCTTTTTGTGAAGGCTGAGAAGTGCACTTTTCATGCCTCCTCCGTCACATTTCTCGGTTCTGTTATTTCCGCTGAAGGCATTAAGATGGATCCCGCTAAGGTCCAAGCTGTCATTGATTGGCCCGTCCCTAAGTCACGCGTCGAGCTGCAGCGCTTTCTCGGCTTCGCGAACTTCTATCGTCGTTTCATCCGTAATTTCGGTCAGGTGGCAGCTCCTCTCACAGCCCTTACTTCTGTCAAGACGTGCTTTAAGTGGTCCGTTTCCGCCCAGGGAGCTTTTGATCTCCTCAAGAATCGTTTTACATCCGCTCCTATCCTTGTTACACCTGACGTCTCTAGACAGTTCGTTGTCGAGGTTGACGCGTCAGAGGTGGGCGTGGGAGCCATTCTTTCTCAGCGCTCCCTCTCTGACGACAAGGTCCACCCATGCGCGTATTTTTCTCATCGCCTGTCGCCGTCGGAACGTAACTATGATGTGGGTAACCGCGAACTGCTCGCCATCCGGTTAGCCCTAGGCGAATGGCGACAGTGGTTGGAGGGGGCGACCGTTCCTTTTGTCGTTTGGACTGACCATAGGAACCTTGAGTACATCCGTTCTGCCAAACGACTTAATGCGCGTCAGGCGCGTTGGGCGCTGTTTTTCGCTCGTTTCGAGTTCGTGATTTCTTATCGTCCGGGCTCTAAGAACACCAAGCCTGATGCTTTGTCTCGTCTCTTCAGTTCTTCAGTAGCCTCCACTGACCCCGAGGGGATTCTCCCTGAGGGGCGTGTTGTCGGGTTGACTGTCTGGGGAATTGAGAGGCAGGTAAAACAAGCGCTCACTCACACTCCGTCGCCGCGCGCTTGTCCTAGGAACCTTCTTTTCGTTCCCGTTCCTACTCGTCTGGCCGTTCTTCAGTGGGCTCACTCTGCCAAGTTAGCCGGCCACCCTGGCGTTCGGGGTACGCTTGCTTCCATTCGCCAGCGTTTTTGGTGGCCCACCCGGGAGCATGACACGCGTCGTTTCGTGGCTGCTTGTTCGGTCTGCGCGCAGACTAAGTCCGGTAACTCTCCTCCTGCCGGCCGTCTCAGGCCGCTTCCTATTCCCTCTCGACCGTGGTCTCACATCGCCTTAGATTTTGTCACCGGACTGCCTTCGTCAGCGGGGAAGACTGTTATTCTTACGGTTGTCGATAGGTTCTCTAAGGCGGCTCATTTCATTCCCCTTGCTAAGCTTCCTTCTGCTAAAGAGACGGCACAAATCATCATCGAGAACGTTTTCAGAATTCATGGCCTTCCGTCAGACGTCGTTTCGGACAGAGGTCCGCAATTCACGTCTCAATTTTGGAGGGAGTTTTGCCGTTTGATTGGGGCTTCCGTCAGTCTCTCTTCCGGCTTTCACCCCCAGTCTAACGGTCAAGCAGAACGGGCCAATCAGACTATTGGTCGCATCTTACGCAGTCTTTCTTTTCGCAACCCTGCGTCTTGGTCAGAACAGCTCCCCTGGGCAGAATACGCCCACAACTCGCTTCCTTCGTCTGCGACCGGGCTATCTCCTTTTCAGAGTAGCCTCGGGTACCAGCCTCCGCTGTTCTCATCTCAGTTCGCCGAGTCCAGCGTCCCCTCCGCTCAGGCTTTTGTCCAACGTTGCGAGCGCACCTGGAAGAGGGTCAGGTCTGCACTTTGCCGTTATAGGGCGCAGACTGTGAGGGCTGCTAATAAGCGTAGAACTAAGAGTCCTAGATATTGTCGCGGTCAGAGAGTTTGGCTCTCCACTCAGAACCTTCCCCTTAAGACGGCTTCTCGCAAGTTGACCCCGCGGTTCATTGGTCCGTTCCGTATTTCTCGGGTCATTAATCCTGTCGCAGTTCGACTTCTTCTTCCGCGATACCTTCGTCGCGTCCACCCGGTCTTCCATGTCTCCTGTATTAAGCCCGTTCTTCGCGCCCCCGCTCGTCTTCCCCCCCCCCCCCCCCCCCATCCTTGTCGAGGGCGCACCCATCTACAGGGTCCGCAGGATTTTGGACATGCGTCCTCGGGGCCGTGGTCACCAGTACCTTGTCGATTGGGAGGGGTACGGTCCTGAGGAGAGGAGTTGGGTTCCCTCTCGGGACGTGCTGGACCGTGCGCTGATCGAGGATTTCCTCCGTTGCCGCCAGGTTTCCTCCTCGAGTGCGCCAGGAGGCGCTCGGTGAGTGGGGGGGTACTGTCATGTTGTGTCTTGTCTCTGTCCTTTCCCTTCACCCTGTCTCCCTCTGCTGGTCGTTGTTAGGTTACCTTTTCTCCCCCGCTTTCTCCCAGCTGTTCCTTGTCTCCTCTAACTACCCATTCACCCCGTTTCCCACCTGTTCCCTTTTTCCCTCTGATTAGGTCCCTATATCTCTCTCTGTTTCTGTTCCTGTCCTTGTCGGATTCTTGTTTGTGTTTCATGCCTGAGCCAGACTATCGTCATGTTTGCTGTAACCTTGTCCTGTCCTGTCGGAATCTGCCGGTCTATCTGAGCCTACCTATGTTTGGTTATTAAAGAAGCTCTGTTTAAGTTAGTTCGCTTTTGGGTCCTCATTCACTCACCATAACACCTTTTGCATCATCCCCCTCAACTGTACAACTTCCAAATTCCTCATCAATCCACGGGGATTTAACAGTTTTTAGTCATTTTATAATGTGTAAATGCTTATTAGCAACTGGAATATGCAATTTCATAAATGTGTCAAGTGCAGCATCTGGTTGCTCCTCATTACACACCACAGACCAGCAGCGTCTGGTTGCTCCTCATTACACACCACAGACCAGCAGCATCTGGTTGCTCCTCATTACACACCACAGACCAGCAGCATCTGGTTGCTCCTCATTACACACCACAGACCAGCAGCATCTGGTTGCTCCTCATTACTCACCACAGACCAGCAGCATCTGGTTGCTCCTCATTACACACCACAGACCAGCAGCATCTGGTTGCTCCTCATTACACACCACAGACCAACAGCGTCTGGTTGCTCCTCATTACACACCACAGACCAGCAGCATCTGGTTGCTCCTCATTACACACCACGGACCAACAGATATTCTTTACATCATCAACATATGATTCACTACAAAACTTATTGAATGACCTCTTATACACTATATTAGTCCCAGCCTTTGGAACGTAGGTTTTCCTAGATATGGCTATTATATTGTGATCACTACATCCTATGGATTTGGATACTGCTTTAAAGCAAATATCTGCAGCATCAGTAAAGATATGATCAATACATGTTGATGATATCATTCCTGTGCTGTTTGTAACTACCCTGGTAGGTTGACTGATAACCTGAACCAGGTTGCAGGCTCTGATTACAGTTTGAAGCGTTTTCTTGAGTGGGCAGCTTGATGAAAGCCAGTCAATATTTAAATGACCCAGAACATATACTTCTCTGTTGATACATACATTATCAAGCATTTCACACATATTATCCAGATACTGACTGTTATCACTTGGTGATCTATAGCAGCTTCCCACCAGAATGGGCTTTAGGTGAGGCAGATGAACCTGTAGCCATATTACTTCAACATTATTTAGCATGAGATCCTCTCTAAGCTTTACAGGAATGTGGCTCAATATAAACAGCAACACTTCCACCATTGGCATTTCTATCTTTTCTGAGAGGTAGACTATGAATATCATCTGTTACTAGCAAATTATTGATTTCATGAACCTTTTTTCTTAAGCTACATGTGTTAACATGTACTTGCTTTACTGGGAAGCCTAGCAGCAGTAGATGTGTTCATGCTATTTATGTTAGTGCAGGGTGAGCTGCTCACAGTGGACTTCCTACTAGGGCACACTGGCTTAGTGCTAACAGGATACATCTGGTTCATAGGCACATGATTACTGTACACAATAGCTGTAAGGTCAGTAGAGGCATTCAGGTTACTTATATTGTGTCTACTGATGTACATTACACCAGGGCCATTTGCCGAGAGAACCCGAGGCTTCCCGACCTGCCCCGAGGGCTGCCGAAGATGGCCCGAACGTTCCTGCTTCCCCTGCTCGCAGCCCTTTTCATGCCATTCTGCTGTGGGGAGACCAGTACAAATATCTCCAGGTTCTCATTGACTCTGGGGCCGATGAGAGCTTTTTGGACGCTACCCTGGCGTCCGAGCTGAACATCCACACTCAGCCCCTCTCCGTCCCCATGGATGTTAGAGCGCTAGACGGGCACTCTATAGACGGGCACTCGTCACTTCCACAGCACCAACCCTATGAGCTTGGACAGCACATCTGAAAATCCCTGTCTGCCTTGAAATTTCTGCCTGGAGAGACCTTGCTGATGCAGTATAACTACATTGTCTTGTTGTTGTCTAAGCTCTTTTGAAGAAGCACAAAGAAACGGGCAACGTTGAGGACCAGTGGTCGGCCATGGAAACTTACTGCAGCAGATGAAAGACACCATCATGCTTACTTCCCTTCTCAATCGAAAGATGTCCAGCAGTGCCATCAGCTCAGAAGTGGCAGAAAACAGTGAAACCCTGGTACACCCATCTACTGTCTGGAGAAGCCTGGTCAGAAGTGGCTTTCATGGAAGACTTGCAGCCAAAAAGCCATACCTCCGACGTGGAAACAACTCAACTATGCATGAAAACACAGGAACTGGGGTGCAGAAAAATGGCAGCAGGTGCTCTGGACTGATGAATTGTGAAATGTTTGGCTGTAGCAGAAGGCAGGTTTGTTCGCCGGTACACGAATGACTGCAGGCAACAGTGAAACATGGTGGAGGTTCCTTGCAAGTTTAGGGCTGCATTTCTGCAAATGGAGTTGGGGATTTAGTCAGAATGAATGGTCTCCTCAATGGTGAGACGTACAGGCAGATACTTATCCATCATGCAATACCATCAGGGAGGCATCTGATTGGCCCGAAATGTATTCTGCAGAATGACAACGACCCCAAACACACAGCGAAGTCATTAAGAACCATCTTCAGCATAAAGAAGAACAAGGAGTCCTGGAAGTGATGGTACCGGCCTCCACAGAGCCCTGATCTCAACATCAGCAAGTCTGTCTGGGATTACATGAAGAGAGAGAATCACCTGAGGCTGCCTGAATCCACAGAATAACTGTGCTTAGTTCTGCAAGATGTTTGGGCCAACCTAGCTGCCGAGTTCTTTCAAACTGTGTGCAAGTGTACCTAGAAGAATGGATGCTGTTTTGAAGGCAAAGGGTGGTCACACCAAATATTGATTTGATGTAGATTTTTCTTCTGTTCACTCACTTTGCATTTTGTTAATTGATAAATATAAACTATTAACATGTCTATTTTTGAAAGCATTCTTACTTTACATCATATTTTTCACACCTGCCTAAAACCTTTGCACAGTACTGTATATGTATGTGCCTGTTATTGTGGCACTGTGTGGCCTATCTAAATGTGCTTACATATGTTGAGTCTTGACAGTGTTCAGAACATGTGCATCAAGTTTTGTTACAATACAAATATGTGTCTCTGATCTATATTAATTTATGTGCCAAACTACGGCCATGTGAACGTTTATTGGTCAGTAGTAGCCTAAACGGGGTGAGGGGTGTGAGCCTTCAAAATTTGCGTTTACAATCACTTGTTATAGCGCCACCATTTGGCTAATTAGCATGGCATTGCATAAGAGGGTGTGGCCCTTGGCCCTTTAACATCATGCAAGGTTGCAACCTCCTAGGCCTTACCATCTCACAGGAATGTGCATTTAAATGTTTCCTTCTGAACGAAGAGTAATAATACTGGAACAGATTAGAACACCTGGCCCTGGCTGAACCTAGTGTTATAGGGTTTGACACCTGGTCCTGGCTGAACCAAATACAATAGGGTTTGACACCTGGTCCTGGCTGAACCTAATGTTATAGGGTTTGACACCTGGTCCTGGCTGAACCAAATACAATAGGGTTTGACACCTGGTCCTGGCTGAACCAAATACAATAGGGTTTGACACCTGATCCTGGCTGAACCAAATATAATAGGGTTTGACACCTGGTCCTGGCTGAACCAAATACAATAGGGTTTGACACCTGATCCTGGCTGAACCAAATACAATAGGGTTTGACACCTGGTCCTGGCTGAACCAAATACAATAGGGTTTGACACCTGATCCTGGCTGAACCTAATACAATAGGGTTTGACACCTGGTCCTGGCTGAACCAAATACAATAGGGTTTGACACCTGGTCCTGGCTGAACCTAATACAATAGGGTTTGACACCTGGTCCTGGCTGAACCAAATACAATAGGGTTTGACACCTGGTCCTGGCTGAACCAAATACAATAGGGTTTGACACCTGGTCCTGGCTGAACCAAATACAATAGGGTTTGACACCTGGTCCTGGCTGAACCAAATACAATAGGGTTTGACACCTGGTCCTGGCTGAACCAAATACAATAGGGTTTGACACCTGGTCCTGGCTGAACCAAATACAATAGGGTTTGACAAGCTTCGCTGCTGAAGCCCTAATTAGACATCTGGCCCAATACACTTTTCTCTTCTACATGTAGATACTGTGAGAGCGGAGGGTGCTGCTACCAGAAGGACCAATGGGAGTACATAGAGGGTTGTGGACACACCTCTGAATCAGAGAATCTCTTTTCTCTACAGAAAATGTTATTTGGCCTGTCGCCACACCAACTCATTATCAAGAATTTTGTCCGATCATTTGAATCAGCCGTCTAGTGCTAGGGAAAAAACAACATGTGCCCCCCTTGGGGTCCCCAGGACCCGGATAGACAACCACTGGTCTAGAGAATATCTCTGTTGAACAGAGCTGGTGATACAGTTAGAGCAGGGGTTTGGTGCCTCCCTTCCGGCTACTAGTCCAACGCTCTAACCACTAGGCTACCTGCTGGTTACTAGTCCAATGCTCTAACCACTAGGCTACCCTGCTCTAACCACTAGGCTACCCTTCCGGTTACTAGTCCAACGCTCTAACCACTAGGCTACCTGCTGGTTACTAGTCCAATGCTCTAACCACTAGGCTACCCTGCTGGTTACTAGTCCAACGCTCTAACCACTAGGCTACCCTGCTCTAACCACGAGGCTACCCTGCTCTAACCACTAGGCTACCTGCTGGTTACTAGTCCAACGCTCTAACCACTAGGCTACCCTGCTCTAACCACTAGGCTACCCTGCTCTAACCACTAGGCTACCCTGCTCTAACCACTAGGCTACCTGCTCTAACCACTAGGCTACCCTGCTCTAACCACTAGGCTACCCTGCTCTAACCACTAGGCTACCCTGCTCTAACCACTAGGCTACCTTGCTCTAACCACTAGGCTACCCTGCTCTAACCACTAGGCTACCTGCTCTAACCACTAGTCTACCCTGCTCTAACCACTAGGCTACCCTGCTCTAACCACTAGGCTACCTGCTCTAACCACTAGGCTACCTGCTGGTTACTAGTCCAACGCTCTAACCACTAGGCTTCCCTGCTCTAACCACTAAGCTACCCTGCTCTAACCTCTAGGCTACCCTGCTCTAACCTCTAGGCTACCTGCTCTAACCACTAGGCTACCTGCTGGTTACTAGTCCAACGCTCTAACCACTAGGCTACCTGCTCTAACCACTAGGCTACCCTGCTCTAACCACTAGGCTACCCTGCTCTAACCACTAGGCTACCTGCTCTAACCGCTAGTCTACCCTGCTCTAACCACTAGGCTACCCTGCTCTAACCACTAGGCTACCTGCTGGTTACTAGTCCAACGCTCTAACCACTAGGCTACCCTGCTCTAACCACTAGGCTACCCTGCTCTAACCACTAGGCTACCCTGCTCTAACCACTAGGCTACCTGCTCTAACCACTAGGCTGCCTGCTGGTTACTAGTCCAACGCTCTAACCACTAGGCTACCTGCTCTAACCACTAGGCTACCCTGCTCTAACCACTAGGCTACCCTGCTCTAACCACTAGGCTACCCTGCTCTAACCACTAGGCTACCCTGCTCTAACCACTAGGCTACGCTGCTCTAACCACTAGGCTACCTGCTCTAACCGCTAGTCTACCCTGCTCTAACCACTAGGCTACCCTGCTCTAACCACTAGGCTACCTGCTGGTTACTAGTCCAACGCTCTAACCACTAGGCTACCCTGCTCTAACCACTAGGCTACCCTGCTCTAACCACTAGGCTACCCTGCTCTAACCACTAGGCTACCTGCTCTAACCACTAGGCTACCTGCTGGTTACTAGTCCAACGCTCTAACCACTAGGCTACCTGCTCTAACCACTAGGCTACCCTGCTCTAACCACTAGGCTACCCTGCTCTAACCACTAGGCTACCCTGCTCTAACCACTAGGCTACCCTGCTCTAACCACTAGGCTACGCTGCTCTAACCACTAGGCTTCCCTGCTCTAACCACTAGGCTACCCTGCTCTAACCACTAGGCTTCCCTGCTCTAACCACTAGGCTACCCTGCCTCTGGCACCAGCCACTGTTTCATCCTCTCCTCCCTCACTTCTAAAGTTACATCCTATTTCAATACAGCAGGTAGAATATTAACTGTACAACAGACCAAAAAATACATGTAAAACGACAAATACATAGTGATTTCAGAAAGTAATCAGACCCCTTGACTTATTCCACATTTTGTTATGTTACAGCCTTATTCTAAAACGGATTACATTGCATTTTCACCCTCATCAATCTACCCCCAATACCCCATAATAACAAAGAGAACTGTTCCACCCACAAATGTTTTAAAAAATGTACTGAAATATGACATTTACATAAGTATTCAGAACCTTTACTCAGTACTTTGTTGAAGCACCTTTGGTAGCGATTACAGCCTCGAGTCTTCTTGGTTATGACGCTACAAGCTTGGCACACCTGTATTTGGGGATTTTCTCCCATTCTTCTCTGCAGATCCTCTCCATTTCTGTCAGGTTGGATGGGGAGCGTCACTGCACAGCTATTTTCAGGTCTCTCCAGAGATGTTCGATTGGGTTCAAGTGAACCTTTGCCCCAGTCTGAGGCCCTGAGCGCTCTGCAGCAGGTTTTCATCAAGGATCTATCTGTACTTTGTTCCGTTTATCTTTCCCTCGATCCTGACTAGTCTTCCAGTCCCTGCCACTAAAAACATCCGCACAGCATGATGCTGCCACCAGCATGCTTCCCCATAGGGGTGACGCCAGGTTTCCTCCAGGCGTGACGCTTGGCATTCAGTTCAAAGATTTCAGGCCAATTCAGGCCAATCTTGGTTTCATCAGACCAGAGAATCTTGTTTCTCATGGTCTGAGAGTCCTTCTGTTGCCTTTTGGTAAACTCCAAGTGAGCTGTTGTGCCTTTTACTGAGAAGTGGCTTCTGTTTGGCCACTCTACCACCAAGACATGATTGATGGAGTGCTGCAGAGATGGTTGTCCTTCTGGAAAGTTCTCCCATCTCCACAGAGGAACTCTGGAGCTCTCTCAGAGTGACCATCGGGTTCTTGGTCACCTCCCTGACCAAGGCCCTTCTCCCCGGATTGAGTCTTGGTGGTTCCAAACTTCTTCCATTTAAGAATGAGTGAGGCCACTGTGATCTTGGGGACCTTCAATGCTGCAGACATTTTTTGATACCCTTCTCCAGATCTGTACCTGATCAGCCTAACTCTACAGTTTGTTAGGTAGTGTTGCTGACGCCATTTCCGGTCACAACTTGCAGACTTGTTTACGTGTTGCTGTGCGTTTTGTTGCCAACCTTACTTTGCTACCTGACAACTTCACGGATTTTACTTTTTAATTACCGTTTATATTTTTGGTTTTTCCCTCATTCAACTTTTCTTCTTTCAACTTTTTCACTCCGGACGCTTTATCTGGACACGGTTCGTCAGGACCTCCAACAGCCGAAGCTAAGTAGTAACATTAACATGATGCCTTTTAATTGCAGTCGTTGTACTCATATTATACAGGAGAACGATCGCCTTGCGGCGAAGATAGCTGTGTTGCAAGCCCAGCTTCAGACGCAATCGTTAGGCAAGGGTAATTTAAGTGTAGGAAAGGATGAAACAGCGTCTGTGCCACCAGTAAGTACAGATAATAACGTTAGTATAAAACCCCTCGCATGGTCCCCGCAGCCGGACATTTTTCTCATGGTTTCTGGAGGGAAATGCTGTAGGAACGCTCAACCGGTGTCGCTCATTCAGCCGGCAGAAACTTTCAACCGGTTTTCCCCATTAAGCAGCGAGTGGGAGTCTGAGGCCGAGCCTTCTCTTGTCTCTACTCCTCCCATTACAAGGTCTGAGACGCCGAAGCTTCGCGCCATTAGCTCTGACAAATTGAAAACCCTAGTCATTGGCGACTCCATTACCCGCAGTATTAGAATTAAAACGAATCATCCAGCGATCATACACTGTTTACCAGGGGGCAGGGCTACCGACGTTAAGGCTAATCTGAAGATGGTGCTGGCTAAAGCTAAAACTGGCGAGTATAGAGATATTGTTATCCACGTCGGCACCAACGATGTTAGGATGAAACAGTCAGAGATCACCAAGCGCAACATAGCTTCAGCGTGTAAATTAGCTAGAAAGATGTGTCGGCATTGAGTAATTACCTCTGACCCCTTCCCAGTTAGGGGGAGTGATGAGCTCTACAGCAGAGTCTCACAGCTCAATCGCTGGTTGAAAACTGTTTTCTGCCCCTCCCAAAAGATAGAATGTGTAGATAATTGGCACTCTTTCTGGGACTCACCCACAAACAGGACCAAGCCTGGCCTGCTGAGAAGTGACGGACTCCATCCTAGCTGGAGGGGTGCTCTCATCTTATCTACCATTTGCATCCCGCAAAGGCGGAGGTGTTGCTAACATTTACGATAGCAAATTTCAATTTACAAAAAATAAAATTAAATGTTTGTCTTTTTAGCTTCTAGTCATGAAATCTATGCAGCCTACTATGCAGCTACTGTTTACAGGCCTCCTGGGCCATATACAGTAGTCATAGCAGATAACCACATTTTTGATGACTTTAATATTCACATGGAAAAGTCCACAGACCCACTCCAAAAGGCTTTCGGAGCCATCATCGACTCAGTGGGTTTTGTCCAACATGTCTCTGGACCTACTCACTGTCACAGTCATACTCTGGACCTAGTTTTGTCCCATGGAATAAATGTTGTGGATCTTAATGTTTTTCCTCATAATCCTGGACTATCGGACAACCATTTTATTATGTTTGCAATTGCAACAAATAATCTGCTCAGACCCCAACCAAGGAGCATCAAAAGTCGTGCTATAAATTCACAGACAAGACAAAGATTCCTTGATGCCCTTCCAGACTCCCTCTGCCTACCCAAGGACGTCAGAGGACAAAAATCAGTTAACCACCTTACTGAGGAACTCAATTTAACCTTGTGCAATACCCTAGATGCAGTTGCACCCCTAAAAACTAAAAACATTTCTCATAAGAAATTAGCTCCATGGTATACAGAAAATAACCGAGCTCTGAAACAAGCTTCCAGAAAATTGGAACGGAAATGGCGCCACACCAAACTGGAAGTCTTCCGACTAGCTTGGAAAGACAGTACCGTGCAGTATTGAAGAGCCCTTACTGCTGCTCGATCATCCTATTTTTCCAACTTAATTGAAGAAAATAAGAACAATCCTACATTTATTTTTGATACTGTCGCAAAGCTAAATAAAAAGCAGCATTCCCCAAGTGAGGATGGCTTTCACTTCAGCAGTATTACATTCAGGAACCTCTGAGGAAAAGATCATGATTATTAGAAAGCAAATTACGGACTCCTCTTTAAATCTGCGTATTCCTTCACAGCTCAGTTGTCCTGAGTCTGCACAACTCTGCCAGGACCTAGGATCAAGGGAGACACTCAAGTTTTTTGATACTATATCTCTTGACACAATGATGAAAATAATCATGGCCTCTAAACCTTCAAGCTGCATACTGGACCCTATTCCAACTAAACTACTGAAAGAGCTGCTTCCTGTCCTTGGCCCTCCTATGTTGAACATAATAGACGGCTCTCTATCCACCGGATGTGTACCAAACTCACTAAAAGTGGCAGTAATAAAGCCTCTCTTGAAAAAGCCAAACCGTGACCCAGAAAATATAAAAAACCATCGGCCTATATCGAAGTTATGGGGGGATGGAGTAGTGATCTGTTGTTCCCTGCCTCTCTAGTGAGTTATGGGGGGATGGACCGACTGGCTTCTGATGATGGACCCTTTAGTCTTAAGACTTTTTGTGTATTTGGGCAATACGTCATTTCTGATTGAGCCATCAGCGTTTACTGTGAATGTGGTGTCCGCCAACACAGGAACATTACCTTTTTATACGTTCTCTCTTTCTCTCTCTCTCTCTGTCCCCGACCCTTAAGTTGTTTTTAGAGATGTTTAACCACACTACTGATTGAGTGACATTCAGCCATCTTTTTTTGTTTTGTTTTCTTGCTCTTCCCTGACCTGGCTTGGAGGATTTGGTGGTCCGCCTGAATTCAACACCTTGGTGATAGAATGTCCTGACTGCACAGACCACTTCCTGTGCAACAGGGTCAGGGCGTTACCATTACTCTGGCTGAAGGAGAATACATGTCCGCATCCAAAATAGCACCCAATTCCCCATTGGGCTCTGGTCAAAAGTTTGCACGGTTTATTCCTGTGTAGGGGCCCTGGATGTGGCTGTCTGCTTGTCAACCCTGGCCGGTGCTTGTCAACCCCGGCCCGTGTTATCCTGGTGCTTATCAACCCTGGCCCGTGTTAGCCTGGTGCTTGTCAACCCTGGCCCGTGTTAGCCTGGTGCCTGTCAACCCTGGCCCGTGTTAGCCTGGTGCCTGTCAACCCTGGCCCGTGTTAGCCTGGTGGCAGATCTGGTTGTGCACACGACATTGACCATAGGAGTTCACAAGACAGCACAAACTGATGGACCAGGCTAGGCCTGCGTTTCTGAACCACAACAGCCTGAAGCCTTGACTGACAGTGTAACTGACTGGAGCCATAGAGCACCTAGATCAGCTGCTAGACACAGGGACAGAACATCTAGATCAGCTGCTAGATACAGGGACAGAACATCTAGATCAGCTGCTAGACACAGGGCCAGAACATCTAGATCAGCTGCTAGACACAGGGACAGAACATCTAGATCAGCTGCTAGACACAGGGACAGAACATCTAGATCAGCTGCTAGACACAGGGACAGAACATCTAGATCAGCTGCTAGACACAGGGACAGAACATCTAGATCAGCTGCTGAAACAGAGCCAGAACATCTAGATCAGCTGCTAGACACAGGGACAGAACATCTAGATCAGCTGCTGCACATAGAGCCAGAACATCTAGATCAGCTGCTGCACATAGAGCCAGAACATCTAGATCAGCTGCTGCACATAGAGCCAGAACATCAGCTTTTTTTATTTTTTTATTTTACCTTTATTTAACCAGGTAGGCAAGTTGAGAACAAGTTCTCATTTACATTTGCGACCTGGCCAAGATAAAGCAAAGCAGTTCGACAGATACAACGACACAGAGTTACACATGGAGTAAAACAAACATACAGTCAATAATACAGTATAAACAAGTCTATATACAATGTGAGCAAATGAGGTGAGAAGGGAGGTAAAGGCAAAAAAAAGCCATGGTGGCAAGGTAAATACAATATAGCAAGTAAAACACTGGAATGGTAGTTTTGCAATGGAAGAATGTGCAAAGTAGAAATAAAAATAATGGGGTGCAAAGGAGCAAAATAAATTAATTAATTAAATACAGTTGGGAAAGAGGTAGTTGTTTGGGCTAAATTATAGGTGGGCTATGTACAGGTGCAGTAATCTGTGAGCTGCTCTGACAGTTGGTGCTTAAAGCTAGTGAGGGAGATAAGTGTTTCCAGATTCAGAGATTTTTGTAGTTCGTTCCAGTCATTGGCAGCAGAGAACTGGAAAGAGAGGCGGCCAAAGAAAGAATTGGTTTTGGGGGTGACTAGAGAGATATACCTGCTGGAGCGTGTGCTACAGGTGGGAGATGCTATGGTGACCAGTGAGCTGAGATAAGGGGGGACTTTACCTAGCAGGGTCTTGTAGATGACATGGAGCCAGTGGGTTTGGCGACGAGTATGAAGCGAGGGCCAGCCAACGAGAGCGTACAGGTCGCAATGGTGGGTAGAATATGGGGCTTTGGTGACAAAACGGATTGCACTGTGATAGACTGCATCCAATTTGTTGAGTAGGGTATTGGAGGCTATTTTGTAAATGACATCGCCAAAGTCGAGGATTGGTAGGATGGTCAGTTTTACAAGGGTATGTTTGGCAGCATGAGTGAAGGATGCTTTGTTGCGAAATAGGAAGCCAATTCTAGATTTAACTTTGGATTGGAGATGTTTGATATGGGTCTGGAAGGAGAGTTTACAGTCTAACCAGACACTTAAGTATATGTAGTTGTCCACGTATTCTAAGTCAGAGCCGTCCAGAGTTGTAATGTTGGACAGGCGGGTAGGTGCAGGTAGCGATCGGTTGAAGAGCATGCATTTAGTTTTACTTGTATTTAAGAGCAATTGGAGGCCACGGAAGGAGAGTTGTATGGCATTGAAGCTTGCCTGGAGGGTTGTTAACACAGTGTCCAAAGAAGGGCCGGAAGTATACAGAATGGTGTCGTCTGCGTAGAGGTGGATCAGAGACTCACCAGCAGCAAGAGCGACCTCATTGATGTATACAGAGAAGAGAGTCGGTCCAATAATTGAACCCTGTGGCACCCTCATAGACTGCCAGAGGTCCGGACAACAGACCCTCCGATTTGACACACTGAACTCTATCAGAGAAGTAGTTGGTGAACCAGGCGAGGCAATCATTTGAGAAACCAAGGCTGTCGAGTCTGCCGATGAGGATGTGGTGATTGACAGAGTCGAAAGCCTTGGCCAGATCAATGAATACGGCTGCACAGTAATGTTTCTTATCGATGGCGGTTAAGATAACGTTTAGGACCTTGAGCGTGGCTGAGGTGCACCCATGACCAGCTCTGAAACCAGATTGCATAGCAGAGAAGGTATGGTGAGATTCAAAATGGTCGGTAATCTGTTTGTTGACTTGGCTTTCGAAGACCTTAGAAAGGCATGGTAGGATAGATATAGGTCTGTAGCAGTTTGGGTCAAGAGTGTCCCCCCCCTTTGAAGAGGGGGATGACCGCAGCTGCTTTCCAATCTTTGGGAATCTCAGACGACACGAAAGAGAGGTTAAACAGGCTAGTAATAGGGGTGGCAACAATTTCGGCAGATAATTTTAGAAAGAAAGGGTCCAGATTGTCTAGCCCAGCTGATTTGTAGGGGTCCAGATTTTGCAGCTCTTTCAGAACATCAGCTGAATGGATTTGGGAGAAGGAGAAATGGGGAAGGCTTGGGCGAGTTGCTGTTGGGGGTGCAGTGCTGTTGACAGGGGTAGGAGTAGCCAGGTGGAAAGCATGGCCAGCCGTAGAAAAATGCTTATTGAAATTATCAATTATGGTGGATTTGTCAGTGGTGACAGTGTTTCCTATCTTCAGTGCAGTGGGCAGCTGGGAGGAGGTGTTCTTATTCTCCATGGACTTTACAGTGTCCCAGAACTTTTTTGAGTTAGTGTTGCAGGAAGAAAATTTCTGCTTGAAAAAGCTAGCCTTGGCTTTTCTAACTGCCTGTGTATAATGGTTTCTAGCTTCCCTGAACAGCTGCATATCACGGGGGCTGTTCGATGCTAATGCAGAACGCCATAGGATGTTTTTGTGTTGGTTAAGGGCAGTCAGGTCTGGGGAGAACCAAGGGCTATATCTGTTCCTGGTTCAAAATTTCTTGAATGTTTATTTAAGATGGTTAGGAAGGCATTTTTTTAAAATATCCAGGCATCCTCTACTGACGGGATGAGATCAATATCCTTCCAGGATACCCCGGCCAGGTCGATTAGAAAGGCCTGCTCGCTGAAGTGTTTCAGGGAGCGTTTTACAGTGATGAGTGGAGGTCGTTTGACCGCTGACCCATTACGGATGCAGGCAATGAGGCAGTGATCGCTGAGATCTTGGTTGAAGACAGCAGAGGTGTATTTAGAGGGGAAGTTGGTTAGGATGATATCTATGAGGGTGCCCGTGTTTAAGGCTTTGGGGAGGTACCTGGTAGGTTCATTGATAATTTGTGTGAGATTGAGGGCATCAAGTTTAGATTGTAGGATGGCTGGGGTGTTAAGCATGTTCCAGTTTAGGTCGCCTAGCAGCACGAGCTCTGAAGATAGATGGGGGGGCAATCAGTTCACATATGGTGTCCAGAGCACAGCTGGGGGCAGAGGGTGGTCTATAGCAGGCGGCAACGGTGAGAGACTTGTTTTTAGAGAGGTGGATTTTTAAAAGTAGAAGTTCAAATTGTTTGGGTACAGACCTGGATAGTAGGACAGAACTCTGCAGGCTATCTTTGCAGTAGATTGCAACACCGCCCCCTTTGGCAGTTCTATCTTGTCTGAAAATGTTGTAGTTTGGAATTAAAATGTCTGAATTTTTGGTGGTCTTCCTAAGCCAGGATTCAGACACAGCTAGAACATCCGGGTTGGCAGAGTGTGCTAAAGCAGTGAATAGAACAAACTTAGGGAGGAGGCTTCTAATGTTAACATGCATGAAACCAAGGCTATTACGGTTACAGAAGTCGTCAAAAGAGAGCGCCTGGGGAATAGGAGTGGAGCTAGGCACTGCAGGGCCTGGATTCACCTCTACATCGCCAGAGGAACATAGGAGGAGTAGAATAAGGGTGCGGCTAAAAGCAATAAGAATTGGTCGTCTAGAACGTCTGGAACAGAGAGTAAAAGGAGGTTTCTGGGGGCGATAAAATAGCATCAAGGTATAATGTACAGACAAAGGTATGGTAGGATGTGAATACAGTGGAGGTAAACCTAGGTATTGAGTGATGAAGAGAGAGATATTGTCTCTAGAAACATCATTGAAACCAGGAGATGTCATTGCATGTGTGGGTGGTGGAACTAATAGGTTGGATAAGGTATAGCTGCTGCACATAGAGCCAGAACATCTTCAGTCAAGAGTCAGAAGACACCAAATTGATGATTTTTTCCCCAGACAGTTGGAGTTGATAGGACCTCAACCCAAAATGCTTCTTATTTGTTGAAATAATTAAGAAATGAATGAATACTAGTCTAGCAAATGGAGATGTGAAACATGCTCCTGATTGTCTCATGAGCTAGAATAAAGATCCACACGCATAAAAAGCTTCTGTCTCTCAAGTGTTGAGCACTAATTAGTTGACATCCCTGTTAGTATGATCAGCATGATCATTACACAGGTGCACCTTCTGCTTGGTACAATAAATGGCCACTCTAAAATGTGCAGTTTTGTCACACAACACAATGCCACAGATGTCTCAAGCTTTGAGGGAGCGTGCAATTATCATTCTGACTGTAGGAATGTCCACCAGAGCTGTTCCCAGATAATTTAATATTAATTTCATTACCATAAGTCGCCTCAAACATAATTTTAGAGAATTTGGCAGTACATCCAACTGGCCTCACAACCGCAGACCACGTGTATGGCGTTGTGTGGGGGCGGTTTGCTGATGTCAACTTTGTGAACAGAGTGCCCCATGAAGCAGTGGGGTTATGGTATGGGCAGGAATAAGCTATGGGCAACAAACACAATTGTGTTTTATTTATGGCAATTTGAATGCATAGAGATACCGTGACGAGATCCTGATTGTCGTGCCATTCATCCACCACCATCACCTCATGTTTCAGCATGATAATATCGCAGTACAAACTTCCTGGAAGCTGAAAATGTGCCAATTCTGCCATGGCCTGCATACTCACCAAACATGTTTGGAATGCTCTGGATCGATGTGTAAGATAGCGTGTTCCAGTTCCTGCCAATATCCATCACCTTCGCACAGCCATTAAGGAGTGGGACAACATTCCACAGGCCACAATCAACAGCCTGATCAACTCTATACGAAGGAGATGTGTCACGCTGCATGAGGCAAATGGTGGTCACACCAGATACTGACTGGTTTTCTGATCCACTCCCCCAATTATTTTTTTTCAAGGTATTTGTGACCAACAGATGCATGTCTGTATTCCCAGTTATGTGAAATCTATAGATTAGGTCCTAATTGATTTTTAAAAAATTGACTGATATCCTTATATGAACTGCAACTCAGTAAAATCTTATAAAACTCAACATGCAATAATTTCTATTTTTGTTCAGTGTAGTTGTGACTTGAATTGAATGTAAGGTGTTTTCAATGGCTTCTTTTGTTCCCCTGCCCATGTGGCAAACTGGTGATGTTTGGATTTGAATGCATTTCTCTTCACTAAGAAGTGCCATTTTGTTAAGGCTGTCTTGCAGCACTGTGTCTGCGGCTATAGCTGTCTATGAGACTGATCATAAGGCCAATGTGCTCTAGCCTACAGGCTCTTCAAATGAAATGTATTTATATAGCCCTTCTTACATCAGCTGATATCTCAAAGTGCTGTACAGAAACCCAGCCTAAAACCCCAAACAGCAAGCAATGCAGGTGTAGAAGCACGGTGGCTAGGAAAAACTCCCTAGAAAGGCCAGAACCTAGGAAGAAACCTAGAGAGGAACCAGGCTCTGAGGGGTGGCCAGTCCTCTTCTGGCTGTGCCGGGTAGAGATAACAGAACATGGCCAAGATGTTCAAATGTTCATAAATGACCAGCATGGTCAAATAATAATAATCACAGTAGTTGTTGAGGGTGCAGCAAGTCAGCACCTCAGGAGTAAATGTCAGTTGGCTTTTCATAGCCGATCATTGAGAGTATCTCTACCTCTCCTGCTGTCTCTAGAGAGTTGGAAACAGCAGGTCTGGGACAGGTAGCACGTCCGGTGAACAGGTCAGGGTTCCATAGCCGCAGGCAGAACAGTTGAAACTGGAGCAGCAGGGTTAGCGTTAGTTCCCAAATGGAACCCTATCCCTTATGTAGTGCACTACTTTAGACCAGCGCCAGGGCACTAGATAGGGAATAGGGTGCTGCACTACTTTAGACCAGAGCTAGGGCACTAGATAGGGAATAGGGTGCTGCACTACTTTAGACCATAGCTAGGGAATAGGGTGCTGCACTACTTTAGACCAAAGCTAGGGCACTAGATAGGGAATAGGGTGCTGCACTACTTTAGACCAGAGCTAGGGCACTAGCTAGGGAATAGGGTGCTGCACTACTTTAGACCAGAGCTAGGGCACTAGATAGGGAATAGGGTGCTGCACTACTTTAGACCATAGATAGGGAATAGGGTGCTGCACTACTTTAGACCATAGATAGGGAATAGGGTGCTGCACTACTTTAGACCAGAGCTAGGGCACTAGATAGGGAATAGGGTGCTGCACTACTTTAGACCAGAGCTAGGGCACTAGATAGGGAATAGGGTGCTGCACTACTTTAGACCATAGATAGGGAATAGGGTGCTGCACTACTTTAGACCAGAGCTAGGGCACTAGATAGGGAACCATGTCTGTATGCTGGCTACTTGTCAACATTTCAACTTTACATTCAGTGACCGTAAAGCAGCTACATTCATTTGGTTGAAGCACCCCCCCCCCCCACACACACAAAAAAAAAACATTGAAAAGGTCCAATGCAGTGGTTTTCTGGGTAACAATTGAACCTTACTGTTCAATGGGGCATTATCATTTTCACAGTATTATTCCATCCTCAGTGTGAAAACATAAAAAAACACAGGATTATCACATTTTTGACGACATTGGCCCTTTAATAGTTTTCTACATATTGTTTATTTCTTATTTACATAGTATATAATGTGGACAAGTTTAGTTGTTTGTGGCAGGACTTGGGCCAAGCTTGTACCGTCATACCCAAGAAGGCTGTAATCGCTGCTAAAGGCGCTTCAACAAAGTATTGAGTAACGGGTCGAATACTTACAGAACCAGTCAAAGGTTTGGACGTACCTACTCATTCAAGGGTTTTTAATTATTTTTTACTATTTTCTACATTGTAGAATAATAGTGAAGACATCAAACCTATGAAATAACACATATGGAATCATGTGGTAACCAAAAAAGATAAACAAATCAAAATAAATATGAGATTATTCTATGTAGCCTCCATTTGCCTTGATGACAGCTTTGCACACGCTTGGCATTCTCTCAACCAGCTTCACCTGGAATGCTTTTCCAACAGTCTTGAAGGAGTCCAACTCAAACCAAATCATCTCAAATTGGGTTGAGGTCGGGTAATCGAGGCCAAATCATCTGATGCAGCACTCCATCACTCTCCTTCTTGGTCATATAGCCCTTACACAGCCTGGAGGTGTGCTGGGTCATTATCCTGTTCAGGGATGCAAACTAGTCACCTTTCGGAGAAATTTGCCATTTTGAATCCAAAATAGGTGACCTACGTGATTCGTGTGGATCCGATGAGAAAAGATCACTACTGGCTGTAGGCAGAGTGCAACGCAGCAAGTGACTGAAGAGAGAAGAGACAATCAATGTGCTAGTCACAGCATCATTGCGCGTTCTGGAAAGTCTGGAAAGGCAGTTACAGCAGCGCGTCCCCTGAACGATAATGAAGAGGTGACGTTAGGTGAGAAGCCTGACCACGGAGACGGTGGTGAGAAGGTGATGAAGCGTACTTCATGAGCTGTAATCGAAAAACAACTGGCATTTGGAAAGTTTGAGCTGCGGGAGAAAGTGTGGTGGAACAAGTATTAGCATTGTTAAGTATCTTGCTAGCTGGATCGGATTCTCCGTTAGCTAGCCAGAGTAATGTTGAGCAACATTAGCCTACTCATCTGATCACATAATTGAGTTTATGGTGTGAAAATTAGCTGGCTAATAAAGTCAGAGTTAACGTTAGCTCATCTGATGTTGTAACGTTAGCTAGCTAACATTAGTAACCTAACCAATTCGCTATAGTATTAACTGGTATACGACTCCAAATCAAATCAAATTTTATTTGTCACATACACATGGTTAGCAGATGTTAACCATGTGTATGTGACAAATAAAATTTGATTTGATTTGGAGTCGTATACCAGACTCCTTGCCGTTCAAGTTATAACGAGTTAGTTGCTTACTGGACCTGTGTGAAATGTTAACTAGCTAACAAACTAACCACTATCTGTTCCCCTCTACAGTATGTGGTTAATTTTCAGAATGATAGAATGAGGTGAAAATGAGGCGTTGCTTGTTAAACAAGTGGATTCAGGGATCAAGTGTAGCTGTAGCTGGACCTGGTTTAAACTGGATGCCACTATAGAGGTGAAAGAAACACCACACACTTTCCCTCTTTCTCACTTTTGCTGGCACATTGTAGAACAGATGTCCACCGGCAGAAAGTGTATTATGTGCAGTGTAGCCCAAAGATAGTTTTTGTTGTGTTGAACTTGACAGTAACACCTGTGTGTGTGATTGAGGGGGGGATTATATATATATTTTTTAACTCAGTGAACGTTATTTTTGCACACATGTAGCCTTGTGCACTTGATTGATGTCTACTATAGTGGCCACTATAATAGAGCAACAATAGAAGGCCTGTTTGTTTCATTCTATTTCTACTTTAAGATGTTTTTTTCCCCAAATGCAATATTTATGTGGTCACAAGCGTTCTATTATAAAGACTATCATGGCTAACTGCAATGTTAGTGTATTGTTCTTTCTCATTTGCAGTAAAGTCTAGGCAACAAATAACATTGGATTGCTTTCGTTACATTTTTAGGTAATGTTAGGTTAGCTACACTACATCTCATTCCAAACTCATTCATATGGAGTTGGTCCTCCCTTTGCTGCTATAACAGCCTCCATTCTTCTGGGAAGGCTTTCCACTAGATGTTGGAACATTGCTGCGGTGACTTGCTTACATTCAGCCACAAGAGCATTAGTGAGGTCGGGTACTAATGTTGGGCGAGTAGGCCTGGCTCGTGTTCAGCTTTTCAATTCATCCCAAAGGTGTTCGATGGGGTTGACTGTGCAGGCCAGTCAAGTTCTTCCACACCGATCTCGACAAAACATTTCTGTATGAACCTCGTTTGGTGCACAGGGGCATTGTCACGGAGTCACGGATCTCTCCAGTAAGGCCATTATACTGCCAATGTTTGTCTATGGAGATTGCATGGCGGTGTGCTCGATTTTATACACCTGTCAGCAACTGATGTGGCTGAAATAGCCAGATCCACTAATTTGAAGGGGTGTCCACGTACTTTTGTATATAAAGTGCATTCGGGAAGTATTCAGACCCCTTGACTTTTTCCACATTTTGTTACAACCTTATTCTAAAATTGATTAAATTATTTTTATTCCTCAATCTACACACAATACCCTATAATGACAAAGCAAAAACAGGTTTTGAGAAATGTTTGCAAAGAGAAAAAAAAATCACATTTACCTAAGTATTCAGACCCTTTATGCAGAACTTTGTTGAAGCACCTTTGGCTGCAATTACAGCCTTGAGTCTTCTTGGGTATGATGCTACAAGCTTGACACATCTGTATTTGGGGAGTTTCTCCCATTATTCTCTGCAGATCCTCCCAATCTCTTGTCAGGTTGGATGTGGAGCGTCACTGTACAGCTATTTTCAGGTCTCTCCAGAGAATCCGTAATCTGGCTGTGCCACTCAAGGACATTCAGAGACTTGTCCCAAAGCCACTCCTGCATTGTCTTGGCTGTGTGCTTAGGGTCGTTGTGCTGTTGGAAGGTGAACCTTCGCCCCCAGTTTGAGGTCCTGAGCGCTTTGGAGCAGGTTTTCATCAAGGATCTCTCTGTACTTTGCTCCATTCATCTCCCCCTCAATCCTGACTGGTTTACAGGGTATTTATTGTGTGTAGATTGATGAGGAACATGTTTTATTGAATCCATTTTAGAATAAGGCTGTAACATGTGGAAAAAGTCAAGGGGTTTTAAACTATACCGTGCATTCCGAAAGTATGATGTTGGTATTGTTCTTCAAACTATATGTAGGCAGGTTGCTTAGGATTCAAACCTTCTCAAACAGCTGGATTCATACTCTTTAGAGGAATAATAGATTGTACAGTGTCCTGCTATTAAAATTATGTAAATAAATCATTTGTAAATGTGTAATATTGGTACGTCAACATCTTCATTGCAAAAAAAAAAAACATGTCAGTACATGTACAAACTTAACTTTAAGCTAAACATTATTTTGACAGGAAGTCAATAACTGTCCATTGATCAGCACAGCAATTGATAAAACAGGACCATGTTTGAAACAAGTGGTTCTGAGTTTAATTCAATATTTCACCGGTTGGCTACCAGTTATAGAAATCATGAATGCAGACGGGCTCGGAGCTGCTGTGTCCCAACCCACCCCCACCTGCTGTTATGTTGGTACGTACTGACCAACAAAGGATCTTATGATTCATGTTTTCCTAAAATGCAGGCAGCCAAACACATTACTACAAGACAAAACATCAAGTCTGATGGTCTTGTAAATATAAAAGCAAAGCTGGATTTCATTTAATAAAACACCTTAAAGTTTTCGTAATGGGATGATGTCTTACTGTGGTGTGTGAAGAACCCAATACTTTACCTTGTATGTGGTACAAATCACATTATTGCGGAAGCCCCTCTAACAGTATGAATGAGGCTGTTTGAGAAGGTTTGAATCCCTAGCAACCTGCCTACACATAGTCTGAAGTACAATACCAACATAGCTCCAGTAGTAGGTCAAAGCTGGGTGCTGGAAACCCTGGTAGAGCATGGTGGGGGAATAGGCATGTTGGGGGAATAGGCATGGTGGGGGAATAGGCATGGTGGGGAAATAGGCATGGTGGGGAAATAGGCATGGTGGGGAAATAGGCATGGTGGGGAAATAGGCATGGTGGGGAAATAGGCATGGTGGGGAAATAGGCATGGTGGGGAAATAGGCATGTTGGGGAAATAGGCATGTTGGGGGAATAGGCATGTTGGGGGAATAGGCATGGGGTTAGGGATGGTGTTAGGTATGGGGTTAGGGGTTTGGGATGGTGCTAGGTACGGGGTTAGGGGTGGTGATAGGTACGGGGTTAGGGATGGTAGGTAGGGGGTTAGGTACGGTGTTAGGTAGGGGGGATAGGTACGGGGTTAGGGATGGTGTTAGGTACGGGGTTAGGGGTGGTGTTAGGTACGGGGTTAGGGGTGGTGTTAGGTACGGGGTTAGGGGTGGTGTTAGGTACGGGGTTAGGGATGGTGTTAGGTACGGGGTTAGGGATGGTGTTAGGTAGGGGGGATAGGTACGGGGTTAGGGGTGGTGTTAGGTACGGGGTTAGGGGTGGTGATAGGTACGGGGTTAGGGGTGGTGATAGGTACGGGGTTAGGGGTGGTGTTAGGTACAGGGTTAGGTATGGGGTTAGGGGTTTGGGATGGTGCTAGGTACGGGGGATAGGGGTGGTGTTAGGTACGGGGTTAGGGGTGGTGATAGGTACGGGGTTAGGGGTGGTGATAGGTACGGGGTTAGGGATGGTGTTAGGTAGGGGGGATAGGGATGGTGTTAGGTAGGGGGGATAGGGATGGTGTTAGGTAGGGGGTTAGGGATGGTGTTAGGTAGGGGGTTAGGGATGGTGTTAGGTACGGGGGATAGGGGGGGATAGGTAGGGGGTTAGGGATGGTGTTAGGTAGGGGGTTAGGGATGGTGTTAGGTATGGGGTTAGGGGTTTGGGATGGTGCTAGGTACGGGGGATAGGTACGGGGTTAGGGGTGGTGATAGGTACGGGGTTAGGGGTGGTGTTAGGTACGGGGTTAGGGGTGGTGTTAGGTACGGGGTTAGGGGTGGTGTTAGGTAGGGGGGATAGGTACGGGGTTAGGGATGGTGTTAGGTAGGGAGATAGGTACGGCGGATAAGTATGGGGTTAGGGATGGTGTTAGGTAGGGGGGATAGGTACGGGGTTAGGGGTGGTGTTAGGTACGGGGTTAGGGGTGGTGATAGGTACGGGGTTAGGGGTGGTGATAGGTACGGGGTTAGGGGTGGTGTTAGGTACGGGGGATAGTTACGGCGGATAGGTACGGGGTTAGGGGTTAGGGGTGGTGTTAGGTACGGGGTTAGGGGTGATGTTAGGTAGGGGGGATAGGTACGGGGTTAGGGGTTAGGGATGGTGTTAGGTAGGGGGTTAGGGGTGGTGTTAGGTAGGGGGGATAGTTACGGGGGATAGGTACGGGGTTAGGGATGGTGTTAGGTAGGGGGGGATAGGTACGGGGGATAGGTGCGGGTTTAGGGATGGTGTTAGGTAGGGGGGATAGGTACGGGGGATAGGTACGGGTTTAGGGATGGTGTTAGGTAGGGGGGATAGGTACGGGGTTAGGGATGGTGTTAGGTAGGGGGGATAGGTACGGGGTTAGGGGTGGTGTTAGGTAGGGGGGATAGGTACGGGGTTAGGGATGGTGTTAGGTAGGGGGGATAGGTACGGGGTTAGGGGTTAGGGATGGTGTTAGGTAGGGGGGATAGGTACAGGGTTAGGGGTTGTGTTAGGTAGGGGGGATAGGTACGGGGTTAGGGGTTGTGTTAGGTAGGGGGGATAGGTACGGGGTTAGGGATGGTGTTAGGTAGGGGGGATAGGTACGGGGTTAGGGGTTGTGTTAGGTACGGGGAATAGGTACGAGGTTAGGGATGGTGTTAGGTACGGGGTTAGGGATGGTGTTAGGTACGGGGTTAGGTACGGGGTTAGGGATGGTGTTAGGTAGGGGGGATAGGTACGGGGTTAGGGATGGTGTTAGGTAGGGGGGATAGGTACGGGGTTAGGGATGGTGTTAGGTAGGGGGGATAGGTACGGGGAATAGGTACGAGGTTAGGGCTGGTGTTAGGTACGGGGTTAGGGATGGTGTTAGGTACGGGGTTAGGTACGGGGTTAGGGATGGTGTTAGGTAGGGGGGATAGGTACGGGGGATAGGTACGGGGTTAGGGGTTAGGGATGGTGTTAGGTAGGGGGGATAGGTACGGGGTTAGGGGTGGTGTTAGGTAGGGGGGATAGGTACGGGGTTAGGGGTGGTGTTAGGTGGGGGGGATAGGTACAGGGTTAGGGATGGTGTTAGGTACGGGGTTAGGGGTGGTGTTAGGTACGGGGTTAGGGGTGGTGTTAGGTACGGGGTTAGGGGTGGTGTTAGGTACGGGGTATAGGTACGGGGTTAGGGGTGGTGTTAGGTACGGGGTTAGGGGTGGTGTTAGGTACGGGTTAGGGGTGGTGTTAGGTAGGGGGGATAGGTACGGGGTTAGGGGTTAGGGATGGTGTTAGGTACGAGGTTAGGGATGGTGTTAGGTAGGGGGGATAGGTACGGGGTTAGGGGTTAGGGATGGTGTTAGGTACGGGGTTAGGGATGGTGTTAGGTAGGGGGGATAGGTACGGGGTTAGGGGTTAGGGGTGGTGTTAGGTACGGGGTTAGGCATGGTGGTGCTCATGTCAACTTCTTTTCTTTTTTGGATTTAGACCAACGCCTTTTAAAACTTAATGTAGTTTTTTGTTTGTAATAGGGTGCCATTTGGGTCTAAAATAGTGCACTATATAGGGAATAGGGTGCCATTTGGGTCTAAATTAGTGCACTATTTGGGAATAGGGTGCCATTTGGGTCCAAAATAGTGCACTATATAGGGAATAGGGTGCCATTTGGGTCTAAATTAGTGCACTATATAGGGAATAGGGTGCCATTTGGGTCTAAAATAGTGCACTATATAGGGAATAGGGTGCCGTTTGGGTCTAAATTAGTGCACTATATAAGGAATAGGGTGCCATTTGAGATGCCATCTGTGATGGCCTTACTAGCTTAACATAAATTAAGACTGTTAGACATTTTTCCGGAGGAAAGATTCATTAAAACTGCCTAAATCTTGTCTAACAATATTATTTTGTGAACCGGAGACAATTACAGTTAACTGATAGGATGAATAAATACAAACAATTTAACATAATGGGTGGTAGATTTATGTTTCCATGTTGCAAGGAGCACAGTTTAACCAATCGGTCTGTCTTAAGTAAAAAATCATCTCCATCCTGTCCAACAGCATTTCTTTGGGAGGCAGCCAGCAGCTGACAGTTTAACAACAAACTAGCAAAGACCAACTTGAGGATCATTGGACGAGTTTGTTTTGTGTCGTCCGGTGAACAGGGTGGGGTGGAAGTTGCATATTGTAGACCATTCCATTGGTCCTAAAGTGAAATCTCCACCCACCCGGGGCATCAGGCGATGCAAAAACAAAGTGGCCCAGAGAAAAGCACCGATACACATATCAAACTGTTGAAAAACAACACAGTCAAAACACACAAACCAGTGAAAACACACACGCACACAGGAAAAATTGTGTTTCACCAGGATTCACTCTTCTTCAAGCCAGCCATTCTTCAAAAACCAAACAAGACAAAACGCCCAGTTAGCCTTCAGTCCTGTCTCAGTCCTCTATTTTTAGCCAACCCTTCTTATAGTCTATGAGCAGCTCCAAGTAGTACTGCCACTCTGGTTCAGAGTCATATTTCACCTGGAACACAGTCTTCAGGGGGTTAGGGTGTGGCTCATGTACCTGCACCACCAGACCCCTGTACCACACCTCCGTCCCGTCCCCCTCCTCGTAGAGGTGTTGTATCCGTCTCCCCACCAGGTCTGGGTAGTAGATCTTCATGACGGAGCGGGCGCGCTGCACGGCGGAGCGAAGGATCCAGCGGCGCCGGCGGTGGTCAGAGCTGTGGCAGGCAGACAAGAAGGGGCAGTACTTGATCTTCATGACGGAGCGGCGCAGGGAGGACAGAGAGGAGGGCAGTCGGCTGAAGGATGAGAAGGTGGTGAGGTGGCGCAGGGTAGAAGAGAAGCCCCCGAAATGCAGCCCTCGCTGGGGGAGCTTGGAGGACATCCTCCTGGAAAGACATCCATCCCTGGTTCTTTCCCTGGCCTCTCCTCTGTCCCCCTCCCTGTCCCTCTTTCTCCTGGACTCCCCATCCTCTGTCTCTGAGAGGAGAGGCTGGCTGTCTGAGAGAGGAGGCTGACTGTGTCGGCGCAGTTCAGTGTCTGAGACAGAGACAGCCTGGTATCGCGTCTGTTGTCCTTTACGTCCCTCAGGAAACAACACCTTCCTCAACTTGAGGATCATCCCTGACTGGCTCTTCGTCCTGAGGCCCTGGGACCAGGCTGAACCGGAGGATGGGGTCTTGTAGGACGGCACGGACAATAGTGTGGAGGCTCGATCCCTGTTGCTAGGAGACGAAGACAGCTCGTCTGAGGTCAAAGGGCACGTCCAGGAGTTAGACTCCTCCTCCTCCTCCAGCAGGGGTGTGGCTGGTGGCTCCTCCTCTTCCTCCAGCTTATTGCCTCCATTCCGCTCTCCATCCCCCTTTCCCCTTTTCTCTCCATCACTCTTTCCATCCCTCCTGTCAGAGTCACTGCCTGCATTGTCACTGCTCCACACCGGCCGGCCATTCCTTTCCTCCTCCTCCTCCTGATTAACAGTGTTCTTTAGAATGCTCCAGTCTCCAGCCTGCTCTGTGTTCCCACCACCCTCCAACACCGTGCGATCCCTCGTCCCTACAAACAGAGGTTTGGGGAAGCTCTTCTTCTTCTTCTTGCTTTTCCCCTCTTTCCTCTTGTGCATCTTAAAGTGTGAGGATGATGATGATCCTCTCTTCGGGTCCTCTCTCGGTCTCTGAGAGGAGAGGCTAGCTGTGGCTCTGCAGCTCGGGGTCTGAGACGGAGACAGACTGATACATTCCTCCAGGTGTTGTGGTGAGGTGGTGGTCTGTGTTCCAATGTCACAGCGGTTGGTGGGTTGTGAACATGGTCCAGTGTTAGTGGCCAGTGAACATAGCCCACTGGCAGAGCTATTCCAACGATCCTCTGAACACAGTGTTCCTTCTGGTGTCCTGGCCGTGTCACATGGCTCTACACCTGAAACACAGGCAACATGGCCGTTAGGATGTCTTTACATTAGCCTAATGTGTCAACTTGAAATGACAGGAGGAAAAATCACATTGTTCTTTGATTGCAGTTCACCAAAAATAATCAAGAGATATGAAGAAGAAAAGAGTGAAAGACGTTAACGGGAGGACAGAAAGACGTTAACGGGGATGACAGAAAGACGAAGTAAATAAAAGTTGAACATTTCCCTGGAGAAAGGAGAAGGAGAGCAGACAAAGTCCCACGTCCAGTCAAAACTGCCACAGTGACTAGACACAGAACTGCAACAGACAAGATAACTGCACTCCACCACCAACCAGACCCCTCCACCACCAACCAGACAAGCAACCAGGCCCCTCCACCACCAACCAGACCACTCCACCACCAACCAGACCACTCCACCACCAACCACACCACTCCACCACCAACCAAACCACTCCACCACCAACCAAACCACTCCACCAGACCACTCCACCAGACCACTCCACCAGACCACTCCACCAGACCACACCACCAACCAGACCACTCCACCACACCGCCAACCAGACCACTCCACCACACCGCCAACCAGACCACTCCACCAGGCCCCTTCACCACACCACCAAGCAGACCACTCCATCACACCGCCAACCAGACCACTCCACCAACCTGACCAATCCACCACCAACCAGACCAATCCACCAAGCCCCGCCACCCAGACCACTCCACCAACCAGACCACTCCACCACACCGTCAACCAGATCACTCCACCTGGCCCCGCCAACCAGACCACTCCACCACACCGCCAACCAGACCACACCACCACACCGCCAACCAGACCACTCCACCACACCGCCAACCAGACCACTCCACCACACCGCCAACCAGACCACTACACCACACCGCCAACCAGACCACTCCACCAGGCCCCTTCACCACACCACCAAGCAGACCACTCCATCACACCGCCAACCAGACCACTCCACCAACCTGACCAATCCACCACCAACCAGACCAATCCACCAAGCCCCGCCACCCAGACCACTCCACCAACCAGACCACCACACCGTCAACCAGATCACTTCACCAGACCACTCCACCTGGCCCCGCCAACCAGACCACTCCACCACACCGCCAACCAGACCACACCACCACACCGCCAACCAGACCACTCCACCACACCGCCAACCAGACCACTCCACCACACCGCCAACCAGACCACTCCACCACACCGCCAACCAGACCACTCCACCACACCGCCAACCAGACCACTACACCACACCGCCAACCAGACCACTCCACCAGGCCCCTTCACCACACCACCAAGCAGACCACTCCACCACACCGCCACCCAGACTACTCCACCAGACCACTCCACGACACCGCCAACCAGACCACTCCACCAGACCACTCTGCCAGACCACTCCGCCAGACCACTCCACCACACCGCCACCCAGACTACTCCACCAGACCACTCCACCACACCACCAACCAGACCACTCCGCCAACCAGACCACTCCACCAGACCATTCCGCCAACCAGACCACTCCACTAGTTCCCTCCACCAGGCCCCTCCACCAGACCACTCCACCAACCAGACCGCTCCACCAACCAGACCACTCCACCACACCGCCAACCATACCACTCCACCAGACCACTCCACCAGTCCACTCCACCAACCAGACCACACCACACCACCAATCAGACCACTCCACCACACTGCCAACCAGACCACTCCACCACACTGCCAACCAGACCACTCCACCACACTGCCAACCAGACCACTCCACCACACCGCCAACCAGACCACTCCACCAGACCGCCAACCACACCGCTCCACCAGGCCGCTCCACCGCACCGCCAACCAGACCACTCCACCAGACCACTCCACCAGACCACACCGCCCACCAGACCACTCCACCAGACCGCCCACCAGACCACTCCACCAGACCACACCGCCAACCAGACCACTCCACCACACCGCTAACCAGACCACTCCACCACACTGCCAACCAGGCCGCTCCACCAGACCGCTCCACCAGACTACTCCACCACACCACCAGGCCCCTCCACCAGACCACACCGCCAACCAGACCACTCCACCACACTGCCAACCAGACCGCTCCACCAGACCGCTCCACCAGACTACTCCACCACACCACCAGGCCCCTCCACCAGACCACTCCACCACACCGCCAACCAGACCACTCCACCACACCGCCAACCAGACCACTCCACCACACCGCCAACCAGACCACTCCACCACACTGCCAACCAGACCACTCCACCACACTGCCAACCAGACCACTCCACCACACCGCCAACCAGACCACTCCACCACACCGCCAACCAGACCACTCCACCACACCGCCAACCAGACCACCCCACCAGACCACTCCACCATACCGCCAACCAGACCACTCCACCAGACCACTCCACCACACCGCCAACCAGACCACTCCACCAGACCACTCCACCACACCGCCAACCAGACCACTCCACCAGACCGCCAACCAGACCACTCCACCAGACCGCCAACCAGACCACTCCACCAGACCACTTCACAACACCGCCAACCAGACCATTCCACCAGACCACTCCACCACACCGCCAACCAGACCACTCCACCTGACCACTCCACCAGACCACTCCACCAGACCGCCAACCAGACCACTCCACCACACCGCCAACCAGACCACTCCACCACACCGCCAACCAGACCACTCCACCAGACCGCTCCACCAGACCGCTCCACCACACCGCTCCACCACACCGCTCCACCACACCACCACACCACTCCACCAGACCGCCAACCAGACCACTCCACCAGACCGCCAACCAGACCACTCCACCACACCGCCAATCAGACCACTCCACCACACCGCCAACCAGACCACTCCACCACACCGCCAACCAGACCACTCCACCACACCGCCAACCAGACCACTCCACCACACCGCCAACCAGACCACTCCACCACACCGCCAACCAGACCACTCCACCACACCGCCAACCAGACCACTACACCACATCACACCACCAACCAGACCACTCCACCACACTGCCAAACAGACCACTCCACCACACTGCCAAACAGACCACTCCAACACACTGCCAACCAGACCACTCCACCACACCGCCAACCAGACCACTCCACCACACCACACCACCAACCAGACCACTCCACTAGTTCCCTCCACCAGACCACTCCACCACACCGCCAACCAGACCACTCCACCAGGCCGCTCCACCAGGCCACTCCACCACACCGCCAACCAGACCACTCCACCAGACCACACCGCCAACCAGACCACACCGCCAACCAGACCACTCCACCAGACCGCCCACCAGACCACTCCACCACACCACTCCACCAGACCACACCGCCCACCAGACCACTCCACCAGACCGCCCACCAGACCACTCCACCACACCACACCGCCAGACCACACCGCCAACCAGACCACTCCACCAGACCGCCCACCAGACCACTCCACCACACCGCTAACCAGACCACTCCACCAGACCGCTCCACCAGACCGCTCCACCACACTGCCAACCAGACCGCTCCACCAGACCACACCACCAACCAGACCACTCCACCACACCGCCAACCAGACCACTCCACCACACCGCCAACCAGACCACTCCACCAGACCGCCAACCAGGCCACTCCACCACACCGCCAACCAGACCACTCCACCACACCGCCAACCAGACCACTCCACCAACCAGACCACTCCAACCAACCAGACCACTCCAACCAACCAGACCACTCCACCACACCGCCAACCAGACCACTCCACCACACCGCCAACCAGACCACTCCACCACACCGCCAACCAGACCACTCCACCACACCGCCAACCAGACCACTCCACCACACCGCTAACCAGACCACTCCACCAGACCGCTCCACCACACTGCCAACCAGACCGCTCCACCAGACCACACCGCCAACCAGACCACTCCACCACACCGCCAACCAGACCACTCCACCACACCGCCAACCAGACCACTCCACCACACCGCCAACCAGACCACTCCACCAGACCGCCAACCAGGCCACTCCACCACACCGCCAACCAGACCACTCCACCACACCGCCAACCAGACCACTCCACCACACCGCCAACCAGACCACTCCACCAACCAGACCACTCCAACCAACCAGACCACTCCACCACACCGCCAACCAGACCACTCCACCACACCGCCAACCAGACCACTCCACCACACCGCCAACCAGACCACTCCACCAGACCGCCAACCACACCGCTCCACCAGGTCGCTCCACCAGGCCGCTCCACCAGGCCGCTCCACCAGGCCGCCAACCAGACCACTCCGCCAACCAGACCACTCCACCAGACAACACCGCCCACCAGACCACTCCACCAGACCACACCGCCCACCAGACCACTCCACCAGACCGCCCACCAGACCACTCCACCACACCACACCGCCAGACCACACCGCCAACCAGACCACTCCACCAGTCCGCCCACCAGACCACTCCACCACACCGCTAACCAGACCACTCCACCAGACCGCTCCACCAGACCGCTCCACCACACTGCCAACCAGACCGCTCCACCAGACCACACCACCAACCAGACCACTCCACCACACCGCCAACCAGACCACTCCACCAGACCGCCAACCAGGCCACTCCACCAGACCGCCAACCAGGCCACTCCACCAGACCGCCAACCAGACCACTCCACCACACCGCCAACCAGACCACTCCACCACACCGCCAACCAGACCACTCCACCACACCGCCAACCAGACCACTCCACCAACCAGACCACTCCAACCAACCAGACCACTCCAACCAACCGGACCACTCCAACCAACCAGACCACTCCACCACACCGCCAACCAGACCACTCCACCACACCGCCAACCAGACCACTCCACCATACCGCCAACCAGACCACTCCACCACATCGCCAACCAGACAGACCACTCCACTAGTTCCCTCCACCAGACCACTCCACCACACCGCCAACCAGACCACTCCACCAGACCGCCAACCACACCGCTCCACCAGGCCGCTCCACCAGGCCGCTCCACCACACCGCCAACCAGACCACACCGCCAACCAGACCACACCGCCAACCAGACCACTCCACCACTCCACCAGACCACACCGCCAGACCACACCGCCAGACCACACCGCCAGACCACACCGCCCACCAGACCACTCCACCACACCACTCCACCAGACCACACCGCCCACCCCACCAGACCGCCCACCAGACCACTCCACCACTCCACCAGACCACACCGCCAGACCACACCGCCAGACCACACCGCCCACCAGACCACTAACCAGACCACTCCACTCCACCAGACCGCTCCACCAGACCACTCCACCACACTGCCAACCAGACCGCTCCACCAGACCGCTCCACCACACCGCTCCACCAGACTACTCCACCACACCGCTCCACCAGACTACTCCACCACACCACTCCACCAGGCCCCTCCACCAGACCACACCACCAACCAGACCACTCCACCAGACCACTCCACCACACCGCCAACCAGACCACTCCACCACACCGCCAACCAGACCACTCCACCAGACCGCCAACCAGGCCACTCCACCACACCGCCAACCAGACCACTCCACCACACCGCCAACCAGACCACTCCACCAACCAGACCACTCCACCACACCGCCAACCAGACCACTCCACCACACCGCCAACCAGACCACTCCACCACACCGCCAACCAGACCACTCCACCACACCGCCAACCAGACCACTCCACCACACCGCCAACCAGACCACTCCACCACACCGCCAACCAGACCACCCCACCAGACCACTCCACCATACCGCCAACCAGACCACTCCACCAGACCACTCCACCAACCAGACCACTCCACCAGACCACCAACCAGACCACTCCACCAGACCGCCAACCAGACCACTCCACCAGACCGCCAACCAGACCACTCCACCACACCGCCAACCAGACCACTCCACCAGACCACTCCACCAGACCGCCAACCAGACCACTCCACCAGACCGCCAACCAGACCACTCCACCACACCGCCAACCAGACCACTCCACCACACCGCCAACCAGACCACTCCACCACACCGCCAACCAGACTACTCCACCAGACCACTTCACCACACCGCCAACCAGACCACTCCACCAACCAGACCACTCCACCAGACCGCCAACCAGACCACTCCACCAACCAGACCACTCCAACCAACCAGACCACTCCAACCAACCAGACCACTCCACCACACCGCCAACCAGACCACTCCACCACACCGCCAACCAGACCACTCCACCATACCGCCAACCAGACCACTCCACCACATCGCCAACCAGACAGACCACTCCACTAGTTCCCTCCACCAGACCACTCCACCAACCAGACCACTCCACCAGACCACCAACCAGACCACTCCACCAGACCGCCAACCAGACCACTCCACCAGACCGCCAACCAGACCACTCCACCACACCGCCAACCAGACCACTCCACCAGACCACTCCACCAGACCGCCAACCAGACCACTCCACCAGACCGCCAACCAGACCACTCCACCACACCGCCAACCAGACCACTCCACCAACCAGGCCCCTCCACCAGGCCCCTCCACCACACCACCAACCAGGCCCCTCCACCACACCACCAACCAGGCCCCTCCACCACACCACCAACCAGGCCCCTCCACCACACCACCAACCAGGCCTCTCCACCACACCACCAACCAGGCCCCTCCACCCAATTCATATTTAGCTGACAGACTAAAACAGTGTTCATCTATTAAAATCAGAAAACAATGAGTCCCAAATGGCACCCTATTCCTGAAATAGTGCACTACTTTTGACCAGGACTCATTTGGCAGGCACCCAATGACTGAACAGTGTTGACCTCAGCCTCCGAGTGAAAGGTGAGAATACTAATAGTGCTGCAGTATACAGGCTACATGACAACACAGTCTGCTGCTACAGAAGATCAACATGAATAAACCAACACACCTGGGTTTCAACATCTTTCAAATACTTTGCGTTTGCTTTAGCCTGCCTACAGTTCCATTTGGGCAGGGTTAGTAAATTGTAACTTCCATTGGTTCCTTTGTGCAAGGCAAAGCACAATCCAGCCTAGTGGAAGTATTTGAACCCAGGTCTGAATATTTATTTTTTGCTAATACAGGAAGAAAAGGGTCAGATAGAAGTCAAGTTCCCATGTGACCCACATGTGAACACTAACAAAGTCAGCACTCAGCAGAGAACAGGAAATAACCAACTATCTGGCTGGATTAGATGATTCAGTTAGTGAAATCAGTTATGTTGACAGAGGTCAAAAGATTAAATCAGTCACAACTGTTGAGGTAATGTCAAAGACTAGTGTGTGTTTTTAACCAAACTTTACCAAATAAATATCAAGTTTAAAATCTACTTCATAAAAAAAAAGTTAGAGATGCTAGTGATATGATGTCAGTGTTGTTTTTTCCAACACATTTCTGTAGGGGACAAATGGAGGTTTGAGATGAAAGGGTGAAAGGCGAATTTAAAATTATTTGAAAAAAAAAAAAAATTGGGGGGGGGGAAGACTTGGTTAAAAATAAAAAGGCAAAATTGACATTTGAAATGAAACAGACAAAAGAAAGATGTGAAAAGGAGAGAGAGGGGGGTAGCTTGATTATGGACACGTTTAACTCCTCCATCCAGTCACTAACCAAGAGGACAGAATACAGGTCCCTAAATGGTCCACCACTTCCTTCCTTACAACAAACGTCTGAGTTTTAGTTGCACTGTATCACATGGTGCTGTTCTATACCCTGATCCCAGATCTGTTTGGGCTGTAAAAGCCAACTCCCATGGTCATGCCAAACACGATCTGGGACCAGGCTAGCTGTTCTATGAGTAATCCTACAGAAGGGAAAAATCCATTGTTTTCATTAGAAATGTTTTGCATGTCAGCAGTCAAGTTTTCAAGATATTGGACTTTCAAGAAGCAGAAGTGTCACCAGCCACACCATGATGATATAAAATGCACATAAAGATGCATGTACAGGAAGAAGGTAGTCATGTTGTTAATATGGTCGAATATTAACAGCAGTTATCACAGTGTTATTAACTCTAAGGGTTATTAGTTCAATAATCATAGGTAGAGTTAGTTGACATTTCAACTTGAGTTGTGTGGTTAGAACTAGTGTGATACTGGATTGTTTGCGAGTATTGTTACATGCACACAACAATATGATTATTGTGAAGTCAGATTGATATAGTTTGTAAACGTTTACATGCGTTGCAAGAAGAACGGTTCCCTAATAATCTTGTTAACACGACATCTGAAATCAGGCTACATGATAGGACTATGATACATGCAGAAAAAACTAGTGAGGGGGAGGCTCTGCTGGCACATGCTCAGATCAAACACCAACCAGACCACTCCACCACCAACCAGACCACTCCACCACCAACCAGACCACTCTACAACTTGAGTTGTGTGGTTAGAACTAGTGAGGGGGAGGCTCTGCTGGCACATGCTCAGATCAAACACCAACCAGACCACACCACCACCAACCAGACCACTCCACCACCAACCAGACCACTCCACCACCAACCAGACCACTCTACCAACTTGAGTTGGTTAGAACTAGTGAGGGGGAGGCTCTGCTGGCACATGCTCAGATCAAACACCAACCAGACCACTCTACAACTTGAGTTGTGTGGTTAGAACTAGTGAGGGGGAGGCTCTGCTGGCACATGCTCAGATTAAACACCAACCAGACCACTCCACCACCAACCAGACCACTCCACCACCAACCAGACCACTCCACCACCAACCAGACCACTCTACCAACTTGAGTTGGTTAGAACTAGTGAGGGGGAGGCTCTGCTGGCACATGCTCAGATCAAACACGCCACTGTAACTCTGATGAAGCTGTTTACATGTCCTAAAAATTGCATCATTATTTGAATGCTCAGTGTTTGAGATCAATTAACACCCTTTACCGTGGCACTTTGAGACTTATTTTAAACTGCAAAACCCTTACGCACCACTGCACTTTGTATACCAGGGTTGGCTGGCCTTCTCTAGTCACTTGTAGGCTCAGTCACTGGTATACTTTTATTTACAAAGCCATTTTGGGTTTACTACCTTTTTATTTGGGCATTTGTATTGTTCAGAAATGTGGTGGATACTCTTCGTTCGCTGGACTTTATCCTGCTAACTGTTCCAAATGTCCGAACTGAATTTGGTAAAAGGGCTTTTATGTCCTCTGCGCCATCGTCTTGGAACACTTTACAAAATACTTTTAAACTGGAAGAACTTGTCCCGATTGGTGTTTTTAAATCACTGATGAATGATCTTGAGACTGATTTCCTGACCTGTCAATGTTTTTGTTATACTCTTGTGAATTCTACGGTTTTTACTAGATTACTTGTAGTTTTTCATGTTGTTTGTCTGTATCTCAATGAGCCCTTCCTGTTTAAATAAATAAAAGATTGAAAAAAACTTTTTTAGCATCGTCGTATGCCGATTGAAGATAAGCAGAGAAAAGGTGACTAATGTCGTACTCGGCCTACTGCCATAAATCAGTTTAATATCAGATTGTTAGTGTGCATGGAAACGTAGCCAGTGATGTAGTAAACGGAGGGGTAACAGAGCAGAAAGCAGCAGATACCTGGGCTGTCTTTTGGGGAGCATCAGGTGACGGCGACTCTGCAAAACAATAAATGGAATGGATTTGAAATGAAATTAAAATGTTAACAGTTCGAAAATGGAGAGGGAATGGAAAACATGCTTATTAATACAATTATAGTAGTATCTCTCCCATTACTAGAAATTATATTCAAGAACCTGAAATCACATTTATAAAACCTGAGAACCGTTTTTGCCTACTAAACATTTTATAAAGAATGAAGGAGTGAATCCTAACTTCCATGAAAGTTCAGTCTCCCATTGAGATCAATGCAAGTGAAAATATGATTTGCCCCGACTATACGACTCAGTGCAGTAGCGTGACTATACGACTCAGTGCAGTAGCGTGACTATACGACTCAGTGCAGTAGCGTGACTATACGACTCAGTGCAGTAGCGTGACTATACGACTCAGTGCAGTAGCGTGACTATACGACTCAGTGCAGTAGCGTGACTATACGACTCAGTGCAGTAGCGTGACTATACGACTCAGTGCAGTAGCGTGACTATACGACTCAGTGCAGTAGCGTGACTATACGACTCAGTGCAGTAGCGTGACTATACGACTCAGTGCAGTAGCGTGACTATACGACTCAGTGCAGTAGCGTGACTATACGACTCAGTGCAGTAGCGTGACTATACGACTCAGTGCAGTAGCGTGACTATCCGACTCAGTGCAGTAGCGTGACTATCCGACTCAGTGCAGTAGCGTGACTATCCGACTCAGTGCAGTAGCGTGACTATACGACTCAGTGCAGTAGCGTGACTATCCGACTCAGTGCAGTAGCGTGACTATACGACTCAGTGCAGTAGCGTGACTATACGACTCAGTGCAGTAGCGTGACTATCCGACTCAGTGCAGTAGCGTGACTATCCGACTCAGTGCAGTAGCGTGACTATCCGACTCAGTGCAGTAGCGTGACTATCCGACTCAGTGCAGTAGCGTGACTATCCGACTCAGTGCAGTAGTGTGACTATGCATATAGAGGAACGACTCAGTACAGTAGTGTGACTATGCATATAGAGGAACAACTCGGTACAGTAGTGTGACTATGCATAGAGGAACGACTCGGTACAGTAGTGTGACTATGCATATAGAGGAACAACTCAGTACAGTAGTGTGACTATGCATATAGAGGAACGACTCAGTACAGTAGTGTGACTATGCATATAGAGGAACAACTCAGTACAGTAGTGTGACTATGCATATAGAGGAACAACTCAGTACAGTGGCGGGACTATACAACTCAGTACAGTAGTGTGACTATGCATACGGAGGAACAACTCAGTACAGTAGTGTGACTATGCATATAGAGGAACTACTCAGTGCAGTAGTGTGACTATGCATATAGAGGACCGACTCAGTACAGACTCAGCTCATTGTTAAAGGAAGGAAATAACAGCGCAGTAGAGGGGGATTTCCAGAACCAGCCTGTTACCACGGTGACCTGCTCGGAGTGAAGCACTAGTATTATGGGATGGTAAAAAAAAAAACAGGAAGCATCTGAAATGGCCCCCTATTCTATATGACCCTGGTCAACAGTAGAGCCCTATATATGGACCCTGGTCAACAGTAGGGCCCTATATATGGACCCTGGTCAACAGTAGGGCCCTATATATGGACCCTGGTCAACAGTAGGGCCCTATATATGGACTCTGGTCAACAGTAGGGCCCTATATATGGACTCTGGTCAACAGTAGGGCCCTAAAAATGGACCCTACCCTGGTCAACAGTAGAGCCCTACATATGGACCCAACCCTGGTCAACAGTAGAGCCCTATATATGGACCCTACCCTGGTCAACAGTAGAGCCCTAAAAATGGACCCAACCCTGGTCAACAGTAGGGCCCTATATATGGACCCTGGTCAACAGTAGGGCCCTATATATGGGAAATGGGAAATATAATACTGTAGCAACAGCACACATTTAACACCATGCAAGCCTTGAAGTTGTTGGCATTCTTTCTGCATTTAATACTGCCATTCTGGGTTTAGTAATGAATGGACTCCCAAATCAAACAAGCCAATAGGATCATACGATTTAACCAGATCCAGTCCCTCGCTAAATCCAAATGTTATTTTCTAAACCAACCTGGATCTGGTTAAAAGAAGGGTTTGTGTGACAAAAACAGACATGACATCATCAGTGATTTCGATCAATCACAGACTGATTACTGGAGACATACTGAACACACAGTACCTTCCTCTGCAAACACATACTTTTTCATCACCAAACATGACAGTGTGTGAGGGGGTTAGGGTTGGGGGGGGGGGGGGGGGGGGTTCACGGTTGCTTATTTGGCATATACACATGATATACAGCATGTTGAGCACACAGTGCAATGAAATGTTTACTTGCAGGTTCACCTCTCGACAATAGGAAAGTAATTAAGTGAGTAAAGGGTAATAAAAACAACAAAGCTCAGTGTGTGTGCCAATAACAAAAAGGAGACCAAATGAATAACAGAGGAGTCTCAACTCCATTGAAACAACTTTGCAGTCCAGGCTAAGTAAGCTTCCTATGTCTGGGGAATCTCCAGAACACCACCAACCAGACCTGGGAAACTGGCCCATATAAAAACCAGACCTGGGAAACTGGCCCATATAAAAACCAGACCTGGGAAACTGGCCCATATAAAAACCAGACCTGGGAAACTGGCCCATTTAAAAAACAGACCTGGGAAACTGGCCCATATTGTTTTTACTTTTGTGATTACTTTCATTGCATCCAGTTCCCCTTCAAGGTCCCCATTTTATCCAGGTCCCCATTTTATCCAGGTCCCTATTTTATCCAGGTCCCCTTCAAGGTCCCCATTTTATCCAGGTCCCCTTCAAGGTCCCCATTTTATCCAGGTCCCCATTTTACCCAGGTCCCCTTCAAGGTCCCCATTTTATCCAGGTCCCCTTCAAGGTCCCCATTTTATCCAGGTCCCCTTCAAGGTCCCCATTTTATCCAGGTCCCCTTCAAGGTCCCCATTTTATCCAGGTCCCCATTTTACCCAGGTCCCCATTTTACCCAGGTCCCCATTTTACCCAGGTCCCCATTTTATCCAGGTCCCCATTTTACCCAGGTCCCCTTCAAGGTCCCCATTTTATCCAGGTCCCCTTCAAGGTCCCCATTTTATCCAGGTCCCCATTTTATCAAGGTCCCCATTTTATCCAGGTCCCCTTCAAGGTCCCCATTTTATCCAGGTCCCCATTTTACCCAGGTCCCCATTTTACCCAGGTCCCCATTTTACCCAGGTCCCCATTTTATCCAGGTCCCCATTTTACCCAGGTCCCCATTTTATCCAGGTCCCCATTTTACCCAGGTCCCCTTCAAGGTCCCCATTTTATCCAGGTCCCCTTCAAGGTCCCCATTTTATCCAGGTCCCCATTTTATCAAGGTCCCCATTTTATCCAGGTCCCCTTCAAGGTCCCCATTTTATCCAGGTCCCCATTTTATCCAGGTCCCCATGCAACATCTCCAGTTCACACAGATAGCAGGCATGTGACTGTTTCTGTTCAGCCTCTCAGTAATACTCAATGTAAGACATTTGCTTCTGCTTTCACCCAGATTCCAAACTGAAACGCCAGGCAGCCGTCAGTCAGGCCACAATGGAGAGACACACACACTCGCACACACACACACACACACACACACACACACACACACACACACACACACACACACACACACACACACACACACACACACACACACACACACACACACACACACACACACACACACACACACACACACACACACACACACACACACACACACACACACACACACACGTGCAGTTTATGATGAGGGAGGATGATTTTCTTTTTCATGAAGATGGCCTTATTTCTATTACAGCATATTGGATGACTCTCATTCATATTCCATTCACCCAAAAATAGGCTATTTTTCCTGTACCCATCATGAGGTTGCAACAACCTAGCCTATGAATGAAAGTTTACAATGTCGAGAGAAAAATTTGAGATGACAGAAAATTACACAATACCACATTGCACACTCTTGCCTGCATCTAACTTATCTAGGGTGTAACCATTAATCCAACAGTTTCAAACGAGAGTTTCTATTGGACAAATTCTGGTGTTTTTATCCCCGTTTCATTTACTTCCGTTTATATGCTCTCTCTCTTTCTCTCTCTCCCTCTCTCTTGGAGGACCTGAGCCCTAGGACCATGCCTCAGGACTACCTGGCCTGATGACTCCTTGCTGTCCCCAGTCCACCTGGCCGTGCTGCTGCTCCAGTTTCAACTGTTCTGCATGCGACTATGGAACCCTGACCTGTTCACCGGATGTGCTACCTGTCCCAGACCTGCTGTTTTCAACTCTCTAGAGACAGCAGGAGTGGTAGAGATACTCTCAATGATCGGCTATGAAAAGCCAACTGACATTTACTCCTGAGGTGCTGACCTGTTGCACCCTCGACAACTACTGTGATTATAATGTTTTTGACCCTGCTGGTCATTTATGAACATCTTGGCCATGTTCTGTTATAATCTCCACCCGGCACAGCCAGAAGAGGACTGGCCACCCCTCATAGCCTGGTTCCTCTCTAGGTTTCTTCCTAGGTTTTGGCCTTTCTAGGGAGTTTTTCCTAGCCACCGTGCCTCTACACCTGCATTGCTTGCTGTTTGGGGTTTTAGGCTGGGTTTCTGTACAGCACTTTGTGACATCAGCTGATGTAAGAGGGGCTTTATAAATACATTTAATTGACTGATGGTTTAAAAAAATGTTTTTCAACAGAATTGGCGGAATGAATACACCCCTGATCACGCATAAAACACAGTTCACTTTCATAGCAGCCATGTTGTATTCATTCTAACCTCTATGCACTCTCCTCCTCTCACCTTTTCCCTTCGTCTGTGGACTTCAAATGAGCAACACATCAGCGGTATGTGACCAGGCGAAAAAAATCTTTCCAGGCCAAACCGCTACACACAGCCTAGATCGTTGTCCCCGTATTAGCTAAAGTAACGTCCTAGTCAACATAGCTGATAGAACTAATGGGTTAGTAAACCAGCTACAATCATGCAGTAACGTTACAGTGTGCAGTCAGTTTGCTTATTATACAGAATTTGAAATTATTTATACTTTTGTTATCAGAAAAATAAGAGCCAACAGTGCAGTTTTCTGCTAAAGAGACAGTCCATTATGGTCTAAACATAACAATATTGCTTGGCATGACCCCAGGAAAAGCTGATTCTAACAGCTAATGGGAACCAAAATAAATAAATGAATGACTGGCCGACATTGTGACGGATGTCAAGGATATGGACAATGTCAATGATAAGTAAATTAGATTTCCACTATCTAGAAAATGTATCTTTACTAATGTGTATGTACACCAGTGATTGAGATACAAGCATCCGAGTGGTATACTACAAATTAGATTCAATGAATTAGCCAGCTAACTTATCTAAATATTCTGAAATAACACATTTTTGTTGTTGTTGATAATCTTAAAATGGGCTCAACAACCAAACACAGATAGAAGTTTAGCTTTCTAAATGAACCAGACACTCAACAGCTATTTCCGTTTATTTATCAAAGTTAGCTAACTCATTGATCCTGCTTTGTAGTATACCTCTCTGACCAACTGTGATCTAACCCTCTTAGGCCTGGCTAACAGCTAACTCACCCAGGCTCTATCAAGGGCCAGGCTAGCAGGCTAAGGGCTAACTCACCCAGGCTTTTTCAGGGGCCAGGCTAACGGCTAACTCACCCAGGCTCTATCAAGGGCCAGGCTAGCAGGCTAACGGCTAACTCACCCAGGCTCTTGCAGACACAGCTGTGATAGTAGAGGTTGAGAACGTCAGGGTAGATGTTAGGCAGGTGTTTGAGTGACAGGAGCCTGCGGAGCTTGGAGGAACATGGTCGTTTCTGCAGCGTCACCAGGTGTCTCTCCTCAGACAGGGTGGTAGGTCTCAACTCCACCTTGTGCTCCTGTCATTACATTAGATCAACTTTATTGTAAGCCTGAAATACAGAACTGTTTTGTGCTAACATTCCACTCCTCATACTATGTGTCATATGCCAACAAGTAGATGGAGTGGAATGTTAGCACAAAACAAACTGGTACCCAGGCTACTTTGTAGTCTTGACAGAAATGTGCTTTACGTACAGAAAAAGCAGAGACTTGACATGGGTAATTCATCAGACACAAACAGCAAATTAAATGTGATATGACCAAAAGTATGTGGACAACTGCTCATCCAACATCTCATTCCAAAATCATGGGCATTCATTTTGAGTTTCTCCCCCCTTCGCTGCTATAACAGCCTCCATCCACTGTTCTGGGAAGACTTTCCACTAGATGATGGAACATTGCAGCGGGGACTTGCTTCCATTCAGCCACAAGAACATTAGTGAGGTCGGGCACTGATGTTGAGCGATTAGGCCTGGCTCGCAGTAAGCGTTCCAATTCATCGCAAAGGTGTTCAATTGGGTTAAGGTCAGGGCTCTGTGCAGGCCAGTCAAATTGGAACTACGCATTCGGGCAGGCAGCATTCTCCTGGCATCCGCCAAACCCAGATTCGTCAGTCGGACTGCCAGATGGTGAAGCGTGATTCATCACTCCAGAGAATGCGTTTTCACTGCTCCAGAGTCTAATGGTGGTGAGCTTTACACCACTCCAGCCAACGCTTGGCATTGCGCATGGTGATCTTAGGCTTGTGTGCGGCTGCTCAGCCATGAAAACCCATTTCATTAAGCACCCGACAAACAGTTCTGACGTTGCTTCCAGAGGCAGTTTCGGTAGTGAGTCTGGCAACCGAGGACAGACGAGTTTTATGTGCTACGCACTTCAGCAATGGGTGTGGCTAAAATAGCAGAATACACTAATTTGAAGGGGTGTCCACATACTTTTGTATACAGTGCATTCAAAAAGTATTCAGACCCTTGACTTTTTCCACATTTTGTTACGTTATGGGGTTATTCTATAATGGGTAAAGAAAATGTAAAAATGTAATCGATCTACACACAATACCCCAAAATGACAAATCGAAAACAGGTTTTTATATATTTCTGCAAATGTATAAAAAAAATAACAGAATATACCTTAATTACATAAGTATTCAGACCCTTTGCTATGAGACTCAGAATTGAGTTCTCCAACTTGGAGTCCACCTGTGGTAAATTGAATTGATTGGACATGATTTGGAAAGGCACACACCTGTCTATATAAGGTCCTACAGTCGACAGTGCATGTCAGAACAAAAACCAAGCCATGAGGTTGAAGGAACTGTCCGTAGAGTTCAGAGACAGGATTGTGTCGAGGCACAGATTGGGGGAAGGGTACCAAAAAATGTCTGCAGCATTGAAGGTCCCCAAGAACACAGTGGCCTCCCTCTTTCTTAAATGGAAGAAGTTTGGAACCACCAAGACTCTTCCTAGAGCTGGCCGCCCAGCCAAACTGAACAATTGGGGGAATAGAGCCTTGGTCATGGAGATGACCAAGAACCCGATGGTCACTCTGACAGAGCTCCGGAGTTCCTCTGTGGAGATGGGATAACCTTCCAGCAGGACAACAATCTCTGCAGCACTCCACCAATCAGACCTTATGGTAGAGTGGCCAGACTGAATCCACTCCTCAGTAAAAAGCGGATCAGTTTGCTAAAAAGCACCTAAAGGACTTTCAGATGATGCAAAACAAGATTCTCTGGTCTGATGAAATCAAGATTGAACTCTTTGGCCTGAATGCCAAGCGTCACATCTGGAGGAAACCAGGCACCATCCCTACGGTGAAGCATGGTGGCATCATGTTGTGGGAATGTTTTTCAGCAGTAGGGACTGGGAGACTAGTCAGGATCGAGGGAAAGAGGAACAGAGCAAAGTACAGAGAGATCCTTATGAAAACCTGCTCCAGAGCTCTCAGGAGCTCGGGAAGGTGAATCTTCGCCCCCCCAGACTAATAGGACAACGACCCTAAGCACACAGCCAAGACAACACAGGAGTGGTTTCGGGACAAGTCTCTAAATGTCCTTGAGTGGCCCAGCCAGAGCCCGGACTTGAACATGATCAAACATCGCTGGAGAGACCTGAAAATAGCTGTGTAGTGACGCTCCCCATCCAACCTGACAGAGCTTGAGAGGATCTGCAGAGAAGAATGGGAGAAACTCCTCAAATACAGGTGTCCCAAGCTTGTAGCGTCATACCCAAGAAAACATGAGGCTGTAATCGCTGTCAAAGGTGCTTCAACAAAAGCATTCAGACCCTTTACTCAGTACTATGTAAATGGTATATTTCAGTTTTATATTTTTTTATAAATTTGCAAAAATATCTAAACCTGTTTTTGCTTTGTCATTATGGGGTGGGTATTGTGATGTCATTATGGGGGTATTGTGATGTCATTATGGGGTATTGTGTGTAGATTGATGCAGAAAAAAATGTAACGTAACGTGGAAAAAGTCTAGGGGTCTGAATACTTTCCGAATGCACTGCAATGGAATGAGTGACCTGTCACGTGTAATGAAATGAGTGACCTGTCACGTGTAATGAAATGAGTGACCTGTCACGTGTAATGAAATGAGTGACCTGTCACGTGTAATGAAATGAGTGACCTGTCACGTGTAATGAAATGAGTGACCTGTCACGTGTATAATGAAATGAGTGACCTGTCACGTGTAATGAAATGAGTGACGTTATGTATTATATGTGGTGCTAAAATGTATTGATTTAAGATTAGATCGAGATCCAGTACGTCACAACTGTACCTGGAGAACCTGGTCAATGTAGACCCCCTGGACCTGAGGGAAGAGCAGCTCCTTGACCACCAGCATGGGAACAAACACCGCGCCTGCCCTCATCACATGGGGGAAGGGACACTGCTTCTGGGCTACATACTGCCCCAGTCTCTGGAGCACATTCTGGAGGGCAGCCTGGGTCTCTGGTCCCCTCAGCCACACCTCCCTGGCCTCAGAACCCAGCAGAGAGGTCACCTTCTGGGCCTTGGGTGGGGAAATGGCGGTGGAGGTAAGGGAGATGTCCAGCTGGGACAGCCAGGTTTGGAGCTCTGTGGGTGGGGTGTGGGACACACAGCTGGAAACCAGGTTACAAAGTAAGAGGTGCAGCTCTAGGAAGTGCTGTCTGGCTGGTCGGGAGCTGTTGTTGCTGTCTGAAAGGGCATGAGGGCTGCGGCTGGATTTGGCTACAGCTGTAGGGTCAGTGGGTGACTGTGGGACCTCTGTAGAGCAGGGAGGGGGAGCAACAGCCCGGAGCATGTTATCTGGCAGGACGATCTTATAAGTGGATAGTTTGAGACATTGAGGAGGGATGTTTTGAAGGTTCAGTTTGGTGGTGGCTGGGTTGGTGGATTGGGGAGGGCTGGATGATTTGGGGTGTGGTGTAGCAGTCTGGTCATAGGGCTTCTGATGGGCCAGGGGAGGGTGGTGCACGTTATGAGTAAACGCGCCAACTATCCTATGCCTTATTGAGAGGGGTTGGGGTGGAGTTGTTGATTTGGGACGTAGGTTGGGCTGCGGCGGATTGGGTGGATAGTGGTTGGACAGGGGCTGGGATGGATGGTGGTTGGACTGGGATGGATGGTGGTTGGACAGGGGCTGGGATGGATGGTGGTTGGACTGGGGCTGGGATGGATGGTGGTTGGACAGGGGATAGGATGGATGGTGGTTGGACTGGGATGGATGGTGGTTGGACAGGGGCTGGGATGGATGGTGGTTGGACTGGGATGGATGGTGGTTGGACAGGGGCTGGGATGGATGGTGGTTGGACAGGGGCTGGGATGGATGGTGGTTGGACAGGGGCTGGGATGGATGGTGGTTGGACAGGGGCTGGGATGGATGGTGGTTGGACCGGGGCTGGTGGTGCTGAGTTTGGGACTGATGGTGGTGCTCGTTGTAAGTAAAAGATCCCTCCATCACACATCTATCTGTAGCCGACATAATAGAAATATATTTATCTGACACTATTGACAATTTACTGTCCAGATGATCAGATTCACATTTCTTAATAACACCCACGGTGAGATCATGTACAAACACACCCGGCTCTGTTGTTGCTGCTGCCACCTCCATCTCTTCCTCTTCCTTAATAACCACTTTAGTCTGCATGTCGTCATCAGTCTTCACTTCCACCTCCCTCTCTGGTTCTTGCTGTGGTTCCTCCTCCTCTTCCTTAACCACTTTAATCTGCAAATCGTCGGTCTTCACTTCCACCTCCCTCTCTGGTTCCTGCGGTGGTTCACTAAAAACAGGCACTACGGGCTTCTTCTGTGTAGTGTCTGATCTGACTACAGTACCCAGAATCCTCTGCTGGACTACAGGCCTCTGCTGTTCTGAGGCTGGTCGGACTACATGGTTACCAATACTGTGATTGATTGATACAGGCTTCCCTTCCTCTCGTTCAGGGTCTCTCTCAGGCCTGTGTGGGTCAGATGTAGGGCCTGTTTCCTGTCTGTGTTGATGACGTCTGTGAGGGTCTGATTGGGTCTCAGGTTTGAGCACACAGTGTCCAGAAGGATGGCGGTCAGTTCTCTGAGATCCTCTAACAGGTAGAGACAGCATGCCAGCAGCCTCTAGGTAAGCCTTGTATGGAGCCAGGCTGAAAACATTGTTGATGACTGGCATGGGAGGAGAGGGAGACAGACAGCTATCGAGTCCTCCTCCCTTTCCGTTCACCTCTGCTCTCCCTCCCTCTGCTATATCTCCCTCTGCTCTCCCTCCCTCTGCTATATCTCCCTCTCCGTTCGTCTTCATCTTCTGTCGTTTCTGATATAGTTCCACATCAATGACGTCATCCCCATTGTCCTGTGTGTGTTTTGGTGAGGGAGAGTCTATGTTGATGGGTCGGTCTGAGTCCGAGACCCATCTCTTCAGCGTTTCTGTACCAGTAGTGATCATGTCTCCATACACATTAGACTGAGGGACAGGACTGTCTCGAAGCCTCACTACAGTAGAACCAGTCATTCCCCGACACGTGGCGTTGTGATGGTTACGTGTAGTTGTGTGTTGGTGGTTGTTCTGGTTGGCTGTAGTTTTGTGGTGGTTGTGGTTGCCATAGTTTACAGCAGTTGTACACATGGCTGTAGTAGCATGGTTGTTGCTGTGGTGGTGGTGGTTGGCTGGGTGGTTGTGATGGCCATAGTCAGCCCGTGACAGTGTGGTGGAGACAGTCAGTGGGGCTCCAGGGAGTGTGGAGTCAGAGTGTCCCCGAGATAGGTGGTGTCTCCTGGGGGAGGAGACCTGAGGAGAGGTGACTGGAGATCTGTACTGAGGCAGGGAGTAGTCCAGGGGTCTCTCAGTCCGCTGTAGGCTGCTGGGGGGAGATGGAGAGGCACAGGGTCTCTCTGGGGCTATAGCAGGGGCTCTCATCTGACCTGCTGCATTCAGGGGCATCCTGTACAATTGATGATAGGAGGGCTGGTCAAAACTCCTGAGGTATGGGTGGCTACTAGGAGCCATGTGGCTAGACATGGGGACATCAGTACTGTACATAGACTGGGTGACATGGTAGTGGGTGGGGGTTGCTGTGCTGGGAAGATGAGAAGCTAGGTGGGGTCCTGTCTGGGTGGGACTGGGAGGTAGGGGTCTTTTAGAACCTTTAGAGACCATAAAGGTCTCCTCCCAGTCTCTGTCTCTGTGCATTCCTCCTCCTGCATCTTTAAACCCTGCTCCACAACTCTCACTCTCTCCCTCCACATTTGCCTGAGGATGGTAGTAAAAAATGGGCTGTGTGACTGGGAGCTGGCTGTATTTGGCCACATTGGGAGAAGAGCGGCCCTGATAAACCTGTGATGTTACCGGAACGCCATGGTGCAAAGGGGTCATGGGTTTGTATGTTGTAGGGTGGAAGGGGTGAGAGGGAGGAGAGGGATGGGAGGGATGGCAGGAGGGATGAGAGGGATGGGAGGGATGGGAGGAGGGGTGAGAGGGATGGGAGGAGGGGTGAGAGGGATGGGAGGAGGGGTGAGAGGAAGAGCAGGAGGGGTGAGAGGAAGAGCAGGAGGGGTGAGAGGAAGAGCAGGAGGGGTGAGAGGAAGAGCAGGAGGGGTGAGAGGAAGAGACCAAGCTGTGATAGGTTGGACGTTTAGAGGGGATTTGTAAACGTTGGCATTGATCAGCACCATAGGGGGAGGCGCCTAACTGTGAAGAGAGGGGGTCACATGTAAATGAGGAGGGGCTTAGTACGGCACGGGCCGGGGAACATGGGTAACCAATGCTGTAGGTTGGTTCCATGAAGACAGGAAACCTTTGTGCCGATGCTGCTCTGTTAGGGATTCCATTGGGGTGGTGTTGGTGGTCCTTGCCATCTTTTAGAGGCAGTCTGTCTGATAGTCTCTCTGTCTCAACACCGTGCTCCGGCTGCAGAGCCCTGGGGTGGTGGTGGGAGCTAGGACTATACATCCACCCCTCATACACATTAAGATGGGGATGGATCCTGTGTACTCCCCCCCTCTGCTCCAGACTGTGCCTCTGTCCTACAGTACAGCCCAGCTCAGAACAGCAGGGGGAGGGGTGTCCGTAGAGCGGTTTGGGAACAGCCAGACTCAGACAGACAGAGTTCTCAGACTGAGGGGAGAGGCTAACTCCTCCAACAGGGGGCTGTTTCCTCACAGCAATGGGCATAGCGATGGTCCCAGGCCCGCTGGTGGGACTCCTCAGCCCACCTGGGCTCCTGGTGTAGTAGGTAAAACCCTGCTTAGCTGGAGTGTCCTGAGCAGTAGCAGAGACAGAGTTACTACCACTAACACTACTACTCTCAGTAGAAAAAGTCTCTGCCCTGCTGTAAACTATGTGGTTTCGTAACGACCCCTCCTCCGCGCTCTGAGGGGAAACCCCCACATTCCTCCTGTTCAGCAGCAACCCCTCAGAGGGGCTCCAGGAAGGTCGGAGGTCAGGGTCAGAGAGGTCGTGACCCCCGAGGTCATAGGTGAAGTAGGCCCTGTTCTGCAGAGCCTGGGTCTGGGGTGTGTGGTGGGGGGCAGAGGGGTAGTGAGCCAGGCTGGCTGGTTTAGAGAGCCCTCCTGCCTCTGTAGACGCCACGCTACCAATGATGGACCCTTCCAGCCGGGGCATCTTGCTCTGGACCACCGGGGCGACAGTGAAGCTTGGCTGGACTCGTTTACTGCTGTTGCTCATCATGTGTCGACTCTGTGGTGGTCCGATAATAGACCAGGATCTGAGACACAGGAGAGAATAGATGTTTATACATCACATTTCTCACTACAAATGCTGTTCAAAGTGCTTAACAGATATGAGGTCGTTCGGTTCAAATGATTTCAAAAGTTGAAGTTCTAGTGAGTTACTAGCTCCTCTGTCCCCATTTGATCAACTCTATGGTTACAAATATGATGAATATCAATGTTCATGTCTTTCAAATACAAGCAAAAAACACAATAATATAGTGTTTCTGTTAAAAAGAGGTCTCGGACATGAGGTCACTCAGGTCAAAAGTTCAACGTTTTAGTTCTTCTGATCTAGCCTGAAATCCAGACCTGTTTTGTGCTAACATTCCACTCCGTGTCATATGTCAAACAGGAGTGGAATATTATCACAAACAGACTAGGAACCAGGCTACCGCTGTTCACTTACGACAAACAACAAAACATCTCAACTCACAGTCAAATACCAAAACAAGAATAAGTACATCTGTTGAAAATACAAGCATCCACCTCTTCCTGTTCAGAGAGAAGACAAGTACAACATCACAAGGCCTTGGGAGCTTGTGAGGAAGAAAAAAAACAGATCACGATAAAATAGCATTTGTTCCAAAATAGCTGGACAAGAAGTAAAGTACAGTAGTTTAAAGCAGCCTCTGTTTAAAGTACCACCTTCTACATCTCCAAACAGTGCTGTAAGTCTCCAGCCCATTCGTGTCTTGTGTTTTGCTATATAAGGCAATAGGCAACACGTATGACTCATGCCATTTACTGTGGTGAGGTTGGAATGGAGACTCCACATGTGTTCTGCCCTCTGTCATCTCTGCTTTACACAAACGTGATTAAATCCCCCTTCGCCACAGAACTGTAACTTCAGAACATATTGGGGGGGAGTAAACTGAAGAATGTATTTCAAACCTTCTCAAGGAAACACCACCGATGCTTTGTCAGTAATACTGAGATGATTTATCAACCTCTTTGCAGAGGACATGGACATAACATCATGGTGAAGTAAACAGTCACCTACATTTAACTCATGTGGGCCACAACCTAGCCACAGACGTAGACAGGTCGCCTCATCTAGCGCACAGGGGTATTCTACAGCCCACGCGGAGGCGCTCTACAGCCCAAGCCGAGGCGCTCTACAGCCCACGCCGAGGCGCTCTACAGCCCACGCCGAGGCGCTCTACAGCCCACGCCGAGGCGCTCTACAGCCCACGCCGAGGCGCTCTACAGCCCACGCCGAGGCGCTCTACATACCACGCGCTCTACAGCCCACGCCGAGGCGCTCTACAGCCCACGCGCTCTACAGCCCACGCGCTCTACAGCCCACGCCGAGGCGCTCTACATCCCATGCGCTCTACAGCCCACGCCGAGGCGCTCTACAGTCTCATCTCTCCAACACCTCAGGCAGGAGGGACTGGTGGTTAGCTAGCCACACGTCAGGAGGATAGAGCAGAGATGTACACACACACACACACACACACACACACACACACACACACCACACACACCAACTGAAGAGAGATGTTGGCTTATGATTCATGACATATTACTTATTGACACGTAGAAAAGCAGGTTCTGGTACGGGGTCAGTCTGACCAGCGTGACCAATTAATAATTATCCTTCCTGCAGTGAGTTCAGGGGTGGACCTTAGAGTTCACTGTGTCTGCTGTCACACAACTTTCTGCTGTCACACAACACAACATTACATTCTCTTCAATACAACATTCTGCTGTCACACAACATTACATTCTCTTCAATACAACATTCTGCTGTCACACAACATTACATTCTCTTCAATACAACATTCTGCTGTCACACAACATTACATTCTCTTCAATACAACATTCTGCTGTCACACAACACAACACAACATTCTCTTCAATACAACATTCTGCTGTCACACAACACAACATTCTCTTCAATACAACATTCTGCTGTCACACAACACAACATTCTCTTCAACACAACATTACATTATCAGTGAAACAACACAGGAGGAAAACGGGCACATTGATTGACCGATACCAAGGAAAGCAGTAAGTCTATGAACCACAGTACATTGTGAGGTTACATACACTACACGACCAACAGTATGTGGACACTTGCTCGTCAAACATCTCATTCCAAAATCATCGGCATTAATATTGAGTTGTTTCCCCTTTGCCGCTATAAAACAGCCTCCACACTTCTGGGAAGGCATTCCACTTGATGTTAGATAATTAGATTAGGTCTGGCTCGCAGTCTGCGTTCCAATTCATCCCAAAGGTGTTTGATGGGGTTGAGGTCAGGGCTCTGTGCAGGCCAGTCAAGTTCTTCCACAACTATCGACAAACTATTTCTGTATGGACCTTGCTTGGTGCACGGGGCATTGTCATGAACTAGGAAAGGGTCTTCCCCAAACTGTTGCAACAATGTTAGAAGCACAGAATCATCTAGAATGTCATGGTATGCTGTAGTGTTAGGATTTCCCTTCACTGGAACTAAGGGGCCCGAACCATGAAAAACAGCCCCAATCTATTATTCCTCCTCCACCAAACTTTACAGTTGGCACTATGCATTCGGGCAGGTAGCTTTCTCCTGGGTGTTGCAACCAAGGACAGATGATTTTTACACGTTACGCGCTTCAGCGGTCCCATTCTGTGAGCTTGTGTGACCTACCACTTCATGGCTGGGCCGTTGTTGCCCCTAGATGTTTCCAGTTCACAATAATAGTACTTACAGTTGACTGGGGCAGCTCTAGCAAGGCAGAAATTTGATGAACTGACTTGTTGGAAAGGTCATTCTACTGCCAATGTTTGTCTATGGAGATTGCATGGCGGTGCGCTCGATTTTATACACCTGCCAGCAACGGGTGTGGCTGAAATAGCCGAATCCAATAATATGAAGGGGTGTTCACATACTTTTATATATATGCACACGCAGTGCATTTGGAAAGTATCCAGAGCCTTTGACTTTTTCCAGATTGTTACAGCCTTATTCTAAAATTGATTCAATTGTTATTTGTCCCTCAATGTACACACAATAGTGCATGATAAAAATCTGAAAAATAACATTTACATAAGTATTCAGACAGTTTACTCAGTACTTTATTGAAGCACCTTTGGCAGCGATTACAGCCTCGAGTCTTCTTGTGTATGACGCTACAAGCTCACAGGCACACCTGTATTTGGGGAGTTTCTCCCATTCTTCTCTGCAGATCCTCTCAAGTCAGGTTGGATGAGGAGCGTCGATGCACAGCTATTTTCAGGTCTCTCCAGCGATGTTTGATCGGGTTCAAGTCCGAGCTCTGGCTGGGCCACTCAAGGACATTCAGAGACTTGTCCTGAAGCCACTCCTGTGTTGTCTTGGCTGTGTGCTTAGGGTTGTTGTCCTGCTGGAAGGTGAACCTTTGCCCCAGTCTGAGGTCCTGAGCGCTCTGGAGCAGGTTTTCATCAAGGATCTCTCTGTACTTTGCTCCGTTCATCTTTGCCTCGATCCTGACTGGTCTGCCAGTCTCTGCCGCTGAAAAACATCCCCACAGTGTGATGCTGCCACCACTATGCTTCACCGTAGGGATAGTCTGAGGGTCTTTTAGATGCTTTTGGCAAACTCCAAGCGGGCTGTCAAATGGCTTTTACTGAGGAGTGGCTTCCGTCTGGCCACTCTACCATAAAAGACCTGATTGGTGGAGTGCTGCAGAGATGTTTGTCCTGCTGGAAGGTTCTCCCATCTCCACAGAGGAACTCTGGAGCTCTGTCAGTGTGACCATCGGGTTCTTGGTCACTTCCCTGACCAAGGCCCTGCTCCCCCAATTGTTCAGTTTGGCTGGGCGGCCAGCTCTAGGAAAAGTGTTGGTGGATCCAAACTTCTTCCATTTAAGAATGAGGGCGGCCACTGTGTTCTTGAGGACCTTCAATGCGGCAGACACTTGTTGGTTCCCTTCCCCAGATCTGTGCCTTGACACAATCCTGTCTCAGAGCTCTAAGGACAATTCCGTCAAATGTGAGACCTTTATATAGACAGACGTGTGCCTTTCCAAAATCATGTCCAATCAATTGATGATCAATGGAAACAGGATGCACCTGAGCTCAATTTCGAGTCTCATAGAAAAGGGTCTGAATACTTACGGAAATAAGGTATGTTTATTTTTTATTGGATTTTATTTGCAAACACCTGTTTTCACTTTGCTAATATGGGGTATTGTGTGTAGAAAACAACTAATTTAATCAATTTTAGAAAAAGGCAGTAATGTAACAAAAGGTGGAAAAATGGAAGGGGTCTGAATACTTTCCGAATGCACCGTAGTGTCATTAGTCACAATAATAGAATATTTAGACAATGGAATAAAGCGTCAGAAGTAAAGTGTCTCCTGTTTGCCTCAAATTAGTCCTTTTTGGATGTTTTCTTGGTTAGCCCTTTAGCTATTATATCTAGCTGCCATGGAATGAATAGAGTCTAGATAAACTAGACATGACCAGAGCTATATAAACAATGTGGCTACCCATCATTATGACTAATTATATATTGAGTGACCAGAGGACATATTTTCCCCTGAAACAAAAAGCCTGGTGACACAAACACCAACTCTGAGTCACACAGGTTTTTCACCCCTAGAGTCGGCCCCAATCCACCCCATGGAGTCGGCCCCAACCCAACCCACCCACCCCTGGAGTCGGCCCCAACCCAACCCAACCCACACACCCCTGGAGTCGGCCCCAACCCACACACCCCTGGAGTCGGCCCCAACCCAACCCACACACCCCTGGAGTCGGCCCCAACCCAACCCACACACCCCTGGAGTCGGCCCCAACCCAACCCACACACCCCTGGAGTCGGCCCCAACCCAACCCACACACCCCTGGAGTCGGCCCCAACCCAACCCACACACCCCTGGAGTCGGCCCCAACCCACACACCCCTGGAGTCGGCCCCAACCCACACACCCCTGGAGTCGACCCCACCCCACACACCCCTGGAGTCGACCCCACCCCACACACCCCTGGAGTCGACCCCACCCCACACACCCCTGGAGTCGACCCCACCCCACACACCCCTGGAGTCGGCCCCAACCCACACACCCCTGGAGTCGGCCCCAACCCACACACCCCTGGAGTCGGCCCCAACCCACACACCCCTGGAGTCGGCCCCAACCCACACACCCCTGGAGTCGGCCCCAACCCACACACCCCTGGAGTCGGCCCCAACCCACACACCCCTGGAGTTGGGAAGAGAGGACCACGGACTGGATGGCCAGCAGGCCAAGGATCATTTAATTTTACTAGATGTTATCCATACACTGAGTGAACAAAACATGAGTAACACCTGCTCTTTCCATGACATTATTGATGTCACCTGTTAAATCCACTTCAAAATCAGTGTAGATGAAGGGGAAGAGACGGGTTAAAGAAGGATTCTTCAGCCTTGAGACATAGATTGTGTATGTGTGCCATTCAGAGGGTAAATGGGCAATACAAAAGATTTAAATGCCTTTGACCGGGGTATGGTAGTAGATGCAAGAACTACAACGCTGCTGGGTTTTTCACACTCAAAAGTGTTCCCGTGTGTATCAAGAAGGGTCCACCACCTAAAGGACATTCAGCCAACTTAACACAACTGTGACGCATCAGAGTCAACATGGGCCAGCATACCTGTGGAATGTTTGACACCTTGTAGAATCCATGCCCCGGCAATTGAGGCTGTTCTGAGGGCAAAAGGGGGTGCAACTCAATATTAGGAAGGTGTTCCTGATGTTTGTTATACTCAGTGTGTGGATACATACAAAACACACACACTACCAGTCAAAAGTTTGGACACATCTACTCATTCCAGGGTTTTTCTTTATTTAGATTAATAGTGAAGACGTCCAAACTACGAAACAAAACATAAGGAATCGTGTAGTAAGCAACAACAACAAAAAGTTAAAGAAATCAAAATATATTTTATATTCTTCTAAAGCCAACACCTCATTTGGCCGCCTTTCTTTACAGTTCTCTGCTGCCTGTGACTGGAACGATTTGCAAAAATCATTGAAGTTGGAGACTTATCTCCCTCACCAACTTTAAACATCTGCTATCTGAGCAGCTAACCGATCGCTGCAGATGTACATAGTCCATCGGTAAATAGCCCACCCAATTTACCTACCTCATTCCCATACTGTTTTTATTTATTTGCTCTCATGGAAAGGAAGACCCAGAGTTACCTCTGCTGCAGAGGATAAGTTCATTAGAGTTACCAGCTTCAGAAATTGCAGCCCAAATAAATGCTTCACAGAGTTCAAGTAACAGACATATCTCAACATCAGCTGTTCAGAAGAGACTGGGTGAATCAGGCGTTCATGGTCAAATTGCTGCAAAGAAACCACTACTAAAGGACACCAATAAGAAGAAGAGACTTGCTTGGGCCAAGAAACACGAGTAATGGACAAATGTGACATTTTTGGTTCCAACCACTGTGTCTTTGTGAGACACAGGGTAGGTGAATGGATGATTCCAACCGTGAAGCATGGAGGAGGTTGTGTGATGGTGTGGGGGTGCTTTGCTGGTGACATTGTGATTTATTTAGAATTCAAGGCACGCAACCAGCATGGCTACCACAGCATTCTGCAGCAATACGCCATCCCATCTGGTTTGCGCTTACTGGGAATATCATTTGTTTTTCAACAGGACAATGATCAACACACCTCCAGGCTGTGTAAGGGCAACTTGACCAAGAAGGAGAGTGATGGAGTGCTGCGTCAGATGACCTGGCCTCCACAATCACCCGGCGTCAAACCAATTGAGATGGTTTGGGATGAGTTCTTGGACCGCAGAGTGAACGAAAAGCAGCCAACAAGTGCTCAGCATGTGGGAATTTCTTCAATGCTGTTGGAAAAGCATTCCAGGTGAAGATGGTTGAGAGAATGCCAAGAGTGTGCAAAGCTGTCATCACGGTACAGGGTGGCTACTTTGAAGAATCTGAAATAAATTTTGATTTGTTTAACAAATTACTACAAATTAATACATGATTACATATATATCCTTCTGGATGGTAGCAGTGTGAACAGGCAGTGGCTCGGGTGGTCGATGTCCTTGATGATCTTTTTGGCCTTCCTGTGACATCGGGTGGTGTAGGTGTCATGGAGGGCAGGTAGTTTGCCCCCAGTGATGCGTTGTGCAGACCGCACCACACTCTGGAGAGCCTTGTGGTTGAGGGCGGTGCAGTTGCCGTACCAGGCTGTGATACAGCCCGATTGTGCACCTGTAAATGTTTGTGAGGGTTTTGGGTGACAAGCCAAATTTCTTCAGCCCTCTGAGGTTGAAGAGGCGCCCGTTGCGCATTCTTCACCACACAGTCTTTGTGAGTGGACCATTTCAGTTTGTCTGTGATGTGTACACCTAGGAACTTATAACTTTCCACCTTCTCCACTGCTGTCCACTGGATGTGGATACCCTCTGCTGTTAATTGTTTTATATATATTTTTAAGGGGTGGATCAGCTTAATATTGAGGAAAGATTGATGGAAGCAACAATGTAACTGTCTGCATCATTTCCAATCCCCCATATCTTTTTTGGGTAAAAAATTCCCCAACAACCCTCCCAACAACCCTTCCCCCAATTGGAGCAAACTAATAAACGATAACGCTTAGGCTTCTACCTTCAGTTTATACATCTGAGGAAACAAACAAAATGTATTTGGTAGGAACATCTTCCTTTCTTATTAAAAATGTCCAATTGATTCATGACTAATATACACAGTTGAAGTTGGAAGTTTACATACACCTTAGCCAAATACATTTAAACTCAGTTTTTCACAACTCCTGACATTTAATCCTAGTAAACAATCCTTGTTTTAGGTTGGTTAGGATCACCACTTTTTTAAAGAATTGAAATGTCAGAATAATAGTAGAGGGAATTATTTATTTAAAATTGTATTTCTTTCATCACATTCCCAGTGGGTCAGAAGTTTATATACACTCAATTAGTATTTGGTAGCATTGGCTTTAAATTGTTTAACTTGGGTCAAATGTTTTGGGTAGCCTTCCACAAGCTTCCCACAATAAGTTGGGTGAATTTTGGCCCATTCCTCGTGACAGAGCTGATGTAACGGAGTCAGGTTTGTAGGCCTCCTTGCTCGCACATGCTTTTCAGTTCTGCCCACAAATTTTCTATAGGATTGAGGTCAGTGCTTTGTGATGGCCACTCCAATACCTTGACTTTGTTGTCCTTAAGCCATTTTGCCACAACTTTGGAAGTATGCTTGGGGTCATTGTCCATTTGGAAGACCCATTTGGGACCAAGACTGATGTCTTGAGATGTTGCTTCAATATATCCACATAATTTTCCGTCCTCATGATGCCATCTATTTTGTGAAGTACACCAGTCCCTCCTGCAGCAAAGCACCTCCACAACATGATGCTGCCACCCCCGTGCTTCACGGTTGGGATGGTGTTCTTTGGCTTGCAAGCATACCCCTTTTTCCACCAAACATAACGATGGTCATTCATTCTGGCCAAACAGTTCTATTTTTGTTTCATCAGACCAGAGGACATTTCTCCAAAAAGTACTATTTTTGTGCATGTGCAGTTGCAAACCGTAGTCGGGCTTTTTTTATGGCGGATTTGGAGCAGTGGCTTCTTCCTTGCTGAGCGGCCTTTCAGGTTATGTCGATATAGGACTCGTTTTACTGTGGATATAAATAGTTTTGTACTTGTTTCCTCCAGCATCTTCACAAGGTCCTTTGCTGTTCTGGGATTTTCGCACCTAAGTGCGTTCATCTCTAGGAGACAGAACGCGTCTCCTTCCTGAGCGGTATGACGGCTGCGTGGTCCCATGGCGTTTATACTTGCATACTATTGTTTGTACAGACAATTTTGTAGAGATGTTTGTACAGATGAACGTGGTACCTCGTTTGGAAATTGCTCCCAAGGATGAATCAAACTCGTGGAGGTCTACAATTTCTATTCTGAGGTCTTGGCAGATTTATTTTGATTTTCCCATGATGTCAAGCAAAGAGGCACTGAGTTTGAAGGTAGGCCTTGAAATACATCCAAAGGTACACCTCCAATTGACGTCAATTAGCCTATCAGAAGCTTCTAAAGCCATGACATTATTATCTGGAATTTTTCAAGCTGTTTAAAAGACACAGTCAACTTAGTATATGTAAACTTCTGACCCATTGACATTGTGATACAGTGAATTATAAGTGAAATAATCTGTTTGTAAACAATTGTTGGAAAAATTACTTGCGTCATGCACAAAGTAGATGTCCTAACCGACATGCCAAAACTATAGTTTGTTAACAATACATTTGTGGAGTGGTTGAAAAACGAGTTTTAATGACTCCAACCTAAGTGTATGTAAACTTCCGACTTCAACTGTATATTATTTCATAGTTTTGATGTCTTCACTACTCTACAATGTAGATAATAGTAAAAATAAAGAAAAACCCTTGAATGAGTAGGTGTCCAAACTTTTGACTGGTACTGTACATATGTATATACACACACATACATACATACTGTATATGCTAGACGTGCCAATGGAGTCTAGATAGTGAATTTACATGTCTAGCCTCTGACATGTCATTGTCATACCTCCTGCTGCAACAAAGAAAGGTTTGCAAAGAAGCTCAACTTTCTAAAGCAAATTAAGTTGATGCATTTGCAAATACGTAGGCTACCTTTGACACAGAATAGTCTAATAGCTGTTTGCATGAATAGCCTCTTAGGGAAAGTATGCAAATGTCACTATGTAAAACCATGCACAGGTTTATAAGATTCAACCAACTGATGCAGCCATCCTGAAGCTCCCTAGCCCGTGATCATGATTCTGAGTTCCATTCCATTACAGAGTGTTTTGATGAAGGAGTCTTCTGTACAGGGGAGTTTTGTTAAGAGCCGCGACGCTCCGCCTAAACATTAACAGACAGAGTTTGTGGTTTTGAAAGCATACGGACATTATCTTTCATAACAGCAAGAAATAATACAAACTAAATTTTAAAAAAGTTACATTGATACAGACCTTTATAGGGTTAACGTTCCAACACGGGCATATTTCCATTTTACAGCGCTTGTTTACGGAAGACAGAACTGACTACCTGTGCTAATTAGCCATCTGCGTCTCTGAACACCTGTGTGTAAAGGGGAGACAGACACCACAAACCTGTTGTCACTGAAAAAATACTGTCGGCTACAACTGTTAAAACTGTGAGCAGTAAATGTATTTTGCATTCGTGACATTATTTTGATGTGATATGAAAGTAGAGGAAGTTATGTTTCTAAAACCACACCACATTTGAGAATCGAGTCATGTTTAGATGGATTATTTAGCTGTTTTGGTTTCCAGAGCCAATTCTCTTTTAACTAGAACATGTAAGATCCTTAGACTAGAAGGAAGAACGTTAGGCTCCTGTAGCCCATTATTGGACTCGGAGCCCCCATACATTTTCAGGAAAACTTTAACACCATTGTGGTAATGGGGTAAGCCTACTGTGTCAGGGCTCGGGGAATCTGAAACTAGTATGCCTTTCTGAGATGGACTTGAAATACATTTATATCAATGCAATTGAGTAACAAATATTTGCTTAATTTTTTGTATCGGACTTGCTAACTGGTTGAACACAGCGGGTGTATAACTACAACCAATTGTACAGCCCAACTAGCATGTGAACACAGTGGCTAGGTGATTCAACGCGCTACAATGGGCGGATTGGTTTTGCATGGCCCGGTGCGCCGGATGGGCGAATTAAATTATTTAGACCATTCCATTGGTCATGAAGTGAAATCTCCATCCACCCGGGCACCAGGCCATGCAAAACGTGCTCTAGTGGACGTTTGGCGCTTCCAAGACCGCTGGAAAAATCATAACGTTAGTGATCTTCTGTTCGGAAAGTCAGAGCCACAGAAAGATGCCGAGTTCCCATCTTGGAATTCCGAGTTGGATGACCGTACAAAACGAATTTTCCCAGTGGGAGTTCATTTTTTGCAATTTCTCATTTGTCTTGAAAAAACTGAAGTCGGAGTTTTCCGAGTTCCCAGTTATTTTGAACGCGGCAGTTGTTGCGACAGTTTCATGATTGCATCCATCGATACAAAGTATCAGCGTTTCTTTTCACGTGGCTGCGTGCACCAATGGGTCACTGAAGTTCAACAAAATATTCTTTAAGCAATCGTGACCTGTGAAAATAAATCCACATTCTAATATCGTGATTGACATGATCAATCATCTTCAAATAATCATTAGCGGTGCAAAGTCGGTCAGACTAATAAATAAACTTCAGTTACAAAACGTCAACTTACCTCTTTATTCTGAGTAGACTACTGAACAAAATTCCCGCAAAGAATCCATGAAACACTCAGAAGTCAGATAAACTAATCGAAACATGCTGCTTCCGATTGCAAGGCGAGGATTTACCAGACCAAATGATGTCATTCACTCAAATGTCAGGTTAAATGATTGGAATCCTGAACGCGATCTGCATTGCCTTGTATGCCGTATATACATTGTAGTATGCCGATATGTTTTCATCATTGTGCTGCTGCTCGAAGTCCGCTGGGGTCGGAGGGAAAGGATTCAACCAATAAGCGACAGACAAGACAAGGGAGGGAAGGTCTGTGATCTAGCCTATAGGCGGGGTTAAAGGGTCTATAGGCGGGGTTAAAGGGTCTATAGGCGGAGTTAAACAATAGAACAAGAATGAGCTCAACGTTAAAGGTCCAATGCAGCCGTTTTTATCTCAACATCAAATCACTTCTGAGTAACAATTAAGCACCTCAATGTGATTGTATATAGTACACTACTTTTAACCAGAGCCCTATAGAACCCTATTCCCTATATAGTGCACTACTTTAGACCAGAGCCCTTTAGAACCCTATTCCCTATATAGTGCACTACTTTAAACCAGAGCCCTATGGAACCCTATTCCCTATATAGTACACTACTTTAGACCAGAGCCCTATAGAACCCTATTCCCTATATAGAGTACACTACTTTAGACCAGAGCCCTATAGAACCCTATTCCCTATATAGAGTACACTACTTTAGACCAGAGCCCTATAGAACCCTATATAGAGTACACTACTTTTGACCAGAGCCCTATAGAACCCTATTCCCTATATAGAGTACACTACTTTTAACCAGAGCCCTATAGAACGCTATTCCCTATATAGTGCACTACTTTAGACCAGAGCCCTATAGAACCCTATTCCCTATATAGTACACAACTTTAGACCAGAGCCCTATGGAACCCTATTCCCTATATAGTACACTACTTTAGACCAGAGCCCTATAGAACCCTAATCCCTATATAGAGTACACTACTTTAGACCAGAGCCCTATAGAACCCTATTCCCTATATAGAGTACACTAATTTAGACCAGAGCCCTATAGAACCCTATTCCCTATATAGAGTACACTACTTTAGACCAGAGCCCTATAGAACCCTATTCCCTATATAGTACACTACTTTAGACCAGAGCCCTATAGAACCCTATTCCCTATATAGTACACTACTTTAGACCAGAGCCCTATAGGACCCTATATAGAGTACACTACTTTTGACCAGAGCCCTATAGAACCCTATTCCCTATATAGTACACTACTTTTGACCAGAGCCCTATAGAACCATATTCCCTATATAGTGCACTACTTCTGACCAGGGCCCTATAGAACCATATTCCCTATATATAGTACACTACTTTAGACCAGAGCCCTATATAGTACACTGCTTTAGACCAGAGCCCTATAGAACCATATTCCCTATATAGTACACTACTTTAGACCAGAGCCCTATAGAACCCTATTCCCTATATAGTGCACTACTTTAGACCAGAGCCCTATAGAACCCTATTCCCTATATAGTGCACTACTTTAGACCAGAGCCCTATAGAACCCTATTCCCTATATAGTGCACTACTTTAGACCAGGACCCTATAGAACCCTATTCCCTATATAGAGTACACTCCTTTAGACCAGAGCCCTATATAACCCTATTCCCGATATAGAGTACACTACTTTAGACCAGAGCCCTATAGAACCCTATTCCCTATATTGAGTACACTACTTTAGACCAGAGCCCTATAGAACCCTATTCCCTATATAGAGTACACTACTTTAGACCAGAGCCCTATAGAACCCTATTCCCTATATAGTGCACTACTTCTGACCAGGGCCCTATAGAACCCTATTCCCTATATATAGTACACTACTTTAGACCAGAGCCCTATATAGTACACTGCTTTAGACCAGAGCCCTATAGAACCATATTCCCTATATAGTACACTACTTTAGACCAGAGCCCTATAGAACCCTATTCCCTATATAGTGCACTACTTTAGACCAGAGCCCTATAGAACCCTATTCCCTATATAGTGCACTACTTTAGACCAGAGCCCTATAGAACCATATTCCCTATATAGTGCACTACTTTAGACCAGAGCCCTGAATATGGGGTGGTGTATGGGACTTAAAAGGGTAACTAAAGGTGCAATGAAGTAATTAGAAGCCAAGACACTACCCAGGAGCTGTGATTCAACCGGTTACCCAGGAGCTGTGATTCAACCGGTTACCCAGGAGCTGTGATTCAACCGGTTACCCAGGAGCTGCGATTTAACCGGTTACCCAGGAGCTGCGATTTAACCGGTTACCGAGGAGCTGCGATTTAACCGGTTACCCAGGAGCTGTGATTCAACCGGTTACCCAGGAGCTGTGATTCAACCGGTTACCCAGGAGCTGTGATTTAACCGGTTACCCAGGAGCTGTGATTCAACCGGTTACCCAGGAGCTGTGAGTCAACCGGTTACCCAGGAGCTGTGATTTAACCGGTTACCCAGGAGCTGTGATTCAACCGGTTACCCAGGAGCTGTGATTCAACCGGTTACCCAGGAGCTGTGATTCAACCGGTTACCCAGGAGCTGTGATTTAACCGGTTACCCAGGAGCTGTGATTTAACCGGTTACCCAGGAGCTGTGATTCAACCGGTTACCCAGGAGCTGTGATTCAACCGGTTACCCAGGAGCTGTGATTCAACCGGTTACCCAGGAGCTGTGATTCAACCGGTTACCCAGGAGCTGTGATTCAACCGGTTACCCAGGAGCTGTGATTCAACCGGTTACCCAGGAGCTGTGATTCAACCGGTTACCCAGGAGCTGTGAGTCAACCGGTTACCCAGGAGCTGTGATTCAACCGGTTACCCAGGAGCTGTGATTCAACCGGTTACCCAGGAGCTGTGATTCAACCGGTTACCCAGGAGCTGTGATTCAACCGGTTACCCAGGAGCTGTGATTCAACCGGTTACCCAGGAGCTGTGATTCAACCGGTTACCCAGGAGCTGTGATTCAACCGGTTACCCAGGAGCTGTGATTCAACCGGTTACCCAGGAGCTGTGATTCAACCGGTTACCCAGGAGCTGTATGTGAAAAGCCCTCCCATGGTATGTGAAAAGCCCTCCCATGGTATGTGAAAAGCCCTCCCATAGTATGTGAAAAGCCCTCCCATGGTATGTGAAAAGCCCTCCCATAGTATGTGAAAAGCCCTCCCATAGTATGTGAAAAGCCCTCCCATAGTATGTAAAAAGCACTCCCATGGTATTTGAAAAGCCCTCCCATGGTATTTGAAAAGCCCTCACATAGTATGTGAAAAGCCCTCCCATGGTATGTGAAAAGCCCTCCCATGGTATGTGAAAAGCCCTCCCGTGGTATGTGAAAAGCCCTCCCGTGGTATGTGAAAAGCCCTCCCATGGTATGTGAGGAGAAAGTCATATTTCAATAAAGCAGAGAACACAATCAGAGAAACCTGCTGTTCAAAGGACCGTCCGTCAAGACCAGGAAAATGAATGTTCTGAGGTGGAATACAGGTCACCGTCCGTCAAGACCAGGAAAAGGGAATGTTCTGAGGTGGAATACAGGTCACCCTCCGTCAAGACCAGGAAAAGGAATGTTCTGAGGTGGAATACAGGTCACCCTCCGTCAAGACCAGGAAAAGGAATGTTCTGAGGTGGAATACATTGTCACCGTCCGTCAAGACCAGGAAAGGGAATGTTCTGAGGTGGAATACAGGTCACTGTCCGTCAAGACCAGGAAAGGGAATGTTCTGAGGTGGAATACAGGTCACCCTCCGTCAAGACCAGGAAAAGGAATGTTCTGAGGTGGAATACTTTGTCACCGTCCGTCAAGACCAGGAAAGGGAATGTTCTGAGGTGGAATACATTGTCACCCTCCGTCAAGGCCAGGAAAAGGAATGTTCTGAGGTGGAATACATTGTCACCGTCCGTCAAGACCAGGAAAGGGAATGTTCTGAGGTGGAATACAGGTCACCCTCCGTCAAAACCAGGAAAAGGAATGTTCTGATGTGGAATACAGGTCACCCTCCGTCAAGGCCAGGAAAAGGAATGTTCTGAGGTGGAATACAGGTCACCCTCCGTCAAAACCAGGAAAAGGAATGTTCTGAGGTGGAATACATTGTCACCATCCGTCAAGGCCAGGAAAAGGAATGTTCTGAGGTGGAATACAGGTCACCCTCCGTCAAGACCAGGATAAGGAATGTTCTGAGGTGGAATACAGGTCACCCTCCGTCAAAACCAGGAAAAGGTATGTTCTGAGGTGGAATACAGGTCACCCTCCGTCAAGGCCAGGAAAAGGAATGTTCTGAGGTGGAATACATTGTCACCGTCCGTCAAAACCAGGAAAAGGAATGTTCTGAGGTGGAATACATTGTCACCGTCCGTCAAGACCAGGAAAGGGAATGTTCTGAGGTGGAATACAGGTCACCCTCCGTCAAAACCAGGAAAAGGAATGTTCTGAGGTGGAATACAGGTCACCCTCCGTCAAAACCAGGAAAGGGAATGTTCTGAGGTGGAATACATTGTCACCGTCCGTCAAGACCAGGAAAAGGAATGTTCTGAGGTGGAATACAGGTCATCGTACAGGAGTGGATTTGTGCAATATACGACTGATTGTTGTCCTATGGACAGAGTCTCCCACCTCAGCTGTAGATCTCTGCAGTTCATCCAGAGTGATCATGGGCCTCTTGGCTGCATCTCTGATCAGCCTTCTCCTTGTATGAGCTGAAAGTTTAGAGGGACGGCCAGGTCTTGGTAGATTTGCAGTGGTCTGATACTCCTTCCATTTCAATATTATCGCTTGCACAGTGCTCCTTGGGATGTTTAAAGCTTGGGAAATCTTTTTGTATCCAAATCCGGCTTTAAACTTCTTCACAACAGTATCTCGGACCTGCCTGGTGTGTTCCTTGTTCTTCATGATGCTCTCTGCGCTTTTAACGGACCTCTGAGACTATCACAGTGCAGGTGCATTTATACGGAGACTTGATTACACACAGGTGGATTGTATTTATCCTCATTAGTCATTTAGGTCAACATTGGATCATTCAGAGATCCTCACTGAACTTCTGGAGAGTTTGCTGCACTGAAAGTAAAGGGGCTGAATAATTTTGCACAGCCAATTTTTCAGTTTTTGATTTGTTAAAAAAGTTTGAAATATCCAATAAATGTCGTTCCACTTCATGATTGTGTCCCACTTGTTGTTGATTCTTCACAAAATGTTTGAAGCCTGAAATGTGGCAAAAGGTCGCAAAGTTCAAGGGGGCCGAATACTTTCGCAAGGCACTGTACCTCACCTAAAGCCCATTCTGGTGGGAAGCTGCTATAAACCAAGTGCTAACAGTCAGTATCTGGATAATATGTGTGAAATGCTTGATATTGTACATCGTATGAACAGAGAAGTATATTTTCTGGGTAATTGAAATATTGACTAACTTTCATCAAGCTGCATCACGCTTCAAACTGTAACTAGTGCCTGCAACCTGGTTCAGGTTATCAGTCAACCTACCAGGGTAGTTACAAACAGCACAGGAATGATATCATCAACATGTATTGGCCACACCTTTACTGATGCTGCAGATATTTGTTATAAAGCAGTATCCAGATCCTTTGGATGTAGTGATCACAATATAGTAGCTATATCTAGGAAAACCAAAGTTCCAAAGGCTGGGCCTAATATAGTGTATAAGAGGTCATACAATAGGTTTTGTAGTGATTCCAATGTTGTTGATGTAAAGAATATTTGTTAGTTCGTGGTGTGTATTGAGGAGCAAACAGTCGCTGCACTTGACACACTGCAAATTGAGAAATCATGTGACTAAACTGAATAAAAAGAAGAAACTATACTATGAAACAAAGATAAATGACATAAAGAACGATAGTAAATAGCTTTGGGGCACCTTAAATACAATTTGGGGAAAAAAGGACAACTCAGGTCCATCATTCATTGAAACAGATTGCTGATTCATCACAAAACCAACTGATATTGCCAAATATTTTAATGATTATTTCATTGCCAAGATTAGCAAACTGAGGCATAACATGCTAGCAACAAACACAGACACTACACATCCAAGTATATCTGACCAAATTATGAAAGACAAGAATTGTAATTTTGAATTCCGTAAAGTGAGTGTGCAGGAGTTAAAACATTTTTTATTGTCTATCAACAATGACAAGTCACCTGGGTCTGACAACTTGGATGGAAAATTACTGAGAATAATAGTGGACGATATTGCCACTCCTATTTGCTATATCTTCAATTTAAGCCAACTAGAAAGTGTGTGCGCTCAGGCCTGGAGGGAAGCTAAAGTCATTCCACTACCTAAGAAGAGTAAAGCCCCCTTCACTGGCTCAAATAGCCAACCAATCAGTCTGTTACCAACCCTTAGTAAACTTTTGGGGAAAAATTGTGTTTGATCAGATACAATGCTATTTTACAGTAAAGAAATTGACAACAGACTTTCAGCATGCATATAGGGAAGAATATTCAACAAGCACAGCACTTACACAAATGACTGATGATTGGGCTCAGAGAAATTGATGATAAAAAAATTGTGGGGGCTGTTTTGTTAGACTTCAGTGCAGCTTTTGACATTATCGATCATAGTCTGCTATTGGAAAAACATACGTGGTATGGCTTTACACCCCCTGCTATAATGTGGATAAAGAGTTACCTGTCTAACACAACACAGAGGGTGTTCTTTAATGGTAGCCTCTCCAACATAATCCAGGTAGAATCAGGAATTCCCCAGGGCAGCTGTTTATGCTCCTTACGTTTTTCAATCTTTACTAAAGACGTGCGATTGGCTACTACAGTGACTGAAATGACTGCAACACTTAACAAAGAGCTGCAGTTAGTTTCAGAATGGGTGGCAAGGAATAAGTTAGTCCAAAATATATATTTTTAAAAACTAAAAGCATTGTATTTGGGACAAATCATTCACTAAACCCTAAACCTACAACTCAATCTTGGAATAAATCATATGTATATTGAGCAAGTTGAGGTGACTAAACTGCTTGGTGTAACCTTGGATTGTAAACTGTCATGGTCAAAACATGTAGCTAAGATGGGGAGAAGTATGTCCATAATAAAGTGTTGCTCTGCATTCTTCACAGCACTATCAACAAGGCAGGTCCTACAGGCCCTAGTTTTGTCGCACCTGGACTGCTGTTCAATCGTGTGGTCAGGTGCCACAAAGAGGGACTTTGCAATTGGCTCAGAACAGGGCAGCACGGCTGGCCCTTGGATGTACACAGAGAGCTAATATTAATAATATGCATGTCAATCTCTCCTGGCTCAAAGTGGAGGAGAGATTGACTTCATCACTTCATTGTATTTATGAGAGGTATTGACATGTTGAAAGCACAGAGAAATCTGTTTGAACGACTAGCACACAGCTCAGACACCCCTGCATACCCCACAAGACATGCCACAAGAGGTCTCTTCACAGTCCCCAAGTCCAGAACAGACTATGGGAGGTACACAGTACAACATAGAGACATGACTACATGGAACTCTATTCCACATCAGGTAACTGATGCAGCAGTAGAATCAGATTTAATAAACAGGTGGAAATACACCTTATAGAACAGCGGGAACTCTGAAGCAACACAAACAGAGGCACATACACACACCTGATAACATACGCACTATACACACACGAACACGTGGATTTTGTGTTGTAGATATGTGGTAGTGGAGTAGGGGCCTGAGGATACACACTTAGTGTGTTGTTAATTCTGTTATGAATATATTGTAATCTTTTAAAAATGGTATAACTGCCTTCATTTTGCTGGACCCTAGGAAGAGTAGCTGCTGCCTACAAATACAACGTTTGTTGACGACACGACGATGGTAGGCCTGATCACTGATGATGATGAGACAGCCCATAGAGAGGAGGTCAGAGACCTGACAGTGTGGTGCCAGGACAACAACCTGTCCTTCAACATGAGCAAGACAAAGGAGCTGATCATGGACTACAAGAAATGGAGGGCCAAGCACGCCACCATCCACATTGATGGGCTGAAGTGGAGCAGGTTGTGAGCTTCAAGTTCCTCGGTGTCCACATCACCAAGGATCTATCATGGTCCAAACAAACCTACACAGTTGTGAAGAGGGCACGACAACGCCTCTTCCCTCTCAGGAGGCTGAAAAGTGGCAGTAATATAGCCTCTCCTGAAAAAGCCAAACCTTGACCCCAAATAAAAAACTTAAAAAATGAATTGGCCTATATCGAATCTCCCATTCCTCTCTTAATGTTTTGAAACAGCTGTTGTTCAGTAACTTACTGCCTCCCCGAGGTCAAATAATGTATACAAAGCGCTTCAGTCTGGTTTTAGATCCGAGAACTGAGACTGCACTCATGAAGGTGGTAAATTACCTTTTAATGGTGTCAGACCAAGGCTCTTCATCTGTTCTTCTAGGCCTTAGTGCTGCTTTTGACACCACAGAGCACCACATTCTAATTGGTCGACACAGACAAGTTCTTGCATGGTTTAGATCGTATCTGTCGAAAATATATATATACATTTGTGTTTCCTAGCCAACGTGCTTCTACATCTGCATTGCTTGCTTTCTGGGGTTTTAAGTTTGGTTCTGTATAAGCACTTTGTGACAATTGCTAACGTAAAAAGGGCTTTATAAATACATTTGAATGAAAAGATTAGACATTGTCACGTTCTGACCTTAGTTCTTTTGTTATGTCTTTGTTTTAAGTATGGTCAGGGCGTGAGTTGGGTGGGTTGTCTTTGTTCTTTTTTCTATGATTTGGGATTTCTGTGTTTGGCCTGGTATGGTTCTCAATCAGAGGCAGCTGTCAATCGTTGTCCCTGATTGAGAACCATACTTAGGTAGCCTGGTTTCACTTTTGAGTTGTGGGTGCTTATTTTCTGTTCTGTGTTTTGTTTCGCCGTTCAGGACTGTTTGGTTTGTGGTTTTATTGTTTTGTATTTAAATGTATTATATAGCCCTTCTTACATCAGCTGATATCTCAAAGTGCTGTACAGAAACCCAGCCTAAAACCACAAACAGCAAGCAATGCAGGTGTACAAGCACCAAGCATGTGACAAACAAAATGTGATTTGATTTTCTATGTTTTCAGAAGATGGGCAGGGACTCTGCTGTCCTAGCATCAGGGGGAAGATGGGCAGGGACTCTGCTGTCCTAGCATCAGGGGGAAGATGGGCAGGGACTCTGCTGTCCTAGCTTCAGGGGGAAGTTGGTTTCCCCACTGGGCTGCCAGGACAGAGAACAACTTTGAACTTTTGTGCTGAATGGGAGCTGCCCTCCCTTTGGGTGGGAGGACCAATAGACCAGAGATGGATAAGTTGCAGGGGTTTGATGGCACAAGCGGGGAGCCCAGCCAACAGCGAGTTGCAGTAGTCCAGATGGAAGAGGACAAGTGCCTGGATTAGGACCTGATCCACTTCCTGTGTGAGGGAGGGTCGTACTCTACGGATGTTCCTCTTCCTGTGTGAGGGAGGGTCGTACTCTACGGATGTTCTTCTTCCTGTGTGAGGGAGGGTCGTACTCTACGGATGTTCCACTTCCTGTGTGAGGGAGGGTCGTACTCTACGGATGTTCCTCTTCCTGTGTGAGGGAGGGTCGTACTCTATGGATGTTCCTCTTCCTGTGTGAGGGAGGGTCGTACTCTACGGATGTTGTAGAGCTAGAACCTGTAGGACTGAGTCACTGGTTTGATGTTTGTGGAGAATGACAGGGTGTTGTCCAGGGTCACGGCAAAATTCTTTGCACTGTGGGTGGGAGACACCGTGGAGTTGTCAACGGTCTTGGAGCGGGCAGGACTTCCCCGGGAGGAAGGGCAGCTTTGTCTTGTCGAATTGAATAAGGAGACAGAGGAGGTGTTATGATTGTTGTAGAATTGTCTTTAGTTTGATCCACACTACATGATGTTGTCCTATCCCAAAATATGTGTCAGACATGTTGACTGAACTGGCCGGGAGAACTTTGGATTACAGTGTCAAAGTTGAAAACGTCCTCACACATGCAAGCTAGCACGCACGCTGACACACGGTGTCACAGACAGTTCATAGTCTTTAGTTAATCAGCTTCTTTCATCCTAATATAGGTAATGGTTGGCCATGGAGGGAGAGAGCTGGTATTGTTCAACTTATTTCATCCTAATATAGTTAATGGTTGACCATGGACAGGGAGAGCTGGTATTACTCTCTCTTGTTTACTTCATGTATTACAGTCCTATCTGAGATACGATACCACAACAGTGGATTTAAGATTTCCTTCTGTAATGGCACGTTAAAATGTATACTATCCAGGAGACGCCCATGTGTGTGTGTTTATGCACGTGTGTGTGTGTGTGCGTGCGTGCATGTGTTTGCGTGCGTGCGTGTGTGTGTGCATTCAGGATTTTGATATTTGACTTGTTGTAAAAGGACAAAGTATTTACAATGGCAGAAGTCGGCTGGAATTAAAAATAATAAAAAAAATATAGGACAAAACTTACATCATGACAAGTGAGACACCACAACAACATAGCAAGGCAGCAACACATGACAACACAGCAGGGTAGCAACACAATATGACATTAACATGGTAGCAGCACAACATGGTAGCAGCACATGGCACAAACATTATTGGGCAACAGACAACAGCACAAAAGGCAAGAAGGTAGAGACAACAATACATCACGTGACCCATAAGTATGACCCGTGACAGATATTTAACTTGTTGTAAAGGGAGAAAGTTTGACCCGTGACAGATATTTATGCCAATCTTTTTATCCAAAGAATGAAATAAGAATGAAAACAATATCTACTGTCTTGATAAGAAATGGGTTACCTCATTCTTCACATGTACACTACCGGTCAAAAGTTTTAGAACACCTACTCATTCAAGGATTTTTCTTCATTTTTACTATTTTCTACATTGTTAAAAAATAGTGAAGGCGTCAAAACTATGAAATAACACATATGGAATCACTAGTAACAAAAAAGTGTTAAACAAATCAAACAATATTTTATATTTGAGATTCTTCAAATAGCCACCCTTTTCCTGGATGACAGCTTTGCACACTCTTGGCATTTTCTTAACCAGCTTCACCTGGAATGCTTTTCTAACAGTCTTGAAGGAGTTCCCACATATGTTGAGCACTTGTTAGCTGCTTTTCCTTAACTGCGGTCCGACTCATCCCAAACCATCTCAATTCGTTTGAGGTCGGGGGATTGTGGAGGCCAGGTCAGATGCAGCACTCCATCACACTACTTCTTGGTAAAATAGTCCTTACACAGCCTGGAGGTGTGTTGGGGCATTGTCCTGTTGAAAATGACAAATGATAGTCCCACTAAGCTTAAACCAGACGGGATGGTGTATCGCTGCAGAATGCTGTGGTAGCCATGCTGGTTAAATGTGTCTTGAATTCTAAATAAATCATAGACAGTGTCACCAGCAAAGCATCATCACATGTCCTCCTCCATGCTTTACGGTAGGAAATACACATGCAGAGATCATCCATTCACCCAGACCGCGTCACACAAAGACACAGCGGTTGGAACCAAAAATCTCAAATTTGGACTCCAGACCAAAGGACAAATTTCCACTGGTCTAATGTCCATTGCTCGTGTTTCTTGGCCCAAACAAGTCTCTTCTTATTATTGGTGTCCATTAGTAGTGGTTTCTTTGCAGCAATTTGACCATGAAGGTCTGATTTACAGTCTCATCTGAACCGTTGATGTTGAGATGTGTCTGTTACTTGAACTCCGTGAAGCATTTATTTGGGCTGCAATTTCTGAGGCTGGTAACTTTAATGAACTTATCCTCTGCAGCAGAGGTAACTCTGGGTCTTCCTTTCCTGTGGCAGTCCTCATGAGAGCCAGTTTCATCATAGCGCTTGATTGTTTTTGGGACTACACTTGAAGAAACTTTAAATGTTCTTGAAATTTTCCTTATTGACTGACCTTCACGTCTGTCATTTCTCTTTGCTTATTTGAGCTGTTCTTGACATAATATGGACTTGGTCTTTTACCAAATAGGGCTATCTTCTGTATACCACCCTTACCTGTACCCCTACCTCACAACACAACTGAATGGCTCGAACGCATTAAAAAGGAAATACATTCCACAAATGAACTTTTAAGAAGGCACACCTGTTAACTGAAATGCATTCCAGGTGACTACCTCATGAAGCTGGTTGAGAAAATGCCAAGAGTGTGCAAAGCGGTCATCCAGGCAAAGGGTGGCTATTTGAAGAATCTCAAATATAAAATGTATTTTGATTTGTTTAACACTTTTTTGGTTACTATATGATTCCATATGTGTTATTTGGGGGAGTGTCACAAGTCCGACCGAGGGTGGCTCCCCTTCCCGGTCGGGTGGCGCTCGGCGGTCGTCGTCGCCGGCCTATTAGCTGCCACTGATCGTCTTTCCTCCCCCTCCTTGTATGTTTATTGTTAGCACCTGTTAGTGAATCATTAGTTGGGCTTTATTCTTTGTGCGGGATTAATTATTGTGACCTTCGGTTCTGTAGTAGAGGAACGTGTTTGTTCCTGGTCGTGTATTCTGTTGTACTATTTTCGTCCCCCGTGTTTGGGGCATTTTGGTTTTGAGCACCCTGTGGTGCATTTGTGCATTAAAGAGCACAGCATTGCACTCTCTGTTTCCTGCGTCTGACTCCACACCCACGACACCCGGAGCGTTACAGGGAGGCAGGTAGCCTAGTGGTTAGAGCGTTGGGCCAGTAACCGAAAGGTACTGACCCTGTCGTTCTGCCCCTGAACAAGGCAGTTAAACCCACTGTTCCTAGGCTGTCATTGTAAATAAGAATTTGTTCTTTACTGACTTACGTGGTAAAATAAAATGTCATAGTTTTGATGTCTTCACTATTATTCTACAATGTAGAAAATAGTTTTAAAAAATAAAGTAAAACCCTTGAATGAGTAGGTGTTCTAAACTTTTCAATGTACTGTCTTGCCTACTTTGTCTACCTAGTGTCTCAAAAAGCTATCTTAGTAGTCTGCAATGTGTTTTTTGGTCAATGAATGTATTATTGTGCAGTGCCACTTTAAAACATATTTCTAACTCTATGTTCTTAATAACTCTCTTTAGCTCTTAGTGTGATTCCTTGATTAGCGACTGAGTTAATGTCTTGACACAGTTGCATCATACTAGTCAAAGTACACATGTTAACACACACACACACACACACACAGTCTATCCTGAGGGATGGTACCAGTGTTGTCTAGACTAGTTGGTCTTCTGTCAGCCCTTTGGGAAAAAGGTGTGTGCTTGAGTGCGTGTGTGACCGTCTGTCCATGCGTGTGTGTGGCTGTGTGTGTGTGTGTGTGTGTGTGTGTGTATTCACATATCCTTGCATCCGTGTGTCTGTCTTCCGCCAGTCCCCCTGGACTGTTGAGTATAGGGATGAGCACAAGGAGAAGGGAAGCTGTCAGTCCCTTCAGAGAACTCTCTAGCATCTCGCCCAACTCCAGTTACTATGGTACCAAACCCTGAGGGCCAACCTCCAGTTACCATGGTACCAAACCCTGAGGGCCAACCAACACAATGCATGACCCACTGAGAACCCTGGGGGGTGTTCCAAATGGAACCCTTTTCCCTTTATAATGCACAACTTTAGACCAGGGTCCATGGGGAACAGGGTGCCATTTGGGACACATCTATGAGGTAGCCTCATTACACAACATTGAAATGATAGTACCCTTACCCTCTTCATTCACCAGCAAGAACATACCACTTATACAATGCCATACATTTTATTGTATTTAACTAGTCAAGTCAGTTAAGAACAAATTCTTATTTACATTGACGGCCTACCCCTGTCTATTTTTGTTTGAAATGTGCTGGGGAAACAGACACTACCTTCTTCAAAAGGTTGTGCAAACTAGGATAAAAAGCACACTGGTGATCTTGATGGCGTTTCATTTCATGGAGTTTATTGTACTAAGGTTTCAGTCTCAATAGACGTTCTAGCAACGCGCATGCCCCGCCCACTTGAGGATCTGTCTTTTTCAGCCATCTATTTCCTGTTTGAGGGGTGTTTTTCAGCCATCTATTTCCTGTGTTTGAGAGGTGTTTTTCAGCTGTCTATTTCCTGTGTTTGAGAGGTGTTTTTCAGCCATTTATTTCCTGTGTTTGAGAGGTGTTTTTCATGGGTATTTTGATGGGTGTTCATTTTTTGTGGAATTGAAAAAAGTAAATATACAGTTGAAATGTTTACAAATGAGATGCGCTGAAAGAAAGCAGATAGAAAGGCTGCCTGGACGCCAGTAGACAGATCCTCCACTTTAACATACATGTATTCATATATGCAAATATGCCTGTTGTATTTATGCAAATGTAGCACACATAAATAAAATATATTTTATCACAAAATATAACAAAATACTTTATACAGTAGGAACATGTATATACTGTATGAGTGCATTCTATAAAACAATAGAGAAGTTTTACAATAAATGTAATGCCTGAATACTACTGGGAGGGCTCTGCTGTGCTCTCCTTTAGTGCAACAAGAGGATTCTCTTACATGTGTAATGGCTGAAACTAAATCAAATTAAATCACGTTTTATTGGTCACATACACATTTTTAGCAGATGTCATTTATTTGACCATGCTGGTCATTTATGAACATTTGAACATCTTGGCCATGTTCTGTTATAATCTCCACCCGGCACAGCCAGAAGAGGACTGGCCACCCCACATAGCCTGGTTCCTCTCTAGGTTTCTTCCTAGGTTTTGGCCTTTCTAGGGAGTTTTTCCTAGCCACCGTGCACCTACACCTGCATTGCTTGCTGTTTGGGGTTTTTAGGCTGGGTTTCTGTACAGCACTTTGAGATATCAGCTGATGTACGAAGGGCTATATAAATACATTTGATTTGATTTGATGTCTTTGCAGGTGTAGTTTATTCAGCCTTCTAAGGTTGAAGAAGCTCTGTTGCGCCTTCTTCAACACACTGTCTGTGTGGGTGGACCATTTCAGATCGTTGGTGATGTGCACACCAAGGAACTTCAAGCTTTCCACCTGCTCCACTGCTGTCCCATTGATGTGGATAGGGGCATGCTTCCTCTGCTCTTTCCTGAAGTCCACAATCAGCTCCTTTGTTTTGTCAACATTGAGTAAGAGGGTATTTTCCTGGCACCCCATAGGGACTGGGATATGTTCCGCGTAGCCTCTAAGAATAACATTGAGGAATACACGGACACGGTGACTGAGTTTATCAGGAAGTGAACAGGAAATGTTCTACCCACTGTGACTATTAAAACCTACCCTACCCTAGAAACCGTGGATAGATGGCAGCATTCGTGCAAAACTGAAAGTGCGAACCACCACAATTACCCATGGAAAGGTGACTGGGAGTTTGGCCAAATACAAACAGTGTAGTTATTCCTTCCACAAGGTAATCAAACAGACAAATGTCAGTATAGAGACAAAGTGGAGTTGCAATTCAACGGCTCAGACACGAGACGTATGTGGCAGGGACTCCAGACAGTCACGGATTACAAAGGGAAAGCCAGCCACGTCGCGGACTCCGACGTCTTGCTCCCGGACAAGCTAAACACCTTCGCCCGCTTTAAGGATAACACAGTGCCACCGACACGGCCCGCTACCAAGGAGTGTGGGCTCTCCTTCTCCGTGGCTGATGTGAGTAAGACATTTAAGCATGTTAACCCTCGCAAGGCTGCTGGCCTTGACGGCATCTCTAGCTGCATCCTCAGAGCATGTGCAGACCAGCTGGCTGGAGTGTTGACGGACGTAATCAATCTCTCCCTATCCCAGTCTGCTGTCCCCACTTGCTTCAAGATGTCCACCATTGTTCCTGTACCCAAGAAGGTAACTGAACTAAATGACTATCGCCCCGTAGCACTCACGTCTGTCATCATGAAGTGCTTTGAGAGACTAGTTAAGGATCATATCACCTCTTCCTTGCCTGATACCCTAGACCCACTTCCATTTGCTTACAGCCCCAATAGATCCACAGACGATACAATCGCCATCACACTGCCCTATCCCATCTGGACAAGAGGAATACCTATGTAAGAATGCTGTTCATTGTCTACAGCTCAGCATTCAACACCATAGTACCCTCCAAGATCATCATTAAGCTGGAGGCCATGGGTCTGAACCCCGCGCTGTGCAAGTGGGTCCTGTACTTCCTGACGGGCTGCCCCCAGGTGGTAAAGATAGGAAACAACACCTCCACTTCGCTGATCCTCAACACAGGGGCCCCACAAAAGGTGCATGCTCAGTCCCCTCCTGTACTCCTTGTTCACCCATGACGACATGGCCATGCACGCTTCCAACTCAATCATAAAGTTTGCAGATGGCACAACAGTAGGCCTGATTAATGATAATGGACTGTTTCTCCATGTAACCCACATACACATCAGCATAGTTAGGAGCCATGGGGGATCCCATAGCAGTACCCTTTGTCTGAATAAAGAAATCATTTAGAAACATGAAGTATGTGTGTGAGTACTTTTTGTATGTGGGTTACATGGAAAAACAGTCAATTTTTAATCCTCTCAAAAATGTTTTCTTGCCTAACATAATTATGTGGAAACGATATATTGATGATATTTTTGTTCCATGGAGGAGTGATGCCAAACAGCTCCAGGCGTTCTATGGAGGGGTGATGCAAAACAGCTCCAGGCGTTCCATGGAGGAGTGATGCCAAACAGCTCCAGGCGTTCCATGGAGGGGTGATGCAAAACAGCTCCAGGCGTTCCATGGAGGAGTGATGCCAAACAGCTCCAGGCGTTCCATGGAGGGGTGATGCCAAACAGCTCCAGGCGTTCCATGGAGGAGTGATGCCAAACAGCTCCAGGCGTTCTATGGAGGGGTGATGCAAAACAGCTCCAGGCATTCAATGCTTTTTTTAACTCCTGTTCTGAGCATCTGAGATTTACTATGTAATCTGATACACGTCAAATCAGTTTCCTTGATCTTCTGATCTTGTGTGAAGATAATGTTCTATACACTGATCTTTACAGGAAACCTACTGATCGTAACAGTGTGTTGAGAGCTGATAGTTGTCACCAGCTTCCCCTGAAAAACAGTTTGCCCTACAGCCAATTCTGCTGAATCAAACGAATTTGCAAAAATCAATCACATTTCGATAGAAATATGGCTGAGACGCAAAGAAAATTCAAGTAGAGGGGGTACAAAAATGGTCAGATTAATACAGCAGTTGAGAGAATTCGAAAAACAAACCAAGACATGATCTTTTTCAAGGACAGTCTCGCAAAAAAGAAACATTATTGCATTCTACCCTCTATTCAAAGTGCTTTGAACAAATTAAGAGAATTATTCAAACATTGGCACATTCTAAGATCCGATGACAGTCTCTGTAATGTGTTTTCGGACGTTTTCGGTCGTATTCTCGCGGGGCAGAAATCTCAGAGATCCATTGGTAAACTCTGATTTACCATCCCAAGATATCCCTGCACAAAGTCTATTTGCGCCCCTACTGGATGGAAACTACAAGTGTAATGGCTGTCCTCAATGCAATGACACTTATAAATGTAGATCCTTTAAACACCCTCAAATAAGGAAGCAGATCCTAATCAAAGGTGTTATCACTTGGTCCACTAAGGCAGTTATAACTTGTCCTTAGAAATGTCCTTGTCCTTAAAAATGATGTGGGTAAAACAAAGCATCGTAGCACCATTAAGTGCAAAACCCGACTTACCCGACTTGCGGCCCACTTTTTGGAAGTGAACCACCCGATTTCGTCCACACGTTATATCGGCATCGGACGTGTCACCCTCCCTAGGAGAGGGGGTGACCGCTATGATTTATTGTTAAAACGAGAAGCTGCCTGGATCTTTAATTTAAAAACCCTTGCTCGTCTCGGTCTCAAGATAGACTTTGATCTGAAGCCATTCTTGTGATTATTGTGATTTTGCTATTGTAAATGTCTATAGGCTTATGTAGCCAAATTGTTTCTATAATCGTATGCTATCCATTCATGTTTTTGGTATGTTATTTTTTATATCTGAGAATTAACCAATGATATCAAGCCACATCTGAACATGATTACAGACAACTGTGTGTGTCCTTTGACACTATATAAACTAGTCACCCCGCAGTGTTTGTCATTATATCCTGATGAAGACAGCTGGTCTGTTGAAACTTTGTATATTAGGTTATTCAATTATTGCATCTGAGCTCTTAGAGCGTGCGGCTCTCCTTTAAATGTTCAAGGCTAGACATATAGAACAATAGAACACTGCCAGTGGGAGTGGCAGGCTAGACATATAGATCATAGACAACCAGTGGGAGTGGCAGGCTAGACATATAGAACAATAGAACACAGCCAGTGGGAGTGGCAGGCTAGACATATAGATCATAGACAGCCAGTGGGAGTGGCAGGCTAGACATATAGAACAATAGAACACTGCCAGTGGGAGTGGCAGGCTAGACATATAGATCATAGACAGCCAGTGGGAGTGGTAGGCTAGACATATAGAACAATAGAACACTGCCAGTGGGAGTGGCAGGCTAGACATATAGATCATAGACAGCCAGTGGGAGTGGCAGGCTAGACATATAGAACAATAGAACACAGCCAGTGGGAGTGGCAGTCTAGACATATAGATCATAGACAGCCAGTGGGAGTGGCAGGCTAGACACATAGAACATAGACAGCCAGTGGGAGTGGCAGGCTAGACATATAGAACAATAGAACACAGCCAGTGGGAGTGGCAGGCTAGACATATAGATCATAGACAGCCAGTGGGAGTGGCAGGCTAGACATATAGAACAATAGAACACAGCCAGTGGGAGTGGCATTCTAGACATATAGATCATAGACAGCCAGTGGGAGTGGCAGGCTAGACACATAGAACATAGACAGCCAGTGGGAGTGGCAGGCTAGACATATAGATCATAGACAGCCAGTGGGAGTGGCAGGCTAGACACATAGAACATAGACAGCCAGTGGGAGTGGCAGGCTAGACATATAGAACAATAGACAGCCTACAGTAATATTAATTATGTTAGATCATCCTGTTATTGGAACACAGACTTATATAAGGGTATTTTGTGGATTACCAACTGTTTAAAATAAGTCATATTTATTCGTAATATTTCAAATCTAATTGAATTTGTCACATGCGCCGAATACAACAAGTTTAGAATTGAAATGCTTACTTACAGGCCCTTATTAACCAACAGTGCAGTTCAAGAAGAAGAAAATATTTACCAAGTAGGCTAAAATAAAAAAGTAATAATAAAAAGTAACACAATAAATATAACGAGGCTATACACAGGGGGCACCGGTACTGAGTCAGCGTGCGGGGGTACAGGCTAGTTGAGGTAATCTGTTCATTAATTGTTTTATGAATTGTTCAGCAGTGTTATGGCATGGGGGTAGAAGCTGTTGTTTTGTGGTTTTGTCGTGCCCTCTTCACGACTGTCTTGGTATGTTTGGACCATGATAGTTCGTTGGTGATGTGAACACCAAGGAACTTGAAATTCTCGACCCGCTCCACCACAGCCCAGTCGATGTTAATGGGGGACTGTTCGGTCCTCCTTTTCCCTGTAGTCCACGATCAGCTCCTTTGTCTTTCTCACATTGAGGGAGAGGTTGTTGTCCTGTCACCACACTGCCAGTTCCCTTACCTTATCCCCATAGGCCGTCTCATCGTTGTCGGTGCTCAGGCCTACCACTCTTGTGTCGTCAGCAATCTTAATGATGGTGTTGGAGTCATGTTTGGCCACTCAGTCGTGGGTGAACAGGGAGTACAGGAAGGGACTGAGCATGTACCCCTGAAGGGCCCCAGTGTTGAGGATCAGCATGGCAGACGTGTTGTTGCCTACCCTTACAATCTGGGGGTGACCCGTCAGGAAGTCCAGGATCCAGTTGCAGAGGGAGGTGTTTGGTCTCAGAGTCCTTAGCTTAGTGATGAGCTTTGTGGGCACTATGGTGTTGAACGCTGAGCTGTAGTCAATGAACAGCATTCTCACATAGGTGTTCCTTTTGTCCAGGTGGAAAAGGCCAGTGTGGAGTGTGATTGAGATTGTGTCATCTGTGGATCTGTTGGGGCGGTAGCGAATTGGAGTGGGTCTAGGGTGTCCGGGAGGATGGTGTGGATGTGAGCCATGACCAGCCTTTCAAAGCACTTCATGGCTACTGACGTGAGTGCTACGAGGCAGTAATCATTTAGACAGGTTACCTTCGCTTCCTTGGGCACAGGGACCATGGTGGTCTGCTTGAAACATGTAGGTATTACAGACTCGGTCACATTTGACAATTGGTCCGCGCATTCTTTGAGTACACGTCCTGGTAATCCGTCTGGCCCAGCGGCTTTGTGAATGTTGACCTGTTTAAAGTTTTTATTCACATCGGCTACCAAGAGCGTTATCACACAGTGATCCAGAACAGCTGGTGATCTCGTGAATGCTTCAGCGTTGCTTGCCTCGAAGTGAGCATTAAAGGCATTTAGCTCGTCTGGTAGGCTCGTGTCACTGGGCAGCTCGAGTCTGGGTTTCCCTTTGTAGTCCATAATAGTTCTCAAGCCCTGCCACATCCGACGAGCGTCAGAGCCGGTGTAGTAGGAGTCAATCTTAATCCTGTATTGACGCTTTGCTTGTTTGATGGTTCATCTGAGAGCATAGTGGGATTTCTTATAAGCATCTGGATTAGTCTCCCGCTCCTTGAAAGCGGCAGCTCTAGCTTTTAGCTCGATGCGGATGTTGCCTGTAATCCATGGCTTCTGGTTGGGATATGTACGTACAGTCATTGTGAGGATGACGTCATCGATGCACTTATTAATGAGGCCGGTGACTGAGGTGGTGTACTACACAATGCCATTGGATGAATCCTCTAACATATTCCAGTCTGTGCTAGCCAAACAGTCCTGTAATGTAGCATCCGCGTCATCTGACCACTTCCGTATTGAGCCAGTCATTGGTACTTCCTGCTTTAGTTTTTGTTTGTCAGGAGGATATAATTATGGTCAGATTTACCAAATGGAGGGCGGGGGAGACCTTTGTATACATCTCTGTGTGTGGAGTAAAGGTTGTCTAGGATTTCTTTCCCCTGGTTGCACATGTGACATGCTGGTAAAAATGTGTTAAAACTGATTTAAGTTTGCCTGCATTAAAGTCCCCGGCCACTAAGAGAGCCGCTTCCTTATAGAGTATTTATTGATGGTTCATATCTTCCATCAGTTTAGAGCATCAATCGACATCCATTCTATTCAAGTGCATCCCTTCTGATGGGGTTCAACGGTAAGAGTTATGCTATAGGGTATCGTATAGCTTGGGAGAGGGGAGGCTGGATGTGTGTGTGTGTGTGTGTGTGTGTGTGTGTGTGTGTGTGTGTGTGTGTGTGTGTGTAAACAGACATGAGGTGGCATCACCCTAGAGGGAATGCAGCGCTGTCAATCAAAATCTTGACAATAATAACATAATTACCCCCCAGGGTGTTTCAGATGGAGCTTACTGCGTCCCAAATGGCACCCAACTCCCTATATAGTGCACTGCTTTTGCCTGATGGGCCCTGGTCAAAAGTAGTGCACTATATAGGACAGAGAATGTATTGACAACTAACTAGAACGTGATGTACCTTGGGGTTGCCGGTTCTTGTGCCTCGTTTCATCCCCTTCTGTCTAAAATCATCCTCATCATCACCAATCATGGAAGAGGTACATAGATGATGTCTTTGTGCTCTGAGAAGGAAGTCAGCAGGACCTACACTGTGCTCTGAGAAGGAAATCAGCACGACCTAAACTCTGCTCTGAGAAGGAAGTCAGCAGGAATGAAATCCAAAGTCTGCTGAATAAGAGCTGTGAATGGAGACTGATGAGAGAAAAATAAACTCTCTGGACTTATAGATCATTAAAGAACTAGATGGTAACTTGACAAGTAAAGTTGTGGGGCTATCTAAAGCTCATTAAAAGTATTTGTGGTACAGTTTTACTTTACTCTATAAAGCAAAGCAGTTAAATACATTATAGTCAAAGTTAAATGTAGTAAAATAATTGATCTGATTACTTTGATAGACTACTATGTCAACATTATTACTTTGGATTGTGGGCAGTTACATCCCAAAAATGTCTAAACTACAGTTGTTGCCTGTGAAAACTGATAGAAGAAAGATTGGACAAAGAGATATTCTGTCAGGAGATGGGAATAAAAGGTAGGATCATGTGGATAACACTCGTAGGAAAACAAAGCAACTCTGAGTCAATCATGCTGTGTGTTTCAGATAAATAGATGCACCATTTACTTTTGAAAAATGTTCAGTGAGAATAAAGTATGATTTTAGTTGAATGATGACGTGACCAAGCGGCGTGGTAAGGAAGAACGTGGGAGGAGCTCCTGGATCGCCTGCCCTGGGAGAAGGTAGAAGCAGAGAGGAAGGCGAAGGCAGCAGCTAAAGCAGAGCAGCAGCGTTATGAGGGAACACGGCTAGCAAGGAAGCCCGAGAGGCAGCCCCCAAACAAATTTGGGGGGGGGCACACGGGGAGTGTGGCAGAGTCAGGTTGGAGACCTGAGCCAACTCCCCATGGCACGGCGAGCGTCATACTGGTCAGGCACCATGTTATGCGGTGGAGCACACGGTGTCTCCAGTACGCGTTCTTAGCCCGGTGCTCTACATTCCAGCTCCCCGCATCTGCCGGGCTAGGGTGAGCATCCAGCCAGAACAGGTTGTGCTAGCTCTGCGCTCAAGACTGCCAGTGCGCCTCTACGGCCCAGTGTATCCGGTGCCTCGGCCAAGGAAGAAGCCTCCTGTATGTCTGCCCAGCCTGGTGAGTCCTGTGCCTGCTCCCAGAGCCAGGCCTCCTGTGTGTCTCTCCACTCCAGTGATCCATGGCAAGAAGCCTCCAGTGATGATCCATGGCAAGAAGCCTCCAGTGATGATCCATGGCACAAAGCCTCCAGTGATGATCCATGGCACAAAGCCTCCAGTGATGATCCATGGCAAGAAGCCTCCAGTGATGATCCATGGCAAGAAGCCTCCAGTGATGATCCATGGCAAGAAGCCTCCAGTGATGATCCATGGCAAGAAGCCTCCAGTCCGGAGCCTCCAGCGACGTCCTCCAGTCCGGAGCCTCCAGCGACGTCCTCCAGTCCGGAGCCTCCAGCGACGTCCTCCAGTCCGGAGCCTCCAGCGACATCCTCCAGTCCGGAGCCTCCAGCGACGTCCTCCAGTCCGGAGCCTCCAGAGACGTCCTCCAGTCCGGAGCCTCCAGAGACGGCCTCCAGTCCGGGGCCCGCAGCGAGGGTGCCCAGTCCGGGGCCCGCAGCGAGGGTGCCCAGTCCGGGGCCCGCAATGAGGGTCCCCAGTCCGGGGTCGGCGACGAGGATCCCCGCACCAGAGGTGCCACCAAAGTTGGGAGAGCCAGTGGTGGAGTGGGGTCTGCGTCCTGCACCTGAGCCATCATCGCGGATAAATGCCCACACAGACCCTCCCCTATAGGTTCAGGTTTTGCGGCCGGAGTCCACACCTTTGGGGGGGGTGGGGGGGTACTGTCACGCCCTGACCTTAGAGATCCTTTTTATGTCTCTATTTGGTTTGGTCAGGGTGTGATTTGGGGTGGGTATTCTAGGTTCTATTATTTGTATTTCTATGGGAGGTTGACTTTGTTTAGGGCACATAGCCTTTAGCTTCACGGTTTGTTTTTGTAGTGTTTATTGTTTTGTTCGGTGTCATTTTCCAAATAAAGAGACAATGTACGCTGACCACGCTGCACTTTGGTCCTCTTCTTTTAACGGCAGTGACAATAGCTTTGTATTTAGACCTGCTGATAGCTAGCTGTAACACATTTTTTGAAACTGTGGTGTGATTGCTAGCTTGTTTTAAAGTATGTATGATTTTGAAATACATTATAGTAGTGGTAGTGTCTGGCTATAGTTATTGTAGTGGTAGTGACTGGTTATAGTTATTGTAATGGTAGTGTCTGGTTATAGTTATTGTAATGGTAGTGACTGCATTAGTAATGGTAGTGATTGGGTATAGTAGTGAGAGTCTACAGTACTAATGGTGGTGACTGGTTATAGTTATAGTAGTGGTAGTGTCTACAGTAGTAATAGTAGTGACTGGTTATAGTAGTGGTAGTGTATAGAGTAGTAATGGTAGTGACTTCATCAACGGCACCGGGGGAGATGGCCGCCATTTTACGGTCTCCGAACCAATTGTGCTATTATGTGTTTGTTTTTTCGCGATATTTGTAAATTATTTTGTACATAATGTTTCTGCAACCGTATCTTACAGCAGAAAAGAGCTTCTAGATATCAGGACAGCGATCACTCACCTCGGATTAGACAAAGATTTTTTTCAACAACAACAACAGCAGGAAGCAGGACTCACACGACATTCTCCAAACACCCCACAGGGCAGACATCCCAATCATTCGCAAAAAGAAGCGAAGTTCTACCAAATCTCTATCAACATGTTAAATGTGCAACCAGAGGGAAAAAAAATCTAGATCACCTGTACTCCACACACAGCGTACAAAGCTCTCCCTCGCCCTCCATTTGGTAAATCCGACGACAACTCTATCCTCCTGATTCCTGCTTATAAGCAAAAAATAAAGCAGGAAGCTCCAGTGACTAAGGTCTATAAAAAAAATGGTCAGATGAAGCAGATGCTAAACTACAGGACTGTTTTGCTATCACAGACTGGAACATGTTCCAGGATTCTTCCGATGACATTGAGGAATACACCACATCAGTCAATGGCTTTATCAATAAGTGCATTGAGGACATCGTCCCCACAGTGACTGTACGTACATACCCCAACCAGGAGCCATGGATTACAGGCAACATTCGCACTGAGCTAAAGGGTAGAGCTGCCGCTTTCAAGGTGCGGGAATCTAACCCAGAAGCTTACAAGAAATCCCGCTATGCCCTGCGACAAACCATGAAACAGACAAAGCGTCAATACAGGGCTAAGATTGAATCATACTACACCGGCTCCGACGCTTGTCAGATGTGGCAGGGCTTGCAAACTATTACAGACTACAAAGGGAAGCACAGCCGAAAGCTGCCCAGTGACACAAGCCTACCAGACGAGCTAAATTACTTCTATGCTCGCTTCAAGGCAAGCAACACTGAGGCATGCAAGAGAGCATCAGCTGTTCCGGACGGCTGTGTGATCATGCTCTCCGTAGCCGACGTGAGTAAGACCTTTAAACAGGTCAGCATTCACAAGGCTGCAGGGCCAGATGGATTACCAGGACGTGTGCTCCGGGCATGTGCTGACCAACTGGCAGGTGTCTTCACTGACATTTTCAACATGTCCCTGATTGAGTCTGTAATACCAATATGCTTCAAGCAGGCCACCATAGTCCCTGTGCCCAAGAACACAAAGGCAACCTGCCTAAATGACTACAGACCCGTGGCACTCACGTACGTAGCCATGAAGTGCTTTGAAAGGCTGGTAATGGCTCACATCAACACCATTATCCAAGAAACCCTAGACCCACTCCAATTTGCATACCGCCCCAACAGATCCACAGATGATGCCATCTCTATTGCACTCCACACTGCCCTTTCCCACCTGGACAAAAGGAACACCTATGTGAGAATGCTATTCATTGACTACAGCTCAGCGTTCAACACCATAGTACCCTCAAAGCTCAACACTAAGCTAAGGAATCTGGGACAAAACAGCTCCCTCTGCAACTGGATCCTGGACTTCCTGACGGGCCGCCCCCAGGTGGTGAGGGCAGGTAGCAACACATCTGCCACGCTGATCCTCATCACTGGAGCTCCCCAGGGGTACGTGCTCAGTCCCTTCCTGTACTCCCTGTTCACCCACGACTGCATGGCCAGGCACGACTCCAACACCATCATTAAGTTTGCTGATGACACAAGTGGTAGGCCTGATCACCGACAACGACGAGACAGCCTATAGGGAGGAGGTCAGAGACCTGGCCGGGTGGTGCCAGAATAACAACCTATCCCTCAACGTAACCAAGACTAAGGAGATGATTGTGGACTACGGGAAAAGGAGCACCGAGCACGTCCCCATTCTCATCGACGGAGTTGTAGTGGAGCAGGTTGAGAGCTTCAAATTCCTTGGTGTCCACATCACCAACAAACTGGAATGGTCCAAACACACCAAGACAGTTGTGAAGAGGGCACGACAAAGCCTATTCCCCCTCAGGAAACTAAAAAGATTTGGCATGGGTCAGAGGGTAGTGCGTACTGCCCAGTACATCACTGGGGCAAAGCTGCCTGCCATCCAGGACCTCTACACCAGGCGGTGTCAGAGGAAGGCCCTGAAAATTGTCAAAGACCCCAGCCACCCCAGTCATAGACTGTTCTCTCTACTACCGCATGGCAAGAGGTACCGGAGTGCCAAGCCTAGGACAAAAAGGCTTCTCAACAGTTTTTACCCCCAAGACATAAGGCTCCTGAACAGGTAACCAAATGTTTACCCGGACTATTTGCATTGTGTGCCTCCCCCAACCCCTCTTTTACGCTGCTGCTCCTCTCTGTTTATCTTATATGCATAGTCACTTTAACTATACATTCATGTACATACTACCTGAATTGGCCCGACCAACCAGGGCTCCCGCACATTGGTTAACTGGGCTATCTGCATTGTGTCCCACCACCCACCAACCCCTCTTTTCACACTACTGCTCCTCTCTGTTCATCATATATGCATAGTCACTTTAACCATACCCACATGTACATACTACCTCAATCAGCCTGACTAACCGGTGTCTGTATATAGCCTTGCTACTCTCATTTTCAAATGTCTTTTTACTGTTGTTTTACTTCTTCACTTACCTACACCTACACACACACACTTTTTTTTCTCTGTACTATTGGTTAGAACCTGTAAGTAAGCATTTCACTGTACACCTGTTGAATTCGGCGCACATGACAAATAAACTTGATTTGATTTGACTGGTTATAGTAGTGGTAGTGACTGGTTATAGTAGTGGTAGTTCCTAAATTAGTAATGGTAGTGACTGGTTATAGTTATAGTAGTGACTGGTTATAGTTATAGTAGTGGTAGTGACTGGTTATAGTAGTGGTAGTGTCTGCAGTGGGAATGGTAGTGACTGGTTATTGTAGTGGTAGTGTCTGCAGTAGTAATGGTAGTGACTGGTTATAGTAGTGGTAGTGACTGGTTATAGTAGTGGTAGTGTCTACAGTAGTAATGGTAGTGACTGGTTATAGTAGTGGTAGTGACTGGTTATAGTAGTGGTAGTGTCTACAGTAGTAATGGTAGTGACTGGTTATAGTAGTGGTAGTGACTGGTTATAGTAACGGTAGTGACTGGTTATAGTAACGGTAGTGACTGGTTATAGTTTGTGACTGGTTATAGTTATAGTAGTGGTAGTGACTGGTTATAGTAGTGGTAGTGTCTACAGTAGTAATGGTAGTGACTGGTTATAGTAGTGGTAGTGTCTACAGTAGTAATGGTAGTGACTGGTTATAGTTATAGTAGTGGTAGTGTCTGCAGTAGTAATGTTAGTGACTGGTTATAGTAGTGGTAGTGTCTACAGTAGTAATGGTAGTGACTGGTTATAGTAGTGGTAGTGACTGGTTATAATAGTGGTAGTGTCTACAGTAGTAATGGTAGTGACTGGTTATAGTAGTGGTAGTGACTGGTTATAGTAGTGGTAGTGTCTACAGTAGTAATGGTAGTGACTGGTTATAGTAGTGGTAGTGTCTACAGTAGTAATGGTAGTGACTGGTTATAGTAGTGGTAGTGTCTACAGTAGTAATGGTAGTGACTGGTTATAGTAGTGGTAGTGACTGGTTATCGTTATAGTCATGTCTTCAGTAGTAATGGTAGGGTCTGGTTGTAGTTTTTGCTGGCGTAGTGACTGTTTATAGTTATAGTAGTGATAGTGTCTGCAGTATTAATGGTGGTGTTAATGGTGGTGATAGTTGTCGTTAATGGTGGTGATAGTTATAGTTGTATAAGTAGGTAGATAATTAGATTGATTGATAGGATAGCCTGATCATGTGATTGTTGTTTTTGTGTCTCTAGCTTGAAGGGTTCAAGAGTTACAAGTGTTGTTGGTAAGTATTATATGCTAATATATCACATTTAAGTACTCATAATTTATAGTGCAAACCAGAGCCAGACCCAAGCTAGTGCGAACCAGTGCTAGCTAGCTACGCCCAGGACCAGAGCTAGTGTGAACCAGAGCTAACTAGCTATGCCCAGGACCAGAGTTAGACCCAAGCTAGTGCGAACCAGTGCTAGCTAGCTATGCCCAGGACCAGAGCTAGACCAGAGCTAGTGTGAACCAGAGCTAACTAGCTATGCCCAGGACCAGAGCTAGACCAGAGCTAGACCAGAGCTAGTGCAAACCAGTGCTAGCTAGCTACGCCCAGGACCAGAGCTAGACCCAAGCTTGTGCGAACCAGTGCTAGCTAGCTACACCCAGGACCAGAGCTAGACCAGAGCTAGACCAGAGCTGGTGTGATCAGTGCTAGCTAGCTACACCCAGGACCAGAGCTAGACCAGAGCAGTTGTTGTGGTCAGTATTTATGGCCAGCAGTTGTGGTCAGTAGCTGTGTTGTCGGTTATTGTGGTCAGTAGTTGCGTTGTTGTGGTCATAAGTTGTGTGGTGCAGTTGTTTTGTGGTTAGTAGTTGTGTGGTTGTTGTCAGTAGTTTTGGTTAGTAGTTGTGTGGTTAGTTTGTTGTGGTCAGTAGTTTTAGTTAGTAGTTGTGTGGTTAGTTTGTTGTGGTCAGTAGTAGTGGTCTGTAGTTGTGGTCAGTAGTTTTGTGGTGGTGTTCAGTAGTTGTGGTCAGTAGTTGTGGTCAGTAGTTGTGGTCAGTTGTTTTGTGTTGGTGTTCTGTAGTTGTTTTCAGCAGTTGTTTTGTGAGTAGTTGTGTGGTTCAGTATTTGTGGTCATTATTTGTGGTCAGTAGTTTTGTTGTGGTCAGAAGTTGTGGGGTTATGGCCAGCAGCATACCACCCTCTAACTTTTTGTCTGATTTGTTGGGAAAGTGGTCAATTTCAGCTGTTTATAAAAAGTTACAGAAAATGTTGTTGATGCGGTTACTAACACAGCTGTAACATTGCATTGGTACCAGATAATTCTGTTCCGATTTCAGATTTGAATAGCAGGGAAGATTATAAAGTTGTTATAACTTGGACAAAGGGTTTGAAGTTGTTGGAAAAGTGGTCAAAATAGCTAATTTGTGAAAATGTTGCATTTGCAGTGAATGGAATGTGGGAAGTAATGATGTCAGAATGGGGCATTTAGAATGTTTAGGAAATTACATAAAAGTGGATGGAGGACAAAAAGAACAACACATCTGCCACGCTGATCCTCAACATGGGGGCCCCTCAGGGGTGCGTGCTTAGTCCCCTTCTGTACTCCATGTTCACCCATGACTGAAAGACCAAGCACGACTCCAACACTGTCATGGTTCATGTGGGGTCAAATGACATTATGAGCGGCAGCTCAGAACAGCTGAAAATGTATTTTAAAGAACTGATTGGGTCTCTACCTGACACCAACAAACACCCCATAATATCTGTCCCTCTGCCCTCCCCAAATCATGGCATTGAACGGTTCAGCAGACTTTTATCCCTCCGTAACCTGTGTAACGGATCTCATCCTCCTCTTCTGAGGAGGAGTAGCGAGAAGGATCGGAGGACCAATGCGCAGCGTCGTAAGTGTCCATAATGTTTAATCAAAACACAACAGAACACTGGAACAAAACAATAAACGTGAATAAACAAAACAGTCCCGTGTGGCAACAAGCACTGACACGGAAGACAAATGCCAACAACTCAAAAGTGAAACCAGGCTACCTAAGTATGATTCTCAATCAGGGACAACGATTGACAGCTGCCTCTGATTGAGAACAATACTAGGCCGAACACAGAAATCCCAAATTATAGAAAAACGAACATAGACAACCCACCCAACTCATGCCCTGACCATACTAAAACAAAGATATAACAAAGGAACAAAGGTCAGAACGTGACAACCTGGCTACGAGACTATTGCAGCTCTGTGGGTGTAACATTTATTGACACTACTCATCCAAGTATATCTGACCAAATTATGAAAAAAAATTATAAATTATTGTAATTTTGAATTCCGTAAAGTGAGTGTGGAAGAGGTGAAATTATTGTTGTCTATCAACAATGACAATCCACAGGGGTCTGACAACTTGGATAGAAATTTACTGAGGATAATATCAGACGATATTACCACGATATTTCCAACAGTCTTGAAGGAGTTCCCACATATGCCGAGCACTTTCTGGCTGCTTTTCCTTCACTCTGCAGAACAACTCATCACAAACCATCTCTCCTTCTTGGTCAAATAACATTGGGCTGCAATTTCTGAGGCTGGTAGCTCTAATGAACTTCCTTTCCTGTGGCGGTCTCATGAGAGCCAGTTTTATCATAGCGCATGACGGTTTTTGCAACTGTGCTTGAAGAAACTTTCAAAGTTCTTGAAATTTTCCGGATTAACTGACCTTCATGTCTTAAAGTAATGATGGACTTTCGTTTCTCTTTGCTTATTTCAGTTGGTGATGGCATAATATAGACTTGGTCTTTTACCAAATAGGGCTATCTTCTGTATATCACCCCTACCTTGTCACAACACAACTGACTGGCTCAACCGCATTAAGGAAAGAAATTCCACAAATTAACAAGGCACACCTGTTAATTGAAATGCATTCCAGGTGACAACCTCATGAAGCTGGTTGAGAAAATCATTTTTTTTATAGGGGTGCCTCAGTACCCTCAGCACCTCTACTTCCAGCAGCTATGTACAGAGGCATGGAGCATGTTACCCCAACAAGGAGGTAACATTTAGACCTCACTACTACAGAAGGCTTACTGGATTTCCTATCCAAAAACATTGACCCCTAGTGGTCTGAATATTAACTTTGACCTCAGGCCCTTTTTATGAACAATTATTCATAAGGGCATGAGTCTTATGAATTAATAGATTCAGCTTCCCACCCAAGATATTCCCTTTGTTGATGATGCTAAATATGCATTACGTTTGAACCAAACGATGACAAGTTTCAAATTAAATTATGAAACATGTACAGTGCCTTCAGAAAGTAGTCACATCCCTGAACTTGTTCCACATTTTGTTGTGTTACAGCCTGAATTGAAAATGGATTACATTATTACAAGCTGCAAAGTCTAGTGTCTATCAGACCTCGGGATAAGACCCAGGTGCAGACAGTGGGCAGGCAAATGACAGGTCAAGGGCCGGCAGAGGACAGTAATCCAGGGCAGTGTCACAAGGTACAGAATGGCAGGCAGGGTCAGGGCAGGCAGAATAGTCCCTGTTTTCCGGGTTTTGCCCAGAGGGAAAACAGGGACTAGAGGGAAAGCAGGGACTAGAGGGAAAACAGGGTCTAGAGGGAAAACAGGGACTAGCGGGAAAACAGGGACTAGAGGGAAAACAGGGACTAGAGGGAAAACAGGGACTAGAGGGAAGACAGGGACTAGAGGGAAGACAGGGACTAGAGAGAACTGGGACTAGACAGAAAACAGCAGTACAGGAAAAACACTGGTAGGCTTGATGAGACAAGACGAACTGGCAACAGACAAACAGAGTACACAGGTATAAATGCACAGGGGATACATGGGGAAGATGCGCAACACCTGGAGGAGGTTTAGAGACAAGCACAATCAGATCAGCGTGTGACTGTGTCAATAAGTATTCTAACTCTTTGTTTTGACAAGCCTAATTAAGTTCAGTAGTAAAAATGCGCTTAACAAATTGTATAAATTGCATGGACTCACTCCGTGGTCAATTATAGTGGTTAACATGATTTTTGATTGACTACCCCATCTCTGTAACCCAAACATAAACTCAGCAAAAAAATAATCGCCCCTTTTTCAGGACCCTGTGTTTCAAAGATAATTCGTAAAAATCCAAATAATTTCACAGATCTTCATTGTAAAGGTTTTAACCACTGTTTCTCATGCTTGTTCAATGAACCATAAACAATTAATGAACATGCACGTGTGGAACGGTCGTTAAGACACTAACAGCTTACAGACGGTAGGCAATTAAGGTCACAGTTATGAAAACTTAGGACCTAAAGAAGCCTTTCTACTGACTCTGAAAAACACCAAAAGAAAGATGCCCAGGGTCCCTGCTCATCTGCGTGAACGTGCCTTAGGCATGCTGCAAGGATAAATCAGGACTGCAGATGTGGCCAGGGCAATAAATTGCAATGTCAATACTGTGAGACGCCTAAGACAGCGCTACAGGGAGTCAGGACGGAGAGCTGATCGTCCTCGCAGTGGCAGACCACGTATAACAAGACCTGCACAGGATTGGTACATCCGAACATCACACCTGCGGGACAGGAACAGGATGGCAACAACAACTGCCCGAGTTACACCAGGAACGCACAATCTGTCCATCAGTGCTCAGGCTGTTCGCAATAGTCTGAGAGAGGCTGGACTGACGGCTTAAGTTCACCTGTAAGGCAGGTCCTCACCAGACATCACCGGCAACAATGTCGCCTATAGGCACAAACCCACCGTCGCTGGACCAGACAGGACTGGCAAAAAGTGCTCTTCACTGACGAGTTGCTGTTTTGTCTCACCAGGGGTGATGGTCAGATTCATGTTTATCGTTGAAGGAATGAGCGTTACACCGAGGCCTGTACATTGGAGCGGGATCGGTTTGGAGGTGGAGGGTCTGTCACGGTCTGGGACGTTGTGTCACAGCCTCATCGGACTGAGCTTGTTGTCATTGCAGGCAATCTCATCACTGTGGGTTACAGGGAAGACATCCTCCTCCCTCATGTGGTACCCTTCCTGCAGGCTCATCCTGACATGACCCTCCAGCATGACAATGCCACCAGCCATACTGCTCGTTCTGTGCGTGATTTCCTGCAAGACAGGAATGTCAGTGTTCTGCCATGGCCAGCGAAGAGCCCGGATCCCAATTCCATTGAGCACATCTGGGATCTGTTGGATCGGAGGTTGAGGGCTAGGGCCATTCACCCCAGAAATATCTTGGAACTTGCAGGTGCCTTGGTGGAAGAGTGGGGTAACATCTCACAGCAAGAACTGGCAAATCTGGTGCAGTCCATGAGGAGGAGATGCAATGCAGTACTTAATGCAGCTGGTGGCCCACACCAGATACTGACTGTTACTTTTGATTTTGACCCCCCCCCCCCCCCCTTTGTTAAGGGAGACATTATTCAATTTCTATTAGTCACATGTCTGTGGAACTTGTTCAGTTTATGTCTCAGTTATTGAATCTTGTTATGTTCATACAAATATTTACACATGTTAAATTTACTGAAAATAAACGCAGTTGACAATGGAGGGTGTTCCTTTTTTTGCTGAGTTTACAATTTTCTGTAAGGTCCCTCAATATAGTAATTAATCAACCACAAAGTCCAGGACAGCATTTCAATGCCTCACTAAGAAGGTGGATGTGTAAAAAAAAAAAAAAAAATGTCCCTCTAGGTTAATTACACTTTGGATGTTGTATCAATACACCCCGTCACTACAAAGATACAGGCTTCCTTCCTAACTCAGTTGACGGAGAGTGGTGATTTTAAAACAGTTACAGAGTTTAATGGCTGTAATAGGAGAAAACTGAGGATGGATCAACAACATTGTAGTTACTCCACAATACTAACATAAACAAAAGTGAAAAGAAGGAAGCCTTCAGAGAATATAAATATTACAAAACATGCATCCTGTTTGCAAGAAGGCACTTAAGTAATACTGCACAAAACGTGGCAAAGAAATTAACTTCATGTCCTGAATACATGGCAAAATGTTTGGGGCAAATCCAACAACACATTATTGAGTACCACTCTTCATATTTTCAAGCATGGTGGTGGCTGCATCATGTTATGGGTATGCTCGTCACCGGCAAGGACTAGGGAGGTTTTTTTGCGTAAAAATAAATGGAATACAGCAAAAAGCACAGGCAAAATCCTAGAGGAAAACCTGCTTGTCTGCTTTTCAACAGGTACGGAAATAAATTCACCTTTCAGGAGGACAATAACCTAAAATACAAGGCCAAATCTACAAATCTATGAAAATCTATGGCATGACATGAAAATGACTGTTTAGCAATGGATCAACAATCAACTTGACAGAGCTTAAAGAATTTAAAAAACATGAATGGCCAAATATTGTACAATCCAGGTGTGCAAAGCTCTTAGAGACTTACCCAAAATGACTCACAGCTGTAATTGCTGCCAAAGATGCTTCTACAAAGTATTGACTTAGGGGTGTGAATACTTATTTAAATGACATATTTCTGTATTTAATTTTCCATACATTTGCTAAAATTCACTGTCATTATGCAATATTACGTGTAGAAGGTTGAGAAAAAAATCTGTAATCCATTTTGAATTCAGACCGTAACACAACAACAATAAGTCCAGGAGCTGTTACAGGCTTTGTTTTTTCCATTTATTGAGGTTGGATGTTAGAGCGCTGGGCGCACTGATTGATGTCATCTCGTTAAGCAGTATGTTTTACACCTGTGCTGGCTTCTCCATCTCTTTAGTGGGAAGGTGTTTCAACCTGTGCTGGTTGAGGTGTTATTTAAGAGTGTCTGGCCCAGTGCTCCAGTTGTCTTGAGAGATGTGGAGGGTTAACACCTTTAGTTGGCTCTCCCTATTTTAATCTCTAGACACACAATCCTTTATCTGATTTCCCTGGTTTTGTAATGCTCCACCTCTTTGGTTTGCTTCCTGTCTTTAAGTTTGGTGCGGGTTTTTCTTAAGTGGGCACTCATGTTGGGTGTCTTTTAGGTCCCAGTTGTTGTTGCTAGTCAACTTTCAGTGGACCCCCCCATGAGTGTCTTTCAGAACCCCTCCTAGAACCACACCTGTTTTGTTTTGGTTGTTGTCAGTGACTCTTTATTTCCCCTTTCTGTTCTTACTGGGGAATGTAATAGGGTATGAATACTTTCTGAAGGCACTGTATAGGAAATAGTATTGGATGTTGATGTTAATACTATGTACAACATCTAATCTTGTTGCAATATGGTAATTAATTCTCATCATCTTGATAACTATGACACACCCCTCACTATTGTCATTGGTTGCACTAATTGCACTGTACATAACCTGGTTCAAGCATTTGTTCACCCTGAACCTCTACCAACTTTTCTGAGTGTGTGTCAGCTCATGCTTATCACAATCTACAAGAACAAAGATGAATGGGTGGAGCACCATCTGATTACTACTTATCCATAGAGAAGAGGTGATCAGATGGTGTGTTATGTCACTGCAGGTTCGGAAACAAGGTAGAAAACACCCAGTGTCAGTTAGCTGACGTGAGCTCACACTGCTAGGGAGTTACATCAGCCATCACGCACACACACATTCTCCCTCCCTCCCTGCCTCCCTCCATGCACCAGGGTAAGACATAACCCCCATGGAGAAGTCCTAGAGGTGTCAATGGTGTTTATGAGATATCCTCCTTTCACCATATCGTTTCCTGTCTTCATATCCATTGTCTTTTGTTATCTTAATGTGTATTTATTGATAGATTTTTGATGCTTGTGTTATTGTTATTGTTTGTGTTATTGCTTGGATAACCTTATCTACTATTATTGGTGTGTTTGTATATGTGCTGCCTGGAAGAATCATTGGAAAGTTTGTTTATCAATTTGTCACTTAATCCCTAAGGTGTCAGTGGTCAGCTGGCAATTTGACTTAATTCATTCAACAGTTCTGGTCTCATTATCTTCCATTTCAACAGTACTGGTGGCATTATCTTCCCATTCAACAGTACTGGTGGCATTATCTTCCCATTCAACAGTACTGGTGGCATTATCTTCCCATTTCAACAGTACTGGTGGCATTATCTTCCATTTCAACAGTACTGGTGGCATTATCTTCCCATTCAACAGTACTGGTGGCATTATCTTCCCATTTCAACAGTACTGGTGGCATTATCTTCCCATTCAACAGTACTGGTGGCATTATCTTCCCATTCAACAGTACTGGTGGCATTATCTTCCCATTCAACATGATCTACTGTTACATTCCATCTATTCCATTTTCCTAAAAGATTGATATATTTTACCAAAAAAAGCCTGCAAAAGAGGTTGGCTGAGAAGAAGTTACCAATTTTGTCTTTCTATGTCAGTACAGTCCTGACACTCCCACATCGTCTCACTTTCCAGAAGCACACAATTTATCTGACATGACCTCCAACTAACCAAAGCCAAGGACAGACAGTAAACTCCTGAAGCTGAAGACAGTTGTCCCTTTAGCTGAACGGCAGGCAATCCTACACATACACACAGAGTTATCAGAGCTATAATTTCACTCCTACGCATGCACACAGTGTTATCAGAGCTATAATGTCACTCCTCTCTGGCTGATGTAATGCTCTTGGGCTGTGTCCCAAATGGCCCTCCATTCCCTTTAGGGTGGACTTCTGTTGCACTACTACCGATTGGCTCTGGTCAAAATAAGTGCCTTATATACGGAATAGGGTGTCATTTGGGACGCACTAGTCTCTCCGAATAGAAGTTACAGTGTGTGTGGCTACAGTCAGCTCAGCCAATAGCAGCAGGACAGGTTCAGGAGGAGGCTGAGCTTCAGACCAACAATGAATGAATGAATGAATGAATGAATGAATGAATGACACACACACACACACCGAATAGAACAGATGCGCCAAATACAACAGGTGTAGACCTTTCAGTGAAGTGCTTACTTACAAGCCCTTAACCAACAATGCAGTTTCAAGAAAATACCACCCCCCAAAAAAAGTAAGAGATAAGAATAACACATAATTAAGGAGCAGCAGTAAATAACAATAGTGGGCTAAATACAGGGGGTACCAGTACAGAGTCAATGTGGAGGCTAAATACAGGAGGTACCGGTACAGAGTCAATGTGGAGGCTATATACAGTGTATTACGGTACAGAGTCGGTGTGGAGGCTATATACAGGGTATTATGGTACAGAGTCAATGTGGAGGCTATATACAGGAGGTACCGGTACAGAGTCAATGTGTCAAAGTGTGGCGCACCGGTGTCGAGGTAATTATGAACATGCAGGCAGGGTTATTAAAGTTGCTATGCATATACAATAACAGATAATAACAGAGAGTAGCGTAGAAGTGGGGGGGCAATGCAAATAGTCTGGGTAGCCATTTGATTAGCTGTTCAGGAGTTTTATGGCTTGGGTGTGGAAGCTGTTTAGAAGCCTCTTGGACCAAGGCTTGGCACTCCGGTACCGCGTGCCGTGCAGTAGCAGAGAGAACAGTCTATGACTAGGGTGGCTGGAGTCTTCCTCTGGCACCACCTGGTATAGAGATCCTGGTTTGCAGGAAGCTTGGCTCCGGTGATGTACTGGGCCGAACGCACTACCCTCTGTAGTGCCTTGCGGTCGGCAACTGAGCAGTTGCCATACCAGGCAGTGATGCAACCCGTCAGGATGCTCTCGATGGTGCAGCTATAGAACCTTTTGAGGATCTGAGGACCCTGAGGACAAATCTTTTCAGTCTCCTGAGGGGTAATATGCTTTGTCGTGCCCTCTTCACGACTGTCTTGATGTGCTTGGACCATGTTAGTTTGTTGGTGATGTGTACGCCAAGAAACTTGAAGCTCTCAACCTGCTCCACTACAGCCCCGTCAATGAGAATGGGGACGTGCTTGGTCCACCTTTTCCTGTAGTCCACAATCATCTCCATTGTCTTGATCATGTTGAGGGAGAGGTTGTTGTCCTTGCACCACACGGTCAGGTCTCTGACCTCCTCCCATAGGCTGTCTCATTGTTGTCGGTGACACTGTTGTGTCATCTGCAAACTTTTTTATTTATTTTTATTTATTTATTTCATCTTTATTTAACCGGGTAGGCAAGTTGAGAACAAGTTCTCATTTACAATTGCGACCTGGCCAAGATAAAGCAAAGCAGTTCGACACATACAACAACACAGAGTTACACATGGAGTAAAACAAACATACAGTCAATAATACAGTAGAAACAAGTTGATGTATGATGTGAGCAAATGAGGTGAGTCACGACTTCCGCCGAAGTTGGCTCCCCTGCCTGTTCGGGCGGTGCTCGGTGGTCGTCCTCACCGTCCTACTAGCCACTACCGATCCCTTTTTCGTTTGTCTGTTGGTTTTGTCTTATTAGTTTCACCTGTGTGTATTTTAGTTTAATTAGCGCCCTTATATATAGTACGTTGTCCCGCCCTTGTTTTGTGCGGGATTGTTTTTTGTTACTCTGTTGTATGGTGGTTTTCGTGTGTGTATTCTCCGGACTATTTTGGTCCTGTGTTTGGGCTGGTCAATTGTATGCGCCCTGTGTGTTGGTGTGATCGTTTTTGTGCGCCGGAGAATAAATTGTCAATCTACTGAACCCTGCTCTCTGCGCCTGATTCCACCCACCACTCCTAGTATCTCGTGACAGAATCCCGCACCACTACAATGGAATCAGCAGGAGCAGCCGCGTCTCCTCTCCCATTGATGGAGGAGAGGGTCCTCCATCACACCAGCGTGCTTCACAGGATTGTTTCGGCCATGGACCAAATGATGGAGAGGATGGATCGATGGGAGAGGAGTGGCCTTCCCACCTCATCTCCAGCACCCCCTCCTTCAGCACCTCCAGTTCCTGCAACCACATCTGGCTCCGGGGCTCTTCGGCTGACGCTCCCACGGGAGTATGACGGAACGGCGGCTGGGTGCCAGGGTTTCCTTCTCCAACTGGAACTGTACCTGGCTACCGTGCGTCCTGCTCCCTCCGGAGAGGAGAGCGTGAGCGTCCTCGTCTCCTGTTTGACTGGGCGAGCCCTCGAGTGGGCCAACGCAGTGTGGAATGGTCCGGACTCGGCGAGGGATAATTACCCAGAGTTCACCCGCCGATTCCGAGCTGTGTTTGACCATCCACCAGAGGGTCGGGCGGCGGATGAACGGCTGTTCCACCCGCGTCAGGAGACGAGGAGCGTACAGGACCTTGGCCGCAGGAGCAGGGTGGAACGACAGGGCCTTGATAGATCATTTTCGATGCAGTCTCAGGGAGGACGTCCGCAGGGAGATGGCATGTCGGGACACCACCTTCACACTGGATGAACTCATTGACTTGGCTATCCGTCTCGACAACCTGCTGGCTCCCGCGGGCGTCCGGATCAGGTCCTGTCGTTTCCACTTCCCAGCCCTCCTGCCCCTATCCCTATGGAATTAGGAGGGGCGACTTCGAGGGGGACCGGAGGAGGAGTGTCCTCCTGCACCAGTTATGGTCGACGAGGGCACATGGCCGACCGGTGCTGGAGGAACTCGTCTGGGAGTCGGGAGGGCAGGCGGAGCACTACTCAATCACCCCAGGTGAGTAAGCACCAGACTCACCCAGAGCTTCCTGTCGGTCATATGTATATGTTGACTTCTTTCCCTGGGTTTTTTCCCTCTCTACAGCATAAGGCGCTAGTCGATTCAGGCGCAGCTGGGAATTTCATGGATTGTGGGCTCGCGTTAAGGCTAGGGATTCCCCTGGTGTCGTTAGACCTACCTTTCCCCGTGCACTCCTTAGATAGCCGACCATTAGGGTCAGAGGTAGTTAGGGAGGCTACGGTGCTGCTGGACATGGTAACGCAGGGAGATCATAAGGAGCAGATTAGTCTGTTCCTTATAGATTCACCTGCGTTTCCAGTGGTGTTGGGAATTCCCTGGCTAGCTCAACACAACCCGGTGATTTCCTGGCGACAGGGGGCTCTTAAGGGGTGGTCAGAGGAGTGTTCAGGCAGGTGTATAGGAGTTTCCGTTGGTGCGACTACGGTGGAGAGTCCAGACCAGGTTTCCACCGTGCGCATTCCCTCTGAATATGTCGATTTGGCTATCGCCTTCAGTAAAAAGAGGGCGACCCAATTACCACCCCATCGTCGAGAGGACTGCGCGATAAACCTTCTGGAGAGCGCTGCACTTCCTAGGAGTCACGTGTATCCATTGTCCCAGGAGGAGACGGTAGCGATGGAAACATATGTTGCTGAATCACTGGGACAGGGGTACATTCGGCCCTCCGCATCACCCGTCTCCTCGAGCTTCTTTTTTGTGAAGAAGAAGGATGGAGGTCTGCGTCCGTGCATTGATTATAGAGGTCTAAATTCCATCACAGTGGGGTTTAGTTACCCACTACCTCTCATCGCTACGGCGGTGGAATCATTTCACGGGGCGCGCTTCTTCACAAAACTGGACCTGATGAGTGCGTATAATCTGGTGCGTATCCGGGGAGGAGATGAGTGGAAAACCGCATTTAGTACTACATCTGGTCATTATGAGTACCGCGTCATGCCATATGGGTTGAAGAATGCTCCAGCCGTCTTCCAATCCTTCGTAGATGAGATTCTCCGAGGGTCCTTTTTACAATGAGGATGTGGTGATTGACAGAGTCGAAAGCCTTGGCCAGATCAATGAATACGGCTGCACAGTAATGTTTCTTATCGATGGCGGTTAAGATATCGTTTAGGACCTTGAGCGTGGCTGAGGTGCACCCATGACCAGCTCTGAAACCAGATTGCATAGCAGAGATTCGAAATGGTCGGTAATCTGTTTGTTGACTTGGCTTTCGAAGACCTTAGAAAGGCAGGGTAGGATAGATATAGGTCTGTAGCAGTTTGGGTCAAGAGTGTCCCCCCCTTTGAAGAGGGGGATGACCGCAGCTGCTTTCCAATCTTTGGGAATCTCAGACGACACGAAAGAGAGGTTGAACAGGCTAGTAATAGGGGTGGCACCAATTTCGGCAGATAATTTTAGAAAGAAAGGGTCCAGATTTTCTAGCCCGGCTGATTTGTAGGGGTCCAGATTTTGCAGCTCTTTCAGAACATCAGCTGACTGGATTTGGGAGAAGGAGAAATGGGGGAGGCTTAGGCGAGTTGCTGTGGGGAGTGCAGTGTTGTTGACTGGGATAGGGGTAGACAGGTGGAAAGCATGGCCAGCCGTAGAAAAATGCTTATTGAAATTCTCAATTATAGTGGATTTATCAGTATTGACAGTGTTTCCTATCTTCAGTGCAGTGGGCAGCTGGGAGGAGGTGTTCTTATTCTCCATGGACTTTACAGTGTCCCAGAACTTTTTTGAGTTAGTGTTGCAGGAAGCAAATTTCTGCTTGAAAAAGCTAGCCTTGGCTTTTCTAACTGCCTGTGTATAATGGTTTCTAGCTTCCCTGAAAAGCTGTTCGATGCTATTGCAGAACGCCACAGAATGTTTTTGTGTTGGTTAAGGGCAGTCAGGTCTGGGGAGAACCAAGGGCTATATCTGTTCCTGGTTCTAAATTTCTTGAATGGGGCATGCTTATTTAAGATGGTTAGGAAGGCATTTTTTTAAAATAACCAGGCATCCTCTACTGACGGGATGAGATCAATATCCTTCCAGGATACCCCGGCCAGGTCGATTAGAAAGGCCTGCTCGCTGAAGTGTTTCAGGGAGCGTTTGACAGTGATGAGTGGAGGTCGTTTGACCGCTGACCCATTACGGATGCAGGCACTGAGGCAGTGATCGATGAGATCTTGGTTGAAGACAGCAGAGATGTATTTAAAGGGCAAGTTGGTTAGGATGATATCTATGAGGGTGCCCGTGTTTACGGCTTTGGGGAGGTACCTGGTAGGTTCATTGATAATTTGTGTGAGATTGAGGGCATCAAGCTTAGATTGTAGGATGGCTGGAGTGCTAAGCATGTTCCAGTTTAGGTCGCCTAGCAGCACGAGCTCTGAAGATAGATGGGGGGGCAATCAGTTCACATATGGTGTCCAGAGCACAGCTGGGGGCACTGCAGGGCCTGGATTCACCTCTACATCACCAGAGGAACAGAGGAGGAATAGGATAAGGGTACGGCTAAAAGCAATGAGAATTGGTCGTCTAGAACGTCTGGAACAGAGAGTAAAAGGAGGTTTCTGGGGGCGATAAAATAGCTTCAAGGTATAATGTACAGACAAATGTATGGTAGGATGTGAATACAGTGGAGGAAAACCTAGGTATTGAGTGATGATGAGAGAGATATTGTCTCTAGAAACATCATTGAAACCAGGAGATGTCACAAGCTAGCATGGGATGGAGGTCTGTTTTCAGCCACCTTGTGCGTTTCCGTCGGTAGGATTAGTGGGGTTCCGTGTGGTAGAGGGGATCAATCCAATTCGCAAAAAAAATTAGATATAGTTATAGAGGCCCAAGAAAAAAATTGTCCGATAGGTCTATTCAGATAGCAGCCGATAAGACAGCTAACGATTAGCGGACCGCAGATGGGCGTTCAGGTAACGTCGCGACGGAGGAGCCAGCTGGATAACTCCCTCGGGCAGATAACGTCGGTAGTCCAGTTGTGAAGGCCTGGTGGGGCTCCGCGTTGGCAGTAAAACGGGTCCGGATAGGTGATTGTAGCCAGGAGTGACTGATGGAACTCTTCAGCTGGCTAGCTCCGAAATAATTGATGTTTGCTCCGGAATCGACGTAAGCCGATAGTCACACAGATAGCAGCTAGCTAGCTGCGAAATCCAGGTATAAATGTCCAGAGCTTGTGGTTGAAATCCAGGGACATGGAGAGGAAAATAGGTCCGATATGTTTCAGTCCGAGCCGCGCCGTACAAAACTGCCGATAGATTTTTGAGCTACAGGATAGCTGATGACCACAAACCGTGGTTAGCTGAATACTAACGATTAGCCAGTAAAGAAGCTAACTAGCTTCTGGCTAGCTTCTGATTAGCTTCTGGTTAGCTTCAGGCTAGCTTCTGGTTAGCTTCTGGTTAGCTTCCTGGCTAGCTTCTGGTTAGCTTCTGGTTAGCTTCCTGGCTAGCTTCTATGGAGGATTACAGATGAGGTAAATAATACTTCATTTTTTAAAAATATATAAATTGGTGAGGCGGGTTGCAGGAGAGTGTTTTGAAGATGAGTTTATGGAGAAAAAAAAAAATATATATAAAAAGGTATGCGAAGAAAGTTGTAAATATATATATATATACGGGACACGACAAGACAAGGACAAAAGACGTCTGACTGCTATGCCATCTTGGCTAAGAGTAACTTAATGATGGTGTTGGAGTTGTGCGTGGCCATGCAGTCATGAATGAACAGGGAGTACAGGAGTGGACTGAGCACGTACCCCTGAGGGGCCCCCGTGTTGAGGATCAGCGTGGCGGATGTGTTGTTACCTACCCTTACCACCTGGGGGTGGCCCATCAGGAAGTCTAGAATCCATTTGCAGAGGGAGGTGTTTAGTCCCAGGGTCCTTAGCTTAGTGATGAACTTTGAGGTCACTGTGGTGTTGAACGCTGAGCTGTAGTCAATGAATAGCATTCTCACATAGGTGTTCCTTTTGTCCAGGTTAGAAAGAGCAGTGTGGGGTGCAATCGAGATAGCATAAGGTTGAAAATGTCAGTGAAGACACTTGCCAGTTGGTCAGCTCATGCTCGGAGCACACGTCCTGGAAATCAGTCCGTGTAAATGTTGACCTGTTAAAAAGGTATTTCTCACATTGGCTGCGGAGAGAGTGATCACACAGTCATACTGACCAGCTGATGCTCTCATGCAGGTTTCAGTGTTACTTGCCTCGAACCGAGCATAGAAGTTATTTAGCTCGTCTGGTAGGCTCGTGTCACTGAGCAGCTATCGGTTGTGCTTCCCTTTGTAGTCTGTAATAGTTTGCAAGCCCTGCCACATCTGACGAGCATCGGAGCCGGTGTAGTACAATTCGATCTTAGTCCTGTATTGACACTTTGTCTGTTTCATGGTTCGTCGGAGGGCATAGCAGGATTTCTTATAAGCTTCCGGGTTAGAGTCCCGCTCCTTGAAAGCGGCAGCTCTACCCTTTAGCTCGGTGCGAATGTTGCCTGTAATCCATGACTTCTGGTTGGGGTATGTACGTACAGTCACAGTGGGGACAACGTCATCGATGCACTTATTGATAAAACCAGTGACTGATGTGGTGTACTCCTCAATGCCATTGGAAGAATACCGGAACATGTTCCAGTCTGTGCAAAACAGTCCAGTAGTTTATCATCTGCTTCATCTTTGTTATAGACAGAGTCACTGGGGCTTCCTGTGTTCTTTTGCATACCTTAATCTTTTCTTTTTATTGGCCAATCTGAGATATGGCCTTTTCTTTGCAACTCTGCCAAGAAGGCCAGCATCCCGGAGTTGCCTCTTCGATGTTGACGTTGAGACTGGTGTTTTGCAGGTACTATTTAATGAAGCTGCCAGTTGCGGACTTGTGAGGCTTCTGTTTCTCAAACTAGATACTCTAATGTACTTGTCCTCTTCCTCAGTTGAGGCCCTCAGTTGTGCACCGGGGCCTCCCACTCCTCCCACTCGGCTTTCTATCTCGCAACAAAGCCTCCTTCACTCATGCTGCTAAACATACCCTTGTAAAACGGACTATTCTACCGATCCTTGATTTCGATGATGTCATTTACAAAATAGCCTCCAACACTCTACTCAGCAAATTAGATGCTGTCTATCACAGTGCCATCCGTTTTGTCACCAAAGCCCCATATACTACCCACCACTGCGACCTGTATGCTCTCGTTGGCTGGTCCTCGCTTCATATTCGTCGCCAAACCCACTGGCTCCAGGTCATCTATAAGTCTTTACTAGGTTAAGCCCCGTCTTATCTCAGCTCAATGGTGACCATAGCAACACCCAAATGTAGCACACGCTCCAGCACGTATATCTCACTGGTCATCCCCAAAGCCAACACCTACTTTGGCCACCTTTCCTTCCAGTTCTCTGCTGCCAGTAACTATAACGAATTGCAAAAATCACTGAAAGCGGAGTCTTATATCTCCCTCTCTAACTTTAAGCATCAGCTGTCAGAGCAGCTTACCAATCACTGTACCTGTACACAGCCCATCTGTAAATAGCCCACCCAACTACCTCATCCCCATATTGTTATTTATTTATGCTCTTTGCACCCCAGTATCTCTACCTGCACATCATCATCTGCACATCTATCACTCCAGTGTTAATGCTAAATTGTAATTATTTTGCAACTATGGCCTATTTATTGCGTTACCTCCCTAATCTTACGACATTTGCACACACTGTATACAGATTATTCTATTGTGTTATTCACTGTACATTTGTTAATCCAATGTGTAACTCTGTGTTGTTGTTTTTGTCGCAATACTTTGCTTTATCTTGGCCAGGTCGCATGCGTAGTTGTTCTCAACTGGCCAACATGGTTAAATAAAGGTGAAATAAAAAATGTAGTAGATGGACCTGGGTCAGAAGGATAGTAGATGGGACCTGGCTACACAGGGTCAGAAGGATGGTAGATGGGACCTGGCTACATAGGGTCAGATGGATAGTAGATGGGACCTGGGTCAGAAGGATAGTAGATGGGACCTGGCTACATAGGGTCAGATGGATAGTAGATGGGACCTGGGTCAGAAGGATAGTAGATGGGACCTGGCTACATAGGGTCAGAAGGATAGTAGATGGGACCTGGCTACATAGGGTCAGAAGGATAGTAGTAGTAGATGGACCTGGTATATACTATATATAAATTATATACATTTGCCAAAAAGTTTTTGCTGTTTCGATATGGGGTATTGTGTAGGAGGGGGTATTGACGAGGAAAAAAACAAATGAATCCATTTTATAATAAGTCTGTAACGTAACAAAATGTGGAAAAAGTCAAGTGGTCTGAATACTTTCTGAATGCAGTGTACTTACTACTCCTGCTGGTGCCACAATGTTACCCTAATGGAGCTACCAACCCTAACATCTCTCCTCAGCCTGCACCTGAGTCTGCTCCTCAGTCTGCTGTCAGCCTGCTCCTCAGCCTGCAGCTCAGCCTGCTCCTCAGCCTGCTCCTCAGCCTGCTCCTCAGCCTGCTCCTCAGCCTGCAGCTCAGTCTGCTCCTCAGCCTGCTCCTCAGCCTGCAGCTCAGCCTGCTCCTCAGCCTGCTCCTCAGCCTGCTCCTCAGCCTGCATCTCAGCCTGCATCTCAGTCTGCTCCTCAGCCTGCTGTCAGCCTGCTCCTCAGCCTGCAGCTCAGTCTGCTCCCCAGCCTGCTGTCAGCCTGCTCCTCAGCCTGCAGCTCAGCCTGCTCCTCAGCCTGCTCCTCAGCCTGCTCCTCAGCCTGCAGCTCAGTCTGCTCCTCAGCCTGCTCCTCAGCCTGCAGCTCAGCCTGCTCCTCAGCCTGCTCCTCAGCCTGCTCCTCAGCCTGCATCTCAGCCTGCATCTCAGTCTGCTCCTCAGCCTGCTGTCAGCCTGCTCCTCAGCCTGCAGCTCAGTCTGCTCCCCAGCCTGCTCATCAGTCTGCTCATCAGCCTGCTCATCAGCCTGCTCCTCAGCCTGCTCCTCAGCCTGCTCCTCAGCCTGCTCATCAGCCTGCTCATCAGCCTGCTCCTCAGCCTGCTCCTCAGCCTGCTCCTCAGCCTGCTCATCAGCCTGCTCATCAGCCTGCTCATCAGCCTGCTCATCATCCAGCACCCTGTTACATTGCTGCTTGTAGTTATTTTTCAACTTGTCTTAGCTCCAATCTTCAATCAGTAGTTGAAGCTATATAATAATCTCTTTAAAGTATTATGAAACCAATAATTATATTAAACCCCCTTCAAAAAATGTCAAACTGACAATTTATCTCGGTGTTGGAATCAAATAAATACCACCCATTAAAACATTTGCATTATGCTATCAAAACAATTGAAATGAAATGGTTGATATAGCTATAGGCTTAATGAGAGTGAGAGTGACAATCAACACGAGAGTGACAATAGGGATAATCCTATTAGAAGTCTTCAGGTACAGAGGGGTATTAGTTATAATTCTGATCCACTGTGAAGACCTCTATCTGTCCCCCAGTGTGTCCTATGTGAACCTGCCGTGAACCGTACCCTACAGCTCTACGGTGAACCTCTCCACTGTTTGCGCCAATGCACCCCAGCTGTGGAGAAATTACACCTCCTCATCTGGTACCAGGTAGGACTGAGTGTACTTCTAGATAACTTCAGGTAGGACTGAGTGTACAGCTAGATAACTTCAGGTAGGACTGAGTGTACATCTAGATAACTTCAGGTAGGACTGAGTGTACTTCTAGATAACTTCCTTTTTCGGACCTAGAAAGTTGTCCATTTTATGTTAACATTTTGATAAGAGATTGGAAATATTATGCATGATAGCAACATTTGTGATTTTAGAAAATGATACAGAATACTGTATATATTATGTGAAGACATTGTTTTACTGTATATTCATGTTGTCAACATTTATAAATCAAATCAAAATTTATTTGTCACATACACATGGTTAGCAGATGTTAATGTGAGTGTAGTGAAATGCTTGTGCTTCTAGTTCCGACAATTCCACAACTACTACCTCATACACACAAGTGTAAAGGGATAAAGAATATGTACATAAAGATATATGAATGAGTGATGGTACAGAACGGCATAGGCAAGATGCAGTAGATGGTATCGAGTACAGTATATACATATGAGATGAGTAATGTAGGATATGTAAACAAAGTGGCATAGTTTAAAGTGGCTAGTGATACATGTATTACATAAAGATGCAGTAGATGATATAGAGTACAGTATATACATATGAGATGAGTAATGTAGGGTATGTAAACATTATATTAAGTAGCATTGTTTAAAGTGGCTAGTGATACAGTATATTTTACATCAATTTCCATCAATTCCCATTATTAAAGTGGCTGGAGTTGGGTCAGTGTGTTGGCAGCAGCCATTCAATGTTAGTGGTGGCTGTTTAACAGTCTGATGGCCTTGAGATAGAAGCTGTTTTTCAGTCTCTCTGTCCCTGCTTTGATGCACCTGTACTGACCTCGCCTTCTGGATGATAGCGGGGTGAACAGGCAGTGGCTCGGGTGTTTGTTGTCCTCGATGATCTTTATGGCCTTCCTGTGACATCGGGTGAGTGCTTTTGGTGACAAACCACATTTCTTCAGCCTCCTGAGGTTGAAGAGCACTGCTGCGCTTTCTTCACGACGCTGTCTGTGTGGGTGGACCAATTCAGTTTGTCCGTGATGTGTACGCTGAGGAACTTAACTTACTACCCTCTCCACTACTGTCCCATCGATGTGGATAGGGGGGTGCTCCCTCTGCTGTTTCCTGAAGTCCACGATCATCTCCTTAGATTTGTTGATGTTGAGTGGGAGGTTATTTTCTTGACACCACACGAGGGCCCTCATCTCCTCCCTGTAGGCCGTCTCGTCATTGTTGGTAATCAAGCCTACCATTGTAGTTTCGTCTGCAAACTTGATGATTGAGTTGGAGGAGTGCATGGACACGCAGTCATGGGTGAACAGAGAGTAGAGGATGGGCTGAGAACGCACCCTTGTGGGGCCTCAGTGTTGAGGATCAGTGAAGTGGAGATGTTGTTTCCTCCCTTCACCACCTGGGGTCGTCCCGTCAGGAAGTCCAGGACACAATTCCAGAGGGCGGGGTTTGAGCCCCTTGGTCTCAAGCATAATGATGATCTTGGAGGGTACTATGGTGTTGAATGCTGAGCTCTAGTCATGTGAACACCATTCTTACATAGGTATTCCTCTTGTCCAGATGGGATAGGGCAGTGTGATGGCGATTGTATCGTCTGTGGACCTATTGGGGCGGTAAGCAAATTGAAGTGGGTCTAGGAGGAGGTGATGTGATCCTTGACTAGTCTCTCAAAGCACTTCACGATGACAGAAGTGAGTGCAATGGGGCGATAGTCATTTAGTTCAGTTACCTTTGCATTCTTGGGTACAGGAACAATGGTGGACATCTCGAAGCATGTGGACACGGCCGGGGATGCCGTCTGGGCCGGCAGCCTTGCGAGGGTTAACACATTTAAATGTCTTTCTCAGGTCGGCCACGGAGAAGGAGAGCCCACACAGTCCTTAGTAGTGATCTTTACTTCTTTCTATTGCTCACTATAGCCACATATTTATTGAATACAACAGGGGGCAATAGCCTAATGACTCATAGTAACATGTACATGTATGGCCTGCTCCTTATCCCCAGACACTCATGGCTCAATGTGATAATAATTATCCTGACATTAAAGAGACGGAGGATTTATTATTCAAAAGACTGTTGTCACCTGTTGCTTAACCTGTCATCTCTGGGCACATATTCATAAACAGGTCTCAGAGTAGTAGGAGGGCTGATCTGGGGTCAGTTTAGCCATTGAGACCATAAACCAGTCTCAGAGTAGTAGGAAACTGATCTGGGGTCAGTTTAGCCATTTAGACCATAAGAAATAAGATTAAATGGACGCTTTATGCATACGGAACCTGATTCATTCAAACTTGGTGTTTCCTTCCCTTTACAACAGGTTGGGGAGGAGCTGGATTCTTCCCTGATTCACTCTGCCAGGGACCTGTATTCTGAATCACTCTGCCAGGGACCTGTATTCTGAATCACTCTGCCAGGGACCTGTATTCTGAATCACTCTGCCAGGGACCTGTATTCTGAATCACTTTGCCAGGGACCTGTATTCTGAATCACTCTGCCAGGGACCTGTATTCTGAATCACTCTGCCAGGGACCTGTATTCTGAATCACTGCCAGGGACCTGTATTCTGAATCACTCTGCCAGGGACCTGTATTCTGAATCACTCTGCCAGGGACCTGTATTCTGAATCACTCTGCCAGGGACCTGTATTCTGAATCACTCTGCCATTACTCATCTCACCCTAACCCTAACCCTGTATTCTGAATCCAATTCAATGGTGCAATTAACGACTTCTCAGGCTGAGGAGTGAGTTTACAAATCCATACCTGTTAAATAACACCACAATCACCATCTCTTCATAAATGTATTGTACCCAAAGGAAGAGACTGCAGCTGAGCCGAGTCATATTCCTCCTGTCTGTTGTTCTACTGTGTTGTCTCTACCAGCTGTCTATCACCTCCAAGCTCTCCCCAGGACCCTGGCCCCATGCCCTGCCCCAAATAGGTGAGGGGTCTGGGGATGGAGAGGGACTGACAGGGGCCCTCCTGGAGGAGGTTGCATTGGAGACCTTAAGGGAGGGGGGACACAGTGTTGACACACAAGAGGAGGAAATTATAGATTTGGTGACAACTGAAGTGTCCGATTATTACTCTGAGACGACTACAGATGATGTCACACCATCCACTACCACTGAGGTCTCATCATCATCATCATCATCATCATTGACTACAATCCGGAGTATCGTTCACTGTATATATGTAGACCTGGAGCCTCCCATTCAGATCCCCACCCTTCCCAACCCACCACCCACCCATCTAGTCCCCAACACCACCCAATCCTCCCCTGCCGACCCGGGGGACGCCCCTCATCAGAAAGGAGAGTACCCGACTGATATCTTCTCTGTGGAGGACCGGAGACGAGGCTGGGTGTCGCTCCACATCTTCGGGATGATGTACATGTTCGTCTCACTCGCCATTGTGTGTGACGAATTTTTTGTCCCTGCGCTCGGCGTCATCACAGACCAGCTGGCCATCTCCGACGACGTGGCCGGGGCAACCTTCATGGCGGCAGGAGGCTCCGCTCCGGAGCTGTTCACCTCGCTGATTGGCGTGTTCATCTCTCATAGCAATGTGGGCATCGGGACGATCGTGGGGTCGGCGGTGTTCAATATCCTGTTCGTCATCGGCATGTGTGCCATCTTCTCCAGGGAGATGCTGCACCTCACCTGGTGGCCCCTGTTCAGGGACGTCTCCTTCTATATCATAGGTAATAATATACTATCACATGTAAAGGCAGATGCTGCACCTCACCTGGTGGCCCCTGTTCAGGGACGTCTCCTTCTATATCATAGGTAATAATATACTATCACATGTGAAGGCAGATGCTGCACCTCAGCGCTTTTTGCATCAGCAGTTGTCAAAGTGCCTAACAGTAACTCGGCTCTGGCCTCAGAGAGCAAAGGTAGAAGCGAGAGCACAGTGGCCAGGAGAAACTACCTAGAAGGAAGAAACCTACTGTACAGAGGAACCTGGCTCAGAGGGGCTATATTCCTCTGGCTGTACCAGGTGGAGATTAAGAGTACATGTGGCCATCAAGGCCAGATCGTTTCTGAGTCCAGAGGACGGGAGAGAAGAGGTTCCACTCATAAATAAATCATAGTGTGCTTGGAGCCAGCAGTCGATTTTAATCACAAGAAAATGTAAGGATGAAGGCCAGCACTCACTGGCATATAATATAAAGGCCAGCACTCACTGGCATATAATATAAAGGCCAGCACTCACTGGCATATAATATAAAGGCCAGCACTCACTGGCATATAATATAAAGGCCAGCACTCACTGGCATATAATATAAAGGCCAGCACTCACTGGCATATAATATAAAGGCCAGCACTCACTGGCATATAATATAAAGGCCAGCACTCACTGGCATATAATATAAAGGCCAGCACTCACTGGCATATAATATAAAGGCCAGCACTCACTGGCATATAATATAAAGGCCAGCACTCACTGGCATATAATATAAAGGCCAGCACTCACTGGCATATAATATAAAGGCCAGCACTCACTGGCATATAATATAAAGGCCAGCACTCACTGGCATATAATATAAAGGCCAGCACTCACTGGCATATAATATAAAGGCCAGCACTCACTGGCATATAATATAAAGACCAGCACTCACTGGCATATAATATAAAGGCCAGCACTCACTGGCATATAATATAAAGGCCAGCACTCACTGGCATATAATATAAAGACCAGCACTCACTGGCATATAATATAAAGGCCAGCACTCACTGGCATATAATATAAAGGCCAGCACTCACTGGCATATAATATAAAGACCAGCACTCACTGGCATATAATATAAAGGCCAGCACTCACTGGCATATAATATAAAGGCCAGCACTCACTGGCATATAATATAAAGGCCAGCACTCACTGGAATATAATATAAAGGCCAGCACTCACTGGCACTCACTGGCATATAATATAAAGGCCAGCACTCACTGGCATATAATATAAAGGCCAGCACTCACTGGCATATAATATAAAGGCCAGCACTCACTGGCACTCACTGGCATATAATATAAAGGCCAGCACTCACTGGCATATAATATAAAGGCCAGCACTCACTGGCATATAATATAAAGGCCAGCACTCACTGGCATATAATATAAAGGCCAGCACTCACTGGCATATAATATAAAGGCCAGCACTCACTGGCATATAATATAAAGACCAGCACTCACTGGCACTCACTGGCATATAATATAAAGGCCAGCACTCACTGGCATATAATATAAAGGCCAGCACTCACTGGCATATAATATAAAGGCCAGCACTCACTGGCATATAATATAAAGGCCAGCACTCACTGGCATATAATATAAAGGCCAGCACTCACTGGCATATAATATAAAGGCCAGCACTCACAGGCATATAATATAAAGGCCAGCACTCACTGGCATATAATATAAAGACCAGCACTCACTGGCATATAATATAAAGGCCAGCACTCACAGGCATATAATATAAAGGCCAGCACTCACTGGCATATAATATAAAGGCCAGCACTCACTGGCATATAATATAAAGGCCAGCACTCACTGGCATATAATATAAAGGCCAGCACTCACTGGCATATAATATAAAGGCCAGCACTCACTGGCATATAATATAAAGGCCAGCACTCACTGGCATATAATATAAAGGCCAGCACTCACTGGCATATAATATAAAGGCCAGCACTCACTGGCATATAATATAAAGGCCAGCACTCACTGGCATATAATATAAAGGCCAGCACTCACTGGCATATAATATAAAGGCCAGCACTCACTGGCATATAATATAAAGGCCAGCACTCACTGGCATATAATATAAAGGCCAGCACTCACTGGCATATAATATAAAGGCCAGCACTCACAGGCATATAATATAAAGACCAGCACTCACTGGCATATAATATAAAGGCCAGCACTCACTGGCATATAATATAAAGACCAGCACTCACTGGCACTCACTGGCATATAATATAAAGGCCAGCACTCACTGGCATATAATATAAAGGCCAGCACTCACTGGCATATAATATAAAGGCCAGCACTCACTGGCATATAATATAAAGGCCAGCACTCACTGGCATATAATATAAAGGCCAGCACTCACTGGCATATAATATAAAGGCCAGCACTCACTGGCATATAATATAAAGACCAGCACTCACTGGCATATAATATAAAGGCCAGCACTCACAGGCATATAATATAAAGGCCAGCACTCACTGGCATATAATATAAAGGCCAGCACTCACTGGCATATAATATAAAGGCCAGCACTCACTGGCATATAATATAAAGGCCAGCACTCACTGGCATATAATATAAAGACCAGCACTCACTGGCATATAATATAAAGGCCAGCACTCACTGGCATATAATATAAAGGCCAGCACTCACTGGCATATAATATAAAGACCAGCACTCACTGGCATATAATATAAAGGCCAGCACTCACTGGCATATAATATAAAGGCCAGCACTCACTGGCATATAATATAAAGGCCAGCACTCACTGGCATATAATATAAAGGCCAGCACTCACTGGCATATAATATAAAGGCCAGCACTCACTGGCATATAATATAAAGACCAGCACTCACTGGCACTCACTGGCATATAATATAAAGGCCAGCACTCACTGGCATATAATATAAAGGCCAGCACTCACTGGCATATAATATAAAGGCCAGCACTCACTGGCATATAATATAAAGGCCAGCACTCACTGGCATATAATATAAAGGCCAGCACTCACTGGCATATAATATAAAGGCCAGCACTCACTGGCATATAATATAAAGGCCAGCACTCACTGGCATATAATATAAAGGCCAGCACTCACTGGCATATAATATAAAGGCCAGCACTCACTGGCATATAATATAAAGGCCAGCACTCACTGGCATATAATATAAAGGCCAGCACTCACTGGCATATAATATAAAGGCCAGCACTCACTGGCATATAATATAAAGACCAGCACTCACTGGCACTCACTGGCATATAATATAAAGGCCAGCACTCACTGGCATATAATATAAAGGCCAGCACTCACTGGCATATAATATAAAGGCCAGCACTCACTGGCATATAATATAAAGGCCAGCACTCACTGGCATATAATATAAAGGCCAGCACTCACTGGCATATAATATAAAGGCCAGCACTCACTGGCATATAATATAAAGGCCAGCACTCACTGGCATATAATTGCAATTGAAGCTATTTGGGATGCAACTATTATTCACAACATGATCATTTACCTAACCTCTAACCTCTTGCTGTGTCCTCTAACCTCTTGCTGTGTCCTCTAACCTCTTGCTGTGTCCTCTAACCTCTTGCTGTGTCCTCTAACCTCTTGCTGTGTCCTCTAACCTCTTGCTGTGTCCTCTAACCTCTTGCTGTGTCCTCTAACCTCTTGATGTGTCCTCTAACCTCTTGATGTGTCCTCTAACCTCTTGATGTGTCCTCTAACCTCTTGATGTGTCCTCTAACCTCTTGATGTGTCCTCTAACCTCTTGCTGTGTCCTCTAACCTCTTGCTGTGTCCTCTAACCTCTTGCTGTGTCCTCTAACCTCTTGCTGTGTCCTGTAACCTCTTGCTGTGTCCTCTAACCTCTTGCTGTGTCCTCTAACCTCTTGCTGTGTCCTCTAACCCCTTACTATTGATGAATTAACATCTATATTGTTTTCAGACCTGATCATGTTGATAATCTTCTTCCTGGACAACACCATCATGTGGTATGAGAGTATAATGCTGGTGGCTGGCTACAGCTCCTATGTCTGCTTCATGAAGTACAACGTTCAGCTGGAGGCAGCATTCAAGAACCAGCTCAGGAAACACCAGCACATCATTAATATCATCACTGTGGCTGTTGAGGATGAACCTGATAAGGTACATTTTATTTGCATTTGTTTATTTAACTAGGCAAGTCAGTTAAGAACAAATTCTTACGAGTATACAGGACTTACAATACTGTTCAAAAGTTTGGGGTCACTTAGAAACGTCCTTGTTTGTGGGTTTGATTATGGCTCAAAATGGCCAGAAACCAATAACTTTCTTCTGAAACTCGTCAGTCTATTCTTGTTCTGAGAAATGAAAGATCAACGTCAACAGTGAAGAGGCGACTCCGGGATGCTGGCTTTCTAGGCAGAGTTGCAAAGAAAAATGCCATATTTCAGACTGGCCAATAAAAATACAAGATTAAGATGGGCAAAAGAACACAGACACTGGACAGAGGAACTCTGCCTAGAAGACCAGCATCCGGGAGTCGCCTCTTCACTGTTGACGTTGAGACTGGTGTTTTGCGAGTACTATTTAATGAAGCTGCCAGTTGAGGATTTGTGAGGCGTCTGTTTCTCAAACTAGACACTCTAATTTTTAGTTATGTATTAATTTCACCTTTATTTAACGAGGTAGGCCAGTTGAGAACAAGTTCTCATTTACAACTGCGACCTGTCCAAAATAAAGCAAAGCAGTGTGACACAAACAACACAGCGTTAGTTACACATGGAATAAACAAACATACAGTCAATAACACAATAGAAAAGTCTATATACAGTGTGTGCAAATGGCGTAAGGAGGCAAGGCAATAAATAGGCCATAGTAGCAAAGTAATTACAATTTAGCAGATTAACACTGGAGTGATAGATGAGCAGATGATGATGTGCAAGTAGAAATACTGGAAATACTGGTGTGCAAAAGAGCAAAAAAGTAAATAAAACAATATGGGGATGAGGTAGGTAGTTGGATGGGCTATTTACAGATGGGCTATTTACAGATGGGCTGTGTACAGTTGCAGCGATCGGTAAGCTGCTCAGATAGCTGATGCTTAAAGTTAGCGATTTTTGCAATTTGTTCCAGTCATTGGCAGCAGAGAACTGGAAGGAAAGGCGGCCAAAGGAGGTGTTGGCTTTGGGGATGACCAGTGAGATATAACTGCTGGAGCGCGTGCAATGGGTGGGTGTTGTTATCGTGACCAGTGAGCTGAGATAAGGCGCAGCTTTACATTGCAGAGACTTATAGATGACCTGGAGCCAGTGGGTCTGGCGACGAATATGTAGCGAGGGCCAGCCGTCGAGAGCATACAGGTCGCAGTGGTGGGTGGTATAAGGGCTTTGGTGACAAAACGGATGGCACTGTGATAGACTGCATCCAGTTTGCTGAGTAGAGTGTTGGAGGCTATTTTGTAAATGACATCGCCAAAGTCGAGGATCGGTAGGATAGTCAGTTTTACGAGGGTATGTTTGGCAGCATGAGTGAAGGAGGCTTTGTTGCAAAATCGGAAGCTAATTCAATATTTAATTTTTGATTGGAGATGTTTAATATGAGTCTGGAGGGAGAGTTTACAGTCTAGCCAGACACCTAGGTATTTGCAGTTGTCCTCTTGCTCAGTTGTGCACCGGGGCCTCCCACTCCTCTTTCTATTCTGGTTAGAGCCAGTTTGCGCTGTTCTGTGAAGGGAGTAGTACACAGCATTGTACGAGATCTTCAGTTTTTTTTGCAATTTCTCTCATGGATTAGCCTTCATTTCTCAGAACAAGAATAGACTGATGAGTGTCAGAAGAAAGTTATTTGTTTCTGGCCATTTTGAGCCTGTAATCAAACCCGCAAATGCTGATGCTCCAGATTCTCAACTAGACTAAAGAAGTCCAGTTTTATTGCTTCTTTAATCAGAGCAACAGTTTTCAGTTGTGCTATCATAATTGCAAAAGGGTTTTCTAATGATCAATTAGCCTTTTAAAATTATAAACTTGGATTAGCTAACACAATGTGCCATTGGAACACAGGAGGGATGGTTGCTGATAATGGGCCTCTGTACACCTATCTAGATTTTCCATTAAAAATCAGCAGTTTCCAGCTACAATGGTCATTTACAACATTAACAATGTCTACACTGTATTTCTGATCCATTTGATGTTATTATAATGGACAAATATTAGCAGGAAATGTCTAAGTGACCGCAAACTCTTGAATGGTAGTGTGTATTTTAACTATTTTTGGTATAGTGTTCCTTTGTTACAGATACTGTCACGAGGTTCGTCATAATGGTCGGACCAAGACGCAGCGCGATATGAGTTCCACATACTTTAATATTAGTGAAACAAAACAAAACAATAAACGAACAAACCGTGACTACTGAGGTGCTATGTGCACTAACTCCAAACATAAACAATATCCCATAACCCACAGGTGGAAAAAAATTCTACTTAAGTATGATCCCCAATTAGAGACAACGATAGCCAGCTGCCTCTAATTGGGAATTATACCAAAACCCCAACATAGAGGCAGCGTAGCCTAGTGGTTAGAGGCAGATAGCCTAGTGGTTAGAGGCAGCGTAGCCTAGTGGTTAGAGGCAGCGTAGCCTAGTGGTCAGAGGCAGATAGCCTAGTGGTTAGAGGCAGGTAGCCTAGTGGTTAGAGGCAGCGTAGCCTAGTGGTTAGAGGCAGATAGCCTAGTGGTTAGAGGCAGGTAGCCTAGTGGTTAGAGGCAGCGTAGCCTAGTGGTTAGAGGCAGGTAGCCTAGTGGTTAGAGGCAGGTAGCCCAGTCGTTAGAGGCAGCGTAGCCTAGTGGTTAGAGGCAGGTAGCCTAGTGGTTAGAGGCAGCGTAGCCTAGTGGTTAGAGGCAGGTAGCCTAGTGGTTAGAGGCAGGTAGCCTAGTGGTTAGAGGCAGGTAGCCCAGTCGTTAGAGGCAGCGTAGCCTAGTGGTTAGAGGCAGGTAGCCTAGTGGTTAGAGGCAGGTAGCCTAGTGGTTAGAGGCAGGTAGCCTAGTGGTTAGAGCGTTGGACTAGTAACCGAAAGGTTGAAGATTGAATCCCCAAGCTGACAAGGTAAAAATCTGTCGTTCTGCCCCTGAACAAGACAGTTAACCCACTGTTCCTAGGCTGTCATTGTAATAAGAATGTATTCTTAACTGACTTGCCTAGTTAAATAAAGGTAAAATAAAAAAATAAATAGTAGCAATTGGGAGGGATATCTGCACGTCAGGGGTCGATAATGAAGGTCATTTTGTGAGAACAGACATGGAGGCTGGCTCCTGTGTAAGGAGAATCATGTCATACAGCTCATTATTCATCTGGTTCCCTCAAACATACATGGAGGACCTGATTAAGCCATATATCTCCTTTAAAATCCCTTCATAAACTTAATCCAAGTTTTTAAGTCACATGTTGTTGATCATAGGCTCTAATTCAGCCATATTTCCTTTAAAGTTAAAGCATGTTCTCAAAGCAAATGATACAGCCATACCTCATTCAAAAACAGATGTTGTTGATCAAACATGATGAGTCATTCACTCACTGATCTCACTGATGAGTCATTCACTCACTGATGAGTCATTCACTCACTGATGAGTCATTCACTCACTGATGAGTCATTCACTCACTGATGAGACATTCACTCACTGATGAGACATTCACTCACTGATGAGTCATTCACTCACTGATGAGACATTCACTCACTGATGAGACATTCACTCATTCACTCACTGATGAGTCATTCACTCACTGGTGATCGTGATCGTCCTTTCTGGTTCATCAGCAACCCAAGTGCAGCGTGGGCAGTTCTGGTTCTTTAATAAGGGAGAGCTGAGCCTAAGAGTATCACTTGAGATGATCTGCCATGGGAATGATATCAGTGTGTTGTTAGGAGTGGGAGGATTCTTACCTAGGCCCTTGTAGAACCAAAGCTGATCACGAAACCCTTACAAGCCTGAGGGGCTGCAGTGATACACACCCTTTTTCTTGAAGCTTCAACGTATACACCTAACTCCTGTAATGGTGAATGAGCATCATATAGATTTACATAGGGTAATGCTTCATCAGGGGTTGTTGTTGCGCCCAATACCTAATTCCCTTATTACAACCAAAACATTATGTATGCACTGTAGCTGTGAGCTCTACTGCCCCTCCTTTATATAAGGGGCGGCGTGTTCTGGAATGTTTAAGATCTGGTGAACTCTTGTTGTCCACAGGATGAGACAGCAGGTCAGAATAGTAGCCCTCCTGCCCCAGAAGACAAGAAACTATTAAAGGTAAACAACTAGGCAGTGATCAAGTAGTAGTTTAGTAGGATCCCCAATAGTAGTTTAGTAGGAACCCCAGTAGTAGTTTAGTAGGAACCCCAGTAGTAGTTTAGTAGGATCCCCAGTGGTAGTTTACTAGGATCCCCAGGGTAGTTTACTAGGATCCCCAGTAGTAGTTTACTAGGATCCCCAGTAGTAGTTTACTAGGATCCCCAGTAGTAGTTTAGTAGGAACCCCAGTAGTAGTTTAGTAGGATCCCCGGGGTAGTTTACTAGGATCCCCAGTAGTAGTTTACTAGGAACCCCAGTAGTAGTTTAGTAGGAACCCCAGTAGTAGTTTAGTAGGAACCCCAGTAGTAGTTTAGTAGGAACCCCAGTAGTAGTTTAGTAGGAACCCCAGTAGTAGTTTAGTAGGAACCCCAGTAGTAGTTTAGTAGGAACCCCAGTAGTAGTTTAGTAGGAACCCCAGTAGTAGTTTAGTAGGATCCCCAGTGGTAGTTTACTAGGATCCCCAGGGTAGTTTACTAGGATCCCCAGTAGTAGTTTACTAGGATCCCCAGTAGTAGTTTACTAGGATCCCCAGTAGTAGTTTAGTAGGAACCCCAGTAGTAGTTTAGTAGGATCCCCGGGGTAGTTTACTAGGATCCCCAGTAGTAGTTTACTAGGAACCCCAGTAGTAGTTTAGTAGGAACCCCAGTAGTAGTTTAGTAGGAACCCCAGTAGTAGTTTAGTAGGAACCCCAGTAGTAGTTTAGTAGGAACCCCAGTAGTAGTTTAGTAGGAACCCCAGTAGTAGTTTAGTAGGATCCCCAGTAGTAGTTTAGTAGGATCCCCAGTGGTAGTTTAGTAGGATCCCCAGTGGTAGTTTAGTAGGATCCCCAGTAGTAGTTTAGTAGGAACCCCAGTAGTAGTTTAGTAGGAACCCCAGTAGTAGTTTACTAGGATCCCCAGGGGTAGTTTACTAGGATCCTCAGGGGTAGTTTACTAGGATCCCCAGGGGTAGTTTAGTAGGATCCCCAGGGGTAGTTTAGTAGGATCCCCAGGGGTAGTTTACTAGGATCCCCAGGGGTAGTTTACTAGGATCCCCAGGGGTAGTTTACTAGGATCCCCAGGGGTAGTTTATCAGGATCCTATGATGCAAAAGCAGCAGCTACATTACATAATGCAGAAGATTCATAGACAAGAACAGAACAACAAACATTTAAAATAAGTATGAACGCTTTTATGTATGAATGCCTCCATAATCATTTGATTCAGATAGTTTCCTCCCGTAATGGGTATCCTGGGGTAGAGTGTTCACAGTAGCCACCCGCAATGGTTTTTCTAACGGTGAATGAAATATTCATTAACATAAAATAACCAGGCCTGGAATGTTTTGCCTTGTTAATGTCAATTGCCCTTAATGGATTACCTGCGGTTCAGTGTAACGGGTTCCAGTCTACCACCCCTAAAGGGTTATCTAAAAGGTACAGTGTAACAGGTTAGACTCCTGCTTATATATATTGAATCAGAATCAGATGGAGTTGTTAGACTCCTGCTGATATATAATGAATCAGATTGAGTTGTTAGTCTCCTGCTGATATATAATGAATCAGAATCAGCTGGAGTTGTTAGACTCCTGCTGATATATAATGAATCAGAATCTGATTGAGTTGTTAGTCTCCTGCTGATATATAATGAATCAGAAGTTTCACCTGAGGTTCTTGGCTCCCACTGAGGCTTTCACCTCAACCACCATGATCAGAGTTAACAGACGTGAACGCAGTAACCTTTAGTTTCCTCCTAAAGAATAAACTTAATGGTTTTCACCTGAACAGCTGGTCTTCCATTTCCATTCTCATCCCCTACATCATATTCACATCCAGCAGCATCCACCACACACATACAGATCAGTACATACGTAGGTATACACTCAAGGAAAGAACCCCTTGACCCCTTGACTTTTTCCACATTTTGTTACGTTACAGCCTTATTCTGAAATGGATCAAATGCTTTTTTCACACTCTACACACAAGACCCCATAACGCCAAAGCTAAAACTGGTTTTCAGAAATGTTTACAAATGTATTCAAAATTAGAAATACCTTACTTACATAAGCATTCAGACCCTTTGCTATGAGACTCGAAATTGAGCTCAGGTGCATCCTGTTTCCATTGATCATCCTTGAGATGTTTCTACAACTTGTTTGGAGTTTCTACAACTAGATTTGGAAAGGCACACGCCTGTCTATAAGGTCCCTCAGTTGACAGTGCATGTCAAAACAAAAACCAAGCCATGAGGTTGAAGGAACTGTCCGTAGAGTTCAGAGACAGGATTGTGTCGAGGCACAGATCTGGGGAAGGGTACCAAAAAGTGTCTGCATCATTGAAGGTCTCCAAGAACACAGTGGCCTCCATCATTCTTAAATGGAAGAAGTTTGGAACCAGCAAGACTCTTCCTAAAGCTGGCCGCCCGGCCAAACTGAGAAATCGGGGGAGAAGGACCTTGGTCATTGACGTGACCAAGAACCTGATGGTCCCTCTGACAGAGCTCCAGAGTTCCTCTGTGGAGATGGGAGAACCTTCCAGAAGGACAACAATCTCTGCAGCACTCCACCAATCAGGCCTTTATGGTACAGAGTAGTAGCCAGACAGAAGCCAGACAGAAGCCACTCCTCAGTAAAAGGCACATGGCCCCCTTGGAGTTTGCCAAAAAAGCACCTAAAGGACTCTCAGACGCTGAGAAACAAGATTCTCTGGTCTGATGAAACCAAGATGGAACTCTTTGGCCTGAATGCAAAGCATCACGTCTGGAGGAAACCTGGCACCATCCCTACAGAGAAGCATGGTGGTGGCAGCATGGGGATGTGGGAATGTTTTTCAGCGGCAGGGACTGGGAGAATAGTCAGGATCAAGGGAAAGATGAACGGAGCAAAGTACAGAGAGATCCTTGATGAAAACCTGCTCCAGAGCGCTCAGAACTCAGACTGGGGCAAAGGTTCACCTTCCAACAGGACGACAATCCTAAGCACACAGCCAAGACAACACAGGAGTGGCTTTGGGACAAGTCTCTAAATGTCCTTGAGTGGCCCAGCCAGAGCCCGGACTTGAACATGATCAAACATCGCTGGAGAGACCTGAAAATAACTGTGCAGTGGCGCTCTCCATCCAACCTGATAAAGCATGAGAGGATCTGCAGAGAAGAATGGGAGCTACTCCCCAAATACATGTGTGCCAAGCTTGCAGCGTAATACCCAAGAAGACTCGAGTCTGTAATCGCTGCCATAGGTGCTTAAACAAAGTACTGAGTAAAGGGTCTGAATACTTGTGTTAAAATTGAAAAAATGTAATATCACATTTACATATTTGCAAAAATGTCTAAAAACCTTTTATTCTTTGTCATTATAGTCATTTGAGTAGCCATTTGATTAGGTGTTCAGGAGTCTTACGGCTTGGGGTAGAAGCTGTTTAGAAGCCTTTTGGACCTAGACGGAGCAGTTGCCATACCAGGCAGTGATGCAACCAATGGTGCAGCTGTATAACCTTTTGAGGATCTGAAGACTCATGCCAAATCTTTTCAGTCTCCTGAGGGGGAATAGGTTTTGTCGAGCTCTCTTCACGACTGTCTTGGTGTGCTTGGGCCATGTTAGTTTGTTGATTATGTGGACGCCAAGGAACTTGAAGCTCTCAACCTGCTCCACTGCAACCCCGTCGCTGAGAATGGGGGAGTGCTCGATCCTCTTTTTCCTGGTGTCCACAATCATCTCCTTTGTCTTGATCACGTTGAGGGAGAGGTTGTTGTCCTGGCACCACACGGTGTAGATTGATGAGGAAAATAAACAATTTAATCCATTTTAGAATAAGGCAGTAACGTAGCAAAATGTGGAAAAAGTCAAGGGGTCTCAATACTTTCCGAATACACTATACATTAAAAAAATACACTTTAAAATAAGAATAAACCCTGTATACACTTCAGCCTACCATTCCATACGTCACTAATAATTTGCTTTCCTGAGGCCCTGATATCCTGAGTCTCACATTGTCAGCGTTGTGCTGTGATGTGCTGTTTTATTTGTTTTTTCATCTAATTTTGATGGTTGCTTGTCACATACAGTGCCTTGCGAAAGTATTCGGCCCCCTTGAACTTTGCGACCTTTTGCCACATTTCAGGCTTCAAACATAAAGATATAAAACTGTATTTTTTTGTGAAGAATCAACAACAAGTGGGACACCATCATGAAGTGGAACGACATTTATTGGATATTTCAAACTTTTTTAACAAATCAAAAACTGAAAATTGGGCGTGCAAAGTTCAAGGGGGCAGAATACTTTCGCAAGGCACTGTATATACTGAACACCACACTTACTGAACACCACACTGACTGAACACCACACTTACTGAACACCACACTTACTGAACACCACACTTACTGAACTTACGCTACAACATATTTCACAAAGTTTGATCTCACCCCTCCCTCTCTCTTGATCTCACCCCTCCCTCTCTCTTGCTCTCACCACTCCTCTCTTGATCTCACCCCTCTCTCTCTTGGTCTCACCCTTCTCTCTCTCTCTCCCTCTCTCTTGGTCTCACCTCTCCCTCTCTCTTGAGCTCACCCCTCCCTCTCTCTTGAGCTCACCCCTCCCTCTCCCTTGAGCTCACCCCTCCCTCTCTCTTGCTCTCACCACTCCTCTCTTGATCTCACCCCTCTCTCTCTTGGTCTCACCCTTCTCTCTCTCTCTCCCTCTCTCTTGGTCTCACCTCTCCCTCTCTCTTGAGCTCACCCCTCCCTCTCTCTTGATCTCACCCCTCCCTCTCCCTTGAGCTCAGCCCTCCCTCTCCCTTGAGCTCACCCCTCCCTCTCCCTTGAGCTCACCCCTCCCTCTCCCTTGAGCTCACCCTTCCCTCTCCCTTGAGCTTACCCCTCCCTCTCCCTTGAGCTCGCCCCTCCCTCTCCCTTGAGCTCGCCCCTCCCTCTCCCTTGAGCTCACCCCTCCCTCTCCCTTGAGCTCACCCCTCCCTCTCCCTTGAGCTCACCCCTCCCTCTCCCTTGAGCTCACCCCTCCCTCTCCCTTGCTCTCACCCCTCCCTCTCTCTTGATCTCACCCCTCTCTCTCTCTTGGTCTCACCCCTCTCTCTCTCTCTCTTGGTCTCACCCCTCTCTCTCGGTCTCACCCTTCTCTCTCTCGGTCTCACCCCTCCCTCTCTCTATCTCTCTCTCTCTCGCTCTTGGTCTCACCACTCTCTCTCTCTCTCTCTTGATCTCCCCCCAGTTGAAGCCTGTCCTCCAGAGAGGAGGAAGTTCAGCCTCTCTTCACAACTCCACCATGAGGAACACCATGTACAAGCTGATGATTCACACACTAGACCCCCTGGGAAACAGTAGGTTACCTTCTAGAAAAGACAACAGACATGAGTTCAAATACTATCACACATCATTTCAAATAGTTTAGCTGGGCTTGACTGAGATCGTCTGGTGCAATGGACCCAATTGAATGGACCAGATCCCTTATCTTTCACTCCAAGCAGTCTTAATCACATGCAATAAGTGTTTGAAATATTTCAAATTGACATTGTGTTTATTTTTGGACACATTTTAAATGTGTTGTAAACAGTTTAGCTTGCTGGGTAAACTGTGTCAATTTAAAAGTGGCATAAGAAATGACTTTGTACCTGCCACTACAGCTATCAATAGTATGATAACTTCTTACAATGTTTCTATATTAACATTAAACAGTATATACTGTAGTATGATATTTGTTCACTCTGACCCATACCAAAACAGTGAAACCTGTTGATATAGACGGAGTGCCTTTGTCCTTCTCTCAGTCAGTCAGTGTGATTAATTATCAAAGTGTTCCACGTTAAGCTTTGGCTAGCACTAAATCCAGATTGGTCCTAAGCAGATTAATGCCTGTGTCAGTTTATCACCTCAACAAGGCTCTCATTCATACAGCACTACAGTATAGTAGACAAGTGGTCACATAGGGACAGAAATGGCACCCTATTCCCTAAACAGTGCACTACATCTGACATACACTAGGTAGGGAATAGGTTAACACTTGGGACGCAACCAGACAATCAGGATCCACATCAGAATAGTGAAACAGCAAACACAACACAGGAAACACTATCCAGTAACACAGACAACACAACACTATCCAGTAACACAGACAAAACTAACACTTTGGTTGGTAGACGATGTGTATGGGTGGTTGGGGATGTGTGTGTTTGTTTGGGGATGTTGTGGTGGTTGGGGATGTGTATGGGTGGTTGGGGATGTGTGTGTGTGTGTTTGGGGATGTGTATGGGTGGTTGGGGATGAGTATGGGTGGTTGGGGATGAGTATTGATTGTTGGGGATGAGCATGGGTGGTTGGGGATGTGTATGGGTGGTTGGGGATGAGCATGGGTGGTTGGGGATGTGTATGGGTGGTTGGGGATGAGCATGGGTGGTTGGGGATGAGCATGGGTGGTTGGGGATGAGCATGGGTGGTTGGGGATGAGCATGGGTGGTTGGGGATGAGCATGGGTGGTTGGGGATGAGCATGGGTGGTTGGGGATGAGTATGGGTGGTTGGGGATGAGTATGGGTGGTTGGGGATGTGTATGCGTCACTTAGGCCGAGCACACCCCCATTCTCATCGACGGGGTTGCAGTAGAGCAGGTTGAGAGCTTCAACGAACTATCATGGTCCAAACACACCAAGACAGTTATGAAGAGGGCACGACAATGCCTATTCCCCCTCAGGAGACTGGAAAGTATTGTCATGGGTCCTCAGATCCTCAAAATGTTATACAGCTGCACCATCGAGAGCATCTGGTTGCATCACCGCCTGGTATGGCAGCTGCTCGGCCTCCGACCGCAAGGCACTACAGAAGGTAGTACGTACAGTCCAGTACATCACTGGGGCCAAGCTTCCTGCCATGCTTTCAGACCTCAATACCAAGCGGTGTCAGAGGAAGTCCCTAAAAATGGACTCCAGCCACACTAGTCATAGACTGTTTTCTCTGGTACCACGCGGCAATCGGTACCGGAGCGCCAAGTCTAGGTCCAAAAGGCTTCTTAACAGCTTCTACCCACAAGCTAATCAAATGGCTACCGGGACTATTTGCATTGACCCCCCCCCCTGCACTTCTCTGTTTATTATCTATGCATTGTCACTTTACCTCTAACTAGATGTACATATTATCTAAATTACCTCGACTAACCGGTACCCCTGTATATAGCCTCCACATTGACTCTGTACCGTAACACCCTGTATATAGCCTCCACATTGACTGTACCGTAATACCCTGTATATAGCCTCCACATTGACTCTGTACCGTAACAGCCTGTATATAGCCTCCACATTGACTCTGTACCGTAACACCCTGTATATAGCCTCCACTTGACTCTGTACCGTAACAGCCTCCACATTGACTCTGTACCGTAAAACCCTGTATACAGCCTCCACATTGACTCTGTACCGTAAAACCCTGTATATAGCCTCCACATTGACTCTGTACCGTAATACCCTGTATATAGCCTCCACATTGACTCTGTACCGTAACAGCCTGAAAATAGCCTTGTTACTGTTATTTTATTGTTGCACTTTAACTATTTGTTATTTTTCAATTCTCTTCTAAACTGTATTGTCGGTTAAGGGCTTGTAAGTAAGCATTTCACTGTTGTATTAGGCGCATGTGACAAATATAATTTGATTTGATGTCATTTCAATCCCTTGATTATCCATACAGCAGTACAGTAGACCACCAGCGCTCAGATAGGGACCCAATTCCAACTAGACTACTGATAGAGCTGCTTCCTGTGCTTGGCCCTTGTATGTTGAACATAATAAACGGCTCCCTCTCCACCAGATGTGGACCAAGCTCGTTAAAAGTGGCAGTGATAAAGCCTCTCCTGAAAAAGCCAAACCTTGACCCAGAAAATGTTTTTTTTTAAACTATCGACATATATTGAATCTCCCAATCCTCTCAAAAAAAATCTAAAAGCTGTTGCGCAGCGACTCACTTCCTTCCTGAAAACAAACAATGCTTCAGTCTGGTTTTAGACCCCATCATAGCACTGAGACTGCACTTGTGAAGGTGGTAAATGACCTTTTAATGGCATCAGACTGAGGCTCTGCATCTGTCCTTGTGCTCCCAGACCTTAGTGCTGCTTTTGATACCATCAATCACCACATTATTTTGGAGAGATTGGAAACTCAAATTGGTCTACACGGACAAGTTCTGGCCTGGTTTAGATCTTATCTGTCGGAAAGATATCAGTTTGTCTCTGTAAATGATTTGTCACCTGACAAATCAATTGTACGTTTCGGCATTCCTCAAGGATACGTTTTAGGACCACTATTGTTTTCCCTGTACTTTGGAAAGTATTCAGACCTCTTTTTTCTTGTTTTACAGCCTTATTCTGAAATGGATTAAAAAACAGATTTCCCTCATCACCTCAATCTGCCCCCTAATGACAAAGCAAAAATAGGTTTTTATACATTATTGCACACATATATATAAATGAAATATAACATTTACATTAGTATTCAGACCCTTGACTCCAGTGGTCGCCAACCGGTCGATCTTCAAGGCATTCCTAGTAGATCCCCAAATATTTCTGTAGAATATACAATCTCACCAGAGGAAAGGAAGGAGGGAGCAGGGGCCGTGAGAGGTGGTTGGGAAAAATCATTTTGAACGATAATCCAACTCGGAATTCCAAGTCAGAATCTCAGGCATCTTTCTAGAGCTCTGACTTTTTGACCTGAAGATCACTGACGTCGTGAGTTGACCTCGTTGACCATCAGATGCAGGTACCATCAGTCCAGTTAAATTAAAAGGCAAATTATTTCAATTCAGGCTCCACAGGGCCTCACAAGTGCTAAACCAACTGATCTATTTTGTTATCAAAGCTTGAGTTTTGAAATATAATATGGTCTGATTAACAATATTGGAAGGCCGATCACATAGCCAATATGCTGTGTTAATGTACTAGGCCTACTGCCCAAACCTCATTCCTACAAAACTCTTTGTGTGAGGTTAATGTAAAAAATAAAAAATAAAAAGTCTGAGCAGTAGATCTCAGCTTGCTTTTCGACTGTGAAGGTGATCTTGACTTAGAAAAGGTTGGTGACCACTGCTTTACTCAGTACTTTGTTGAAGCACCTTTGGCAGCAATTACAGCATCGAGACGTCTTGGTTATGACGCTGCAGGCTTGGCACACCTGTATTTGGGGAGATTCTCCCATTCTTCTCTGCAGATCCTCTCAAGCCCTGTCAGGTTGGATGGGAAGCGTTGCTGCACAGCTATTTTCAGGTCTCTTCAGAGATGTTCAATCGGGTTCGAGTCCGGGTTCTTGCTGGGCCCCTCAAGGACAGTCAGAGACTTGTCCCAAAGCCGCTCCTGCATTGTCTTGGCTGTGTGCTTAGGATCATTGTCCTTTCAGAAGGTGAAACTTCGGACGGGTCTGAGGTCCTGAGCGCTCTGGAGCAGGTTTTCATCAAGGATCTCTCTGTACTTTGCTCCGTTCATCTTGGCCTCAATCCTGACTAGTCTCCCAGTCTCTGCCGCTAAAAAACATCCCCACAACATAATGCTGCCACCACCATGATTCACCATACGGATGGTGCCAGGTTCACTTCAGACGTGACGCTTGACATTCATGCCAAAGAGTTGTTCAATCTTGGTTTCAGCAGACCAGAAAATCATGCACCTTTTACTGAGGAGTGGCTTCCATCTGGCCACTCTACCATAAAGGCCTGATTGGAGGAGTGCTGCAGATATGGTTGTCCTTCTGGAAGGTTCTTCCCCAGATCTGTGCCTCAACACAATCCTCTCTCAGAGCTCTATGGACAATTCCTTTGACCTCATGGTTTGCTTTTTGCTCTGACATGCACTGACAACTGTGGGACCTTATATAGACAGGTGTGTGTCTTTCCAAATGGTGTCCAATCAATTGAATTTACCACAGGTGGACTCCAATCAAGTTGTAAAAACATCTCATGGATGATGAATGGAAACAGGATGCACCTCAATTTTGAGTCTCATAGCAAAGGGTCTGAATATTTATGTAAACAAGGGACTTCTGTTTTTAATTTTTAATACACTTGCTAAAACTTCTAAAAAACTGTTTTTGCTTTGTCATAATGGGTTATTGTGTGTAGCATAGGACATTTATTTTGCGGGGTCTGAATACTTTCTAAAGGCACTGTATTTTCTACCTGTTGTTGATGTCATTTGGAAACACATCTTTCACTGCTATGCGGACGACACACAGCTGTACATTTCGATGAAATATGGTGAAGCCCAAAAATGTCTTACCCTGGAAGCATGTGTTTCAGACATAACAAAGTGGATGACAGGAAATGTTTTACTTTTAAACAGACAAAATAGACACGCAAGTTCTAGATCCCAAGAAATAAAGAGTTCTACTGTTGGATCTGACAATTAATCAATTAGTCGTCTCAAATAAAACTGTGAAGGACCTCTGCATTACTCTGGACCGTGATCTCTCTTTTGGCAAACATATCAATAATTTTTCACAGACAATTTTTTGATTCTTCGTAACATTGCAAAAATCTGGAAAAAAATGATCTTCCTATCCGGTCCGTCCCCTCAGGCTCGTGTGGTGGAGGAGATCTTTGTGGGCTATACTCAGCCTTGTCTCAGGTAGTAAGTTGGTGGTCTGTTGATATCCCTCCAGTTGTGTGGGGGCTGTGCTTTCGCAAAGTGGGTGGGGTTATATCCTACATGTTTGGCCCTGTCCCGGGTTATTGTCGGATGGGGCCACAGTGTCCTGTGGAAGGGCATCTAGGAATCTTTGTGTTGTCTGAGAATTTGTAGCATGACTTTTGATGCTCCTTGGTTGGGGTCTGAGCAGATTGTTTGTTGCGATTGCAAACATAATAAAATGGTGGACAGATAGTCCAGGATTATGAGGAAAAACATTAAGAACCACAACATTTATTCCACGAGACAAAACTAGGTCCAGAGTATGACTGTGACAGTGAGTAGGTCCAGAGACATGTTGGACAAAACCCACTGAGTCGATGATGGCTCCAAAAGCCTTTTGGAGTGGGTCTGTGGACTTCCATGTGAATATTAAAGTCATAAAAAAATTGAATATTATCTGCCATGACTACAAGGTCGGATAGGAATTCAGGGAACTCAGTGAGGAACGCTGTATATGGCCCAGGAGGCCTGTAAACAGTAGCTATAAAAAGTGATTGAGTAGGCTGCATAGATTTCATGCCTAGAAGCTCAAAAGACGAAAACGTCATTTTTGTTGGTAAATTTAAATGTGCTATCGTAAATGTTAGCAACACCCCCGCCTTTGCAGGATGCGCAGGGGATATGGTCACTAGTGTAACAAGGAGGTGAGGCCTCTTAACACAGTACATTCATCAGGCTTAAGCCATGTTTCAGTCAGGACAATCACATCAAGATTATGATCAGTAATTACTTCATTGACTATAACTGCCTTTGAAGTAAGAGATCTAACATTAAGTAACCCTATTATGAGATGTGAGGTATCATGATCTCTTTCAATAATGACAGGAATGGAGGAGGTCTTTATTCCAGTGAGATTGCTAAGGCGAACACCGCCATGTTTAGTTTTGCCCAACCTAGGTCGAGGCACAGACACGGTCTCAATGGGAATAGCTGAGCTGACTACACTGACTGTGCTAGTGGCAGACTCCACTATGCTGGCAGGCTGGCTAACAGCCTGCTGCCTGGCCTGCACCCTATTTCATTGTGGAGCTAGGGGAGTTAGAGCCCTGTCTATGTTGGTAGATAAGATGAGAGCACCCCTCTAGGATATAGAGTCTGTCACTCCTCAACAGGCCAGGCTTGGTCCTGTTTGTGGGTGAGTCCCAGAAAGAGGGCCAATTATCTACAAATTCTATCTTTTGGGAGGGGCAGAAAACAGTTTTCAACCAGCGATTGAGTTGTGAGACTCTGCTGTAGAGCTCATCACTCCCTATAACTGGGAGGGGGCCAGAGACAATTACTCGATGCCGACACATCTTTCTAGCTGATTTACACGCTGAAGCTATGTTGCGCTTGGTGATCTCTGACTGTTTCATCCCAACATCGTTGGTGCTAGCACCTACAGTCCATACCTCTTTACCTCCACCTACAGTCCCATACATCTTTCACTCCACAGGGAGTTTAGTTGTAGCAGGGTATTGTGTTCCCTCTTCCTAGAGGCGTACGTAACAGTCAAGTACAGTAGTGTGTCTTCAGACTGTCAAGTACAGTAGTGTGTCTTCAGACTCAAGTACAGTAGTGTGTCTTCAGACTGTCACGTAGAGTAATGTGTCTTCAGACTGTCACGTAGAGTAATGTGTCTTCAGACTGTCACGTAGAGTAGTGTGTCTTCAGACTGTCACGTAGAGTAGTGTGTCTTCAGACTGTCACGTAGAGTAGTGTGTCTTCAGACTGTCACGTAGAGTAGTGTGTCTTCAGACTGTCACGTAGAGTAGTGTGTCTTCAGACTGTCACGTAGAGTAGTGTGTCTTCAGACTGTCACGTACAGTAATGTGTCTTCAGACTGTCACGTACAGTAATGTGTCTTCAGACTGTCACGTACAGTAATGTGTCTTCAGACTGTCACGTACAGTAATGCGTCTTCAGACTGTCACGTAGAGTAGTGCGTCTTCAGACTGTCACGTAGAGTAGTGTGTCTTCAGACTGTCACGTAGAGTAGTGTGTCTTCAGACTGTCACGTAGAGTAGTGTGTCTTCAGACTGTCACGTACAGTAATGTGTCTTCAGACTGTCACGTAGAGTAGTGTGTCTTCAGACTGTCACGTACAGTAGTGTGTCTTCAGACTGTCACGTAGAGTAGTGCGTCTTCAGACTGTCACGTACAGTAATGCGTCTTCAGACTGTCACGTACAGTAATGTGTCTTCAGACTGTCACGTACAGTAATGTGTCTTCAGACTGTCACGTAGAGTAGTGTGTCTTCAGACTGTCACGTAGAGTAGTGTGTCTTCAGACTGTCACGTAGAGTAGTGTGTCTTCAGACTGTCACGTAGAGTAGTGTGTCTTCAGACTGTCACGTACAGTAATGTGTCTTCAGACTGTCACGTACAGTAATGCGTCTTCAGACTGTCACGTAGAGTAGTGTGTCTTCAGACTGTCACGTAGAGTAGTGTGTCTTCAGACTGTCACGTAGAGTAGTGTGTCTTCAGACTGTCACGTAGAGTAGTGTGTCTTCAGACTGTCACGTAGAGTAGTGTGTCTTCAGACTGTCACGTACAGTAATGTGTTGCTAATGATCAAGTAGTTGCATCAAGATTCCATTCATCAAAGTTATTTTACTGCAGACTAGCGAGTTATTCTCCGAAATACAGTCTGCTTGCCTTGTTTGCAGTGAAGTTTAAAAAGAAAAGGCAACCTTTCTAAACGGCATTGCCATGGGGACAGCAACGACAGACAAACCTAAAGGTGAGCTGGACACAAAGAAATGAGGAGTTCTGATGCTGAGGTGGTGGATATACAGAGTACAAAACATTAAGAACACCTGCTCTTTCCATGACGTAGACTGACCAGGTGAAAGACCAGCTGAAGAGATCCCTTATTGATGTCAACTGTTATAAATCCTCTTCAATCAGTGTAGATAAGGGGAGGAGACAGGTTAAAGGTCTTTTAACCCTTGAGACAATGGAGACATTAATTGTATGTGTGCCATTCAGAGGGTGAAACAAAAGATTTAGCTGACAGTTGGAGAGTTAAGAACTGCAGCGCTGCAGGATTTCACACTCATCAGTTCCTGCCAACTGGGCACAATTGAGGCTGTTCTGAAGGAGGGTGGGGGGACAACTCAATATTAGGAAGTTGTTCCTAATGTTTTGTTCACTCAGTGTGTAGCAGATGAGGATCTGTAAGACAAAGTCTGAAGTGTCTCCACTAGGTGGTGCAACTGGGTAAAACGCTTCAGAAAGGCGGTTACGTGTGTTTATCCTCTGGATAAAGGCATTCTGCTGTAGGAGAGGTTACTGCTACCTGCCAGCAGGTGGAGCTGTTGTCCTCTGGATAAAATCATTCTGCTGTAGGAGAGGTTACTGCTACCTGCCAGCAGGTGGAGCTGTTGTCCTCTGGATAAAGGCATTCTGCTGTAGGAGAGGTTACTGCTACCTGCCAGCAGGTGGAGCTGTTGTCCTCTGGATAAAATCATTCTGCTGTAGGAGAGGTTACTGCTACCTGCCAGCAGGTGGAGCTGTTGTCCTCTGGATAAAATCATTCTGCTTTAGGAGAGCCTTGGACCATGAAATGACACATGAAAATCCATTCCAACTCTGGTTTTGTCTTTGTCCAGGTCTGTACACAATAGAGTATAACTATGTTCCCTCTTACAAATGGCAATTATTGCTAATTTACCCTGAATTGAAAGAGTAGATGTAACAGTATGACTTTAGACCGTCCCCTCGCCCATACCCGGGCACGAACCAGGGACCCTCTGCACACATCATCAAGAGTCACCCACGAAGCATCGTTACCCATCGCTCCACAAAAGCCGCGGCCCTTGCTGAGCAAAGGGAACTACTACTTCAAGGTCTCAGAGCAAGTGACGTCACCGATTGAAACGCTATTTAGCGTGCACCGCTAACTAAGCTAGCCGTTTCACATCCGTTACATAGACAGATTGATAACCCCCTAGAATGACTCCAAAAGACTCCTGAACACCTATTAAAATGGCTACTCAGACTATTTGCCCCCTGTGATAGTTCACTTCTTTACTATTAAATGAGGAGAGACAAACTTATCACACAAGTCAGTTATACTTAAACTAAATCTTTAACAATGAGAGCTTTGCAATAGTGATGGCATTTAGACTAATCACCGTTTCTGACGATCCGTTGAAAAGCCCCAAGACAAAACTACAAAGGTCTTTGAGAGCCAGGATACACCCCTTTCAACCTACTTGACGAACAACATATACATAGAATGAGTCACAAGGGGAGACTTTTTAAATGAGAAAGGAGTATCCCGTAGCCAGATAGCATTCGCTATAAATTATCGTTCAGTTTGGCCCTTAAGACGAGGTTCTAATCTCGTTCCTGGTATTTCATAGCACAAAAACGTCAACTCCAAACACTACCCCACACATCTAGTCTCAGACCTTATCTCCCCCAAGGCCAAAGGAGGGAGTGACTGGCGCACAGACATTGTGGAAACCAGTAATTGGTTCCCCATTAATCACAACCTCCCTTCACGTGGTTTAAGAATGATATTCTGCATAGCACCAGGAACATGTGAAAGACAAGCCTGACCTCTCCCCTCTCTGGGCCCCAGGTGACTGAGCCCCAGCTGAGCGAAGAAGTGCAACTGCCAACACCAGAGTCCAAAGGGATACATTATAATAAGTATCTGACATCAGCATATTATGCAGATAGGACATCTTAATTATCTATGTTACCCAACTCATTATGATTCTTCCACCTCACCCCCCCCCCCCTCTTCTACGCTGCTGCTACTCTGTTATCTATGCATAGTCACTTTAACTCTACCTACATGTACATATTACCTTGACTAACCAGTACCCCATGTATATAACCTCCACATTGACTCTGTACCAGTACTCCCTGTATATAGCCTCCACATTGACTTTGTACTAGTACCCCCTGTATATAGCCTCCACATTGACTCTGTACCTGTACCCTCTGTATATAGCCTCCACAATGACTCTGTACCGGTACCCCCTGTATATAGCCTCCACATTGACTCTGTACCTGTACCCCCTGTATATAGCCTCCACATTGACTTTGTACTAGTACCCCCTGTATATAGCCTCCACATTGACTCTGTACCGGTACCCCCTGTATATAGCCTCCACATTGACTCTGTACCAGTACCCCCTGTATATAGCCTCCACATTGACTCTGTACCAGTACCCCTTGTATATAGCCTCCACACTGACTCTGTACCAGTACTCCCTGTATATAGCCTCCACATTGACTCTGTACCGTAATACCCTGTATATAGCCTACACATTGACTCTGTACCAGTACCCCCTGTATATAGCCTCCACATTGACTCTGTACCGTAATACCCTGTATATAGCCTCCACACTGACTCTGTACCAGTACCCCCTGTATATAGCCTCCACATTGACTCTGTACCGTAATACCCTGTATATAGCCTCCACATTGACTCTGTACCAGTACCCCCTGTATATAGCCTCCACATTGACTCTGTACCAGTACCCCCTGTATATAGCCTCCACACTGACTCTGTACCAGTACCCCCTGTATATAGCCTCCACATTGACTCTGTACCGTAATACCCTGTATATAGCCTCCACACTGACTCTGTACCAGTACCCCCTGTATATAGTCTCCACACTGACTCTGTACACTGACTTCCACCTCACCCCCCCCCCCCTTCTACGCTGCTGCTACTCTGTTATCTATGCATAGTCACTTTAACTCTACCTACATGTACATATTACCTTGACTAACCAGTACCCCATGTATATAACCTCCACATTGACTCTGTACCAGTACTCCCTGTATATAGCCTCCACATTGACTCTGTACCTGTACCCCCTGTATATAGCCTCCACATTGACTCTGTACCGGTACCCCCTGTATATAGCCTCCACGTTGACTCTGTACCTGTACCCCCTGTATATAGCCTCCACACTGACTCTGTACCAGTACCCCCTGTATATAGCCTCCACATTGACTCTGTACCGTAATACCCTGTATATAGCCTCCACATTGACTCTGTACCAGTACCCCCTGTATATAGCCTCCACATTGACTCTGTACCGGTACCCCCTGTATATAGCCTCCACATTGACTCTGTACCGTAACACCCTGTATATAGCCTCCACTTTGACTCTGTACCGTAACACCCTGTATATAGCCTCCACATTGACTCTGTACCGTAATACCCTGTATATAGCCTCCACATTGACTCTGTACCGGTACCCCCTGTATATAGCCTCCACATTGACTATGTACCGGTACCCCCTGTATATAGCCTCCACATTGACTCTGTACCAATACCCCCTGTATATAGCCTCCACATTGATTCTGTACCGTAACACTCTGTATATAGCCTCCACATTGACTCTGTACCGGTACCCCCTGTATATAGCCTCCACACTGACTCTGTACCAGTACCCCCTGTATATAGCCTCCACACTGACTCTGTACCAATACCCCCTGTATATAGCCTCCACATTGACTCTGTACTGTAACACCCTGTATATAGCCTCCACATTGACTCTGTACCGTAACACTCTGTATATAGCCTCCACATTGACTCTGTACCGTAACACCCTGTATATAGCCTCCACATTGACTCTGTACGTAACACCCTGTATATAGCCTCCACACTGACTCTGTACCGTAATACCCTGTATATAGCCTCCACATTGACTCTGAACCGGTACCCCCTGTATATAGCCTCCACATTGACTCTGTACCGTAATACCCTGTATATAGCCTCCACATTGACTCTGTACCGTAATACCCTGTATATAGCCTCGCTACTGTTATTTTACTGCTGCCCTTTATTTGTTACCTTCATTTCTTATTCTTTTTTTTTGTAATTTTTAAAACTGCATTGTTGGTTAAGTGCATGTAAGTAAGCATTTCACTGTAAAGTGCTGTATTTGGCATATGTGACACAAAAAAAAACATTTGATTTTATTGTAAGCCTGGGGGGGATGGTTCTACCAACCTAACATAGGGAATTGTTTTAAGGTGGTCACGCCAAGGACCCTTTAGCTAATTAATTTAGAATTTTAGGTCACCTTATATAAAATAAAAACACAGTACCAGTCAACAGTTTGGACACACCTACTCATTCAAGGATTTTTCTTTATTTTTTTTATTTTCTACATTGTAGAACAATAGTAAAGACAGCATAACTATGAAATAACACATATGGAATCATGTAGTAACCAAAAAGTGTTTAAAAAAATGAAAGTATATTTCAGATTCTTCAAAGTAGCCACCCTTTGCCTTGATGACAGCTCTGCACACTCTTGGAATTCTCTCAACCAGCGTCATGAGCTAGTCACCTGGAATGCATTTTAATTAACAGGTGTGCCTTGTTAAAAGTCAATTTGTGGAATTTCTTTCCTTCTTAATGCGTTTGAGCCAATCAGTTGTTGTGACAAGGTAGGGGTGGTATACAGAAGATAGCCCTCTTTGGCAAAAGACCAAGTCCATATTATGGCAAGAGCAGCTCAAATAAGCAAAGAGAAACAACAGTCCATCATTACTATAAGACATGAAAGCCAATCAATGCAGAACATTAAGAACTTTGAAAGTTTCTTCAAGTGCAGTCGCAAAAACATCAAGCGCTATGATGAAACTGGCTCTCATGAGGACCGCCACAGGGAAGGAAGACCCAGAGTTACCTCAGCTGCAGAGGATAAGTTCATAAGAGTTACCAGACTCAGAAATTGCAGCCCAAATAAATGCTTCACAGAGTTCAAGTAATGGACACATCTCAACATCAACTGTTCAGAAGAGTTCACACTACTAAAGGACACCAATTATAAGAGTCTTGATTGTGCCAAGAATCACAAGCAATGGACATTAGACAAGTGGGAATCTGTCCTTTGGCCTGGAGACCAAATTTGAGATTTTTGGTTCCAACCGCCGTGTCTTTGTGAGACGCAGAGTAGGTGAACGGATGATCTCTGCATGTGTGGTTTCCACCATGAAGCATGGAGGAGGAGGTGTGATGGCGCTTTTCTTGTGACACTGTCTGATTATTTAGAATTCAAGGCACACTTAACCAGCAAGTCTACAACCGCATTCTGCAGCGATATGCCATGCCATCTGGTTTGCGCTTAGTGGGACTATCATTTGTTTTTCAACAGGACAATGACCCAAAATACAACTCCAGGCCGTGTAAGGGCTATCTTACCAAGAAGGAGAGTGATGGAGTGCTGCATCAGATGACCGAACTCCACAATCAATCAACCTCAACCCAATTGAGATGGTTTAGGATGAGTTGGACCGCAGAGTGAAGGAAAAGCAGCCAGGAAGTGGTCAGCATGTGTGGGAACTCTTTCAAGACTGTTGGTAAAGCATTCCTCATGAAGCTGGTTGAGAGAATGCCAAGAGTGTGCAAAGCTGTCATTAATGCAAAGGGTGGCTACTTTGAAGAATCTCAAATGTGGAATTTGCCAAAAGGCACCTGAAGGACTCTCAGACCATGAGAAACAAGATTCTCTGGTAAGATGAAACCAAGATTGAAATCTTTGGCCTGAAAGACAAGCATCATGTCGGGAGGAAACCTGGCACCATCCCTACTGGGGAAGCATGGTGGTAGCAGCATTATGCTGTGGGGATGTTTTTAAGTGGCAGGAACTGGGAGACTAGTCAAGATTGAGGAAAGATGAAAGGCGCAAAGTACAGAGAGATCCTTGATGAAAACCTGGTACAGAACTCAGGACATCAGACTGGGACTAAGGTTCCCCTTCCAACAGGACAATGAACCTAAGAACACAGCCAAGACAACGCAGGAGTGGCTTCAGGACAAGTCTCTGAATGTCCTTGAGGGACCCAGCCAGAGCCGGGACTTGAATCCGATCAAACATCTCTGGAGAGACCTGAAAATAACTGTACAGTGATGCTCCCCATCCAACCTGACAGAGCTTGAGAGGATATGTAGAGAAGAATGGGAGAAACTCCCCAAATACAGTTGTGCCAAGCTTGTAGCGTCATACCGGAGAAGACTCAAGGCTGTAATCGCTGCCAAAGGTGCATCAACAAAGTACTGAGTAAAGGGTCGGAATACTAAATGAAATATTTCAGTTCTTTATTTTTTATACATTTGCTAAAAAAAAATGTTCATGTATTTGCTTTTGTCGATATTGTGTGTAGATTGATGAGGGGGGAAAAAACGATTTAATCCATTTTAGAATATGTCTGTCACGTAACAAAATGTGGAAAAAGTCCAGGGGTCTGAATGCTTTCCAAATGCAGTGTACTTCCATACATATTTTAAACTGGTAACCGGTTACCTTCAGACTAGTGTCGTGAGGGTCGTCCATAGACCAAACCGTTCCGACACTACAGATTTTTTCCTGAGAAGACTGATTTTCGGGATGTCTCATGGTCTGACAAACGTTGCTGTAACTCGGTCCCTTTCCACCTCAGATGCGGAAGGCTGACATAAGCAGCTGCTGTGGACACAGCCCATTAAAAAAACATCTCTCTAGCTTAAACTGATGGATTTTGATGGGGATATTTTTATTATTATGCTATTTAGATTCAAGCGGAGTCGCAGACATCAACTCTAGGGGGGTTTTAATATGGAAATTCCCACATATGATGTTTGAGTTGGTTGAACTGATAGGATAGTGCTGCTGCTGTTCTGACCAGCCCCCCCCCCCCCCCTTTACCATCTGTCCAGACAAAGAACCAGCTGTCCCTGCACCCTCAGCCGCCCCAGTTCCAGCCCCTGCTCCAGCCCCAACCAAGGAGGAGGAGACGAAGAAGGAGCAGCCAGAGGGTCAGATGGTACAAGACAATGACAATACATTTCCTATCAATACATACAGTACATCACTAGGGGGACTCAAGGTAACAGCTCCCTCTCTCTCCCTCCACCTCTTTTCTCCTCTCTCGTTCTTCATCTCCTTCCCTCTCTCCATCAATCTCTCCCCCCCTGACCACTCCCTCCAACCCCCTCTCTCCCCCTCCCTCTCCTTCCTCCCTCTCCCTCCTTCCCCCTCCCCCTTCCTTCCTTATAGGAGGACAAATCGGCAGCAGTTGGTTCGTCTTGTAGTGAGGATGATGAGGATGATGACGACAGTGATGAAGATAGTTCTGATGAGGAAAGTTCTGATGAGGAAAGTTCTGATGAAGATGACGATGAGGAAGATGAGGAAGATGATGACCTTGATGACAAGCCTCTGTCTTTGGTGTGGCCGGACACCAGATGTAAACAGGCCACCTATCTGTTCCTCCTGCCTATAGTCTTCCCTCTGTGGCTCACCGTGCCCGACGTCCGTAACCCGGTAAGGCCCACACACACCCACACACACCCATACAAACACACACACCCACCAACACACACACATACCCACAGACAGCACCTTATGTAGTTTGGAAAAAAATGAAAGTTGACCATGGACAGCAAAGTTCAAGTCAACTCAAGTACTATTGGAACCAGTGGAACTGAAGAAACTGATGGAACTGGTGGAACTGATAGTTCTATGGAACTGATAGGACTGATGGAGCCAGTGGAACTGAGAACTGATAGAACTAGTGGAAATTATACAACTGATGGAACTGACGGAACCAGTGGAACTGACAGAACCAACGGAACTGGTGGAACTAAATAGAACTGGTGGAACTGACGGAACCAGTGGAACCGATGGAACTGAGAACTGGTGGATCTAATAGAACTGATGGAACTGGTGGAACTGGTGGAACCAATGGACCTCGTGGAACCAATGGACCTCGTGGAACTGATGGAACTAGTGGACCTGATAGAACTGAAAGAACTAGTGGAACTGATGGAACTGATAGAACTGATAGAACAAGTAGAACTGAAAGAACTAGTGGAACTGATAGAACTAGTGGAACTGATAGAACTAGTGGAACTGATAGAACTAGTGGAACTGATAGAACTGAGAACTAGTGGACCTGATGGAACTGAAAGAACTAGTGGACCTGATGGAACTGAAAGAACTAGTGGACCTGATGGAACTGAAAGAACTAGTGGAACTGATAGAACTGATAGAACTAGTGGACCTGATGGAACTAGTGGAACTGATAGAACTGATAGAACTAGTGGAACTGATGGAACTGAGAACTAGTGGAACTGATGGAACTAGTAGAACTGATGGAACTAGTGGAACTAGTGGAACTGGTGGAACCGGTGGAACCAGTGGAACTGGTGGAACCAATAGAACTGACGGAACTGACGGAACTGACGGAACTGATAGAACTAGTGGAACCGATAGAACTAGTGGAACTGATGGAACTGATAGAACTGAAAGAACTAGTGGAACTGATAGAACTTTCGGAACTGATGGAAATAATGGAACTTTTGGAACTTATGGAAATAATGGAACTTTTGGAACTGATAGAACTAGTGGTACTGAGAAATGATAGAACTAGTGGAACTGATAGAACCAACGGAACTGGTGGAACCAATAGAACTGACGGAACTGACGGAACTGACGGAACTGATAGAACTAGTGGAACCGATAGAACTAGTGGAACTGATGGAACTGATAGAACTGATGGAACTGATGGAAATAATGGAACTTTTGGAACTGATGGAAATAATGGAACTTTTGGAACTGATAGAACTAGTGGTACTGAGAAATGATAGAACTAGTGGAACTGATAGAACTAGTGGAACTTTTGGAACTAGTGGAACTTTTGGAACTGATAGAACTAGTGGAACTGATAGAACTAGAGGAACTGATAGAACTAGTGGAACTGATAGAACTAGTGGAACTGAGAACTGATAGAACTGATAGAACTGAAAGAACTAGTGGAACTGATAGAACTTTTGGAACTGATAGAACTTTTGGAACTGATAGAACTAGTGGTACTGAGAAATGATAGAACTAGTGGAACTGATAGAACTAGTGGAACTGATAGAACTAGTGGAACTTTAGGAACTGATAGAACTAGTGGAACTTTAGGAACTGATAGAACTAGTGGAACTGATAGAACTAGTGGAACTGATGGAACTAGTGGAACTGATAGAACTGATAGAACTGAAAGAACTAGTGGAACTGATGGAACTGGTGGAACAAGTGGACCTGATAGAACTGATAGAACTGAAGGAACTAGTGGAACTGATGGAACTGGTGGAACAAGTGGACCTTATAGAACTGATAGAACTGATAGAACTAGTGGAACTGATGGAACTGATGGAACTGAAAGAACTAGTGGAACTGAATTAACTAGTGGAACTGATGGACCTGATGGAACTAGTAGACCTGATGGAACTAGTAGACCTGATGGAACTAGTGGACCTGATGGAACTAGTGGACCTGATGGAACTAGTGGACCTGATGGAACTAGTGGACCTGATGGAACTAGTGGACCTGATGGAACTAGTGGACCTGTTCGAACTAGTGGACCTGATAGAACTAGTGGAACTGATAGAACTAGTGGAACTGATAGAAGGGGTGGAACTGATAGAAGGGGTGGAACTGATAGAAGGGGTGGAACTGATAGAAGGGGTGGAACTGATGGAACTGAAAGAACTAGTGGAACTGATGGAACTGAAAGAACTAGTGGATCTGATGGAACTGAAAGAACTAGTGGAACTGATGGAACTGAAATAACTAGTGGAACTGATGGAACTGAAAGAACTAGTGGAACTGATGGAACTGAAAGAACTAGTGGAACTGATAGAACTAGTGGAACTGATAGAACTGATAGAACTAGTGGAACTGATGGAACTGAGAACTAGTGGAACCGATGTAACTAGTAGAACTGATGGAACTAGTGGAACTGGTGGAACTAGTGGAACTGGTGGAACTAGTGGAACTGGTGGAACCGGTAGAACCAGTGGAATTGGTGGAACCGATAGAACTGAAGGAAATTATGGAACTTTTGGAACTGATAGAACTAGTGGAACTGATAGAACTAGTGGAACTGATGGAACTGATAGAACTGAAATAACTAGTGGAACTGATAGAACTTTTGGAACTGATAGAACTAATGGAACTTTTGGAACTGATAGAACTAGTGGAACTGATAGAACTAGTGGAACTTTTGGAACTGATAGAACTAGTGGAACTGATAGAACTAGTGGAACTGATAGAACTAGTGGAACTGATAGAACTAGTGGAACTGATGGAACTGATGGAACTGATAGAACTGAATGAACTAGTGGAACTGATGGAACTGAAAGAACTAGTGGAACTGATAGAACTGAATGAACTAGTGGAACTGATGGAACTGAAAGAACTAGTGGAACTGATGGACCTGATAGAAGGGGTGGAACTGATGGAACTGAAAGAACTAGTGGAACAGATGGAACTGAAATAACTAGTGGAACTGATGGAACTGAAAGAACTAGTGGAACTGATGGAACTGAAAGAACTAGTGGAACTGATGGAACTAGTGGTACTGAGAAATGATAGAACTAGTGGAACTGATAGAACTAGTGGAACTGATAGAACTAGTGGAACTTTTGGAACTGATAGAACTAGTGGAACTGATAGAACTAGTGGAACTGATGGAACTAGTGGAACTGATAGAACTGATAGAACTGAAAGAACTAGTGGAACTGATGGAACTGGTGGAACAAGTGGACCTGATAGAACTGATAGAACTGAAGGAACTAGTGGAACTGATGGAACTGGTGGAACAAGTGGACCTTATAGAACTGATAGAACTGATAGAACTAGTGGAACTGATGGAACTGATGGAACTGAAAGAACTAGTGGAACTGAATTAACTAGTGGAACTGATGGACCTGATGGAACTAGTAGACCTGATGGAACTAGTAGACCTGATGGAACTAGTGGACCTGATGGAACTAGTGGACCTGATGGAACTAGTGGACCTGATCGAACTAGTGGACCTGATCGAACTAGTGGACCTGATGGAACTAGTGGACCTGATGGAACTAGTGGACCTGATGGAACTAGTGGACCTGATAGAACTAGTGGAACTGATAGAACTAGTGGAACTGATAGAAGGGGTGGAACTGATAGAAGGGGTGGAACGGATAGAAGGGGTGGAACTGATAGAAGGGGTGGAACTGATGGAACTGAAAAAACTAGTGGAACTGATGGAACTGAAAGAACTAGTGGATCTGATGGTACTGAAATAACTAGTGGAACTGATGGAACTGAAAGAACTAGTGGAACTGATGGAACTGAAAGAACTAGTGGAACTGATGGAACTGAAAGAACTAGTGGAACTGATAGAACTAGTGGAACTGATAGAACTGATAGAACTAGTGGAACTGATGGAACTGAGAACTAGTGGAACCGATGTAACTAGTAGAACTGATGGAACTAGTGGAACTGGTGGAACTAGTGGAACTGGTGGAACCGGTAGAACCAGTGGAACTGGTGGAACCGATAGAACTGAAGGAAATTATGGAACTTTTGGAACTGATAGAACTAGTGGAACTGATAGAACTAGTGGAACTGATGGAACTGATAGAACTGAAATAACTAGTGGAACTGATAGAACTTTTGGAACTGATAGAACTAATGGAACTTTTGGAACTGATAGAACTAGTGGTACTGAGAAATGATAGAACTAGTGGAACTGATAGAACTAGTGGAACTTTTGGAACTGATAGAACTAGTGGAACTGATATAACTAGTGGAACTGATAGAACTAGTGGAACTGATAGAACTAGTGGAACTGATAGAACTAGTGGAACTGATATAACTAGTGGAACTGATGGAACTGATGGAACTGATAGAACTGAAAGAACTAGTGGAACTGATAGAACTGAATGAACTAGTGGAACTGATGGAACTGAAAGAACTAGTGGAACTGATGGACCTGATAGAAGGGGTGGAACTGATGGAACTGAAAGAACTACTGGAACAGATGGAACTGAAATAACTAGTGGAACTGATGGAACTGAAATAACTAGTGGAACTGATGGAACTGAAAGAACTAGTGGAACTGATGGAACTGAAAGAACTAGTGGAACTGATGGAACTGAAAGAACTAGTGGAACTGATAGAACTAGTGGAACTGATAGAACTGATAGAACTAGTGGAACTGATGGAACTGATAGAACTAGTGGAACTGATAGAACTGATAGAACTAGTGGAACTGATGGAACTGATAGAACTAGTGGAACTGAGAACTAGTGGAACTGATGTAACTAGTAGAACTGATGGAACTAGTGGAACTAGTGGAACTGGTGGAACCAGTGGAACCAGTGGAACTGGTGGAACCGATAGAACTGACGGAACTGATGGAACTTTTGGAACTGATAGAACTAGTGGAACTGATGGAACTGATAGAACTGAAAGAACTAGTGGAACTGATAGAACTTTTGGAACTGATAGAACTAGTGGTACTGAGAAATGATAGAACTAGTGGAACTGATAGAACTAGTGGAACTGATAGAACTAGTGGAACTTTTGGAACTGATAGAACTAGTGGAACTGATAGAACTAGTGGAACTGATAGAACTAGTGGAACTGATGGAACTGATAGAACCGATAGAACTGAAAGAACTAGTGGAACTGATAGAACTGAAAGAACTAGTGGAACTGATGGAACTGAAAGAACTAGTGGAACTGATGGACCTGATAGAAGGGGTGGAACTGATGGAACTGAAAGAACTAGTGGAACTGATGGAACTAGTGGAACTGATAGAACTGATAGAACTAGTGGAACTGATGGAACTGAAAGAACTAGTGGAACTGATGGAACTGAAAGAACTAGTGGAACTGATAGAACTAGTGGAACTGATAGAACTGATAGAACTAGTGGAACTGACGGAACTGAGAACTAGTGGAACTGATGTAACTAGTGGAACTGGTGGAACCGGTGGAACCAGTGGAACTGGTGGAACCGATAGAACTGACGGAACTTATGGAACTTTTGGAATTGATAGAACTAGTGGAACTGATAGAACTAGTGGAACTGATGGAACTGATAGAACTGAAAGAACTAGTGGAACTGATAGAACTGAAAGAACTAGTGGAACTGATAGAACTTTTGGAACTGATGGAACTAATGGAACTTTTGGAACTGATAGAACTAGTGGTACTGAGAAATTATATAACTAGTGGAACTGAAGGAACTAGTGGAACTTTTGGAACTGATAGAACTAGTGGAACTGATAGAACTAGTGGAACTGATAGAACTGGTGGAACTGATAGAACTGGTGGAATTGATGGAACTGATGGAACTGATGGAACTAGTGGAACTGATGGAACTGATAGAACTGAAAGAACTAGTGGAACTGATGGAACTGAAAGAACTAGTGGAACTGATGGAACTAGTGGAACTGATGGAACTAGTGGAACTGATGGAACTGGTGGAACTGGTGGAACTAGTGGACCTGATAGAACTAGTGGAACTAGTGGACCTGGTAGAACTAGTGGAACTAGTGGACCTGGTAGAACTAGTGGAACTAGTGGACCTGATGGAACTAGTGGACCTGATGGAAGATGGAACTAGTGGACCTGATGGAACTAGTGGACCTGATGGAACTAGTGGAACTGATGGAACTAGTGGAACTGATGGAACTAGTGGAACTGATAGAACTAGTGGAACTGATAGAACTAGTGGAACTGATAGAACTAGTGGAACTGATAGAAGGGGTGGAACTGATAGAAGGGGTGGAACTGATAGAAGGGGTGGAACTGATGGAACTGAAAGAACTAGTGGAACTTATGGAACTGAAAGAACTAGTGGAACTGGTAGAACTAGTGGAACTGGTAGAATTAGTGGAACTGATAGAACTAGTGGAACTGGTAGAACTAGTGGAACTGATAGAACTAGTGGAACTGATGGAACTGGTGGAACTAGTGGACCTGATAGAACTAGTGGAACTGATGGAACTGATAGAACTGAAAGAACTAGTGGAACTGATAGAACTTTTGGAACTGATAGAACTAGTGGTACTGAGAAATGATAGAACTAGTGGAACTGATAGAACTAGTGGAACTTTTGGAACTGATAGAACTAGTGGAACTGATAGAACTAGTGGAACTGATAGAACTAGTGGAACTGATGGAACTGATAGAACCGATAGAACTGAAAGAACTAGTGGAACTGATAGAACTGAAAGAACTAGTGGAACTGATGGAACTGAAAGAACTAGTGGAACTGATGGACCTGATAGAAGGGGTGGAACTGATGGAACTGAAAGAACTAGTGGAACTGATGGAACTGAAAGAACTAGTGGAACTGATGGAACTGAAAGAACTAGTGGAACTGATGGAACTGAAAGAACTAGTGGAACTGATAGAACTAGTGGAACTGATAGAACTGATAGAACTAGTGGAACTGATGGAACTGAGAACTAGTGGAACTGATGTAACTAGTGGAACTGGTGGAACCGGTGGAACCAGTGGAACTGGTGGAACCGATAGAACTGACGGAACTTATGGAACTTTTGGAATTGATAGAACTAGTGGAACTGATAGAACTAGTGGAACTGATGGAACTGATAGAACTGAAAGAACTAGTGGAACTGATAGAACTGAAAGAACTAGTGGAACTGATAGAACTAGTGGAACTGATAGAACTAGTGGAACTGATAGAAGGGGTGGAACTGATAGAAGGGGTGGAACTGATGGAACTGAAAGAACTAGTGGAACTTATGGAACTGAAAGAACTAGTGGAACTGATAGAACTAGTGGAACTGATGGAACTGGTGGAACTAGTGGACCTGATAGAACTAGTGGAACTAGTGGAACTGATGGAACTAGTGGAACTAGTGGAACTGATGGAACTGATGGAACTGATGGAACTAGTGGAACTGATAGAACTGAAGGAACTAGTGGAACTGATGGAACTAGTGGACCTGATGGAACTAGTGGAACTGATGGAACTTTTGGAACTGATGAAACTGATAGAACTAGTGGAACTGATGGAACTTTTGGAACTGATAGAACTTTTAGAACTGATGGAACTTTTGGAACTGATGGAACTTTTGGAACTGATGGAACTTTTGGAACTGATGGAACTAGTGGAACTGATGGAACTAGTGGAACTGATAGAACTAGTGGAACTGATAGAACTAGTGGAACTGATAGAACTGATAGAACTAGTGGACCTGATAGAACTGATAGAACTAGTGGACCTGATAGAACTAGTGGAAGAAGTGGAACTGATGGAACTGATGGAACTAGTGGACCTGATAGAACTAGTGGAACTAGTGGAACTGATGGAACTGATGGATCTGATGGAACTGATGGAACTGATGGAACAATTGGAACTGAAGGAACTAGTAGAACTAGTGGAACTGATGGAACTGATGGAACTGATAGAACTGGTGGAACGAGTGGACCTGATAGAACTGATGGAACTAGTGGAACTGATGGAACTAGTGGACCTGATAGAACTGATGGAACTAGTGGAACTGATGGAACTAGTGGACCTGATAGAACTGATGGAACTAGTGGAACTGATGGAACTTTTGGAACTGATGGAACTGATAGAACTAGTGGAACTGATAGAACTAGTGGAACTGATAGAACTAGTGGAACTGATGGAACTTTTGGAACTGATGGAACTTTTGGAACTGATAGAACTAGTGGAACTGATGGAACTTTTGGAACTGATAGAACTAGTGGAACTGATGGAACTTTTGGAACTGATAGAACTAGTGGAACTGATAGAACTGATGGAACTGAAGGAACTAGTGGAACTGAAGGAACTAGTGGAACTAAAAGAACTAGTGGAACTGAAAGAACTAGTGGAACTGAAAGAACTAGTGGAACTGAAATAACTAGTGGAACTGATGGAACTGAAGGAACTAGTGGAACTGATAGAACTAGTGGAACTGATAGAACTGATAGAACTAGTGGAACTGATGGAACTGAGAACTAGTGGAACCGATGTAACTAGTAGAACTGATGGAACTAGTGGAACTGGTGGAACTAGTGGAACTGGTGGAACCGGTAGAACCAGTGGAACTGGTGGAACCGATAGAACTGAAGGAAATTATGGAACTTTTGGAACTGATAGAACTAGTGGAACTGATAGAACTAGTGGAACTGATGGAACTGATAGAACTGAAATAACTAGTGGAACTGATAGAACTTTTGGAACTGATAGAACTAATGGAACTTTTGGAACTGATAGAACTAGTGGTACTGAGAAATGATAGAACTAGTGGAACTGATAGAACTAGTGGAACTTTTGGAACTGATAGAACTAGTGGAACTGATAGAACTAGTGGAACTGATAGAACTAGTGGAACTGATAGAACTAGTGGAACTGATAGAACTAGTGGAACTGATGGAACTGATGGAACTGATAGAACTGATAGAACTGAAAGAACTAGTGGAACTGATAGAACTGAATGAACTAGTGGAACTGATGGAACTGAAAGAACTAGTGGAACTGATGGACCTGATAGAAGGGGTGGAACTGATGGAACTGAAAGAACTAGTGGAACAGATGGAACTGAAATAACTAGTGAAACTGATGGAACTGAAAGAACTAGTGGAACTGATGGAACTGAAAGAACTAGTGGAACTGATGGAACTGAAAGAACTAGTGGAACTGATAGAACTAGTGGAACTGATAGAACTAGTGGAACTGATGGAACTGATAGAACTAGTGGAACTGATAGAACTGATAGAACTAGTGGAACTGATGGAACTGATAGAACTAGTGGAACTGATGGAACTGATAGAACTAGTGGAACTGATGTAACTAGTAGAACTGATGGAACTAGTGGAACTAGTGGAACTGGTGGAACGAGTGGAACCAGTGGAACTGGTGGAACCGATAGAACTGACGGAACTGATGGAACTTTTGGAACTGATAGAACTAGTGGAACTGATGGAACTGATAGAACTGAAAGAACTAGTGGAACTGATAGAACTTTTGGAACTGATAGAACTAGTGGTACTGAGAAATGATAGAACTAGTGGAACTGATAGAACTAGTGGAACTGATAGAACTAGTGGAACTGATGGAACTGATAGAACCGATAGAACTGAAAGAACTAGTGGAACTGATAGAACTGAAAGAACTAGTGGAACTGATGGAACTGAAAGAACTAGTGGAACTGATGGACCTGATAGAAGGGGTGGAACTGATGGAACTGAAAGAACTAGTGGAACTGATGGAACTGAAAGAACTAGTGGAACTGATGGAACTGAAAGAACTAGTGGAACTGATGGAACTGAAAGAACTAGTGGAACTGATGGAACTGAAAGAACTAGTGGAACTGATAGAACTAGTGGAACTGATAGAACTGATAGAACTAGTGGAACTGATGGAACTGAGAACTAGTGGAACTGATGTAACTAGTGGAACTGGTGGAACCGGTGGAACCAGTGGAACTGGTGGAACCGATAGAACTGACGGAACTTTTGGAATTGATAGAACTAGTGGAACTGATAGAACTAGTGGAACTGATGGAACTGATAGAACTGAAAGAACTAGTGGAACTGAAAGAACTGAAAGAACTAGTGGAACTGATAGAACTTTTGGAACTGATGGAACTAATGGAACTTTTGGAACTGATAGACCTAGTGGTACTGAGAAATTATATAACTAGTGGAACTGAAGGAACTAGTGGAACTTTTGGAACTGATAGAACTAGTGGAACTGATAGAACTAGTGGAACTGATAGAACTGGTGGAACTGATAGAACTGGTGGAATTGATGGAACTGATGGAACTGATGGAACTAGTGGAACTGATGGAACTGATAGAACTGAAAGAACTAGTGGAACTGATGGAACTGAAAGAACTAGTGGAACTGATGGAACTAGTGGAACTGATGGAACTAGTGGAACTGATGGAACTGGTGGAACTGGTGGAACTAGTGGACCTGATAGAACTAGTGGAACTAGTGGACCTGATAGAACTAGTGGAACTAGTGGACCTGGTAGAACTAGTGGAACTAGTGGACCTGATGGAACTAGTGGACCTGATGGAAGATGGAACTAGTGGACCTGATGGAACTAGTGGACCTGATGGAACTTGTGGAACTGATGGAACTAGTGGAACTGATGGAACTAGTGGAACTGATAGAACTAGTGGAACTGATAGAACTAGTGGAACTGATAGAAGGGGTGGAACTGATAGAAGGGGTGGAACTGATGGAACTGAAAGAACTAGTGGAACTTATGGAACTGAAAGAACTAGTGGAACTGGTAGAACTAGTGGAACTGGTAGAATTAGTGGAACTGATAGAACTAGTGGAACTGGTAGAACTAGTGGAACTGATAGAACTAGTGGAACTGATGGAACTGGTGGAACTAGTGGACCTGATAGAACTAGTGGAACTAGTGGAACTGATGGAACTAGTGGAACTAGTGGAACTGATGGAACTGATGGAACTAGTGGAACTGATGGAACTGAAGGAACTAGTGGAACTGATGGAACTAGTGGAACTGATAGAACTAGTGGAACTGATGGAACTGATAGAACCGATAGAACTGAAAGAACTAGTGGAACTGATAGAACTGAAAGAACTAGTGGAACTGATGGAACTGAAAGAACTAGTGGAACTGATGGACCTGATAGAAGGGGTGGAACTGATGGAACTGAAAGAACTAGTGGAACTGATGGAACTGAAAGAACTAGTGGAACTGATGGAACTGAAAGAACTAGTGGAACTGATGGAACTGAAAGAACTAGTGGAACTGATGGAACTGAAAGAACTAGTGGAACTGATAGAACTAGTGGAACTGATAGAACTGATAGAACTAGTGGAACTGATGGAACTGAGAACTAGTGGAACTGATGTAACTAGTGGAACTGGTGGAACCGGTGGAACCAGTGGAACTGGTGGAACCGATAGAACTGACGGAACTTTTGGAATTGATAGAACTAGTGGAACTGATAGAACTAGTGGAACTGATGGAACTGATAGAACTGAAAGAACTAGTGGAACTGAAAGAACTGAAAGAACTAGTGGAACTGATAGAACTTTTGGAACTGATGGAACTAATGGAACTTTTGGAACTGATAGACCTAGTGGTACTGAGAAATTATATAACTAGTGGAACTGAAGGAACTAGTGGAACTTTTGGAACTGATAGAACTAGTGGAACTGATAGAACTAGTGGAACTGATAGAACTGGTGGAACTGATAGAACTGGTGGAATTGATGGAACTGATGGAACTGATGGAACTAGTGGAACTGATGGAACTGATAGAACTGAAAGAACTAGTGGAACTGATGGAACTGAAAGAACTAGTGGAACTGATGGAACTAGTGGAACTGATGGAACTAGTGGAACTGATGGAACTGGTGGAACTGGTGGAACTAGTGGACCTGATAGAACTAGTGGAACTAGTGGACCTGATAGAACTAGTGGAACTAGTGGACCTGGTAGAACTAGTGGAACTAGTGGACCTGATGGAACTAGTGGACCTGATGGAAGATGGAACTAGTGGACCTGATGGAACTAGTGGACCTGATGGAACTTGTGGAACTGATGGAACTAGTGGAACTGATGGAACTAGTGGAACTGATAGAACTAGTGGAACTGATAGAACTAGTGGAACTGATAGAAGGGGTGGAACTGATAGAAGGGGTGGAACTGATGGAACTGAAAGAACTAGTGGAACTTATGGAACTGAAAGAACTAGTGGAACTGGTAGAACTAGTGGAACTGGTAGAATTAGTGGAACTGATAGAACTAGTGGAACTGGTAGAACTAGTGGAACTGATAGAACTAGTGGAACTGATGGAACTGGTGGAACTAGTGGACCTGATAGAACTAGTGGAACTAGTGGAACTGATGGAACTAGTGGAACTAGTGGAACTGATGGAACTGATGGAACTAGTGGAACTGATGGAACTGAAGGAACTAGTGGAACTGATGGAACTAGTGGACCTGATGGAACTAGTGGAACTGATGGAACTTTTGGAACTGATGAAACTGATAGAACTAGTGGAACTGATGGAACTTTTGGAACTGATAGAACTTTTAGAACTGATGGAACTTTTGGAACTGATGGAACTTTTGGAACTGATGGAACTTTTGGAACTGATGGAACTAGTGGAACTGATAGAACTAGTGGAACTGATAGAACTAGTGGAATTGATAGAACTGATAGAACTAGTGGACCTGATAGAACTGATGGAACTAGTGGACCTGATAGAACTAGTGGAAGAAGTGGAACTGATGGAACTGATGGAACTAGTGGACCTGATAGAACTAGTGGAACTAGTGGAACTGATGGAACTGATGGATCTGATGGAACTGATGGAACTGATGGAACAATTGGAACTGAAGGAACTAGTAGAACTAGTGGAACTGATGGAACTGATGGAACTGATAGAACTGGTGGAACGAGTGGACCTGATAGAACTGATGGAACTAGTGGAACTGATGGAACTAGTGGACCTGATAGAACTGATGGAACTAGTGGAACTGATGGAACTAGTGGACCTGATAGAACTGATGGAACTAGTGGAACTGATGGAACTTTTGGAACTGATGGAACTGATAGAACTAGTGGAACTGATAGAACTAGTGGAACTGATAGAACTAGTGGAACTGATGGAACTTTTGGAACTGATGGAACTTTTGGAACTGATAGAACTAGTGGAACTGATGGAACTTTTGGAACTGATAGAACTAGTGGAACTGATAGAACTGATGGAACTGAAGGAACTAGTGGAACTGAAGGAACTAGTGGAACTAAAAGAACTAGTGGAACTGAAAGAACTAGTGGAACTGAAAGAACTAGTGGAACTGAAATAACTAGTGGAACTGATGGAACTGAAGGAACTAGTGGACCTGAAGGAACTAGTGGAACTGGTAGAACTAGTGGAACTGGTAGAACTAGTGTAACTGGTAGAACTGGTAGAACTAGTGGACCTGGTAGAACTAATGGACCTGATGGAACTAGTGGACCTGATGGAACTAGTGGACCTGATGGAACTAGTGGACCTGATGGAACTAGTGGACCTGATGGAACTGATGGAACTAGTGGAACTGATGGAACTGAAAGAACTAGTGGAACTGATGGAACTGGTGGACCTGATAGAACTAGTGGAACAAGTGGAACTGATGGAACTGATGGAACTAGTGGAACTGATAGAACTGAAGGAACTAGTGGAACTGAAAGAACTAGTGGAACTGATGGAACTGAAAGAACTAGTGGAACTGATAGAACTGAAAGAACTAGTGGAACTGAGTACTGAAAGAACTAGTGGAACTGAGAACTGATAGAACTAGTGGAACTGAGAACTGATAGAACTAGTGGAACTGGTAGAAGGGGTGGAACTGATGGAACTGAAAGAACTAGTGGAACTGATAGAACTGATAGAACTAGTGGACCCGATGGAACTAGTGGACCTGATGGAACTGGTGGACCTGATAGAACTAGTGGACCTGATCGAACTGAAAAAACTAGTGGAACTGATGGAACTGAAAGAACTAGTGGAACTGAGAACTGATAGAACTGAAAGTAATAGTGGAACTGATAGAACTAGTGGAACTGAAATAACTAGTGGAACTGAACTGATAGAAGGGGGGAACTGATAGAACTGATAGAACTAGTGGAACTGATAGAACTAGTGGAACTGATGGAACTGAAAGAACTAGTGGAACTGAGAACTGATAGAACTAGTGGAACTGATAGAAGGGGTGGAACTGATGGAACTAGTGGAACTGAGAACTAGTGGAACTGATGGAACTAGTGGAACTTATGGAACTAGTGGAACTGATGGAACTAGAGGAACTGATAGAACTGAAAGAAATAGTGGAACTGATAAAACTAGTGGAACTGAAAGAACTAGTGGAACTGAGAACTGATAGAAGGGGGAACTGATAGAACTGATAGAACTAGTGTACCTGATAGAACTAGTGGAACTGAGAACTAGTGGAACTGAGAACTAGTGGAACTGATGGAACTGAAAGAACTAGTGGAACTGATAGAAGGGGGGAACTGATAGAACTAGTGGAACTGATAGAACTGATAGAACTAGTGGACCTGATGGAACTGATGGAACTAGTGGACCTGATGGAACTGATGGAACTAGTGGACCTGATGGAACTGATGGAACTAGTGGAACTGATGGAACTAGTGGAACTGATAGAACTAGTGGAACTGATAGAACTGACGGAACTTTTGGAACTGATAGAACTAGTGGAACTGATGGAACTGATAGAACTAGTGGAACTGATGGAACTAGTGGAACTGATGGAACTGAAATAACTAGTGGAACTGAAATAACTAGTGGAACTGAAATAACTAGTGGAACTGATGGAACTGATAGAACTAGTGGAACTGATGGAACGGATAGAACTAGTGGAACTGATAGAACTAGTGGAACTGATAGAACTAGTGGAACTGATAGAACTAGTGGAACTGATAGAACTGAATAACTAGTGGAACTGAATGAACTGATGGAACTAGTGGAACTGATGGAACTAGTGGAACTGATGGAACTGATGGAACTAGTGGAACTGATAGAACTAGTGGAACTGATAGAACTAGTGGAACTGATAGAACTAGTGGAACTGATAGAACTGATAGAACTAGTGGAACGGATAGAACTGATAGAACTAGTGGAACTGAGAACTTTTGGAACTGATAGAACTAGTGGAACTGATGGAACTGACAGAACTAGTGGAACTGATGGAACTGGTGGAACTAGTGTATCTAATAGAACTGATAGAACTAGTGGACCTGATAGAACAGATAGAACTAGTGGAACTGATGGAACTAATGGAACTGATGGAACTGATAGAACTAGTGGAACTGAGAACTGATAGAACTAGTGGAACTGATGGAACGGATAGAACTAGTGGAACTGATGGAACTAGTGGAACTGGTGGAACTGATAGAACTGAAATAACTAGTGGAACTGATGGAACTGATGGAACTAGTGGAACTGATGGAACTAGTGGAACTGATGGAACTAGTGGAACTGATGGAACTAGTGGAACTAGTGGAACTGATAGAACTAGTGGAACTGATAGAACTAGTGGAACTGATAGAACTAGTGGAACTGATAGAACTGATAGAACTAGTGGAACGGATAGAACTGATAGAACTAGTGGAACTGAGAACTTTTGGAACTGATAGAACTAGTGGAACTGATGGAACTGACAGAACTAGTGGAACTGATGGAACTGGTGGAACTAGTGTATCTGATAGAACTGATAGAACTAGTGGACCTGATAGAACAGATAGAACTAGTGGAACTGATGGAACTAATGGAACTGATGGAACTGATAGAACTAGTGGAACTGAGAACTGATAGAACTAGTGGAACTGATGGAACGGATAGAACTAGTGGAACTGATGGAACTAGTGGAACTAGTGGAACTGGTGGAACTGATAGAACTGAAATAACTAGTGGAACTGAAATAACTAGTGGAACTGAAATAACTAGTGGAACTGAAATAACTAGTGGAACTGGTGGAACTGATGGAACTGATGGAACTAGTGGAACTGATGGAACTGATGGAACCAGTGGAACTGATAGAACTAGTGGAACTGATAGAACTAGTGGAACTGATAGAACTAGTGGAACTGATAGAACTGATGGAACTAGTGGAACTGATGGAACTAGTGGAACTGATGGAACTGATGGAACTAGTGGAACTGATGGAACTAGTGGAATTGATGGAACTAGTGGAACTGAGAACTGATAGTAGGGGGGAACTGATAGAATGGGGGGAACTGATAAAACTGATAGAACTAGTGGAACTGATAGAACTAGTGGAACTGAAAGAACTAGTGGAACTGATGGAACTGAAAGAACTAGTGGAACTGATAGAACTAGTGGAACTGATGGAACTGAAAGAACTAGTGGAACTGATGGAACTAGTGGAACTGATGGAACTAGTGGAACTGATGGAACTGATAAAACTAGTGGAACTGAAAGAACTAGTGGAACTGAGAACTGATAGAAGGGGGGAACTGATAGAATGGGGGGAACTGATAGAACTGATAGAACTAGTGGAACTGATGGAACTAGTGGAACTGATGGAACTAGTGGAACTGATAGAACTGAAAGAAATAGTGGAACTGATATAACTAGTGGAACTGAAATAACTAGTGGAACTGAGAACTGATAGAAGGGGGAACTGATAGAATGGGGGGAACTGATAGAACTGATAGAACTAGTGTACCTGATAGAACTAGTGGAACTGAGAACTAGTGGAACTGAGAACTAGTGGAACTGAGAACTAGTGGAACTGATAGAACTGAAAGAACTAGGTCAACTGATAGAACTAGTGGAACTGATGGAACTGAAAGAACTAGTGGAACTGATAGAACTAGTGGAACTGATAGAACTGATAGAACTAGTGGACCTGATGGAACTGATGGAACTAGTGGAACTGATGGAACTAGTGGAACTGATAGAACTAGTGGAACTGATAGAACTGACAGAACTTTTGGAACTGATAGAACTAGTGGAACTGATGGAACTGATAGAACTAGTGGAACTGATGGAACTAGTGGAACTGATGGAACTAGAGGAATTGATAGAACTGATGGAACTGTTAGAACTAGTGGAACTGAGAACTGATAGAACTAGTGGAACTGATGGAACTGATGGAACTAGTGGAACTGAGAACTGATAGAACTAGTGGAACTGATGGAACTTGTGGAACTGAGAACTGATAGAACTAGTGGAACTGATGGAACTAGTGGAACTGATAGAACTGAAATAACTAGTGGAACTGAAATAACTAGTGGAACTGAAATAACTAGTGGAACTGAAATAACTAGTGGAACTGATGGAACTGATAGAACTAGTGGAACTGATGGAACGGATAGAACTAGTGGAACTGATGGAACTGATAGAACTAGTGGAACTGATAGAACTAGTGGAACTGATAGAACTAGTGGAACTGATAGAACTGAATAACTAGTGGAACTGAAATAACTAGTGGAACTGAAATAACTAGTGGAACTGATGGAACTGATGGAACTAGTGGAACTGATGGAACTAGTGGAACTGATAGAACTAGTGGAACTGATAGAACTGATAGAACTAGTGGAACTGATAACTTTTGGAACTGATAGAACTAGTGGAACTGATGGAACTGACAGAACTAGTGGAACTGATGGAACTAGTGGAACTGAGAACTGATAGAACTAGTGGAACTGATGGAACTAGTGGAACTGATAGAACTGAAATAACTAGTGGAACTGAAATAACTAATGGAACTGAAATAACTAGTGGAACTGAAATAACTAGTGGAACTGATGGAACTGATAGAACTAGTGGAACTGATGGAACGGATAGAACTAGTGGAACTGATGGAACTGATAGAACTAGTGGAACTGATAGAACTAGTGGAACTGATAGAACTAGTGGAACTGATAGAACTGAATAACTAGTGGAACTGAAATAACTAGTGGAACTGAAATAACTAGTGGAACTGATGGAACTGATGGAACTAGTGGAACTGATGGAACTAGTGGAACTGATGGAACTAGTGGAACTGAGAACTGATGGAACTAGTGGAACTGATAGAACTAGTGGAACTGATAGAACTAGTGGAACTGATGGAACTAGTGGAACTGATGGAACTAGTGGAACTGATAGAACTAGTGGAACTGATAGAACTAGTGGAACTGATAGAACTAGTGGAACTGATAGAACTGATAGAACTAGTGGAACTGATAACTTTTGGAACTGATAGAACTAGTGGAACTGATGGAACTGACAGAACTAGTGGAACTGATGGAACTGGTGGAACTAGTGTACCTGATAGAACAGATAGAACTAATGGAACTGATGGAACGGATAGAACTAGTGGAACTGATGGAACTAATGGAACTAATGGAACTAGTGGAACTGGTGGAACTGATAGAACTGAAATAACTAGTGGAACTGAAATAACTTGTGGAACTGAAATAACTAGTGGAACTGAAATAACTGGTGGAACTGATGGACATGATGGAACTAGTGGAACTGATAGAACTAGTGGAACTGATAGAACTGATGGAACTATTGGAACTGATGGAACTAGTGGAACTGATGGAACTGATGGAACTAGTGGAACTGATGGAACTAGTGGAACTGATGGAACCAGTGGAACTGATGGAACTGATGGAACCAGTGGAACTGATGGAACTAGTGGAACTGATGGAACTAGTGGAACTGATGGAACTAGTGGAACTGATGGAACTGATGGAACCAGTGGAACTGATGGAACTAGTGGAACTGATGGAACTAGTGGAACTGATGGAACTGATGGAACCAGTGGAACTGATGGAACTGATGGAACTGATGGAACTGAAAGAACTAGTGGAACTGATAGAACTAGTGGAACTGATAGAACTGATAGAACTAGTGGACCTGATGGAACTGATGGAACTAGTGGAACTGATGGAACTAGTGGAACTGATAGAACTAGTGGAACTGATAGAACTGACAGAACTTTTGGAACTGATAGAACTAGTGGAACTGATGGAACTGATAGAACTAGTGGAACTGATGGAACTAGTGGAACTGATGGAACTAGTGGAACTGATGGAACTGATAGAACTAGTGGAACTGATGGAACGGATAGAACTAGTGGAACTGATGGAACTGATAGAACTAGTGGAACTGATAGAACTAGTGGAACTGATAGAACTAGTGGAACTGATAGAACTGAATAACTAGTGGAACTGAAATAACTAGTGGAACTGAAATAACTAGTGGAACTGATGGAACTGATGGAACTAGTGGAACTGATGGAACTAGTGGAACTGATGGAACTAGTGGAACTGAGAACTGATGGAACTAGTGGAACTGATAGAACTAGTGGAACTGATAGAACTAGTGGAACTGATGGAACTAGTGGAACTGATGGAACTAGTGGAACTGATAGAACTAGTGGAACTGATAGAACTAGTGGAACTGATAGAACTAGTGGAACTGATAGAACTGATAGAACTAGTGGAACTGATAACTTTTGGAACTGATAGAACTAGTGGAACTGATGGAACTGACAGAACTAGTGGAACTGATGGAACTGGTGGAACTAGTGTACCTGATAGAACAGATAGAACTAATGGAACTGATGGAACGGATAGAACTAGTGGAACTGATGGAACTAATGGAACTAATGGAACTAGTGGAACTGGTGGAACTGATAGAACTGAAATAACTAGTGGAACTGAAATAACTTGTGGAACTGAAATAACTAGTGGAACTGAAATAACTGGTGGAACTGATGGACATGATGGAACTAGTGGAACTGATAGAACTAGTGGAACTGATAGAACTGATGGAACTATTGGAACTGATGGAACTAGTGGAACTGATGGAACTGATGGAACTAGTGGAACTGATGGAACTAGTGGAACTGATGGAACCAGTGGAACTGATGGAACTGATGGAACCAGTGGAACTGATGGAACTAGTGGAACTGATGGAACTAGTGGAACTGATGGAACTAGTGGAACTGATGGAACTGATGGAACCAGTGGAACTGATGGAACTAGTGGAACTGATGGAACTAGTGGAACTGATGGAACTGATGGAACCAGTGGAACTGATGGAACTGATGGAACTGATGGAACTGAAAGAACTAGTGGAACTGATAGAACTAGTGGAACTGATAGAACTGATAGAACTAGTGGACCTGATGGAACTGATGGAACTAGTGGAACTGATGGAACTAGTGGAACTGATAGAACTAGTGGAACTGATAGAACTGACAGAACTTTTGGAACTGATAGAACTAGTGGAACTGATGGAACTGATAGAACTAGTGGAACTGATGGAACTAGTGGAACTGATGGAACTAGTGGAACTGATGGAACTGATGGAACTGATAGAACTAGTGGAACTGAGAACTAATAGAACTAGTGGAACTGATGGAACTGATGGAACTGATGGAACTAGTGGAACTGAGAACTGATAGAACTAGTGGAACTGATGGAACTAGTGGAACTGAGAACTGATAGAACTAGTGGAACTGATGGAACTAATGGAACTAATGGAACTAGTGGAACTGGTGGAACTGATAGAACTGAAATAACTAGTGGAACTGAAATAACTAGTGGAACTGAAATAACTAGTGGAACTGAAATAACTGGTGGAACTGATGGACATGATGGAACTAGTGGAACTGATAGAACTAGTGGAACTGATAGAACTAGTGGAACTATTGGAACTGATGGAACTAGTGGAACTGATGGAACTGATGGAACTAGTGGAACTAGTGGAACTGATGGAACCAGTGGAACTGATGGAACTGATGGAACCAGTGGAACTGATGGAACTAGTGGAACTGATGGAACTAGTGGAACTGATGGAACTAGTGGAACTGATGGAACTGATGGAACCAGTGGAACTGATGGAACTAGTGGAACTGATGGAACTAGTGGAACTGATGGAACTGATGGAACCAGTGGAACTGATGGAACTGATGGAACTGATGGAACTGAAAGAACTAGTGGAACTGATAGAACTAGTGGAACTGATAGAACTGATAGAACTAGTGGACCTGATGGAACTGATGGAACTAGTGGAACTGATGGAACTAGTGGAACTGATAGAACTAGTGGAACTGATAGAACTGACAGAACTTTTGGAACTGATAGAACTAGTGGAACTGATGGAACTGATAGAACTAGTGGAACTGATGGAACTAGTGGAACTGATGGAACTAGTGGAACTGATGGAACTAGTGGAACTGATGGAACTAGTGGAACTGATGGAACTGATGGAACTGAGAACTGATAGAACTAGTGGAACTGATGGAACTGATGGAACTGATGGAACTAGTGGAACTGAGAACTGATAGAACTAGTGGAACTGATGGAACTGAGAACTGATAGAACTAGTGGAACTGATGGAACTGATGGAACTGATGGAACTAGTGGAACTGAGAACTGATAGAACTAGTGGAACTGATGGAACTAGTGGAACTGAGAACTGATAGAACTAGTGGAACTGATGGAACTAGTGGAACTGATAGAACTGACAGAACTTTTGGAACTGATAGAACTAGTGGAACTGATGGAACTGATAGAACTAGTGGAACTGATGGAACTAGTGGAACTGATGGAACTAGTGGAACTGATGGAACTGATGGAACTGATAGAACTAGTGGAACTGAGAACTGATAGAACTAGTGGAACTGATGGAACTGATGGAACTGATGGAACTAGTGGAACTGAGAACTGATAGAACTAGTGGAACTGATGGAACTAGTGGAACTGATAGAACTGAAATAACTAGTGGAACTGAAATAACTAGTGGAACTGAAATAACTAGTGGAACTGAAATAACTAGTGGAACTGATGGAACTGATAGAACTAGTGGAACTGATGGAACTGATGGAACTGATAGAACTAGTGGAACTGATAGAACTAGTGGAACTGATAGAACTAGTGGAACTGATAGAACTAGTGGAACTGATAGAACTAGTGGAACTGATAGAACTGAATAACTAGTGGAACTGAAATAACTAGTGGAACTGAAATAACTAGTGGAACTGATGGAACTGATGGAACTAGTGGAACTGATGGAACTAGTGGAACTGATGGAACTAGTGGAACTGATGGAACTGATATAACTAGTGGAACTGATAGAACTAGTGGAACTGATGGAACTGATATAACTAGTGGAACTGATAGAACTAGTGGAACTGATAGAACTAGTGGAACTGATGGAACTAGTGGAACTGATAGAACTAGTGGAACTGATAGAACTAGTGGAACTGATAGAACTAGTGGAACTGATAGAACTGATAGAACTAGTGGAACTGATAACTTTTGGAACTGATAGAACTAGTGGAACTGATGGAACTGACAGAACTAGTGGAACTGATGGAACTGGTGGAACTAGTGTACCTGATAGAACTGATAGAACTAGTGGACCTGATAGAACAGATAGAACTAGTGGAACTGATGGAACTAAAGGAACTGATGGAACGGATAGAACTAGTGGAACTGATGGAACTAATGGAACTAATGGAACTAGTGGAACTGGTGGAACTGATAGAACTGAAATAACTAGTGGAACTGATATAACTAGTGGAACTGAAATAACTAGTGGAACTGAAATAACTGGTGGAACTGATGGAACTGATGGAACTGATGGAACTGATGGAACTAGTGGAACTGATGGAACTAGTGGAACTAGTGGAACTGATGGAACCAGTGGAACTGATGGAACTGATGGAACCAGTGGAACTGATGGAACTGATGGAACTAGTGGAACTGATGGAACTAGTGGAACTAGTGGAACTGATGGAACTGATGGAACTAGTGGAACTGATGGAATTGATGGAACTAGTGGAACTGATAGAACTAGTGGAACTGATAGAACTGAATAACTAGTGGAACTGAAATAACTAGTGGAACTGAAATAACTAGTGGAACTGATGGAACTGATGGAACTAGTGGAACTGATGGAACTAGTGGAACTGATGGAACTAGTGGAACTGAGAACTGATGGAACTAGTGGAACTGATAGAACTAGTGGAACTGATAGAACTAGTGGAACTGATGGAACTAGTGGAACTGATAGAACTAGTGGAACTGATAGAACTAGTGGAACTGATAGAACTAGTGGAACTGATAGAACTGATAGAACTAGTGGAACTGATAACTTTTGGAACTGATAGAACTAGTGGAACTGATGGAACTGACAGAACTAGTGGAACTGATGGAACTGGTGGAACTAGTGTACCTGATAGAACAGATAGAACTAATGGAACTGATGGAACGGATAGAACTAGTGGAACTGATGGAACTAATGGAACTAATGGAACTAGTGGAACTGGTGGAACTGATAGAACTGAAATAACTAGTGGAACTGAAATAACTAGTGGAACTGAAATAACTAGTGGAACTGAAATAACTGGTGGAACTGATGGACATGATGGAACTAGTGGAACTGATAGAACTAGTGGAACTGATAGAACTGATGGAACTATTGGAACTGATGGAACTAGTGGAACTGATGGAACTGATGGAACTAGTGGAACTGATGGAACTAGTGGAACTGATGGAACCAGTGGAACTGATGGAACTGATGGAACCAGTGGAACTGATGGAACTAGTGGAACTGATGGAACTAGTGGAACTGATGGAACTAGTGGAACTGATGGAACTGATGGAACCAGTGGAACTGATGGAACTAGTGGAACTGATGGAACTAGTGGAACTGATGGAACTGATGGAACCAGTGGAACTGATGGAACTGATGGAACTGATGGAACTGAAAGAACTAGTGGAACTGATAGAACTAGTGGAACTGATAGAACTGATAGAACTAGTGGACCTGATGGAACTGATGGAACTAGTGGAACTGATGGAACTAGTGGAACTGATGGAACTAGTGGAACTGATAGAACTGACAGAACTTTTGGAACTGATAGAACTAGTGGAACTGATGGAACTGATAGAACTAGTGGAACTGATGGAACTAGTGGAACTGATGGAACTAGTGGAACTGATGGAACTGATGGAACTGATAGAACTAGTGGAACTGAGAACTGATAGAACTAGTGGAACTGATGGAACTGATGGAACTGATGGAACTAGTGGAACTGAGAACTGATAGAACTAGTGGAACTGATGGAACTAGTGGAACTGAGAACTGATAGAACTAGTGGAACTGATGGAACTAGTGGAACTGATAGAACTGACAGAACTTTTGGAACTGATAGAACTAGTGGAACTGATGGAACTGATAGAACTAGTGGAACTGATGGAACTAGTGGAACTGATGGAACTAGTGGAACTGATGGAACTGATGGAACTGATAGAACTAGTGGAACTGAGAACTGATAGAACTAGTGGAACTGATGGAACTGATGGAACTGATGGAACTAGTGGAACTGAGAACTGATAGAACTAGTGGAACTGATGGAACTAGTGGAACTGAGAACTGATAGAACTAGTGGAACTGATGGAACTAGTGGAACTGATAGAACTAGTGGAACTGATAGAACTGAATAACTAGTGGAACTGAAATAACTAGTGGAACTGAAATAACTAGTGGAACTGATGGAACTGATGGAACTAGTGGAACTGATGGAACAAGTGGAACTGATGGAACTAGTGGAACTGAGAACTGATGGAACTAGTGGAACTGATAGAACTAGTGGAACTGATAGAACTAGTGGAACTGATGGAACTAGTGGAACTGATAGAACTAGTGGAACTGATAGAACTAGTGGAACTGATAGAACTAGTGGAACTGATAGAACTAGTGGAACTGATAGAACTGATAGAACTAGTGGAACTGATAACTTTTGGAACTGATAGAACTAGTGGAACTGATGGAACTGACAGAACTAGTGGAACTGATGGAACTGGTGGAACTAGTGTACCTGATAGAACAGATAGAACTAATGGAACTGATGGAACGGATAGAACTAGTGGAACTGATGGAACTAATGGAACTAATGGAACTAGTGGAACTGGTGGAACTGATAGAACTGAAATAACTAGTGGAACTGAAATAACTAGTGGAACTGAAATAACTAGTGGAACTGAAATAACTGGTGGAACTGATGGACATGATGGAACTAGTGGAACTGATAGAACTAGTGGAACTGATAGAACTGATGGAACTATTGGAACTGATGGAACTAGTGGAACTGATGGAACTGATGGAACTAGTGGAACTGATGGAACTAGTGGAACTGATGGAACCAGTGGAACTGATGGAACTGATGGAACCAGTGGAACTGATGGAACTAGTGGAACTGATGGAACTAGTGGAACTGATGGAACTGATGGAACCAGTGGAACTGATGGAACTAGTGGAACTGATGGAACTAGTGGAACTGATGGAACTGATGGAACCAGTGGAACTGATGGAACTGATGGAACTGATGGAACTGAAAGAACTAGTGGAACTGATAGAACTAGTGGAACTGATAGAACTGATAGAACTAGTGGACCTGATGGAACTGATGGAACTAGTGGAACTGATGGAACTAGTGGAACTGATAGAACTAGTGGAACTGATAGAACTGACAGAACTTTTGGAACTGATAGAACTAGTGGAACTGATGGAACTGATAGAACTAGTGGAACTGATGGAACTAGTGGAACTGATGGAACTAGTGGAACTGATGGAACTGATGGAACTGATAGAACTAGTGGAACTGAGAACTGATAGAACTAGTGGAACTGATGGAACTGATGGAACTGATGGAACTAGTGGAACTGAGAACTGATAGAACTAGTGGAACTGATGGAACTAGTGGAACTGAGAACTGATAGAACTAGTGGAACTGATGGAACTAGTGGAACTGATAGAACTGACAGAACTTTTGGAACTGATAGAACTAGTGGAACTGATGGAACTGATAGAACTAGTGGAACTGATGGAACTAGTGGAACTGATGGAACTAGTGGAACCGATGGAACTGATGGAACTGATAGAACTAGTGGAACTGAGAACTGATAGAACTAGTGGAACTGATGGAACTAGTGGAACTGAGAACTGATAGAACTAGTGGAACTGATGGAACTAGTGGAACTGATAGAACTGAAATAACTAGTGGAACTGAAATAACTAGTGGAACTGAAATAACTAGTGGAACTGAAATAACTAGTGGAACTGATGGAACTGATAGAACTAGTGGAACTGATGGAACTGATAGAACTAGTGGAACTGATAGAACTAGTGGAACTGATAGAACTAGTGGAACTGATAGAACTAGTGGAACTGATAGAACTAGTGGAACTGATAGAACTGAATAACTAGTGGAACTGAAATAACTAGTGGAACTGAAATAACTAGTGGAACTGATGGAACTGATGGAACTAGTGGAACTGATGGAACTAGTGGAACTGATGGAACTAGTGGAACTGATGGAACTGATATAACTAGTGGAACTGATATAACTAGTGGAACTGATAGAACTAGTGGAACTGATAGAACTAGTGGAACTGATAGAACTAGTGGAACTGATGGAACTAGTGGAACTGATAGAACTAGTGGAACTGATAGAACTAGTGGAACTGATAGAACTAGTGGAACTGATAGAACTGATAGAACTAGTGGAACTGATAACTTTTGGAACTGATAGAACTAGTGGAACTGATGGAACTGACAGAACTAGTGGAACTGATGGAACTGGTGGAACTAGTGTACCTGATAGAACTGATAGAACTAGTGGACCTGATAGAACAGATAGAACTAGTGGAACTGATGGAACTAAAGGAACTGATGGAACGGATAGAACTAGTGGAACTGATGGAACTAATGGAACTAATGGAACTAGTGGAACTGGTGGAACTGATAGAACTGAAATAACTAGTGGAACTGAAATAACTAGTGGAACTGAAATAACTAGTGGAACTGAAATAACTAGTGGAACTGAAATAACTGGTGGAACTGATGGAACTGATGGAACTGATGGAACTGATGGAACTAGTGGAACTGATGGAACTAGTGGAACTAGTGGAACTGATGGAACCAGTGGAACTGATGGAACTGATGGAACCAGTGGAACTGATGGAACTGATGGAACTAGTGGAACTGATGGAACTAGTGGAACTAGTGGAACTGATGGAACTAGTGGAACTGATGGAACTGATGGAACTAGTGGAACTGATGGAACTAGTGGAACTAGTGGAACTGATGGAACCAGTGGAACTGATGGAACTAGTGGAACTGATGGAACTAGTGGAACTGATGGAACTGATGGAACTGATAGAACTGATAGAACTCATAGAACTAGTGGAACTAGTGGAACTAGTGGAACTGGTGGAACTGATGGAACTAGTGGAACTGATGGAACTGATAGAACTGATAGAACTGATAGAACTGATAGAACTCATAGAACTAGTGGAACTGATGGAACTAGTGGAACTAGTGGAACTGATGGAACTGATGGAACTAGTGGAACTGATGGAACTAGTGGAACTGATGGAACCAGTGGAACTGATGGAACTGATGGAACCAGTGGAACTGATGGAACTAGTGGAACTGATGGAACTAGTGGAACTGATGGAACTAGTGGAACTGATGGAACTGATGGAACCAGTGGAACTGATGGAACTAGTGGAACTGATGGAACTGATGGAACTGATGGAACTGATAGAACTCATAGAACTAGTGGAACTGGTGGAACTGATAGAACTGGTGGAACTGATAGAACTGGTGGAAGTGACTTACTCAAATTCCTATAATCCTTGCCTGTATTTGATGTTGTCATTTACTGTCCCTGAGTCTTTCAAACTGTATGGTGGAAGTATACCTCAGTTAGGCAGTGACAGAAGACATTGTTTTTCTCTATCTGTTCTGCAGATATATAAGAGGTTTTTTGTGATCACCTTCCTGGGGTCTATCCTATGGATCGCCGTCTTCTCCTACCTCATGGTGTGGTGGGCACATCAGGTAAGTTATACTAACTGCATCCCCAGGCTTTTGTATGAGTCTAATGAACAAGAATAGTAGAATAATTAAAGAAGGCTGGTAGAAGAGGTAGTCTTCCTTTTGGCACTACCGTCAAATAGAGTCAAATAGAACAAACTATTAGAACCAACACCCAGTGTTACTCTCACTACCGCTACTGAGTCAAATAGAACAAACTATTAGAACCAATACCCAGTGTTACTCTCACTACCGCTACTGAGTCAAATAGAACAAACTATTACAACCAACACCCAGTGTTACTCACTACCACTACTGAGTCAAAAAGAACAAACTATTAGAACCAACATCCAGTGTTACTCACTACCACTACTGAGTCAAATAGAACAAACTATTAGAACGAACACCCAGTGTTACTCTCACTACCGCTACTGAGTCAAACACTATTAGAACCAAGACCCAGTGTTACTCTCACTACCACTACTGAGTCAAAAAGAACAAACTATTAGAACCAACATCCAGTGTTACTCTCACTACCACTACTGAGTCAAATAGAACACTATTAGAACCAACACCCAGTGTTACTCTCACTACCGCTACTGAGTCAAATAGAACAAACTATTACAACCAACACCCAGTGTTACTCTCACTACCACTATTGAGTCAAATAACACTATTACAACCAACACCCAGTGTTACTCTCACTACCACTACTGAGTCAAAAAGAACAAACTATTAGAACCAACATCCAGTGTTACTCACTACCACTACTGAGTCAAATAGAACAAACTATTAGAACGAACACCCAGTGTTACTCTCACTACCGCTACTGAGTCAAACACTATTAGAACCAAGACCCAGTGTTACTCTCACTACCACTACTGAGTCAAATAGAACACTATTAGAACCAACACCCAGTGTTACTCTCACTACCGCTACTGAGTCAAATAGAACAAACTATTACAACCAACACCCAGTGTTACTCTCACTACCACTATTGAGTCAAATAACACTATTAGAACCAACACCCAGTGTTACTCTCACTACCACTACTGAGTCAAAAAGAACAAACTATTAGAACCAACATCCAGTGTTACTCACTACCACTACTGAGTCAAATAGAACAAACTATTAGAACGAACACCCAGTGTTACTCTCACTACCGCTACTGAGTCAAACACTATTAGAACCAAGACCCAGTGTTACTCTCACTACCACTACTGAGTCAAATAGAACACTATTAGAACCAACACCCAGTGTTCCTCTCACTACCACTACTGAGTCAAATATAACAAACTGTTCCTATTAGAACCTAACACAACACCCTGTTTCTGTCAGGTGGGAGAGACCATAGGCATCTCAGAGGAGATCATGGGCCTAACCATCCTGGCTGCAGGAACGTCCATCCCTGACCTCATCACTAGTGTTATTGTGGCCCGTAAAGGACTGGGGGATATGGCTGTGTCCAGTTCTGTGGGCTCCAACATCTTCGACATCACCATGGGGTGAGTGCCATCACCTTCACACTGAATGATGTTAAACTACACTAAAGCTACCCTTAAGAAAAATTAAGTTTACTTAACTCAAATTCATTTTAAAAGCTAGTTCCCTACATCCCAAACTACTTAGTTATAAATTACCATATCTCAATCTGGAATGTCAGACTACAAAGATTACTCCAGATTACTCTGGAGCTGGGGATTTTCCCTGCAATCTGGAGCCATAATCATGCTTCATACTATTTTTAAAAAATGTATATTTTTATGCGTATCTAAGCATACCTCATGAGCTGTCTGTATCTTCCTGACTGGTGGTTATTTTTTTTATATAAAGAAACTAAACTCTGCTAATATCTGGGTAAAAGATTGAAAGGAATGTGAGTCTTATTCAGTTCATGTAGTTATTGCCCGCTTTCTAAAGTCTATGAACCTTTCCAGCAGGAATGCCAGTTAAGATGGTTAGACAAGATAGCTACTCTAACTTGATTGATAACATGAAATGTCTTCTTGGTAGCTACTTATGAGGTTGGGAACCTATCGAGCTAAAGCCAACTTCATAAAATTGCTATGTGGTTAGTGTTATTACAGAGAAATATTAAAAAATGTAACAAAAAAACAGGTCAAATTACATTTTAGTCAACGCTCTTATCCAGTGATATTATGCTCAAGTGCCTTGATCAAGGGCACATCCACATAGTGTTCACATTTTCAGCTAGGGTATTCCAGACAAACCTTTCAGTTCCTGGCCCAACGCGCTAACCGCTAGGCTACCGGCTGTCCTATTTGAGGGAGCATGTGCCCCCTAAGGGCATGACACCCCTGCTCTGGATTCAGATGTTAACCAAATGTGTAATTTGGCCTATTAAACACAAAAACGATGTTTTAAGTGAGAAGTAGGAAGGTCTGTTGCAGAAAAATAAAATTAATTATTGCTTAGTTCACCCATATTTTATTTATGGGTAGTATGCATTTTCAGTAGTTAGCTACACCGCTACATGGTAAAACAGTATGTAGTTCCAGTAGTTAGCTACACCGCTACGTGGTAAAACAGTAGTGTGTAGTTCCAGTACTTAGCTACACCGCTACATGGTAAAACAGTAGAGTGTAGTTCCAGTAGGTAGCTACACCGCTACATGGTAAAACAGTAGTGTGTAGTTCCAGTAGTTAGCTACACCGCTACGTGGTAAAACAGTAGTGTGTAGTTCCAGTACTTAGCTACACCGCTACATGGTAAAACAGTAGTGTGTAGTTCCAGTACTTAGCTACACCGCTACATGGTAAAACAGTAGAGTGTAGTTCCAGTAGTTAGCTACACCGCTACATGGTAAAACAGTAGAGTGTAGTTCCAGTAGGTAGCTACACCGCTACGTGGTAAAACAGTAGTGTGTAGTTCCAGTAGTTAGCTACACCGCTACATGGTAAAACAGTAGTGTGTAGTTCCAGTAGTTAGATACACCACTACATGGTAAAACAGCTGTTAACTACTGAAAACACTACCAACATTTGAATTCAGTTCAACTACCACCAAGCTACTCCAAAATGTATTCACATTCCTAGATGTAGTTCACTAGTCCCCAGAACTATGGGCTAACATCCTGTAACTGGTTGAGGCTCTGAGAAAGAGGCTTAAATGACTATGGAGAAAAGGGTTTATGAGTCCAATTGATTAAAATTTGTCGACCTAGCTGTACAAGGTAATAATATCTTTCTTCCCCCCTCCCCAGCCTGCCAGTCCCGTGGTTATTGTGGTCGTCGTTCCATGGTTTTGCTCCGGTGCCCGTCAGCTCCAACGGCCTGTTCTGTGCCATTGTGTTGCTCTTCCTCATGCTCCTCTTCGTCATCATCAGTATTGCTGTGTGTAAGTGGAGGATGAACAAGATGCTGGGATCTACCATGTTCCTTCTCTATTTTGTCTTCCTGGTGCTGAGTGTTCTGCTAGAGGACAGAGTTATCATCTGTCCTGTGTCCATCTGACACTATTGTCTTCCTGGTGCTGAGTGTTCTGCTAGAGGACAGAGTTATCATTGATTGAATTTGACAATTTGTCAAATACATATGGGCGCTTCAGCCGGTGACACCTCCACAAAATAGTTTGCTTCATAACATGAGATAATGTTTATTAGGAAATTGTACTAATTAAGTGCACACACACAAACGCACACACCCAAACGTACACGCACACACACAAATGCATACACACACACACACACACACACACAGAAACATACACACACATGCTGGAGGATCAAGTCATTATGCTCTGTTTCCATCTGAGTCTGATTGTGTGAGGCCTCTCTTTTGAGGCTGATTGTGTGAGGCCTCTCTTTTGGGGCTGATTGTGTGAGGCCTCTCTTTTGGGGCTGATTGTGTGAGGCCTCTCTTTTGTCCAGCATGGTGTCTGACCAGATGAGTCTATAGGCATGGTTCCAAATTAAATAGATACTTCAGTTTAAAGAAAGTCGCTAACTAGCATTTGCAAGTAGATACCATAGACGTCCAGTCATTGCGCTAACACTAGTTAGCATTGGCTCACGGAACTACCTCTAATTTTCTTCATATTGGATGCAGAGACATACAGATGGTATCCATGAGTTCATTTGACTCTGGGGAAGTACATAAAGTGCTTCTTTGCCAACATCCAGAAGTATCCCTTCAACATTTTTCATTGGTAGCACTGGTGCTCCCAACTTTAAAAAGTTAGGAGCACCACATGAAACTTAGGAGCACCAGAAAACAGGATGTGTTTAATTCAGAGATACAGCCTATATTAGGCTTTTATGAATTCTACTTTTGAAGCATGTGTTGTGTCCTAGAAACTAATATGTAACACGGTAAAGAAATGTGTTTATTATAAAAGCTAAAATGTTGATACTAATACCTGTCATTGACATTACAAAAGTTATTTTTTAGTATTGGTAATATTAGGTTTCTGCATTGTGTAAAGCACAATTTTCCTATTGAGATACATTGAATTGGAAATTGTACGCTGTCCCTTTAAACACTTCAGGTTTGTGATGACAACATGCAAGAGATCTGTCATTCATTCATTGCTGTGATCATTGACCTCCTGAAGAAGATATCCCTCTTCCTTTCTTTCTGTGTCCTCAGATGTTCGTATATACTGGTGAAGTTACCAGGTTGTTAGCTAGCCAATGAGGTTACATGACTGAACGAAGTATAAACAAATGGTTAACGACGCACAAGTAGTTTTAGAATGGCCCAAGACATAATTTCAGAATGTAAAATGTGGTCCCTGCGATCAGCTATAGACAAGTTGGTTGTTTCGCAACAAAACCGACACATGCCCAAATATGGGGCAAAACAGACTGGGCTGACTTAGATTGTTGACAACATGTTAACAATATTTAGTCTCCAATGTTTATTGAAAAGATAAATGAAGCTAGCTAGCTAGCAAATTTTAGCCATATTAGAATAGACACCTCTATTAGAAAACACCTCAAAACAAGACATGGTATCAATAACAAGGTCAAACTAGCTGAAACGAATCACTTACTATTCGCCACATGGCAGCTTCTCGTCATTGTAGCTAGCTGTCTGGCCATCCAGAACCATAACAACACATTAAGCTATTCACTTTATTGTACAGTAGAAGATGTTTTAACTCAGACAACTTGTGACATTCTCTCGTTGGGTTAAACCACAGAAGATATTTTGACCTGGTTGGGCTAGAAGCAGGCCGTTTTCCCTGTAGTAATGATATAACCATGACGCTAACTAATCTGTTCTCACTTTGTTCTCTAGGGCACTCTGAAACTATGGTACAGAGAAGCCTGACCATTACAATTATTATCTGGGAGATTCTTTTCCTAGTCGCTCCCAAAATAAAACTACTGGTCATACAACAAAATATTTCATATGCCATCAAACTGGTCGCACTTAACAGCCCTGTCTCTGTCTGGCTCGATGGACCTTTGAATGCATCATCGAAATATCCCAATCATTTGATTTCTAAAAGCTGTAGCAATGTCTACATTGAGTTGTTAGTGGATTATGACTATCCGAGGCTCTCTGACTGGCAACACAGTCACAATGTTAATTGAGATGTTGCCGAATTTCAATCACTTAAAAATGTCTGGTTTTGACTTTCAGAAATGCTGACCTAAGTATAAAGAAGTGCGAGTAGTGAAACGAGATGTATTATTTATTTTATGAATAATATAATATTATTACCAACAATGACTTTATTGCTTTAAGTAACGTGATAAAAGCCCAAGTAGAAAACAAGGCAGTTGAATAATAGATGTACAGTGAAAAGCTACTGTTCTCACTCAGTATCAAGGTTATTTATACTTGTTTTAAGATTTTTATTTGAAATTCAGTTTCAGTTCATATTCAGATCCGATTTCCTATTTTATATTTAGTTTTATACAAAATTTTATTTCGTTTTCATGTTATTTAGTTTCAGTTTTAATGTTAGTGTCACGTCTACTCCCCTCTGGAGTTCGACGTTGCCGGTTTACCAACCACCGGTCCTGGGATCCATCATTACGTGCACCTACATGTCATCATGAACCTCCATTACCTCCCCTTTATCCGCCACTCCCTTAGGTCCGCAGGCAGTATTGATGCTGTGATATGAAGCTACTGTTATGTTGTCTGGTTCAATGGTTGTTGTTTTATTAAACGTTTCGCCTGCTTCTCCACTCACAGCGTCTTTGTTACAGTTAGGAACAGAAAGTAGCGTATGTGGGGGTGGGGGGGTTTACCACTAAATTATTGTCAAAATTAATATAACCAGAAATGAGCTGTTTGGTCTAATTAAGTTTAGACGTGTGGAGCAAGCAGTCATTTAGCTTTTTGGTCTATTAAGGTCTTGCATGGTGCTCATCTCAATGGGCGCATGCCTCTGCTCAGACACTGCATTCGTCTGCCAGATCTTGCATCACCTGGACAGGTGTTTAACATACAGTGCCTTGCGAAAGTATTCGGCCCCCTTGAACTTTGCGACCTTTTGCCACATTTCAGGCTTCAAACATAAAGATATAAAACTGTATTTTTTTGTGAAGAATCAACAACAAGTGGGACACAATCATGAAGTGGAACGACATTTATTGGATATTTCAAACTTTTTTAACAAATCAAAAACTGAAAAATTGGGCGTGCAAAATTATTCAGCCCCCTTAAGTTAATACTTTGTAGCGCCACCTTTTGCTGCGATTACAGCTGTAAGTCCTTTGGGCTATGTCTCTATCAGTTTTGCACATCGAGAGACTGACATTTTTTCCCATTCCTCCTTGCAAAACAGCTCGAGCTCAGTGAGGTTGGATGGAGAGCATTTGTGAACAGCAGTTTTCAGTTCTTTCCACAGATTCTCGATTGGATTCAGGTCTGGACTTTGACTTGGCCATTCTAACACCTGGATATGTTTATTTTTGAACCATTCCATTGTAGATTTTGCTTTATGTTTTGGATCATTGTCTTGTTGGAAGACAAATCTCCGTCCCAGTCTCAGGTCTTTTGCAGACTCCATCAGGTTTTCTTCCAGAATGGTCCTGTATTTGGCTCCATCCATCTTCCCATCAATTTTAACCATCTTCCCTGTCCCTGCTGAAGAAAAGCAGGCCCAAACCATGATGCTGCCACCACCATGTTTGACAGTGGGGATGGTGTGTTCAGCTGTGTTGCTTTTACGCCAAACATAACGTTTTGCATTGTTGCCAAAAAGTTCAATTTTGGTTTCATCTGACCAGAGCACCTTCTTCCACATGTTTGGTGTGTCTCCCAGGTGGCTTGTGGCAAACTTTAAACAACACTTTTTATGGATATCTTTAAGAAATGGCTTTCTTCTTGCCACTCTTCCATAAAGGCCAGATTTGTGCAATACACGACTGATTGTTGTCCTATGGACAGAGTCTCCCACCTCAGCTGTAGATCTCTGCAGTTCATCCAGAGTGATCATGGGCCTCTTGGCTGCATCTCTGATCAGTCTTCTCCTTGTATGAGCTGAAAGTTTAGAGGGACGGCCAGGTCTTGGTAGATTTGCAGTGGTCTGATACTCCTTCCATTTCAATATTATCGCTTGCACAGTGCTCCTTGGGATGTTTAAAGCTTGGGAAATCTTTCTGTATCCAAATCCGGCTTTAAACTTCTTCACAACAGTATCTCGGACCTGCCTGGTGTGTTCCTTGTTCTTCATGATGCTCTCTGCGCTTTTAACGGACCTCTGAGACTATCACAGTGCAGGTGCATTTATACGGAGACTTGATTACACACAGGTGGATTGTATTTATCATCATTAGTCATTTAGGTCAACATTGGATCATTCAGAGATCCTCACTGAACTTCTGGAGAGAGTTTGCTGCACTGAAAGTAAAGGGGCTGAATAATTTTGCACGCCCAATTTTTCAGTTTTTGATTTGTTAAAAAAGTTTGAAATATCCAATAAATGTCATTCCACTTCATGATTGTGTCCCACTTGTTGTTGATTCTTCACAAAAAAATACAGTTTTATATCTTTATGTTTGAAGCCTGAAATGTGGCAAAAGGTCGCAAAGTTCAAGGGGGCCGAATACTTTCGCAAGGCACTGTATCAGCTAACCATAGAGTAGTTGCTGCCTTGGCTAATGGGAATCCATAATAAATACAAATAAACTCAGGGAAAAAAAAGAAACGTCCCTTTTTCAGGACCCTGTCTTTCAAAGATAATTTGTAAAAATCCAAATAACTTCACAGATCTTCATTGTAATGGGTTTAAACACTGTTTCCCATGCTTGTTCAATAAATCCTAAACAATTAATGAACATGCACGTGTGGAATGGTCGTTAAGACACTAACAGCTATGAAAACTTAGGACACTAAAGAGGCCTTTTTACTGACTATGAAAAACACCAAAAGAAAGATGCCCAGGGTCCCTGCTCATCTGCATGAATGTGCCTTAGGCATGCTGTAAGGAGGCATGAGGACTGCAGATTTGGCCAGGGCAATACATTGCAATGTCCATACTGTGAGACGCCTAAGATAGCACTACAGAGAGACAGGACAGACAGTTGATCTTCCTCGCAGTCTCAGACCACGTGTAACACCTGCACAGGATCGGTACATCCGATCACAACTGCGAGACAGTTACAGGATGGCAACAACTGCCCGAGTTACACCAGGAATGCACAATCCCTCCATCAGCGCTCAGACTGTCCACAATAGGCTGAGACAGGCTAGACTGAGGGCTGTGCATTCCTGTTGTAAGGCAGGTCCTCACCAGACATCACCGGCAACAACGTCGCCTATGGGCACAAACCCACCGTCGCTGGACCAGACAGGACTGGCAAAGTGCTCTTCACTGACGAGTCGTGGTTTTGTCTCACCAGGGGTGATGGTCGGATTTGCGTTTATCGTCGAAGGAATATAATATAATAACCGTCCTCAGTATGACTCAAAAATATCAGAGTAATAGATGTGATTTATCATTGACATCTAATGATAGTGTTGGAGTAGTGTTTGGCCACGCAGTCGTGGGTGAACAGAGAGTACAGGAGAGGACTAAGGAACACCATAGCTCCCACGAAGCTCATCACAAAGCTAAGGACCCTGGGACTAAACACCTCCCTCTGCAACTGGATCCTGGACTTCCTGACGGGCCGCGCCCAGGTGGTAAGAGTAGGCAAACAACACATCTGCCACGCTGATCCTCAACACTAGGGCCCCTCAGGGGTGTTTTATTCTTACTACATGTGTCAACTCACTTGAAAACCAGGAATCAGTTACATCAGGAAGACCTTTTCACATCTTGTACACAGGCCTTCTCTACACAAGGCTCAAAGCATTAACTTTTAATTATTGATGCACCCATCCCGTTAGCGGGATCATTTTCGTCAACCACCGCTGAATTGCACAGCGCCAAATTCAAATGAAATTACAAAAAATATTTAATTTTCATGCAATCACAAGTGCAATATATCAAAACACAGCTTAGCTTGTTGTTAGTCCACCTGGCGTGTCAGATTTCAATAGCTTTTCGGCGAAAGCATACCAAGTGTTTATGTAAGGACATCTCTCTCAGTAGACAAAATATTACAAACAGCTAGCAGCCAAGTAGATTGGTCACGAAAGTCCGAAAAGCAATAAATTAAAATGCTTACCTTTGATGAACTTAGGATGTTTGCACTCACGAGACTCCCAGTTACACAATAAATGTTCCTTTTGTTCCATAAAGATTATTTTTTATATCCAAAATACCTCCATTTGTTTGGCGCGTTATGTTCAGAAATCCACAGGCTCGAGCGGTCACGACGGAGCAGAGGAAAATTCCAAATAGTATCCGTAATGTCCACAGAAACATGTCAAACGTTTTTCATAATCAATCCTCAGGTTGTTTTTACAATATATAATCAATAATATATCAACTGGGACTGTAGCTTCTTCAATAGGAGAGAGAGAGAAAATGGCTGCTCCAAGCTGTAGTACATACAAATGCTGCTGGCACCCAGCCATACAATGACGGGATGTGATCTTTCTCGCTCATTTTTCAAAATAAAAGCCTGAAACTATGTCTAAAGACTGTTCACACCTTGGGGAAGTCATGGGAAAAGGAATCTGGTTGATATCCCTTTAAATGGAGCGAAGGCAGGCTATGGAACATGGAGCTTTCAAAATAGAGGCCACTTCCTGGTTTGATTTTCCTCAGGTTTTCGCCTGCAATATCAGTTCTGTAATACTCACAGACAATATTTTTGACCATTTTGGAAACTTTAGTGTTTTCTATCCTAATCTGACAATTATATGCATATTCTAGATTCAGGGCCTGAGAAATAGGCAGTTTAATATGGGTAGGTTTTTCATCCAAACATCAAAATACTGCCCCCTACACTCAAGAGGTTAAAACTTAGAATTCTAAAGTCTTTACCGGTAGTGCCGTGAAGCAAAGGATCGCGGTTACAATACTGCTACAACTAGCAGGCAGACAGAAAATGGTATTGTTGGAAATCAACTCCTCCAGTCAGTAGCTTAGTTATAGTTTTTGTAAAACTTCAGTCTACAGCAATTGTAGATCTTATCAAATTTAGGAAGGTCTAAAAGAGTCTACTGAGATACAACAATAATTTTATTAATACCCCTTAAACAAATTTCACATACTTCAACTCTAATTGTCTTACAAAAAAACAATATTTGAAAATATTTTTCAAGCAGTACATCTCCCTTACAAAACAATCATCAAAATAAATATAATGTAAAGCAACCTTAAACAACTATATCCCGCTAATATAACCCATAAATAATTCTCCCATCATTACTACACCGGTGGTTAATGCTCATTTTCTACATACCTTTGCCATTTATTTCAGTCAGGAACTTTGGGAAGAATGGTCACAGCACCCACACGCTTTTTGTGTTTCCTAAACTTCACTTAATCAATCCAATTGATTGTAAAATGGAACTCCACACGCAAGCCTAGTTAGTAAGATATCCGTCTTCAGCTTTCAGCTTCACGTCCTCGTCTCGTTAATAATCAAAAAATACATTTCTCTTCCAGATACTTCCACTGCCGGCCCAGTTCAGTTTCTTCTTTTCCATGTATTCGTTTTACCAGCCCTCTTCCTCGCTCATCATGCAACGGTATAGCCCAAATAATGATATTTTAGGCAAACCCATACTCTCGACATTATTATCTCGTTTTGCGCGTTCCACTTCCAGAGTAGTTTTAGATTTCTTTCAGGCGCAATTCATGTCAATCCTTCATACTTTTAGAATCTCCTTCAACTAATTGTCGCGTATCATGTCATTATTTTTCATTCGTCCAGTAGTCTACAGGCTTCGTGTTCTACGAGTTCAGTTATCCTTCCTCTTTTCTTACAGAAATTATTTAAGTTATGACGTTCTCCCATTCTTACTCAATTCCTTTACAGTCATTCAATTTACTTAATTAATTGAATTTTCATAATATTGTTGAAACCTATTTCAAAGTCTTACTTAAATCCTATCCACCTTCTTCTATGAAACAAAAACATTTCACTTAATCACCAGTTTCTCATTAATTTCCTTAGTTGCCCTACTACTTCCACCTAATCTGCTCTCTTTAATACACACTGAGAAAACAAAAACAACACACAAAACAAACTCTATTTGGTTAGGAACATCTTCCTTTCTTATTAAAAATGTCCAATTGATTCATGACTAATATACACAGTTGAAGTTGGAAGTTTACATACACCTTAGCCAAATACATTTAAACTCAGTTTTTCACAATTCCTGACATTTAATCCTAGTAAAATGTCCCTGTTTTAGGTCAGTTAGGATCACCACTTTATTTCAAGAATGTGAAATGTCAGAATAATAGTAGAGATAATGATTTATTTCAGCTTTAATATCTTTCATTACATTCCCAGTGGGTCAGAAGTTTACATACACTCAATTAGGATTTGGTAGCATTGCCTTAAAATTATTTAACTTGGGACAAATATTTTGGGTAGCCTTCCACAAGCTTCCCACAATAAGTTGGGTGAATTTTGGCCCATTCCTCCTGACAGAGCTGTTGTAACTGAGTCAGGTTTGTAGGCATCCTTGCTCACACATGCTTTTTCAGTTCTGCCCACACATTTCCTATAGGATTGAGGTCCGTGCTTTGTGATGGACACTCTAATAGCTTCACTTTGTTGTCCTCAAGCCATTTTGCCACAACTTTGGAAGTATGCTTGGGGTCATTGTCCATTTGAAAGCCCCATTTGCGACCAAGCTTTAACTGATGTCTTGAGATGATGCTTCAATATATATATCCACATAATTTCCCTCCCTCATGTCACCATCTATTTTGTGAAGTGCACCAGTGCCTCCTGCAGCAAAGCACCCCCACAACATGATGCTGCCACACCCGTGCTTCACGGTTGGGATGGTGTTCTTTGGCTTGCAAGCCTCCCCCTTTTTCCTCCAAACATAACAATGGTCATTATGGCCAAACAGTTCTATTTTTGTTTCATCAGATCAAAGAACATTTCTCCAAAAAGTATGATCTTTGTCCCCATGTGCAGTTGCAAACCTCTGGTTATTTTATGGCGGTTTTGGAGCAGTGGCTTCTTCCTTGCTGAGCGGCCTTTCAGGTTATGTTGATATAGGACTTGTTTTACTGTGGATATAGATACTTTTGGACCTGTTTCCTCCAGCATCTTCAGAAGGTCATTTGCTGTTGTTCTGGGATGGATTTGCACTTTTCGCACCAAAGTACATTCATCTCTAGGGGAAAGAACGTGTCTTCTTCCTGAGCGGTATGACGGCTGCGTGGTCCCATGGTGTTTATACTTGCGTACTATTGTTTTTATAGATGAACTTGGTACCTTCAGGCATCCCAAGGATGAAACAGACTTGTGGAGGTCAACAATTTATTTCTAAGGTCTTGGCTGATTTCTTTTGAATTTCCCATGATGTCAAGCAAAGAGGCACTGAGTTTGAAGGTAGGCCTTGAAATACATCCACAGGTACACCTCCAATTGACTCAAATGATGTCAATTAGCCTTTCAGAAGCATCTAAATCCATGACATAATTTTCTGGAATTTTCCAAGCTGTTTAAAGGCACAATCAACTTAGTGTATGTAATCTTCTGACCCACTGGAATTGTGATACAGTGAATTATAAGTGAAATAATCTGTCTGTAAACAATTGTTGGAAAAATTACTTGTGTCATGCACAAAGTAGATGTCCTAACCGACTTGCCAAAAGTATAGTTTGTTAACAAGAAATTTGTGGAGTGGTTGAAAACGAGTTTTAATGACTCCAACCTAAGTGTATGTAAACTTCTGACTTCAACTGTATATACAGTATATCATTGTAATGCATTCTCTTCATTTCTATAGCGTTTTTAGTCCACACAGGTTTGGATGTTCATCCGGTTCACCCAGGTTTGGATGTTCATCCGGTTCACCCAGGTTTGGATGTTAACGTTAGATGGCAGTTCCAGACCTGCCAACCCTGTCCAACTTTTTAGAGTACCAGAGGCACGGGGCAAATTGGAGATTCAACTGGCAAATCTAGTGAGAAGACATTTTAGAAGCATTGACTCTGTAGCTAATACCGGACACTCATTCACTCTTCGTCGCGCAGTCTTCTAAACTCCCGACTCCATTTAATGCCAAGATGTTTATTTATCATTTTACTTTTGTAATGCTTTTGACGTGGATCATAATTACTGTTTCAGGTGGCATGATCCTCGTATTGTTACGTGGAAAATACAACTAATGGGACGCAGAATTAAATGTAAATCACACTCGCACAAATGAGACCAGTTCTTTTTCATATTTGCATTTCATTTCTTTCACTAGCAATTGCGAGTGAACTGCTGGCACTTTTAGAGCCCACTGAATGTCCATCTTATGTTCGCTAACATTAGCTTGAAACAATTAGTGTTAACCTTTCCCCAACACACGGAGTCGAAAAGGGATTTGTCCATGTGTTTATGTACAGCTGACAGTCGGCAAACTCACCATCACAACAGGGGGAGCTACGGGGTAGCTACGTCCAATAATAATGATGATATTCATCTCCATGTCTGTTGACACAAACTCTGTATATGTCTGTGTGTTGCAGCTCGAGAATCGAGATGTTAGGTTTACTCAGTGGAATTATTTTTTATTCAAATGTTTTTAATTATTTATTTTTTTAAATCCCTATTCATTTCTGCATACTTTTAACTTTGATCTCGTACCTGTGTATTGAGTAGTTGGTATGCAAAATACCTGCATGTTGGCAGGTCTGCAGTTCGCTCGGAACTCACCCTATATATCTGTCTCAGTTCGGGCTTCTCCTTCAGTGGAGGGCAGGTTTCCTTGAGCCACTTGGTGTCCCCTGTGCACGGTTAACCCAGGTCCTCAGGGGCCCCTGTGCACGGTTAACCCAGGTCCTCAGGGGCCCCTGTGCACGGTTAACCCAGGTCCTCAGGGGCCCCAGTGCACGGTTAACCCAGGTCCTCAGGGGCCCCAGTGCACGGTTAACCCAGATCCTCAGGCGCCCCTGTGCACGGTTAACCCAGGTCCTCAGGCGCCCCTGTGCACGGTTAACCCAGGTCCTCAGGGGCCCCAGTGCACGGTTAACCCAGGTCCTCAGGCGCCCCTGTGCACGGTTAACCCAGGTCCTCAGGGGCCCCTTCCATGCAGATCGAGGCATCATAAACCACCTTGGGTTCATCTTGTGGTTATGTGCACCAGGTGTTGTTTACCCCTCCCTGGCTTAGTTTCTCAGAAGCAAACATGATTAGGAACAAATAGGGGTTTGTTCTACTCCTCCAGGCTCTCTCCATCTCGGGTCACACCATGTCCTTGGCTATACACCCACACCAGCTGCAGGGAGCTAGAGGAGAATAATCCCTTTACAGAAGCACAGGATTAGTAGCTATCAATATTCATACAGATAGTGTAAACATAGCAGGTAAAAACATACTTTCCCCCCAATTTCTCAGTTTGGTCGGGCGGCCAGCTCTAGGAAGAGTATTGATGGTTCCAAACTTCTTCCATTTAAGAATGATGGAGGCCACTATGTTCTTGGGGACCTTCAATGCTGCAGACATTGTTTGGTACCCTTCCCCTGATCTGTGCCTCGACACAATCCTGTCTCTGAGCTCTACGGACAATTCCTTAAACCTCATGGTTTGGTTTTTGCTCTGATGTGCACTGTCAACTGTGGGACCTTAAATAGACAGGTGTGTGCCTTTCCAAATCATGTCCAATCAATGGAATTTACCACAGGTGGACTCCAATCAAGTTGTAGAAACATCTCAAGGATGATCAACGGAAACAGGATGCATCTGAGCTCAATTTCGAGTCTCATAGCAAAGGGTCTGAATACTTAATAAATGAAATCTGAAATCTCTAAAAACCTGTTTTCGTTTGTCATTATGTGGTATTGTGTGTAGATTGACGTGGAATTTGTTTTTATTTGATCCATTTTAGAATAAGGCTGTAACATAACAACATGTGGAAAAGGTCAAGGGACCTGAATACTTTCCCGAAAGCACTGTACATTATAGTTCTCAATCAGGGAGAGACTCCCTGTGATGGAGCACCAACAAGCCTAGAGAGACATAAGTCACTGGTGGACCAAGTTCCTAATAGGTAGGCTTACCTTTCAAGTAGCCTCTATCAAAAACCAATAAGATAGCCACATAACCAGTTACTAGGCTACATATATATCTCCATAGTAATTGGGGGTCCTGTACGACTCAGTTGGTAGAGCTTAGCAATTTGCAACAGTGTTGAGAGTTCGATTCCCACAGGGGACCAGTATGAACATGAATGCCCTCACTACTGTAAGTCACTCTGGTTATTTTGAACATCTGCTAAATCACAAAAATGTAATTGTAAAATTAAGATTTATTTCTAACTGAAGGCAATGTTACTGGACCAGAAAGGAGAGAAAGGTTGCTTCAAAAGTAGTCACACTCCTTGATTCTTTTCACATTTAGTTGTGTTACAGCCTGAATTTAAAATGGATTGAGATGTGTGTAACTGACCTACACACCATATGCCATAACATCCAAGTAGAATTGTGCTTTTAGAGACAAATTAATAAAAATGTAATAGCTGAAATGTTTTAAGTCAATATGGCAAGCTTAAATATGTTCAGGAGTAAAAATGTGCTTAACAAGTCACATAATAAGTTGCATGGAAAAACTCTGTGTGGAATAAAAGTGTTAATATGATTTTTGAATGACTACCTCATGTCTGTACCCCAAACAATACACTTTGGATGGTGTATTAATACATCCAGTTACTATAAAGATACAGGCGTCCTTCCTAACTCAGTTGCTGGAGAGGAAGGAAACCACTCAGGGATTTCACCATGAGGCCAATGGTGATTTAAAAACCGTTACAGAGTTTAATGGCTGTGATAGGAGAAAACTGAGGATGGATCAACATTGTAGTTACTCCACAATACTAACCTAATTGACAGAGTGAAAAGAAGGAAGCCTGTACAGAATACAAATATTCCAAAACATGCATTCTGTTTGCAATAAGGCACTAAAGAAAAAATGCAAAAAATGTGGCAAAGAAATACATTTTATTTCCCGAATACAAAGTGTTGTGTTTGGGGAAAATCCAATACAACACATTACTGAGTACCACTCTCCGCATGCTGGTGGCTGCATCATGTTATGGGTATGATTGCCATCGGCAAGGACTACAGAGTTTTTTAGGGTAAAAAGAAATGGAATGGAGCTAAGCACAGCAAAAATCCTAGAGATAACCTGGTTCCGTCTGCTTTCTAACAGACACTGGGAGACAAATTCACCTATCAGCTGGACAATAACCTAAAACATAAGGCCAAATATACACTGTTTACCAAGACAACATTGAATATTCCTGAGTGGCCTAGTTACAGTTTCAACATTAAATTGGCTTGAAAATCTATGGCAAGACCTTGAAAATGGTTGTCTAACAATGATCAACAACCAACTTGACAGAGCTTGACATTTTTTTAAAAGAATAATCTGTAAATATTGTACAATCCAGGTGTGCAAAGCTCTTAAAGACTTGCCCAGAAAGACTCACAGCTGTAATCCTTTCCAAAGGTGATTGTACCATGTATTGACTCAGGGGTGTGAATACTTATGTCAAGTAGATGTTTCTGTATTACATTTTTAAAACATTTGCAAATATGTTTTTAAACATATTTTGAGTAGATGGGTGAGAAAAAAACAGACTTAATCCATTTTGAATTCAGGCTATAACACAACTCAGAAGTGGCCCCACTGCCCAATTTCAGAAGACGATCTTTACTGTTCTAGATGGGTTTTTAAGTTCTGGTCAAATCACCAAAAAATTACATGACACCCTAAAATTGCCACTTTTTATACATAGCCGAAATTAATCAAGAATGTTACAAAACCTCCAGGGTGTCCTATTGTAGCGGGCATTGATGCAGTAACACCCCTCTATCATTGATGCAGTAACGCCCCTCTATCATTGATGCAGTAACGCCCCTCTATCATTGATGCAGTAACGCCCCTCTATCATTGATGCAGTAACGCCCCTCTATCATTGATGCAGTAACGGCCCCTCTATCATTGATGCAGTAACGGCCCCTCTATCATTGATGCAGTAACGGCCCTCTATCATTGGTGCAGTAACGGCCCCTCTATCATTGGTGCAGTAACGGCCCCTCTATCATTGGTGCAATAACGGTCTCAGAACAGCTCCCCTCCTAAAGGACACCAGCAGTATGATCAAATCAAATCAAATCAAATGTATTTATATAGCCCTTCGTACATCAGCTGATATCTCAAAGTGCTGTACAGAAACCCAGCCTAAAACCCCAAACAGCAAGCAATGCAGGTGTAGAAGCATGATCTCAGAACAGCTCCTCTCCTAAAGGACACCAGCAGTATGGTCTCAGAACAGCTCCCCTCCTTTGTAAAGGACACCAGCAGTATGGTCTCAGAACAGCTCCCCTCCTAAAGGACACCAGCAGTATGGTCTCAGAACAGCTCCCCTCCTAAAGGACACCAGCAGTATGGTCTCAGAACAGCTCCCCTCCTTTGTAAAGGACACCAGCAGTATGGTCTCAGAACAGCTCTCCTCCTTTGTAAAGGACACCAGCAGTATGGTCTCAGAACAGCTCCCCTCCTAAAGGACACCAGCAGTATGGTCTCAGAACAGCTCCTCTCCTAAAGGACACCAGCAGTATGGTCTCAGAACAGCTCCCCTCTTTTGTAAAGGACACCAGCAGTATGGTCTCAGAACAGCTCCCCTCCTAAAGGACACAAGCAGTATGGTCTCAGAACAGCTCTCCTCCTTTGTAAAGGACACCAGCAGTATGGTCTCAGAACAGCTCCCCTCCTAAAGGACACCAGCAGTATGGTCTCAGAAAAGCTCCCCTCCTAAAGGACACCAGCAGTATGGTCTCAGAACAGCTCTCCTCCTTTGTAAAGGACACCAGCAGTATGGTCTCAGAACAGCTCCCCTCCCTAAAGGACACCAGCAGTATGGTCTCAGAATAGCTCCCCTCTTAAAGGACACCAGTATTATGAACTATATTATTGAATCTCTTGATCCTCTCCCTGAGAATACTTTGTTAGTTACTTTTGATGTTGAGTCGTTATACACTAATATTCCACACGAGGGCGGTATTGAAGCTATGGAACATTTTCTTCTGCAACGTGACCCTAATGAACTACCTTCCAATGCTGCATTATAACATTGTCTGAAATGGTACTCACACACAACTAGTTCATGTTTCTACATGATTTCTTTATTCAGACGAAGGGTACTGCTATGGGATCCCCCATGGCTCCTAACTATGCTGATGTGTATGTGGGTTACATGGAGAAACAGTCCATTATCAATCCTTTCAATAAAACAAATATTGCCTGACATCATTATGTGGAAACGGTACATTGATGATATTTTTGTTCCATGGAGGAGTGATGCCAAACAGCTCCAGGCATTCAATGGAGGAGTGATGCCAAACAGCTCCAGGCATTCAATGGAGGAGTGATGCCAAACAGCTCCAGGCATTCCATGGAGGAATGATGCCAAACAGCTCCAGGCGTTCCATGGAGGAGTGATGCAAAACAGCTCCAGGCATTCCATGGAGGAGTGATGCCAAACAGCTCCAGGCATTCCATGGAGGAGTGATGCAAAACAGCTCCAGGCATTCAATGGAGGAGTGATGCCAAACAGCTCCAGGCATTCCATGGAGGAGTGATGCAAAACAGCTCCAGGCGTTCCATGGAGGAGTGATGCCAAACAGCTCCAGGCGTTCCATGGAGGAGTGATGCCAAACAGCTCCAGGCGTTCCATGGAGGGGTGATGCAAAACAGCTCCAGGCGTTCCATGGAGGAGTGATGCCAAACAGCTCCAGGCATTCCATGGAGGGGTGATGCCAAACAGCTCCAGGCGTTCTATGGAGGGGTGATGCCAAACAGCTCCAGGCGTTCCATGGAGGAGTGATGCCAAACAGCTCCAGGCATTCCATGGAGGGGTGATGCCAAACAGCTCCAGGCGTTCTATGGAGGGGTGATGCCAAACAGCTCCAGGCATTCCATGGAGGGGTGATGCCAAACAGCTCCAGGCGTTCTATGGAGGGGTGATGCCAAACAGCTCCAGGCGTTCTATGGAGGGGTGATGCCAAACAGCTCCAGGCGTTCTATGGAGGGGTGATGCCAAACAGCTCCAGGCGTTCTATGGAGGGGTGATGCCAAACAGCTCCAGGCGTTCTATGGAGGGGTGATGCCAAACAGCTCCAGGCATTCCATGCGTTTCTTAACTCCTGTTCTGAGCATCTGAGATTTACTATGCAATCTGAAGCACGTCAAATCAGTTTCCTTGATCTTCTGATCTTGTGTGAAGATAATGTTCTATACACTGATCTTTACAGGAAACCTACTGATCGTAACAGTTTGTTGAGGGCTGATAGTTGTCACCAGCTTCCCCTGAAAAACAGTTTGCACTACAGCCAATACTACTGAATCAAAAATAATTAGCAAAAAACAATTACATTTCGACAGAAATATGGCTGAGAAGCAAAGAAAATTAAAGGAGAGGGGCTACAAAAATGGTCAGATTAATAGAGCAGTTGAGAAAATTCTAAACAAAAGGTCAGTCCCACAAAAATCAGCATTCTTGCGTTCTAACTACCTGCTTTTCAAAGTCCTCTGAACAAATTTAGAGAATTGTTCACATACATTGGCACATTCTAAGATCCGATGACAGTCTCGGTAATGTGTTTTCGGACCCTCCCTTGGTCGTATTCTCGCGGGGCAGAAATCTTAGAGATCAATTGGTAAACTCTGATTTACCATCCCAAGATATCCCTGCACAAAGTCTATCTGCGCCCCTACTGGATGGAAACTACAATGGCTGTCCTCAATGCAATGACACTTATAAATATAGATCCTTCAAACACCCCCAAACAGGGAAGCAGATCCCAATCAAAGGTGTTATCACTTGGTCCACTAAGGCAGTTATAACTTGTCCTTAGAAATGTCCTTGTCCTTAAAAATGATGTGGGTAAAACAAAGCATCGTAGCACCATTAAGTGCAAAACCCGACTTACCCGACTTGCGGCCCACTTTTTGGAAGTGAACCACCCGATTTCGTCCACACGTTATATCGGCATCGGACGTGTCACCCTCCCTAGGAGAGGGGGTGACCGCTATGATTTATTGTTAAAACGAGAAGCTGCCTGGATCTTTAATTTAAAAACCCTTGCTCGTCTCGGTCTCAAGGTAGACTTTGATCTGAAGCCATTCTTGTAATTATTGTGATTTTGCTATTGTAAATGTCTATAGGCTTATGTAGCCAAATTGTTTCTATAATCGTATGCTATCCATTCATGTTTTTGGTATGTTATTTTTTATATCTGAGAATTAATCAATGATATCAGGCCACATCTGAACATGATTACAGACAACTGTGTGTGTCCTTTGACACTATATAAACTAGTCACCCCGCAGTGTTTGTCATTATACCCTGATGAAGACAGCTTGTCTGTCGAAACGTTGGTTATTAAATGACTGCATTTGAACTCCTAGTGTGCGGCTCTCCGTTCATTTTTGCGTTCTACTCCGCTAGCCAGCATCTCGCCTAAATAGGTGTGCGTTTCTTTTGCCTCTAAGCTACAGTGTATCGCCTACTAGTAAGTAACAGAATATGGCATAACACTGGATCTGCCTGACTTTTGTTCCGTAAGGCATGGAGTCGATTTATTGATGGGTGTGTACAGTATCACAGAGTGATTTTACCCGACGGGGACAGTCAACCACTAAAGGATGGTTGTATATATGTTATAACGGTCAAAAACATGGCATGTCCATCCAATGAAATGGTGAAGTTCCTCTACTCACATCCCAGGATCACACGACGATTGTTGTCAAACGGTCACTGAACTAGACACTGCTATACTATCAAAATAAACCTAAAATTCATCAACATTTTTGGATTATCATTTTTGGACAGTTGGATTATTTTTCCTACTTCTGTTGTATAAGAGAATAATGTGTCTCAGGTCGACCAACATAACATGCATCGAATGAAATAAATCGACTTGGCGCGAGCAGTGCTTGATCCCACACCAGTCATTCACGTGACCGCGCACAAATCACACGAACGCTCACGGACGTCACCGGTGACATGTTGGAAGAGAATCCCAGAGCAGTACTCTGGATCAGAAATCCAGTCAGTATCTGGTGTGACCACCGTTTGCCTCAATCATAGCGACACCTCCTTCCTATAGAACCAAATCAAATTGTATTCGTCGCATGCGCGGAATATATTATTTATTTGTATTTTATTTAACTTATTTAACTAGGCAATACCTTACCATGAAATGCTTAGTTACAAGCCCTTAACCAATAATGCAGTTCAAGAAATGGAGTTAAGAAAATATTTACTAAATAAACTAAAGTAAAGAAAATATATATGTGTTAAAACAAATAAAATATACAAAAATAATAAAAAATGACACAATAAAATAATAACGAAGCTACAGTGCCTTGCGAAAGTATTCGGCCCCCTTGAACTTTGCGACCTTTTGCCACATTTCAGGCTTCAAACATAAAGATATAAAACTGTATTTTTTTGTGAAGAATCAACAACAAGTGGGACACAATCATGAAGTGGAACGACATTTATTGGATATTTCAAACTTTTTTAACAAATCAAAAACTGAAAAATTGGGTGTGCAAAATTATTCAGCCCCTTTACTTTCAGTGCAGCAAACTCTCTCCAGAAGTTCAGTGAGGATCTCTGAATGATCCAATGTTGACCTAAATGACTAATGATGATAAATACAATCCACCTGTGTGTAATCAAGTCTCCGTATAAATGCACCTGCACTGTGATAGTCTCAGAGGTCCGTTAAAAGCGCAGAGAGCATCATGAAGAACAAGGAACACACCAGGCAGGTCCGAGATACTGTTGTGAAGAAGTTTAAAGCCGGATTTGGATACAAAAAGATTTCCCAAGCTTTAAACATCCCAAGGAGCACTGTGCAAGCGATAATATTGAAATGGAAGGAGTATCAGACCACTGCAAATCTACCAAGACCTGGCCGTCCCTCTAAACTTTCAGCTCATACAAGGAGAAGACTGATCAGAGATGCAGCCAAGAGGCCCATGATCACTCTGGATGAACTGCAGAGATCTACAGCTGAGGTGGGAAACTCTGTCCATAGGACAACAATCAGTCGTATATTGCACAAATCTGGCCTTTATGGAGGAGTGGCAAGAAGAAAGCCATTTCTTAAAGATATCCATAAAAAGTGTCGTTTAAAGTTTGCCACAAGCCACCTGGGAGACACACCAAACATGTGGAAGAAGGTGCTCTGGTCAGATGAAACCAAAATTGAACTTTTTGGCAACAATGCAAAACGTTATGTTTGGCGTAAAAGCAACACAGCTGAACACACCATCCCCACTGTCAAACATGGTGGTGGCAGCATCATGGTTTGGGCCTGCTTTTCTTCAGCAGGGACAGGGAAGATGGTTAAAATTGATGGGAAGATGGATGGAGCCAAATACAGGACCATTCTGGAAGAAAACCTGATGGAGTCTGCAAAAGACCTGAGACTGGGACGGAGATTTCTCTTCCAGGTGTTAGAATGGCCAAGTCAAAGTCCAGACCTGAATCCAATCGAGAATCTGTGGAAAGAACTGAAAACTGCTGTTCACAAATGCTCTCCATCCAACCTCACTGAGCTCGAGCTGTTTTGCAAGGAGGAATGGGAAATAATTTCAGTCACTCGATGTGCAAAACTGATAGAGACATACCCCAAGCGACTTACAGCTGTAATCGCAGCAAAAGGTGGCGCTACAAAGTATTAACTTAATGGGGCTGAATAATTTTGCACGCCCAATTTTTCAGTTTTTGATTTGTTAAAAAAGTTTGAAATATCCAATAAATGTCGTTCCACTTCATGATTGTGTCCCACTTGTTGTTGATTCTTCACAAAAAAATACAGTTTTATATCTTTATGTTTGAAGCCTGAAATGTGGCAAAAGGTCGCAAAGTTCAAGGGGGCCGAATACTTTCGCAAGGCACTGTATATACAGGGGGTACTGACCTGTACCGAGTCAAGGTACTAGGGTACAGGTTAGCCAAGGTAATTTGTACATGTAGGTAAGGGTAAAGTGTGACTATGCATAGATAATAAACATCGAGTGGGGGGGGGGGGGGGGGGGGGGGTGTAAATAGTCCGGGTGACCATTTGATCAGTCTGTTGATTGTTTCCTGTGGAATGTTGAATATTTGCTGGAACTGGAACACGTTGTCGTACATGTCAGTCCAGAGTGTCCCAAACATGCTCAATGGGTGGCATGTCTGGTGAGTATGCAGGACATGGAAGAACTGGGACATTTTCAGCTTCCAGGAATTGTGTACAGAGTCTTGCGACATGGAGCTGTGCATTATCATGCTGAAACATGAGGTGATGGTGGTGGCTGAATGGCACGACAATGGGCCTCAGGATCTCGTCACGGTATCTCTGTGCATTCAAAATGCCATCAACAAAATGTAATTATGTTTGTTGTACATAGCTTATGACTGCCCATACCCCACCGCCACCAACGTTGACAGAGGCAAACCACTTGACCACGCGACACCATACACGTGGTTTGCGGTTGTGAGGCGGGTTGGATGTACTGCCAAATTCTCTGAAACAACGTTGGAGGAGGCTTATGGTAGAGAAATTAACATTCAATTCTCTGGCAACAGCTCTGGTGGACATTCCTGCAGTCAGCATGCCAAATACACACTCCGTCAAAACTTGAGACATCTGTGTTGTGACAAAATTTTAGAGTGACCATTTGTTGACCCCAGCACAAGGTGCACCTGTGTAATGATCATGCTGTTTAATCATATACTTTATATGCCACACCTGTCAGGTGGATGGATTATATTGGCAAAGGAGAATGGGGAATTGAGAGGTGTATGATTACTTGTTTAAGGTTGAATAAATTTGTGCACAACATTTGAGAGAAATAAGCCTTCTACGCATATGTACAGTGTCTGTGAACTTTAATTTCTGCGGATGAAACATGGGAACAACACTTTACATGTTGCCTTTATATTGTTGTTTAGTATATTTCATCTACTAGCAATTTACAACTGCTTTGACTAGCAGCTAAGAACTTCAAAAATGTAGGTCCTACCGAGATTTGAACTCGGATCGCAGGATTCAGAGTCCTGAGTGCTAACCATTACACCATAGAACCATACATTTCTACCGCATACGTACGACACTAGTCTGATGTAACTCTGATTCTTTCGCCTATTCTTCTTCATTGCCTTTTGTTAACACAATGCATGTATTACTCCGGTATATTAATTTCATGTAGTTACATAAAATAAATCATATGAGAAGTATTATCAATGCAGATGGTTGATCCGGAAGTGGGCATTATATATAGCGGTTGGATGCCCGCTGGTTTTCCTGCTGCTGAGGTTAAATGACAAGGCTGGAACTGCAGTGCATTGCGGGGACGGGCAGGATAAGAAGGTATAATAACCGGATAGGACCGGGGAAGGAAGGAAAGGGACGGTGCCACTTGGATTCACAGACATCGAACCTCGCCTTAATTTAGATTCAGAATGGGGAATAGAGACGACGAGTATGATTACTTGTTTAAAGGTAAATGTGACCTCAATGTACCTGTCCGTAAAAGGTGATGTCATCGTGGTTTTATTATAGGAGTGGTCGCCTGGCTAACCTAGTTAGCTCCTAGCTAACGCTACGCATTTGCAGCCTGATCACTTTAGCCTGATATCCTGTGAATTTAAAAGAGGTCGTTTGGATATAAATATAGTGATTGATTTTGGTTTTGATATTCTCAATAATGCTAACTAATAGCAGTTGATCCTTTGTCTTTGTCTTGATGGCTAGATAGCGCAGGTCTCTAATGGACCGGTGCGGAAAACCTTACCGTGAGGAAATATACAACTAACGTTAGTTAGGTTACTAGTAACAGCCACTTAGTCAACCAGCTAATATGTCAAATGACCACATATCTAACGTTAACTTAGTTAACCAGCTACTGAAACCATGGGTAGTTGCTCCAGCTACATCATGGATTTTATAGCTATCTAACGTTATGTCATTCATTTAAACACATGTCTTAAGAGAAGATTACAAATCATATCTACCTAGTTTATGTGCCATATCCTGTTTGTGAAATATAGTGGCTTCAATATGATGAAATGGGTTATTCCTAGGTCCACTTAACGTTGCTTTCAATTGTATTAGGTTGCACCAAAACTGTCAGTGGAAGGCCAGAAGTTAAATCTAATTTCATTTTAATATGTTGTGCCGGTGGGCAGGGCGGTTGGTCATTATAAACAGGGGGACTATTTGACAAAATAACTTAACAATGGTCATTATTAAAGACGTCCCAACCGAGGCTCTGTTGCAGACCCACTTGCTCTCTGCCCTCTGCCCTCTGCTCTCTGCTCAGGGCAGCAGGTCGCCTTGAGGTTAGAGCTTTGGGCCAGTAATCGAATAGCAGATCTGACAAGGTCAAACATCTGTTGCTCCAGGATGCAGAACAATGGGAACCCCTCTTTCTGCCAGTGTCTCGGGGAGTTGGAATATGCAAAAAATTTAAAATATTAATTACACACTTGTAATATAAGCACCCCACATGTGATTGTTATTACCTCGTATTTAACCTTTATTTAACTAGACAAGTCATTTAAGAACAAAATCTTATTTACAATGGCGGCCCACCCTGGCCAAACCCGGACGACGCTGGGCCAATTGTGCGCCGCCCTGTGGCAGAGGAAGTGGATCTACAACAGACCCATTGTTTGGAAAGTCTGTTTAGTAATACGTTCCTTTTTAGATATTTTGTCTCCCCAAATCAACATCATACTGAATGGGCTCCTGCTTGTTAGCTGTTAGCTGTTAGCTGTTAGCATGTGATGGGAATCTGGTCAAAGCACATTTCACATTCAGATAGACTTTTTCTTTTTTGTACAATAAGGGGGTGTATTGTATCGATGTATATGATGTATATTGTTTTATATTCCTACTGTAATATCTACAGGATGTGTATATTCCTACTGTAATATCTACAGGATGTGTATATTCCTACTGTAATATCTATAGGATGTGTATATTCCTACTGTAATATCTACAGGATGTGTATATTCCTACTGTAATATCTATAGGATGTGTATATTCCTACTGTAATATCTACATGATGTGTATATCCCTACTGTAATATCTACAGGATGTGTATATCCCTACTGTAATATCTACAGGATGTGTATATTCCTACTGTAATATCTACATGATGTGTATATTCCTACTGTAATATCTACATGATGTGTATATTCCTACTGTAATATCTACAGGATGTGTATATTCCTACTGTAATATCTGCAGGATGTTGTACATTTGACTGCCTTCTTCAATGTGAGGGGAATCAGGAGATGCATCAAGTTATTTTGAATTGACTCTAACCCGTCTCTCTCTCTCTGGCCCAGTGGTGTTGATAGGGGACTCTAACCTGTCTCTCTCTCTGGCCCAGTGGTGTTGATAGGAGACTCTAACCTGTCTCTCTCTCTGGCCCAGTGGTGTTGATAGGAGACTAACCTGTCTCTCTCTCTCTGGCCAGTGGTGTTGATAGGAGACTCTAACCTGTCTCTCTCTCTGGCCCAGTGGTGTTGATAGGGGACTCTAACCTGTCTCTCTCTCTGGCCCAGTGGTGTTGATAGGGGACTTTAACCTGTCTCTCTCTCTGGCTCAGTGGTGTTGATAGGAGACTCTAACCTGTCTCTCTCTCTCTCTGGCCCAGTGGTGTTGATAGGAGACTCTAACCCGTCTCTCTCTCTCTGACCCAGTTGTATTGATAGGGGACTCTAACCTGTCTCTCTCTCTGGCCCAGTGGTGTTGATAGGGGACTCTAACCTGTCTCTCTCTCTGGCCCAGTGGTGTTGATAGGGGACTCTAACCTGTCTCTCTCTCTCTGGCCCAGTGGTGTTGATAGGAGACTCTAACCCATCTCTCTCTCTCTCTCTGGCCCAGTGGTGTTGATAGGAGACTCCGGTGTGGGGAAGAGTAACCTGTTGTCTCGTTTCACTCGGAATGAGTTTAACCTGGAGAGTAAGAGCACCATCGGGGTGGAGTTTGCCACCCGCAGTATCCAGGTGGATGGGAAGACCGTGAAGGCTCAGATCTGGGACACAGCTGGCCAGGAGAGATACCGGGCTATTACATCAGCGTGAGTACAAACACACACAAACAAACACACTGTTTAGAAAACACTTCTGACACGACTGGACAGGAGCAATACGAGCCATCACCTCAGCATGAGCACTCGGGATTGTGGCCATTTTGGAAACACGCTATTTTTCATGGAAATACTGCCTTCTGAAATGTTGCATATTAAACATATGTATCAAATATCATATGAAAGTATCATGCATAGACCTAATGCATTTAGATGGGGAGTCAGTTCAACACATAGACCTAATGCATTTAGATGGGGAGTCAGTTCAACACAGACCTAATGCATTTAGATGGGGAGTCAGTTCAACACATAGACCTAATGCATTTAGATGGGGAGTCAGTTCAACACATAGACCTAATGCATTTAGATGGGGAGTCAGTTCAACACATAGACCTAATGCATTTAGATGGGGAGTCAGTTCAACACATAGACCTAATGCATTTAGATGGGGAGTCAGTTCAACACAGACCTAATGCATTTAGATGGGGAGTCAGTTCAACACATAGACATAATGCATTTAGATGGGGAGTCAGTGCAACACATAGACCTAATGCATTTAGATGGGGAGTCAGTTCAACACATAGACCTAATGCATTTAGATGGGGAGTCAGTTCAACGCAGACCTAATGCATTTAGTTGGGGAGTCAGTTCAAATCAAATCAAATTTTATTTGTCACATACACATGGTTAGCAGATGTTAATGCGAGTGTAGCGAAATGCTTGTGCTTCTAGTTCCGACAATGCAGTAATAACAAGTAATCTAACTAACAATTCCAAAACTACTGTCTTGTACACAGTGTAAGGGGATAAAGAATATGTACATAAGGATATATGAATGAGTGATGGTACAGAGCAGCATAGGCAAGATACAGTAGATGGTATCGAGTACAGTATGTACAAATGAGATGAGTATGTAAACAAAGTGGCATAGTTTAAAGTGGCTAGTGATACATGTATTACATAAGGATACAGTCGATGATATAGAGTACAGTATATACGTATGCATATGAGATGAATAATGTAGGGTAAGTAACATTATATAAGGTAGCATTGTTTAAAGTAGCTAGTGATATATTTACATCATTTCCCATCAATTCCCATTATTAAAGTGGCTGGAGTTGAGTCAGTGTCAGTGTGTTTGCAGCAGCCACTCAATGTTAGTGGTGGCTGTTTAACAGTCTGATGGCCTTGAGATAGAAGCTGTTTTTCAGTCTCTCGGTCCCAGCTTTGATGCACCTGTACTGACCTCGCCTTCTGGATGATAGCGGGGTGAACAGGCAGTGGCTCGGGTGGTTGATGTCCTTGATGATCTTTATGGCCTTCCTGTGACATCGGGTGGTGTAGGTGTCCTGGAGGGCAGGTAGTTTGCCCCCGGTGATGCGTTGTGCAGACCTCACTACCCTCTGGAGAGCCTTACGGTTGAGGGCGGTGCAGTTGCCATACCAGGCGGTGATACAGCCCGCCAGGATGCTCTCGATTGTGCATCTGTAGAAGTTTGTGAGTGCTTTTGGTGACAAGCCGAATTTCTTCAGCCTCCTGAGGTTGAAGAGGCGCTGCTGCGCCTTCTTCACGATGCTGTCTGTGTGAGTGGACCAATTCAGTTTGTCTGTGATGTGTATGCCGAGGAACTTAAAACTTGCTACCCTCTCCACTACTGTTCCATCGATGTGGATAGGGGGGTGTTCCCTCTGCTGTTTCCTGAAGTCCACAATCATCTCCTTAGTTTTGTTGACGTTGAGTGTGAGGTTATTTTCCTGACACCACACTCCGAGGGCCCTCACCTCCTCCCTGTAGGCCGTCTCGTTGTTGTTGGTAATCAAGCCTACCACTGTTGTGTCGTCCGCAAACTTGATGATTGAGTTGGAGGCGTGCGTGGCCACGCATTCGTGGGTGAACAGGGAGTACAGGAGAGGGCTCAGAACGCACCCTTGTGGGGCCCTAGTGTTGAGGATCAGCGGGGAGGAGATGTTGTTGCCTACCCTCACCACCTGGGGACGGCCCGTCAGGAAGTCCAGTACCCAGTTGCACAGGGCGGGGTCGAGACCCAGGGTCTCGAGCTTGATGACGAGCTTGGAGGGTACTATGGTGTTGAATGCCGAGCTGTAGTCGATGAACAGCATTCTCACATAGGTATTCCTCTTGTCCAGATGGGTTAGGGCAGTGTGCAGTGTGGTTGAGATTGCATCGTCTGTGGACCTATTTGGGCGGTAAGCAAATTGGAGTGGGTCTAGGGTGTCAGGTAGGGTGGAGGTGATATGGTCCTTGACTAGATCTCAAAGCACTTCATGATGACGGATGTGAGTGCTACGGGGCGGTAGTCGTTTAGCTCAGTTACCTTAGCTTTCTTGGGAACAGGAACAATGGTGGCCCTCTTGAAGCATGTGGGAACAGCAGACTGGTATAGGGATTGATTGAATATGTCCGTAAACACACCGGCCAGCTGGTCTGCGCATGCTCTGAGGGCGCGGCTGGGGATGCCGTCTGGGCCTGCAGCCTTGCGAGGGTTAACACGTTTAAATGTCTTACTCACCTCGGCTGCAGTGAAGGAGAGACCGCATGTTTTCGTTGCAGGCCGTGTCAGTGGCACTGTATTGTCCTCAAAGCGGGCAAAAAAGTTATTTAGTCTGCCTGGGAGCAAGACATCCTGGTCCGTGACTGGGCTGGATTTCTTCCTGTAGTCCGTGATTGACTGTAGACCCTGCCACATGCCTCTTGTGTCTGAGCCGTTGAATTGAGATTCTACTTTGTCTCTGTACTGGCGCTTAGCTTGTTTGATAGCCTTGCGGAGGGAATAGCTGCACTGTTTGTATTCGGTCATGTTACCAGACACCTTGCCCTGATTAAAAGCAGTGGTTCGCGCTTTCAGTTTCACACGAATGCTGCCATCAATCCACGGTTTCTGGTTAGGGAATGTTTTAATCGTTGCTATGGGAACGACATCTTCAACGCACGTTCTAATGAACTCGCACACCGAATCAGCGTATTCGTCAATGTTGTTGTCTGACGCAATACGAAACATGTCCCAGTCCACGTGATGGAAGCAGTCTTGGAGTGTGGAGTCAGCTTGGTCGGACCAGCGTTGGACAGCGTTGTTTTAGTTTCTGAGACCTAATGCATTTAGATGGGGAGTCAGTTCAACACATAGACCTAATGCATTTAGATGGGGAGTCAGTTCAACACATAGATCTAATGCATTTAGTTGGGGAGTCAGTTCAACACATAGACCTAATGCATTTAGTTGGGGAGTCAGTTCAACACAGACCTAATGCATTTAGTTGGGGAGTCAGTTCAACACATAGACCTAATGCATTTAGATGGGGAGTCAGTTCAACACATAGACCTAATGCATTTAGTTGGGGAGTCAGTTCAACACATAGACCTAATGCATTTAGTTGGGGAGTCAGTTCAACACAGACCTAATGCATTTAGTTGGGGAGTCAGTTCAACACATAGACCTAATGCATTTAGATGGGGAGTCAGTTCAACACATAGACCTAATGCATTTAGATGGGGAGTCAGTTCAACACATAGACGTAATGCATTTAGATGGGGAGTCAGTTCAACACATAGACCTAATGCATTTAGATGGGGAGTCAATTCAACACACCGACCTAATGCATTTAGATGGGGAGTCAGTTCAACACATAGACGTAATGCATTTAGATGGGGAGTCAGTTCAACACACAGACCTAATGCATTTAGATGGAGAGTCAGTTCAACACAGACCTAATGCATTTAGTTGGAGAGTCAGTTCAACACATACCTAATGCATTTAGATGGGGAGTCAGTTCAACACATGGACCTAATGCATTTAGATGGGGAGTCAGTTCAACACATGGACCTAATGCATTTAGATGGGGAGTCAGTTCAACACATAGACCTAATGCATTTAGATGGGGAGTCAGTTCAACACAGACCTAATGCATTTAGATGGGGAGTCAGTTCAACACATAGACCTAATGCATTTAGTTGGGGAGTCAGTTCAACGCAGACCTAATGCATTTAGTTGGGGAGTCAGTTCAACACAGACCTAATGCATTTAGATGGGGAGTCAGTTCAATACAGACCTAATGCATTTAGTTGGGGAGTCAGTTCAACACATAGACCTAATGCATTTAGATGGGGAGTCAGTTCAACACAGACCTAATGCATTTAGATGGGGAGTCAGTTCAACACAGACCTAATGCATTTAGATGGGGAGTCAGTTCAACACATGGACCTAATGCATTTAGATGGGGAGTCAGTTCAACACATGGACCTAATGCATTTAGATGGGGAGTCAGTTCAACACATAGACCTAATGCATTTAGATGGGGAGTCAGTTCAACACAGACCTAATGCATTTAGATGGGGAGTCAGTTCAACACATAGACCTAATGCATTTAGTTGGGGAGTCAGTTCAACACAGACCTAATGCATTTAGATGGGGAGTCAGTTCAACACATGGACCTAATGCATTTAGTTGGGGAGTCAGTTCAACACAGACCTAATGCATTTAGATGGGGAGTCAGTTCAACACATGGACCTAATGCATTTAGATGGGGAGTCAGTTCAACACAGACCTAATGCATTTAGATGGGGAGTCAGTTCAACACACAGACCTAATGCATTTAGATGGGGAGTCAGTTCAACACATGGACCTAATGCATTTAGATGGGGAGTCAGTTCAACACACAGACCTAATGCATTTAGTTGGGGAGTCAGTTCAACACATGGACCTAATGCATTTAGATGGGGAGTCAGTTCAACACACAGACCTAATGCATTTAGATGGGGAGTCAGTTCAACACACAGACCTAATGCATTTAGATGGGGAGTCAGTTCAACACATGGAACTAATGCATTTAGATGGGGAGTCAGTTCAACACATAGACCTAATGCATTTAGATGGGGAGTCAGTTCAACACATGGACCTAATGCATTTAGATGGGGAGTCAGTTCAACACATAGACGTAATGCATTTAGTTGGGGAGTCAGTTCAACACATGGACCAATGTATTTAGGCAATTTGAAAGCCTGTTACAAGGTTTACTTTAAGTTTCTAACAACACTATATTGGCCATCTCTGCTTGTCACCTTTGATCCTACCTCTGCTTCCTCTGGTCCACAGGTATTACCGTGGTGCAGTGGGGGCCTTGTTGGTCTATGACATCGCCAAGCACCTGACCTATGAAAACGTGGAGCGTTGGCTGAAGGAGCTGAGAGACCATGCAGACAGCAACATCGTCATTATGCTGGTCGGCAACAAGAGTGACCTGCGCCACCTCAGGGCCGTGCCCACCGACGAGGCACGGACATTCGCAGGTCAGTGTGTGATTTTTACATTTCATTTTATTTCACCTTTATTTAACCAGGTAGGCCAGTTGAGAACAAGTTCTCATTTAGAACTGCGACCTGGTCAAGATAAAGCAAAGCAGTGCGACAAAACAACAACACAGAGTTACACATGGAGTAAACAAACATACAGTCAATAACAAAATAGAAAATTGTCTATATACAGTGTGTGGCATGGGGCAGGTAATAAGAGTGATCTGTGCCAGCTCAGGGCCGTGCCCACCGACGACGCAGGTCAGTGCAGTACCAACTCACACAGGAAGAGGTCTAGGAGTAGTGGGGTGAACTGTTTCATTATTTTCCTTACCCATGAGTGGCTGTTGGTTTTCATGGTTTTACTTATTCAAATAGGAAGACGTCTCTGTAATGTCATAGAGATTTGCATAATGGTAGAGACCTTAACACAGTGGTGATTGACATGGTTTACTGTTTCCTTCTGTTCCTCAGAGAAGAACGGTTTGTCTTTCCTGGAGACCTCAGCCCTGGACTCTACTAACGTGGAGACATCCTTCCAGACCATTCTGACTGGTGAGGGGCTGTCTCTCTATGCTCTCTACAGCATTGATCTGTATCTGAAGAGAACTCGGATTCATTTGTATGTATGATAAGCTGGAACGATTGATACGGTGTCATGATATAGACTTGTGGTGGTAGAGATTTGTGTGTGTGACAGAGACGAGACCAGTGATTGTGTGTTGGAGTGATCAAATCCACTGGGCCGAGGGATCTGCCTGAAGACCTAATCACAGCTGAGACATGACTAGCCTCGATGAGGACTAATGTGTGGGTTCTCCTGACGTCCAGCTCTTCTAACAGGATATGACCACCACAATACTTTGCAGCTGTGTCCTAATTCTGCTCTAGCCTGGTCCCAGATCTGTTTTATAATGCTGGGTGTAATCATTAGGCACCAAACTGAAGAAGACAACTGACAAACAGGAAGGGACTAGGCTACCTGAACTTGTCCAATAACAAATGCTTGTTTTCCACTGTGTGCCCTAATGAATATGACCTCTGGACCTTTCCTGTTCTGCCCTGTCTTACCCTTTCCTGTTCTGCCCTGTCTTACCCTTTCCTGTTCTGCCCTGTCTTACCCTTTCCTGTTCTGCCCTGTCTTACCCTGTCCTGCTCTGCCCTGTCTTACCCTGTCCTGCTCTGCCCTGTCTTACCCTTTCCTGTTCTGCCCTGTCTTACCCTTTCCTGTTCTGCCCTGTCTTACCCTTTCCTGTTCTGCCCTGTCTTACCCTTTCCTGTTCTGCCCTGTCTTACCCTTTCCTGTTCTGCCCTTTCCTGTTCTGCCCTGTCTTACCCTGTCCTGCTCTGCCCTGTCTTACCCTTTCCTGTTCTGCCCTGTCTTACCCAGTCCTGCTCTGCCCTGTCTTACCCAGTCCTGCTCTGCCCTGTCTTACCCTTTCCTGCTCTGCCCTGTCTTACCCTTTCCTGCTCTGCCCTGTCTTACTCTTTCCTGTTCTGCCCTGTCTTACCCTTTCCTGCTCTGCCCTGTCTTACCCTTTCCTGCTCTGCCCTGTCTTACCCGTTCCTGCTCTGCCCTGTCTTACCCTTTCCTGCTCTGCCCTGTCTTACCCTTTCCTGTTCTGCCCTGTCTTACCCTTTCCTGCTCTGCCCTGTCTTACCCTTTCCTGTTCTGCCCTGTCTTACCCTTTCCTGTTCTGCCCTGTCTTACCCTTTCCTGCTCTGCCCTGTCTTACCCTTTCCTGCTCTGCCCTGTCTTACCCTTTCCTGATCTGCCCTGTCTTACCCTTTCCTGTTCTGCCCTGTCTTACCCTTTCCTGCTCTGCCCTGTCTTACCCTGTCCTGCTCTGCCCTGTCTTACCCTGTCCTGTTCTGCCCTGTCTTACCCTTTCCTGTTCTGCCCTGTCTTACCCTTTCCTGTTCTGCCCTGTCTTACCCTTTCCTGTTCTGCCCTGTCTTACCCTTTCCTGTTCTGCCCTGTCCTACCCTTTCCTGTTCTGCCCTGTCTTACCCTTTCCTGTTCTGCCCTGTCTTACCCTGTCCTGCTCTGCCCTGTCTTACCCTTTCCTGTTCTGCCCTGTCTTACCCTGTCCTGCTCTGCCCTGTCTTACCCAGTCCTGCTCTGCCCTGTCTTACCCAGTCCTGCTCTGCCCTGTCTTACCCTTTCCTGCTCTGCCCTGTCTTACTCTTTCCTGTTCTGCCCTGTCTTACCCTTTCCTGCTCTGCCCTGTCTTACCCTTTCCTGCTCTGCCCTGTCTTACCCTTTCCTGCTCTGCCCTGTCTTACCCTTTCTGCCCTGCCCTGTCTTACCCTTTCTGCCCTGTCTTACCCTTTCTGCCCTGTCTTACCCTTTCCTGTTCTGCCCTGTCTTACCCTTTCCTGTTCTGCCCTGTCTTACCCTTTCCTGCTCTGCCCTGTCTTACCCTTTCCTGCTCTGCCCTGTCTTACCCTTTCCTGTTCTGCCCTGTCTTACCCTTTCCTGTTCTGCCCTGTCTTACCCTTTCCTGCTCTGCCCTGTCTTACCCTTTCCTGTTCTGCCCTGTCTTACCCTTTCCTGTTCTGCCCTGTCTTACCCTTTCCTGTTCTGCCCTGTCTTACCCTTTCCTGCTCTGCCCTGTCTTACCCTTTCCTGCTCTGCCCTGTCTTACCCTTTCCTGTTCGGCCCTGTAATACCCTTTCCTGCTCTGCCCTGTCTTACCCTTTCCTGTTCTGCCCTGTCTTACCCTTTCCTGTTCTGCCCTGTCTTACCCTTTCCTGTTCTGCCCTGTCTTACCCTTTCCTGCTCTGCCCTGTCTTACCCTTTCCTGCTCTGCCCTGTCTTACCCTTTCCTGCTCTGCCCTGTCTTACCCTTTCCTGTTCTGCCCTGTCTTACCCTTTCCTGTTCTGCCCTGTCTTACCCTTTCCTGTTCTGCCCTGTCTTACCCTTTCCTGTTCTGCCCTATCTTACCCTTTCCTGTTCTGCCCTGTCTTACCCTTTCCTGTTCTGCCCTGTCTTACCCTTTCCTGCTCTGCCCTGTCTTACTCTTTCCTGTTCTGCCCTGTCTTACCCTTTCCTGCTCTGCCCTGTCTTACCCTTTCCTGCTCTGCCCTGTCTTACCCTTTCCTGTTCTGCCCTGTCTTACCCTTTCCTGCTCTGCCCTGTCTTACCCTGTCCTGCTCTGCCCTGTCTTACTCTTTCCTGCTCTGCCCTGTCCTACCCTTTCCTGTTCTGCCCTGTCTTACCCTTTCCTGCTCTGCCCTGTCTTACCCTTTCCTGTTCTGCCCTGTCTTACTCTTTCCTGCTCTGCCCTGTCTTACCCTTTCCTGTTCTGCCCTGTCTTACCCTTTCCTGCTCTGCCCTGTCTTACCCTTTCCTGCTCTGCCCTGTCTTACCCTTTCCTGCTCTGCCCTGTCTTACTCTTTCCTGCTCTGCCCTGTCTTACCCTTTCCTGCTCTGCCCTGTCTTACCCTTTCCTGCTCTGCCCTGTCTTACCCTGTCCTGCTCTGCCTTACCCTGTCCTGCTCTGCCCTGTCCTACCCAGTCTTGCTCTGCCCTGTCTTACCCTGTCCTGCTCTGCCCTGTCTTACCCTTTCCTGCTCTGCCCTGTCTTACCCTGTCCTGCTCTGCCCTGTCTTACCCTGTCCTGCTCTGCCCTGTCTTACCCAGTCCTGCTCTGCCCTGTCTTACCCTGTCCTGCTCTGCCTTACCCTGTCCTGCTCTGCCTTGTCCTACCCTTTCCTGCTCTGCCCTGTCTTACCCTGCTCTGCCCTGTCTTACCCTGTCTTGCTCTGCCCTGTCCTGCTCTGCCCTGTCTTACCCTGTCCTGCTCTGCCCTGTCTTACCCTGTCCTGCTCTGCCCTGTCTTACCCTGTCCTGCTCTGCCCTGTCCTACCCTTTCCTGCTCTGCCCTGTCTTACCCTTTCCTGCTCTGCCCTGTCTTACCCTTTCCTGCTCTGCCCTGTCTTACCCTTGCCTGCTCTGCCCTGTCTTACCCTTTCCTGCTCTGCCCTGTCTTACCCTGTCCTGCTCTCCCCTGTCCTACCCTGTCCTGCTCTGCCCTGTCTTACCCTTGCCTGCTCTGCCCTGTCTTACCCTTTCCTGCTCTGCCCTGTCTTACCCTTTCCTGCTCTGCCCTGTCTTACCCTTTCCTGCTCTGCCCTGTCTTACCCTGTCCTGCTCTGCCCTGTCTTACCCTGTCCTGCCCTGCTCTGCCCTGTCTTACCCTTGCATGCTCTGCCCTGTCTTACCCTTTCCTGCTCTGCCCTGTCTTACCCTTTCCTGCTCTGCCCTGTCTTACCCTGTCCTGCTCTGCCCTGTTCTGCCCTGTCTTACCCTTTTCTGCTCTGCCCTGTCTTACCCTTTCCTGCTCTGCCCAGTCCTGTTCTGCACTAACATGTCAAACCAATGTTTTAAAGGGAGTGCTAGCTGGTGATTGTGTTAGATAGCTCCTGTTTAAGCTGTGAGTAAAGTACTTTAGCAACATGCTACTTAAAGACCATTAGAAACTGGGTGGTTCCAGCCCTGAATGCTGATTGGCTGACAGCCGTGGTATATCAGACCGTATACCACAGGTATGACAAAACATGTAATTTCCTGCTCCAGTTTAAAATAGCAATAAGGCACCTCAGGGGTTTGTGGTATACGGCCAATATACTCTGTGATGTGTCGTGACTAAGAACAGCCCTTAGCCGTGGTATATTGGCCAAATACCACACCTCCTTGGTCCTTATTGATAAAGCCTAACACTCACCTACACCGAGGGTACTTAACACTAGCTGTGAACAACTTTTGGAACTAGGCTTGTTCTCAACTATATATCCCCATCTCCTCACCACCTCCTCAAAATGCAGAGGGGAGTGACCTTCTCCTCCAATGGGTTGTGGGAAAGCAGTGTGGAGATGGGACGGGAGGAATTGAGGAAAGATGAATTGAGACAGAGCCCTAGTGTTCTGTCTTTCTGTGTGAGTGATGTTAATGCCCTGCCTCTCTCTTCTCCCCCTTGCTCACTCCCCCCCCCCCCCCCCGCTGCAGAAATCTATCGCATCGTGTCTCAGAAACAGATGTCGGACCGACGAGACAACGACATGTCGCCTAGCAACAACGTGGTCAACATCCAGGTGCAGCCGACGGAGAACAAACCAAAGATGCAGTGTTGTCAGAGCATCTAACAGCCTCACCAGTAGCACCTGATCCCCTCCCCTAAAATACTGCTTGGTCCTGTCTGACTGAGACACAGCTGCATGGCCAGGCTCTAGACTGAGACACAGCTGCGTGACCAGGCTCTAGACTGAGACACAGCTGCGTGGCCAGGCTCTAGAATGAGACACAGCTGCATGGCCAGGCTCTAGACTCTATGCTTCCATGTAGAGGGTGAGGCTGTGTCCAGATTCTCCACCCTTCCTCCCAAAGTGTGGCATACTCCATGTCATGGATTTAAAGGCATTAGATTGTAATCATTGGCTGAAGGGAGTTTATTTTCACCATTGTTAAATGTATGATGGGAAATGTTCAAGTGAACACTTTGAGAAAAGGGTGGATCATTAGGGTGCAGCTGTGAGCCCGCTGGTTCCTTAAGGATCCCCAGTCAGGATTATACAGCTGTGAGCCCGCTGGTTCCTTAAGGATCCCCAGTCAGGACTATACAGCTGTGAGCCCACTGGTTCCTTAAGGATTCCCAGTCAGGACTATACAGCTGTGACTGATCCCGTTGCTTCCTTAAGGATCCCCAGTCAGGACTATACAGCTGTGTCTGAGCATGTTGGTTCCTTAAGGATCCCCAGTCAGGACTATACAGCTGTGATCCCGTTGGTTCCTTAAGGATCCCCAGTCAGGACTATACAGCTGTGTCTGAGCATGTTGGTTCCTTCAGGATCCCCAGTCAGGACTATACAGCTGTGTCTGAGCCCGTTGGTTCCTTAAGGATCCCCAGTCAGGACTATACAGCTGTGTCTGAACCCGTTGGTTCCTTAAGGATCCCCAGTCAGGATTATACAGCTGTGTCTGATCCCGTTGGTTCCTTAAGGATCCCCAGTCAGGACTATACAGCTGTGTCTGAGCCTGTTGGTTCCTTAAGGATCCCCAGTCAGGACTATACAGCTGTGACTGAGCCCGTTGGTTCCTTAAGGATCCCCAGTCAGGACTATACAGCTGTGTCTGATCCTGTTGGTTCCTTCAGGATCCCCAGTCAGGACTATACAGCTGTGTCTGAGCCCGTTGGTTCCTTAAGGATCCCCAGTCAGGACTATACAGCTGTCTGATCCCGTTGGTTCCTTAAAGATCCCCAGTCAGGACTATACAGCTGTGTCTGAGCCCGTTGGTTCCTTAGGGATCCCCAGTCAGGACTATACAGCTGTGTCTGATCCCGTTGGTTCCTTAAGGATCCCCAGTCAGGACTATACAGCTGTGTCTGAGCCCGTTGGTTCCTTAAGGATCCCCAGTCAGGACTATACAGCTGTGTCTGAGCCCGTTGGTTCCTTAAAGATCCCCAGTCAGGACTATACAGCTGTGTCTGAGCCCGTTGGTTCCTTAGGGATCCCCAGTCAGGACTATACAGCTGTGTCTGAGCCCGTTGGTTCCTTAAGGATCCCCAGTCAGGACTATACAGCTGTGATCCCGTTGGTTCCTTAAGGAACCCTAGTCAGGATTATACAGCTGTGATCCCGTTGGTTCCTTAAGGATCCCCAGTCAGGATTATACAGCTGTGATCCCGTTGGTTCCTTAAGGATCCCCAGTCAGGACTATACAGCTGTGTCTGAGCCGGTTGGTTCCTTAAGGAACCCCAGTCAGGATTATACAGCTGTCTGAGCCCGTTGGTTCCTTAAGGAACCCCAGTCAGGACTATACAGCTGTGTCTGAGCCCGTTGGTTCCTTAAGGAACCGCAGCTTTTTATTTTTGCCGTCTTTTATATTATTATATAGCTGTTTTAATAACCAGACAGACGCTGGAAGAATCTGCACAGAAATGTATTCATATATGATGGAATAGTTTTATTGGTGATAACGCAGACCTGCCAACATGCATTGTACCTACCATAGGCTTCTATTTGGCACATTGTGGTTTTTGACTCAACCGGCTAAAGTTGGAGCTGAGCCAATCAGAGGACTTGGCTGAGGAGAAAACATCTCCAGCTCTCCTCCCCCCCTGTGTTCATAGTAATGTTTTCCTCACTCCATCTTGATAGCAGCTCTTCACTCTGTCTGTTCATACCACTGATGCGTGAGCGGGAAAATGGAGAACCAACTGTTTGGCAAATACATTTTCCATAATTGTAAGTGTTAGTCAAGCACATAACCACTATTTAGCAGTTAGCTCCTTAGCTAAGGCGTCATTACGACTAAGGTAGTTAGCTACAGTGTTTAGTCAACTAAGCGAGAACAATTTCTCTGCAATGGTAGTAGGCACAAGCACATTGACGAGCAACATGTGCTGTGTTGCAGTAGTTCAATGTTACTGAGTGTTATGCTAGTTCAGCGCTGCGCTAGTTCAGCGCTGCGCTAGTTCAGCGCTGCGCTAGTTCAGCGCTGCGCTAGTTCAGTGCGTGTCACTGTGAGGATGGAAACAGACATGGCAGAGAGCTGTTCTGCTAATACTGTCCTTCATTGAAAGTTATGTTAAAGTGTTAAAGATTAGCAGGCCTATGTTATTGAATCATTTGTGGATCTGTCCTCTTCAAATACCTGGTGGATGAGGTCAGGGCCGGTGGATGAGGTCAGGGCCGGTGGATGAGGTCAGGGCCGGTGGATGAGGTCAGGGATAGAGATCTGGAACCAGCTCCTAAAGGCCTAGCTCAATTTTTGTCATATTCCATATATCCTACAGTCAACTAGACTACTACATTGCATCCATTAATTTAATTATTTAGAATTTTCTCCTCAAACAAATTTAAGAAGAAGCTAGTTTGCATTTTCACTAGACGATCCACCTTCATTACCCCTCAATTTAACCTAGAAAAAAAACACCTCAATTTAATTTAGCATCAAACACAATACTTCTGTGTTTACTACAATGTTTGATTTAATTTATAGCTCTAGCCTGAGGGGAAAGTCGACTGACCCAATCTGGGCCTTCCCCTACACAACCTTAGTCCTACATCCGCACCACCTTGGCAGAAAATCCCAGGGAGAGCCCTGATTGTACATCTGACCGTATTTCTAGTTTGCTACTGAAGACCAGCCAATTACCAAGTACCCATAGCAGTCTATAGACTACCATGCCTACTGAGGCAGTCTTCTACCAACATCATTTGGATAAAAAAGGTTCCTATGACTTGACCAGTGTGGGTGTCGTTGCGCTGAATTGGTACTCTTAAAACTTATTCAAGGATAATGTGAGGATTGTTTTTGTTCATTTGAAAATGAACCTGGTTAAAGGAGTGCACTGTGAAGGGAATAGGGGGCCATGTGGGACTCAGGGGGCAGTGGGGAGCCTGGTACTGCTACTGTATAGATTATGGCTTCTCTCTTGTTGTAATGCTAATGATAGGCTAGGGATCAGTGGTAGTAATGCTGTAATGCTAATGATAGGCTAGGGATCAGTGGTAGTAATGCTGTAATGCTAATGATAGGCTAGGGATCAGTGGTAGTAATGCTAATGATGATAGGCTAGGGATCAGTAGTAGTAATGCTAATGATAGGCTAGGGATCAGTGGTAGTAATGCAGTAATGCTAATGATAGGCTAGGGATCAGTGGTAGTAATGCTATAATGCTAATGATAGGCTAGGGATCAGTGGTAGTAATGCTGTAATGCTAATGATAGGCCAGGGATCAGTGGTAGTAATGCTATAATGCTAATGATAGGCTAGGGATCAGTGGTAGTAATGCTAATGATAGGCTAGGGATCAGTGGTAGTAATACTGTAATGCTAATGATAGGCCAGGGATCAGTGGTAGTAATGTTATAATGCTAATGACAGGCCAGGGATCAGTGGTAGTAATGCTAATGATAGGCTAGGGATCAGTGGTAGTAATGCTGTAATGCTAATGATAGGCCAGGGATCAGTGGTAGTTATGCTGTAATGCTAATGATGATAGGCTAGGGATCAGTGGTAGTAATGCTAATGATAGGCTAGGGATCAGTGGTAGTAATGCTGTAATGCTAATGATAGGCCAGGGATCAGTGGTAGTAATGCTGTAATGCTAATGATAGGCTAGGGATCAGTGGTAGTAATGCTGTAATGCTAATGATAGGCCAGGGATCAGTGGTAGTAATGCTATAATGCTAATGATAGGCTAGGGATCAGTGGTAGTAATGCTGTAATGCTAATGATAGGCCAGGGATCAGTGGTAGTAATGCTATAATGCTAATGATAGGCCAGGGATCAGTGCTCCTTCTGAGCTTCCTGCCTTCAATTCGTCTATTTATTCACAATTGAAGGGGTTGCAAAATGTCCCTACATTTTCCAGAAATCCCTGGGAGCCAGGTGGAGCTTGTTGTCATGGTGAAGGATGGTAGCATAAAGTCTAGTGATGCCACTGCTCATGAGTCCGGATTCCCAGCTCTGTTTGTGTGGTCTTGCCAACTCTGTCATTATCATGACAGACAGGGTTATTACCCTACGACGTCCGGACTACTGCTGCTTTTCTGTTCTACCTGTTTGGCGGAATGAATACACCCTTGGTGTCCCAGGTCGAAATGAGTCCCTAACTAGAGGGGAAGAATGATACATAGCAGTTCAACTGGCTTTGAGGTCCAGATTTCAATTTGAGGGACATGGGCGTTATGACAAGACGGCACAAACAGATCTGGGATTCAGGCTAACCATGGTTTACCTTGGTGTCAATGGGAACAAGTAATCGCACATACATAACCACTATCTGGAGAGACCAGACTACAGCTAGACTGCCTAACAGACTGTCTTATAAGACTGATTCATTCATACTGCTTTTGTTTTGTTTTTAAACATGCTCTATGCCAGGATTAGGATCAGTTCCAGTCAATTCAGGAAGTACACTGAAATTCCAATTATCTTCAACGAGGAACATTTGGAATTGGAATTTGGTTTTACTTTCTGAATTAAAATGGAAATGGCCCAACGCTGATGGTAACCCTGAGACATGGCTGTAGGCTCCTTTTATGTTGCAAGTTGTGAGTGAGTAGTGTTTCAGTGCCTTTATGGTAGAATGTCATGTTGGTTGGGAGTTTTCAGAAACCACCTCCCCTTCTCTTCAAGCCTGGCCGGCTCACCTAGCTCTCTGGATTAATGGACCCAAGGATCTAAACAGAATCCTTGGGATGTCCAACTCTGTCAGCCCTTTGAAGGGGACGTTTCAAACAGTTAAGGATAAGGGTTAACTGTTAGTGGACAGGACTGGTTCCTGGCCTTAGAAGTTGATCAGGCTGGTTGGCAGGTTCCCTCCAAGTGACTCAACACACCACAGTCTGCAGACTTAGATCAGCTGCAGGTGTGGATAAGAGGGAGCCACTGTCTATTTACTTAATAAAGCCTAGTATCCCACTTCACATAAAGTGTGTCTCATTGCCCCCTATCAAACGCCCCCTATCAAATTGAGAGCACTACAAATAAGTCTCTGCTACTTCCATGAATTAAAAGGGATTCTTCTGGATGTTGGCAACAAGGCCCTTTAACTACTGACCCAGAGTCAGATGAAGCCCTTTAACTACTGACCCAGAGTCAGATGAAGCCCTTTAACTACTGACCCAGAGTCAGGTGAGGCCCTTTAACTACTGACCCAGAGTCAGGTGAGGCCCTTTATCTACTGACCCAGAGTCAGATGAGGCCCTTTATCTACTGACCCAGAGTCAGATGAGGCCCTTTAACTACTGACCCAGAGTCAGGTGAGGCCCTTTATCTACTGACCCAGAGATGAACTCGTGGATAAACATTTTATGTCTCTGTGTCCAGTATGACGGAAGTTAGCCAATGCGAAGTCGCGTTAGTGCAATGACTGGAAGTCCACAGGAACAACTAGCATGCTAGCCCTGCTGAACACAGCCCTGCTGAACACAGCCCTGCTTTAGGTTGTAGTCCCTGGGTGCATCCCAAATGGCACCCTATTCCTTATATGGAGCACTACTTTGGACCTGGGCCCGTAGGGGAATAGAGTGACACTGGGCCCGTAGGGGAATAGAGTGACCCTGGGCCCATAGTAGTGCACTATATAGAGAAAGGATGACCCAGTCTGTGTCTGTCAGGCTTGCAGTGCCAATGAGGAGGTTACAGAGGTCATCATCTCCAATTAGCCTTGTCTGCTCTGTCTGTATCCCCTTACTATTACTGTTATGTAATTAGTTACGTCAACGATCACTTTATGCCTCGGCTCACTGTTTTATTTTTCATTCGCGCTGTACTGTGATTTGTATTTTTTTAATAATTAAACTGTTATCTCTGTCCACTACTTACAATTGAAAAGTGCAAATAAATACAATTAACTATTACAACTGAGGTAATGTCTGTGTGTGTGTGTGGGGGGGGGGGGGACTCTGTCTAAGCATGTCTTGTATGTTTTCAGGAACTCTGTCTAAGCATGTCTTGTATGGTTTCAGGAACTCTGTCTAAGCATGTCTTGTATGGTTTCAAAGGTCCTCCACAGACGCTGCTCCTCCATAGGTATAATTGTGTAGACCTAATTCAGAATTCAGAATGCACGTCATAAGACTACCAGCGCTTCAAGCCTCCTCCTCCTACCCTCTCTCCCCACCTGCAAGATTTCAGTTTGATCTCATGCCCTACACTTCTGTCCATCACACATGTAAACGACTCACTGAGCAATAGCTTGCCCTCTCCATGTAAATGACTCACTGAGCAATAGCTTGCCCGCTCCATGTAAACGACTCACTGAGCAATAGCTTGCCCGCTCCATGTAAACGACTCACTGAGCAATAGCTTGCCCGCTCCATGTAAACGACTCACTGAGCAATAGCTTGCCCGCTCCATGTAAACGACTCACTGAGCAATAGCTTGCCCGCTCCATGTAAACGACTCACTGAGCAATAGCTTGCCCTCTCCATTTAAACGACTCACTGAGCAATAGCTTGCCCTCTCCATGTAAACGACTCACTGAGCAATAGCTTGCCCGCTCCATGTAAACGACTCACTGAGCAATAGCTTGCCCGCTCCATGTAAACGACTCACTGAGCAATAGCTTGCCCGCTCCATGTAAACGACTCACTGAGCAATAGCTTGCCCGCTCCATGTAAACGACTCACTGAGCAATAGCTTGCCCGCTCCATGTAAACGACTCACTGAGCAATAGCTTGCCCGCTCCATGTAAACGATTCACTGAGCAATAGCTTGCCCGCTCCATGTAAACGACTCACTGAGCAATAGCTTGCCCTCTCCATGTAAACGACTCACTGAGCAATAGCTTGCCCGCTCCATGTAAACGACTCACTGAGCAATAGCTTGCCCCCGCTCTATAGGAAGCTCCTCTGATTGGTGAAGTAATTTCATGTCGAGCTAAAAGTTTTTAAAAATAATATTTCAGAGGTTTAAAAAGGAACATAAAGGAACAATATAAACTGGTGCCATGGTTGGAACCTGTTCAGAACTTTATTTTACTGGTCGGAACGGTGGAACAGAACAAAGAAAATAATGGTTCTGTTCAGAATGAAACGATCGTAAAATAATTTAGGTTTCAACCCCTGGTCATAATATAATCAACCTTCAACACACTGGCTGGAGATAATGATATACCCTAGCCCTGTATAATATACAGTATCCCATAGTGCACTAGGATGTAGCCCTATATAATATACAGTATCCCATAGTGCACTAGGATGTAGCCCTATATAATATACAGTATCCCATAGTGCACTAGGATGTAGCCCTATATAATATACAGTATCCCATAGTGCACTAGGATGTAGCCCTATATAATATACAGTATCCCATAGTACACTAGGATGTAGCCCTATATAATATACAGTATCCCATAGTGCATTAGGATGTAGCCCTATATAATATACAGTATCCCATAGTGCACTAGGATGTAGCCCTATATAATATACAGTATCCCATAGTGCACTAGGATGTAGCCCTATATAATATACAGTATCCCATAGTGCATTAGGATGTAGCCCTATATAATATACAGTATCCCATAGTGCACTAGGATGTAGCCCTATATAATATACAGTATCCCATAGTGCACTAGGATGTAGCCCTATATAATACAGTATCCCATAGTACACTAGGATGTAGCCCTATATAATATAGAGTATCCCATAGTGCATTAGGATGTAGCCCTATATAATATACAGTATCCCATAGTGCACTAGGATGTAGCCCTATATAATATACAGTATCCCATAGTGCACTAGGATGTAGCCCTATATAATATACAGTATCCCATAGTGCATTAGGATGTAGCCCTATATAATATACAGTATCCCATAGTGCACTAGGATGTAGCCCTATATAATATACAGTATCCCATAGTGCACTAGGATGTAGCCCTATATAATATACAGTATCCCATAGTACACTAGGTTGTAGTCCTATAACATATACAGTATCCCATAGTGCACTAGGATGTAGCCCTATATAATATACAGTATCCCATGGTACACTAGGATGTAGCCCTATATAATATACAGAATCCCATAGTGCACTAGGATGTAGCCCTATATAATATACAGTATCCCATAGTGCACTAGGATGTAGCCCTATATAATATACAGTATCCCATAGTACACTAGGTTGTAGTCCTATAACATATACAGTATCCCATAGTGCACTAGGATGTAGCCCTATATAATATACAGTATCCCATGGTACACTAGGATGTAGCCCTATATAATATACAGAATCCCATAGTGCACTAGGATGTAGCCCTATATAATATACAGTATCCCATAGTGCACTAGGATGTAGCCCTATATAATATACAGTATCCCATAGTGCACTAGGATGTAGCCCTATATAATATACAGTATCCCATAGTACACTAGGTTGTAGTCCTATAACATATACAGTATCCCATAGTGCACTAGGATGTAGTCCTATATAATATACAGTATCCCATAGTACACTAGGATGTAGACCGACTCTTCTCTGTATACATCAATGATGTCGCTCTTGCTGCTGGTGAGTCTCTGATCCACCTCTACGCAGACGACACCATTCTGTATACTTCTGGCCCTTCTTTGGACACTGTGTTAACAACCCTCCAGGCAAGCTTCAATGCCATACAACTCTCATTCCATGGCCTCCAATTGCTCTTAAATACAAGTAAAACTAAATGCATGCTCTTCAACCGATCGCTACCTGTACCTACCCGCCTGTCCAACATCACTACTCTGGACGTTTCTGACTTAGAATACGTGGATAACTACAAATACCTAGGTTTCTGGCTAGACTGTAAACCTGTCCATCCAGACTCATATTAAACATCTCCAATCAAAAATTAAATCTAGAAATCGGCTTCCTATTTCGCAACAAAGCATCCTTCACTCATGCTGCCAAACATTCCCTCGTAAAACTGACCATCCTACCAATCCTCGACTTCAGCGATGTCATTTACAAAATAGCCCCCAACACTCTACTCAGCAAACTGGATGCAGTCTATTACTTACCCTCTTGCACATCATCTGCACATCTATCACTCAAGTATTAATGTTAAATTGTAATTATTTTCACCTCTAATGGCCTATTTATTGCCTTTACCTCCCTACTCTTCTACATTTGCACACATTGTACATATATCTTTCTATTGTGTTATTGACTGTACATTTGTTTATGTGTAACTGTTTGTGTCGCACTGCTTTGCTTTATCTTGGCCAGGTCGCAGTTGTAAATGAGAACTTGTTCTCAACTAGCCTACCTGGTTAAATAAAGGTGAAATTAAAATAAATATTCTTTGCCTCTCCTTAAAAACCGAGAAAGCCAGAGGTCACTCCCCTCAAATGGGTTTTGAGAAGGAGACAAGAGGACACAAGGAGTATGTAATTGAGATCTTACCATCTCCACATGAACATACATTAGATACACACCCTCTCTCTCCCACTCTCTGTATAGCGCCTTAGGACTCAACTAGAAAATCAGTCCCAGTGTTTTCATGTGACTAGGACCGAGACTACCAACTGTTCATCGGTTCACTTCACTGATTTGAAAAGGACTGGTACAACATGGTGGAATCTCCCAGTAATACCTCCAAGACAACGCCTTTACACGTGTTGCACACTTGAAAGGGCCGCACCACTACTATGAAGAAAGTAAACGGTCTTAATACAACCCTGCTAGGTGTACAGGTCCAATACAACCCTGCTAGGTGTACAGGTCCAATACAACCCAGCTGGGTGTACAGGTCCAATACAACCCAGCTGGGTGTACAGGTCCAATACAACCCAGCTGGGTGTACAGGTCCAATACAACCCAGCTAGGTGTACAGGTCCAATACAACCCAGCTAGGTGTACAGGTCCAATACAACACAGCTAGGTGTACAGGTCCAATACAACACAGCTAGGTGCACAGGTCCAATACAACACAGCTGGGTGTACAGGTCCAATACAACACAGCTGGGTGTACAGGTCCAGTATTACAGTAGAACACAGCTGAGTGTACAGGTCCAGTATTACAGTAGAACACAGCTGAGTGTACAGGTCCAGTATTACAATACAACAGTGTAATTGGCAGCAATTTCCAAACCCCTGAAGGTACCACGTTCATCTGTACAAACAAGAGTACGTAAATATAAACACCATGGGACCACGCAGTCGTCATACCGCTTAGAAAGGAGACGCGTTCTGTCTCCTAGAGATGAACGTACTTTGGTACGAAAAGTGCAAGTCAATCCAAGAACAGCAAAGGACCTTGTGAAGATGCTGGAGGAAACAGGTCCAAAAGTTTCTATATCCACAGTAAAACGAGTCCTATATCGACATAACCTGAAAGGCCGCTCAGCAAGGAAGAAGCCACTGCTCCAAAACCGCCATAAAAAAGCCAGAGGTTTGCAACTGCACATGGGGACAAAGATCGTACTTTTTGGAGAAATGTCCTCTGGTCTGATGAAACAAAAATATAACTGTTTGGCCATAATGACCCTCGTTATGTTTGGAGGAAAAAGGCGGAGGCTTGCAAGCCGAAGAACACCATCCCAACCGTGAAGCACGGTCGTGGCAGCATCATGTTGTGGGGGTGCTTTGCTGCAGGAGGGTCTGGTGCACTTCACGAAATAGATGGCATCATGCAGGTTAGAAACTAATGTGTATTGAAGCAACATCTCAAGACATCAGTCAAGAAGTCAAAGCTTGGTCGCAAATGGGTCTTCCAAATGGACAATGACCCCAAGCATACTTCCAAAGTTGTGGCAAAATGGCATAAGGACAACGAAGTCAAGGTATTGGAGTGGCCATCAGAAAGCCCTGACGTCAATCATATAGAAAATGTGTGGGCAGAACTGAAAAGGCGTGTGCGAGCAAGGAGGCCTACAAACCTGACTCAGTTACACCAGCTGTCAGGAGGAATGGGCCAAAATTCACCCAATTTATTGTGGGAAGCTTGTGGAAGGCGTACCGAAACGTTTGACCCAAGTTAAACAATTTAAAGGCAACGTTACCAAATACTAAATGAGTATATATAAACTTCTGACCCACTGGGAATGTGATGAAAGAAATAGAAGCTGAAATAAATCACTACTATTATTCTGACATTTCACATTCTTATAACAAAGTGGTGATCCTAACTGACCTAAGAGGAAATCTTTACTAGAATTAAATGTCAGGAATGGTGAAAAACGGAGTTTGAATGTATTTGGCTGAGGTGTATGTAAACTTCCCACTTCAACTGTAGCTAGGTGTACAGGTGCTTTAATAAGCATATGTAAAATAATGTATTTTAACTGAAAGCATTGCATGATCGCTTTCAATTAACAGAAGGTAGCACTCGTTCATTTTAAGGGTCCCTGACGGGTCATGCCAAATCCAAGAGTTATCAAGACTGCAGAAATAAATCGTTTTTCTACATATTTTATTTGAAACCATCTCTGAACCCCAAAGTCTGTTAGAAGAGACGAGCTGCTCTATGCCTTGGCTGGGGCCGCCTTGGACGGGGCCGCCTTGGACGGGGCCGCCTTGGACGGCTTCTTCTTAGGCTTCAGCATCTTGGCCTTGATCTGGGAAGAAAGAGCAGGAAGGTAATGTTTATCTACTTCACTTGCTTTGGCAATTTAAAACATGTTTCCTATGCCAATAAAGCTCTTAAATTGAATTGAGAGCGCGGGGGCCGCGGGAGAGAGACTTGTCATTAGGACAATATAGGATATTGATGTAGGGCTGGGTCAATTTCAATGTATGAATAGAGGTGATAGAATTGTACTTATTTAACTAGGCAAGTCAGAAGCAGAGATCTGATGATATGGAAGGTTGTTCTACTAGTACTCCTATGGTCACATTGTTTAGGTGCAATGGGGAGTATTTCACAAGCTTTATTTCAGAACTTCAGCTAGATATCAGGATTCAGAAACACGGACAAAAGTGGAAGCGCAGTGTAGAATTAAATAGCTCATTCTGTTACTCACCACTCCCACACTACAAACATTGATAATTTGGAGTTGTTTCACCACAGATTAAGCCTAGACTAAGACTCCAGGAGTATGCCCAATGGTTAGCCAGTTTCCCTATTATACAGGCCTTCAAATGCAACTGAGAGCCCTGGTCGGCCATTTTGGGTGTCTACTCACAGCCGGGTCATGCAGCAGGATGGCTTGACGTCTGGCTGTCTTGGCGTAGGGGTTCAGCTTCATCATTATTCTCAGGTTCTTCAGGGGGTTCTTCTTCAGGACTCTGCGCCTGATCTTCTTGCTGTGAGGAGGCCAGACAGGTTCAGGAGGGGATCAAATATAGCAGCATTGAGTGAACCTTCATGTTGTTAATGGTAACATTACCAAATGGAACACTTTGTTACATAGTGCACTACTTTAGACCTGAGCCCAATTGGCCCCGATCAACAGTAGTGCATTATGGGGAACGGGTCATTCGGGATGCAACCTATTGGAATAGCTCAGGACTTCCATTCAAATCAGGATTCAGAAACACGGACCTGAAGTGGAACCTCATCAAGGCTTAATGTCACAATGGAGGATAATGCAACATACTACAGTACCCATAATGCTCTGCACAATAGAAAGTGAGCAGGGCTTACTTTGGTGCACGAAGTGCTTTCTGGATCTCCTCACTCTTCAGAATCCTGCTCAGATCTGTGTTGGTCATCTTGTGCATGGGCAGACTGGAGGTGGGAGACAGATGGAGACATGACAGAGGTCAGAGTACAACTGGCAGTACCTCTAAGGTTGTTGGGGGGGGGGGGGCATGTGGTTTAGCAACAGACCATTAGAGCATTTCATTAAAACTCAGAACTTCTGGTAGATATCAGGATTCAGAAACACGGACCGAAGTGGAAGCTCATCACTGTAGAAATTAAATAGCTCTCAAATCTGTTACTAACCAACACACTAAAGGCCCGTCCTTAAGCACCTCCAACACATTGCTGTTGACCCAGACAAGCACACCTGATTCAGCTGGTCAAGTTACCAAGCCCTCAGAGTTGAATCAGGCAAGTTTGTTCAGGGCTACACACAAAAAAAGTGCTTTGTTGGGGGCTCTGGATGACTGAGCTGGGGTAACACTACAACATGATGCCCAACTGGTTAACATCACTAATTAGTTTAAAACGACAAACTTCAATTTTCAACCAGTTTTAACCAACTGGTAAGTTACGGCCCAATAGTGAGTACACCCTATACACCGGGAGATCTTAGGACATTACCAAGTCCGAACCGCCGACGTGCCAACGTTTGTTTGTAGCCCACACCGTTCGGAAGCTACCGAACCAACTGGACCCCACTGAGGAAAGGGGATGTTCTACGAACCACACGAGACTCGTCTGACAGGTAACGGATTTTTTATATATTTTTTCAACTATGAAGGTAGTTTAACTACCCCAAAAAGGCATTGTGTAAAAAAATAAGTAATTCCACTATCCCAACAAACAATATTCTATTACTTGGGAGAATATTCTTTAGAGACAAAGTATTTTAACAAACAACTACATTCAACAGTTTTAATGAGTGCATCTCCTTAAAGACACCCATAGCCTACACACATTTACAGTAGCTGCTTGTTAATTGTACGTCAAAGCTGCGTTACAGTCAGAGGCTCCATGTGTAACAAGTGAAGAGGGAGATTTCTAATCAACACAAAATGTAATTAAAATGACTGAATTGGGTTGGCTAAATGAGAAGAAGTAGGCTACAATGATCCAACCAACAGGTCAGCTGTTTCATACTTAGTTGTTATAGACAAGGACGGAGAGCGCAGTAAAATAGCCTCAATTAGCCTTGATACTGTAGCTAGCTTTAGAACGACTTGATTCAGGCAAGACAAACAGGACCAGATGGTACGGTAGAAACACTTTAGACAAATTGACGTGACAAGCTGCTCCGCCCCTCCCGAGGGCAGGACACCGCCCAGCCACACCCCATACGTAAACAGACCGCCATATATGGGCACAAATGTACACGAACAAAAATAAACCCAATGTGCAGCTACTAATGACTTCACTGCGTTATTTAGAAGGAAATCCGTCAATTTATAAATAAATTCATTTTGCCCTAATTATGGATCTCATGACCAAGGATACAGATGTGCATCTGTTGGCATATAATTGGTAGCAGCCCTTCCGTACGCGCCACCTAGCCTGACCGACACGCACGCGCCACCTAGCCTGACCGACACGCACGTGCCACCCCACCCACCTAGCCTGACTAATGCTAGTAGTAGCTCAACCTTGATAGGCTAGATTGGTTTAAGTAACCCTGGTCAAATTTCTATCAAATCAACAGAACACCACAAGAGCAGACAGAGTCCAATTAGGATTAGGCCCACGTAACCCTGGTTTTACTGACTTGTAGTCCACCTTGAGAGAGGCAGATTTGCGCCAGGTCCCGTAGAGCTGATCCAGCTTACGGAAGGCTGATTCGGTCCAGATACAGAACCGACCAACGTGACCACCGGGGGCGAGCCTCAGCAGGTTCAGCTTGTTCACGTTCTGTAGGGTGATGCCTGGTAGAGGGATGGGAGGACAGTTACATTTTAGTATTGAGAAGAGGCACTTCGACATTAAAAAAAAAAATTATTTTTTTTTTTAAAGAGACTCAAACTCCATTTTCTACACAGTGGCATCTACAGCGAGACAGTTTCCTTTGAATAGAAGAGGGTCTACATTGGTCATTTAGAGTGGCAGATGCTCTTTAGTACAGAATAACATTCGCCATTATCCTTTTACAGAAAACCCCTATCCATTATTCATGATTTATTGTAATGCAAAAAAAAATTTCAAATCATGGCAAAAAAAAGGACAACTGATAATGAGGTTTCAGAACACTGAAATCACCGTGTTCAGAAACACGGACCAGAAGTGGGAATCACAGCTACACTGAGGGAAGTAATGCCCCATTGAGGGAACAGGGTGCCAAAGTAGGAGAGAATGGGAGATCTTTACATGTTCTCAACAGGGCCGAGTAGCCAGTACATACCAGGTATGTTTCTGAAGGCCTTGGTGACACCTTGGTCCTGGTTGTAGATGATGCACGGTCCTTTGCGCTGGATACGCCTGCGATTCCTCATCTTACCTTTGCCAGCTCGCATGCGCTGTGATGCGTATACCTGCACACACACCCAGAGGACACATTAATCTCATCCACTCATCCAAGGACACTCAATTTCACAATCACATCATGGCTCAGGACTTCCATTCAAATCAGGATTCAGAAACACGGACCTGAAGTGGAACCTCATCATTGCCTCATGGTCACTCAGAAGAGGAAAAAGGGACATTGACCAGTGAGACAGTAGTAACTAGCTATATTGACCTTTTTGATGTCGTTCCAGGCTTTGAGTTTCTTCAGCAGCAGCACGGCCTCTTTAGTCTTCTTGTAACCCTCCACTTTATCATCAACTACCAGAGGAACCTCTGGGATCTCCTCAATGCGGTGTCCTGAAGGAGGGGAGGCCCTCTAGTTAGAGATTTACAGCCATTTAGTTCCACAAGTATCATCTTGTGAAGAGAGTGAGACACGCTGAAGTTGGGGGATCAAAAGTGCCATCACGTCACAATATGGTGTTAAAATTGTTTTGTCAACCCACTGTCAGCTACAAGAGTCAGTAAACCATCACTGCTCAGTCATACTCAAGTAACACCATCATAGCAAGTCAGCTTTAATGAATCAACATTTTGAAGGGAAAGTTCTGTATTTTGGCAATGAGGATCTTTACTTCCCCAGAGTCAGATACCATTTGTGTCTGTGTCCAGTATGAAAGAAATAAGATGTTTTGCGAGCTAATGCTATCTAGCGGTAGCATAACAAACTCTACAGGAAGAGATGGCATGCTAGCTATTACAATAGACTTTCAGCCATTGCACAAGCGCTAGATAGCACTTCCTTCAAATTGCACTCACCTGACAAGATTGTTCTGCCCCTGAACAAGGCAGTTAACCCACTGTTCCTAGGCCGGCAGGGTAGCCTAGTGGTTAAGAGCGTTGGACTAGTAACCGGAAGGTTGCAAGTTCAAACCCCCGAGCTGACAAGGTACAAACTCTGTCGTTCTGTCCCTGAACAGGCAGTTAACCCACTAGGCCGTCATTGAAAATAAGAAATTGTTCTTAACTAACCGAAAATATATAAGCTCTGGGGAAGCTGAAAAGGGGCACCTTGCCAAGAACCTATGATTTCTTAAATACACAACAGCAACAAGTGTCTTACCTAAAAATGAGACCGTGTAAAGGTTAAATACATATTTACACTGGTAAGAAGACTATGCAGTGAGTAGTGAGTACCACAGAGCACGGTGGGCGGCATACCTTTTGACATGACGAGTGCTGGCAGGGCGGAGGCGGCCAGGGCAGAGCAGATGGCGTAACGCTTCTGAGTAGTGTTGATCCTGCGGTGCCAGCGGCGCCACGTCTTGGTGGGGGCGAACATGCGACCTCCACGACACATCTACAGTCACAGGGGTCAAGGAACGGCTAAACAAAGCATTAAGATCGTTATCTTTTTGGTCGGTTTTTCAAACATTAAGTCGCGGGAAATCAACATTAAGTGGTCTTTAGGACTAGTCTGTCTCGGAAACCGGCCCTAAATGAATTTAGGTGCTTTGCTCAGACTCAATGTTCGTCAGCCACTTGTGACAGCATACGACATCAGGCATAATGTCACTGTTCACAGTGTAGGACGCAAATTACACCATCACTGCAAGCCCCTTGAATGTCTAGTCCACCTCAGCATGCATTACCATTGTTCATTAGGCAACAAACGGATGAACACTAAAACAGTGAGGTGCCACCTGTACTTGTACAATCAGAAACAAATTAACTCAAATGAACAGAAACAAAGTCACAATGAACAGAACCCCGGTAGCACATTTATACCTGATGGACATGGCAAGATTAATAGGAAATGAATGTTTAATTTAGTCTGTCAGATAAGGATACATTTCCGAAGGCTCCCTGGCCGGAGCGGTGGGTACCACCTCCCCTCACACGAGGAATACGAGCCACGGCTCGGCCTGTACCCCAGGACTCCGCGCTTGTCTGATGACCTGGAACCCAGAGTGCATTAGAACATGTCCTCTATACATACCAAAATAGGCTGCTATTGGTTTTATGGTACAGACAAAGCCCTTCAGAACTTCTAGTATAATCACTGCTTTCAGAAACACGGACCGAAGTGGAAACTAATCATTAAAGCTTGCAACCTGTCTCCAAAAAGCAACGTTTATTTGATTGAATACATGCTTAAACAGTCACTCACCGGCCAGTTTGCTGACAGCATAGGGCTGACGGTTGTTCTTGCGCATGTTGGTGTGTACAAAGTTGACAATGTCCGGGCGGATGGGAGCCTTGAACACGGCAGGCATAACGACATTTTTGCCTGAACTCTCTCCTTTCTCGGAGTAGATAGAGATTAAAGGCCGGGCACAAGCCTGGGGAAGACAAAGGTCAGGGAAATCTGATAAATCTTGCAGTAGGTTACAATGTACCCAATCGCATGTTGATAGTTAAACATGCCAGATAGGAAGGACTCTGTTGGTTAACTTTAGCTAATATAGCTAGTATGCAATCTTGCTCAGATTCAGCTGTCGTCATTCACTTGCGCCAGCATATGCCAGTAGGCATCTGTCGACTGATCGCAAAGTAGGACGCAAATTACACCATCATAGCAAGTAAATGTAGTTAAGTACTGCAATATATTAAAAGTAAAATCACGACTTACTGGCATGTTTGTAGGTAGCACACCTGGCAAAGGTCTAACTGAGCTATGGTTTACTAAGTACATATTCAAAACAGTTTAATGAAGAAAGGTATACTGGTTTACGAATCTCACCTATAATTGAGCAAACCCGGCCTGTGGTTGCAAGGAAAGTACATGTGACTTGGCTAGAACCGTGCCCATCCAAAATGTCGCCTCGTGTCAGCTTCGTTCAGATTCGACATGGAATGAGTTAAATGGCATTGCCTTGTAAAGATTGTAGCGAGACAAGTGTTCGGTTTGCGACTATACCTTGCTCACTAACGCTGACGCCAAATGGTATATACAATTGAAACAAATTAGCTAGGATTCTCACCATTTTTATATTTGTGTTTCGGCTCCCCGAGAACCAGGCTCCTCACTCAATGGAAGATACAGTAGAAAAGGAAGTTGGCAATGCAACTCACACGATATATGCCTCCGACGTCGTCACACTTCCGGCAACTGTAACGTTAAATAAATGCAATACTATAGAGGCAAATATTTCTATTCTAAGTCAATATAAATTTCTCCAGTTAAATATTGAAATACTATACAACGGCGAAAACAACTTTCATAAATGGGACAATCTAGGTCTCTACTGTGCAATACGGCGGAGGAAACAAGGGTGGTGACCGGACTACTTTCGTGATAATTATTTATTTTTCATAATTAAATGTAGTTACCACATGTTCCAAAATACTTATTTTGTCTTACAAGTAAAATAGTTATTGATACAAATAAAAAATAAACTGTGTTCGTTGTGCTGATATTATGACGTTAAGAAATCACTGGCTGTTTTCGCGCCAACGTCAAGTGAAATCGTCAACTGCCGTCACCGTTTTCCAACTTTTATTTAGGATTTTCAGACTTAAAAACATATTTTTATGTATTTAACTATGCTAACTATCTACCTAATGAAATGTGCTCCAGGATAATCAACAATGCTTTACAGTTTAAAAAAAAATGTATTCTTCGGTGAGGTAATGTTTTCAAATGTTTGTCTAGCTTGTTAACATAAGTAATCTATCTGTCTCTTTTCAATCTTTGCCTGTTATTGTTTTGTAACTAACTAGCTTAGTTAGTTAAGTTTACTAACGACAGACATATGTTAGCAAGCTAACTAAATAAGCAATGTTTTAATGCGTTTGAATTCAGAAATCTTCAAGATGAATGCAAATAATCCAGTATTTATGAGGAAGATATCCAGACACTGAGAGGGAATCCTTCAACGTTACCTGACATCTACAGTGGCAACAGACCAGTCTTCACCTGTGAGAAAACGACGTGTTTTTTTTTGCTAGCTTTACTGAAGAGTTGCAATCAATCAATCCACCCTATTTATACAGATATTACCATAATTAGTTTACTTGTATATATCCAGCCAAGCATCACCATGTCCTGAGACGTCTTAGTGTCCAGTTCAAGATAATTGGCAACTCAGAAATCTCCAACTTCAGTGCGTTCAAGACAACTGGCAACTCAGAAAAAACGAGCTCCCTTTGGGAAAAATCGTTTTGAACGGTCATCCAACTCGGAATTCCAAGTCAGGAACTCGGCCTCTTTCTAGAGCTATGAAACCCCATTTTCCAACCCAGGTTGGGCTGGCCTTGGTGGGCTGCAGATTATGCGTGTTGAAGCTATGTGATCTGCAAGTCTCATGGTATGTCCGCGCTACCTGTAGACGTTTGTTGGTCTCATGTATTGAGTGAGTCAGTAGCTCTGGTCCATTGCGTCAGTATGCTACGCACTTACACGTTGGCACACTATCTCTGGTCCAATGCGTTATGTTAACCACTGTTGCTTGTGCAGCTGGCTAGTCATCGTTCCACAGCCTGTCTGATCTCATATGTCTTGCAGCATCTGTGGCTTGAGAAGGTATCTGCTAGAGCTAGAGCCTATTGCCCCTGTATTCTCTCCAGCCCCCCTCCGTGTAGGCTGTGTTATGTCTCTAGGAGAGGACAGTAGATATGTTAGTAGGCTGTGGTATTATGTCTCTAGGAGAGGACAGTAGATATGTTAGTAGGCTGTGTTATTATGTCTAGGAGAGGACAGTAGATAGATATGTTAGTAGGCTGTGTTATGTCTCTAGGAGAGGACAGTAGATATGTTAGTAGGCTGTTTTTATTATGTCTAGGAGAGGACAGTAGGTAGATATGTTAGTAGGCTGTGTTATTATGTCTCTAGGAGAGGAGAGTAGATATGTTAGTAGGCTGTGTTATGACTAGGAGAGGACAGTAGATATGTTAGTAGGCTGTGGTATTATGTCTCTAGGAGAGGACAGTAGATATGTTAGTAGGCTGTGTTATTATGTCTCTAGGAGAGGACAGTAGATATGTTAGTAGGCTGTGTTATTATGTCTAGGAGAGGACAGTAGATATGTTAGTAGGCTGTGTTATTATGTCTCTAGGAGAGGACAGTAGTTATGTTAGGAGGCTGTGTTATTATGTCTAGGAGAGGACAGTAGATATGTTAGTAGGCTGTGTTATTATGTCTAGGAGAGGACAGTAGATAGATATGTTAGTAGGCTGTGTTATTATGTCTCTAGGAGAGGACAGTAGTTATGTTAGGAGGCTGTGTTATTATGTCTAGGAGAGGACAGTAGATAGATATGGTAGTAGGCTGTGTTATGTCTCTAGGAGAGGACAGTAGATAGTTATGTTAGTAGGCTGTGCTATTATGTCTCTAGGAGAGGACAGTAGTTATGTTAGTAGGCTGTGTTATTATGTCTAGGAGAGGACAGTAGGTAGATATGGTAGTAGGCTGTGTTATGTCTCTAGGAGAGGACAGTAGATGTTACTGTGTTATTATGTCTCTAGGAGAGGACAGTAGATATGTTAGTAGGCTGTTTTTATTATGTCTAGGAGAGGACAGTAGGTAGATATGTTAGTAGGCTGTGTTATTATGTCTCTAGGAGAGGAGAGTAGATATGTTAGTAGGCTGTGTTATTATGTCTAGGAGAGGACAGTAGATATGTTAGTAGGCTGTGGTATTATGTCTCTAGGAGAGGACAGTAGATATGTTAGTAGGCTGTGTTATTATGTCTCTAGGAGAGGACAGTAGATATGTTAGTAGGCTGTGTTATTATGTCTAGGAGAGGACAGTAGATATGTTAGTAGGCTGTGTTATTATGTCTCTAGGAGAGGACAGTAGTTATGTTAGGAGGCTGTGTTATTATGTCTAGGAGAGGACAGTAGATATGTTAGTAGGCTGTGGTATTATGTCTCTAGGAGAGGACAGTAGATATGTTAGTAGGCTGTGTTATTATGTCTCTAGGAGAGGACAGTAGATATGTTAGTAGGCTGTGTTATTATGTCTAGGAGAGGACAGTAGATATGTTAGTAGGCTGTGTTATTATGTCTCTAGGAGAGGACAGTAGTTATGTTAGGAGGCTGTGTTATTATGTCTAGGAGAGGACAGTAGATATGTTAGTAGGCTGTGTTATTATGTCTAGGAGAGGACAGTAGATAGATATGTTAGTAGGCTGTGTTATTATGTCTCTAGGAGAGGACAGTAGTTATGTTAGGAGGCTGTGTTATTATGTCTAGGAGAGGACAGTAGATAGATATGGTAGTAGGCTGTGTTATGTCTCTAGGAGAGGACAGTAGATACGTTAGTAGGCTGTGCTATTATGTCTCTAGGAGAGGACAGTAGATATGTTAGTAGGCTGTGTTATTATGTCTAGGAGAGGACAGTAGATAGATATGGTAGTAGGCTGTGTTATGTCTCTAGGAGAGGAGAGTAGATATGTTAGTAGGCTGTTATAATTATGTCTAGGAGAGGACAGTAGATATGTTACTGTGTTATTATGTCTCTAGGAGAGGACAGTAGATATGTTAGTAGGCTGTGTTATTATGTCTCTAGGAGAGGACAGTAGATATGTTAGTAGGCTGTGTTATTATGTCTAGGAGAGGACAGTAGATATGTTAGTAGGCTGTGTTATTATGTCTCTAGGAGAGGACAGTAGTTATGTTAGTAGGCTGTGTTATTATGTCTCTAGGAGAGGACAGTAGATATGTTAGTAGGCTGTGTTATTATGTCTCTAGGAGAGGACAGTAGATATGTTAGTAGGCTGTGTTATTATGTCTAGGAGAGGACAGTAGATAGATATGGTAGTAGGCTGTGTTATGTCTCTAGGAGAGGAGAGTAGATATGTTAGTAGGCTGTTATAATTATGTCTAGGAGAGGACAGTAGATATGTTAGTAGGCTGTGGTATTATGTCTCTAGGAGAGGACAGTAGATCTGTTAGTAGGCTGTGTTATTATGTCTCTAGGAGAGGACAGTAGATAGATATGTTAGTAGGCTGTGTTATTATGTCTAGGAGAGGACAGTAGATAGATATGGTAGTAGGCTGTGTTATTATGTCTAGGAGAGGACAGTAGTTATGTTAGGAGGCTGTGTTATTATGTCTAGGAGAGGACAGTAGTTATGTTAGTAGGCTGTGTTATTATGTCTCTAGGAGAGGACAGTAGATAGATATGGTAGTAGGCTGTGTTATTATGTCTAGGAGAGGACAGTAGTTATGTTAGGAGGCTGTGTTATTATGTCTAGGAGAGGACAGTAGATAGATATGTTAGGAGGCTGTGTTATTATGTCTAGGAGAGGACAGTAGTTATGTTAGGAGGCTGTGTTATTATGTCTAGGAGAGGACAGTAGTTATGTTAGTAGGCTGTGTTATTATGTCTAGGAGAGGACAGTAGATAGATATGGTAGTAGGCTGTGTTATTATGTCTAGGAGAGGACAGTAGTTATGTTAGTAGGCTGTGTTATCATGAATTTACAAACAAACATTGGTGCAGGTTTGGGATCAATTCCTCTTCAATTTAGGAAAAGAGGAATAGTTAAAACACAGATAACCAGATAGACTGGAGTAGATTGGACTGGGGATGCTACATTTAGTTTTGTGGGAGAAAAGTAAAATGAGAAGGATCATCTACCATCTTGGCATTAAGTTCTTTATTTAGAGAATCCTCATTACGTGTAGTGCTGCAGTTATCACGGTCACATTACAGACTCCTGCAGCCTCCCCTCACTGTCGTTATCACGGTCACATTACAGACTCCTGCAGCCTCCCCTCACTGTCATTATCACGGTCACATTACAGACTACTGCAGCCTCCCCTCACTGTCGTTATCACGGTCACATTACAGACTCCTGCAGCCTCCCCTCACTGTCGTTATCACGGTCACATTACAGACTCCTGCAGCCTCCCCTCACTGTCGTTATCACGGTCACATTACAGACTCCTGCAGCCTCCCCTCACTGTCGTTATCACGGTCACATTACAGACTACTGCAGCCTCCCCTCACTGTCGTTATCACGGTCACATTACAGACTACTGCAGCCTCCCATCACTGTCGTTATCACGGTCACATTACAGAGTCCTGCAGCCTCCCCTCACTGTCGTTATCACGGTCACATCACATTACAGACTACTGCAGCCTCCCCTCACTGTCATTGTCACATCACATTACAGATTCCTGCAGCCTCCCCTCACTGTCGTTATCATGGTCACATCACATTAGACTCCTGCAGCCTCCCCTCACTGTCGTTATCACGGTCACATTACAGACGACTGCAGCCTCCCCTCACTGTCGTTATCACGGTCACATTACAGACTCCTGCAGCCTCCCCTCACTGTCGTTATCACGGTCACATTACAGACTACTGCAGCCTCCCCTCACTGTCGTTATCACGGTCACATTACAGACTACTGCAGCCTCCCCTCACTGTCGTTATCACGGTCACATTACAGACTACTGCAGCCTCCCCTCACTGTCGTTATCACGGTCACATTACAGACTACTGCAGCCTCCCCTCACTGTCGTTATCACGGTCACATTACAGACTATTGCAGCCTCCCCTCACTGTCGTTATCACGGTCACATTACAGACTACTGCAGCCTCCCCTCACTGTCGTTATCATGGTCACATCACATTAGACTCCTGCAGCCTCCCCTCACTGTCGTTATCACGGTCACATTACAGACGACTGCAGCCTCCCCTCACTGTCGTTATCACGGTCACATTACAGACTCCTGCAGCCTCCCCTCACTGTTGTTATCACGGTCACATTACAGACTACTGCAGCCTCCCCTCACTGTCGTTATCACGGTCACATTACAGACTACTGCAGCCTCCCCTCACTGTCGTTATCACGGTCACATTACAGACTACTGCAGCCTCCCCTCACTGTCGTTATCACGGTCACATTACAGACTACTGCAGCCTCCCCTCACTGTCGTTATCACGGTCACATTACAGACTATTGCAGCCTCCCCTCACTGTCGTTATCACGGTCACATTACAGACTACTGCAGCCTCCCCTCACTGTCGTTATCACGGTCACATTACAGACTACTGCAGCCTCCCCTCACTGTCGTTATCACGGTCACATTACAGACTCCTGCAGCCTCCCCTCACTGTCGTTATCATGGTCACATCACATTAGACTCCTGCAGCCTCCCCTCACTGTCGTTATCACGGTCACATTACAGACGACTGCAGCCTCCCCTCACTGTCGTTATCACGATCACATCACATTACAGACTCCTGCAGCCTCCCCTCACTGTCGATATCACGGTCACATCACATTAGACTCCTGCAGCCTCCCCTCACTGTCGTTTATCACGGTCATATTACAGACTCCTGCAGCCTCCCCTCACTGTCGTTATCACAGTCACATTACAGACTCCTGCAGCCTCCCCTCACTGTCGATATCACGGTCACATTACAGACTCCTGCAGCCTCCCCTTACTGTCGTTATCACGGTCACATTACAGACTCCTGCAGCCTCCCCTCACTGTCCTGAATGGAACCTTATTCCCTATATAGTGCACTACTTTAGACCAGAGCCCTATTGCACCCTATTCCCTATATAGTGCACTACTTTAGACCAGAGCCCTATTGCACCCTATTCCCTATATAGTGCACTACTTTTGACCAGAGCACTATGGGCCCTCGCTGGCCATTTGGGATGGCCCAGCCATGCATGTTTTCATGCTCTGTTAAATAGACATATGCAGTTCTTTTGGCCCTCTGGCTTCCACAGTTAGGGCCATTTCAATTCAGGAAGTAAAGTCATGCCTTTCTAATAAAGACAATTTGGCATTGAAATCTCAGTTCACTTTCTGAATTGAAGTGGGATTTCCCCCCACACCTGCGGTTTCCACAGCCACATATTCCTGTATAATACAATGTCATGATAACCCTAATTATCATGCCCCTAATTTAAGGTTGGGTTTCAAATCACATTTTAAGAAGAGGAATAGTAGAACTAGGCAGGGTTTATGACTATCCAACTAACAGTAGAACAGTAAGCTACAACTGGGTTACTGTGGCTACAACTGGGTTACTGGGGCTACAACTGGGTTACTGTGGCTACAACTGGGTTACTGGGGCTACAACTGGGTTACTGGGGCAACAACTGGGTTACTGGGGCTACAACTGGGTTACTGGGGCTACAACTGGGTTACTGGGGCTACAACTGGGTTACTGGGGCAACAACTGGGTTACTGGGGCAACAACTGGGTTACTGGGGCAACAACTGGGTTACTGGGGCTACAACTGGGTTACTGGGGCAACAACTGGGTTACTGGGGCTACAACTGGGTTACTGGGGCAACAACTGGGTTACTGGGGCAACAACTGGGTTACTGGGGCTACAACTGGGTTACTGGGGCAACAACTGGGTTACTGGGGCAACAACTGGGTTACTGGGGCTACAACTGGGTTACTGGGGCTACAACTGGGTTACTGGGGCTACAACTGGGTTACTGAGGCAACAACTAGGTTACTGGGGCAACACCTGGGTTACTGGGGCTACAACTGGGTTACTGCGGCAACAACTGGGTTACTGTGGCTACAACTGGGTTACTGTGGCAACAACTGGGTTACTGTGGCTACAACTGGGTTACTGAGGCTACAACTGTGTTAATGTGGCAACACCTGGGTTACTGGGGCTACAACTGGGTTACTGCGGCAACAACTAGGTTACTGTGGCTACAACTGGGTTAATGTGGTTACAACTGGGTTACTGGGGCAACAACTGGGTTACTGTGGCTACAACTGGGTTACTGAGGCTACAACTGGGTTACTGAGGCTACAACTGGGTTACTGAGGCTACAACTGGGTTACTGCTGCTAATGTTACGCACAAATATCATACTCTCAAGACATAATAACATCTCACCATTACAATAACGGAAGGTTAGCATATTTGTTGGGGGGGTATTTGTACGTCTAACTTTCTCACTCATCATTATTCACGATTCATTCAGGATTATCCTTAACCATGGTCACATCCACATTGATCATGAAGTGTTTAGAAACTCCAAAATGGCACAATACATTGTTCATCAGTCATTTCTATTTGGCACAACGATCTGAAACAACCAAAACAAACAGCAAATGCATCCAACAACTTTGTAGAGTCACAAGCTTGATGTAATCATTGTGTGCTATGAATATGGGACCAAGTACTAAACTTTTGACTATTTTAATACAGAAGTGAATTTGTCCCAATACTTTTGGGCCCCTAAAATGGGGGGACTATGTACAAAAAGTGCTGTAACTTCTAAACGGTTCACCTGATGTGGATGAAAATACCCTCAAATTAAAGCTGACAGTCTCTACTTTAACCCCATTGTATCATTTCAAATCCAAAGTGCTGGAGTCAAAACAACAACAAAAATGTCAGTCCCAATATTTTTTGAAGCTCACTATATATACAATGCATTCCGAAGGTATTCAGACCCCTTTAATTTCCCCAAATTTCGTTACGTTACAGCCTTATTCTAAAATGTATTAAATCGTTTTTTTCCCTCATCAATCTACACACAATAGCCCATGATGACACAGCAAACACAGGCCTTTAGATTTATTAATTTAAAAAGAAAAACAGAAATATCACATTTTACGTAAGTATTCAGACCCTTTACTCAGTACTTTGTTGAAGCACCTTTGGCAGCGATTACAGCCTTAAGTCTTGGATATAATGCTACAAGCTTGGCACACCTGTATTTGGGGAGTTCCTCCCATTCCTCTCTGCTGATCCCCTCAAGCTCTGTCAGGTTGAATGGGGAGTGTTGCTGCACAGTCATTTTCAGGTCACTCCAGAGATGTTCGATCAGGCTGGGCCACGCAAGGACATTCAGAACCTTTGCCCCAGTCTGAGGTCCTGAGCACTCTGGAGCAGGTTTTCATCAAGGATCTCTCTGTACTTTGCTCCATCCATCTTTCCCTCGATCCTGACTTCCAGTTCCTGCCTCTGAAAAACATCCCCACAGCATGATGCTGCCACCACCATGCTTCACCGTAGGGATGGTGCCAGGTTTCCTCCAGACATGACACTTGGCATTCAGGCCAAATAGTTCAATCTTGGTTTCACCAGACCAGAGAATCTTATTTCTCATGAGTCCTTTAGGTGTTTTTTTTGGCAAACTCCAAGCAGGCTCTCATGTGCCTTTTCCTGAGGAGTGGCTTCCGTCTGACCACTAACATAAAGGCCTGATTGGTGGAGTGCTGCAGAGATGGTTGTGCTTCTGGAAGGTTCTCTAGAAGAGTCTGGTGGTTCCAAACTTCTTCCATTTAAGAATGAGTGAGGCCACTGTGTTCTTGGGGACCTTCAATACTGCAGACATTTGTTGGTACCCTTCCCCAGATCTGTGCCTCGACACAATCCTGTCTCGGAGCTCTTCGGACAATTCCTTGTCAACTGTGGGACCGTTAATATAATCCAAATCATGTCCAATCAATTGAATTTACCACAGGTGGACTCCAATCAAGTTGTAGATACATCTCAAGAATGATCAATGGAAACAGGAATGGAAACCAGAGCTCAATTTCGAATCTCATAACAAAGGGTCTGAATACTTGTGTAAATAAGGTATTTCTGTTATTTTTAATACATTTGGAAACATTTTGAAAAATCTGTTTTCGCTTTGTAGAATAAATAAATACATATTTTTTAGAATAAGGCTGTAACGTAAAAATAAATGTGGAAAAAGGGAAGGGGTCTGAATACTTTCCGAATGCACTGTATACACAGTGAACAAAACATTAGGAACACCTTCCTAATATTGAGGTGCGACCCCTTTTGCTCTCAGAACAACCTCAATTCTACAAGGTGTCAAATGCGTTCCACAAGGATGCTGGCCCGTGTTGACTCCAATGCTTCCCACAGTTGTGTCAAGATGGCTGGAGGTCCTTTGTGTGGTGGACCATTCTTGATACACACAGGAAACTGTTGAGTGTGAAAAACCCAGCAGCGCTGCCGTCCTTGACACAAACCGGTGCACCTGGCACCTACTACCATACCCCGTTCAAAGGCACTGAAATGTCTTGTCTTGCCCATTCACCCTCGGAATGGCACAAATACACAATCCATGTCTCAATTGCCTCAAGGCTGAAGAATCCTTCTTTAACCCGTCTCCTCCCCTTCATCTACACTGATTGAAGTGGATTTAACAGGTGACATCAATAAGGGATCATAGCTTTCACCTGGTCAGTCTATCATGGAAAGAGCAGGTGTTCTTAATGTTTTGTACATTCAGTGTGTATGTCTAGAGGCCTATGGGTTCCTTATTCCCTATATAGTGACCAGGGCCCATAGTGCTCTATATAGGGTTCCATTTGACCAGGGCCCATAGTGCTCTATATAGGGAATAGGGTCCCATTTGGGACAGGCCCACTCAGTGCTAATATAAACTCAATAATAATCTTCCTCCTCCTCCTCAGGCACTGCTTCAAGCTCATTGTCATCTACATCCTCTTCCTCCTCCTCCTCCTCTTCCTCCATGTGGTAGTCTTCAGGACCACTCAGCAGCAGCCTGGTCTGGTTGATCACTACTTTATCATCCAGGTTCAGAACCTGCAGGAAACACAGTCAGGTTATTAGATGAAGGGGGGTGAGATGTGTGTGTGTGTGTGTGTGTGTGTGTGTGTGTGTGTGTGTGTGAGAGAGAGAGAGAGATGTATGTGTGTGTGTGTGTGTGTGCAGTACCTCAGGAGGACTGGCAGGTTGTGAAGGACCCTCCTCTGTCTGAGCGTTGATGATACACTTCAGGGCCCCTTCTTCAAACTAAAACAACATTAATACACTGTTCAGACCACATTAATACACTGTTCAGACCACATTAATACACTGAACAGACCACATTAATACATTGAACACTATATACTAACCCTAATACACTGAACAGACCACATTAATACACTGAACAGACCACATTAACACACTGAACAGACCACATTAATACATTGAACACTATATACTAACCCTAATACACTGAACAGACCACATTAATACATTGAACACTATATACTAACCCTAATACACTGAACAGACCACATTAACACACTGAACAGACCACATTAATACATTGAACACTATATACGAACCCTAATACACAGAACAGACCACATTAATACACTGAACACTATATACTAAACCTAATACACTGAACACTATATACTAACCCTAATACACTGAACAGACCACATTAATACACTGAACAGACCACATTAATACACTGAACAGACCACATTAATACACTGAACACTATATACTAACCCTAATACACTGAACACTATATACTAACCCTAATACACTGAACAGACCACATTAATACACTGAACAGACCACATTAATACACTGAACAGACCACATTAATACATTGAACACTATATACTAACCCTAATACACTGAACAGACCACATGAATTCACTGTTCAGACCACATTAATATACTGAACACTATATACGAACCCTAATACACAGAACAGACCACATTAATACACTGAACACTATATACTAAACCTAATACACAGAACAGACCACATGAATTCACTGTTTAGACCACATTAATACCCAGAACAGACCACATTAATACACTGAACACTATATACTAACCCTAATACACTGAACACTATATACTAACCCTAATACACTGAACAGACCACATTAATACACTGAACAGACAACATTAATACACTGAACAGACCACATTAATACACTGAACACTATATACTAACCCTAATACACTGAACAGACCACATTAATACACTGAACAGACCACATTAATACACTGAACAGACCACATTAATACACTGAACACTACAGTTGAAGTGGGAAGTTTACATACACCTAAACCAATTTTTTTTCACAATTCCTGACCTTTAATCCTAGTAAAAATTCCCTGTCTTAGGTCAGTTAGGATCACCACTTTATTTTAAGATTGTGACATTTCAGAATAATAGTAGAGATTTATTTCAGCTTTTATTTCTTTAATCACATTCCCAGTGGGTCAGAAGTTTACATACACTCAATTAGTATTTGGTAGCATTGCCTTTAAATTGTTTAACTTGGGTCAAACGTTCCGGGTACCCTTCCACAAGCTTCCCACAATAAGTTGGGTGAATTCTGGCCCATTCCTCCTGACAGCTGGTGTAACTCAGTCAGGTTTGTAGGCCTCCTTGCTCGCACATGCTTTTTCAGTTTTGCCCACACATTTTCTATAGGATTGAGGTCAGGGCTTTGTGATGGCCACTCCAATACCTTGACTTTGTGGCTCTTAAGCCATTTTGCCACAATTTTGGAAGTATGCTTGGGGTCATTGTCCATTTGGAAGATCCATTTCAACCTTTAACTTCCTGACTGATGTCTTGAGATGTTGCTTCAATATATCCACATAACTTTCCTTCCTCATGATGCCATCTATTTTGTGAAGTGCACCAGTCCCTCCTGCAGCAAAGCACCCCCACAACATGATGCTGCCACCCCCATCCTTCACGGTTGGGATGGTGTTCTTCGGCTTGCAAGCCTCCCCCTTTTTCCTCCAAACATAATGATGGCCATTATGGCCAAACAGTTCTATTTTTGTTTCATCAGACCAGAGGACATTTATCCAAAAAGTACGATCTTTGTCCCCATGTGCAGTTGCAAACCGTAGTCTGGATTTTTATGGCGGTTTTGGAGCAGTGGCTTTTTCCTTGCTGAACGGCCTTTCGGGTTATGTCGATATAGAACTCGTTTTACTGTGGATATCGATACTTTTGTACCGGTTTCCTCCAGCATCTTCACAAGGTCCTTTGCTGTTGTTCTGGAATTGATTTGCACTTTTCGCACCAAAGTACGTTCATGTTTAGGAGACAGAACGTGTCTCCTTCCTGAGCGGGATGACGGCTGCATGGTCCCATGGTGTTTATACTTGCGTACTATTGTTTGTACAGATGAACGTGGTACCTTCAGGCATTTGGAAATTGCTCCCAAGGATGAATCAGACTTGTAGAGGTCTAGAATTTATTTTCTGAGGTCTTGGCTGATTTCTTTTGATTTTCCTATGATGTCAAGCAAAGAGGCACTGAGTTTGAAGGTAGTCCTTGAAATATATCCACAGGTACACCTCCAATTGACTCAAATGATGTCATTTAGCCTATCAGAAGCATCTAAAGCCATGACATCATTCTCTGGAATTTTCCAAGCTGTTTAAAGGCACAATCAACTTAGTGTATGTAAACTTCTGACCCACTGAAATTGTGATACAATGAATTATAAGTGAAATAATCTGTCTGTAAACAATTGTTGGAAAAATTACTTGTGTCATGCACAAAGTAGATGTCCTAACCGACTTGCCAAAACTATAGTTTGTTAACAAGAGATTTGTGGAGTGGTTGAACAACGAGTTTTAATGACTCCAACCTAAGTGTATGTAAACTTCCGACTTCAACTGTATATCCTACATATTAACCCTACTACACTGAACAACAATATATACTACACACTAACCCTACTATACTGAACAACAATATAAATATATACTACATACTAACCCTACTATACTGAACAACAATATATACTACATACTAACCCTACTATACTGAACAACAATATATACTACATACTAACCCTACTATACTGAACAACAATATAAATATATACTACATACTAACCCTACTATACTGAACAACAATATATACTACATACTGACCCTACTATACTGAACAACAATATATACTACATATTAACCCTACTATACTGAACAACAATATATACTACATACTAACCCTACTATACTGAACAACAATATATACTACATACTGACCCTACTATACTGAACAACAATATATACTACATACTAACCCTACTATACTGAACAACAATATATACTACATACTAATCCTACTATACTGAACAACAATATATACTACATACTGACCCTACTATACAATATATACTACATACTAACCCTACTATACAATATATACTACATACTAACCCTACTATACAATATATACTACATACTAACCCTACTATACTGAATAACAATATATACTACATACTAACCAACTATACAATATATACTACATACTAACCCTACTATACTGAACAATATATACTACATACTAACCCTACTATACTGAACAATATATACTACATACTAACCCTACTATACTGAACAACAATATATACTACATACTAACCCTACTATACTGAACAACAATATATACTACATACTAACCCTACTACACTGAACAACAATATATACTACATACTAACCCTACTATACAATATATACTACATACTAACCCTACTATACTGAACAATATATACTACATACTAACCCTACTATACTGAACAATATATACTACATACTAACCCTACTATACTGAACAACAATATATACTACATACTAACCCTACTATACTGAACAATATATACTACATACTAACTCTACTACACTGAACAATATATACTACATACTAACCCTACTATACTGAACAATAAATACTACATACTAACCCTACTATACTAAACAACAATATATACTACACACTAACCCTACTACACTGAACAACAATATATACTACATACTAACCCTACTATACTGAACAACAATATACACTACATACTAACCCTACTACACTAAACAACAATATATACTACATATTAACCCTACTATACTAAACAACAATATATACTACATACTAATCCTACTATACTGAACAATATATACTACACACTAACCCTACTACATTAAACAACAATATATATACTACATACTAACCCTACTATACTGAACAACAATATATACTACATACTAACCCTACTATACTGAACAACAATATATACTACATACTAACCCTACTATACTGAACAACAATATATACTACATACTAACCCTACTATACAATATATACTACATACTAACCCTACTATACAATATATACTACATACTAATCCTACTATACAATATATACTACATACTAATCCTACTATACTGAACAATATATACTACACACTAACCCTACTACATTAAACAACAATATATATACTACATACTAAACCTACTATACTGAACAATATATACTACATACTAACCCTACTATACTGAATAACAATATATACTACACACTAATCCTACTATACTGAACAACAATATATACTACATACTGACCCTACTACACTGAACAACAATATATACTACATACTAACCCTACTATACAGTATATACTACATACTAACCCTACTATACTGAATAACAATATATACTACACACTAATCCTACTATACTGAACAACAATATATACTACATACTGACCCTACTATACAATATATACTACATACTAACCCTACTATACTGAATAACAATATATACTACACACTAATCCTACTATACTGAACAACAATATATACTACATACTGACCCTACTATACAATATATACTACATACTAACCCTACTATACTGAATAACAATATATACTACATACTAACCCTACTATACTGAACAACAATATATACTACATATTAACCCTACTATACAATATATACTACATACTAACCCTACTATACAATATATATACTACATACTAACCCTACTATACTGAACAACAATATATACTACATACTAACCCTACTACACTGAACAATATATACTACATACTAACCCTACTATACTGAACAACAATATATACTACATACTAACCCTACTACACTGAACAATATATACTACATACTAACCCTACTATACTGAATAACAATATATACTACATACTAACCCTACTATACTGAACAACAATATATACTACATACTGACCCTACTATACTGAATAACAATATATACTACATACTAACCCTACTATACTGAACAACAATATATACTACATACTAACCCTACTATACAATATATACTACATGCTAACCCTACTATACTGAACAATATATACTCCTGCTAACCCTAGTATACTAAACAGTATATATGACATACTAACCCTACTATACTGAACAACAATATAAACACAACATGTAAAGTATTGTTCCCATGTTTCATGAGCTGAAATAAAAGATCCCAGACATGTTCCTTAAGTACAAAAAGCTTATTTCTCTCAAATGTTGTACATAAATTAGTTTACATCCCTGTTAGTGAGCATTTCTCCTTTGCCAAGATAATCCTGACAGGTGTGGCCTATCAAGAAGCTGATTAAACAGCATGATCATTACACAGGTGTGGCCTATCAAGAAGCAGATTAATGATCATGATCATTACACAGGTGCACCTTCTATTTATTTTTTATTTTAATTTAACCTTTATTTAACTTGGCAAGTCAGTTAAGAACAAATTCTTATTTACAATGACGACCCACCGGGGAACAGTGGTTTTGGTTACTGGCCCAACGCTCTAACCACTAGGCTACCTGCTGCCCCAATTGATTGTGCCGAGGACAATAAAAGGCCACTCAATGTGCAGTTTTGTCACACAACACAATGTCTCAAGTTTAGAGGGAGCGTGCAATTGGCATGCTGACTGTAGGAATGTCCACCAGAGCTGTTGCCAGATTAAATTTGGATTTCTTTACCATAAGCCACCTCCTACATCGTTTTCGAGAATTTGGCAGTACGTCCAACAGGCCTCACAAGCTCAGACCATGTGTAACCACGCCAGCCCAGGATCTCCACATCCGACTTCTACACCTGCAGGATCGTCTGAGACCATCCCCCCGGACAGCTGATGAAACTGCACAACCAAAGATTTTCAGCACAAACTGTCATAAACCGTCTCAGGGAAGCTCATCTGTGTGCTCTTCGTCCTCACCAGGGTCTTGACTTGACTGCAGTTCAGCGTCGTAACTGACTTCAGTGGGTAAATGTTGACCTTCGATGGCCACTGGCACACTGGAGAAGTGTGCTCTTCATGGATGAATCCTGGTTTCAACTGTACCGGGCAGATGGCAGACCACATGTATGAAGTCGTGTTGGCAAGCGGTTTGCTGATGTCAACATTGTGAACAGAGTGCTGCACGGTGGAGGTGGGGTTGTGGTATGGGCAGGCATAAGCTACGGACAAGGAACACAATTGCATTTTATCAATGGCAATTTGAATGGACAGAGATACCGTGATGAGATCCTGAGTCCCATTGTCATGCCATTCAACCGCTGCCATCACCTCATGTTTCAGCATGATAAAGCATGGCCCCATGTCGCAAGGATCTGTACACAATTCCTGGAAGCTGAAAATGTCCCAGTTCTTCCATGACCTGCATACTCACCAGAGATGTCACCCATTGATCATGTTTGGGATGCTCTGGATCGACGTGCATGACATCATGTTCCCACCAATATCCATCAACTTCACACAGCCATTGAAGAGGAGTGGGACAACATTCCACAGGCCACAATCAACAGCCTGATCAACTCCTATGTGAAGGAGATGTGTCACACTGCATGAGGCAAATGGTGGTCACACCAGATACTGACTGGTTTTCTGATCCACACCCCTACCTTTATTTTAAGGTATCTGTGACCAACAGATGCATATCTGTATTCCCAGTCATGTGGAATCCATAGATTAGGGCCTAATTTATTTATTTAAATTGACTGATTTACTTATATGAACTGTAACTGAGTAAAATATTTAATTGTTGCATCTTGTGTTTATATTTTTGTTCAGTGTAGGTGACATCAACCATCAGCCTCTAACAACAATCCTATTACTGGTGACATCAACCATCAGCCTCTAACAACAATCCTATTACTGGTGACATCAACCATCAGCCTCTAACAACAATCATATTACTGGTGACATCAACCATCAGCCTCCAACAATCATATTACTGGTGACATCAACCATCAGCCTCTAACAACAATCCTATTACTGGTGACATCAACCATCAGCCTCTAACAACAATCCTATTACTGGTGACATCAACCATCAGCCTCTAACAACAATCCTATTACTGGTGACATCAACCATCAGCCTCTAACAACAATCATATTACTGGTGACATCAACCATCAGCCTCTAACAACAATCATATTACTGGTGACATCAACCATCAGCCTCTAACAACAATCATATTACTGGTGACATCAACCATCAGCCTCTAACAACAATCATATTACTGGTGACATCAACCATCTGCCTCCAACAATCCTATTACTGGTGACATCAACCATCAGCCTCTAACAACAATCCTATTACTGGTGACATCAACCATCTGCCTCCAACAACAATCATATTACTGGTGACATCAACCATCTGCCTCCAACAACAATCATATTACTGGTGACATCAACCATCAGCCTCTAACAACAATCATATTACTGGTGACATCAACCATCTGCCTCCAACAATCCTATTACTGGTGACATCAACCATCAGCCTCCAACAACAATCCTATTACTAGTGACATCAACCATCTGCCTCCAACAACAATCATATTACTGGTGACATCAACCATCTGCCTCCAACAACAATCCTTTTACTATTACAATCCACATATTATGGATGTTGGACCAGACAGTGGCCCTGCGTTGGACCAGACAGTGGCCCTGCGTTGGACCAGACAGAGGCCCTGCGTTGGACCAGACAGAGGCCCTGCGTTGGACCAGACAGTGGCCCTGCGTTGGACCAGACAGAGGCCCTGCGTTGGACCAGACAGAGGCCCTGCGTTGGACCAGAGAGAGGCCCTGCGTTGGACCAGACAGAGGCCCTGCGTTGGACCAGACAGTGGCCCTGCGTTGGACCAGACAGAGGCCCTGCGTTGGACCAGACAGAAGCCCTGCGTTGGACCAGACAGAGGCCCTGCGTTGGACCAGACAGAGGCCCTGCGTTGGACCAGACAGAGGCCCTGCGTTGGACCAGACAGTGGCCCTGCGTTGGACCAGACAGTGGCCCTGCGTTGGACCAGACAGTGGCCCTGCGTTGAACCAGACAGTGGCCCTGCGTTGGACCAGACAGTGGCCCTGCGTTGGACCAGACAGTGGCCCTGCGTTGGACCAGACAGTGGCCCTGCGTTGGACCAGACAGAGGCCCTGCGTTGGACCAGACAGAGGCCCTGCGTTGGACCAGACAGTGGCCCTGCGTTGGACCAGACAGTGGCCCTGCGTTGGACCAGACAGAGGCCCTGCGTTGGACCAGACAGAGGCCCTGCGTTGGACCAGACAGAGGCCCTGCGTTGGACCAGACAGAAGCCCTGCGTTGGACCAGACAGAGGCCCTGCGTTGGACCAGACAGAGGCCCTGCGTTGGACCAGACAGTGGCCCTGCGTTGGACCAGACAGTGGCCCTGCGTTGGACCAGACAGTGGCCCTGCGTTGAACCAGACAGTGGCCCTGCGTTGGACCAGACAGTGGCCCTGCGTTGGACCAGACAGTGGCCCTGCGTTGGACCAGACAGTGGCCCTGCGTTGGACCAGACAGAGGCCCTGCGTTGGACCAGACAGAGGCCCTGCGTTGGACCAGACAGTGGCCCTGCGTTGGACCAGACAGTGGCCCTGCGTTGGACCAGACAGAGGCCCTGCGTTGGACCAGACAGAGGCCCTGCGTTGGACCAGACAGTGGCCCTGCGTTGGACCAGACAGTGGCCCTGCGTTGGACCAGACAGTGGCCCTGCGTTGGACCAGACAGAGGCCCTGCGTTGGACCAGACAGTGGCCCTGCGTTGGACCAGACAGAGGCCCTGCGTTGGACCAGACAGAGGCCCTGCGTTGAACCAGACAGTGGCCCTGCGTTGGACCAGACAGTGGCCTTCCCTCCCCTCCTTGGAGTAATTGCTGATCTAACGTGATTGATTGGATGTATAAAAGCTTCCACTGTAGAGGCTAATCTATTCAGGAGTGTAGACTGTAGACGTACCTTGAGTCTGTTGAGTTGGTCCTGCAGCATAACTTTAATCTTCAGGAGAGTCTCCTCCTCCTTCTTCAGCTCCTGTAGACGACTCAACATGGTGCCTGGTGGAGTTAAACCTTTATTATAAACTGGGTGGTTCCAGCCCTGAATGCTGATTGGCTGACAGCCGTGGTATACCGTATACCACAGGTATGACAAAACATATTTTTACTGCTCTAATTAAGTTGGTAACCAGTTTATAATAGCAATAAGGCACCTCCGGGGTTTGTGGTATATGGCCAATATACCACAGCTACGGGCTGTATCCAGGGACTCCGCATTGTGTCGTGCGTAAAAAAAGTCCTTAGCCATGACATATTAGCCATATACCACTCCCCCTTGGGCCTTATTGTTTATCTATATACTGAGAGGGAGAGACTTTCATATCACATCAAAATAATTTCAGAAATGCTAAATACACCAGTTGAATATTTTATATATATATATATATATATATAGAGAGAGAGAGCGAGAGAGAGAGAGAGAGAGAGCGCGAGAGAGAGAGAGAGAATTTTTTTAAACCTTTATTTAACTAGGCAAGTCAGTTAAGAACAAATTCATATATACAATGACGGCCTACCAAAAGGCCTCCTGCGGGGACGGGCGCTGGGATTAAAAATATAGGACAAAAACACACATGACAAGAGAGACACCACAACACTACATAAAGAGAGACCTAAAACAACAACACAACATGGAAGCAGCACAACATGGTACAAACATTGGGCACAGACAAAAGCACAAAGGGCAAGAAGGTAAAGACAACAATACATCACGTGAAGCAGCCACAACTGTTAGTAAGTGTCCATGATTGAGTCTTTGAATGAAGAGATGGAGATAAATTGCAGCCGACAGTATTTTTCAGTGACTACAGGTTTGTGGTGTCTGTCTTGCCGTTACACACAGGTGTTTGGAGAAGCAGACAACTCTTTAGCACAATCTGTCTAAAGTTTGTTTTCCGTAAACAAGCGTTGTAACATGGAGATATGACCGTGTGGGAAACCTAAACCTATAAAAAAAAGTGTATCAATTTGACCTTTTGTTTTTAGAAAATTATTTCTTGCTGATATGAAAAATAAAATCCTTATGCTTCCAAAGCCGAATATATTGATAAAAGTCACTTTTTAATTTATTTAACCAGGTAGGCCAGTTGAGAACAAGTTCTCATTTACAACTGCAACCTGGCCAAGATCGAGCAAAGCAGTGTGACACAAACAACAACACAGAGTCACACATGGAATAAACAAACGTACAGTCAATAACACAAAATAAAAATCTATGTACATTGTGTGCAAATGTAGAAGAGTAGGGAGGTAAGGCAATAAATAGGCCATAGAGGCAAAAAATAATTACAATTTAGCATTAACACTGGAGTGATAGATGAGCAGATGATGATGTGCAGGTAGACATACTGGGGTGCAAAAGAGCAAGTAATAATATGGGGATGAGGTAGCTGGATGGGCTATTTACAGATGGGCTGTGTACAGGTACAGTGATCTGTGAGCTGCTCTGACAGCTGATGCTTAAAGTTAGTGAGGGAGATATAAGACTCCAGCTTCAGTGATTTTTGCAATTTGTTCCAGTCATTGGCAGCAGAGAACTGGATGGAAAGGCGGCCAAAGGAGGTGTTGGCTTTGGGGATGACCAGTGAAATATACCTACTGGAGCGCAAGCTACGGGTGGGTGTTGCTATGGTGACCAGTGAGCTGAGGTAAGGTGGCGCTTTACCTAGAGCCAGTGGGTTTGGCGACGAATATGTAGTGAGGGCTAGCCAACGAGAGCATACAGGTTGCAGTGGTGGGTAGTATATGGGGCTTTGGTGACAAAACGGATGGCACTGTGATAGACTGCATCCAATTTGCCGAGTGTTGGAGGCTATTTTGTAAATGACATCGCCAAAGTCAAGGATCGGTAGGATAGTCAGTTTTACGAGGGTGTTTGGCAGCATGAGTGAAGGATGCTTTGTTGCGAAATAGGAAGCCGATTCTAGATTACATTTTGGATTGGAGATGCTTAATATGAGTCTGGAAGGAGAGTTTACAGTCTAACCAGACACCTAGGTATTTATAGTTGTCCACATATTCTAAGTCAGAACTGTCCAGAGTAGTGATGCTAGTCTGGCGGGAGGGTGCGGGCAGCAATCGGTTGAAGAGCATGCACTTAGTTTTACTTGCATTTAAAAGCAGTTGGAGGCCTCTGAAGGAGTGTTGTATGGCATTGAAGCTCATTTGGAGGTTTGTTAGCACAGTGTCCAAAGAAGGGCCAGAAGTATACAGAATGGTGTCGTCTGTGTAGAGGTGGACCAGTGAATCACCAGCAGCAAGAGCGACATCATTGATATATACAGAGAAAAGAGTCGGCCCGAGAATTTAACCCTGTGGCACCCCATAGAGACTGCCAGAGGTCCGGACAACAGGCCCTACGATTTGACACACTGAACTCTGTCTGAGAAGTAGTTGGTGAATCAGGCGATGCAGTCGTTTGAGAAGCCAAGGCTGTTGAGTCTGCCGATAAGAATGCGGTGATTGACAGAGTCAAAAGCCTTGGCCAGGTCGATGAAGACGGCTGCGCAGTACTGTCTTTTATTGATGGCGGTTATGATATTGTTTAGAACCTTGAGTGTGGCTGAGGTGCACCCATGATCAGCTCTGAAACCAGATTGTATAGTGGAGAAGGTACGGTGGGATTCAAAATAGTGGATACAGGTCTGTAACAGTTTGGGTCTAGCATGTCACTCCCTTTGAAGAGGGGATGACCGCGGCAGCTTTCCAATCTTTGGGGATCTCAGACGATACGAAAGAGAGGTTGAATAGGCTAGTAGTAGGGGTCGCAGCAATTTCAGCAGATAATTATAGAAAGTGAGGGTCCAGATTGTCTCGTCCGGTTGATTTGTAGGGATCCAGATTTTGCAGAGGAGAAGCGGGGCGGGGGCTTGGGCAAGTTGCTGCAGGGGGTGCTGAGATGTTGGTAGGGGTAGCCAGGTGGAAAGCATGGCCAGCTGTGGAAAATAAGCATTTGAAATGATCGATTATCGTAGATTTATCAGTGGTGACAGTGTTTCCTATCCTCAGTGCAGTGGGCAGCTGGGAGGTGTTCTTATTCTCCATGGACTATACAGTGTCCCAGAACTTTTTGGAATTAGTGCTACAGGATGAAAATATCTGTTTGAAAAAGCTACCCTTAGCTTTCCTAACTGACTGAGTATATTGGTTCCTGACTGTGTCTGAGAGAGGTTAAGTTAAGCCTACAGGAAACACAGCCCTTATTTTAAGTGTCTCTAAAATCCCCTATGGGAAAATGAATGGTGGAAAAACTATTGGAACCATTTCCCTATTTGACCACTAGGTTTTATGGGACGCCTCCACTTTGGGGCTCTAATGTAATGGAACAGAGATGATCAAGGGACTAGTTGAGTACAGTTTAAAAAAATAAACAGTAGATAACATATATTGTTAGGATGTATTGATGAGGGATGGGCTGAATGAGTCTAATTAAGATACAATTCACGCCAAAACATAATTCAAAATCCCTCTGTAGAGAGGGAGGGTGGTAGCTAGTTCATGTTCTCATTTTTCAACATTTTGGAACATTCTAGAACATGTTAAAAATAACCATCCCGTCTGCAGTTGATTCAATCAGGAAAAATAACCTTATCTGAAGCTAGCTAATATGCTACCAACAACAATATCGGGTTTGTAAAATCATGCACAATGGTATTGTAAATAGTTCACACAAGTGCTTTACCGTTACAAAAACGCCCGTTTGTGTATCTCCTATTTGTAGCAGAAACAAATCCAAGGCTACTTGCAGGCTAGCTACGTGCACATTCCAAGTTGGTGCAGGCTTTGGTTGAATGGTGATGGCTAGCCAGCCAGCTAACTTAAGCAAGCTACCTCATGTTACGTTATAACGTTGTACTGTACCATACTGTTGGTTTTAAACTGCTACTCGTAATGTTTGGGATGAAACTAGGCTTTGTGCATTAAGCTGGCTAGCAATATTATCTAATGTTGTTGTAGCCTCCGTCATTCATTCACGTGGGTTGCTTCCAGACATTTCCGGTTCTAGTTGCCGTCCACAACAGCTTGACGTGATCCATTGGCGACACCTTGTGGTCTCCGACTTCATTACATTTAGACCCTTCTTGTGATTGAAAATACAGTACCAGTCAAAGGTTTGCACACACATACTCATTCCAGCCTTCTCCTTTCTTTTTACCCAGTGAAGACAACACAACTATGACATAACACATATGGAATCATGTAGTAACCAAAAAAGTGTTAAACATATCGTTTATTTTATTTTTAGACTCTTCAAAGTGGCCACCGTTTCCCCTGATGACAGATTTGCACACTTGGCATTCTCTCAACCAGCTTCACCTTTCACCTGGAATGCTTTTCCAGCAGTCTTGAAGGAGTTGCCATATATGTTGAGCACTTTTTTTTGTTGAGCTGCTTTTCCTTCACTCTTCGGCCAAACCATCTCAATTGGGTTGAGGTCAGGTGATTGTGGATCCTTATTGGTCAAATAGCCCTTACACAGCCTGGAGGTGTGTTGGGTCATTGTCTTGTTGAAAAACAAATGATAGTCCCACTAAGCACAAACCAGATGGGATGGCGTATTGCTGCAGAATGCTGTGGTAACCATGCTGGTTAAGTTTGCCTTGAATTCAAAATAAATCACTGACAGTGTCAACAGCAAAGCACCCCCACACCATCACACCTCCTCCATGCTTCACAGTTGGAACCACACATGCAGAGATCATACGTTCATCTACTCTGTGTCTCACAAAGACACGGCTGTTGGGACCAAAAATCTCAAGTTTGGACTCATCAGACCAAAGGACAGATTCCCACCGGTCGAATGTATATTGCTCATGTTTCTTGGCCCAAGCAAGTCTCTTCTTATTGGTGTTGTTTAGTAGTAGTTTCTTTGCAGCAATTCGACCACGAAAGCCTGATTCACGCAGTCTCATCTGAATAGTTGATGTTGAGATGTGTCTGTTACTTGAACTCTGTGAAGCATGTATTTGGGCTGCAATTTCTGAGGCTGGTAACTAATGAACTTATCTGCAACAAAGGTGACTCTGTGTCTTCCTTTCTTGTGGCGGTCCTTATGAGAGACAGTTTCATCGTAGCTCTTTATGGTCTTTCTGACTGCACTGAAGAAACTTTCAATGTTCTTGAAATGTTCCGAATTGCAAGATCGAATCCCCGAGCTGACAAGGTAAAAATCTGTCGTTCTGCACCTGAACAAGGCAGTTAACCCACTGTTCCTAGGCCGTCATTGAAAATAAGAATTTGTTCTTAACTGACTTGTCTAGTTAAATAAAGGTATATATATATATATATATATATACATAATAAGCAAATATTTTAAAAAATATATATATATATATTTTTGTTTTTAAATCTTTGCTTATTTGAGCTGTTCTTGCCATAATATGGACTTGGGCTTTTACAAATAAGGCTATCTTCTGTATACCACCCCTACCTTCTCACTACACAACTGATTGGCCCAAACGCAGTAAGAAGGAAAGAAATTCTCCAAATTAACTTTTAAAAAGGCATACCTATTAATTTAAATGAATTCCAGGTGACTACCGCATGAAGCTGGTTGAGAGAATGCCAAGAGTGTGCAGAGCTGTCATCAAGGCAAAGGGTGGCTACTTTGAAGAATCTCAAATTTAAAATATATTTTGATTTGTTTCACACTTTTTTGGTTACTACATGTGCTATTTCATAGTTTTGATGTCTTCACTATTATTCTACAATGTGGAAAATAGCAAAAATAAAGAAAAACCCTTGAATGAGTAGGTGTGTCCAAACCTTTGACTGGTACTGTATATAATATGTACATGTTTTCAGACCCCTTGACCTTTTCCACATTTTGTTACGTTACTGACTTATTCTAAAATGGATTAACTATATTCCTCAGCAATCTACACACAATAGCCCATAATGACAAAGCGAAAAGAGCTTTGTAGAAATTTTAGTAAATTTATAAAAAAAACAGAAATACCTTATTTACATAAGTATTCAGACCCTTTGCCAAGAGACATGAAATTGAGTGCAGGTGCATCCTGTTTACATTGATCATCCTTGAGATGTTTCTACAACTTGATTGGAGTCCACCTGTAGTAAATTAAATTGATTAGACATGATTTGGAAAGGTGCACATCTGTCTATATAAGGTCCAACAGCAGACAGTGCATGTCAGAGCAAAAATCAAGCCATAAGGTCGATAGAATTGTCCGTAGAGTTCAGAGACAGGATTGTTTCAATGCACTGATCTGGGGGAAGGGTACCAAAACATTTCTGCAGCATTGAAGGTCCCCAAGAACACAGAGGCCCCCATCATTCTTAAATGGAAGAAGTTTGGAACCACCAAGACTTTTCCTAGAGCTGGCCGCCCGGTCAAACTGAGCAATCGGGGGAGAAGGGCCTTGGTCAGGGAGGTGACCAAGAACCCGATGGCCACTCTGACAGAGCTCCAGAGTTCCTCTGTGGTGATGGGAGAACATTCCAGATGGACAACTATCTCTGCAGCACCACCAATCAGGCCTTTATGGTAGAGTGGCCAGACCGAAGCTTCTCCTCAGGAAAAGGCACATGACAGCCCACTTGGAGTTTGCCAAAAGAAACCTAAAGACTCTCAGACCATGAGAAACAAGATTCTCTGGTCTGAAGAAACCAAGATTGAATTCTGAAGGCCTGAATGCCAAGCATCTGGAGGAAACCTGGCATCATCCGTACAGTGATGCACGGTGGAGGCAGCATACTGTGGGGATGTTTTTCAGCAATAGGGACAGGATCAAGGGAAAGATGAATGGAGCAAGGTACAGAGAGATCCTTAATGAAAACCTGCTCCAGAGTGCTCAGACTGGAGCGAAGGTTCGCCTTCCAACAAGACAACGACCCTAAGCACACAGCCAAGACAACGAAGGAGTGGCTTAGGGACAAGTCTCTGAATGTCCTTGAGTGGCCCAGCCAAAGTCCGGACTTGAACCCAAAAACATCTCTGGAGAGACCTGAAAATAGCTGTGCAGCGACACTCCCCATCCAACCTGACAGATCTTGAGAGGATCTGCAGAGAAGAATGGGAGATACTCCCCAAATAAAGGTGTGCCAAGCTTTTGGCGACAAACCCAGGAAGACTCAAGGCTGTAATCACTGACAAAGGTGCTTCAACAAAGTACTGAGTAAAGGGTCTGAATATTTATGTAAATGTTCTATTTTAGTTCAAAAATTCCCCAAACCATGATTTTGCTGCATCGTTATGTGGTAAATATTGTTATTGAATACATTAAGGCCATAACCACCAGGATGTTTGGTGAATGTGAGAGTAGGGTCTCGAACCCACCAGGATGTTTGGTGAATGTGAGAGTAGGGTCTCGAACCCACCAGGATGTTTGGTGAATGTGAGAGTAGGGTCTCGAACCCACCAGGATGTATGGTGAATGTGAGAGTAGGGTCTCGAACCCACCAGAATGTTTGGTGAATGTGAGAGTAGGGTCTCGCACCCACCAGAATGTTTGGTGAATGTGAGAGTAGGGTCTCGAATCCACCAGAATGTTTGGTGAATGTGAGAGTAGGGTCTCAAACCCACCAGAATGTTTGGTGAATGTGAGAGTAGGGTCTCGAACCCACCAGAATGTTTGGTGAATGTGAGAGTAGGGTCTCGAACCCACCAGAATGTTTGGTGAATGTGAGAGTAGGGTCTCGAACCCACCAGAATGTTTGGTGAATGTGAGAGTAGGGTCTCGAACCCACCAGGTTGTTTGGTGAATGTTGATGGAATATTCTCCTAACTCACAGAAACTGGACACATTAATTTCTTTGCAATGTTCCCATGAAGTGTGTCTAGAACATTATTATTTTAAGTTCTGAGAACATTGTAACCATGTTCTGGGTAAGTTCTATGTGACATTAAGTGAATGGTCTCTTGGAAACATTCCTTGCACATAACGAGAACATTCCTATGAAAACGTTAGTTAATGAACTAAACTCTTAAGGGAACTTTCTCACATTGTGGGAATGTTTGTTGTTAGCTGGGTTCTGTTATGTTCACATTCTCTTTCTCTCTCCCTCTCCCCATCTGTGGTTGTTGGCTAGATAACTTCAGCAACATTGTATATGTTTGTCAAGAAAAGTGTAAAAATAGGGAAAAACTATAGAAATGTATTTTAGGCTGAAATTCAATTTCGGAATATGAGTCACCATACTAGAACATTAACAAGTTCTGAGAACATGGTAACCACTTTCTGGGTAAGTTATATTTGACATTAAGTGAATGGTCTCTTGAAGCATTCCTTGCACATCACGGGAACATTCCTATCAACGACCTAATGAGACTCTTAAGGGAACATTCTCTAAAGTTGTGGGAACGTTTATTGTTAGCTGGGAAGTGCCTTTTAACTTACAATTACATTCCGTCTTTTCAACTTCTCTGATTGTTAAAGAGCTAAATAAATGATCAGTCATCTCATTAACTGTCTGTTTTGTTATATTACAATGGCAGCACCACATTTTTGAAAATTATTCATTTGACAAGAAATCAACATTCCAAAACAACAAAAACACTTTCTTTTTTTATATATTTTTTTAAACACTGGCATATTAACAGATGACTTGGTTTCTTTCTGCCCAAAATGAAGAAAATCTGTTCAAAATTGTAGGATCATAGCCCACTGTAAGTTTGTGGCTAATAGAATTATAATATGGAGGTTGACATCTCCACACGCTTTCCATAAAGATTGTCATTAACTCTCCTTTAAATGGGTTGGTGTAGATATTGCATCTGGACAAAAGACAAAAAGAAAAAGTAGTTTATTTATTTAATTACATTTTATTAAAAGGTGACAACAAAACAAAGATCATTACAATAATAACTCTGCTTCCACAATCACACAAACCAGTAACACAAGGAACAAACACATTTATATGAGAGAAAAAGGGATACAAAACGCATCAATTTAAGAGTAGAAAGGGAAAATATGTACTGACACTTAAAACAACTCATATTACCTCAGTCATTTCATCTACTGTCGACATAATCTACTGGAGAGATAACCAATCAACCACTCTTATGAAGTGTTTTAAGCACTGTAGAACCGCTTTGAAATAGAAGACTTGGCTTAGATAGGAACTCAGATCCTTTTGAAACGGGCCAGTTTCCAGGAACCGGATTAGGCCTACTCCTGGACTATAAAGCATGCTCAATGGAAACTCCAGGACGAGGCTTAATGGTGTACTCAGCCCTGTCTCAAGGTAGTAAATTGGTGGTCTGTTGATATCCCTCTAGTGGTGTGGGGGCTGTGCAGTTTTGCTCAGAGGCAGAACAACAGATTTGTACCTTCTCAGCTCGGGGTTTCGATCCAGTAACCAGCCACCTGCTGTGGCCCCGTATAACGATACCCCCGGACAGGGACAACCCACCCACTTTGCCAAAGCAGAGCCCCCACACCACTAGAAGGATATCAACAGACCACTAACTTACAATTTATCCAATCTCTCTCTCCCCTCCCGGAGGACATGAGCCCTAGGACCATGCCCCAGGGCTGGCTACCTGGCCTGATGACTCCTGGCTGTCCACATTCCACCTGGTTGTCCTGCTACTCCAGTTTCAACTGTTCTGCCTGCAGCTATGGAACCATGACAGTCCCCGTCTGTTTTAAACAGTCTGTTACCTTGCACCATGACAGTCTCAGTCTGACCCCTTTTCCACATATTTTTAGGTTATGGCCTTAATGTATTCAATAACAATATTTACCACATAACGATGCAGCAAAATCATGGTTTGGGGAATTTTTTAACTGAAATATCACATTTACATAAATATTCAGACCCTTTACTCAGTACTTTGTTGAAGCACCTTTGGCAGTGATTACAGCCTTGAGTCTTCCTGGGTATGTCGCCAAAAGCTTGGCACACCTGTATTTGGGGAGTATCTCCCATTCTTCTCTGCAGATCCTCTCAAGATCTGTCAGGTTGGATGGGGAGTGTCGCTGCACAGCTATTTTCAGGTCTCTCCAGAGATGTTTTTGGGTTCAAGTCCGGACTTTGGCTGGGCCACTCAAGGACATTCAGAGACTTGTCCCGAAGCCACTCCTTCGTTGTCTTGGCTGTGTGCTTAGGGTCGTTGTCTTGTTGGAAGGCGAACCTTCGCTCCAGTCTGAGCACTCTGGAGCAGGTTTTCATTAAGGATCTCTCTGTACCTTGCTCCATTCATCTTTCCCTTGATCCTGTCCCTATTGCTGAAAAACATCCCCACAGTATGCTGCCTCCACCGAGTGGGCTCCAGCCCAAGTGGGCTGTCATGTGCCTTTTCCTGAGGAGAAGCTTCGGTCTGGCCACTCTACCATAAAGGCCTGATTGGTGGAGTGCTGCAGAGATAGTTGTCCATCTGGAATGTTCTCCCATCACCACAGAGGAACTCTGGAGCTCTGTCAGAGTGGCCATCGTGTTCTTGGTCACCTCCCTGACCAAGGCCCTTCTCCCCCGATTGCTCAGTTTGACCGGGCGGCCAGCTCTAGGAAAAGTCTTAGTGGTTCCAAACTTCTTCCATTTAAGAATGATGGGGGCCTCTGTGTTCTTGGGGACCTTCAATGCTGCAGAAATGTTTTGGTACCCTTCCCCCAGATCAGTGCATTGAAACAATCCTGTCTCTGAACTCTACGGACAATTCTATCGACCTCATGGCTTGATTTTTGCTCTGACATGCACTGTCTGCTGTTGGACCTTATATAGACAGATGTGCACCTTTCCAAATCATGTCTAATCAATTTAATTTACTACAGGTGGACTCCAATCAAGTTGTAGAAACATCTCAAGGATGATCAATGTAAACAGGATGCACCTGCACTCAATTTCATGTCTCTTGGCAAAGGGTCTGAATACTTATGTAAATAAGGTATTTCTGTTTTTTTTTAAAAATAAATTTACTAAAATTTCTACAAAGCTCTTTTCGCTTTGTCATTATGGGCTATTGTGTGTAGATTGCTGAGGAATATACTTAATCCATTTTAGAATAAGTCAGTAACGTAACAAAATGTGGAAAAGGTCAAGGGGTCTGAAAACATGTACATATTATATACAGTACCAGTCAAAGGTTTGGACACACCTACTCATTCAAGGGTTTTTCTTTATTTTTGCTATTTTCCACATTGTAGAATAATAGTGAAGACATCAAAACTATGAAATAGCACATACGGAAGAATCATGTAGTAACCAAAAAAGTGTGAAACAAATCAAAATATATTTTAAATTTGAGATTCTTCAAAGTAGCCACCCTTTGCCTTGATGACAGCTCTGCACACTCTTGGCATTCTCTCAACCAGCTTCATGCGGTAGTCACCTGGAATTCATTTAAATTAATAGGTATGCCTTTTTAAAAGCTAATTTGGAGAATTTCTTTCCTTCTTAATGCGTTTGGGCCAATCAGTTGTGTAGTGAGAAGGTAGGGGTGGAATACAGAAGATAGCCTTATTTGTAAAAGCCCAAGTCCATATTATGGCAAGAACAGCTCAAATAAGCAAAGATTTAAAAACAAAAATATATATATATATATTTTTTAAAATATTTGCTTATTATGTATATATACTGATATATATATACTGATGAGGAGGGGTTAGGGGTTAGGGGTTATTCAGGACAGGGCCTAACTATACTGATGAGGAGGGGTTAGGGGTTAGGGGTTATTCAGGACAGGGCCTAACTATACTGGGGAGGAGGGGTTAGGGGTTATTCAGGACAGGCCCTAACTATACTGGGGAGGAGGGGTTAGGAGTTATTCAGGACAGGCCCTAACTATACTGTGGAGGAGGGGTTAGGGGTTATTTAGGGCCTAACTATACTGGGGAGGAGGGGTTAGGGGTTATTCAGGGCCTAACTATACTGGGGAGGAGGGGTTCGGGGTTATTCAGGGCCTAACTATACTGGGGAGGAGGGGTTAGGGGTTAGGGTTTATTCAGGACAGGGCCTAACTATACTGATGAGGAGGGGTTAGGGGTTATTCAGGACATGCCCTAACTATACTGGGGAGGAGGGGTTAGGGGTTATTCAGGGCCTAACTATACTGGGGAGGAGGGGTTAGGGGTTATTCAGGACAGGGCCTAACTATACTGGGGAGGAGGGGTTAGGGGTTATTCAGGGCCTAACTATACTGGGGAGGAGGGGTTAGGGGTTATTCAGGACAGGGCCTAACTATACTGTGGAGGAGGGGTTAGGGGTTATTCAGGGCCTAACTATACTGGGGAGGAGGGGTTAGGGGTTATTCAGGACAGGGCCTAACTATACTGGGGAGGAGGGGTTAGGGGTTATTCAGGGCCTAACTATACTGGGGACAGAACCCAGCTAACAACAAATTGCAAAGAAATTAATGTGTCCAGTTTCTGTGAGTTAGGAGAATATTCCATCAACATTTACCAAACATCCTGGTGGGTTCGAGACCCTACTCTCACATTCACCAAACATTCTGGTGGGTTCGAGACCCTACTCTCACATTCACCAAACATTCTGGTGGGTTCGAGACCCTACTCTCACATTCACCAAACATTCTGGTGGATTCGAGACCCTACTCTCACATTCACCAAACATTCTGGTGGGTGCGAGACCCTACTCTCACATTCACCAAACATTCTGGTGGGTTCGAGACCCTACTCTCACATTCACCATACATCCTGGTGGGTTCGAGACCCTACTCTCACATTCACCAAACATCCTGGTGGGTTCGAGACCCTACTCTCACATTAACCAAACATCCTGGTGGGTTCGAGACCCTACTCTCACATTCACCAAACATCCTGGTGGGTTCGAGACCCTACTCTCACATTCACCAAACATCCTGGTGGGTTTGAGACCCTACTCTCACATTCACCAAACATTCTGGTGGGTTCGAGACCCTACTCTCACATTGTTGCGTCAAAAAACAGAACACTCAAAACATGAGCACAATGGCAGCTCTTCCTTTAAAGAACTCCAGGCCTCAAGAGGGCAGATAACCCAAAAACACAGGTGGAACTACAAAATTGAGCCAGGATTTCTGGAGAGACTACTTTTACATGCGCACCTGGCAGATAAGCATGGGTATAAAATGTTTGGGCTTAGCTTTGCTTGGGTCCTCAACATACAAACAGCTCATTGTTCAACCCTAAAGACGCAACTGGTTATCAACCTATTCCTATTCTCTATTCCTCTGTCATTCAACTACTCTATTCAACAAATGGCATCAAAACCATAATTAAAACACTAAAAAGGAATTGAGTTGTCCCTTTGCATTCTTCACGTGTTGAGCAAGCCGTTTTCAAGTTTAGGCAGAGCTGAAATAACACCTAGACAACTTGACACACATTCAACAAACATTCTGGTGGGTTCGAGACCCTACTCTCACATTCATCAAACATCCTGGTGGGTTCGAGACCCTACTCTCACATTCACCAAACATCCTGGTGGGTTCGAGACCCTACTCTCACATTCACCAAACATCCTGGTGGGTTCGAGACCCTACTCTCACATTCACCAAACATTCTGGTGGGTTCGAGACCCTACTCTCACATTCACCAAACATTCTGGTGGGTTCGAGACCCTACTCTCACATTCACCAAACATCCTGGTGGGTTCGAGACCCTACTCTCACATTCACCAAACATTCTGGTGGGTTCGAGACCCTACTCTCACATTCACCAAACATTCTGGTGGGTTCGAGACCCTACTCTCACATTCACCAAACATCCTGGTGGGTTCGAGACCCTACTCTCACATTCACCAAACATTCTGGTGGGTTCGAGACCCTACTCTCACATTCACCAAACATCCTGGTGGGTTCGAGACCCTACTCTCACATTCACCAAACATTCTGGTGGGTTCGAGATCCTACTCTCACATTCACCAAACATCCTGGTGGGTTCGAGACCCTACTCTCACATTCACCAAACATTCTGGTGGGTTCGAGACCCTAATCTCACATTCACCAAACATTCTGGTGGGTTCGAGACCCTACTCTCACATTCATCAAACATCCTGGTGGGTTCGAGACCCTACTCTCACATTCACCAAACATTCTGGTGGGTTCGAGACCCTACTCTCACATTCACCAAACATCCTGGTGGGTTCGAGACCCTACTCTCACATTCACCAAACACTCTGGTGGGTTCGAGGCCCTACTCTCACATTCACCAAACATCCTGGTGGGTTCGAGACCCTACTCTCACATTCACCAAACATTCTGGTGGGTTCGAGACTATACTCTCACATTCTTAGCATGTTAATGTCGTTATTTCTGTTTTGAACTGCATTTCAGACATTTCAATTGTTAACTTGGACATTTTGTTAGACGTAATATTTAAGCATCTTTGTTTATTAAAGCGTGTATAGATTCTCCTCTTTCACGCTTTGTGCACAAACTCCAGATGCTTCTTCAGGCTTGATGTGGTTTCTGGACCAAGAGATCAATGCTGCCTTTGCGTAGTTTGGATTTGACCGAAATGTTGTTCTCTTTCTCCTCGAATAACTAAAAAATAATGGGAGCATTTCTCTGAGAAAAATATTATAAGTGGGGTAAAAACCCAGCTGCCATCTTTCTCAGCTTTACGATAGCCTGCAGCATAAATCCCATTAGCACGTGAGACAAGGCTTTAAAAAAAATACACAACACGCCGGTAGAGATATGCTTCTGAAAGTAATATACAGGCTATCAAAAAGAAAGGAACACCAAGGTACTCGCCTTGTTCATGTTCAATGGTGGTGGATAGAACCTCCACATCCATGGAGACTAATAATGAACATGTAGCTATACAGGCTACATATATTACAACACTGGTCCCAAGATATTCTGTTCATTATTATTATTATTATTCTGTTGCCATTTGTCCATTGGTTCAACATTACAAATCTCTGTGTTGTCTGCTGTTTTGGTATAACTGGCATCATCATTGGTTAAATGACAAATGTAAGAAAGTACAGACATGCTACTGAAAATATACATGTTTCTGATATTCTGAGACTGTGTCTCTATAAGCAGCAACCCTGACATGTTTGTTTTAAATGGTATACTGTATGTGGTGTGGATTTCAAAACCACGGTAGAGTTCTCCTTCAGATGCTCAGCTAGAATTCTACCAATTCCCATCTTTCAATTGAGTTTTTTTTTTTTTTTTTTACAGGGACAGTGCACATTAATCAACGTTTCAGTAAAAGTGCCGGTTTTAGCCAGCCGGCTAATTTTCAACCGCAGTCCCTGGGCAGGTTATTAAAAACAATTACAATATAGACAATAGCAGCATAGAACAAGCAAGACATAGCAACATAGGACAAGCAAGACATAGCATACAGACAGAGCAGCATAGGACAAGCAAGACGTAGCATACAGACAGAGCAACATAAAACAAAAAGCAGCAAGACAAAATTCATAAAAGCAACAAAGTGTTTCCACACCTCACAAGTTACAGACAACATGGAAAGCGGCAACACACAGCTAGGGACCATGTTCACAAATCTGATTGACCTTTAGCCATGTCTTCAAGCATTTTGTGAAAGTGTGATATGTGGTGCAGTTATGTGTGTCTGATGGCAGTGTATTCCAGACATGGGAAGCTCTCACAGAGAATGCAGATTTACTAAAGGTGCTTTTCCTTAGGGGAACTATACAGTCACCTCTCATGGCAGACTTTGTGGATCTGCTGCCATATGTCTGGGTTTTCTGTTTAACAAAAATATTGAGTGGAGGGGGAGCCAGGCCATTTAGGATCTTGAATACAAGACATGCGTCGGTGTATTGCACAAGATTTTCCCAACTCAAGAGCTCATGCTTTCTGAGGATGTAACAATGATGATGGCTATTGGGCTTCCTATCAAGCACTTTGAGAGCCTGTTTGTAGACAGACTGAATAGGTTTTAATGTTGCACAGCAAGCTTGGGCCCAACTAGTCAAGCAGTATGTTAAGTGGGGGAGTATCATAGATTTGAAGTACAGTTTTGCTACCTCTGTAGTCAAACAATTTTGTATAAATCGGAAATTAGCTAGGTTGAATTTGGTTATTTGAATGACCTTTTTCACATGCTTTTTAAAAGAGAGGTTGGAATCAAGTATGATGCCAAGGTACTTAAAATCGGATACCACCTGGAGCTTCTCCCCAGACACATAGACATCTGGCTCAGTAGCATCTGTTGCCCTCTTTGTGAAGAACATGCAAACAGTTTTTTTCACATTGAGATGCAAACACGAGTCACTGAGCCACTTTGTAACCTGGACCATTACAGTAGTGAGTTCTTGTGCAGCTTGTTGTTTGCTCTTTGCATGCACATATATCACTGTATCATCTGCATACATTTGAACTTCAGACCCAGTACAGACAGAAGGCAGATCATTAATGTACAGGCTGAACAGGAGGGGCCCCAGTATTGACCCTTGGGGCACGCCCACATCATAGCTACGAGTGGGCGACAGCTCATTGCTCACTCTGACACACTGAGTTCTGCCTTCAAGGAATGATGTCATCCATCTCAAGGCATCAGGGGAAAAGTTGAACTTGGACAATTTTGTGATGAGAATCTCATGGTTAACAGTATCAAAAGCCTTCCTTAGGTCCAGAAACACAGCCCCCACAACACCCCCTTTGTCCATCTTGGACTTCACATTTTCCAGAAGAAAGCAGTTGGCCGTTTCTGTGGAGTGTTTCGCTCTGAAGCCAAACTGCATGGAGTGTAATGTGAAGGGGCTGTTGTTGAGGTGGGCAATCAGTTGTTCTGCTACACACTTTTCAACAACCTTTGACACCACAGGTAGTATACTAATGGGCCTGAAGTTACTCACGTCAGCAGGGTCGCCTGATTTAAAGATGGCCGTTATTATGGCCGACTTCCATACCCTTGGAAACACACCGAGACCAATAGATGTGTTGGTGACCTTAGTAATGGGGCCAATAAGTGAATAGTTTTTAAGAAAGGTAGAGTCCATCCCAAACACATCTTTGGCTTTAGAGTTCTTTAGTGAGCTAATCACCTTGTTCACCTTTGACTCAGAAACCTCCCTTATGATGAAGACAGGTTGAGTGTCATTCACTAGCACTGAGCCCAAGAAACAAGTGGAGGGGTTCTGTGTCAGTACCCTGACAGAGTCAATAAAGTAGGAATTGAAGGCTATTGCTATTTCGACTGCATCCTGTGTTAGATTGTTATTCACCATGATTTATAGTCTTTTTGCAGTGTTACTATGAGTAATTACAATGAGAAACTCTTGAATTATATCAGATAAGTGTAACTGTTGCCTGAAATAATTACATTAACATATATTGCTTAGAATGTGAGAGAAGGGTGTCTTTCCTACCGGGTCTCAAACCCAGGCCACGAGCACCAATGACAAATGCCCTACACACTGTCCCAATAAGGGATATCTCTATGACATGTGCTTATTGGGCCAGTATAGTTAGGACCTGTCCTGAATGACCCCTAACCCCTCCTCCCCAGTATAGTTAGGCCCTGTCCTGAATAACCCCTAACCCCGCCTCCCCAGTATAGTTAGAGCCTGTCCTGAATAACCCCTAACCCCTCCTCATCAGTATAGTTAGCACCTGTCCTGAATAACCCCTAACCCCTCCTCCACAGTATAGTTAGGCCCTGTCCTGAATATCCCCTAACCCCTCTTCCCCAGTATAGTTAGGCCCTGAATAACCCCTAACCCCTCCTCCCCAGTATAGTTAGGCCCTGTCCTGAATAACCCCTAACCCCTCCTCCCCAGTATAGTTAGGCCCTGAATAACCCCTAACCCCTCCTCCACAGTATAGTTAGGCCCTGTCCTGAATAACCCCTAACCCCTCCTCCCCAGTATAGTTAGGCCCTGAATAACCCCTAACCCCTCCTCCACAGTATAGTTAGGGCCTGTCCTGAATAACCCCTAACCCCTCCTCCCCAGTATAGTTAGGGCCTGTCCTGAATAACCCCTAACCCCTCCTCCCCAGTATAGTTAGGCCCTGTCCTGAATAACCCCTAACCCCTAACCCCTCCTCATCAGTATAGTTAGGTCCTGTCCTGAATAACCCCTAACTCCTCCTCCCCAGTATAGTTAGGCCCTGTTCTGAATAACCCCTAACCCCTAACCCCTCCTCATCAGTATAGTTAGGCCCTGTCCTGAATAACCCCTAACCCCTCCTCCCCAGTATAGTTAGGCCCTGTCCTGAATAACCCCTAACCCCTCCTCCCCAGTATAGTTAGGGCCTGTCCTGAATAACCCCTAACCCCTCCTCATCAGTATAGTTAGGCCCTGTCCTGAATAAACCCTAACCCCTAACCCCTCCTCCCCAGTATAGTTAGGTCCTGTCCTGAATAACCCCTAACCCCTCCTCCCCAGTATAGTTAGGCCCTGAATAACCCCTAACCCCTCCTCCCCAGTATAGTTAGGCCCTGAATAACCCATAACCCCTCCTCCCCAGTATAGTTAGGCCCTGAATAACCCCTAACCCCTCCTCCACAGTATAGTTAGGGCCTGTCCTGAATAACTCCTAACCCCTCCTCCCCAGTATAGTTAGGGCCTGTCCTGAATAACCCCTAACCCCTCCTCCCCAGTATAGTTAGGCCCTGTCCTGAATAACCCCTAACCCCTAACCCCTCCTCATCAGTATAGTTAGGCCCTGTCCTGAATAACCCCTAACCCCTCCTCCCCAGTATAGTTAGGCCCTGTTCTGAATAACCCCTAACCCCTAACCCCTCCTCATCAGTATAGTTAGGCCCTGTCCTGAATAACCCCTAACCCCTCCTCCCTAGTCAGTTGTATAGATCTGAAACAACTTGATTGGTCTAATCAATAGGGTGAATGCACTTTGAGGTGAATCTCATCTCGTTAATAGTACACAAGAACAACGCGTTTTGATAGTAGTTATTCAGGAGTATCTTTAGCTAGGTTTCCATTGGTGACAGATTTACTTACGAATATTCTAAAATCTGCATTAAAAACAATATGCGTACTTTCCATCAGAGATGTGTTTCCATCAAATTGACTTGTAGCAGATAAAAGGCTGTGCTTGATGATATAAAAATAGCTTTTGCGGCTACATTCCCATGTCCCGAATAAAAAATGCAAGTTAAATGGGTTTACATCACAGTTTCAACTGTATGTAAAATATTTTATTTATCATAGTGATTCAGGAGTATCATTAAAACAGTTTAATATGCCCCACCAACATTAGACAACTATACAGAAAACCCTTAAATTGTTGAAATAAGTAAATCAAATCAATGATGAGTGAATAGTCAAATGAAGCGATAACTGACACAGACATGGTGGCGTAGCAGGAAGATCTGAATGCCCTGAACCAAGAGGTTGTGAGTTCAAATCCCAGGTGTTGAATAACAATTACTATATTACTATGAACATGCACAATGTAAACATGTCAAAGTGTGTTAAATATGTAAGTTGAAAGCATTGTGTGTGTATTCCTAACCTTGTCAACAGACAGAGCAATGAATGGATCAGTGGTTCACCAATCATGGACTTGGCAACAGTAATGATGACAAATGTTCTTATCAACATTCCCATGAAATGTGTCTAGAACATTAATCTTACATTGTAACCACATTCTAGGTAAGCAGAACTTAACATTGAGAGAATATTTCAACTTTATCACCAAAAGAGGCTAAATAGGTTCTTGCTAATATATACTCAACATAAACGTAAAGTGTTGTTCCCATGTTTTATGAGCTGAAATAACAGATCCCAGAAATGTTGCATACACACAAAAAGCTTATTTCTCTTAAATGTTGTGCACAAAAATAGTTGACATCCCTGTTAGTGAGCATTTCTCCTTTGCCAAGATAATCCTGACAGGTGTGGCCTATCAAGAAGCTGATTTAACAGCATGATCATTACCCAGGTGTGGCCTATCAAGAAGCTGATTTAACAGCATGATCATTACACATGTGTGGCCTATCAAGAAGCTGATTTAACAGCATGATCATTACACAGGTGTGGCCTATCAAGAAGCTGATTTAACAGCATGATCATTACACAGGTGTGGCCTATCAAGAAGCTGATTTAACAGCATGATCATTACACAGGTGTGGCCTATCAAGAAGCTGATTTAACAGCATGATCATTACACCGGTGTGGCCTATCAAGAAGCTGATTTAACAGCATGATCATTACACCGGTGTGGCCTATCAAGAAGCTGATTTAACAGCATGATCATTACACCGGTGTGGCCTATCAAGAAGCTGATTTAACAGCATGATCATTACACCGGTGTGGCCTATCAAGAAGCTGATTTAACAGCATGATCATTACACCGGTGTGGCCTATCAAGAAGCTGATTTAACAGCATGATCATTACACCGGTGTGGCCTATCAAGAAGAAGATTAATGATCATGATCATTACACCGGTGCACATTGTGCTGAGGAAAATAAAAAGCCACTCTAAAATGTTCAGTTTTGTCACACAACACAACAGATGTTTCAAGTTGAGGGAGCTGTTGCCAGAGAGTTGAATTTTAATTTCTCTACCCGCCTCCAACGTTGTTTTAGAGAATTTCCAACAGGCCTCACAACCACAGACCACGTGTAACCACGCCAGCCCAGCACCTCCACATCAGGCTTCTACACCTGCAGGATCTTCTGAGACCAGCCACCCGGACAACTGATGAAACTGTGGGTTCGCACAACCAAAGAATTTCAGCACAAACTGTCATAAACCATCTCAGGGAAGCTCATCTGTGTGCTCTTCGTCCTCACCAGGGTCTTGACTTGACTGTAGTTCAGCATCGTAACTGACTTCAGTGGGTAAATGCTCACCTTCGATGGCCACTGGCAAGCTGGAGAAGTGTGCTCTTCACGGATGAATCCCGGTTTCAACTGTACCGGGCAGATGGCAGACCTCGGCGTTACTCTGGACCCTGATCTCTCTTTTGAAGAACATATCAAGACCATTTCAAGGACAGCTTTTTTCCATCTACGTAACATTGCAAAAATCAGAAACTTTCTATCCAAAAATGATGCAGAAAAATTTATCCATGCTTTTGTCACTTCTAGGTTAGACTACTGCAATGCTCTACTTTCCGGCTACCCGGATAAAGCACTAAATAAACTTCAGTTAGTGCTAAATACGGCTGCTAGAATCCTGACTAGAACCAAAAAATTTGATCATATTACTCCAGTGCTAGCCTCTCTACACTGGCTTCCTGTCAAAGCAAGGGCTGATTTTAAGGTTTTACTGCTAACCTACAAAGCATTACATGGGCTTGCTCCTACCTATCTCTCTGATTTGGTCCTGCCGTACATGCCTACACGTACGCTACGGTCACAAGACGCAGGCCTCCTAATTGTCCCTAGAATTTCTAAGCAAACAGCTGGAGGCAGGGCTTTCTCCTATAGAGCTCCATTTTTATGGAAAGGTCTGCCTACCCATGTCAGAGACGCAAACTCGGTCTCAACCTTCAAGTCTCTACTGAAGACTCATCTCTTCAGTGGGTCATATGATTGAGTGTAGTCTGGCCCAGGAGTGGGAGGGTGAAAGGAAAGGCTCTGGAGCAACGAACCACCCTTGCTGTCTCTGCCTGGCCGGTTCCCCTCTTTCCACTGGGATTCTCTGCCTCTAACCCTATTACAGGGGCTGAGTCACTGGCTTACTGGGGCTCTCTCATGCCGTCCCTGGAGGGGGTGCGTCACCTGAGTGGGTTGAGTCACTGATGTGGTCAACCTGTCTGGGTTGGCGCCCCCCCCCCCCCCCCCCCCCCCTTGGGTTGTGCCGTGGCGGAGGTCTTTGTGGGCTATACTCAGCCTTGTCTCAGGATGGTAAGTTGGTGGTTGAAGATATCCCTCTAGTGGTGTGGGGGCTGTGCTTTGGCAAAGTGGGTGGTGTTATATCCTTCCTGTTTGGCCCTGTCCGGGGGTGTCCTCGGATGGGGCCACAGTGTCTCCTGACCCATCCTGTCCCAGCCTCCAGTATTTATGCTGCAGTAGTTTATGTGTCGGGGGGCTAGGGTCAGTTTGTTATATCTGGAGTACTTCTCCTGTCCTATTCGGTGTCCTGTGTGAATCTAAGTGTGCGTTCTCTAATTCTTTCCTTCTCTCTTTCTTTCTCTCGGAGGACCTGAGCCCTAGGACCATGCCCCAGGACTACCTGACATGATGACTCCTTGCTGTCCCCAGTCCACCTGGCCGTGCTGCTGCTCCAGTTTCAACTGTTCTGCCTTATTATTATTCGACCATGCTGGTCATTTATGAACATTTGAACATCTTGGCCATGTTCTGTTATAATCTCCACCCGGCACAGCCAGAAGAGAACTGGCCATCCCACATATGCTCTCTCTAATTCTCTCTTTCTTTCTCTCTCTCGGAGGACCTGAGCCCTAGGACCATGCCCCAGGAATACCTGACATGATGACTCCTTGCTGTCCCCAGTCCACCTGACTGTGCTGCTGCTCCAGTTTCAACTGTTCTGCACCACAATGTTGTAGAGAGGTTGGTGTTGTCTGTCCCCTGTATGTCTCCCAACACCACCACAATGTTGTAGAGAGGTTGGTGTTGTCTGTGGGGCCCCAGTGTTGAGGATCAGCAGGGTGGAGATGTTGTTACCTACCCTCACCACCTAGGGTCGGCCCATCAGGAAGTCCAGTACCCAGTTGCACAGGGCGGGGTCGAGACCCAGGGTCTCGAGCTTGATGACGAGTTTGGAGGGTACTATGATGTTAAATGCTGAGCTGTCGTCGATGAACAGCATTCTCACATAGGTATTCCTCTTGTCCAGATGGGTTAGGGCAGTGTGCAGTGTGGTTGCGATTGTGTCGTCTGTGGACCTATTGGGGCGGTAAGCAAATTGGAGTGGGTCTAGGGTGTCAGGTAGGGTGGAGGTGATATGATCCTTGACTAGTCTCTCAAAGCACTTCATGATGATGGAAGTGAGTGCTACGGGGCGGTAGTCGTTTAGCTCAGTTACCTTTGCTTTCTTGGGAACAGGAACAATGGTGGCCCTCTTGAAGCATGTGGGAACAGCAGACTGGGATAAGGATTGATTGAATGTTTTAATCGTTGCTGTGGGTACCACGTCGCCGATGCACGTTCTAATGAACTCGCTCACCAAATCAGCGTATTCGTCAATGTTGTTGTTGGACGCAATGCGGAACATATCCCAATCCACGTGATCGAAGCAGTCTTGAAGCGTGGAATCAGATTGGTCGGACCAGCGTTGAACAGACCTGAGCGCGGGAGCTTCTTGTTTTTAGTTTCTGTCTGTAGGCTGGAAGCAACAAAATGGAGTCGTGGTCAGCTTTTCCGAAAGGAGGGCGGGGGAGGGCCTTATATGCGTCGCGGAAGTTAGAATAACAATGATCCAGGGTTTTACCAGCCCTGGTAGCACAATCGATATGCTGATAGAATTTAGGGAGTCTTGATTAGCCTTGTTAAAATCCCCAGCTACAATGAATGCAGCCTCAGGATATGTGGTTTCCAGTTTACATAGTCAAATAAAGTTCGTTCAGGGCCATCGATGTGTCTGCTTGGGGGGAAATATATACGGCTGTGATTATAATCTAAGAGAATTCTCTTGGAAGATAATGCGGTCGACATTTGATTGTGAGGAAGTCAGGTGAACAGAAGGACTTGAGTTCCTGGATGTTGTTATGATCACATCACGTCTCGTTAATCATAAGGCATATACCCCCCCGCCCCTCTTCTTACCAGAAAGATGGTTGTTTCTGTAGGCGCGATGCCTGAAGAAACCAGCTGGCTGCACCGACTCCGTTAGCGTCTCTCGAGTGAGCCATGTTTCCGTGAAGCAAAGAACGTTACAGTCTCTGATGTCCCTCTGGAATGCTACCCTTGCTCGGGTTTCATCAACCTTGTTGTCAAGAGACTGAACATTGGCGAGTAATATGCTAGGGAGTGGTGCACGATGTGCCCGTCTCCAGACCCTGACCAGAAGACCACTTCTTTTCCCCCTTTTACGGCGATCCCGGCTGGGATCCGATCCATTGTCCTGGGTGGAAGGCAAAACACAGGATCCGCTTCGGGAGAGTCATATTCCTGGTCGTACTGATGGTGAGTTAACGTTGCTCTTATATTCAGTAGTTCCTCCCGACTGTATGTAATGAAACCTAAGATTACCTGGGGTACCAATGTAAGAAATAACACGTAAAAAACAAACAAAATACTGCATAGTTTCCTAGGAACGCGAAGCGGGGTGGCCATCTATGTCTGCGCCGGAAGTATAGATTACATTGTTATGTATATCATTAACTTTTTATGGCTGCAGGGGCAGTATTGAGTAGCTTGGATGAAAGGTTCCCATATCAAACGGCCTGCTCCTCAGTCATAGTTGCTAATATTTGCATATTATTATTAGTATTGGATAGAAAACACTCTGAAGTTTCTAAAACTGTTTGAATGCTGTCTGTGAGTACAACAGAACTCATATTGGCAGGCAAAATCCTGAGTTGAAATCAAAACAGGAAGTCAGAAATCTGAGCTTGTTTATATTCACCAGAGTCCCCAATGAAATCCCTTTGAGATATGAATGATGCTGCACTGCCTAGGGGTTCCACTAGATGTCAACCATCAATAGAAATTATAATGAGGCTTCTATGTTGTGGTAGTGAATGAGAGCATAATATATCAGATGTCCATCAAGCAGCCATTTTGTGATAGCACTTTTTCCTCATGGCAGTTACTTGCGTCCCATTGCTCACGTAGACAAGAAGGAATACTCCGGTTGGAACTTTATTGAAGCTGTATGTTAAAAACATGCTAATGATTGATTCTCTACTTAGTTTGAACTGTTTTCTTCCACCGGTAATATCACTTTTTGAGGTTTTTGTCCGATATAACGCTGACCAGAATTAGCGTTTGGATATGTATACCAAACGCGCTAACAAAATAAGGTATTTGGACATAAATAACAAACATTTATTGTGGACCTGGGATTCCTGGAGTGCTTTCTGATGTAGATCATCAAAGGTAAGGGAATATTTATCATGTAATTTCTTGTTTATGTTGACGCCATCTTTGCGGCTGTGGTGTTTTTACTTTTGAGCGCCGTCTCAGATTATTACATGCGTTTCTTTTTCCGTAAAGTTTTTAAAAAATCTGACACAGCGGTTGCATTAAGGAGAGGTATATCTATAATTCCATGTGTATAACTTGTATTATCATCTACAATTATGATGAGTATTTCTGTTGAATGATGTGGCTATGCAAAATCACTTGATGTTTTTGGAACAAGTGAATCTAACGCGCCAATGTAAACTCAGATTTTTTTATATAAATATGAACTTTATCAAACAAAACATGCATGTATTGTCTAACATGAAGTCCTATGAGTGTCATCTGATAAAGATAATTCAAGGTTAGTGATTTAATTTGATCTTTATTTCTGGTTTTTGTGAATGCTATATTTTGCTGGAAAATGATTGTGGTTTGGTGGAGACCTAGCAATCGTTTGTAGTGCTTTCACTGAAAAGCCTATTTGAAATCGGACACTTTGGTGGGATTAACACCGAGAATAGCTTTAAAATGATATAAGACACATGTATGTTTTAGGAATTGTAATTATGAGATTTCTGTGGTTTGAATCTGGCGCCCTCTATTTTCACTGGTAGTTGTCAAATCAATCCCGGTATCGGGATTGCAGCCATAACAGGTTAACCCAACTGTTGACCAGGCTATGTTAGAGCTGTCATCTGACCTTGTTAGCTTACAGAAAGCCCTGGTTGGTTTACAACTTGTACTTAATGTGGGCAAGACCTAAATACATGTTCTCTAGTTCTAGCAAGAATGTTTCAGATGAACTACATATTTATTCTCCCATTGATCAGGTTCCCGCCTATAAATGTCTGGGCATTTGGATTGACAAAGAGTTATTGTTTAAAAAACTTACAGTATGTACTAGCTAGTTAAAAAACAAAGATTTTCTTATGTACAGTACCAGTCAAATGTTTAGACACACGTACTCATTCAAGGGTTTTTCTTTATTTAAAATAATGTCTACATTGTAGACTAATAGTGAAGACATCAAAACTATGAAATAAAACATATGGAATCCTGTAGTAACCAAAAAAGTGTTTAACAAATTAAAATATATTTTAGATTCTTAAAAGTAGCCACCCTTTTCCTTGATGACAGCTTTGCACACTCTCAACCAGCTTCACCTGGATTGCTTTTCCAACCGTCTTGAAGGAGTTCCCACATATGCTGAGCACTTGTTGGCTGCGTTTCCGTCACTCTGTGGTCCAACTCATCCCAAACCATCTCAATTGGGTTGAGGTCGGGTGATTGTGAAGGTCAGGTGATTGTGGAGGCCAGGTCATCTGATGCAGCACTCCATCACTCTCCTTCTTGATTGTTTCTTGAATTCTAAATAAATCACAGACAGTGTCGCAAGCAAAGAACCCCGACACCATCACACCTTCTCCTCCGTGCTTCACAGTGGGAACCACACATGCAGAGCTCATCCGTTCACCTACTATGCATCTCACAAAGACAAGGCGGTTGTAACCAAAAATCGAATCAGACCAAAGGACAGCTTTCCAGCGGTCTAATGTCCATTGCTTGTGTTTCTTGTCCCAAGCAAGTCTATTCTTATTATTGGTGTCCTTTAGTAGTGGTTCCTTTGCAGCAATTTAACCATGAAGGCCTGATTCACGCAGTCTCCTCTGAACAGTTGATGTTGAGATGTGTCTGTTACTTGAACTCTGAAGGATTTATTGGGCTGTAATCTCAAGCTGGAAACTCCAATGAACTTATCCTCTGCAGCAGAGGTAAATTTGGGTCTTCCTTTCCTGTGGCGGTCCTCATGTGTTTGATGGTTTTTGTGACTGAAGAAACTTTCAAAGTTGTTGATAAAGGTTCATGTTAATAAAGATTCACCTAGGAACCAAGATGTGACAGAAGAGAGCACGTAAAGTAATGTATTGGCCCAGAATTAACCAAGATGTGACAGACAAAGTATCAAACTGTAGTACATGTCTGAAATACCAAGCAAGCAATCCTGCAGAGCCATTAAAACCCCACCCTGCACCTGAGAGACCAGACCAAAAGCTAGGAGCTGACCTTTTCACATGTAATGTCACAGGCTCCTACTCCCTGTATCCAGAGGTTTGTAGGCTGAGCACCACCACCTCAGACGCTGTGATAACCTGTATGAAATCCATGTGAGGGACAAGAAACCTAACTGAACTCCAACCTGGGGACAACGTGAGGAACAAGAAACGACCTGAACTCCAACCTGGGGACAACGTGAGGAACAAGAAATGACCTGAACTCCAACCTGGGGACAACGTGAGGAACAAGAAACGACCTGAACTCCAACCTGGGGACAACGTGAGGAACAAGAAACCTAACTGAACTCCAACCTGGGGACAACGTGAGGAACAAGAAATGACCTGAACTCCAACCTGGGGACAACGTGAGGAACAAGAAACGACCTGAACTCCATCCTGGGGACAACGTGAGGAACAAGAAACAACCTGAACTCCAACCTGGGGACAATGTGAGGAACAAGAAACCTACCCGATATCCAACCTGGGGACAATGTGAGGAACAAAGACAAACAAACACATGGACACAGAAAGCAACAGTGATCCCTGAAGTACAGTCAAGATCATACAACATACAAACAGAAGATGCCGCTGTTCTACGGAGAAATTGTTGTGTTCTTCTAAGCAACAAAACATCATGACACAGACACTGTTGAAGAGGCTCTGGCAGCAGCCCAGCTTGAAGAACAAACCATCAGCACACAGACACTGTTGAAGAGGCTGAAAGCACAGCTCTGACAGCAGCAGTCCAGCATAAAGAACAAACCAGCAGACGATCCACACGGCAGTGAAATACTTAAGTGTTGTTAAGGACAATTCAAATAATAACCCTAACAACACTACATTACGGTGTATCCATTGAACCCTAACAACGCTACATTACGGTGTATCCATTGAACCCTAACAACGCTACATTACGGTGTATCCATTGAACCCTAACAACGCTACATTACGGTGTATCCATTGAACCCTAACAACGCTACATTACGGTGTATCCATTGAACGCTACATTACGGTGTATCCATTGAACCCTAACACTTCTCCAAGTGGAGCTCTGTACACATACACCAACACAGACTAGACTGCATACATGGATCATTAGGCACATGGGTGTTTAATAGCATCAACAGATGGAGTCTTTTGTCTTTCTGTTGTGTTGTCTGCAAACAGAGCTAAATGGCAAGATTATTCAAGGACACGGGTCACAAGGAGCCTGTCAAGGACACGGGTCACAAGGAGCCTGTCAAGGACACGGGTCACAAGGAGCCTGTCAAGGACACGGGTCACAAGGAGCCTGTCAAGGACACGGGTCACAAGGAGCCTGTCAAGGACACGGGTCACAGGGAGCCTGTCAAGGACACGGGTCACAGGGAGCCTGCCAAGGACACGGGTCACAGGGAGCCTGCCAAGGACACGGGTCACAGGGAGCCTGTCAAGGACACGGGTCACAGGGAGCCTGTCAAGGACACGGGTCACAATCACTATCATCACAAATATTACAAGTCTGCTTGTGTGTGAGGGGCAAGGAGCCTGTCAAGGACACAGGTCACAGGGAGCCTGTCAAGGACACGGGTCACAGGGAGCCTGTCAAGGACACGGGTCACAGGGAGCCTGTCAAGGACACGGGTCACAGGGAGCCTGTCAAGGACACGGGTCACAGGGAGCCTGTCAAGGACACGGGTCACAGGGAGCCTGTCAAGGACACGGGTCACGGCCTCCCGAGTGGCGCGGTGGTCTAAGGCACTACTGTCATGACTCTCCTGTGAGGATCCAAAGGATCAGGTTACAGTGCATCAGCTCTACAGAGCTCTCTCTCTCCCGCAAGTGGGGGGAGAGGGATGGATGTGGGAGTTTTATGACACTTCACTCGATCGTAAACCATAGGCAGCAGACGATTCCCTTTGGTGCCTAGTTTGGGTGATCGGAATGTCTGTGTGCCTTATGAAGAGTGTACCACCCAAGAACTTCAACATCAAATAATGGACACCGGGACAATATATTTCATCCTCCGAATGTTGGTAATGATGAGAAATGGAATATGGGAAATTGTTTATTTTGTGATGTCATTAAAAGTTGCATGAAGATGTTATAACAAAAACATTGTAATTTGAAGAGTTTTCATACGGTGTATATCATGTTAACCTCACTATGGGGCTAGCGTCTCACCTGGCCAACATCCAGTGAAATTATGCGATAAATAGCAGTCATCACATTAATGATAGTCATGTCACGACATCGTGCACGACCCATAAGACCCTGTTCAAAAGACATGCACTCGGGTTCCATTTGAGACGTAACCTGAGACTCCTCAGTGTCTAGTGTCAGACTGGGACATAACCTGAGGCTGGGACATGAGGCGTCCCTCAGCTGTTTTAGTGCCTAATGGTCCGATCAAACATCAATCAAACAGCTGAAGCACAGCCTTACACATAGATTTACATTCATGTCTCTGAGCTGAAGTAGTAGCTATCTGTTTTATTTTTGGCCAGATATCTCCTCTTTATGTGGACACACAACCAAACAAAGGCCCTCACAGAATGTTGCTCGCAGCTCCCTGTCCCTCTGTCCCTTTGTGAAGTGCATCTATAGTCAGTCTCAGGATGAGGTCGCTCTTCCGTTGAGAACTAACGACAAGCTTCCCTTCCTTACATATTTTTGCATCACCATTGTGTGCTTTATGGTGTGTGGTTGGGCGGAATCACCATGGCAGCCTGTTGTTGACCCTGGGATCTTACAGTGTACACACACACACACACACACACACAGTTCTGGAATATGATGATGATGATGACTGGTGCATGATAGAAATATCAACATCAGAACTGTGTTGAAATACTATTCTAAATAATTTAAGGACAGGCTGGAGCAAACTAACGAGCAGGTCTGATATCCTAGTCTCTCTGTTCCTGTCTGATGTCTTATGTCCACTCACAGTGGAACGGCGCTGGCCCTGGCTTCCCCCGGCTGGCCCTGGCTTCCCCCGGCTGGCCCTGGCTTCCCCCGGCTGGCCCTGGCTTCCCCCGGCTGGCCCTGGCTTCCCCCGGTTGGGCCCCTGGCTTCCCCCGGTTGGGCCCCTGGCTTCCCCCGGTTGGGCCCCTGGCTTCCCCCGGTTGGGCCCCTGGCTTCCCCCGGTTGGGCCCCTGGCTTCCCCCGGTTGGGCCCCCGGCTTCCCCCGGTTGGAACCCCGGCTTCCCCCGGTTGGGCCCCCGGCTTCCCCCGGTTGGGCCCCCGGCTTCCCCTGGCCGGCCCCCGGCTTCCCCTGGCCGGCCCCCGGCTTCCCCTGGCCGGCCCTGGTCTCCCCTGGCTTGCCCTGGTCTCCCCTGGCTGGCCCTGGTTTCCCCTGGCTTCCCCTGGTCTCCCCTGGCTGGCCCTGGCTGTTTGGTTGGATTTAATAAAATAACCCTTTGATAAATGTACAAGCATAGAAAACAAAACACTTGTATTCTAGCCATAATGTTCTCCCATTAACTATAAACATTTTTATAGTGCACTTTTAATGTTTATTATAAATATGTGTATTGTACTGGGAGACTATACAATTAAAAGAACAATGAAGCTCTCTCATTCAAATACGTTTTATAATCCTGTTTACATGAGCATGAAATATACCTATAAACATTTTTATTTTTTTGTGACCAAGTCAATTAAATTGCATATCAACGTGAAGGTATAAGCAGTTATGTAGCAGTTAAGCATTTAAGCAGTTATTATTGCAGCAGTTAATAACTACATTAGCACGGTGGGCAGGTGGGACAATCAGAATACAATCATTTGCTAAACTGTTTTAAGGGGATACATTCACTGAAAGTGAAACGTGGCAATTACCATTATAATGAAGTCACAGGAGGTTGGGGAGGACAGGCTCGTGGTAATGTCTGGAGTGGAATTATGGAATGGGATTCCATTTGCTCGGTTCCAGCCATTATTATGAGCCCTCCTCCCCTCAGCAGCCTCCTGTGAATGAAGTGTCAGAGTCATCATGATGGCTTCTCCTAGTTACAGAAACTAGCCTGATTGATCTCCTGATATAAACTACAGGAGGTATTGATTAGAAACAGCCTGATTGATCCTCTGATATAAACTACAGGAGGTATTGATTAGAAACAGCCTGATTGATCTCCTGATATAAACTACAGGAGGTATTGATTAGAAACAGCCTGATTGATCCTCTGATATAACCTACAGGAGGAATTGATTAGAAACAGCCTGATTGATCCCCTGATATAAACTACAGGAGGTATTGATTAGAAACAGCCTGATTGATCCCCTGATATAAACTACAGGAAGTATTGATTAGAAACAGCCTGATTGATCCCCTGATATAAACTACAGGAGGTATTGATTAGAAACAGCCTGATTGATCCCCTGATATAACCTACAGGAGGTATTGATTAGAAACAGCCTGATTGATCCTCTGATAGATAGATAGATGGTGGAGGGCTGGCCAACGGACACAGAGACACACACGGACACAGGAAGGTTGTTATTGAGGGAAGGTGCTGTCCTGGTGATTAAGAATTAAAACCATTAGACTGGCCTGTCAGGCCCTCTGATCATAAACTGCCACTCACATAGAAAGCCCATTTTAAATGTGGTGGACACAGGGAATGTCAAAGTAAGAGAATGTGAAAACATGACAAAACGGTGGATCTAATCCAATTGTAATCTATACTAGTTATAGAAATGGAAGATAATGCGTACTTCTGTTTCTTTTTCAGACAGATTACTGATACAGTAACCTCTCTTAGCCTTCGATTCACAGACATACAAATGAAAGACCATGGATATATCTTATCTAATTAAGACAAACTGTATGGTAGTTGTAGGAGACAGCCTCTCCCTCTCTCCCTCAGTCTCCTCCTCCGAAAGATGGTAAACAGTAGCAGAAGCGTATGTGATGAGACAAAGTTAGTGCAAAAAGGGGTCAATGCAGAGAACTATTTAACTAACTATTTAGCAGTCTTAAGGCATTGGGTAGAAGCTGTTCCAGAATTGCTGCATCAGTACCGCTTGCAGTGCAGTAGCAGAGAGAACAGTCTATGACTTGATTGGCTGGAGTATTTGACCATTTTTAGGGCCTCCCTCTGACACCGCCTGGTATAGAGGTCCTGGATGGCAGGGAGCTCGGCCCCAGTGATGTACTGGGCCATACTCACCACCCTCTGTATCGCCTTGCAGTTGCCATACCAAGCAGTGATGCAGGCCATCATTGAAAATAATAATTTGTTCTTAACTGATTGCCTAGTTAAATAAAGGTAAAAAATAATAATAATTGAAATACCCTCTTCATGACTGTGTTGGTGTGTGTGGACCATGATAGATCCTTAGTGATGTGGACACCAAGGAACTTGAAACTCTCGTCCCACTCGACTACAGCCCCGTTGTTGTGAATGGGGGCATACTCGGCCCTCCGTTTCTTGTAGTCCACGATCAGCTCCTTTGTCTTGCTGACGCTGAGAGAGAGGTTGTTGTCCTGGCACAACACTGCTGCCTCATCGTTGTCAGTGATCAGTCCTATCACCGTTGTATCATCAGCAGACTTAATGGTGTTTGAGTCGTGGCCACACAGTGGAGAACCGGGAGGAGCCCCCCCCCCCCCCCCCATGTTGATGGTCAGCATGGCGGACGTGTTGTTGCCTACCCTCACTGCCTGGGGGCGGTCTGTCAGGAAGTCTGGGATCCAGTTGCAGAGGGAGGTGTTCAGTCCTAGGGTCCTAAACTTGGTGATGAGCTTGGAGGGGACTATGGTGTTGAATGCTGAGCTGTAGTCATTTTTACATGGGTGTTCCTTTTGTCCAGGTTGGTGAGGGCATTGTGGAGTGCAATAGAGAGAGCGTTATCTGTGGATCTGTTGGGGCGGTACTGTATGTGAATTTGAGTGTGTCTGGGATGATGGTGAGCATTTTATGGCTATAGATGTGAGTGCTACACGGCAATAGTCATTTAGGAAGGTTTCCTTGCAGTTCTTGAGCACAGGGACTATGGTGGTCTGCTTGAAACATGTAGGTATAGCTGACTGGGTCAGGGAGAGGTTGAAAATGTCAGTGAAGACACTTGTCAGCTCATGCTCTGAGTACGTATACTAGTATTCAGTGTGACCCCGTGGCCTCTCGAATGTTAACCTGTTTGAAGGTCTTACTCACATCAGCTACAGAGAGCGAGATCCCACAGTCGTCTGGAACAGCTGGTGTTCTAATGCATGGTTCATTGTTGCTGCCTCGAAGCAAGCATAGAAAGCATTTATTTTGTCTGGTAGGCTTGTGTTGCAGGGAAGTTCGGTTTTGGGTTTCCCTTTGTAATCTGTGATAGTTTGCAAGCTGCTCATCAACAGTAATGTTGGCCCCAGGGTTGTAAAACAGGGGAAGGTGGTCCACCCACATGTCCCACATGGACCTGATTGCAGCTAGGTTGTCTCTCTGCCGCGGATAATCCTGGAAATAATGTGGAAGTTTTCCAGCGACATTGTTGCACGGAAAAGTTCTCTGCCAGTTTCTGCATCCCACAGGGATTCTGTGGATTCTCCATTGGATCTGAAAACACTAGCAAGGATAAGAACCCCAAAGTATGCATGTAAATGAGTTTGGTCCATCTCTCTCCATCTCTCTCCAAAAACACGCCTTCCCTCCAAATTAGTGTAGTCCAGAATGATTTTCTGGATGGTGTCTGGGATGAACAGTTCAGAAGAAGACTGTCCTGTTCATGAGTAACCACCATCCGTGTTAGCCCTCGAGGAAGTCTTGGTGGTTCCAAAATTCTTCCATTTTAAAATGATGGAGGCCATTGTGTTCTTGGTGACCTTCAATGCTCCAGACATCAAGTTGCAGAAACATCTCAAGGATGATCAATGGGAAACAGGATGCACCTGAGCTCAATTTTGAGTCAAAGGGTCTGAATACTTATGTAAATAAGGTATTCTGTTATTTATATATATATATATATATATATAAAAATTGCTTTGTCATTATGGGCTAGTGTGTGTAGATCGATGAGGATTTAAATAAAAAAAAATATTAGAATAAGGCTTTAATGCAACAAAATGTAGAAAAATAGGAAGGGGTCTGAATACTTGCCAAATCAATGTACAAGTATAAAAAATAACATGTTTCCTGATATCTCTCCGATATAGGACCGACACTTCAGAACAAAGTTCATTTTGATAATTATTTTTATACTTCAAGTGGTCTTAAATTCAATGTCAAATAGCAATCCTTGGTATGACCTTCTTAAAACAACTCCATATAGTTCAGTAGAATCCCCAGCTTCGACAGGGTTCAGACCGTTATGGGTTAAATATTTATCATGGAATATTATCCATCTGTCTCAATGAGGTCCACCCACGTTGGTCCATGCAGACAGACAGTGTTTATTTATGAACACAACTGGGCCCTGTTTCAGAAAGGGGGCTTAATGAAAACTCATAGCTCTTAGTCGAAGGAAACTCAGGGTTTTCGGGTTTCACAAAGCCAGTTCAGCTTAACTGTTACAACTGTATGGCAACATACTCTGTGAAGCTAACATGCTCGCTGGCAGGTATTCTTCAACTAACTCTGAGTTTCTCCTCTTTAGCTGAAGCCTGCAGACTGAAGGAGGTGTCAGAGATGGCGTGTCCTTTTCTTGAAGAGCCAGTTGATATTGAAGGACGAATACTCAGGTCGGGAAGAGGGTGATCAGACCCCACTTGGATGTTTTATCCCTGATGATTATGTGTTTGAGCGTTTCTGCACAACCGATCATTCATCTGAACAATCTTCTCAGCCCTCATATCGTTCATATGACACATCGTGGACATGCTCTCATTTACCATCATTTCTGATTGACCATCACCTCCCCAGTGTCAAATAAAGACAATATGCTACCATCATTTCTGATTGACCATCACCTCCCCAGTGTCAAATAAAGACAATATGCTACCATCATTTCTGATTGACCATCAACTCCCCAGTGTCAAATAAAGACAATATGCTACCATCATTTCTGATTGACCATCACCTCCCCAGTGTCAAATAAAGACAATATGCTACCATCATTTCTGATTGACCATCACCTCCCCAGTGTCAAATAAAGACAATATGCTACCATCATTTCTGATTGACCATCACCTCCCCAGTGTCAAATAAAGACCATATGCTACCATCATTTCTGATTGACCATCACCTCCCCAGTGTCAAATAAAGACAATATGCTACCATCATTTCTGATTGACCAATCACCTCCCCAGTGTCAAATAAAGACCATATGCTACCATCATTTCTGATTGACCATCACCTCCCCAGTGTCAAATAAAGACAATATGCTACCATCATTTCTGATTGACCCGTCACCTCCCCAGTGTCAAATAAAGACAATATTGTCATGCCCGCTCCCCCTCCTGGGCACTCGAAGGCGCCAGGTTCCCAGCATTACGTACTCCTGCCACCATCATTACGCACACCTGCCTTTCCCCGTTACCCACATCAGAGATTATTGGACTCACCTGGACTCAATCACGTCTGTCATTACCTCCCCCTATATCTCTCTGCTCCCAAACTCTGGTCCCCGCTTCAGGATGAATGTATACCCGGTTCTGACACTGTCCTGGTTGATGTCTGTTCCCTGTCAGGATGAATGTATACCCGGTTCTGACACTGTCCTGGTTGATGTCTGTTCCCTGTCAGGATGAATGTATACCCGGTTCTGACACTGTCCTGGTTGATGTCTGTTCCCTGTCAGGATGAATGTATACCCGGTTCTAACACTGTCCTGGTTGATGTCTGTTCCCTGTCAGGATGAATGTATACCCGGTTCTGACACTGTCCTGGTTGATGTCTGTTCCCTGTCAGGATGAATGTATACCCGGTTCTGACACTGTCCTCTTGTTAATCCAGCCGCCGTGTCAGATTTCAAAAAGCATTTATGGTGAAAGCAAACCATGCGATTATCTGAGGCCCCGCATATCAACACATAAAAAACATTTCAACCAGGCAGGTGCGGCACAAAAGTCAGATAGTGACATAATTGTCGCGGATGTCTGAAGAAGTGGACCAAAGCGCAGCGTGGTGAGCGTACATTTTCTTTTATTTTGTAAAATGTCGCCAACAAAACAAGAAACAAAGAAACGACCGTGAAGCTTACGAGGGCTATAGTGCCACTAACAAAAATAATTACCCACAAATACCAAAAGGAAAAAAGTCTGCCCCATCAGAGACAATGATAGACAGCTGTCCCTGATTTGAGAACCATACCCGGCCAAAACATAGAAACACAAAACATAGAAATCAGAACATGGATTGCCCACCCAAATCACCCAAATCACACCCTGACCAAACCAAATAGAGACATCAAAAGGCTCTCTAAGGTCAGGACGTGACAATAATAAATGCCTAACCTTTGAAAATCTTCTTCTGTTGGCACTCAAATGTCCCAGAAACATCAAATGGTCCTTTTGTTCGATAAATTCTTTCTTTATATCCCCAAAATTGTAATTTATTTGGTGCGTTTGATTCAGAAATACACCGGTTCCAACTCGCCCTACAAAGTATCTAATAAGTTACCTGTAAACTTGGTCCAAACATTTCAAACAACTTTACTAATCCAACCTTAGATATCCTAAAATGTAAATAATCGATAAAATTTAAGACTGAATATACTGTGTTCAATAACGGATAAAAACAACGTGGAGCAAGCTCACACAGTCCACTTGGCTTGACACTCACAATGAACAGCCCTAGTTCTTCATTTCTCAAAGGAAAAACATCAACCAATTTCTACAGACTGTTGACATCTAGTGGAAGCCATAGGAACTGCAACCAGGTGCCTCATGAATATAGTTTCCCATAGAAAACCAATTTAAAACAGTGACCTCAAATAAAAAAAATTCCTGGATGGTTTGTCCTCGGAGTTTCGCCTGCCAAATATAGTTCTGTTACACTCAAAGACACAATCTTAACAGTTGTAGAACACACTCTAAAATGTCTATCTAAATCTACCAATTATATGCATATCCTAGCTTCTGGGCCTGAGAAACAGGCAGTTTACTTTGGGCACGTTTTTCATCCGGAATGAAAATACTGCCCCCTATCCCCCTATGCTCTGTGGGTTGTTCAAAGTTTTTGATATTTTTCTTTAACCCAACCATGATCTAAACTTCTCCACAACTTTGTCCCTGACCTGTTTGGAGAGCTCCTTGGTCTTCATGGTGCAGCTTGGTGGTGTTGCAGACTTTGGGGTCTTTCAGAACAGGTGTGTGTGTGTGTGTGTGTATATATGTGTGTGTGTGTGTGTGTGTGTGTATATATACTGAGATCATGTGACAGGTCATGTGACACTTAGATTACACACAGGTGGACTTTATTTAACTAATTATGTGACTTCTGAAGGTAATTGGTTGCACCAGATATTATTTGAGGGCTTCATAGTGGTGTGTGCATATGTATTTCCCTCAGTCATACATATGCACACACCACTTTTCCGTTTACATTATTTCAAACATTTTGAAACAAGTAATTTTTTTCATTTCATCAATTCATCAATTCATTTCATCAATCTATTTTGTGTATGTCCATTACATGAAATACAAATAAAAATCAATTTAAATTACATGGTGTAATGCAACAAAAAAGGCAAGGGGGATGAATACTTCTGTAAGGCACTGTACATACAAGTTTCCAAATTTGACCTCCATTATAGCGAATAGAAAAAAAATCTGAGGACCACAGAGGCTGAAGAGATGTCCCTCAGTCAAAACACGTGGGGGTCCACCACAACCACCACAACTCACAGAGGCTGAAGAGATGTCCCTCAGTCAAAACACGTGGGGGTCCACCACAACCACCACAACTCACAGAGGCTGAAGAGATGTCCCTCAGTCAAAACACGTGGGGCTCCACCACAACCACCACAACTCACAGAGGCTGAAGAGATGTCCCTCAGTCAAAACACGTGGGGCTCCACCACAACCACCACAACTCACAGAGGCTGAAGAGATGTCCCTCAGTCAAAACACGTGGGGGTCCACCACAACCACCACAACTCACAGAGGCTGAAGAGATGGCCATCAGTCAAAACACGTGGGGCTCCACCACAACCACCACAACTCACAGAGGCTGAAGAGATGCCCCTCAGTCAAAACACGTGGGGGTCCACCACAACCACCACAACTCACAGAGGCTGAAGAGATGGCCATCAGTCAAAACACGTGGGGGTCCACCACAACCACCACAACTCACAGAGGCTGAAGAGATGTCCCTCAGTCAAAACACGTGGGGGTCCACCACAACCACCACAACTCACAGAGGCTGAAGAGATGTCCCTCAGTCAAAACACGTGGGGGTCCACCACAACCACCACAACTCACAGAGGCTGAAGAGATGTCCCTCAGTCAAAACACGTGGGGGTCCACCACAACCACCACAACTCACAGAGGCTGAAGAGATGTCCCTCAGTCAAAACACGTGGGGGTCCACCACAACTCACAGAGGCTGAAGAGATGGCCCTCAGTCAAAACAGGTGGTCAACCTATTGCTGAAGGCATCTCTTTTGCCAGTGGTACCTCAGTGACGCCCCCACCCATCCTTCTTAGACACAGCTTGGCACACTAATTTTCAGATTCTTAGTTGTCTTTCAGACATCATAATCTATTTTAAGTTGACTAAGAGTTATATATTTGAAAAATAGGGATTTGGCCTGCACACTGTTGTAAAAACAAAATTCAAATGAGGTGGGGCACTTTTCTGGGTAAAGTTATGATTTAACTGTCTAATCTTCTTCCTCTTCAACCAGTTAGTGATGGTGTAAATCTGTCTGGTGGAGCCTTCTACCAGTTACTGATGGTGTCATCTGTCTGGTGGAGCCTTCTACCAGTTACTGATGGTGTCATCTGTCTGGTGGAGCCTTCTGCCAGTTACTGATGGTGTCACCTGTCTGGTGGAGCCTTCTGCCAGTTACTGATGGTGTCACCTGTCTGGTGGAGCCTTCTGCCAGTTACTGATGGTGTCATCTGTCTGGTGGAGCCTTCTGCCAGTTACTGATGGTGTCATCTGTCTGGTGGAGCCTTCTGCCAGTTACTGATGGTGTCATCTGTCTGGTGGAGCCTTCTGCCAGTTACTGATGGTGTCATCTGTCTGGTGGAGCCTTCTGCCAGTTACTGATGGTGTCATCTGTCTGGTGGAGCCTTCTGCCAGTTACTGATGGTGTCACCTGTCTGGTGGAGCCTTCTGCCAGTTACTGATGGTGTCACCTGTCTGGTGGAGCCTTCTGCCAGTTACTGATGGTGTCACCTGTCTGGTGGAGCCTTCTGCCAGTTACTGATGGTGTCACCTGTCTGGTGGAGCCTTCTGCCAGTTACTGATGGTGTCACCTGTCTGGTGGAGCCTTCTGCCAGTTACTGATGGTGTCACCTGTCTGGTGGAGCCTTCTGCCAGTTACTGATGGTGTCATCTGTCTGGTGGAGCCTTCTGCCAGTTACTGATGGTGTCACCTGTCTGGTGGAGCCTTCTGCCAGTTACTGATGGTGTCACCTGTCTGGTGGAGCCTTCTGCCAGTTACTGATGGTGTCACCTGTCTGGTGGAGCCTTCTGCCATAACAGACCTCCATGCAGTTATAAGTACTCTTAATACTCCACAGATGTTTCATAATGGGTTTAGAGTAGAACACTATATACAGATGTCTCATAATGGGTTGGAGTTCAACATTGTCTTCATCCTCCTGTAATGAAAATGAACAGTCAGCTGCCACAGAGAGGGAAGCTGCAGAGAGGGAAGCTGCAGAGAGGCCTATTGAGGTTTACACCTTAAAAATAACATCTAACTGTTGATGATAGTGTTGTACCATAATAAAACGTGCACCTTCCTTTTCTCTAACAGAGCAATGCTGGAAATTACAATGAGGAAGAGGGTCCATCCATCTCCACAACTTACCTCAGTAAGATGTTGTTCAGCATTGGCCCATGACTTACAATGAAACTGAGTAGACCTGGCACTGAAATTCAATGTCATTTTGTGTTCATATAGCTCCCTGTGAAACAGCTGTACAAGGTGTACTTAGAGAAACAAATTGAAAATGTAATTTAGAAATTGACCACAGAGCAGTTTACACTCTCTATTAGAGCTGACAGAGCAGTTTACACTCAGTAATCCGCAACTGCTGTTATTATATTAAACATTAATTTACATTCATAGTGTGTGTGTGTGCAGTAGCACAGCATTTTATCTCATACTAGTCGCTCCACAGCGTGATGATGTCTGTAGAACTGGCCCGTCATTAGAGACCGCTGGATATTACAAACAATTAAATCTCTGCTGGACAGTCTTTTGAACACAACAATAAAAGTCTGTCTTTGATTATTGTTGTGTGAGGAGTTTGAGGAGACGGGCTCTGACAAGTGGAAGCACACGGCCATCACAACGAGTTCTGATCTTAAACTGGGTCTGAAGCACGCGGACTTATATGCTGCTGCCTGTGTTCTGTTAGCTGGCCCACGACCCTGCTGCTGCCTGTGTTCTGCTAGCTGGCTCACGACCCTGCTGCTGCCTGTGTTCTGCTAGCTGGCTCACGACCCTGCTGCCTGTGTTCTGCTAGCTGGCTCACGACCCTGCTGCTGCCTGTGTTCTGCTAGCTGGCTCACGACCCTGCTGCTGCCTGTGTTCTGCTAGCTGGCTCACGACCCTGCTGCTGCCTGTGTTCTGCTAGCTGGCCCACGACCCTGCTGCTGCCTGTGTTCTGCTAGTTGGCCCACGACCCTGCTGCTGCCTGGCCCACGACCCTGCTGTCTATGTTTGGGTAGCTGGCCCTTGACCCTGCTGTCTGTTCTGCTAGCTGGCCCTCAACCCTACTGCTGCTGCCTGTGTTTACCGCAGAGTCACACTTGTATCTGGCACCAATTAATTATGGAAGGCCCAACAGTTAACCCACATGCCCCTGCTACCCAGTGCTCATTATGTTCACGAAACCCACATAGCCCCTAAAACAACCTTATTACAATCCCACATTGTATTACTTACAACTAATATAAGGACATGACATGAGACGGGAGTAGAAACTAACATGGGCATTGTTTAATGCAGTTTACAGGAAAAACATTCCAATGTATGTAAGCAGGGGGATGTTACAGGTGCCCTAAAGGGACAAACTAGAATATCAATACACAACATACAGTCCCTAAACACCATTATTACAATCCCACATAGTCCCCAAACAGTTATTTGTCACGCGGAGCGGAACAAGTGAACGCAAGAGCAGACTCAGACGAGGAGACTGGGATGAGGTAACCAATATATTTATTGAAACACAGGGGTATGATGGGGTGCAGGCCAGGGGAAGCTCGGGCGGGTTGCATGAAGCCCGGTGCTGAGGCTGGAGCGAGGGGAGTTGGGACTTGGCAAGCAGATGCTGAGGCTGGTGCGAGGGGAGTTGGGACTGGGCTAGCAGGTCCAGAGGCTGAGGCTGGAGCGAGGGGAGTTGGGACTGGGCTAGCAGGTCCAGAGGCTGAGGCTGGAGCGAGGGGAGTTGGGACTGGGCTAGCAGGTCCAGAGGCTGGAGCGAGGGGAGATGGGACTGGGCAAGCAGGTCCAGAGGCTGAGGCTGGAGCGAGGGGAGTTGGGACTGGGCAAGCAGGTCCAGAGGCTGAGGCTGGAGCGAGGGGAGTTGGGACTGGGCAAGCAGGTCCAGAGGCTGAGGCTGGAGCGAGGGGAGTTGGGACTGGGCTAGCAGGTCCAGAGGCTGAGGCTGGAGCGAGGGGAGTTGGGACTGGGCAAGCAGGTCCAGAGGCTGAGGCTGGAGCGAGGGGAGTTGGGACTGGGCAAGCAGGTCCAGAGGCTGGAGCGAGGGGAGTTGTGACTGGGCAAGCAGGTCCAGAGGCTGAGACTGGAGCGAGGGGAGTTGGGACTGGGTGAGGTCCTGAGGCTGGAGCAAGGGGAGTTGGGACTGGGCAAGCAGGTCCAGAGGCTGAGGCTGGAGCGAGGGGAGTTGGGACTGGGCTAGCAGGTCCAGAGGCTGAGGCTGGAGCGAGGGGAGTTGGGACTGGGCTAGCAGGTCCAGAGGCTGAGGCTGGAGCGAGGGGAGTTGGGACTGGGCTAGCAGGTCCAGAGGCTGAGGCTGGAGCGAGGGGAGTTGGGACTGGGCAAGCGGGTCCGGATAGGAATCCAAGGACGCAGTGGAGTTGGCGGGGTTCAGGACAGAGTAGCAGGACTGACGAGATGTGGGACTGGAGACAGGCCAAAGTCAGAGCGGGCAGAACTGTAGCGGACAGGACAACAAGCGCCAGGCAAAGGAAAACAGGCATAACACAAAAACAAGATCTAAGCAGGAACAAAAGGCAGCAACAACGAAAACAGACTGCCTGAGCAGCAGTTACGATCTGGCAGCGTGGAAGTGGCAGGGCTGAGTATTTGTAGAGGCCTTGATTATGAAACAGGTTGCAGCTGGTGGGGATCTGCTCTGCCTCCAGCACACCTGTCTCCAATCACACAATCAGATGCACCCACACAGAGGGAGAGAGCACTGGTGGATTAGCTAACACAGCGTGCCATTGGAACACAGGAGTGATGGTTGCTGATAATAGGCCTTTGTACGCTTACAATTGGCTCATTCATCCCCCTCCTCTCCCCTCTAACTATTCCCCAGGTCGTTGCTGTCTACTTGCTTGGTAAAATAAAACAATTTATGTAGATATTCCAAAAAAAATCTGCTGTTTCCAGCTACAATAGCATTTACAACATGAACAATGTCTACACTGTATTTCTGATCAATTTGATGTTATTTTAATGGACAAAATAAGGACATTTCTAAGTGACCACAAACTTTTGAACGGTAGTGTATCTAAGTGGTCACTTGACAGAATTTGATTTTTTGAATTGTAATTTTCTTCCTGGAGGTGTATATGAACAGATTTGATGTTTCTAAAATTGTGTCAGTTCCACTTTAAGGTACGCTTTTAATGAGCTAACAATCTCAAAAAGAAGTTACAGCCAATGTGTGGTGTTATGATATTAGGGTCCTATTATGACTTGATGAACAACTTAACAGTGAAGTGAATGTTCAGTGTATTTATGAAGGGAGTTATGAAGCTGTATCCACTGCAGGACCAGATTAGGGACATAGATGTGTTGGGAATTACATTCCAGAAAAAAGCCCAGGGACCAGGGAATGACAGTCCATAATAAAGCCCAGGGACCAGGGAATGACAGTCCAGAATAAAGCCCAGGGAATGACAGTCCATAATAAAGCCCAGGGACCAGGGAATGACAGTCCATAATAAAGCTCAGGGACCAGGGAATGACAGTCCATAAAAAACCCAGGGACCAGGGAATGACAGTCCATAATAAAGCTCGGGGAATGACAGTCCAGAATAAAGCCCAGGGACCAGGGAATGACAGTCCATAATAAAGCCCAGGGACCAGGGAATGACAGCCCATAATAAAGACCAGGGAATGACAGTCCATAATAAAGCCCAGGGACCAGGGAATGACAGTCCATAATAAAGCCCAGGGAACAGGGAATGAGAGTCCATAATAAAGCCCAGGGAATGACAGTCCATAATAAAGCCCATGGACCAGGGAATGACAGTCCATAATAAAGCCCAGGGACCAGGGAATGACAGTCCATAATAAAGCTCAGGGACCAGGGAATGACAGTCCATAATAAAGCCCAGGGACCAGGGAATGACAGTCCAGAATAAAGCTCAGGGAATGAGAGTCCAGAATAAAGCCCAGGGACCAGGGCATGACAGTCCAGAATAAAGCCCAGGGACCAGGGAATGAGAGTCCATAATAAAGCCCAGGTAATGACATTCCAGAATAAAGACCAGGGACCAGGGAATGAGAGTCCATAATAAAGCCCAGGAAATGACATTCCAGAATAAAGCCCAGGGACCAGGGAATGACAGTCCAGAATAAAGCCCAGGGACCAGGGAATGACAGTCCAGAATAAAGCCCAGGGACCAGGGAATGACAGTCCAGAATAAAGCTCAGGGAAAGACAGTCCAGAATAAAGCCCAGGGACCAGGGAATGACAGTCCAGAATAAAGCCCAGGGAATAACAGTCCAGAATAAAGCCCAGTGAATGACAGTCCATAATAAAGTCCAGGGACCAGGGAATGACAGTCCATAATAAAGCCCAGGGACCAGGGAATGACAGTCCAGAATAAAGCCCAGGGACCAGAGAATGACAGTCCAGAATAAAGCCCAGGGACCAGGGAATGACAGTCCATAATAAAGCCCAGGGACCAGGGAATGACAGTCCATAATAAAGCCCAGGGACCAGGGAATGACAGTCTATAATAAAGCCCAGGGACCAGGGAATGACAGTCCATAATAAAGCCCAGGGAATGACAGTCAATAATAAAGCCCAGGGACCAGGGAATGACAGTCCATAATAAAGCCCAGGGAATGACAGTCCATAATAAAGCCCAGGGACCAGGGAATGACAGTCCATAATAAAGCTCAGGGACCAGGGAATGACAGTCCATAAAAAGCCCAGGGACCAGGGAATGACAGTCCAGAATAAAGCTTGGGGAATGACAGTGCAGAATAAAGCCCAGGGACCAGGGAATGACAGTCCATAATAAAGCCCAGGGACCAGGGAATGACAGTCCATAATAAAGCCCAGGGAACAGGGAATGAGAGTCCATAATAAAGCCCAGGGAATGACAGTCCATAATAAAGCCCATGGACCAGGGAATGACAGTCCATAATAAAGCCCAGGGACCAGGGAATGACAGTCCATAATAAAGCCCAGGGACCAGGGAATGACAGTCCATAATAAAGCCCAGGGACCAGGGAATGACAGTCCAGAATAAAGCTCAGGGAATGAGAGTCCAGAATAAAGCCCAGGGACCAGGGCATGACAGTCCAGAATAAAGCCCAGGGACCAGGGAATGAGAGTCCATAATAAATCCCAGTTAACGACATTCCAGAATTAAGACCAGGGACCAGGGAATGAGAGTCCATAATAAAGCCCAGGAAATGACATTCCAGAATAAAGACCAGGGACCTGTGAATGACAGTCCATAATAAAGCCCAGGGACCAGGGAATGACAGTCCAGAATAAAGCCCAGGGACCAGGGAATGACAGTCCAGAATAAATCCCAGGGACCAGGGAATGACATTCCAGAATAAAGCCCAGGGACCAGGGAATGACAGTCCAGAATAAAGCCCAGGGAATAACAGTCCAGAATAAAGCCCAGTGAATGACATCCCATAATAAAGCTCAGGGACCAGGGAATGACAGTCCAGAATAAAGCCCAGGGACCAGGGAATGACAGTCCAGAATAAAGCCCAGGGACCAGGGAATGACAGTCCATAATAAAGCCCAGGGAATGACAGTCCATAATAAAGCCCAGGGACCAGGGAATGACAGTCCATAATAAAGCCCAGGGACCAGGGAAAGAAAGTCCAGAATAAAGCCCAGGGACCAGGGAATGAGAGTCCAGAATAAAGCCCAGGGACCAGGGAATGACTGTCCATAATAAAGCCCAGGGACCAGGGAATGACAGTCCATAATAAAGCCCAGGGACCAGGGAATGACAGTCTATAATAAAGCCCAGGGACCTGGGAATGACAGTCCATAATAAAGCCCAGAGTCCAGGTAATGACAGTCCATAATAAAGCCCAGGGACCAGGGAATGACAGTCCATAATAAAGCCCAGGGACCAGGGAATGACAGTCCATAATAAAGCCCAGGGACCAGGGAATGACAGTCCAGAATAAAGCTCAGGGAATGACAGTCCAGAATAAAGCCTAGGGACCAGGGCATGACAGTCCAGAATAAAGCCCAGGGACCAGGGAATGAGAGTCCATAATAAAGCCCAGGTAATGCCATTCCAGAATAAAGACCAGGGACCAGGGAATGAGAGTCCATAATAAAGCCCAGGAAATGACATTCCAGAATAAAGACCAGGGACCTGTGAATGACAGTCCATAATAAAGCCCAGGGACCAGGGAATGACAGTCCATAATAAAGCCCAGGGACCAGGGAATGACAGTCCAGAATAAAGCCCAGGGACCAGGGAATGACAGTCCAGAATAAAGCTCAGGGAATGACTGTCCAGAATAAAGCCCAGGGACCAGGGAATGACAGTCCAGAATAAAGCCCAGTGAATGACAGTCCATAGTAAAGCTCAGGGACCAGGGAATGACAGTCCAGAATAAAGCCCAGGGACCAGGGAATGACAGTCCAGAATAAAGCCCAGGGAATGACAGTCCATAATAAAGCCCAGGGACCAGGGAATGACAGTCCATAATAAAGCCCAGGGACCAGGGAATGACAGTCCATAATAAAGCCCAGGGAATGACAGTCCATAATAAAGCCCAGGGACCAGGGAATGACATTCCATAATAAAGCCCAGGGACCAGGGAATGACAGTCCAGAATAAAGCCCAGGGACCAGGGAATGAGAGTACAGAATAAAGCCCAGGGACCAGGGAATGACAGTCCATAATAAAGCCCAGGGACCAGGGAATGACAGTCCATAATAAAGCCCAGGGACCAGGGAATGACAGTCCATAATAAAGCCCAGGGACCAGGGAATGACAGTCCAGAATAAAGCTCAGGGAATGACAGTCCAGAATAAAGCCCAGGGACCAGGGAATGACAGTCCAGAATAAAGCCCAGGGAATAACAGTCCAGAATAAAGCCCAGTGAATGACAGTCCATAATAAAGCTCAGGGACCAGGGAATGACAGTCCAGAATAAAGCCCAGGGACCAGGGAATGACAGTCCAGAATAAAGCCCAGGGAATGACAGTCCATAATAAAGCCCAGGGACCAGGGAATGACAGTCCATAATAAAGCCCAGGGAATGACAGTCCATAATAAAGCCCAGAGACCAGGGAATGACAGTCTATAATAAAGCTCAGGGACCAGGAAATGACAGTCCATAAAAAAGCCCAGGGAATGACATTCCAGAAAAAAGCCCAGGGACCAGGGAATGACAGTCCATAATAAAGCCCAGGGACCAGGGAATGACAGTCCATAATAAAGCCCAGGGAATGACAGTCAATAATAAAGCCCAGGGACCAGGGAATGACAGTCCATAATAAAGCCCAGGGAATGACAGTCGATAATAAAGCCCAGGGACCAGGGAATGACAGTCCATAATAAAGCTCAGGGACCAGGGAATGACAGTCCATAATAAAGCCCAGGGACCAGGGAATGACAGTCCAGAATAAAGCTCAGGGAATGACAGTCCAGAATAAAGCCCAGGGACCAGGGAATGATAGTCCAGAATAAAGCCCAGGGACCAGGGAATGAGAGTCCATAATAAAGCCCAGGGAATGACATTCCAGAATAAAGATCAGGGACCAGGGAATGACAGTCCATAATAAAGCCCAGGGACCAGGGAATGACAGTCCATAATAAAGCCCAGGGACCAGGGAATGACAGTCCATAATAAAGCCCAGGGACCAGGGAATGACAGTCCATAATAAAGCCCAGGGACCAGGAAATGACAGTCCAGAATAAAGCCCAGGGACCAGGGAATGACAGTCCAGAATAAAGCTCAGGGAATGACAGTCCAGAATAAAGCCCAGGGACCAGGGAATGACAGTCCATAATAAAGCCCAGGGACCAGGGAATGACAGTCCATAATAAAGCCCAGGGACCAGGGAATGACAGTCCAGAATAAAGCTCAGGGAATGACAGTCCAGAATAAAGCCTAGGGACCAGGGCATGACAGTCCAGAATAAAGCCCAGGGACCAGGGAATGAGAGTCCATAATAAAGCCCAGGTAATGCCATTCCAGAATAAAGACCAGGGACCAGGGAATGAGAGTCCATAATAAAGCCCAGGAAATGACATTCCAGAATAAAGACCAGGGACCTGTGAATGACAGTCCATAATAAAGCCCAGGGACCAGGGAATGACAGTCCATAATAAAGCCCAGGGACCAGGGAATGACAGTCCAGAATAAAGCCCAGGGACCAGGGAATGACAGTCCAGAATAAAGCTCAGGGAATGACTGTCCAGAATAAAGCCCAGGGACCAGGGAATGACAGTCCAGAATAAAGCCCAGTGAATGACAGTCCATAATAAAGCTCAGGGACCAGGGAATGACAGTCCAGAATAAAGCCCAGGGACCAGGGAATGACAGTCCAGAATAAAGCCCAGGGAATGACAGTCCATAATAAAGCCCAGGGACCAGGGAATGACAGTCCATAATAAAGCCCAGGGACCAGGGAATGACAGTCCATAATAAAGCCCAGGGAATGACAGTCCATAATAAAGCCCAGGGACCAGGGAATGACATTCCATAATAAAGCCCAGGGACCAGGGAATGACAGTCCAGAATAAAGCCCAGGGACCAGGGAATGAGAGTACAGAATAAAGCCCAGGGACCAGGGAATGACAGTCCATAATAAAGCCCAGGGACCAGGGAATGACAGTCCATAATAAAGCCCAGGGACCAGGGAATGACAGTCCATAATAAAGCCCAGGGACCAGGGAATGACAGTCCAGAATAAAGCTCAGGGAATGACAGTCCAGAATAAAGCCCAGGGACCAGGGAATGACAGTCCAGAATAAAGCCCAGGGAATAACAGTCCAGAATAAAGCCCAGTGAATGACAGTCCATAATAAAGCTCAGGGACCAGGGAATGACAGTCCAGAATAAAGCCCAGGGACCAGGGAATGACAGTCCAGAATAAAGCCCAGGGAATGACAGTCCATAATAAAGCCCAGGGACCAGGGAATGACAGTCCATAATAAAGCCCAGGGAATGACAGTCCATAATAAAGCCCAGAGACCAGGGAATGACAGTCTATAATAAAGCTCAGGGACCAGGAAATGACAGTCCATAAAAAAGCCCAGGGAATGACATTCCAGAAAAAAGCCCAGGGACCAGGGAATGACAGTCCATAATAAAGCCCAGGGACCAGGGAATGACAGTCCATAATAAAGCCCAGGGAATGACAGTCAATAATAAAGCCCAGGGACCAGGGAATGACAGTCCATAATAAAGCCCAGGGAATGACAGTCGATAATAAAGCCCAGGGACCAGGGAATGACAGTCCATAATAAAGCTCAGGGACCAGGGAATGACAGTCCATAATAAAGCCCAGGGACCAGGGAATGACAGTCCAGAATAAAGCTCAGGGAATGACAGTCCAGAATAAAGCCCAGGGACCAGGGAATGATAGTCCAGAATAAAGCCCAGGGACCAGGGAATGAGAGTCCATAATAAAGCCCAGGGAATGACATTCCAGAATAAAGATCAGGGACCAGGGAATGACAGTCCATAATAAAGCCCAGGGACCAGGGAATGACAGTCCATAATAAAGCCCAGGGACCAGGGAATGACAGTCCATAATAAAGCCCAGGGACCAGGGAATGACAGTCCATAATAAAGCCCAGGGACCAGGAAATGACAGTCCAGAATAAAGCCCAGGGACCAGGGAATGACAGTCCAGAATAAAGCTCAGGGAATGACAGTCCAGAATAAAGCCCAGGGACCAGGGAATGACAGTCCAGAATAAAGCCCAGGGAATAACAGTCCAGAATAAAGCCCAGTGAATGACAGTCCATAATAAAGCTCAGGGACCAGGGAATGACAGTCCAGAATAAAGCCCAGGGACCAGGGAATGACAGTCCAGAATAAAGCCCAGGGAATGACAGTCCATAATAAAGCCCAGGGACCAGGGAATGACAGTCCATAATAAAGCCCAGGGACCAGGGAATGACAGTCCATAATAAAGCCCAGGGAATGACAGTCCATAATAAAGCCCAGAGACCAGGGAATGACAGTCTATAATAAAGCTCAGGGACCAGGAAATGACAGTCCATAAAAAAGCCCAGGGAATGACCTTCCAGAAAAAAGCCCAGGGACCAGGGAATGACAGTCCATAATAAAGCCCAGGGACCGGGGAATGACAGTCCATAATAAAGCCCAGGGAATGACAGTCAATAATAAAGCCCAGGGACCAGGGAATGACAGTCCATAATAAAGCCCAGGGAATGACAGTTGATAATAAAGCCCAGGGACCAGGGAATGACAGTCCATAATAAAGCTCAGGGACCAGGGAATGACAGTCCATAATAAAGCCCAGGGACCAGGGAATGACAGTCCAGAATAAAGCCCAGGGAATGACATTCCAGAATAAAGATCAGGGACCAGGGAATGACAGTCCATAATAAAGCCCAGGGACCAGGGAATGACAGTCCATAATAAAGCCCAGGGACCAGGGAATGACAGTCCAGAATAAAGCCCAGGGACCAGGGAATGAGAGTCCATAATAAAGCCCAGGGAATGACATTCCAGAATAAAGATCAGGGACCAGGGAATGACAGTCCATAATAAAGCCCAGGGACCAGGGAATGACAGTCCATAATAAAGCTCAGGGACCAGGGAATGACAGTCCATAATAAAGCCCATGGACCAGGGAATGACAGTCCAGAATAAAGCTCAGGGAATGATAGTCCATAATAAAGCTCAGGGACCAGGGAATGACAGTCCATAATAAAGCCCAGGGACCAGGGAATGACAGTCCAGAATAAAGCCCAGGGACCAGGGAATGACAGTCCAGAATAAAGCTCAGGGAATGACAGTCCAGAATAAAGCCCAGGGACCAGGGAATGACAGTCCATAATAAAGCCCAGGGACCAGGGAATGACAGTCCATAATAAAGCCCAGGGAATGACAGTCCATAATAAAGCCCAGAGACCAGGGAATGACAGTCTATAATAAAGCTCAGGGACCAGGAAATGACAGTCCATAAAAAAGCCCAGGGAATGACATTCCAGAAAAAAGCCCAGGGACCAGGGAATGACAGTCCATAATAAAGCCCAGGGACCAGGGAATGACAGTCCATAATAAAGCCCAGGGAATGACAGTCAATAATAAAGCCCAGGGACCAGGGAATGACAGTCCATAATAAAGCCCAGGGAATGACAGTCGATAATAAAGCCCAGGGACCAGGGAATGACAGTCCATAATAAAGCTCAGGGACCAGGGAATGACAGTCCATAATAAAGCCCAGGGACCAGGGAATGACAGTCCAGAATAAAGCTCAGGGAATGACAGTCCAGAATAAAGCCCAGGGACCAGGGAATGATAGTCCATAATAAAGCCCAGGGACCAGGGAATGAGAGTCCATAATAAAGCCCAGGGAATGACATTCCAGAATAAAGATCAGGGACCAGGGAATGACAGTCCATAATAAAGCCCAGGGACCAGGGAATGACAGTCCATAATAAAGCCCAGGGACCAGGGAATGACAGTCCATAATAAAGCCCAGGGACCAGGGAATGACAGTCCATAATAAAGCCCAGGGACCAGGGAATGACAGTCCAGAATAAAGCCCAGGGACCAGGGAATGACAGTCCAGAATAAAGCTCAGGGAATGACAGTCCAGAATAAAGCCCAGGGACCAGGGAATGACAGTCCAGAATAAAGCCCAGGGAATAACAGTCCAGAATAAAGCCCAGTGAATGACATTCCAGAATAAAGATCAGGGACCAGGGAATGACAGTCCATAATAAAGCCCAGGGACCAGGGAATGACAGTCCATAATAAAGCCCAGGGACCAGGGAATGACAGTCCATAATAAAGCCCAGGGAATGACAGTCCATAATAAAGCCCAGAGACCAGGGAATGACAGTCTATAATAAAGCTCAGGGACCAGGAAATGACAGTCCATAAAAAAGCCCAGGGAATGACATTCTGGAAAAAAGCCCAGGGACCAGGGAATGACAGTCCATAATAAAGCCCAGGGACCGGGGAATGACAGTCCATAATAAAGCCCAGGGAATGACAGTCAATAATAAAGCCCAGGGACCAGGGAATGACAGTCCATAATAAAGCCCAGGGAATGACAGTCGATAATAAAGCCCAGGGACCAGGGAATGACAGTCCATAATAAAGCTCAGGGACCAGGGATTGACAGTCCATAATAAAGCCCAGGGACCAGGGAATGACAGTCCAGAATAAAGCCCAGGGACCAGGGAATGACAGTCCAGAATAAAGCTCAGGGAATGACAGTCCAGAATAAAGCCCAGGGACCAGGGAATGATAGTCCATAATAAAGCCCAGGGACCAGGGAATGAGAGTCCATAATAAAGCCCAGGGAATGACATTCCAGAATAAAGCCCAGGGACCAGGGAATGATAGTCCATAATAAAGCCCATGGACCAGGGAATGAGAGTCCATAATAAAGCCCAGGGAATGACATTCCAGAATAAAGATCAGGGACCAGGGAATGACAGTCCATAATAAAGCCCAGGGACCAGGGAATGACAGTCCATAATAAAGCCCAGGGACCAGGGAATGACAGTCCATAATAAAGCCCAGGGACCAGGGAATGACAGTCCATAATAAAGCCCAGGGACCAGGGAATGACAGTCCAGAATAAAGCCCAGGGACCAGGGAATGACAGTCCAGAATAAAGCTCAGGGAATGACAGTCCAGAATAAAGCCCAGGGACCAGGGAATGACAGTCCAGAATAAAGCCCAGGGAATAACAGTCCAGAATAAAGCCCAGTGAATGACATTCCAGAATAAAGATCAGGGACCAGGGAATGACAGTCCATAATAAAGCCCAGGGACCAGGGAATGACAGTCCATAATAAAGCCCAGGGACCAGGGAATGACAGTCCATAATAAAGCCCAGGGAATGACAGTCCATAATAAAGCCCAGAGACCAGGGAATGACAGTCTATAATAAAGCTCAGGGACCAGGAAATGACAGTCCATAAAAAAGCCCAGGGAATGACATTCTGGAAAAAAGCCCAGGGACCAGGGAATGACAGTCCATAATAAAGCCCAGGGACCGGGGAATGACAGTCCATAATAAAGCCCAGGGAATGACAGTCAATAATAAAGCCCAGGGACCAGGGAATGACAGTCCATAATAAAGCCCAGGGAATGACAGTCGATAATAAAGCCCAGGGACCAGGGAATGACAGTCCATAATAAAGCTCAGGGACCAGGGATTGACAGTCCATAATAAAGCCCAGGGACCAGGGAATGACAGTCCAGAATAAAGCCCAGGGACCAGGGAATGACAGTCCAGAATAAAGCTCAGGGAATGACAGTCCAGAATAAAGCCCAGGGACCAGGGAATGATAGTCCATAATAAAGCCCAGGGACCAGGGAATGAGAGTCCATAATAAAGCCCAGGGAATGACATTCCAGAATAAAGATCAGGGACCAGGGAATGACAGTCCATAATAAAGCCCAGGGACCAGGGAATGACAGTCCATAATAAAGCCCAGGGACCAGGGAATGACAGTCCAGAATAAAGCCCAGGGACCAGGGAATGAGAGTCCATAATAAAGCCCAGGGAATGACATTCCAGAATAAAGATCAGGGACCAGGGAATGACAGTCAATAATAAAGCCCAGGGACCAGGGAATGACAGTCCATAATAAAGCCCAGGGAATGACAGTCGATAATAAAGCCCAGGGACCAGGGAATGACAGTCCATATTAAAGCTCAGGGACCAGGGAATGACAGTCCATAATAAAGCCCAGGGACCAGGGAATGACAGTCCAGAATAAAGCCCAGGGACCAGGGAATGACAGTCCAGAATAAAGCTCAGGGAATGACAGTCCAGAATAAAGCCCAGGGACCAGGGAATGATAGTCCATAAAAAGCCCAGGGACCAGGGAATGAGAGTCCATAATAAAGCCCAGGGAATGACATTCCAGAATAAAGATCAGGGACCAGGGAATGACAGTCCATAATAAAGCCCAGGGACCAGGGAATGACAGTCCATAATAAAGCCCAGGGACCAGGGAATGACAGTCCATAATAAAGCCCAGGGACCAGGGAATGACAGTCCATAATAAAGCCCAGGGACCAGGGAATGACAGTCCAGAATAAAGCCCAGGGACCAGGGAATGACAGTCCAGAATAAAGCTCAGGGAATGACAGTCCAGAATAAAGCCCAGGGACCAGGGAATGACAGTCCAGAATAAAGCCCAGGGAATAACAGTCCAGAATAAAGCCCAGTGAATTACAGTCCATAATAAAGCTCAGGGACCAGGGAATGACAGTCCAGAATAAAGCCCAGGGACCAGGGAATGACAGTCCAGAATAAAGCCCAGGGAATGACAGTCCATAATAAAGCCCAGGGACCAGGGAATGACAGTCCATAATAAAGCCCAGGGACCAGGGAATGACAGTCCATAATAAAGCCCAGGGAATGACAGTCCATAATAAAGCCCAGAGACCAGGGAATGACAGTCTATAATAAAGCTCAGGGACCAGGAAATGACAGTCCATAAAAAAGCCCAGGGAATGACATTCTGGAAAAAAGCCCAGGGACCAGGGAATGACAGTCCATAATAAAGCCCAGGGACCGGGGAATGACAGTCCATAATAAAGCCCAGGGAATGACAGTCAATAATAAAGCCCAGGGACCAGGGAATGACAGTCCATAATAAAGCCCAGGGAATGACAGTCGATAATAAAGCCCAGGGACCAGGGAATGACAGTCCATAATAAAGCTCAGGGACCAGGGATTGACAGTCCATAATAAAGCCCAGGGACCAGGGAATGACAGTCCAGAATAAAGCCCAGGGACCAGGGAATGACAGTCCAGAATAAAGCTCAGGGAATGACAGTCCAGAATAAAGGCCAGGGACCAGGGAATGATAGTCCATAATAAAGCCCAGGGACCAGGGAATGAGAGTCCATAATAAAGCCCAGGGAATGACATTCCAGAATAAAGATCAGGGACTAGGGAATGACAGTCCATAATAAAGCCCAGGGACCAGGGAATGACAGTCCATAATAAAGCCCAGGGACCAGGGAATGACAGTCCAGAATAAAGCCCAGGGACCAGGGAATGAGAGTCCATAATAAAGCCCAGGGAATGACATTCCAGAATAAAGATCAGGGACCAGGGAATGACAGTCAATAATAAAGCCCAGGGACCAGGGAATGACAGTCCATAATAAAGCCCAGGGAATGACAGTCGATAATAAAGCCCAGGGACCAGGGAATGACAGTCCATAATAAAGCTCAGGGACCAGGGAATGACAGTCCATAATAAAGCCCAGGGACCAGGGAATGACAGTCCAGAATAAAGCCCAGGGACCAGGGAATGACAGTCCAGAATAAAGCTCAGGGAATGACAGTCCAGAATAAAGCCCAGGGACCAGGGAATGACAGTCCATAATAAAGCCCAGGGAATGACAGTCGATAATAAAGCCCAGGGACCAGGGAATGACAGTCCATAATAAAGCTCAGGGACCAGGGAATGACAGTCCATAATAAAGCCCAGGGACCAGGGAATGACAGTCCAGAATAAAGCTCAGGGAATGACAGTCCAGAATAAAGCCCAGGGACCAGGGAATGATAGTCCATAATAAAGCCCAGGGACCAGGGAATGAGAGTCCATAATAAAGCCCAGGGAATGACATTCCAGAATAAAGATCAGGGACCAGGGAATGACAGTCCACAATAAAGCCCAGGGACCAGGGAATGACAGTCCATAATAAAGCCCAGGGACCAGGGAATGACAGTCCATAATAAAGCCCAGGGACCAGGGAATGACAGTCCATAATAAAGCCCAGGGACCAGGGAATGACAGTCCAGAATAAAGCCCAGGGACCAGGGAATGACAGTCCAGAATAAAGCTCAGGGAATGACAGTCCAGAATAAAGCCCAGGGACCAGGGAATGACAGTCCAGAATAAAGCCCAGGGAATAACAGTCCAGAATAAAGCCCAGTGAATGACAGTCCATAATAAAGCTCAGGGACCAGGGAATGACAGTCCAGAATAAAGCCCAGGGACCAGGGAATGACAGTCCAGAATAAAGCCCAGGGAATGACAGTCCATAATAAAGCCCAGGGACCAGGGAATGACAGTCCATAATAAAGCCCAGGGACCAGGGAATGACAGTCCATAATAAAGCCCAGGGAATGACAGTCCATAATAAAGCCCAGAGACCAGGGAATGACAGTCTATAATAAAGCTCAGGGACCAGGAAATGACAGTCCATAAAAAAGCCCAGGGAATGACATTCTGGAAAAAAGCCCAGGGACCAGGGAATGACAGTCCATAATAAAGCCCAGGGACCGGGGAATGACAGTCCATAATAAAGCCCAGGGAATGACAGTCAATAATAAAGCCCAGGGACCAGGGAATGACAGTCCATAATAAAGCCCAGGGAATGACAGTCGATAATAAAGCCCAGGGACCAGGGAATGACAGTCCATAATAAAGCTCAGGGACCAGGGATTGACAGTCCATAATAAAGCCCAGGGACCAGGGAATGACAGTCCAGAATAAAGCCCAGGGACCAGGGAATGACAGTCCAGAATAAAGCTCAGGGAATGACAGTCCAGAATAAAGCCCAGGGACCAGGGAATGATAGTCCATAATAAAGCCCAGGGACCAGGGAATGAGAGTCCATAATAAAGCCCAGGGAATGACATTCCAGAATAAAGATCAGGGACCAGGGAATGACAGTCCATAATAAAGCCCAGGGACCAGGGAATGACAGTCCATAATAAAGCCCAGGGACCAGGGAATGACAGTCCAGAATAAAGCCCAGGGACCAGGGAATGAGAGTCCATAATAAAGCCCAGGGAATGACATTCCAGAATAAAGATCAGGGACCAGGGAATGACAGTCAATAATAAAGCCCAGGGACCAGGGAATGACAGTCCATATTAAAGCTCAGGGACCAGGGAATGACAGTCCATAATAAAGCCCAGGGACCAGGGAATGACAGTCCAGAATAAAGCCCAGGGACCAGGGAATGACAGTCCAGAATAAAGCTCAGGGAATGACAGTCCAGAATAAAGCCCAGGGACCAGGGAATGATAGTCCATAAAAAGCCCAGGGACCAGGGAATGAGAGTCCATAATAAAGCCCAGGGAATGACATTCCAGAATAAAGATCAGGGACCAGGGAATGACAGTCCATAATAAAGCCCAGGGACCAGGGAATGACAGTCCATAATAAAGCCCAGGGACCAGGGAATGACAGTCCATAATAAAGCCCAGGGACCAGGGAATGACAGTCCATAATAAAGCCCAGGGACCAGGGAATGACAGTCCAGAATAAAGCCCAGGGAATGACAGTCCAGAATAAAGCCCAGGGACCAGGGAATGACAGTCCAGAATAAAGCCCAGGGAATGACAGTCCAGAATAAAGCCCAGGGACCAGGGAATGACAGTCCAGAATAAAGCCCAGGGAATAACAGTCCAGAATAAAGCCCAGTGAATGACAGTCCATAATAAAGCTCAGGGACCAGGGAATGACAGTCCAGAATAAAGCCCAGGGACCAGGGAATGACAGTCCAGAATAAAGCCCAGGGAATGACAGTCCATAATAAAGCCCAGGGACCAGGGAATGACAGTCCATAATAAAGCCCAGGGACCAGGGAATGACAGTCCATAATAAAGCCCAGGGAATGACAGTCCATAATAAAGCCCAGAGACCAGGGAATGACAGTCTATAATAAAGCTCAGGGACCAGGAAATGACAGTCCAGTCCATAAAAAAGCCCAGGGAATGACATTCTGGAAAAAAGCCCAGGGACCAGGGAATGACAGTCCATAATAAAGCCCAGGGACCGGGGAATGACAGTCCATAATAAAGCCCAGGGAATGACAGTCAATAATAAAGCCCAGGGACCAGGGAATGACAGTCCATAATAAAGCCCCAGGGAATGACAGTCGATAATAAAGCCCAGGGACCAGGGAATGACAGTCCATAATAAAGCTCAGGGACCAGGGATTGACAGTCCATAATAAAGCCCAGGGACCAGGGAATGACAGTCCAGAATAAAGCCCAGGGACCAGGGAATGACAGTCCAGAATAAAGCTCAGGGAATGACAGTCCAGAATAAAGCCCAGGGACCAGGGAATGATAGTCCATAATAAAGCCCAGGGACCAGGGAATGAGAGTCCATAATAAAGCCCAGGGAATGACATTCCAGAATAAAGATCAGGGACCAGGGAATGACAGTCCATAATAAAGCCCAGGGACCAGGGAATGACAGTCCATAATAAAGCCCAGGGACCAGGGAATGACAGTCCAGAATAAAGCCCAGGGACCAGGGAATGAGAGTCCATAATAAAGCCCAGGGAATGACATTCCAGAATAAAGATCAGGGACCAGGGAATGACAGTCAATAATAAAGCCCAGGGACCAGGGAATGACAGTCCATAATAAAGCCCAGGGAATGACAGTCGATAATAAAGCCCAGGGACCAGGGAATGACAGTCCATAATAAAGCTCAGGGACCAGGGAATGACAGTCCATAATAAAGCCCAGGGACCAGGGAATGACAGTCCAGAATAAAGCCCAGGGACCAGGGAATGACAGTCCAGAATAAAGCTCAGGGAATGACAGTCCAGAATAAAGCCCAGGGACCAGGGAATGAGAGTCCATAATAAAGCCCAGGGAATGACATTCCAGAATAAAGATCAGGGACCAGGGAATGACAGTCCATAATAAAGCCCAGGGACCAGGGAATGACAGTCCATAATAAAGCCCAGGGACCAGGGAATGACAGTCCAGAATAAAGCCCAGGGACCAGGGAATGAGAGTCCATAATAAAGCCCAGGGAATGACATTCCAGAATAAAGATCAGGGACCAGGGAATGACAGTCCATAATAAAGCCCAGGGACCAGGGAATGACAGTCCATAATAAAGCTCAGGGACCAGGGAATGACAGTCCATAATAAAGCCCATGGACCAGGGAATGACAGTCCAGAATAAAGCTCAGGGAATGACAGTCCATAATAAAGCTCAGGGACCAGGGAATGACAGTCCATAATAAAGCCCAGGGACCAGGGAATGACAGTCCAGAATAAAGCCCAGGGACCAGGGAATGACAGTCCAGAATAAAGCTCAGGGAATGACAGTCCAGAATAAAGCCCAGGGACCAGGGAATGACAGTCCATAATAAAGCCCAGGGAATGACAGTCGATAATAAAGCCCAGGGACCAGGGAATGACAGTCCATAATAAAGCTCAGGGACCAGGGATTGACAGTCCATAATAAAGCCCAGGGACCAGGGAATGACAGTCCAGAATAAAGCCCAGGGACCAGGGAATGACAGTCCAGAATAAAGCTCAGGGAATGACAGTCCAGAATAAAGCCCAGGGACCAGGGAATGATAGTCCATAATAAAGCCCAGGGACCAGGGAATGAGAGTCCATAATAAAGCCCAGGGAATGACATTCCAGAATAAAGATCAGGGACCAGGGAATGACAGTCCATAATAAAGCCCAGGGACCAGGGAATGACAGTCCATAATAAAGCCCAGGGACCAGGGAATGACAGTCCAGAATAAAGCCCAGGGACCAGGGAATGAGAGTCCATAATAAAGCCCAGGGAATGACATTCCAGAATAAAGATCAGGGACCAGGGAATGACAGTCAATAATAAAGCCCAGGGACCAGGGAATGACAGTCCATAATAAAGCCCAGGGAATGACAGTCGATAATAAAGCCCAGGGACCAGGGAATGACAGTCCATAATAAAGCTCAGGGACCAGGGAATGACAGTCCATAATAAAGCCCAGGGACCAGGGAATGACAGTCCAGAATAAAGCCCAGGGACCAGGGAATGACAGTCCAGAATAAAGCTCAGGGAATGACAGTCCAGAATAAAGCCCAGGGACCAGGGAATGATAGTCCATAATAAAGCCCAGGGACCAGGGAATGAGAGTCCATAATAAAGCCCAGGGAATGACATTCCAGAATAAAGATCAGGGACCAGGGAATGACAGTCCATAATAAAGCCCAGGGACCAGGGAATGACAGTCCATAATAAAGCCCAGGGACCAGGGAATGACAGTCCAGAATAAAGCCCAGGGACCAGGGAATGAGAGTCCATAATAAAGCCCAGGGAATGACATTCCAGAATAAAGATCAGGGACCAGGGAATGACAGTCCATAATAAAGCCCAGGGACCAGGGAATGACAGTCCATAATAAAGCTCAGGGACCAGGGAATGACAGTCCATAATAAAGCCCATGGACCAGGGAATGACAGTCCAGAATAAAGCTCAGGGAATGACAGTCCATAATAAAGCTCAGGGACCAGGGAATGACAGTCCATAATAAAGCCCAGGGACCAGGGAATGACAGTCCAGAATAAAGCCCAGGGACCAGGGAATGACAGTCCAGAATAAAGCTCAGGGAATGACAGTCCAGAATAAAGCCCAGGGACCAGGGAATGACAGTCCATAATAAAGCCCAGGGACCAGGGAATGAGAGTCCATAATAAAGCCCAGGGAATGACATTCCAGAATAAAGACCAGGGACCAGGGAATGACAGTCCATAATAAAGCCCAGGGAATGACATTCCAGAATAAAGACCAGGGACCAGGGAATGACAGTCCATAATAAAGCCCAGGGACCAGGGAATGACAGTCCATAATAAAGCTCAGGGACCAGAGAATGACAGTCCAGAATAAAGCTCAGGGAATGACAGTCCAGAATAAAGCCCAGGGACCAGGGAATGACAGTCCATAATAAAGCCCAGGGACCAGGGAATGAGAGTCCATAATAAAGCCCAGGGAATGACATTCCAGAATAAAGACCAGGGACCAGGGAATGACAGTCCATAATAAAGCCCAGGGAATGACATTCCAGAATAAAGACCAGGGACCAGGGAATGACAGTCCATAATAAAGCCCAGGGACCAGGGAATGACAGTCCATAATAAAGCTCAGGGACCAGGGAATGACAGTCCATAATAAAGCCCAGGGACCAGGGAATGACAATCCAGAATAAAGCTCAGGGAATGACAGTCCAGAATAAAGCCCAGGGACCAGGGAATGACAGTCCATAATAAAGCTCAGGGACCAGGGAATGACAGTCCAGAATAAAGACCAGGGACCAGGGAATGACAGTCCAGAATAAAGCCCAGGGAATGACAGTCCATAATAAAGCCCAGGGACCAGGGAATGACAGTCCATAATAAAGCCCAGGGACCAGGGAATGACAGTCCATAATAAAGCCCAGGGAATGACAGTCCATAATAAAGCCCAGAGACCAGGGAATGACAGTCTATAATAAAGCTCAGGGACCAGGAAATGACAGTCCATAAAAAAGCCCAGGGAATGACATTCCAGAAAAAAGCCCAGGGACCAGGGAATGACAGTCCATAATAAAGCCCAGGGACCAGGGAATGACAGTCCATAATAAAGCCCAGGGAATGACAGTCAATAATAAAGCCCAGGGACCAGGGAATGACAGTCCATAATAAAGCCCAGGGAATGACAGTCGATAATAAAGCCCAGGGACCAGGGAATGACAGTCCATAATAAAGCTCAGGGACCAGGGAATGACAGTCCATAATAAAGCCCAGGGACCAGGGAATGACAGTCCAGAATAAAGCCCAGGGACCAGGGAATGACAGTCCAGAATAAAGCTCAGGGAATGACAGTCCAGAATAAAGCCCAGGGACCAGGGAATGATAGTCCATAATAAAGCCCAGGGACCAGGGAATGAGAGTCCATAATAAAGCCCAGGGAATGACATTCCAGAATAAAGATCAGGGACCAGGGAATGACAGTCCATAATAAAGCCCAGGGACCAGGGAATGACAGTCCATAATAAAGCCCAGGGACCAGGGAATGACAGTCCAGAATAAAGCCCAGGGACCAGGGAATGAGAGTCCATAATAAAGCCCAGGGAATGACATTCCAGAATAAAGATCAGGGACCAGGGAATGACAGTCCATAATAAAGCCCAGGGACCAGGGAATGACAGTCCATAATAAAGCTCAGGGACCTGGGAATGACAGTCCATAATAAAGCCCATGGACCAGGGAATGACAGTCCAGAATAAAGCTCAGGGAATGACAGTCCATAATAAAGCTCAGGGACCAGGGAATGACAGTCCATAATAAAGCCCAGGGACCAGGGAATGACAGTCCAGAATAAAGCCCAGGGACCAGGGAATGACAGTCCAGAATAAAGCTCAGGGAATGACAGTCCAGAACAAAGCCCAGGGACCAGGGAATGACAGTCCATACCTTAAGGGAACATTTCGGCATTTCGTGTATGATCAGTGAGAAAGTCCATATTGCAAATGTACGGTCCCTTACTAGACGTCCGAAATCGTTTGTAAAATTCGCGGTCGGCGTCGGGCCGTGCGGTAGGGCCAGACCTACCGGGAAGTCATCAAATGAACTTTGTCGGACATTCGGTTTCCGTTTTATAAAATAAACAAGTTTTTGACCGTTTTTCCGCTATCCCGGAATTTCCCACAAGAGGGCATACGGAATCATATGGCAATTTGGCAAAACATCACGAATCACGACGGGGCCTTATCTCGAAAACGGAAAATATTTCGAAGCCGAAACTTGGTGAGCGTAGGTTTGGCATAATGGGCAGTTGGCCCCGAACAAGATGGCGTCTAGGCCTCGACGGTTTTTGAGTTATGGCCGTTTTTCTGGGATTAAAGGTCCTAAATGGAAATAGAGAAATTATTTTTCCACTTCAGGTCAAAGTCAAGGAGCCTCCGGTGTCAATAAAAAAAGAACCAGCCATTTATCTATCGTCATTTAAGAGAAACGGAACAATGACAACTTGGCAATGGTCACAAATAGGCGTTTTTTTTTTTTCAACGGTTACAGATCCAGTTGCAGGGTGTTCATACGAATCTTTTTAAAGTGTGCTGCGGAGCTCTGCGAGATTTCTGTGATTTTCTATGATTTTCTGAAATAACACACACATACTAAACCCTCCGTAAATAACTCAGTTGTTAACGTAAAGACTTAAAACTCAGGATTCTGTAACAGCATACCCCAATGAGGATATGTGGTGATTTATAGCTTCCTGTGCCAACCGGAAGTGCCATAATTGGTGTCTCAGGGGCTGTTTCAAAGGGTTAAAAAAGTCTGATCTGTCCAAAACTTCATATATGTGATTAGGCAACCCCCATGAACTGTAAATCAGTCATTTTTCCCCAAAAAATTCAAAGGAAAAAAAAATCACACTAAAACACAACTTGAATGGAGGGACGTATTGGGGTGCATAGAGACAGACAGTGGCTGCAATAGTTAGCTTTGTTCGAGCTAAAAAAGAACCGTCAGACCTAGAGTTCCGAAACTTTAGAAACCTGTTCTAGACCTCCGGTCGATGGTGCGTGGTGAGTTACGTGGCTCTAGACGGTTCTCGGACCGAGAAACAGCCTCGTACATTTGCAATACCTTCAATTCATTTTGACCATTACGAAAATGACGACGTTTAGAAAAGTCTCAGAGACGCAAGGCTAGGTGCATTGAAACCGGCTCGGCCCATAGAGACAGACCCCAACGTTTCTGTCCGATAGCTCGTTCAAGGACCCCGTAGCAAGGCATGGAAAAAAGTGGATTTTCAGCACCAATTAGGGTTTTTCTCGGACACCAAATGACCTATCGAGCCGAAACTCGGGATTCGGGGTCGCCTCACATAGGACTTCACATAATGTCCGAACTGGACCCGCAGCTAGAACGTAACTATGTGTTTTACCTTTTTATTATGTTTTAAACTAAAGGCGCTGTGAATTATGGGACTGCTCTGACATATGTGATAGTTGGCTTCTAAATGAGTAGTAAAAAGTGGGTTTGGTGTCATAATGACATCTAATTGACTGATGGACACTGACTTGCTAGTTGACTTTTGTGCATTTGCAATATGTTTAAACGGAGAGGGACCATCACCAAAATGGCATTCTGAAATCAACACAAAAAATGGCATCACCATAGTCTCCAGACTGTGCTGAGTTCAACGAGCTATCCCGCTTGACCGTAGCTCGCTCGGTCTAAGCGCAACGACCATTAGAAAAGTAGGCCCAAAATGAAGCCTGCCCCACAATGTCATTTGCTTTTGAGTGACAGTGAGAGAACCGTTAGGGTGAGAAGAAAAATTCCACCACATGAATGTTCCTAAGGTCCTCCCGATCTGTACAAGCCTAACCTTGACCGTGTGGCATTAACCCTTAAGAGTAAAACAGTGTTTTTTGATCTCACAGATTACAGTGTCATCTCTCCCCATAGGAATACATTGCCTGCACCCCTAATTTCAACCTGAAGTCTATATGGGTTATGAATGCCGTATGAACCTGTCTTCGGTACCAGTCCATCAGGCCACTATGAGGTCTACCTGTGTTGATTCTGAGCTTCCTGGACCAACCGGAAGTGGTTAAAATGCCCCTAAAAGTGTTTACCCATACCCTGCCTGCAGTTTGACAGACATAGTGCATTCAACCCTGTGTAAATCAGTCAGTTCTTAACGTAAGGACTTAAAACTCAGGATTCTGTAACAGCATACCCCAATGGGGATATGTGTTGATTTATAGCTTCCTGTGCCAACCGGAAGTGCCATAACTGGTGTCTTAGGGGCTGTTTCGAGGGGTTAAAAAAGTCTGATCTTTCCAAAACTTCATATGTGTGATTAGGCAACCCCCATGAACTGTAAATCAGTCATTTTTCCCAAAAAAAATCAAAGGAAAAAAAAATCACACTAAAACACACCTTGGATGGAGGGACGTATTGGGGTGCGTAGAGACAGACAGTGGCTGCAATAGTTAGCTTTGTTGGAGCTAAAAAAGAACCGTCAGACCTAGAGTTCCGAAACTTTAGAAACCTGTTCTAGACCTCCGGTCGATGGTGCGTGGTGAGTTACGTGGCTCTAGACGGTTCTCGGACCGAGAAACAGCCTCGTACATTTGCAATACCTTCAATTCATTTTGACCATTACGAAAATGACGACGTTTAGAAAAGTCTCAGAGACGCAAGGCTAGGTGCATTGAAACCGGCTCGGCCCATAGAGACGGACTCCGACGTGTCTGTCCGATAGCTCGTTCAAGGACCCCGTAGCAAGGCATGGAAAAAAGTGGATTTTCAGCACCAATTAGGGTTTTTCTCGGACACCAAATGACCTATCGAGCCGAAACTCGGGATTCGGGGTCGCCTCACATAGGCCTTCACATAATGTCCGAACTGGACCCGCAGCTAGAACGTAACTATGTGTTTTACCTTTTTATTATGTTTTAAACCGAAGGCGCTGTGAATTATGGGACTGCTCTGACATATGTGATAGTTGGCTACTAAATGAGTAGGAAAAAGTGGGTTTGGTGTCAATTGATATCCATTTGGTGTCATAATGACATCTAATTGACTGATGGACACTGACTTGCTAGTTGACTTTTGTACATTTGCAATATGTTTAAACGGAGAGGGACCATCACCAAAATGGCATTCTGAAATCAACACAAAAAATGGCATCACCATAGTCTCCAGACTGTGCCGAGTTCAAGGAGACGCCCCGCTTGACCGTAGCTCGTTCTGAGTGCAGCAAACTTGAAAAAAAGAAGGCCCAAAATGAAGCCTGCACCACAATGTCATTTGATTTTGGGTGGCAGTGAGAGAACCGTTAGGGTGAGAAGCACAATTCCACCACATGAATGTTCCTAAGGTCCTCCCGATCTGAACAAGCCTAACCTTGACCGTGTGGCATTAACCCTTCACAGTAAAACAGGGTTTTTTGATCTCACAGATTACAGTGACATCTCTCCCCATAGGAATACATTGCCTGCACCACAAAATTCAACCTGAAGCCTATATGGGTTATGAATGCCGTATGAACCTGTCTTCGGTACCAGTCCATCAGGCCACTATGAGATCTACCTGTGTCGAATCTAAGCTTCCTGGAGCAACCGGAAGTGGTTAAAATGCCCCTAAAAGTGTTTACCCATACACTGCCTGCAGTTTGATAGACATAGTGCATTCAACCCTGTGTAGATCAGTCAATTCTTAACGTAAAGACTTAAAACTCGGGATTCTGTAAGTGGCTATGTAAATCAAGACATGTGTTTACTTATAGCTTCCTGTGCCAACCGGAAGTGCCTTTAATTGGGTCACACTCTCTGTTTCGAAGGGTTAAAAAAGTCACATCTCTCCAAAACTTCATATGTGTGACTAGGTAACCCTTCTGAACTGTAAATCAGTCATTAATCCCAACAGATGTCAAAGAAAAGCTCCCTCACACACACACAGGAAGGATGGAGTGATAAAGTGCGGTGCTTAAAGACACAGAGAGCAGGAAATGGCATTACCATAATCCCTAGGCCGTACCGAGTTCAGCGAGATATCCCGCTTGACCGTAGCTCGCTCGGTCTAGGCGCAGCGAGCATTAGAATAGTAGGCCCAAAATGAAGCCTGCACCACAATGTCATTTGCTTTTGGGTGACAGTGAGAGAACCGTTAGAGTGAGAAGAAAAATTGCACCACATGAATGTTCCTAAGGTCCTCCCGATCTGAACAAGCCTAACCTTGACCGTGTGGCATTAACCCTTAACAGTAAAACAGTGTTTTTTGATCTCACAGATTACAGTGTCATCTCTCCCCATAGGAATACATTGCCTGCACCCCTAATTTCAACCTGAGGCCTATGTGGGTTATGAATGCCGTATGAACCTGTCTTCGGTACCAGTCCATCAGGCCACTATGAGGTCTACCTGTGTTGATTCTAAGCTTCCTGGACCAACCGGAAGTGGTTAAAATGCCCCTAAAAGTGTTTACCCATACACTGCATGCAGTTTGATAGACATAGTGCATTCAACCCTGTGTAGATCAGTCAATTCTTAACGTAAGGACTTAAAACTCAGGATTCTGTAACAGCATACCCCAATGAGGATATGTGTTGATTTATAACTTCCTGTGCCAACCGGAAGTGCCATAATTGGTGTCTTAGGGGCTGTTTCGAAGGGTTAAAAAAGTCTGATCTTTCCAAAACTTCATATGTGTGATTAGGCAACCCCCATGAACTGTAAATCAGTCATTTTTCCCAAAAAAATTCAAAGGAAAAAAAAATCACACTAAAACACAACTTGGAAGGAGGGACGTATTGGGGTGCGTAGAGACAGACAGTGGCTCCAATAGTTAGCTTTGTTGGAGCTAAAAAAGAACCGTCGGACCTAGAGTTCCGAAACTTTAGAAACCTGTTCTAGACCTCCCGTAGATGGTGCGTGGTGAGTTACGTGGCTCTAGAAGGTTCTCGGACCGAGAAACAGCCTCGTACATTTGAAATAACTTCAATTCATTTTTGCATCACGAAAATGACGACATTTAGAAATGTCCCAGAGTCGCAAGACTAGGTGCATTGCGAACGTCTCGGCCCATATAGACAGACCCCAACGTTTCTGTCCAATAGCTCATTCAAGGACCCCGTAGCAAGTCATGGAAAATAGTGGATTTTCAGCACCAATTAGGGTTTTTCTCGGACACCAAATGACCTATCGAGCCGAAACTTGGGATTCGGGGTCGCCTCAGCTAGGCCAACACATAACATAAGAAATGGACCCGCAGCTAGAACGTAACTACGTGTTTTATGGTTTTTTTATGGTTTGAACCGAAGGGGTTGTGAATTTTGGGCCAGCTCTGAAGTATGTAATAGTTGGCTACTAAACGAGTTGGAAAAAGTGGGTTTGGTGTCAGTTTGTATCAGTTTGGTGGTCAGAATGATATCTAATTGACTGATGGACTCTTGTCCACTTGACTCTTGTACATTTGCAATATGATCCTATAGTGAAAAAACATCACCAAAAGCGACATTCTGAAATCAACCCAAACGAGCGATTGAGATGACCCAGAATCACTGCAAAGCCATCCCGAGTTCATCGGGCCAGTCAATTTCACATTCCTGCAAGATTTTTATAGCATGACAAATTCGTGATGGTACCTGCCCTTTAAAACATATTGCAAATGCACAGTGACTTTGAAAAAGTAAGAAACAAAAAAAAATACATCTAAAAATTTTTGAGCATGACAAATTCGTGATGGTACCTGCCCATTGAAACATATTGCAAATGCACAGTGACTTTGAAAAAGTAAGGAAACATAAACAAAAAAAATCCAAATTTTTTATTTTTGGGTGACCAGTTGCACGTGCATTTGCAATATGATTCTATAGTGAAAAAACATATTGCAAATGCACAGTGACTTTGAAAAAGTAAGGAAACATAAACAAAAAAAATCTAAAATTTTTTTGGGGGGATGACCAGTTGCATGTGCATTTGCAATATGATTCTATAGTGAAAAAACATATTGCAAATGCACAGTGACTTTGAAAAAGTAAGGAAACATAAACAAAAAAAATCTAAAAATTTTTTGGGGGGATGACCAGTTGCATGTGCATTTGCAATATGATTCTATAGTGAAAAAACATATTGCAAATGCACAGTGACTTTGAAAAAGTAAGGAAACATAAACAAAAAAAATCAAAAGAAATTTTTGGGGGGTGACCAGTTGTACGTGCATTTGCAATATGATTCTATAGTGAAAAAACATATTGCAAATGCACAGTGACTTTGAAAAAGTAAGGAAACATAAACAAAAAAAATCTAAAAATTTTTTTGGGGGATGACCAGTTGCATGTGCATTTGCAATATGATTCTATAGTGAAAAAACATATTGCAAATGCACAGTGACTTTGAAAAAGTAAGGAAAAATAAACAAAAAAAATCTAATTTTTTTTGGGGGGGATGACCAGTTGCACGTGCATTTGCAATATGATTCTATAGTGAAAAAACATATTGCAAATGCACAGTGACTTTGAAAAAGTAAGGAAACATAAACAAAAAAAATCTAAAAATTTTTTTGGGGGATGACCAGTTGCATGTGCATTTGCAATATGATTCTATAGTGAAAAAACATATTGCAAATGCACAGTGACTTTGAAAAAGTAAGGAAACATAAACAAAAAAAATCAAAAGAAATTTTTGGGGGGTGACCAGTTGTACGTGCATTTGCAATATGATTCTATAGTGAAAAAACATATTGCAAATGCACAGTGACTTTGAAAAAGTAAGGAAACATAAACAAAAAAAATCTAAAATTTTTTTGGGGGGATGACCAGTTGCATGTGCATTTGCAATATGATTCTATAGTGAAAAAACATATTGCAAATGCACAGTGACTTTGAAAAAGTAAGGAAAAATAAACAAAAAAAATCTAAATTTTTTTGGGGGGGATGACCAGTTGCACGTGCATTTGCAATATGATTCTATAGTGAAAAAACATATTGCAAATGCACAGTGACTTTGAAAAAGTAAGGAAACATAAACAAAAAAAATCTAAATTTTTTTTGGGGGGATGACCAGTTGCATGTGCATTTGCAATATGATTCTATAGTGAAAAAACATATTGCAAATGCACAGTGACTTTGAAAAAGTAAGGAAACATAAACAAAAAAAATCAAAAGAAATTTTTGGGGGGTGACCAGTTGTACGTGCATTTGCAATATGATTCTATAGTGAAAAAACATATTGCAAATGCACAGTGACTTTGAAAAAGTAAGGAAACATAAACAAAAAAAATCTAAATTTTTTTTGGGGGGATGACCAGTTGCATGTGCATTTGCAATATGATTCTATAGTGAAAAAACATATTGCAAATGCACAGTGACTTTGAAAAAGTAAGGAAAAAAAACATAAAAAAAATCTAAATTTTTTTTGGGGGGATGACCAGTTGCATGTGCATTTGCAATAGTGAAACATAAAAAAAATCTAAATTTTTTTTGGGGGGATGACCAGTTGCATGTGCATTTGCAATATGATTCTATAGTGAAAAAACATATTGCAAATGCACAGTGACTTTGAAAAAGTAAGGAAAAATAAACATTTGGGGGGATGACCAGTTGCACGTGCATTTGCAATATGATTCTATAGTGAAAAAACATATTGCAAATGCACAGTGACTTTGAAAAAGTAAGGAAACATAAACAAAAAAAATCTAAATTTTTTTGGGGGGGATGACCAGTTGCATGTGCATTTGCAATATGATTCTATAGTGAAAAAACATATTGCAAATGCACAGTGACTTTGAAAAAGTAAGGAAACATAAACAAAAAAAATCCAAAATTTGTATTTTTGGGTGACCAGTTGCACGTGCATTTGCAATATGATTCTATAGTGAAAAAACATATTGCAAATGCACAGTGACTTTGAAAAAGTAAGGAAACATAAACAAAAAAAATCTAAAAATTTTTTTGGGGGATGACCAGTTGCATGTGCATTTGCAATATGATTCTATAGTGAAAAAACATATTGCAAATGCACAGTGACTTTGAAAAAGTAAGGAAACATAAACAAAAAAAATCAAAAGAAATTTTTGGGGGGTGACCAGTTGTACGTGCATTTGCAATATGATTCTATAGTGAAAAAACATATTGCAAATGCACAGTGACTTTGAAAAAGTAAGGAAACATAAACAAAAAAAATCTAAATTTTTTTTGGGGGGATGACCAGTTGCATGTGCATTTGCAATATGATTCTATAGTGAAAAAACATATTGCAAATGCACAGTGACTTTGAAAAAGTAAGGAAAAATAAACAAAAAAAATCTAAATTTTTTGGGGGGGGATGACCAGTTGCACGTGCATTTGCAATATGATTCTATAGTGAAAAAACATATTGCAAATGCACAGTGACTTTGAAAAAGTAAGGAAACATAAACAAAAAAAATCTAAATTTTTTTGGGGGGGATGACCAGTTGCATGTGCATTTGCAATATGATTCTATAGTGAAAAAACATATTGCAAATGCACAGTGACTTTGAAAAAGTAAGGAAACATAAACAAAAAAAATCCAAAATGTGTATTTTTGGGTGACCAGTTGCACGTGCATTTGCAATATGATTCTATAGTGAAAAAACATATTGCAAATGCACAGTGACTTTGAAAAAGTAAGGAAACATAAACAAAAAAAATCTAAATTTTTTGGGGGGGGATGACCAGTTGCATGTGCATTTGCAATATGATTCTATAGTGAAAAAACATATTGCAAATGCACAGTGACTTTGAAAAAGTAAGGAAACATAAACAAAAAAAATCAAAACATTTTTTTTTTGGGTGACCAGTTGCACGTGCATTTGCAATATGATTCTATAGTGAAAAAACATATTGCAAATGCACAGTGACTTTGAAAAAGTAAGGAAACATAAACAAAAAAAATCTAAATTTTTTTTGGGGGGATGACCAGTTGCATGTGCATTTGCAATATGATTCTATAGTGAAAAAACATATTGCAAATGCACAGTGACTTTGAAAAAGTAAGGAAAAATAAACAAAAAAAATCTACATTTTTTGGGGGGGGATGACCAGTTGCACGTGCATTTGCAATATGATTCTATAGTGAAAAAACATATTGCAAATGCACAGTGACTTTGAAAAAGTAAGGAAACATAAACAAAAAAAATCTAAATTTTTTTTGGGGGGATGACCAGTTGCATGTGCATTTGCAATATGATTCTATAGTGAAAAAACATATTGCAAATGCACAGTGACTTTGAAAAAGTAAGGAAACATAAACAAAAAAATCTAAACATTTTTTTTTTGGGTGAGCAGTTGCACGTGCATTTGCAATATGATTCTATAGTGAAAAAACATCACCAAAAGCGACATTCTGAAATCAACCCAAACGAGCGATTGAGATGACCCAGAATCACTGCAAAGCCATCCCGAGTTCATCGGGCCAGTCAATTTCACATTCCTGCAGGATTTTTACAGCATGACAAATTCGTGATGGTACCTGCCCATTAAAACATATTGCAAATGCACAGTGACTTTGAAAAAGTAAGGAAACATAGAATCAAATTATTTTTTTTTGGGTTACCAGTTGCACATTTCAGATCACCAGTTGCACATTTCAGATCACCAGTTGCACATTTCAGATCACCAGTTGCACGGAGGAAAATCGTTACTTTTGACTTTGACTTTTGACTTCCTATGAAATCATATTCCAAATGGAGAAAACATATGCCTTATGCACTAGTAAAAAAAAAAAAAAATGATAATAAAGTATGACTAAAGTATGTTGATAAAGTAAAACATAAAAATTGAAAGAATTTTGAAAAACGGTCCAGAAAGCACTTTTTTAAGGATGTGTGAAGTTTTTTACCAAATTTTGACATTTTTGACTTTTGACTTTTGACTTCCTATGAAATCATATTGCAAATGGACAAAACATATGCCTTATGCGCATGTAATTAAAAAAAAAAAAAATTGATATCAAAAAAGGACAAAAGTATATTCATACAGTTCTTACACATGTGTAATTGACAAAAAAAAGCGAAAGAAATTCGAAAAAAGGCCCAGAAAGCACTTTTTTAAGGGGTAAAAAGTTTTTGAAAAAAATATCATTTTTTCAAAATTTTTCTTTTGGATGTTGACTTGGGTTGCATTTCCAATATGAAAAACCCAGGTGGAGCGCACTCGCCCCCTGTTGGATTTTTGAGGTGTTACAATTGGCAATTGCCATATGGCATTTGCCATATACTTTGCACGAATCAACGCCGCTTTGGGTGGTATTGGACATCGTGTACATGGTTTGTCCAATGCCAATATTTTGACATTCATTTTTGTACAAATCAGGGGGGTATTCCCTTACATAATAAAGCCCAGGGAATGACATTCCAGAATAAAGACCAGGGACCAGGGAATGACAGTCCATAATAAAGCCCAGGGACCAGGGAATGACAGTCCATAATAAAGCTCAGGGACCAGGGAATGACAGTCCATAATAAAGCCCAGGGACCAGGGAATGACAGTCCAGAATAAAGCTCAGGGAATGACAGTCCAGAATAAAGCCCAGGGACCAGGGAATGACAGTCTATAATAAAGCCCAGGGACCTGGGAATGACATTCCAGAATAAAGACCAGGGACCAGGGAATGACAGTCCATAATAAAGCCCAGGGACCAGGGAATGACAGTCCATAATAAAGCTCAGGGACCAGGGAATGACAGTCCATAATAAAGCCCAGGGACCAGGGAATGACAGTCCAGAATAAAGCTCAGGGAATGACAGTCCAGAATAAAGCCCAGGGACCAGGGAATGACAGTCTATAATAAAGCCCAGGGACCTGGGAATGACAGTCCATAATAAAGCCCAGGGACCAGGGAATGACAGTCCATAATAAAGCTCAGGGACCAGGAAATGACAGTCCATAAAAAAGCCCAGGGAATGACATTCCAGAAAAAAGCCCAGGGACCAGGGAATGACAGTCCATAATAAAGCCCAGGGACCAGGGAATGACAGTCCATAATAAAGCCCAGGGAATGACAGTCAATAATAAAGCTCAGGGACCAGGGAATGACAGTCCATAATAAAGCTCAGGGACCAGGGAATGACAGTCCATAATAAAGCCCAGGGACCAGGGAATGACAGTCCAGAATAAAGCTCAGGGAATGACAGTCCAGAATAAAGCCCAGGGACCAGGGAATGATAGTCCAGAATAAAGCCCAGGGACCAGGGAATGAGAGTCCATAATAAAGCCCAGGGAATGACATTCCAGAATAAAGATCAGGGACCAGGGAATGACAGTCCATAATAAAGCCCAGGGACCAGGGAATGACAGTCCATAATAAAGCCCAGGGACCAGGGAATGACAGTCCATAATAAAGCCAAGGGACCAGGGAATGACAGTCCATAATAAAGCCCAGGGACCAGGAAATGACAGTCCAGAATAAAGCCCAGGGACCAGGGAATGACAGTCCAGAATAAAGCTCAGGGAATGACAGTCCAGAATAAAGCCCAGGGACCAGGGAATGACAGTCCAGAATAAAGCCCAGGGAATAACAGTCCAGAATAAAGCCCAGTGAATGACAGTCCATAATAAAGCTCAGGGACCAGGGAATGACAGTCCAGAATAAAGCCCAGGGACCAGGGAATGACAGTCCAGAATAAAGCCCAGGGAATGACAGTCCATAATAAAGCCCAGGGACCAGGGAATGACAGTCCATAATAAAGCCCAGGGACCAGGGAATGACAGTCCATAATAAAGCCCAGGGAATGACAGTCCATAATAAAGCCCAGAGACCAGGGAATGACAGTCTATAATAAAGCTCAGGGACCAGGAAATGACAGTCCATAAAAAAGCCCAGGGAATGACCTTCCAGAAAAAAGCCCAGGGACCAGGGAATGACAGTCCATAATAAAGCCCAGGGACCGGGGAATGACAGTCCATAATAAAGCCCAGGGAATGACAGTCAATAATAAAGCCCAGGGACCAGGGAATGACAGTCCATAATAAAGCCCAGGGAATGACAGTTGATAATAAAGCCCAGGGACCAGGGAATGACAGTCCATAATAAAGCTCAGGGACCAGGGAATGACAGTCCATAATAAAGCCCAGGGACCAGGGAATGACAGTCCAGAATAAAGCCCAGGGAATGACATTCCAGAATAAAGATCAGGGACCAGGGAATGACAGTCCATAATAAAGCCCAGGGACCAGGGAATGACAGTCCATAATAAAGCCCAGGGACCAGGGAATGACAGTCCAGAATAAAGCCCAGGGACCAGGGAATGAGAGTCCATAATAAAGCCCAGGGAATGACATTCCAGAATAAAGATCAGGGACCAGGGAATGACAGTCCATAATAAAGCCCAGGGACCAGGGAATGACAGTCCATAATAAAGCTCAGGGACCAGGGAATGACAGTCCATAATAAAGCCCATGGACCAGGGAATGACAGTCCAGAATAAAGCTCAGGGAATGATAGTCCATAATAAAGCTCAGGGACCAGGGAATGACAGTCCATAATAAAGCCCAGGGACCAGGGAATGACAGTCCAGAATAAAGCCCAGGGACCAGGGAATGACAGTCCAGAATAAAGCTCAGGGAATGACAGTCCAGAATAAAGCCCAGGGACCAGGGAATGACAGTCCATAATAAAGCCCAGGGACCAGGGAATGACAGTCCATAATAAAGCCCAGGGAATGACAGTCCATAATAAAGCCCAGAGACCAGGGAATGACAGTCTATAATAAAGCTCAGGGACCAGGAAATGACAGTCCATAAAAAAGCCCAGGGAATGACATTCCAGAAAAAAGCCCAGGGACCAGGGAATGACAGTCCATAATAAAGCCCAGGGACCAGGGAATGACAGTCCATAATAAAGCCCAGGGAATGACAGTCAATAATAAAGCCCAGGGACCAGGGAATGACAGTCCATAATAAAGCCCAGGGAATGACAGTCGATAATAAAGCCCAGGGACCAGGGAATGACAGTCCATAATAAAGCTCAGGGACCAGGGAATGACAGTCCATAATAAAGCCCAGGGACCAGGGAATGACAGTCCAGAATAAAGCTCAGGGAATGACAGTCCAGAATAAAGCCCAGGGACCAGGGAATGATAGTCCATAATAAAGCCCAGGGACCAGGGAATGAGAGTCCATAATAAAGCCCAGGGAATGACATTCCAGAATAAAGATCAGGGACCAGGGAATGACAGTCCATAATAAAGCCCAGGGACCAGGGAATGACAGTCCATAATAAAGCCCAGGGACCAGGGAATGACAGTCCATAATAAAGCCCAGGGACCAGGGAATGACAGTCCATAATAAAGCCCAGGGACCAGGGAATGACAGTCCAGAATAAAGCCCAGGGACCAGGGAATGACAGTCCAGAATAAAGCTCAGGGAATGACAGTCCAGAATAAAGCCCAGGGACCAGGGAATGACAGTCCAGAATAAAGCCCAGGGAATAACAGTCCAGAATATAGCCCAGTGAATGACATTCCAGAATAAAGATCAGGGACCAGGGAATGACAGTCCATAATAAAGCCCAGGGACCAGGGAATGACAGTCCATAATAAAGCCCAGGGACCAGGGAATGACAGTCCATAATAAAGCCCAGGGAATGACAGTCCATAATAAAGCCCAGAGACCAGGGAATGACAGTCTATAATAAAGCTCAGGGACCAGGAAATGACAGTCCATAAAAAAGCCCAGGGAATGACATTCTGGAAAAAAGCCCAGGGACCAGGGAATGACAGTCCATAATAAAGCCCAGGGACCGGGGAATGACAGTCCATAATAAAGCCCAGGGAATGACAGTCAATAATAAAGCCCAGGGACCAGGGAATGACAGTCCATAATAAAGCCCAGGGAATGACAGTCGATAATAAAGCCCAGGGACCAGGGAATGACAGTCCATAATAAAGCTCAGGGACCAGGGATTGACAGTCCATAATAAAGCCCAGGGACCAGGGAATGACAGTCCAGAATAAAGCCCAGGGACCAGGGAATGACAGTCCAGAATAAAGCTCAGGGAATGACAGTCCAGAATAAAGCCCAGGGACCAGGGAATGATAGTCCATAATAAAGCCCAGGGACCAGGGAATGAGAGTCCATAATAAAGCCCAGGGAATGACATTCCAGAATAAAGCCCAGGGACCAGGGAATGATAGTCCATAATAAAGCCCATGGACCAGGGAATGAGAGTCCATAATAAAGCCCAGGGAATGACATTCCAGAATAAAGATCAGGGACCAGGGAATGACAGTCCATAATAAAGCCCAGGGACCAGGGAATGACAGTCCATAATAAAGCCCAGGGACCAGGGAATGACAGTCCATAATAAAGCCCAGGGACCAGGGAATGACAGTCCATAATAAAGCCCAGGGACCAGGGAATGACAGTCCAGAATAAAGCCCAGGGACCAGGGAATGACAGTCCAGAATAAAGCTCAGGGAATGACAGTCCAGAATAAAGCCCAGGGACCAGGGAATGACAGTCCAGAATAAAGCCCAGGGAATAACAGTCCAGAATAAAGCCCAGTGAATGACATTCCAGAATAAAGATCAGGGACCAGGGAATGACAGTCCATAATAAAGCCCAGGGACCAGGGAATGACAGTCCATAATAAAGCCCAGGGACCAGGGAATGACAGTCCATAATAAAGCCCAGGGAATGACAGTCCATAATAAAGCCCAGAGACCAGGGAATGACAGTCTATAATAAAGCTCAGGGACCAGGAAATGACAGTCCATAAAAAAGCCCAGGGAATGACATTCTGGAAAAAAGCCCAGGGACCAGGGAATGACAGTCCATAATAAAGCCCAGGGACCGGGGAATGACAGTCCATAATAAAGCCCAGGGAATGACAGTCAATAATAAAGCCCAGGGACCAGGGAATGACAGTCCATAATAAAGCCCAGGGAATGACAGTCGATAATAAAGCCCAGGGACCAGGGAATGACAGTCCATAATAAAGCTCAGGGACCAGGGATTGACAGTCCATAATAAAGCCCAGGGACCAGGGAATGACAGTCCAGAATAAAGCCCAGGGACCAGGGAATGACAGTCCAGAATAAAGCTCAGGGAATGACAGTCCAGAATAAAGCCCAGGGACCAGGGAATGATAGTCCATAATAAAGCCCAGGGACCAGGGAATGAGAGTCCATAATAAAGCCCAGGGAATGACATTCCAGAATAAAGATCAGGGACCAGGGAATGACAGTCCATAATAAAGCCCAGGGACCAGGGAATGACAGTCCATAATAAAGCCCAGGGACCAGGGAATGACAGTCCAGAATAAAGCCCAGGGACCAGGGAATGAGAGTCCATAATAAAGCCCAGGGAATGACATTCCAGAATAAAGATCAGGGACCAGGGAATGACAGTCAATAATAAAGCCCAGGGACCAGGGAATGACAGTCCATAATAAAGCCCAGGGAATGACAGTCGATAATAAAGCCCAGGGACCAGGGAATGACAGTCCATATTAAAGCTCAGGGACCAGGGAATGACAGTCCATAATAAAGCCCAGGGACCAGGGAATGACAGTCCAGAATAAAGCCCAGGGACCAGGGAATGACAGTCCAGAATAAAGCTCAGGGAATGACAGTCCAGAATAAAGCCCAGGGACCAGGGAATGATAGTCCATAAAAAGCCCAGGGACCAGGGAATGAGAGTCCATAATAAAGCCCAGGGAATGACATTCCAGAATAAAGATCAGGGACCAGGGAATGACAGTCCATAATAAAGCCCAGGGACCAGGGAATGACAGTCCATAATAAAGCCCAGGGACCAGGGAATGACAGTCCATAATAAAGCCCAGGGACCAGGGAATGACAGTCCATAATAAAGCCCAGGGACCAGGGAATGACAGTCCAGAATAAAGCCCAGGGACCAGGGAATGACAGTCCAGAATAAAGCTCAGGGAATGACAGTCCAGAATAAAGCCCAGGGACCAGGGAATGACAGTCCAGAATAAAGCCCAGGGAATAACAGTCCAGAATAAAGCCCAGTGAATTACAGTCCATAATAAAGCTCAGGGACCAGGGAATGACAGTCCAGAATAAAGCCCAGGGACCAGGGAATGACAGTCCAGAATAAAGCCCAGGGAATGACAGTCCATAATAAAGCCCAGGGACCAGGGAATGACAGTCCATAATAAAGCCCAGGGACCAGGGAATGACAGTCCATAATAAAGCCCAGGGAATGACAGTCCATAATAAAGCCCAGAGACCAGGGAATGACAGTCTATAATAAAGCTCAGGGACCAGGAAATGACAGTCCATAAAAAAGCCCAGGGAATGACATTCTGGAAAAAAGCCCAGGGACCAGGGAATGACAGTCCATAATAAAGCCCAGGGACCGGGGAATGACAGTCCATAATAAAGCCCAGGGAATGACAGTCAATAATAAAGCCCAGGGACCAGGGAATGACAGTCCATAATAAAGCCCAGGGAATGACAGTCGATAATAAAGCCCAGGGACCAGGGAATGACAGTCCATAATAAAGCTCAGGGACCAGGGATTGACAGTCCATAATAAAGCCCAGGGACCAGGGAATGACAGTCCAGAATAAAGCCCAGGGACCAGGGAATGACAGTCCAGAATAAAGCTCAGGGAATGACAGTCCAGAATAAAGGCCAGGGACCAGGGAATGATAGTCCATAATAAAGCCCAGGGACCAGGGAATGAGAGTCCATAATAAAGCCCAGGGAATGACATTCCAGAATAAAGATCAGGGACTAGGGAATGACAGTCCATAATAAAGCCCAGGGACCAGGGAATGACAGTCCATAATAAAGCCCAGGGACCAGGGAATGACAGTCCAGAATAAAGCCCAGGGACCAGGGAATGAGAGTCCATAATAAAGCCCAGGGAATGACATTCCAGAATAAAGATCAGGGACCAGGGAATGACAGTCAATAATAAAGCCCAGGGACCAGGGAATGACAGTCCATAATAAAGCCCAGGGAATGACAGTCGATAATAAAGCCCAGGGACCAGGGAATGACAGTCCATAATAAAGCTCAGGGACCAGGGAATGACAGTCCATAATAAAGCCCAGGGACCAGGGAATGACAGTCCAGAATAAAGCCCAGGGACCAGGGAATGACAGTCCAGAATAAAGCTCAGGGAATGACAGTCCAGAATAAAGCCCAGGGACCAGGGAATGACAGTCCATAATAAAGCCCAGGGAATGACAGTCGATAATAAAGCCCAGGGACCAGGGAATGACAGTCCATAATAAAGCTCAGGGACCAGGGAATGACAGTCCATAATAAAGCCCAGGGACCAGGGAATGACAGTCCAGAATAAAGCTCAGGGAATGACAGTCCAGAATAAAGCCCAGGGACCAGGGAATGATAGTCCATAATAAAGCCCAGGGACCAGGGAATGAGAGTCCATAATAAAGCCCAGGGAATGACATTCCAGAATAAAGATCAGGGACCAGGGAATGACAGTCCACAATAAAGCCCAGGGACCAGGGAATGACAGTCCATAATAAAGCCCAGGGACCAGGGAATGACAGTCCATAATAAAGCCCAGGGACCAGGGAATGACAGTCCATAATAAAGCCCAGGGACCAGGGAATGACAGTCCAGAATAAAGCCCAGGGACCAGGGAATGACAGTCCAGAATAAAGCTCAGGGAATGACAGTCCAGAATAAAGCCCAGGGACCAGGGAATGACAGTCCAGAATAAAGCCCAGGGAATAACAGTCCAGAATAAAGCCCAGTGAATGACAGTCCATAATAAAGCTCAGGGACCAGGGAATGACAGTCCAGAATAAAGCCCAGGGACCAGGGAATGACAGTCCAGAATAAAGCCCAGGGAATGACAGTCCATAATAAAGCCCAGGGACCAGGGAATGACAGTCCATAATAAAGCCCAGGGACCAGGGAATGACAGTCCATAATAAAGCCCAGGGAATGACAGTCCATAATAAAGCCCAGAGACCAGGGAATGACAGTCTATAATAAAGCTCAGGGACCAGGAAATGACAGTCCATAAAAAAGCCCAGGGAATGACATTCTGGAAAAAAGCCCAGGGACCAGGGAATGACAGTCCATAATAAAGCCCAGGGACCGGGGAATGACAGTCCATAATAAAGCCCAGGGAATGACAGTCAATAATAAAGCCCAGGGACCAGGGAATGACAGTCCATAATAAAGCCCAGGGAATGACAGTCGATAATAAAGCCCAGGGACCAGGGAATGACAGTCCATAATAAAGCTCAGGGACCAGGGATTGACAGTCCATAATAAAGCCCAGGGACCAGGGAATGACAGTCCAGAATAAAGCCCAGGGACCAGGGAATGACAGTCCAGAATAAAGCTCAGGGAATGACAGTCCAGAATAAAGCCCAGGGACCAGGGAATGATAGTCCATAATAAAGCCCAGGGACCAGGGAATGAGAGTCCATAATAAAGCCCAGGGAATGACATTCCAGAATAAAGATCAGGGACCAGGGAATGACAGTCCATAATAAAGCCCAGGGACCAGGGAATGACAGTCCATAATAAAGCCCAGGGACCAGGGAATGACAGTCCAGAATAAAGCCCAGGGACCAGGGAATGAGAGTCCATAATAAAGCCCAGGGAATGACATTCCAGAATAAAGATCAGGGACCAGGGAATGACAGTCAATAATAAAGCCCAGGGACCAGGGAATGACAGTCCATATTAAAGCTCAGGGACCAGGGAATGACAGTCCATAATAAAGCCCAGGGACCAGGGAATGACAGTCCAGAATAAAGCCCAGGGACCAGGGAATGACAGTCCAGAATAAAGCTCAGGGAATGACAGTCCAGAATAAAGCCCAGGGACCAGGGAATGATAGTCCATAAAAAGCCCAGGGACCAGGGAATGAGAGTCCATAATAAAGCCCAGGGAATGACATTCTGGAAAAAAGCCCAGGGACCAGGGAATGACAGTCCATAATAAAGCCCAGGGACCGGGGAATGACAGTCCATAATAAAGCCCAGGGACCAGGGAATGACAGTCCAGAATAAAGCCCAGGGAATGACAGTCCAGAATAAAGCCCAGGGACCAGGGAATGACAGTCCAGAATAAAGCCCAGGGAATGACAGTCCAGAATAAAGCCCAGGGACCAGGGAATGACAGTCCAGAATAAAGCCCAGGGAATAACAGTCCAGAATAAAGCCCAGTGAATGACAGTCCATAATAAAGCTCAGGGACCAGGGAATGACAGTCCAGAATAAAGATCAGGGACCAGGGAATGACAGTCCATAATAAAGCCCAGGGACCAGGGAATGACAGTCCATAATAAAGCCCAGGGACCAGGGAATGACAGTCCATAATAAAGCCCAGGGACCAGGGAATGACAGTCCATAATAAAGCCCAGGGACCAGGGAATGACAGTCCAGAATAAAGCCCAGGGAATGACAGTCCAGAATAAAGCCCAGGGACCAGGGAATGACAGTCCAGAATAAAGCCCAGGGAATGACAGTCCAGAATAAAGCCCAGGGACCAGGGAATGACAGTCCAGAATAAAGCCCAGGGAATAACAGTCCAGAATAAAGCCCAGTGAATGACAGTCCATAATAAAGCTCAGGGACCAGGGAATGACAGTCCAGAATAAAGCCCAGGGACCAGGGAATGACAGTCCAGAATAAAGCCCAGGGAATGACAGTCCATAATAAAGCCCAGGGACCAGGGAATGACAGTCCATAATAAAGCCCAGGGACCAGGGAATGACAGTCCATAATAAAGCCCAGGGAATGACAGTCCATAATAAAGCCCAGAGACCAGGGAATGACAGTCTATAATAAAGCTCAGGGACCAGGAAATGACAGTCCAGTCCATAAAAAAGCCCAGGGAATGACATTCTGGAAAAAAGCCCAGGGACCAGGGAATGACAGTCCATAATAAAGCCCAGGGACCGGGGAATGACAGTCCATAATAAAGCCCAGGGAATGACAGTCAATAATAAAGCCCAGGGACCAGGGAATGACAGTCCATAATAAAGCCCCAGGGAATGACAGTCGATAATAAAGCCCAGGGACCAGGGAATGACAGTCCATAATAAAGCTCAGGGACCAGGGATTGACAGTCCATAATAAAGCCCAGGGACCAGGGAATGACAGTCCAGAATAAAGCCCAGGGACCAGGGAATGACAGTCCAGAATAAAGCTCAGGGAATGACAGTCCAGAATAAAGCCCAGGGACCAGGGAATGATAGTCCATAATAAAGCCCAGGGACCAGGGAATGAGAGTCCATAATAAAGCCCAGGGAATGACATTCCAGAATAAAGATCAGGGACCAGGGAATGACAGTCCATAATAAAGCCCAGGGACCAGGGAATGACAGTCCATAATAAAGCCCAGGGACCAGGGAATGACAGTCCAGAATAAAGCCCAGGGACCAGGGAATGAGAGTCCATAATAAAGCCCAGGGAATGACATTCCAGAATAAAGATCAGGGACCAGGGAATGACAGTCAATAATAAAGCCCAGGGACCAGGGAATGACAGTCCATAATAAAGCCCAGGGAATGACAGTCGATAATAAAGCCCAGGGACCAGGGAATGACAGTCCATAATAAAGCTCAGGGACCAGGGAATGACAGTCCATAATAAAGCCCAGGGACCAGGGAATGACAGTCCAGAATAAAGCCCAGGGACCAGGGAATGACAGTCCAGAATAAAGCTCAGGGAATGACAGTCCAGAATAAAGCCCAGGGACCAGGGAATGATAGTCCATAATAAAGCCCAGGGACCAGGGAATGAGAGTCCATAATAAAGCCCAGGGAATGACATTCCAGAATAAAGATCAGGGACCAGGGAATGACAGTCCATAATAAAGCCCAGGGACCAGGGAATGACAGTCCATAATAAAGCCCAGGGACCAGGGAATGACAGTCCAGAATAAAGCCCAGGGACCAGGGAATGAGAGTCCATAATAAAGCCCAGGGAATGACATTCCAGAATAAAGATCAGGGACCAGGGAATGACAGTCCATAATAAAGCCCAGGGACCAGGGAATGACAGTCCATAATAAAGCTCAGGGACCAGGGAATGACAGTCCATAATAAAGCCCATGGACCAGGGAATGACAGTCCAGAATAAAGCTCAGGGAATGACAGTCCATAATAAAGCTCAGGGACCAGGGAATGACAGTCCATAATAAAGCCCAGGGACCAGGGAATGACAGTCCAGAATAAAGCCCAGGGACCAGGGAATGACAGTCCAGAATAAAGCTCAGGGAATGACAGTCCAGAATAAAGCCCAGGGACCAGGGAATGACAGTCCATAATAAAGCCCAGGGAATGACAGTCGATAATAAAGCCCAGGGACCAGGGAATGACAGTCCATAATAAAGCTCAGGGACCAGGGATTGACAGTCCATAATAAAGCCCAGGGACCAGGGAATGACAGTCCAGAATAAAGCCCAGGGACCAGGGAATGACAGTCCAGAATAAAGCTCAGGGAATGACAGTCCAGAATAAAGCCCAGGGACCAGGGAATGATAGTCCATAATAAAGCCCAGGGACCAGGGAATGAGAGTCCATAATAAAGCCCAGGGAATGACATTCCAGAATAAAGATCAGGGACCAGGGAATGACAGTCCATAATAAAGCCCAGGGACCAGGGAATGACAGTCCATAATAAAGCCCAGGGACCAGGGAATGACAGTCCAGAATAAAGCCCAGGGACCAGGGAATGAGAGTCCATAATAAAGCCCAGGGAATGACATTCCAGAATAAAGATCAGGGACCAGGGAATGACAGTCAATAATAAAGCCCAGGGACCAGGGAATGACAGTCCATAATAAAGCCCAGGGAATGACAGTCGATAATAAAGCCCAGGGACCAGGGAATGACAGTCCATAATAAAGCTCAGGGACCAGGGAATGACAGTCCATAATAAAGCCCAGGGACCAGGGAATGACAGTCCAGAATAAAGCCCAGGGACCAGGGAATGACAGTCCAGAATAAAGCTCAGGGAATGACAGTCCAGAATAAAGCCCAGGGACCAGGGAATGATAGTCCATAATAAAGCCCAGGGACCAGGGAATGAGAGTCCATAATAAAGCCCAGGGAATGACATTCCAGAATAAAGATCAGGGACCAGGGAATGACAGTCCATAATAAAGCCCAGGGACCAGGGAATGACAGTCCATAATAAAGCCCAGGGACCAGGGAATGACAGTCCAGAATAAAGCCCAGGGACCAGGGAATGAGAGTCCATAATAAAGCCCAGGGAATGACATTCCAGAATAAAGATCAGGGACCAGGGAATGACAGTCCATAATAAAGCCCAGGGACCAGGGAATGACAGTCCATAATAAAGCTCAGGGACCAGGGAATGACAGTCCATAATAAAGCCCATGGACCAGGGAATGACAGTCCAGAATAAAGCTCAGGGAATGACAGTCCATAATAAAGCTCAGGGACCAGGGAATGACAGTCCATAATAAAGCCCAGGGACCAGGGAATGACAGTCCAGAATAAAGCCCAGGGACCAGGGAATGACAGTCCAGAATAAAGCTCAGGGAATGACAGTCCAGAATAAAGCCCAGGGACCAGGGAATGACAGTCCATAATAAAGCCCAGGGACCAGGGAATGAGAGTCCATAATAAAGCCCAGGGAATGACATTCCAGAATAAAGACCAGGGACCAGGGAATGACAGTCCATAATAAAGCCCAGGGAATGACATTCCAGAATAAAGACCAGGGACCAGGGAATGACAGTCCATAATAAAGCCCAGGGACCAGGGAATGACAGTCCATAATAAAGCTCAGGGACCAGAGAATGACAGTCCAGAATAAAGCTCAGGGAATGACAGTCCAGAATAAAGCCCAGGGACCAGGGAATGACAGTCCATAATAAAGCCCAGGGACCAGGGAATGAGAGTCCATAATAAAGCCCAGGGAATGACATTCCAGAATAAAGACCAGGGACCAGGGAATGACAGTCCATAATAAAGCCCAGGGAATGACATTCCAGAATAAAGACCAGGGACCAGGGAATGACAGTCCATAATAAAGCCCAGGGACCAGGGAATGACAGTCCATAATAAAGCTCAGGGACCAGGGAATGACAGTCCATAATAAAGCCCAGGGACCAGGGAATGACAATCCAGAATAAAGCTCAGGGAATGACAGTCCAGAATAAAGCCCAGGGACCAGGGAATGACAGTCCATAATAAAGCTCAGGGACCAGGGAATGACAGTCCAGAATAAAGACCAGGGACCAGGGAATGACAGTCCAGAATAAAGCCCAGGGAATGACAGTCCATAATAAAGCCCAGGGACCAGGGAATGACAGTCCATAATAAAGCCCAGGGACCAGGGAATGACAGTCCATAATAAAGCCCAGGGAATGACAGTCCATAATAAAGCCCAGAGACCAGGGAATGACAGTCTATAATAAAGCTCAGGGACCAGGAAATGACAGTCCATAAAAAAGCCCAGGGAATGACATTCCAGAAAAAAGCCCAGGGACCAGGGAATGACAGTCCATAATAAAGCCCAGGGACCAGGGAATGACAGTCCATAATAAAGCCCAGGGAATGACAGTCAATAATAAAGCCCAGGGACCAGGGAATGACAGTCCATAATAAAGCCCAGGGAATGACAGTCGATAATAAAGCCCAGGGACCAGGGAATGACAGTCCATAATAAAGCTCAGGGACCAGGGAATGACAGTCCATAATAAAGCCCAGGGACCAGGGAATGACAGTCCAGAATAAAGCCCAGGGACCAGGGAATGACAGTCCAGAATAAAGCTCAGGGAATGACAGTCCAGAATAAAGCCCAGGGACCAGGGAATGATAGTCCATAATAAAGCCCAGGGACCAGGGAATGAGAGTCCATAATAAAGCCCAGGGAATGACATTCCAGAATAAAGATCAGGGACCAGGGAATGACAGTCCATAATAAAGCCCAGGGACCAGGGAATGACAGTCCATAATAAAGCCCAGGGACCAGGGAATGACAGTCCAGAATAAAGCCCAGGGACCAGGGAATGAGAGTCCATAATAAAGCCCAGGGAATGACATTCCAGAATAAAGATCAGGGACCAGGGAATGACAGTCCATAATAAAGCCCAGGGACCAGGGAATGACAGTCCATAATAAAGCTCAGGGACCTGGGAATGACAGTCCATAATAAAGCCCATGGACCAGGGAATGACAGTCCAGAATAAAGCTCAGGGAATGACAGTCCATAATAAAGCTCAGGGACCAGGGAATGACAGTCCATAATAAAGCCCAGGGACCAGGGAATGACAGTCCAGAATAAAGCCCAGGGACCAGGGAATGACAGTCCAGAATAAAGCTCAGGGAATGACAGTCCAGAACAAAGCCCAGGGACCAGGGAATGACAGTCCATAATAAAGCCCAGGGACCAGGGAATGAGAGTCCATAATAAAGCCCAGGGAATGACATTCCAGAATAAAGACCAGGGACCAGGGAATGACAGTCCATAATAAAGCCCAGGGAATGACATTCCAGAATAAAGACCAGGGACCAGGGAATGACAGTCCATAATAAAGCCCAGGGACCAGGGAATGACAGTCCATAATAAAGCTCAGGGACCAGAGAATGACAGTCCAGAATAAAGCTCAGGGAATGACAGTCCAGAATAAAGCCCAGGGACCAGGGAATGACAGTCCATAATAAAGCCCATGGACCAGGGAATGAGAGTCCATAATAAAGCCCAGGGAATGACATTCCAAAATAAAGACCAGGGACCAGGGAATGACAGTCCATACCTTAAGGGAACATTTCGGCATTTCGTGTATGATCAGTGAGAAAGTCCATATTGCAAATGTACGGTCCCTTACTAGACGTCCGAAATCGTTTGTAAAATTCGCGGTCGGCGTCGGGCCGTGCGGTAGGGCCAGACCTACCGGGAAGTCATCAAATGAACTTTGTCGGACATTCGGTTTCCGTTTTATAAAATAAACAAGTTTTTGACCGTTTTTCCGCTATCCCGGAATTTCCCACAAGAGGGCATACGGAATCATATGGCAATTTGGCAAAACATCACGAATCACGACGGGGCCTTATCTCGAAAACGGAAAATATTTCGAAGCCGAAACTTGGTGAGCGTAGGTTTGGCATAATGGGCAGTTGGCCCCGAACAAGATGGCGTCTAGGCCTCGACGGTTTTTGAGTTATGGCCGTTTTTCTGGGATTAAAGGTCCTAAATGGAAATAGAGAAATTATTTTTCCACTTCAGGTCAAAGTCAAGGAGCCTCCGGTGTCAATAAAAAAAGAACCAGCCATTTATCTATCGTCATTTAAGAGAAACGGAACAATGACAACTTGGCAATGGTCACAAATAGGCGTTTTTTTTTTTTCAACGGTTACAGATCCAGTTGCAGGGTGTTCATACGAATCTTTTTAAAGTGTGCTGCGGAGCTCTGCGAGATTTCTGTGATTTTCTATGATTTTCTGAAATAACACACACATACTAAACCCTCCGTAAATAACTCAGTTGTTAACGTAAAGACTTAAAACTCAGGATTCTGTAACAGCATACCCCAATGAGGATATGTGGTGATTTATAGCTTCCTGTGCCAACCGGAAGTGCCATAATTGGTGTCTCAGGGGCTGTTTCAAAGGGTTAAAAAAGTCTGATCTGTCCAAAACTTCATATATGTGATTAGGCAACCCCCATGAACTGTAAATCAGTCATTTTTCCCCAAAAAATTCAAAGGAAAAAAAAATCACACTAAAACACAACTTGAATGGAGGGACGTATTGGGGTGCATAGAGACAGACAGTGGCTGCAATAGTTAGCTTTGTTCGAGCTAAAAAAGAACCGTCAGACCTAGAGTTCCGAAACTTTAGAAACCTGTTCTAGACCTCCGGTCGATGGTGCGTGGTGAGTTACGTGGCTCTAGACGGTTCTCGGACCGAGAAACAGCCTCGTACATTTGCAATACCTTCAATTCATTTTGACCATTACGAAAATGACGACGTTTAGAAAAGTCTCAGAGACGCAAGGCTAGGTGCATTGAAACCGGCTCGGCCCATAGAGACAGACCCCAACGTTTCTGTCCGATAGCTCGTTCAAGGACCCCGTAGCAAGGCATGGAAAAAAGTGGATTTTCAGCACCAATTAGGGTTTTTCTCGGACACCAAATGACCTATCGAGCCGAAACTCGGGATTCGGGGTCGCCTCACATAGGACTTCACATAATGTCCGAACTGGACCCGCAGCTAGAACGTAACTATGTGTTTTACCTTTTTATTATGTTTTAAACTAAAGGCGCTGTGAATTATGGGACTGCTCTGACATATGTGATAGTTGGCTTCTAAATGAGTAGTAAAAAGTGGGTTTGGTGTCATAATGACATCTAATTGACTGATGGACACTGACTTGCTAGTTGACTTTTGTGCATTTGCAATATGTTTAAACGGAGAGGGACCATCACCAAAATGGCATTCTGAAATCAACACAAAAAATGGCATCACCATAGTCTCCAGACTGTGCTGAGTTCAACGAGCTATCCCGCTTGACCGTAGCTCGCTCGGTCTAAGCGCAACGACCATTAGAAAAGTAGGCCCAAAATGAAGCCTGCCCCACAATGTCATTTGCTTTTGAGTGACAGTGAGAGAACCGTTAGGGTGAGAAGAAAAATTCCACCACATGAATGTTCCTAAGGTCCTCCCGATCTGTACAAGCCTAACCTTGACCGTGTGGCATTAACCCTTAAGAGTAAAACAGTGTTTTTTGATCTCACAGATTACAGTGTCATCTCTCCCCATAGGAATACATTGCCTGCACCCCTAATTTCAACCTGAAGTCTATATGGGTTATGAATGCCGTATGAACCTGTCTTCGGTACCAGTCCATCAGGCCACTATGAGGTCTACCTGTGTTGATTCTGAGCTTCCTGGACCAACCGGAAGTGGTTAAAATGCCCCTAAAAGTGTTTACCCATACCCTGCCTGCAGTTTGACAGACATAGTGCATTCAACCCTGTGTAAATCAGTCAGTTCTTAACGTAAGGACTTAAAACTCAGGATTCTGTAACAGCATACCCCAATGGGGATATGTGTTGATTTATAGCTTCCTGTGCCAACCGGAAGTGCCATAACTGGTGTCTTAGGGGCTGTTTCGAGGGGTTAAAAAAGTCTGATCTTTCCAAAACTTCATATGTGTGATTAGGCAACCCCCATGAACTGTAAATCAGTCATTTTTCCCAAAAAAAATCAAAGGAAAAAAAAATCACACTAAAACACACCTTGGATGGAGGGACGTATTGGGGTGCGTAGAGACAGACAGTGGCTGCAATAGTTAGCTTTGTTGGAGCTAAAAAAGAACCGTCAGACCTAGAGTTCCGAAACTTTAGAAACCTGTTCTAGACCTCCGGTCGATGGTGCGTGGTGAGTTACGTGGCTCTAGACGGTTCTCGGACCGAGAAACAGCCTCGTACATTTGCAATACCTTCAATTCATTTTGACCATTACGAAAATGACGACGTTTAGAAAAGTCTCAGAGACGCAAGGCTAGGTGCATTGAAACCGGCTCGGCCCATAGAGACGGACTCCGACGTGTCTGTCCGATAGCTCGTTCAAGGACCCCGTAGCAAGGCATGGAAAAAAGTGGATTTTCAGCACCAATTAGGGTTTTTCTCGGACACCAAATGACCTATCGAGCCGAAACTCGGGATTCGGGGTCGCCTCACATAGGCCTTCACATAATGTCCGAACTGGACCCGCAGCTAGAACGTAACTATGTGTTTTACCTTTTTATTATGTTTTAAACCGAAGGCGCTGTGAATTATGGGACTGCTCTGACATATGTGATAGTTGGCTACTAAATGAGTAGGAAAAAGTGGGTTTGGTGTCAATTGATATCCATTTGGTGTCATAATGACATCTAATTGACTGATGGACACTGACTTGCTAGTTGACTTTTGTACATTTGCAATATGTTTAAACGGAGAGGGACCATCACCAAAATGGCATTCTGAAATCAACACAAAAAATGGCATCACCATAGTCTCCAGACTGTGCCGAGTTCAAGGAGACGCCCCGCTTGACCGTAGCTCGTTCTGAGTGCAGCAAACTTGAAAAAAAGAAGGCCCAAAATGAAGCCTGCACCACAATGTCATTTGATTTTGGGTGGCAGTGAGAGAACCGTTAGGGTGAGAAGCACAATTCCACCACATGAATGTTCCTAAGGTCCTCCCGATCTGAACAAGCCTAACCTTGACCGTGTGGCATTAACCCTTCACAGTAAAACAGGGTTTTTTGATCTCACAGATTACAGTGACATCTCTCCCCATAGGAATACATTGCCTGCACCACAAAATTCAACCTGAAGCCTATATGGGTTATGAATGCCGTATGAACCTGTCTTCGGTACCAGTCCATCAGGCCACTATGAGATCTACCTGTGTCGAATCTAAGCTTCCTGGAGCAACCGGAAGTGGTTAAAATGCCCCTAAAAGTGTTTACCCATACACTGCCTGCAGTTTGATAGACATAGTGCATTCAACCCTGTGTAGATCAGTCAATTCTTAACGTAAAGACTTAAAACTCGGGATTCTGTAAGTGGCTATGTAAATCAAGACATGTGTTTACTTATAGCTTCCTGTGCCAACCGGAAGTGCCTTTAATTGGGTCACACTCTCTGTTTCGAAGGGTTAAAAAAGTCACATCTCTCCAAAACTTCATATGTGTGACTAGGTAACCCTTCTGAACTGTAAATCAGTCATTAATCCCAACAGATGTCAAAGAAAAGCTCCCTCACACACACACAGGAAGGATGGAGTGATAAAGTGCGGTGCTTAAAGACACAGAGAGCAGGAAATGGCATTACCATAATCCCTAGGCCGTACCGAGTTCAGCGAGATATCCCGCTTGACCGTAGCTCGCTCGGTCTAGGCGCAGCGAGCATTAGAATAGTAGGCCCAAAATGAAGCCTGCACCACAATGTCATTTGCTTTTGGGTGACAGTGAGAGAACCGTTAGAGTGAGAAGAAAAATTGCACCACATGAATGTTCCTAAGGTCCTCCCGATCTGAACAAGCCTAACCTTGACCGTGTGGCATTAACCCTTAACAGTAAAACAGTGTTTTTTGATCTCACAGATTACAGTGTCATCTCTCCCCATAGGAATACATTGCCTGCACCCCTAATTTCAACCTGAGGCCTATGTGGGTTATGAATGCCGTATGAACCTGTCTTCGGTACCAGTCCATCAGGCCACTATGAGGTCTACCTGTGTTGATTCTAAGCTTCCTGGACCAACCGGAAGTGGTTAAAATGCCCCTAAAAGTGTTTACCCATACACTGCATGCAGTTTGATAGACATAGTGCATTCAACCCTGTGTAGATCAGTCAATTCTTAACGTAAGGACTTAAAACTCAGGATTCTGTAACAGCATACCCCAATGAGGATATGTGTTGATTTATAACTTCCTGTGCCAACCGGAAGTGCCATAATTGGTGTCTTAGGGGCTGTTTCGAAGGGTTAAAAAAGTCTGATCTTTCCAAAACTTCATATGTGTGATTAGGCAACCCCCATGAACTGTAAATCAGTCATTTTTCCCAAAAAAATTCAAAGGAAAAAAAAATCACACTAAAACACAACTTGGAAGGAGGGACGTATTGGGGTGCGTAGAGACAGACAGTGGCTCCAATAGTTAGCTTTGTTGGAGCTAAAAAAGAACCGTCGGACCTAGAGTTCCGAAACTTTAGAAACCTGTTCTAGACCTCCCGTAGATGGTGCGTGGTGAGTTACGTGGCTCTAGAAGGTTCTCGGACCGAGAAACAGCCTCGTACATTTGAAATAACTTCAATTCATTTTTGCATCACGAAAATGACGACATTTAGAAATGTCCCAGAGTCGCAAGACTAGGTGCATTGCGAACGTCTCGGCCCATATAGACAGACCCCAACGTTTCTGTCCAATAGCTCATTCAAGGACCCCGTAGCAAGTCATGGAAAATAGTGGATTTTCAGCACCAATTAGGGTTTTTCTCGGACACCAAATGACCTATCGAGCCGAAACTTGGGATTCGGGGTCGCCTCAGCTAGGCCAACACATAACATAAGAAATGGACCCGCAGCTAGAACGTAACTACGTGTTTTATGTTTTTTTTATGGTTTGAACCGAAGGGGTTGTGAATTTTGGGCCAGCTCTGAAGTATGTAATAGTTGGCTACTAAACGAGTTGGAAAAAGTGGGTTTGGTGTCAGTTTGTATCAGTTTGGTGGTCAGAATGATATCTAATTGACTGATGGACTCTTGTCCACTTGACTCTTGTACATTTGCAATATGATCCTATAGTGAAAAAACATCACCAAAAGCGACATTCTGAAATCAACCCAAACGAGCGATTGAGATGACCCAGAATCACTGCAAAGCCATCCCGAGTTCATCGGGCCAGTCAATTTCACATTCCTGCAAGATTTTTATAGCATGACAAATTCGTGATGGTACCTGCCCTTTAAAACATATTGCAAATGCACAGTGACTTTGAAAAAGTAAGAAACAAAAAAAAATACATCTAAAAATTTTTGAGCATGACAAATTCGTGATGGTACCTGCCCATTGAAACATATTGCAAATGCACAGTGACTTTGAAAAAGTAAGGAAACATAAACAAAAAAAATCCAAATTTTTTATTTTTGGGTGACCAGTTGCACGTGCATTTGCAATATGATTCTATAGTGAAAAAACATATTGCAAATGCACAGTGACTTTGAAAAAGTAAGGAAACATAAACAAAAAAAATCTAAAAATTTTTTGGGGGGATGACCAGTTGCATGTGCATTTGCAATATGATTCTATAGTGAAAAAACATATTGCAAATGCACAGTGACTTTGAAAAAGTAAGGAAAAATAAACAAAAAAAATCTAAATTTTTTTGGGGGGGATGACCAGTTGCACGTGCATTTGCAATATGATTCTATAGTGAAAAAACATATTGCAAATGCACAGTGACTTTGAAAAAGTAAGGAAACATAAACAAAAAAAATCTAAAAATTTTTTGGGGGGATGACCAGTTGCATGTGCATTTGCAATATGATTCTATAGTGAAAAAACATATTGCAAATGCACAGTGACTTTGAAAAAGTAAGGAAACATAAACAAAAAAAATCAAAAGAAATTTTTGGGGGGTGACCAGTTGTACGTGCATTTGCAATATGATTCTATAGTGAAAAAACATATTGCAAATGCACAGTGACTTTGAAAAAGTAAGGAAACATAAACAAAAAAAATCTAAAAATTTTTTTGGGGGATGACCAGTTGCATGTGCATTTGCAATATGATTCTATAGTGAAAAAACATATTGCAAATGCACAGTGACTTTGAAAAAGTAAGGAAAAATAAACAAAAAAAATCTAAATTTTTTTGGGGGGGATGACCAGTTGCACGTGCATTTGCAATATGATTCTATAGTGAAAAAACATATTGCAAATGCACAGTGACTTTGAAAAAGTAAGGAAACATAAACAAAAAAAATCTAAATTTTTTTTTGGGGGATGACCAGTTGCATGTGCATTTGCAATATGATTCTATAGTGAAAAAACATATTGCAAATGCACAGTGACTTTGAAAAAGTAAGGAAACATAAACAAAAAAAATCAAAAGAAATTTTTGGGGGGTGACCAGTTGTACGTGCATTTGCAATATGATTCTATAGTGAAAAAACATATTGCAAATGCACAGTGACTTTGAAAAAGTAAGGAAACATAAACAAAAAAAATCTAAAATTTTTTTTGGGGGATGACCAGTTGCATGTGCATTTGCAATATGATTCTATAGTGAAAAAACATATTGCAAATGCACAGTGACTTTGAAAAAGTAAGGAAAAATAAACAAAAAAAATCTAAATTTTTTTGGGGGGGATGACCAGTTGCACGTGCATTTGCAATATGATTCTATAGTGAAAAAACATATTGCAAATGCACAGTGACTTTGAAAAAGTAAGGAAACATAAACAAAAAAAATCTAAATTTTTTTTTGGGGGATGACCAGTTGCATGTGCATTTGCAATATGATTCTATAGTGAAAAAACATATTGCAAATGCACAGTGACTTTGAAAAAGTAAGGAAACATAAACAAAAAAAATCAAAAGAAATTTTTGGGGGGTGACCAGTTGTACGTGCATTTGCAATATGATTCTATAGTGAAAAAACATATTGCAAATGCACAGTGACTTTGAAAAAGTAAGGAAACATAAACAAAAAAAATCTAAATTTTTTTTGGGGGGATGACCAGTTGCATGTGCATTTGCAATATGATTCTATAGTGAAAAAACATATTGCAAATGCACAGTGACTTTGAAAAAGTAAGGAAACATAAAAAAAATCTAAATTTTTTTGGGGGGGATGACCAGTTGCATGTGCATTTGCAATATGATTCTATAGTGAAAAAACATATTGCAAATGCACAGTGACTTTGAAAAAGTAAGGAAAAATAAACAAAAAAAATCTAAATTTTTTTGGGGGGGATGACCAGTTGCACGTGCATTTGCAATATGATTCTATAGTGAAAAAACATATTGCAAATGCACAGTGACTTTGAAAAAGTAAGGAAACATAAACAAAAAAAATCTAAAAATTTTTTGGGGGGATGACCAGTTGCATGTGCATTTGCAATATGATTCTATAGTGAAAAAACATATTGCAAATGCACAGTGACTTTGAAAAAGTAAGGAAACATAAACAAAAAAAATCAAAAGAAATTTTTGGGGGGTGACCAGTTGTACGTGCATTTGCAATATGATTCTATAGTGAAAAAACATATTGCAAATGCACAGTGACTTTGAAAAAGTAAGGAAACATAAACAAAAAAAATCTAAAAATTTTTTTGGGGGATGACCAGTTGCATGTGCATTTGCAATATGATTCTATAGTGAAAAAACATATTGCAAATGCACAGTGACTTTGAAAAAGTAAGGAAAAATAAACAAAAAAAATCTAAATTTTTTTGGGGGGGATGACCAGTTGCACGTGCATTTGCAATATGATTCTATAGTGAAAAAACATATTGCAAATGCACAGTGACTTTGAAAAAGTAAGGAAACATAAACAAAAAAAATCTAAAATTTTTTTTGGGGGATGACCAGTTGCATGTGCATTTGCAATATGATTCTATAGTGAAAAAACATATTGCAAATGCACAGTGACTTTGAAAAAGTAAGGAAACATAAACAAAAAAAATCAAAAGAAATTTTTGGGGGGTGACCAGTTGTACGTGCATTTGCAATATGATTCTATAGTGAAAAAACATATTGCAAATGCACAGTGACTTTGAAAAAGTAAGGAAACATAAACAAAAAAAATCTAAAATTTTTTTTGGGGGATGACCAGTTGCATGTGCATTTGCAATATGATTCTATAGTGAAAAAACATATTGCAAATGCACAGTGACTTTGAAAAAGTAAGGAAAAATAAACAAAAAAAATCTAAATTTTTTTGGGGGGGATGACCAGTTGCACGTGCATTTGCAATATGATTCTATAGTGAAAAAACATATTGCAAATGCACAGTGACTTTGAAAAAGTAAGGAAACATAAACAAAAAAAATCTAAATTTTTTTTGGGGGGATGACCAGTTGCATGTGCATTTGCAATATGATTCTATAGTGAAAAAACATATTGCAAATGCACAGTGACTTTGAAAAAGTAAGGAAACATAAACAAAAAAAATCAAAAGAAATTTTTGGGGGGTGACCAGTTGTACGTGCATTTGCAATATGATTCTATAGTGAAAAAACATATTGCAAATGCACAGTGACTTTGAAAAAGTAAGGAAACATAAACAAAAAAAATCTAAATTTTTTTTGGGGGGATGACCAGTTGCATGTGCATTTGCAATATGATTCTATAGTGAAAAAACATATTGCAAATGCACAGTGACTTTGAAAAAGTAAGGAAACATAAAAAAAATCTAAATTTTTTTTGGGGGGATGACCAGTTGCATGTGCATTTGCAATATGATTCTATAGTGAAAAAACATATTGCAAATGCACAGTGACTTTGAAAAAGTAAGGAAAAATAAACATTTGGGGGGATGACCAGTTGCACGTGCATTTGCAATATGATTCTATAGTGAAAAAACATATTGCAAATGCACAGTGACTTTGAAAAAGTAAGGAAACATAAACAAAAAAAATCTAAATTTTTTTGGGGGGGATGACCAGTTGCATGTGCATTTGCAATATGATTCTATAGTGAAAAAACATATTGCAAATGCACAGTGACTTTGAAAAAGTAAGGAAACATAAACAAAAAAAATCCAAAATTTGTATTTTTGGGTGACCAGTTGCACGTGCATTTGCAATATGATTCTATAGTGAAAAAACATATTGCAAATGCACAGTGACTTTGAAAAAGTAAGGAAACATAAACAAAAAAAATCTAAAAATTTTTTTGGGGGATGACCAGTTGCATGTGCATTTGCAATATGATTCTATAGTGAAAAAACATATTGCAAATGCACAGTGACTTTGAAAAAGTAAGGAAACATAAACAAAAAAAATCAAAAGAAATTTTTTGGGGGTGACCAGTTGTACGTGCATTTGCAATATGATTCTATAGTGAAAAAACATATTGCAAATGCACAGTGACTTTGAAAAAGTAAGGAAACATAAACAAAAAAAATCTAAATTTTTTTTGGGGGGATGACCAGTTGCATGTGCATTTGCAATATGATTCTATAGTGAAAAAACATATTGCAAATGCACAGTGACTTTGAAAAAGTAAGGAAACATAAAAAAAATCTAAATTTTTTTTGGGGGGATGACCAGTTGCATGTGCATTTGCAATATGATTCTATAGTGAAAAAACATATTGCAAATGCACAGTGACTTTGAAAAAGTAAGGAAAAATAAACAAAAAAAATCTAAATTTTTTTGGGGGGGATGACCAGTTGCACGTGCATTTGCAATATGATTCTATAGTGAAAAAACATATTGCAAATGCACAGTGACTTTGAAAAAGTAAGGAAACATAAACAAAAAAAATCTAAATTTTTTTGGGGGGGATGACCAGTTGCATGTGCATTTGCAATATGATTCTATAGTGAAAAAACATATTGCAAATGCACAGTGACTTTGAAAAAGTAAGGAAACATAAACAAAAAAAATCCAAAATGTGTATTTTTGGGTGACCAGTTGCACGTGCATTTGCAATATGATTCTATAGTGAAAAAACATATTGCAAATGCACAGTGACTTTGAAAAAGTAAGGAAACATAAACAAAAAAAATCTAAATTTTTTGGGGGGGGATGACCAGTTGCATGTGCATTTGCAATATGATTCTATAGTGAAAAAACATATTGCAAATGCACAGTGACTTTGAAAAAGTAAGGAAACATAAACAAAAAAAATCAAAACATTTTTTTTTTGGGTGACCAGTTGCACGTGCATTTGCAATATGATTCTATAGTGAAAAAACATATTGCAAATGCACAGTGACTTTGAAAAAGTAAGGAAACATAAACAAAAAAAATCTAAATTTTTTTTGGGGGGATGACCAGTTGCATGTGCATTTGCAATATGATTCTATAGTGAAAAAACATATTGCAAATGCACAGTGACTTTGAAAAAGTAAGGAAAAATAAACAAAAAAAATCTACATTTTTTGGGGGGGGATGACCAGTTGCACGTGCATTTGCAATATGATTCTATAGTGAAAAAACATATTGCAAATGCACAGTGACTTTGAAAAAGTAAGGAAACATAAACAAAAAAAATCTAAAATTTTTTTGGGGGGATGACCAGTTGCATGTGCATTTGCAATATGATTCTATAGTGAAAAAACATATTGCAAATGCACAGTGACTTTGAAAAAGTAAGGAAACATAAACAAAAAAAATCTAAACATTTTTTTTTTGGGTGAGCAGTTGCACGTGCATTTGCAATATGATTCTATAGTGAAAAAACATCACCAAAAGCGACATTCTGAAATCAACCCAAACGAGCGATTGAGATGACCCAGAATCACTGCAAAGCCATCCCGAGTTCATCGGGCCAGTCAATTTCACATTCCTGCAGGATTTTTATAGCATGACAAATTCGTGATGGTACCTGCCCATTAAAACATATTGCAAATGCACAGTGACTTTGAAAAAGTAAGGAAACATAGAATCAAATTATTTTTTTTTGGGTTACCAGTTGCACATTTCAGATCACCAGTTGCACATTTCAGATCACCAGTTGCACATTTCAGATCACCAGTTGCACGGAGGAAAATCGTTACTTTTGACTTTGACTTTTGACTTCCTATGAAATCATATTCCAAATGGAGAAAACATATGCCTTATGCACTAGTAAAAAAAAAAAAAATGATAATAAAGTATGACTAAAGTATGTTGATAAAGTAAAACATAAAAATTGAAAGAATTTTGAAAAACGGTCCAGAAAGCACTTTTTTAAGGATGTGTGAAGTTTTTTACCAAATTTTGACATTTTTGACTTTTGACTTTTGACTTCCTATGAAATCATATTGCAAATGGACAAAACATATGCCTTATGCGCATGTAATTAAAAAAAAAAAAAATTGATATCAAAAAAGGACAAAAGTATATTCATACAGTTCTTACACATGTGTAATTGACAAAAAAAGCGAAAGAAATTCGAAAAAAGGCCCAGAAAGCACTTTTTTAAGGGGTAAAAAGTTTTTGAAAAAAATATCATTTTTTCAAAATTTTTCTTTTGGATGTTGACTTGGGTTGCATTTCCAATATGAAAAACCCAGGTGGAGCGCACTCGCCCCCTGTTGGATTTTTGAGGTGTTACAATTGGCAATTGCCATATGGCATTTGCCATATACTTTGCACGAATCAACGCCGCTTTGGGTGGTATTGGACATCGTGTACATGGTTTGTCCAATGCCAATATTTTGACATTCATTTTTGTACAAATCAGGGGGGTATTCCCTTACATAATAAAGCCCAGGGAATGACATTCCAGAATAAAGACCAGGGACCAGGGAATGACAGTCCATAATAAAGCCCAGGGACCAGGGAATGACAGTCCATAATAAAGCTCAGGGACCAGGGAATGACAGTCCATAATAAAGCCCAGGGACCAGGGAATGACAGTCCAGAATAAAGCTCAGGGAATGACAGTCCAGAATAAAGCCCAGGGACCAGGGAATGACAGTCTATAATAAAGCCCAGGGACCTGGGAATGACATTCCAGAATAAAGACCAGGGACCAGGGAATGACAGTCCATAATAAAGCCCAGGGACCAGGGAATGACAGTCCATAATAAAGCTCAGGGACCAGGGAATGACAGTCCATAATAAAGCCCAGGGACCAGGGAATGACAGTCCAGAATAAAGCTCAGGGAATGACAGTCCAGAATAAAGCCCAGGGACCAGGGAATGACAGTCTATAATAAAGCCCAGGGACCTGGGAATGACAGTCCATAATAAAGCCCAGGGACCAGGGAATGACAGTCCATAATAAAGCTCAGGGACCAGGAAATGACAGTCCATAAAAAAGCCCAGGGAATGACATTCCAGAAAAAAGCCCAGGGACCAGGGAATGACAGTCCATAATAAAGCCCAGGGACCAGGGAATGACAGTCCATAATAAAGCCCAGGGAATGACAGTCAATAATAAAGCCCAGGGACCAGGGAATGACAGTCCATAATAAAGCCCAGGGAATGACAGTCGATAATAAAGCCCAGGGACCAGGGAATGACAGTCCATAATAAAGACCAGGGACCAGGGAATGACAGTCCATAATAAAGCCCAGGGACCAGGGAATGACAGTCCATAATAAAGCTCAGGGACCAGGGAATGACAGTCCATAATAAAGCCCAGGGACCAGGGAATGACAGTCCAGAATAAAGCTCAGGGAATGACAGTCCATAATAAAGCCCAGGGACCAGGGAATGACAGTCCATAATAAAGCCCAGGGAACAGGGAATGAGAGTCCATAATAAAGCCCAGGGAATGAAATTCCAGAATAAAGACCAGGGACCAGGGAATGACAGTCCAGAATAAAGCTCAGGGAATGACAGTCCATAATAAAGCCCAGGGACCAGGGAATGACAGTCCATAATAAAGCCCAGGGACCAGGGAATAACAGTCCGGAATAAAGCTCAGGGAATGACAGTCCAGAATAAAGCCCAGGGACCAGGGCATGACAGTCCAGAATAAAGCCCAGGGACCAGGGAATGAGAGTCCATAATAAAGCCCAGGTAATGACATTCCAGAATAAAGACCAGGGACCAGGGAATGAGAGTCCATAATAAAGCCCAGGGAATGACATTCCAGAATAAAGACCAGGGACCAGGGAATGACAGTCCATAATAAAGCCCAGGGACCAGGGAATGACAGTCCATAATAAAGCCCAGGGACCAGGGAATGACAGTCCAGAATAAAGCTCAGGGAATGACAGTCCATAATAAAGCCCAGGGACCAGGGCATGACAGTCCAGAATAAAGCTCAGGGACCAGGGAATGAGAGTCCATAATAAAGCCCAGGTAATGACATTCCAGAATAAAGACCAGGGACCAGGGAATGAGAGTCCATAATAAAGCCCAGGGAATGACATTCCAGAAAAAGACCAGGGACCAGGGAATGACAGTCCATAATAAAGCCCAGGGACCAGGGAATAACAGTCCATAATAAAGCCCAGGGCCCAGGGAATGACAGTCCAGAATAAAGCCCAGGGACCAGGGAATGACAGTCCAGAATAAAGCCCAGGGACTAGGGAATGACAGTCCAGAATAAAGCTCAGGGAATGACAGTCCAGAATAAAGCCCAGGGACCAGGGAATGACAGTCCAGAATAAAGCCCAGGGAATAACAGTCCAGAATAAAGCCCAGGGAATGACAGTCCATAATAAAGTTCAAGGACCAGGGAATGACAGTCCAGAATAAAGCCCAGGGAATGACAGTCCAGAATAAAGCCCAGGGAATGACAGACCATAATAAAGCCCAGGGACCAGGGAATGACAGTCCATAATAAAGCCCAGGGACCAGGGAATGACAGTCCATAATAAAGCCCAGGGAATGACAGTCCATAATAAAGCCCAGGGACCAGGGAATGACAGTCCAGAATAAAGCCCAGGGACCAGGGAATGACAGTCCAGAATAAAGCCCAGGGACCAGGGAATGACAGTCCATAATAAAGCCCAGGGACCAGGGAATGACAGTCCAGAATAAAGCTCAGGGAATGACAGTCCAGAATAAAGCCCAGGGACCAGGGAATGACAGTCCAGAATAAAGCCCAGGGAATGACAGTCCAGAATAAAGCCCAGGGAATGACAGTCCAGAATAAAGCTCAGGGACCAGGGAATGACAGTCCAGAATAAAGCCCAGGGACCATTGAATGACAGTCCATAATAAAGCCCAGGGAATGACAGTCCATAATAAAGCCCAGTGACCAGGGAATGACAGTCCATAATAAAGCTCAGGGACCAGGGAATGACAGTCCATAATAAAGCCCAGGGACCAGGGAATGAGAGTCCATAATAAAGCCCAGGGAATGACATTCCAGAATAAAGACCAAGGACCAGGGAATGACAGTCCATAATAAAGCCCAGGGACCAGGGAATGACAGTCCATAATAAAACCCAGGGACCAGGGAATGACAGTCCAGAATAAAGCTCAGGGAATGACAGTCCAGAATAAAGCCCAGGGACCAGGGAATGACAGTCCATAATAAAGCCCAGGGAATGACAGTCCATAATAAAGCCCAGGGACCAGGGAATGACAGCCCATAATAAAGACCAGGGAATGACATTCCAGAAAAAAGCCCAGGGACCAGGGAATGACAGTCCATAATAAAGCCCAGGGAATGACAGTCCATAATAAAGCCCAGGGACCAGGGAATGACAGTCCATAATAAAGCTCAGGGACCAGGGAATGACAGTCCATAATAAAACCCAGGGACCAGGGAATGACAGTCCAGAATAAAGCTCAGGGAATGACAGTCCAGAATAAAGCCCAGGGACCAGGGAATGACAGTCCAGAATAAAGCCCAGGGAATGACAGTCCATAATAAAGCCCAGGGACCAGGGAATGACAGCCCATAATAAAGACCAGGGAATGACATTCCAGAAAAAAGCCCAGGGACCAGGGAATGACAGTCCATAATAAAGCCCAGGGAATGACAGTCCATAATAAAGCCCAGGGACCAGGGAATGACAGTCCAGAATAAAGCCCAGGGAATGACAGTCCATAATAAAGCCCAGGGACCAGGGAATGACAGCCCATAATAAAGACCAGGGAATGACATTCCAGAAAAAAGCCCAGGGACCAGGGAATGACAATCCAGAATAAAGCTCAGGGAATGACAGTCCATAATAAAGCCCAGGGACCAGGGAATGACAGTCCAGAATAAAGCCCAGGGACCAGGGAATGAGAGTCCATAATAAAGCCCAGGGAATGACATTCCAGAATAAAGATCAGGGACCAGGGAATGACAGTCCATAATAAAGCCCAGGGACCAGGGAATGACAGTCCATAATAAAGCTCAGGGACCAGGGAATGACAGTCCATAATAAAGCCCATGGACCAGGGAATGACAGTCCAGAATAAAGCTCAGGGAATGACAGTCCATAATAAAGCTCAGGGACCAGGGAATGACAGTCCATAATAAAGCCCAGGGACCAGGGAATGACAGTCCAGAATAAAGCCCAGGGACCAGGGAATGACAGTCCAGAATAAAGCTCAGGGAATGACAGTCCAGAATAAAGCCCAGGGACCAGGGAATGACAGTCCATAATAAAGCCCAGGGACCAGGGAATGAGAGTCCATAATAAAGCCCAGGGAATGACATTCCAGAATAAAGACCAGGGACCAGGGAATGACAGTCCATAATAAAGCCCAGGGAATGACATTCCAGAATAAAGACCAGGGACCAGGGAATGACAGTCCATAATAAAGCCCAGGGACCAGGGAATGACAGTCCATAATAAAGCTCAGGGACCAGAGAATGACAGTCCAGAATAAAGCTCAGGGAATGACAGTCCAGAATAAAGCCCAGGGACCAGGGAATGACAGTCCATAATAAAGCCCATGGACCAGGGAATGAGAGTCCATAATAAAGCCCAGGGAATGACATTCCAGAATAAATACCAGGGACCAGGGAATGACAGTCCATAATAAAGCCCAGGGAATGACATTCCAGAATAAAGACCAGGGACCAGGGAATGACAGTCCATAATAAAGCCCAGGGAATGACATTCCAGAATAAAGACCAGGGACCAGGGAATGACAGTCCATAATAAAGCTCAGGGACCAGGGAATGACAGTCCATAATAAAGCCCAGGGACCAGGGAATGACAGTCCAGAATAAAGCTCAGGGAATGACAGTCCAGAATAAAGCCCAGGGACCAGGGAATGACAGTCTATAATAAAGCCCAGGGACCTGGGAATGACATTCCAGAATAAAGACCAGGGACCAGGGAATGACAGTCCATAATAAAGCCCAGGGACCAGGGAATGACAGTCCATAATAAAGCTCAGGGACCAGGGAATGACAGTCCATAATAAAGCCCAGGGACCAGGGAATGACAGTCCAGAATAAAGCTCAGGGAATGACAGTCCAGAATAAAGCCCAGGGACCAGGGAATGACAGTCTATAATAAAGCCCAGGGACCTGGGAATGACAGTCCATAATAAAGCCCAGGGACCAGGGAATGACAGTCCATAATAAAGCTCAGGGACCAGGAAATGACAGTCCATAAAAAAGCCCAGGGAATGACATTCCAGAAAAAAGCCCAGGGACCAGGGAATGACAGTCCATAATAAAGCCCAGGGACCAGGGAATGACAGTCCATAATAAAGCCCAGGGAATGACAGTCAATAATAAAGCCCAGGGACCAGGGAATGACAGTCCATAATAAAGCCCAGGGAATGACAGTCGATAATAAAGCCCAGGGACCAGGGAATGACAGTCCATAATAAAGACCAGGGACCAGGGAATGACAGTCCATAATAAAGCCCAGGGACCAGGGAATGACAGTCCATAATAAAGCTCAGGGACCAGGGAATGACAGTCCATAATAAAGCCCAGGGACCAGGGAATGACAGTCCAGAATAAAGCTCAGGGAATGACAGTCCAGAATAAAGCCCAGGGACCAGGGAATGACAGTCCATAATAAAGCCCAGGGAACAGGGAATGAGAGTCCATAATAAAGCCCAGGGAATGACATTCCAGAATAAAGACCAGGGACCAGGGAATGACAGTCCAGAATAAAGCTCAGGGAATGACAGTCCATAATAAAGCCCAGGGACCAGGGAATGACAGTCCATAATAAAGCCCAGGGACCAGGGAATGACAGTCCATAATAAAGCCCAGGGACCAGGGAATGACAGTCCAGAATAAAGCTCAGGGAATGACAGTCCATAATAAAGCCCAGGGACCAGGGAATGACAGTCCAGAATAAAGCCCAGGGACCAGGGAATGAGAGTCCATAATAAAGCCCAGGGAATGACATTCCAGAATAAAGATCAGGGACCAGGGAATGACAGTCCATAATAAAGCCCAGGGACCAGGGAATGACAGTCCATAATAAAGCTCAGGGACCAGGGAATGACAGTCCATAATAAAGCCCATGGACCAGGGAATGACAGTCCAGAATAAAGCTCAGGGAATGACAGTCCATAATAAAGCTCAGGGACCAGGGAATGACAGTCCATAATAAAGCCCAGGGACCAGGGAATGACAGTCCAGAATAAAGCCCAGGGACCAGGGAATGACAGTCCAGAATAAAGCTCAGGGAATGACAGTCCAGAATAAAGGCCAGGGACCAGGGAATGACAGTCCATAATAAATCAAATCAAATCAAATCAAATCAAATCAAATCAAAAGACCAGGGACCAGGGAATGAGAGTCCATAATAAAGCCCAGGGAATGACATTCCAGAATAAAGACCAGGGACCAGGGAATGACAGTCCATAATAAAGCCCAGGGAATGACATTCCAGAATAAAGACCAGGGACCAGGGAATGACAGTCCATAATAAAGCCCAGGGACCAGGGAATGACAGTCCATAATAAAGCTCAGGGACCAGGGAATGACAGTCCATAATAAAGCCCAGGGACCAGGGAATGACAGTCCAGAATAAAGCTCAGGGAATGACAGTCCAGAATAAAGCCCAGGGACCAGGGAATGACAGTCTTTAATAAAGCCCAGGGACCTGGGAATGACATTCCAGAATAAAGACCAGGGACCAGGGAATGACAGTCCATAATAAAGCCCAGGGACCAGGGAATGACAGTCCATAATAAAGCTCAGGGACCAGGGAATGACAGTCCATAATAAAGCCCAGGGACCAGGGAATGACAGTCCAGAATAAAGCTCAGGGAATGACAGTCCAGAATAAAGCCCAGGGACCTGGGAATGACAGTCCATAATAAAGCCCAGGGACCAGGGAATGACAGTCCATAATAAAGCCCAGGGACCAGGGAATGACAGTCCATAATAAAGCCCAGGGAATGACAGTCAATAATAAAGCCCAGGGACCAGGGAATGACAGTCCATAATAAAGCCCAGGGAATGACAGTCGATAATAAAGCCCAGGGACCAGGGAATGACAGTCCATAATAAAGACCAGGGACCAGGGAATGACAGTCCATAATAAAGCCCAGGGACCAGGGAATGACAGTCCATAATAAAGCCCAGGGAATGACAGTCAATAATAAAGCCCAGGGACCAGGGAATGACAGTCCATAATAAAGCCCAGGGGATGACAGTCGATAATAAAGCCCAGGGACCAGGGAATGACAGTCCATAATAAAGACCAGGGACCAGGGAATGACAGTCCATAATAAAGCCCAGGGACCAGGGAATGACAGTCCATAATAAAGCTCAGGGACCAGGGAATGACAGTCCATAATAAAGCCCAGGGACCAGGGAATGACAGTCCAGAATAAAGCTCAGGGAATGACAGTCCAGAATAAAGCCCAGGGACCAGGGAATGACAGTCCATAATAAAGCCCAGGGAACAGGGAATGAGAGTCCATAATAAAGCCCAGGGAATGACATTCCAGAATAAAGACCAGGGACCAGGGAATGACAGTCCAGAATAAAGCTCAGGGAATGACAGTCCATAATAAAGCCCAGGGACCAGGGAATGACAGTCCATAATAAAGCCCAGGGACCAGGGAATGACAGTCCATAATAAAGCCCAGGGACCAGGGAATGAGAGTCCATAATAAAGCCCAGGTAATGACATTCCAGAATAAAGACCAGGGACCAGGGAATGAGAGTCCATAATAAAGCCCAGGGAATGACATTCCAGAATAAAGATCAGGGACCAGGGAATGACAGTCCATAATAAAGCCCAGGGACCAGGGAATGACAGTCCATAATAAAGCCCAGGGACCAGGGAATGACAGTCCAGAATAAAGCTCAGGGAATGACAGTCCAGAATAAAGCCCAGGGACCAGGGCATGACAGTCCAGAATAAAGCTCAGGGACCAGGGAATGAGAGTCCATAATAAAGCCCAGGTAATGACATTCCAGAATAAAGACCAGGGACCAGGGAATGAGAGTCCATAATAAATCCCAGGGAATGACATTCCAGAAAAAGACCAGGGACCAGGGAATGACAGTCCATAATAAAGCCCAGGGACCAGGGAATAACAGTCCATAATAAAGCCCAGGGCCCAGGGAATGACAGTCCAGAATAAAGCCCAGGGACCAGGGAATGACAGTCCAGAATAAAGCCCAGGGACTAGGGAATGACAGTCCAGAATAAAGCTCAGGGAATGACAGTCCAGAATAAAGCCCAGGGACCAGGGAATGACAGTCCAGAATAAAGCCCAGGGAATAACAGTCCAGAATAAAGCCCAGGGAATGACAGTCCATAATAAAGTTCAAGGACCAGGGAATGACAGTCCAGAATAATGCCCAGGGAATGACAGTCCAGAATAAAGCCCAGGGAATGACAGACCATAATAAAGCCCAGGGACCAGGGAATGACAGTCCATAATAAAGCCCAGGGACCAGGGAATGACAGTCCATAATAAAGCCCAGGGAATGACAGTCCATAATAAAGCCCAGGGACCAGGGAATGACAGTCCAGAATAAAGCCCAGGGACCAGGGAATGACAGTCCAGAATAAAGCCCAGGGACCAGGGAATGACAGTCCATAATAAAGCCCAGGGACCAGCGAATGACAGTCCAGAATAAAGCCCAGGGACCAGGGAATGACAGTCCAGAATAAAGCCCAGGGAATGACAGTCCAGAATAAAGCCCAGGGAATGACAGTCCAGAATAAAGCTCAGGGACCAGGGAATGACAGTCCAGAATAAAGCCTAGGGACCAGGGAATGACAGTCCATAAAAAAGCCCAGGGAATGACATTCCAGAAAAAAGCCCAGGGACCAGGGAATGACAGTCCATAATAAAGCTCAGGGACCAGGAAATGACAGTCCATAAAAAAGCCCAGGGAATGACATTCCAGAAAAAAGCCCAGGGACCAGGGAATGACAGTCCATAATAAAGCCCAGGGACCAGGGAATGACAGTCCATAATAAAGCCCAGGGAATGACAGTCAATAATAAAGCCCAGGGACCAGGGAATGACAGTCCATAATAAAGCCCAGGGAATGACAGTCGATAATAAAGCCCAGGGACCAGGGAATGACAGTCCATAATAAAGACCAGGGACCAGGGAATGACAGTCCATAATAAAGCCCAGGGACCAGGGAATGACAGTCCATAATAAAGCTCAGGGACCAGGGAATGACAGTCCATAATAAAGCCCAGGGACCAGGGAATGACAGTCCAGAATAAAGCTCAGGGAATGACAGTCCAGAATAAAGCCCAGGGACCAGGGAATGACAGTCCATAATAAAGCCCAGGGAACAGGGAATGAGAGTCCATAATAAAGCCCAGGGAATGACATTCCAGAATAAAGACCAGGGACCAGGGAATGACAGTCCAGAATAAAGCTCAGGGAATGACAGTCCATAATAAAGCCCAGGGACCAGGGAATGACAGTCCATAATAAAGCCCAGGGACCAGGGAATGACAGTCCATAATAAAGCCCAGGGACCAGGGAATGACAGTCCAGAATAAAGCTCAGGGAATGACAGTCCATAATAAAGCCCAGGGACCAGGGAATGACAGTCCAGAATAAAGCCCAGGGACCAGGGAATGAGAGTCCATAATAAAGCCCAGGGAATGACATTCCAGAATAAAGATCAGGGACCAGGGAATGACAGTCCATAATAAAGCCCAGGGACCAGGGAATGACAGTCCATAATAAAGCTCAGGGACCAGGGAATGACAGTCCATAATAAAGCCCATGGACCAGGGAATGACAGTCCAGAATAAAGCTCAGGGAATGACAGTCCATAATAAAGCTCAGGGACCAGGGAATGACAGTCCATAATAAAGCCCAGGGACCAGGGAATGACAGTCCAGAATAAAGCCCAGGGACCAGGGAATGACAGTCCAGAATAAAGCTCAGGGAATGACAGTCCAGAATAAAGCCCAGGGACAAGGGAATGACAGTCCATAATAAAGACCAGGGACCAGGGAATGAGAGTCCATAATAAAGCCCAGGGAATGACATTCCAGAATAAAGACCAGGGACCAGGGAATGACAGTCCATAATAAAGCCCAGGGAATGACATTCCAGAATAAAGACCAGGGACCAGGGAATGACAGTCCATAATAAAGCCCAGGGACCAGGGAATGACAGTCCATAATAAAGCTCAGGGACCAGAGAATGACAGTCCAGAATAAAGCTCAGGGAATGACAGTCCAGAATAAAGCCCAGGGACCAGGGAATGACAGTCCATAATAAAGCCCATGGACCAGGGAATGAGAGTCCATAATAAAGCCCAGGGAATGACATTCCAGAATAAAGACCAGGGACCAGGGAATGACAGTCCATAATAAAGCCCAGGGAATGACATTCCAGAATAAAGACCAGGGACCAGGGAATGACAGTCCATAATAAAGCCCAGGGACCAGGGAATGACAGTCCATAATAAAGCTCAGGGACCAGGGAATGACAGTCCATAATAAAGCCCAGGGACCAGGGAATGACAGTCCAGAATAAAGCTCAGGGAATGACAGTCCAGAATAAAGCCCAGGGACCAGGGAATGACAGTCTTTAATAAAGCCCAGGGACCTGGGAATGACATTCCAGAATAAAGACCAGGGACCAGGGAATGACAGTCCATAATAAAGCCCAGGGACCAGGGAATGACAGTCCATAATAAAGCTCAGGGACCAGGGAATGACAGTCCATAATAAAGCCCAGGGACCAGGGAATGACAGTCCAGAATAAAGCTCAGGGAATGACAGTCCAGAATAATGCCCAGGGACCAGGGAATGACTGTCTATAATAAAGCCCAGGGACCTGGGAATGACAGTCCATAATAAAGCCCAGGGACCAGGGAATGACAGTCCATAATAAAGCCCAGGGACCAGGGAATGACAGTCCATAATAAAGCCCAGGGAATGACAGTCAATAATAAAGCCCAGGGACCAGGGAATGACAGTCCATAATAAAGCCCAGGGAATGACAGTCGATAATAAAGCCCAGGGACCAGGGAATGACAGTCCATAATAAAGACCAGGGACCAGGGAATGACAGTCCATAATAAAGCCCAGGGACCAGGGAATGACAGTCCATAATAAAGCCCAGGGAATGACAGTCAATAATAAAGCCCAGGGACCAGGGAATGACAGTCCATAATAAAGCCCAGGGGATGACAGTCGATAATAAAGCCCAGGGACCAGGGAATGACAGTCCATAATAAAGACCAGGGACCAGGGAATGACAGTCCATAATAAAGCCCAGGGACCAGGGAATGACAGTCCATAATAAAGCTCAGGGACCAGGGAATGACAGTCCATAATAAAGCCCAGGGACCAGGGAATGACAGTCCAGAATAAAGCTCAGGGAATGACAGTCCAGAATAAAGCCCAGGGACCAGGGAATGACAGTCCATAATAAAGCCCAGGGAACAGGGAATGAGAGTCCATAATAAAGCCCAGGGAATGACATTCCAGAATAAAGACCAGGGACCAGGGAATGACAGTCCAGAATAAAGCTCAGGGAATGACAGTCCATAATAAAGCCCAGGGACCAGGGAATGACAGTCCATAATAAAGCCCAGGGACCAGGGAATGACAGTCCATAATAAAGCCCAGGGACCAGGGAATGAGAGTCCATAATAAAGCCCAGGTAATGACATTCCAGAATAAAGACCAGGGACCAGGGAATGAGAGTCCATAATAAAGCCCAGGGAATGAAATTCCAGAATAAAGATCAGGGACCAGGGAATGACAGTCCATAATAAAGCCCAGGGACCAGGGAATGACAGTCCATAATAAAGCCCAGGGACCAGGGAATGACAGTCCAGAATAAAGCTCAGGGAATGACAGTCCAGAATAAAGCCCAGGGACCAGGGCATGACAGTCCAGAATAAAGCTCAGGGACCAGGGAATGAGAGTCCATAATAAAGCCCAGGTAATGACATTCCAGAATAAAGACCAGGGACCAGGGAATGAGAGTCCATAATAAATCCCAGGGAATGACATTCCAGAAAAAGACCAGGGACCAGGGAATGACAGTCCATAATAAAGCCCAGGGACCAGGGAATAACAGTCCATAATAAAGCCCAGGGCCCAGGGAATGACAGTCCAGAATAAAGCCCAGGGACCAGGGAATGACAGTCCAGAATAAAGCCCAGGGACTAGGGAATGACAGTCCAGAATAAAGCTCAGGGAATGACAGTCCAGAATAAAGCCCAGGGACCAGGGAATGACAGTCCAGAATAAAGCCCAGGGAATAACAGTCCAGAATAAAGCCCAGGGAATGACAGTCCATAATAAAGTTCAAGGACCAGGGAATGACAGTCCAGAATAATGCCCAGGGAATGACAGTCCAGAATAAAGCCCAGGGAATGACAGACCATAATAAAGCCCAGGGACCAGGGAATGACAGTCCATAATAAAGCCCAGGGACCAGGGAATGACAGTCCATAATAAAGCCCAGGGAATGACAGTCCATAATAAAGCCCAGGGACCAGGGAATGACAGTCCAGAATAAAGCCCAGGGACCAGGGAATGACAGTCCAGAATAAAGCCCAGGGACCAGGGAATGACAGTCCATAATAAAGCCCAGGGACCAGCGAATGACAGTCCAGAATAAAGCTCAGGGAATGACAGTCCAGAATAAAGCCCAGGGACCAGGGAATGACAGTCCAGAATAAAGCCCAGGGAATGACAGTCCAGAATAAAGCCCAGGGAATGACAGTCCAGAATAAAGCTCAGGGACCAGGGAATGACAGTCCAGAATAAAGCCTAGGGACCAGGGAATGACAGTCCATAAAAAAGCCCAGGGAATGACATTCCAGAAAAAAGCCCAGGGACCAGGGAATGACAGTCCATAATAAAGCCCAGGGAATGACAGTCCATAATAAAGCCCAGTGACCAGGGAATGACAGTCCATAATAAAGCTCAGGGACCAGGGAATGACAGTCCATATTAAAGCCCAGGGACCAGGGAATGAGAGTCCATAATAAAGCCCAGGGAATGACATTCCAGAATAAAGACCAAGGACCAGGGAATGACAGTCCATAATAAAGCCCAGGGACCAGGGAATGACAGTCCATAATAAAACCCAGGGACCAGGGAATGACAGTCCAGAATAAAGCTCAGGGAATGACAGTCCAGAATAAAGCCCAGGGACCAGGGAATGACAGTCCATAATAAAGCCCAGGGAATGACAGTCCATAATAAAGCCCAGGGAACAGGGAATGACAGCCCATAATAAAGACCAGGGAATGACATTCCAGAAAAAATCCCAGGGACCAGGGAATGACAGTCCATAATAAAGCCCAGGGAATGACAGTCCATAATAAAGCCCAGGGACCAGGGAATGACAGTCCATAATAAAGCTCAGGGACCAGGGAATGACAGTCCATAATAAAGCCCAGGGACCAGGGAATTAGAGTCCATAATAAAGCCCAGGGAATGACATTCCAGAATAAAGACCAAGGACCAGGGAATGACAGTCCATAATAAAGCCCAGGGACCAGGGAATGACAGTCCATAATAAAACCCAGGGACCAGGGAATGACAGTCCAGAATAAAGCTCAGGGAATGACCGTCCATAATAAAGCCCAGGGACCAGGGAATGACAGTCCAGAATAAAGCCCAGGGAATGACAGTCCATAATAAAGCCCAGGGACCAGGGAATGACAGCCCATAATAAAGACCAGGGAATGACAGTCCATAATAAAGCCCAGGGACCAGGGAATGACAGTCCATAATAAAGCCCAGGGACCAGGGAATGACAGTCCAGAATAAAGCTCAGGGAATGACAGTCCAGAATAAAGCCCAGGGACCAGGGCATGACAGTCCAGAATAAAGCCCAGGGACCAGGGAATGAGAGTCCATAATAAAGCCCAGGTAATGACATTCCAGAATAAAGACCAGGGACCAGGGAATGAGAGTCCACAATAAAGCCCAGGGAATGACATTCCAGAATAAAGACCAGGGACCTGGGAATGACAGTCCATAATAAAGCCCAGGGACCAGGGAATGACAGTCCATAATCAAGCTCAGGGACCAGGGAATGACAGTCCATAAAGCCCAGAGACCAGGGAATGACATTCCAGAATAAAGCCCAGGGACCAGGGATGGTATACCTTACCTTCCAGAGGTTGTAGCTACATTGTATATATAGTGTGTTACTGTGTGATTATTTTTAGGCTTTTTAAATTTAACCTTTATTTAACTAGGCAAGTCAGCTAGAACAAATTATTACCTACAATGACGGCCTACCGCGGAACAGTGCTGCCTTGTTCAGGGGCAGAATGATAGATTTTACCATTTCAGCTCGGGATTCGACCCAGCAACCTTTTGGTTACTAACCCAACGCTCTCACCACTAGGCTACAGTATGAAAGATCTACCTGTATTTATTTAGAACAACTCAAGTTATTAAGAAGATACAAACGTTATTATAGATTAAAATATACATTTAATGTAAAGAGCGATCTATTTAGATCACCATGGGGGAAAGCGCAGCCTTCAGCTAGGAACTACAGTTTGATGTGCTGCGTTGCTAGACGAACGGAACACGTTTCCGGTTTAGTTACGACGGTGAGTTAAAAGTTGATCGATAAAAAGGTTTGAAGGAACAACAATGGACTTGAGATGACATTTTATGGAGCATGCTGTCTTGCGCATAAGAGGAGACTGTTTGCCAAATAATACACAGATCTGTTCGGCTCGTACTTCTGTGTTGAACTCTAACAGAGCTAGATAACTAGTTGGCGTGGTGGTCTTTACAGCTAGCTTCATAGCTAGCAAGTGACATTGCTTATAAAACATGACATTAATGAATAAGACACAAATTAGAAGTTATTCGTGCTTTGAACAACGACCACACTTTATCCCCTCTGCACTAACATTATACTGGTGTCATAAGCTATCCATTTTACTGGTAAAACCACCTGCCAATCAATAAGCTATGATCCATAGCATGAAAGAAGTACTCCGTCGGATACACAACATATTCCTCAAAGTCGCTCTGTTTCCGAGCGCACTGCGGAGGAAAGGAAGGCCGCGTCCCGCAGCTTCGGAGGTGTTGACATGTCACCTGCTACAGCGGGACCTCCCTTCCTGGACCTCCTTCTGTGTCCGCTACAGCGTCGTCAATAACGACCAGTTCGGGAGGTCCAACTTCAACTGGACGGTACAGGGAGCCAATTATCAGATACTGAGGACGGGGTGTTTCCCCTTTATCAAGTACCACTGTTCCAAAGCACCAGCACAGAACTTAGACTACGAAGACACGTTTTTCAGCATGTTAAAAGTCATCAATCTAGGTCAGTGGGAAAAAAGCCAAGGGGAGACTAGTATTTAATAGTGTCTCTTGAACCTCAACCTGGCCTTCACATGATTCACATTGATTTAGTAGACAGTTAACTAGTTGTTAACTTCTTATTCTCATCATGTATGTTTTTTTTTGTCCCAGAATTGTACATGTCATGAACCCGTAAGCATGTCACACTATAGACCTTAAACTGTACATTCTACTGCAAGCAGAGTGCAACACAAAACACATTTAATTGTTCCATGTTTTCTTCCCCTGTCTTGCAGGTATCCCGTGTTTCGCCTATGGCATGGGCTGTCTGATGGTAATAACAGCTACAGAGACTGTACAGACTAGTGCTGGACCTGTCACTGTATATTTTGCCTTCAAAGAGAAAGACACACACTATTAAAACGATCTATTTATGTGCTTGGAAGCTAGTTTATTTTCAGCGTTAATATCGTGCACTGAATTGAGACATTTGAACTGTCCTGTTTAGATTGAACTGTGCCTGTGGTGACAACAAGCAAATCCTAATACGACCTGATATTTCAGCACCACAGGGCAGTGGACAGCTGTGAGACGCCTGAAGGGGAATGCTCCTCAAGACTGTTCAGCCATATTGATTTCAATCCCTTAAAATTGTAAATATTAGGGAATAAATCTGCAAGTAATTGAAGTAGTCGTCTCCAGTGATGATTTGTTATACTGTATCAACTCTGCTCCCGATGAACTTGTCTTCTGTAATGTTCATCAGATTCCTATTTTTAGGGGGGGGGGGGGGGGGGGGTTCAGCTTTAATATTGCATATAGATTGTGGCGTCCATCCATGTAATTGTCGTCTGTAGAATTTCCAATCCCCTATTGAAAAAAAAAGAAGTGTAAAGATACAGTACCAGTCAAAAGTTTGGGGACACCTACTCATTCCAGGGTTTTTCTTTATTTTTACTCCTTTCTACATTGTAGAATAATAGTGAAGACATCAAAACTATGAAATAACACATATGGAATCATGTAGTAACTAAAAAAAGTGTTAAACAAATCAAAATATATTTTATAGCCACCCTTTGCCTTGATGACAGCTTTGCACACAACTAGCTTCACCTGGAATGCTTTTCCAACAGTTTTGAAGTAGTTCCCACATATGCTGGGCACTTGTTGGCTGCTTTTCCTTCACTCTGCGGTCCCACTCATCCCAAACCATCTCAATTGGATTGAGGTGGGGTGATTGTGGAGGCCAGGTCATCTGACGCAGCACTCCCATCACTATCCTTCTTGGTCAAATAGTCCTTACACAGCCTGGAGGTGTGTTGGGTCATTGTCCTGTTGAAAAACAAATGATAAGTGCAAACCAGATAGGATGGTGTATCACTGCAGAATGCTGTGTTAGCCATGCTGGTTAAGTGTGCCTTTAATTCTAAATAAATCAGTGTCACCAGCAGAGCACCATCACACCTCTTCCTCCATGCTTCACGGTGCGAACCACACGTGCGGAGATCATCCGTTCACCTACTCTGCGTCTCACAAAGACACGGCGGTTGGAACCAAAAATCGCAAATTTGGACTCATCAGACCAAAGGACAGAATTCCACCGGACTAAAGTCCATTTCTTGTGTTTCTTGGCCCAAGCTAGTCTCTTCTTCTTATTGGTGTCCTTTAGTAGTGGTTTCTTTTCAGCAATTTGACCATGGAGGCCTGATTCACGCAATCTCCTCTGAAGAGTTGATGTTGAGATGCAATGTTACATAGATGGAAAAAAGCTGTCTGTCAAAAGAGAGATCAGGGTCCAGAGTAACGCCGAGGTCCTTCACAGTTTTATTTGAGACGACTGTACAACCATCAATATTAATTGTCAGATCCAACAGTAGACATCTTTGTTTCTTGGGACCTAGAACTAGAACCTCTGTTTTGTCCGAGTTTAAAAGTAAAACATTTACCTCGATCCACTTCCTTGTGCCTAAAACAAAGGCTTCCAGGGTAGACAATTTTGAGGACAGATACAGAGCAGAACAGTCCGAAGCCATTAAAAGGTAATTCACCACCTTCATGAGTGCAGTCTCAGTGCTATGATGGGGTCTAAAACCAGACTTTTTAAAACATATTTTACCTTTATTTAACCAGGTAGGCCAGTTGAGAACAAGTTCTCATTTACAACTGCGACCTGGCCAAGATAAAGCAAAGCAGTGCGACAAAAACAACACAGAGTTACACATGGAATAAACAAACGTACAGTCAATAACACAATAGAAAATCTTTATACAGTGTGTGCACATTAAGTAAGGAGATAAGGCAATAAATAGGCCATAGTGGCGAAGTAATTACAATTTAGCAATTAACATGGAGTGATAGATGTGCAGATGAGGATGTGCAAGTAGAAATACTGCTGTGCAAAGAGCAGAAAAAACAAATTTGAGGATGAGGTAGGTAGTTGGTTGGATGGGCTATTTACAGATGGGCTGTGCACAGGTACATCGATCGGTAAGCTGCTCTGACAGCCGATGCTTGAAGTTAGTGAGGGAGATATAAGTCTCCAACTTCAGTGATTTTTGCAATTCGTTCCAGTCATTGGCAGCAGAGAACTGGAAGGAAAGGCGGCCAAAGGAGGTGTTGGCTTTGGGGATGACCAGTGAAATATACCTGCTGGAGCGCGTGCTATGGGCGGGTGTTGCTATGGTGACCAGTGAGCTAAGATAAGGCGGAGCTTTACCTAGCAAAGACTTATATATGACCTGGAGCTAGTGGGTTTGGAGGCAAATATGTAGCGAGGACCAGCCAACGAGCGCATACAGGTCGCAGTGGTGGGTCGTATATTTGATGCTTTGGTGGCAAAACGGATGGCACTGTGATAGACTGCATCCGATTTGCTGAGTAGAATGCACCTCAGGTGCTGAACAGTTGAAACTGGAGCAATAGCACGGTCAGGTGGACTGGGGACAGCAAGGAGTCCTCATGCCAGGTAGTCCTGAGGCATGGTCCTAGGGCTCAGGTCCTCCGAAGGAGAGAAAGAGAGAATTAGAGAGAGCATACTTAAATTCACACAGGACACCGGATAAGACAGGAGAAGTACTCCAGATATAACAGACTGACCCTAGCCCCCCGACACATAAACTACTGCAGCATAAATACTGGAGGCTGAGACAGTAGGGGTCGGGAGATGCTTAATATGACTGAAGCATTTCGTATACATTCCATTATTTGCTGCGCAACAGCTTTTGACATTTTTTTTGAGAGGAATGGAAGATTTGATATAGGGCGATAGTTTTTTATTTATTTTCCGGGTCAAGGTTTGGCTTTTTTAGTAGAGGCATTATTGCTGCCACTTTTAGTGAGTTTGGTTCACATCCCGAGGATAGGGAGCCATTTATTATGTTCAAAATAGGAGGTCCAAGCACAGGAAGTAGCTCTTCCAGTAGTTTAGTTGGAATTGGGTCCAGTATGCAGCTTGAAGGTTTAGAGGCCATGATTATTTTCATGAATGTGTCAAGAGATATAGTACTACAAAACTTGAGTGTCTCCATTGATTCTAGGTCCTGGCAGTTCTGTGCAGACTCAGAACAACTGAGCTTTGGAGAAATATGCAGATTTAAAGTGGTCTGTAATTTGCTTTCTAATGATCATGTTACGGGCTCCTAACCAATTTAGCTATTTTGTGTGTTTTTTCGCATTGTTAGTAAGTCATTTTGTACATAATGTTGATGCTACAGCCTCTTATGACCGAAAAGAACTACTGGACATCAGAACAGTTATTACTCACGTCAAATTGGACGAAGATTTTTCTTTAATGAGTCTGACAGGAAGGATTTGATGCTGCTCCCAGACAAGACCCAAATCCCCGTCATTCACATGAAGAAAAGAAGGAGATTCAGGGGGCGCAGATCAAGGGTGTCTTGTGAGATTTCGTTGGCGAGTGGGTAACCCGCCTCTACCATCCGTTCTATTGGCCAACGTGCAATCACTGGAAAATAAACTGGATGAGCTCTGATTGAGACTATCCTACCAAAGGGACAATAAAAACTGTAATATTTTGTTTCACCGAGTCGTGCCTGAAGAACGACCGGATAATATACAGTTGGCTAGGACACAACAGCTACATCAGGTAAGACGAGGGTGGGGATGTCTGTCTATTTGTCAATAACAGCAGGTGCACAATGTCTAATATTAAGGTAGGTCGAGGTATTGCTCGCCTGAAGTAGAGTACCTCATGATAAGCTGTAGACCACACTATCTACGAAGAGAGTGTTCATCTACAAGTAAAAACTAAAGCAGGAAGTACCAGTGACTCGCTCAATACGGAAGTGGTCAGATGACGCGGATGCTACAGGACTGTTAGGCTAGCACAGACTAGAAAATGTTCAGAGATTCATCCAATGGCATTTGGAAAAACACTACCACAGTCAGTGGCTTCATCAATAAGTGCATCTCTCTGCTACTGCACGGCAAGGGGTATCGGAGCACCAAGTCTAGGTCCAATAGGCTCCTAAACAGCTTCTACCCCCAAGCCATAAGACTCCTGAATGGCCACCCGGACTGAAATGGCCACCCGGACTGAAATGGCCACCCGGACTATTGACATTGACACCCCCGCTTTGTTTTTACACTGCTGCTACTCGCTGTTTATTATCTATGCATAGTCACCCCTACCTACATGAACAAATGACCTCAATTAACCTGTACCCCTGTCACGGCTTTCTTCGGTAGAAGGAGAGTCGGACCAAAATGCGGCGTGGTAAGTGTCCATGGTAAATCTTTAATAAAAAGTACTGACACTGCATACAAAACAATAACCCCCCCCCCCCCCCCCCCCCCAAGGTGCGGATTCCGGCCGCAAAACCTGAACCTATAGGGGAGGGTCTGGGTGGGTATCTGTCCGCGGTGGCGGCTCTGGTGCTGGACGTGGCCCCCATTTCACCGTAGTCTTAGCCCCCCCCCTTGTCCGCTTCCGTGGCCTCCTCACCATGGCAACTCTTCTCAATGGACAGAGGGGCGGCAGCTCGGGACAGAGGGGCGGTAGCTCTGGACAGAGGGGCGGAAGCTCTGGACAGAGGGGCGGAAGCTCTGGACAGAGGGGCTGCTCGGGACAGAGGGGCAGCTCGGGACAGAGGGGCGGCAGCTCGAGACAGAGGGGCGGAAGCTCTGGGCAGAGGGGCTCTGGCACCTCTGGGCTGAGTGGCGGCACTGGCGGCCCCTGGCTGACTGGCGGCACTGGCGGCCCCTGGCTGACTGGCGGCACTGGCGGCCCCTGGCTGACTGGCGGCACTGGCGGCCCCTGGCTGACTGGCGGCACTGGCTGACGGGCGGCACTGGCGGCCCCTGGCTGACGGGCGGCACTGGCGGCCCCTGGCTGACGGGCGGCACTGGCGGCTCCTGGCAGACGGGCGGCACTGACGGCGCTGGGCAGACGGGCGGCACTGGCGGCGCTGGGCAGACGGGCGGCACTGGCGGCGCTGGGCAGACGGGAGGCTCAGATGGCGCTGGGCAGACGGGAAGCTCAGATGGCGCTGGGCAGACGGGAAGCTCCGGCAACGCTGGACTGAGTAGCTCTCGTAGCGCCGAACAGCCGGGAGACTCTGGCAGCGCTGGAGAGGAGGGAGACTCCGGCAGCGCTGGACAAGCGAGGCGCACTGTAGGCCTGATGCGTGGTGCTGGCACTGGTGGTACTGGGCCAAAGTCACGCACAGGAAGCCTGGTGCAGGGAGCTGCTACCGGAGGGCTGGGGTGTGGAGGTGGTACTGGAAAGACCGGACCGTGCAGGCGCACTGGAGCTCTTGAGCACCGAGCCTGCCCAACCTTACCCGGTTGAATGGTCCCGGTCGCCCTGCCAGTGCGGCGAGGTGGAATAGCCCGCTGGTGCCATGTAAGCCGGCCCAAGGAGACGCACTGGGGACCAAATGCGTAGAGCCGGCTTCATGGCACTTGGCTCGATGCTCACTCTAGCCCGGCCGATACGCAGAGCTGGAATGTACCGCACCCCTGGCTATGCACCCGCACTGGAGACACTGTGCGCACCACAGCATAACACGGTGCCTGCCCGGTCTCTCTAGCCCTCCGGTAAGCACAGGGAGTTTGCGCAGGTCTCCTACCTGGCGTAGCAATACTCACTGTTAGCCCCCCCAAAATACATTTTTGGGGCTGACTCCCGGGCTTCCTTGCCAACTGTGTTCCCTCATATCGCCGGCTCCTCTCTCTGGCTGCCTCTACTCTCCTCGCTGCCTCCACCTGTTCCCAAGGAAGGCGATCCTTTCCCGCCAGGATCTCCTCCCATGTGTAGCAACCCTTGCCATCCAATACATCGTCCCATGTCCATTCCTCTTTGCGCCGCTGTTGCTGTTGCCCGTTACCACGCCGCTTGGTCCTGTTGTGGTGGGTGATTCTGTCACGGTTTTCTAGATGTGAAGGAGAGTCGGACCAAAATGCGGCGTGGAGTGTCCATGGTAAATCTTTAATAAAGAAAGTACTGACACTGCATACAAAACAATAAACAAATGACGACCGTGAAGCTACAAATTAGACCTGTGCTGACACAAGCCACTAACATAGACAATCACCCACAAACAAACAGTGCAACCCAGGCTACCTAAGTATGATTCTCAATCAGAGACAACTAATGACACCTGCCTCTGATTGAGAACCATACTAGGCCGAAACATAGAAATAGACAAACTAGACATGTAACATAGAATGCCCACCCAGCTCACACCCTGACCAACCAAAACATAGAAACATACAAAGCAAACTATGGTCAGGGTGTGACAACCCCCGCACATTGACTCGGTACCGGTACTGCCTGTATACAGCCTCATTATTATTTATTGTGTGACTTTAATTTTTTTACTTTTTGTAAAAATATTTAGGAATTTTTTTTCTTAAAACTGCATTGTTTGTTAAGGACTTGTAAGTCAGCATTTCACTGTATGGTCCAGTTGTATTCGGCGCATGTGACAAATACAATTTGATTTGATTTGAATCAAAGCCTTTACTTATGCTTAATTTTTAAGATGGGAAACGGTTGAACAATGTATCTATGCCTTTATTTCCCCAAAAGGTCAGTGGTGCAATCTAGCATGCTGTCCGTAATCGAGTCACGATATTACCCCACATGTCAACACATGATTAAATACTTGTTTTAGCCACTTTAATTGCATTGCTTGCTGGTGATAAGTTGTTCCAAGGTGAAATCTTTAAATACTATTTATGTTTTAGGTAAGTAAAGGGAGTCTGTTGCTAGAGATCTGTTGATGTAAAACCATTCAAATTACAATTAACTAGTAAGGTCTTATAATTGTCTTGTAATTAGTGGTTAATAAGGTCTATATTTCCTCTGTATAACTCAGTATATTTAAATTGAGAATGTCCAACTCATTTCTACAGTATAACCTAGTTTGTGCCAATTTAATTCTTGGAGAAAAAGGAAACGTCTGTATAATAATATATAACTAGATGTCAGCTTCATTGACTAGGTGGTGGTTTATGTATGCAGGCAATCAGTCCTAGTCTGTCTTATCAAATCTATTATTTAGGAGGAAAAATCACATTCATTTCCCTCTGACACAGAGATGTATGGTGTTGGCAGAAACAATTATTGTATGAACGACCTTCGCAGCTAGACGTGGGGTTTTGGTCACTGAGACAGGGTCACAAATGACACCCTATTCCCTACTTTTAACTTCTTAACAGCCTCTAACTAGGCTCTACACAGATCCACCACCAGGCAGAACACCTATATCTACCAGCTCTGAACAGCTAGACAGCAGGGCTCTGGAGACCACTGGCTGGAAGGCCGGAGAACTGCGTAGTTATTTCTGATGGGACAGAAAGACAACATGTCTTGTGGAGTAGTGGTAGGCATGTTTGAACTAAAACAGCTACATATTATTACTTCTCATTGCAGAAATGTACTGAGTATACAGAACACTAGGAACACCTTCCTAATATTGAGTTGGACCCCTTTTGTTGTCAGAACAGCCTCAATTCGTTGGGGCGTGGACTCGACAAGGTGTCAAAAGCATTTCACATGGATGCTGGCCCATGTTGACTCCAATGATTCCCACAGATGTGTCAAGTTTAATTTGTCATGAATGTCAAGTTGAAGTTGGCTGAATGTCAAGTTGAAGTTGGCTGAATGTCAAATTTATGTTGTCTGAATGTCAAGTTGAAGTTGGCTGAATGTCAAGTTTATGTTGTCTGAATGTCAAGTTGAAGTTGGCTGAATGTCAAGTTTATGTTGTCTGAATGTCAAGTTTATGCTGGCTGGATGTCCTTTGGGTGGTGGACCATTCTTGATACACACAGGAAACGTTTGAGCGTGAAAAACCCAGCAGCATTGTAGTTCTTGACACACTCAAACCGGTGCCCCTGTCATCTACTACCATACCCTGTACAAAATGTGTTGTCTTGCCCATTCACCCTCTGAAGGGTACACATAGGCAATCCATGTCTCAAATATCTCAAGGCTTAAAAATCTTTCTTTAACCTGTCTCCTCCCCTTCATCTACACTGATAGAAGTGACATCAATATCTCAAGGCTTAAAAATCCTTCTTTAACCTGTCTCCTCCCCTTCATCTACACTGATAGAAGTGACATCAATAAGGGATCATAGCGTTCAACTGGATTAACCTGGTTAGTCTATGTCGTGGAAAGAGCTGATGTACCTAATGTTTTGTAGACTCAGTGTAGTTTAGTAATAGTTAGGTAGGATTTGGATGTGTTGATATCCTTAGGTTTGATGTGCATAATGATGAGACGAAATGCCCTACAGTTTATTTAAAGGAATAAAATGGAAAACTGTCTTGGACAATAAATGGACTGTTAAAAGGCTGTAATGGTCACGCTGTTCCCCCTGTCGTCATCACCCCCCACCCCAATGGTCATGCTGTTCCCCCTGTCGTCATCACCCCCCACCCCAATGGTCACGCTGTTCCCCCTGTCGTCATCACCCCCCACCCCAATGGTCACGCTGTTCCCCCTGTCGTCATCACCCCCCACCCCAATGGTCACGCTGTTCCCCCTGTCGTCATCACCCCCCACCCCAATGGTCACGCTGTTCCCCCTGTCGTCATCACCCCCCACCCCAATGGTCACGCTGTTCCCTCTATCGTCATACCCCCCCCCCCCCACCCCCTCAATGGACACGCTGTTCCCCCTATCGTCATACTCCCCTACTCCCTCAATGGTCACGCTGTTCCCTCTATCGTCATCCCCCCCCCCCACCCCCCCTCAATGGTCACGCTGTTCCCCCTATCGTCATCCCCCCCCCCCCCCTCAATGGACACGCTGTTCCCTCTATCGTCATCCCCCCCCCCCCCCACCCCCCCTCAATGGTCATGCTGTTCCCTCTATCGTCATCCCCCCCCCCCCACCCCCCCTCAATGGTCACGCTGTTCCCTCTATCGTCATCCCCCCCCCACCCCCCCTCAATGGTCACGCTGTTCCCCCTATCGTCATACCCCCCCCCCACCACCCCCTCAATGGTCACGCTGTTCCCCCCTATCGTCATACCCCCCCACTCCCTCAACAGTCTTTACTCTGCCTCAACCCCAATGGAAAATGTATTTATTCATCACTACTACAGGTGATATGGTGTATATAGTGGTACAGGTGATATGGTGTATATAGTGGTACAGGTGGTATGGTGTATATAGTGGTACAGGTGATATGGTGTATATAGTGGTACAGGTGATATGGTGTATATAGTGGTACAGGTGTATATAGTGGTACAGGTGTATATAGTGGTACAGGTGATATGGTGTATATAGTGGTACAGGTGATATGGTGTATATAGTGGTACAGGTGTATATATTGGTACAGGTGATATGGTGTATATATTGGTACAGGTGATATGGTGTATATAGTGGTATGGTGTATATAGTGGTACAGGTGATATGGTGTATATAGTGGTATGGTGTATATAGTGGTACAGGTGATATGGTGTATATAGTGGTACAGGTGATATGGTGTATATAGTGGTATGGTGTATATAGTGGTACAGGTGATATGGTGTATATAGTGGTACAGGTGTATATAGTGGTACAGGTGATATGGTGTATATGGTGGTACAGGTGGTATGGTGTATATAGTGGTACAGGTGATATGGTGTATATAGTGGTATGGTGTATATAGTGGTACAGGTGATATGGTGTATATAGTGGTACAGGTGTATATAGTGGTACAGGTGATATGGTGTATATATTGGTACAGGTGATATGGTGTATACAGTGGTACAGGTGATATGGTGTATATAGTGGTACAGGTGTATATAGTGGTACAGGTGTATATAGTGGTACAGGTGATATGGTGTATATAGTGGTACAGGTGATATGGTGTATATAGTGGTACAGGTGTATATAGTGGTACAGGTGTATATAGTGGTACAGGTGATATGGTGTATATAGTGGTACAGGTGATATGGTGTATATAGTGGTACAGGTGTATATATTGGTACAGGTGATATGGTGTATATAGTGGTACAGGTGATATGGTGTATATAGTGGTACAGGTGGTATGGTGTATATAGTGGTACAGTATATAGTGATATGGTGTATATAGTGGTACAGGTGTATATAGTATGGTGTATATAGTGGTACAGGTGATATGGTGTATATAGTGGTACAGGTGATATGGTGTATATAGTGGTACAGGTGTATATATTGGTACAGGTGATATGGTGTATATAGTGGTACAGGTGATATGGTGTATATAGTGGTACAGGTGGTATGGTGTATATAGTGGTACAGGTGATATGGTGTATATAGTGGTACAGGTGTATATATTGGTACAGGTGATATGGTGTATATAGTGGTACAGGTGGTATGGTGTATATAGTGGTACAGGTGATATGGTGTATATAGTGGTACAGGTGTATATATTGGTACAGGTGATATGGTGTATATAGTGGTACAGGTGGTATGGTGTATATAGTGGTACAGGTGTATATAGTGGTACAGATGGTATGGTGTATATAGTGGTACAGGTGTATATGGTGTATATAGTGGTACAGGTGTATATGGTGTATATAGTGGTACAGGTGATATGGTGTATATAGTGGTACAGGTGATATGGTGTATATAGTGGTACAGGTGATATGGTGTATAGTGGTACAGGTGTATATAGTGGTACAGGTGTATATGGTGTATATAGTGGTACAGGTGGTATGGTGTATATAGTGGTACAAGTGGCATGGTGTATATAGTGGTACAGGTGATATGGTGTATATAGTGGTACAGGTGGTACGGTGTATATAGTGGTACAGGTGATATGGTGTATATAGTGGTACAGGTGGTATGGTGTATATATTGGTACAGGTGATATGGTGTATATAGTGGTACAGGTGATATGGTGTATATAGTGGTACAGGTGTATATAGTGGTACAGGTGATATGGTGTATATAGTGGTACAGGTGGTATGGTGTATATAGTGGTACAGGTGATATGGTGTATATAGTGGTACAGGTGATATGGTGTATATAGTGGTACAGGTGATATGGTGTATATAGTGGTACAGGTGTATATAGTGGTACAGGTGATATGGTGTATATAGTGGTACAGGTGGTATGGTGTATATATTGGTACAGGTGATATGGTGTATATAGTGGTACAGGTGATATGGTGTATATAGTGGTACAGGTGTATATGGTGTATATAGTGGTACAGGTGGTATGGTGTATATAGTGGTACAAGTGGTATGGTGTATATAGTGGTACAGGTGATATGGTGTTTATAGTGGTACAGGTGGTATGGTGTATATATTGGTACAGGTGATATGGTGTATATAGTGGTACAGGTGTATATATTGGAACAGGTGTAGTATATATTGTACAGTTGATATGATATGGTGTATATAGTGGTACAGGTGTATATATTGGTACAGGTTATATGGTGTATATAGTGGTACAGGTGGTATGGTGTATATAGTGGTACAGGTGTATATATTGGAACAGGTGATATGGTGTATATAGTGGTACAAGTGTATATATTGGTACAGGTGGTATGGTGTATATAATGGTACAGGTGTATATATTGGTACAGGTGATATGGTGTATATAGTGTATTTATTCATCACTACTACAGTTGTTATGATGTATATAGTGGTACAGGTGGTATGGTGTATATAGTGTATTTATTCATCACTACTACAGTTGTTATGATGTATATAGTGCTACAGGTGGTATGGTGTATATAGTGGTACAGGTGTATATATTGGTACAGGTGGTATGATGTATATAGTGCTACAGGTGATATGGTGTATATAGTGGTATGGTGTATATAGTGGTACAGGTGGTATGATGTATATAGTGGTACAGGTGATATGGTGTATATAGTGGTACAGGTGTATATATTGGTACAGGTCATATGGTGTATATAGTGTATTTATTCATCACTACTACAGTTGTTATGATGTATATAGTGCTATATATACTACTATTGTTTTAATACCATTGCAATTATTTTATTTCACTTAGTCCTGTGTGTTGGAGATCGAAGACTATGATTTGCACTGTACACTGTAATCACCCCTGTAACCCAGTACATGGAACTATTAAACACTGTACCCTGTAATCACCCCTGTAACCCAGTACATGGGACTATTAAACACTGTAATCACCCATGTAACCCAGTACATGGGACTATTAAACACTGTACCCTGTAATCACCCATGTAACCCAGTACATGGGACTATTAAACACTGTAATCACCCATGTAACCCAGTACATGGGACTATTAAACACTGTAATCACCCATGTAACCCAGTACATGGGACTATTAAACACTGTAATCACCCATGTAACCCAGTACATGGGACTATTAAACACTGTAATCACCCATGTAACCCAGTACATGGGACTATTAAACACTGTAATCACCCATGTAACCCAGTACATGGGACTATTACTCTGAATCTCTGTCTTTCTTGTTTTTTCTGTTATTTTTTGGGAACGGCCAACTGAGGGACTACAGCAGCCCCGCTGTGCCAATCAGGGTTGCCACGGCTACAGACAGTGGGTGGTTGAAGTGCCTGTCAATTATGTTCTACACACTGTAGACTAGACATATAATATTAATGGCATTATTATATTATTGTTATATTTATCAATAAACTTTATAATCTTTGATTATTATAAACATGCATACCATTTATATAATTTCAATCATGTTTTACATACTGTAGAGATACAGTACACATGTTCTACTGCAGAGATACAGTACAGATACAGTGCATATGTTCTACTGTAGAGATACAGTACACATGTTCTACTGCAGAGATACAGTACAGATACAGTACATATGTTATACTGTAGAGATACAGTACAGATACAGTACATATGTTCTACTGTAGAGATACAGTACAGATACAGTACATATGTTATACTGTAGAGATACAGTACATATGTTCTACTGTGGAGATACAGTACACATGTTCTAATGTAGAGATACAGTACAGATACAGTACATATGTTCTACTGTAGAGATACAGTACATATGTTCTACTGTAGAGATACAGTACAGAGACAGTACATATGTTCTACTGTAGAGATACAATACAGATACAGTACATATGTTCTACTGTGGAGATACAGTACACATGTTCTACTGTAGAGATACAGTACAGATACAGTACATATGTTCTACTGTAGAGATACAGTACATATGTTCTACTGTGGAGATACAGTACACATGTTCTACTGTAGAGATACAGTACAGATACAGTACATATGTTCTACTGTAGAGATACAGTACATATGTTCTACTGTAGAGATACAGTACAGATACAGTACATATGTTCTACTGTAGAGATACAGTACATATGTTATACTGTAGAGATACAGTACATATGTTCTACTGTACAGATACAGTACACATGTTCTACTGTAGAGATGCAGTACAGATACAGTACATATGTTCTACTGTAGAGATACAGTACAGATACAGTACATATGTTCTACTGTAGAGATACAGTACAGATACAGTACATATGTTCTACTGTAGAGATAAAGTACACATGTTCTACTGCAGAGATACAGTACAAATACAGTACATATGTTCCACTGTAGAGATACAGTACAGATACAGTACATATGTTCTACTGTACAGATACAGTACACATGTTCTACTGTAGAGATACAGTACAGATACAGTACATATGTTCTACTGTAGAGATACAGTACATATGTTCTACTGTAGAGATACAGTACACATGTTCTACTGTAGAGATACAGTACAGATACAGTACACATGTTCTACTGCAGAGATACAGTACAGATACAGTACACATGTTCTACTGCAGAGATACAATACAGATACAGTACATATGTTCTACTGTGGAGATACAGTACACATGTTCTACTGTAGAGATACAGTACAGATACAGTACATATGTTCTACTGTAGAGATACAGTACATATGTTCTACTGTGGAGATACAGTACACATGTTCTACTGTAGAGATACAGTACAGATACAGTACATATGTTCTACTGTAGAGATACAGTACATATGTTCTACTGTGGAGATACAGTACACATGTTCTACTGTAGAGATACAGTACAGATACAGTACATATGTTCTACTGTACAGATACAGTACACATGTTCTACTGTAGAGATACAGTACAGATACAGTACACATGTTCTACTGTAGAGATACAGTACAGATACAGTACATATGTTCTACTGTAGAGATACAGTACAGATACAGTACATATGTTCTACTGTAGAGATACAGTACAGATACAGTACATATGTTCTACTGTAGAGATACAGTACAGATACAGTACATATGTTCTACTGTAGAGATACAGTACAGATACAGTACACATGTTCTACTGTAGAGATACAGTACATATGTTCTACTGTACAGATACAGTACAGATACAGTACACATGTTCTACTGTAGAGATACAGTACAGATACAGTGGATATGTTCTACTGTAGAGATACAGTACACATGTTCTACTGTAGAGATACAGTACAGATACAGTACATATGTTCTACTGTAGAGATACAGTACAGATACAGCACACATGTTCTACTGTAGAGATACAGTACAGATACAGTACATATGTTCTACTGTAGAGATACAGTACATATGTTCTACTGTAGAGATACAGTACAGATACAGTACATATGTTCTACTGTAGAGATACAGTACAGATACAGTACACATGTTCTACTGTAGAGATACAGTACAGATACAGTGGATATGTTCTACTGTAGAGATACAGTACACATGTTCTACTGTAGAGATACAGTACATATGTTCTACTGTATAGATACAGTACAGATACAGTACATATGTTCTACTGTGGAGATACAGTACAGATACAGTACATATGTTCTACTGTATAGATACAGTACAGATACAGTACATATGTTCTACTGTAGAGATACAGTACATCACCACACAACGCTATTCCTGGAGATACCCTCCTGTACGTTAACACCAACGCTGTTCCTGGAGATACCCTCCTGTAGGTTAACGACAACCTTGTTCCTGGAATGATACCCTCCTGTAGGTTTTAACTCCAACCCTGTTCATGGAGAGCTTCCCTCCCACAACCCTAACCCTTTTAGCTAATCCTTCTCCAACCCCAACCTTAACCATTTAAGAAAGCTACCATTAGCCGCCTAGCCAGAATTCGTAATATATCATACATTATGCAAATTCGTAATAGCTAATGCGAATTATAATTGATGACATTTCATACGAAATGGGTGATGGACATCCACAAATTAATACATACCATACGTGTCACGTTGGTATGAAGCATCGGGAGACAGGTGCAGGAATGCGTAATAGGGTTTTTATTATACCCCAAATTACTGCGTGCCGTGAAGGGCACGAGGACAAAGACCAAACAAACACATAACAAAAACACAGGGTTCAAACCCAAAACAAAAGAGCAAGGAGTACCTTGAATAAATAACACACCGCACAATGATTAACACCCGGGACGAGACCCGTAATCTTCTGCACAATTCAAGGGCACGAAAGCCCCAAACACACATGACAGGTACTCACACACACCAACGGACATTGTAACAATAATCGACCTCGCCATGGTGAACAAAGGGCACATAAAAAGAAACACAATCAGTGGGAACAAGGGCCAGGTGTGGGAATAAGGGCCAGGTGTGGGAATAAGGGCCAGGTGTGGGAATAACGGCCAGGTGTGCACAATGAAAATGCCAGAGGGATCCGTGACAATACGAAAGAAAACATATCATACTTCAAATGGAGTGACTTGGATTTACGTACAGAATAATATGACATACTCTGAGACCAGGTTGCTTAAATTCATTAGTCACACACATCATTGTTTTGCTAATGAATTTCTCTCAAGTCATTTCAGCTTAGTAGTTAACCTTAAGGCCTAATGCGTCTCTGTTCTTTTATGTGCAACTTGATTATTGTTTTGTTTTTCCCCTTCGGTATTGATGCCATGTGATCCTACTACTTACTGTTGACGATGTTGACATTAAGGCTGTCTCAAACGGCACCCTATTCCCTATGCAGTGCACTACTTTAGACCTTCTGTGTGTCAGAAGTAGTGCTCCACATTGGGAATAGGCTGCCGTTTTGGGACACACACATACGAGTAATGGGTTTTAATGACTTTTCCACGACTTATCGTGAGAGTTAAATGAACTATCCATTTGTTATTAAAAATTATGCAGTATTTAAAGTTTCACCTCATTTAAAAGCAGGCGTCCTCTGTGTGTAACCCGCCCCCCCACCATGCAGCATGCAGAGAGACTTGTCTAGACACACACACACACAATCCTCTAGCCACAGGCCCCTCTTGATCTGTTTCTCTAAAATCTAAATTATAATACTTTGATATATTGATTTATTTGTTAATGTTCTTTTGCTTGAAGAACGTCATTATTTAGCCTTGGCATCAGTGGAGCAGAAAGGGAGGGCTTGAGAGAGCCTTGACATGGGTGGAGCTGAATGGGAGGGCTTGAGAGAGCCTTGGCATCAGTGGAGCAGAAAGGGAGGGCTTGAGAGAGCCTTGGCATCAGTGGAGCAGAAAGGGAGGGCTTGAGAGAGCCTTGACATGGGTGGAGCTGAATGGGAGGGCTTGAGAGAGCCTTGACATGGGTGGAGCTGAATGGGAGGGCTTGAGCGAGCCTTGGCATGGGTGGAGCTGAATGGGAGGGCTTGAGAGAGCCTTGACATGGGTGGAGATGAAAGGGAGGGCTTGAGAGAGCCTTGACATGGGTGGAGATGAAAGGGAGGGCTTGAGAGAGCCTAGACATGGGTGGAGATGAATGGGAGGGCTTGAGAGAGCCTAGACATGGGTGGAGCTGAAAGGGAGGGCTTGAGAGAGCCTTGACATGGGTGGAGATGAAAGGGAGGGCTTGAGAGAGCCTAGACATGGGTGGAGATGAATGGGAGGGCTTGAGAGAGCCTAGACATGGGTGGAGCTGAATGGGAGGGCTTGAGAGAGCCTTGACATGGGTGGAGCTGAATGGGAGGGCTTGAGAGAGCCTTAACATGGGTGGAGCTAAAAGGGAGGACTTGAGAGAGCCTTGACATGGGTGGAGCTGAATGGGAATGCTTGAGAGAGCCTAGACATGGGTGGAGCTGAATGGGAGTGCTTGAGAGAGCCTTGACATGGGTGGAGCTGAATGGGAGTGCTTGAGAGAGCCTAGACATGGGTGGAGCTGAATGGGAGGGCTTGAGAGAGCCTTGACATGGGTGGAGCTGAATGGGAGTGCTTGAGAGAGCCTTGACATGGGTGGAGCTGAATGGGAGGGTTTGAGAGAGCCTTGACATGGGTGGAGCTGAATGGGAGGGCTTGAGAGATGCTTGACATGGGTGGAGCTGAATGGGAGGGCTTGAGAGAGCCTTGACATGGGTGGAGCTGAATGGGAGGGCTTGAGAGATGCTTGACATGGGTGGAGCTGAATGGGAGGGCTTGAGAGAGCCTTGACATGGGTGGAGCTGAAAGGGGGGTCTTGAGAGGGCCTTTGACATGGGTGGAGCTGAATGGGAGGGATTGAGAGAGCCTTGACATGGGTGGAGCTGAATGGGAGTGCTTGAGAGAGCCTAGAAATGGGTGGAGCTGAATGGGAGTGCTTGAGAGAGCCTTGACATGGGTGGAGCTGAATGGGAGGGCTTGAGAGAGCCTTGACATGGGTGGAGCTGAAAGGGAGGGCTTGAGAGAGCCTTGACATGGGTGGAGCTGAAAGGGAGGGCTTGAGAGAGCCTTGACATGGGTGGAGATGAAAGGGAGGGCTTGAGAGAGCCTAGACATGGGTGGAGATGAATGGGAGGGCTTGAGAGAGCCTAGACATGGGTGGAGCTGAAAGGGAGGGCTTGAGAGAGCAATGACATGGGTGGAGATGAATGGGAGGGCTTGAGAGAGCCTTGACATGGGTGGAGATGAATGGGAGGGCTTGAGAGAGCCTAGACAGGGGTGGAGCTGAAAGGGAGGGCTTGAGAGAGCCTAGACATGGGTGGAGCTGAACGGGGGGGCTTGAGAGAGCCTAGACATGGGTGGAGCTGAATGGGGGGGCTTGAGAGGGCTTTGACATGGGTGCTGTGGGCCTCAGGCCTCTCCGCAGACTAGCCTGGGTACAAGTCTCTCTTGCCAACTCCTTATATAATTGTCATGCCAAACATGAGTTCTAGAATCAGACAGTATCAGACCCTACAAAAACTACGGCTGTTGTGGCTGAGCTGACAGTTTTGTATCTATGTCTTTGTTGATGTATGTAGAACTGTGGTGTTTGGGGACAGTCCTTCACCATCAGATTAAACACAATATCAACCGGTCAGTACAGACGATGTAGCTGAGAGAGGAGTATTGACAACATGATAATACTGACAGAAAAGGTTAGGTCCCTGTGACTGTTCTTCATGGGACAGCATGGTCTGTCTGCCCAGGTCCTATCTCCTGCTCACAAAAAATACATGAAATGGCAAAAGGAAGTTATAGGAGTCTGTTTTTCCCAGGTCCCCCCTCTGATCTCTACACCTCCCTGTTTTTCCCAGGTCCCCCGTCTGATCTCTACACCTCCCTGTTTTTCCCAGGTCCCCCCTCTGATCTCTACACCTCCCTGTTTTTCCCATGTCCCCCCTATGATCTCTACACCTCCCTGTTTTTCCCAGGTCCCCCCTCTGATCTCTACACCTCCCTGTTTTTCCCAGGTCCCCCGTCTGATCTCTACACCTCCCTGTTTTTCCCAGGTCCCCCCTCTGATCTCTACACCTCCCTGTTTTTCCCATGTCCCCCCTATGATCTCTACATCTCCCTGTTTTTCCCAGGTCCCCCCTCTGATCTCTACACTTCCCTGTTTTTCCCAGGTCCCCCGTCTGATCTCTACACCTCCCTGTTTTTCCCCTGACCCCTCTGATCTCTACACCTCCCTGTTTTTCCCAGGTCCCCCCTCTGATCTCTACACCTCCCTGTTTTTCCCCTGACCCCTCTGATCTCTAGACCTCCCTGTTTTTCCCAGGTCCCCCGTCTGATCTCTACACCTCCCTGTTTTTCCCAGGTCCTCCGTCTGATCTCTACACCTCCCTGTTTTTCCCATGTCCCCCCTATGATCTCTACATCTCCCTGTTTTTCCCAGGTCCCCCCTCTGATCTCTACACTTCCCTGTTTTTCCCAGGTCCCCCGTCTGATCTCTACACCTCCCTGTTTTTCCCCTGACCCCTCTGATCTCTACACCTCCCTGTTTTTCCCAGGTCCCCCCTCTGATCTCTACACCTCCCTGTTTTTCCCCTGACCCCTCTGATCTCTAGACCTCCCTGTTTTTCCCAGGTCCCCCGTCTGATCTCTACACCTCCCTGTTTTTCCCAGGTCCTCCGTCTGATCTCTACACCTCCCTGTTTTTCCCCTGACCCCTCTGATCTCTACACCTCCCTGTTTTTCCCAGGTCCCCCGTCTGATCTCTACACCTCCCTGTTTTTCCCAGGTCCCCCCTCTGATCTCTACACCTCCCTGTTTTTCCCAGGTCCCCCCTCTGATCTCTACACCTTCCTGGTCTGGAACTAGCAAACACAGCAAAACACCTCTCATCCTTAACGAAGTGCTTATTTATTTGTTCCCCTTAATTCTTATTCATAATATCAACAGCTACAGTGGCTTGCGAAAGTATTCACGCCCCTTGGCATTTTTCCTATTTTGTTTCTGTAATCGACCTGTGTGTAGCTGGTGTGGAGGAGTCAGCTGCAGGACAGCAGATATGAGTAATGAACGTACTTTACTCAAGAATACAAATATATACAACACGATAAACTAGCCCACAATAACGGACCGTATACATACAAACAATCACTCACAAAAAACATGTGGGAACAGAGGGTTAAATAATGAACAAGTCATTGGGGGATGGAAACCAGGTGTGTAAAACATTGACAAAACAAATGGAAAATGAAAAGTGGATCGCGATGGCTAGAAGGCCGGTGACGTCGACCGCCGAACGCCGCCCGAACAAGGAGAGGGACCGACTTCGGCGGAAGTCGTGACAGTTTCCTTACATACATAAGGGAACATTTCGGCATTTCGTGTATGATCAGTGAAAAAGTCCATATTGCAAATGTACGGTCCCTTACTAGACGTCCGAAATCGTTTGTAAAATTCGCGGTCGGCGTCGGGCCGTGCGGTAGGGCCAGACCTACCGGGAAGTCATCAAATGAACTTTGTCGGACATTCGGTTTCCGTTTTATAAAATAAACAAGTTTTTGACCGTTTTTCCGCTGTCCCGGAATTTCCCACAAGAGGGCATACGGAATCATATGGCAATTTGGCAAAACATCACGAATCACGACGGGGCCTTATCTCGAAAACGGAAAATATTTCGAAGCCGAAACTCGGTGAGCGTAGGTTTGGCATAATGGGCAGTTGGCCCCGAACAAGATGGCGTCCAGGCCTCGACGGTTTTTGAGTTATGGCCGTTTTTCTGGGATTAAAGGTCCTAAATGGAAATAGAGAAATTATTTTTCCACTTCAGGTCAAAGTCAAGGAGCCTCCGGTGTCAATAAAAAAAAAAACAGCCATTTATCTATCGTCATTTAAGAGAAACGGAACAATGACATCTTGGTGATGGTCACAAATAGGCGTTTTTTTTTTTCAACGGTTACAGATCCAGTTGCAGGGTGTTCATACGAATCTTTTTAAAGTGTGCTGCGGAGCTCTGCGAGATTTCTGTGATTTTCTATGATTTTCTGAAATAACACACACATACTAAACCCTCCGTAAATAACTCAGTTCTTAACGTAAAGACTTAAAACTCAGGATTCTGTAAAAACATACCCCAATGAGGATATGTGGTGAATTATAGCTTCCTGTGCCAACCGGAAGTGCCTTAAATGGTGTCTCAGGGGCTGTTTCGAAGGGTTAAAAAAGTCAGATCTGTCCAAAACTTCATATATGTGATTAGGCAACCCCCATGAACTGTAAATCAGTCATTTTTCCCCAAAAAATTCAAAGGCAAAAAAAATCACACTAAAACACAACTTGAATGGAGGGACGTATTGGGGTGCGTAGAGACAGACAGTGGCTGCAATAGTTAGCTTTGTTCGAGCTAAAAAAGAACCGTCAGACCTAGAGTTCCGAAACTTTAGAAACCTGTTCTAGACCTCCGGTCGATGGTGCGTGGTGAGTTACGTGGCTCTAGACGGTTCTCGGACCGAGAAACAGCCTCGTACATTTGCAATACCTTCAATTCATTTTGACCATTACGAAAATGACGACGTTTAGAAAAGTCTCAGAGACGCAAGGCTAGGTGCATTGAAACCGGCTCGGCCCATAGAGACGGACCCCAACGTTTCTGTCCGATAGCTCGTTCAAGGACCCCGTAGCAAGGCATGGAAAAAAGTGGATTTTCAGCACCAATTAGGGTTTTTCTCGGACGCCAAATGACCTATCGAGCCGAAACTCGGGATTCGGGGTCGCCTCACATAGGACTTCACATAATGTCCGAACTGGACCCGCAGCTAGAACGTAACTATGTGTTTTACCTTTTTATTATGTTTTAAACTAAAGGCGCTGTGAATTATGGGACTGCTCTGACATATGTGATAGTTGGCTTCTAAATGAGTAGTAAAAAGTGGGTTTGGTGTCATAATGACATCTAATTGACTGATGGACACTGACTTGCTAGTTGACTTTTGTGCATTTGCAATATGTTTAAACGGAGAGGGACCATCACCAAAATGTCATTCTGAAATCAACACAAAAAATGGCATCACCATAGTCTCCAGACTGTGCTGAGTTCAACGAGCTATCCCGCTTGACCGTAGCTCGCTCGGTCTAAGCGCAACGACCATTAGAAAAGTAGGCCCAAAATGAAGCCTGCCCCACAATGTCATTTGCTTTTGAGTGACAGTGAGAGAACCGTTAGGGTGAGAAGAAAAATTCCACCACATGAATGTTCCTAAGGTCCTCCCGATCTGTACAAGCCTAACCTTGACCGTGTGGCATTAACCCTTAAGAGTAAAACAGTGTTTTTTGATCTCACAGATTACAGTGTCATCTCTCCCCATAGGAATACATTGCCTGCACCCCTAATTTCAACCTGAAGTCTATATGGGTTATGAATGCCGTATGAACCTGTCTTCGGTACCAGTCCATCAGGCCACTATGAGGTCTACCTGTGTTGATTCTGAGCTTCCTGGACCAACCGGAAGTGGTTAAAATGCCCCTAAAAGTGTTTACCCATACCCTGCCTGCAGTTTGACAGACATAGTGCATTCAACCCTGTGTAAATCAGTCAGTTCTTAACGTAAGGACTTAAAACTCAGGATTCTGTAACAGCATACCCCAATGGGGATATGTGTTGATTTATAGCTTCCTGTGCCAACCGGAAGTGCCATAACTGGTGTCTCAGGGGCTGTTTCGAGGGGTTAAAAAAGTCTGATCTTTCCAAAACTTCATATGTGTGATTAGGCAACCCCCATGAACTGTAAATCAGTCATTTTTCCCAAAAAAAATCAAAGGAAAAAAAAATCACACTAAAACACACCTTGGATGGAGGGACGTATTGGGGTGCGTAGAGACAGACAGTGGCTGCAATAGTTAGCTTTGTTGGAGCTAAAAAAGAACCGTCAGACCTAGAGTTCCGAAACTTTAGAAACCTGTTCTAGACCTCCGGTTGATGGTGCGTGGTGAGTTACGTGGCTCTAGACGGTTCTCGGACCGAGAAACAGCCTCGTACATTTGCAATACCTTCAATTCATTTTGACCATTACGAAAATGACGACGTTTAGAAAAGTCTCAGAGACGCAAGGCTAGGTGCATTGAAACCGGCTCGGCCCATAGAGACGGACTCCGACGTGTCTGTCCGATAGCTCGTTCAAGGACCCCGTAGCAAGGCATGGAAAAAAGTGGATTTTCAGCACCAATTAGGGTTTTTCTCGGACACCAAATGACCTATCGAGCCGAAACTCGGGATTCGGGGTCGCCTCACATAGGCCTTCACATAATGTCCGAACTGGACCCGCAGCTAGAACGTAACTATGTGTTTTACCTTTTTATTATGTTTTAAACCGAAGGCGCTGTGAATTATGGGACTGCTCTGACATATGTGATAGTTGGCTACTAAATGAGTAGGAAAAAGTGGGTTTGGTGTCAATTGATATCCATTTGGTGTCATAATGACATCTAATTGACTGATGGACACTGACTTGCTAGTTGACTTTTGTACATTTGCAATATGTTTAAACGGAGAGGGACCATCACCAAAATGGCATTCTGAAATCAACACAAAAAATGGCATCACCATAGTCTCCAGACTGTGCCGAGTTCAAGGAGACGCCCCGCTTGACCGTAGCTCGTTCTGAGTGCAGCAAACTTGAAAAAAAGAAGGCCCAAAATGAAGCCTGCACCACAATGTCATTTGATTTTGGGTGGCAGTGAGAGAACCGTTAGGGTGAGAAGCACAATTCCACCACATGAATGTTCCTAAGGTCCTCCCGATCTGAACAAGCCTAACCTTGACCGTGTGGCATTAACCCTTCACAGTAAAACAGGGTTTTTTGATCTCACAGATTACAGTGACATCTCTCCCCATAGGAATACATTGCCTGCACCACAAAATTCAACCTGAAGCCTATATGGGTTATGAATGCCGTATGAACCTGTCTTCGGTACCAGTCCATCAGGCCACTATGAGATCTACCTGTGTCGAATCTAAGCTTCCTGGAGCAACCGGAAGTGGTTAAAATGCCCCTAAAAGTGTTTACCAATACACTGCCTGCAGTTTGATAGACATAGTGCATTCAACCCTGTGTAGATCAGTCAATTCTTAACGTAAAGACTTAAAACTCGGGATTCTGTAAGTGGCTATGTAAATCAAGACATGTGTTTACTTATAGCTTCCTGTGCCAACCGGAAGTGCCTTTAATTGGGTCACACTCTCTGTTTCGAAGGGTTAAAAAAGTCACATCTCTCCAAAACTTCATATGTGTGACTAGGTAACCCTTCTGAACTGTAAATCAGTCACTAATCCCAACAGATGTCAAAGAAAAGCTCCCTCACACACACACAGGAAGGATGGAGTGATAAAGTGCGGTGCTTAAAGACACAGAGAGCAGGAAATGGCATTACCATAATCCCTAGGCCGTACCGAGTTCAGCGAGATATCCCGCTTGACCGTAGCTCGCTCGGTCTAGGCGCAGCGAGCATTAGAATAGTAGGCCCAAAATGAAGCCTGCACCACAATGTCATTTGCTTTTGGGTGACAGTGAGAGAACCGTTAGAGTGAGAAGAAAAATTGCACCACATGAATGTTCCTAAGGTCCTCCCGATCTGAACAAGCCTAACCTTGACCGTGTGGCATTAACCCTTAACAGTAAAACAGTGTTTTTTGATCTCACAGATTACAGTGTCATCTCTCCCCATAGGAATACATTGCCTGCACCCCTAATTTCAACCTGAGGCCTATGTGGGTTATGAATGCCGTATGAACCTGTCTTCGGTACCAGTCCATCAGGCCACTATGAGGTCTACCTGTGTTGATTCTAAGCTTCCTGGACCAACCGGAAGTGGTTAAAATGCCCCTAAAAGTGTTTACCCATACACTGCATGCAGTTTGATAGACATAGTGCATTCAACCCTGTGTAGATCAGTCAATTCTTAACGTAAGGACTTAAAACTCAGGATTCTGTAACAGCATACCCCAATGAGGATATGTGTTGATTTATAACTTCCTGTGCCAACCGGAAGTGCCATAATTGGTGTCTCAGGGGCTGTTTCAAAGGGTTAAAAAAGTCTGATCTTTCCAAAACTTCATATGTGTGATTAGGCAACCCCCATGAACTGTAAATCAGTCATTTTTCCCAAAAAAATTCAAAGGAAAAAAAAATCACACTAAAACACAACTTGGAAGGAGGGACGTATTGGGGTGCGTAGAGACAGACAGTGGCTCCAATAGTTAGCTTTGTTGGAGCTAAAAAAGAACCGTCGGACCTAGAGTTCCGAAACTTTAGAAACCTGTTCTAGACCTCCCGTAGATGGTGCGTGGTGAGTTACGTGGCTCTAGACGGTTCTCGGACCGAGAAACAGCCTCGTACATTTGAAATAACTTCAATTCATTTTTGCATCACGAAAATGACGACATTTAGAAATGTCCCAGAGTCGCAAGACTAGGTGCATTGCAAACGTCTCGGCCCATATAGACAGACCCCAACGTTTCTGTCCAATAGCTCATTCAAGGACCCCGTAGCAAGTCATGGAAAATAGTGGATTTTCAGCACCAATTAGGGTTTTTCTCGGACACCAAATGACCTATCGAGCCGAAACTTGGGATTCCGGGTCGCCTCAGCTAGGCCAACACATAACATAAGAAATGGACCCGCAGCTAGAACGTAACTACGTGTTTTATGGTTTTTTTATGGTTTGAACCGAAGGGGTTGTGAATTTTGGGCCAGCTCTGAAGTATGTAATAGTTGGCTACTAAACGAGTTGGAAAAAGTGGGTTTGGTGTCAGTTTGTATCAGTTTGGTGGTCAGAATGATATCTAATTGACTGATGGACTCTTGTCCACTTGACTCTTGTACATTTGCAATATGATCCTATAGTGAAAAAACATCACCAAAAGCGACATTCTGAAATCAACCCAAACGAGCGATTGAGATGACCCAGAATCACTGCAAAGCCATCCCGAGTTCATCGGGCCAGTCAATTTCACATTCCTGCAAGATTTTTATAGCATGACAAATTCGTGATGGTACCTGCCCTTTAAAACATATTGCAAATGCACAGTGACTTTGAAAAAGTAAGGAAACATAAACAAAAAAAATCTAAAAATTTTTTGGGGGGATGACCAGTTGCATGTGCATTTGCAATATGATTCTATAGTGAAAAAACATATTGCAAATGCACAGTGACTTTGAAAAAGTAAGGAAACATAAACAAAAAAAATCTAAATTTTTTTGGGGGGGATGACCAGTTGCATGTGCATTTGCAATATGATTCTATAGTGAAAAAACATATTGCAAATGCACAGTGACTTTGAAAAAGTAAGGAAACATAAAAAAAATCTAAATTTTTTTGGGGGGGATGACCAGTTGCATGTGCATTTGCAATATGATTCTATAGTGAAAAAACATATTGCAAATGCACAGTGACTTTGAAAAAGTAAGGAAAAATAAACAAAAAAAATCTAAAAATTTTTTTGGGGGATGACCAGTTGCACGTGCATTTGCAATATGATTCTATAGTGAAAAAACATATTGCAAATGCACAGTGACTTTGAAAAAGTAAGGAAAAATAAACAAAAAAAATCTAAATTTTTTTTGGGGGGATGACCAGTTGCACGTGCATTTGCAATATGATTCTATAGTGAAAAAACATATTGCAAATGCACAGTGACTTTGAAAAAGTAAGGAAACATAAACAAAAAAAATCTAAAAAATTTTTGGGGGGATGACCAGTTGCATGTGCATTTGCAATATGATTCTATAGTGAAAAAACATATTGCAAATGCACAGTGACTTTGAAAAAGTAAGGAAACATAAACAAAAAAAATCCAAAATTTTTATTTTTGGGTGACCAGTTGCACGTGCATTTGCAATATGATTCTATAGTGAAAAAACATATTGCAAATGCACAGTGACTTTGAAAAAGTAAGGAAAAATAAACAAAAAAAATCTAAATTTATTTTGGGGGGATGACCAGTTGCACGTGCATTTGCAATATGATTCTATAGTGAAAAAACATATTGCAAATGCACAGTGACTTTGAAAAAGTAAGGAAACATAAACAAAAAAAATCAAAAATTTTTTTGGGGGGGTGACCAGATGCACGTGCATTTGCAATATGATTCTATAGTGAAAAAACATATTGCAAATGCACAGTGACTTTGAAAAAGTAAGGAAACATAAACAAAAAAAATCAAAAATTTTTTGGGGGGGGTGACCAGATGCACGTGCATTTGCAATATGATTCTATAGTGAAAAAACATATTGCAAATGCACAGTGACTTTGAAAAAGTAAGAAACAAAAAAAAATACATCTAAAAAATTTTGAGCATGACAAATTCGTGATGGTACCTGCCCATTGAAACATATTGCAAATGCACAGTGACTTTGAAAAAGTAAGGAAACATAAACATTTTATTTTTATTTTTAGGTGACCAGTTGCACGTGCATTTGCAATATGATTCTATAGTGAAAAAACATATTGCAAATGCACAGTGACTTTGAAAAAGTAAGGAAACATAAACAAAAAAAATCAAAAAATTTTTTGGGGGGGTGACCAGATGCACGTGCATTTGCAATATGATTCTATAGTGAAAAAACATATTGCAAATGCACAGTGACTTTGAAAAAGTAAGAAACAAAAAAAAATACATCTAAAAAATTTTGAGCATGACAAATTCGTGATGGTACCTGCCCATTGAAACATATTGCAAATGCACAGTGACTTTGAAAAAGTAAGGAAACATAAACAAAAAAACATCAACACATTTTTTGGGTAACCAGTTGCATATTTTAGATCACAAGATGACAAAGGTATAGTTTGAGCAAAGTAAAGCTTGAATTTTGAGCATGACAAATTCGTGATGGTACCTGCCCATTAAAACATATTGCAAATGCACAGTGACTTTGAAAAAGTAAGAAACAAAAAAAAATACATCTAAAATTTTTTGAGCATGACAAATTCGTGACGGTACCTGCCCATTGAAACATATTGCAAATGCACAGTGACTTTGAAAAAGTAAGGAAACATAAACAAAAAAACATCAACACATTTTTTGGGTAACCAGTTGCATATTTTAGATCACAAGATGACAAAGGTATAGTTTGAGCAAAGTAAAGCTTGAATTTTGAGCATGACAAATTCGTGATGGTACCTGCCCATTAAAACATATTGCAAATGCACAGTGACTTTGAAAAAGTAAGAAACAAAAAAAAATACATCTAAAATTTTTTGAGCATGACAAATTCGTGACGGTACCTGCCCATTGAAACATATTGCAAATGCACAGTGACTTTGAAAAAGTAAGGAAACATAAACAAAAAAACATCAACACATTTTTTGGGTAACCAGTTGCATATTTTAGATCACAAGATGACAAAGGTATAGTTTGAGCAAAGTAAAGCTTGAATTTTGAGCATGACAAATTCGTGATGGTACCTGCCCATTAAAACATATTGCAAATGCACAGTGACTTTGAAAAAGTAAGAAACAAAAAAAAATACATCTAAAAATTTTTGAGCATGACAAATTCGTGACGGTACCTGCCCATTGAAACATATTGCAAATGCACAGTGACTTTGAAAAAGTAAGGAAACATAAACAAAAAAACATCCAAAACATTTTTGGGTAACTTTGACTTTTGACTTCCTATGAAATCATATTGCAAATAGACAAATCATATTCCTTATGCACAAGTAAAAAAAAAAAATTATGATAATAACATTTTACAAAAGTATATTCATACACTTCTTACACATGATTAATTGTCTGAAAATCGAAACAATTTCGAAAAACGGTCCAGAAAGCACTTTTTTTAGTTTTTAAAGTTTAAAAAAAAAATCAAATTTTCGACTTTTGACTTCCTATGAAATCATATTCCAAATGGAGAAAACATATGCCTTATGCACAAGTAAAAAAAAAAAAAAAAAATGATAATAAAGTATGACTAAAGTATGTTGATAAAGTTCTTATACATGTGTAATTGACACAAAAATTGAAAGAAATTTGAAAAACGGACCAGAAAGCACTTTTTTAAGGATGTGTGAAGTTTTTTACCAAATTTTGACATTTTTGACTTTTGACTTTTGACTTCCTATGAAATCATATTCCAAATGGAGAAAACATATGCCTTATGCACAAGTAAAAAAAAATAAAAAATAGGATAATAAAGTATGACTAAAGTATGTTGATAAAGTTCTTATACATGTGTAATTGACATAAAAATTGAAAGAATTTTGAAAAACGGTCCAGAAAGCACTTTTTTAAGGATGTGTGAAGTTTTTTACCAAATTTTGACATTTTTGACTTTTGACTTTTGACTTCCTATGAAATCATATTGCAAATGTACAAAACATATGCCTTATGCGCATGTAATTAAAAAAATAAAAAAATATGATAAAAAAATTGGACAAAAGTATATTCATACAGCTCTTACACATGTGTAATTGACAAAAAAATCGAAAGAATTTCGAAAAAAGGCCCAGAAAGCACTTTTTTAAGGGGTGAAAAGTTTTTGAAAAAAATATCCTTTTTTCAAAAATTTTCTTTTGGATGTTGACTTGGGTTACATTTCCAATATGAAAAACCCCGGTGGAGCGCACTCGCCCCCTGTTGGATTTTTGAGGTGTTACAATTGGCAATTGCCATATGGCATTTGCCATATACTTTACACGAATCAACGCCGCTTTGGGTGGTATTGGACATCGTGTATATGGTTTGTCCAATGCCAATATCTTGCCATTCATTTTTGTACAATTCAGGGGGGTATTCCCTTACAACCTGGAATTAAAATGGATTTTGGGGGGGTTTGTATCATTTGATTTACACAACTTGCCTACAACTTTGAAGATGCAAAACATTTTTTCTTGTGAAACAAACAAAAAAAAAGAAAACTTGAGCGTCCATAACTATTCACCCCCCCAAAGTCAATACGTTGTAGAGCCACCTTATGCAGCAATTACAGCTGCAAGTCTCTTGGGGTATGTCTCTATAAGCTTGGCACATCTAGTCACTGGGATTTTTGCCCATTCTTCAAGGTAAAACTGCTCCAGCTCCTTCAAGTTGGATGGGTTCCGTTGGTGTACAGCAATCTTTAAGTCATACCACAGATTCTCAATTGGATTGAGGTCTAGGCTTTGACTAGGCCATTCCAAGACATTTACAGTGCCTTGCGAAAGTATTCGGCCCCCTTGAACTTTGCGACCTTTTGCCACATTTCAGGCTTCAAACATAAAGATATAAAACTGTATTTTTTTGTGAAGAATCAACAACAAGTGGGACACAATCATGAAGTGGAACGACATTTATTGGATATTTCAAACTTTTTTAAGAAATCAAAAACTGAAAAATTGGGCGTGCAAAATTATTCAGCCCCTTTACTTTCAGTGCAGCAAACTCTCTCCAGAAGTTCAGTGAGGATCTCTGAATGATCCAATGTTGACCTAAATGACTAATGATGATAAATACAATCCACCTGTGTGTAATCAAGTCTCCGTATAAATGCACCTGCACTGTGATAGTCTCAGAGGTCCGTTAAAAGCGCAGAGAGCATCATGAAGAACAAGGAACACACCAGGCAGGTCCGAGATACTGTTGTGAAGAAGTTTAAAGCCGGATTTGGATACAAAAAGATTTCCCAAGCTTTAAACATCCCAAGGAGCACTGTGCAAGCGATAATATTGAAATGGAACGAGTATCAGACCGCTCCAAATCTACCAAGACCTGGCCGTCCCTCTAAACTTTCAGCTCATACAAGGAGAAGACTGATCAGAGATGCAGCCAAGAGGCCCATGATCACTCTGGATGAACTGCAGAGATCTACAGCTGAGGTGGGAGACTCTGTCCATAGGACAACAATCAGTCGTATATTGAACAAATCTGGCCTTTATGGAAGAGTGGCAAGAAGAAAGCCATTTCTTAAAGATATCCATAAAAAGTGTTGTTTAAAGTTTGCCACAAGCCACCTGGGAGACACACCAAACATGTGGAAGAAGGTGCTCTGGTCAGATGAAACCAAAATTGAACTTTTTGGCAACAATGCAAAACGTTATGTTTGGTGTAAAAGCAGCACAGCTGAACACACCATCCCCACTGTCAAACATGGTGGTGGCAGCATCATGGTTTGGGCCTGCTTTTCTTCAGAAGGGACAGGGAAGATGGTTAAAATTGATGGGAAGATGGATGGAGCCAAATACAGGACCATTCTGGAAGAAAACCTGATGGAGTCTGCAAAAGACCTGAGACTGGGACGGAGATTTGTCTTCCAACAAGACAATGATCCAAAACATAAAGCAAAATCTACAATGGAATGGTTCAATAATAAACATATCCAGGTGTTAGAATGGCCAAGTCAAAGTCCAGACCTGAATCCAATCGAGAATCTGTAGAAAGAACTGAAAACTGCTGTTCACAAATGCTCTCCATCCAACCTCACTGAGCTCGAGCTGTTTTGCAAGGAGGAATGGGAAAAAATGTCAGTCTCTCGATGTGCAAAACTGATAGAGACATACCCCAAGCGACTTACAGCTGTAATCGCAGCAAAAGGTGGCGCTACAAAGTATTAACTTAAGGGGGCTGAATAATTTTGCACGCCCAATTTTTCAGTTTTTGATTTGTTAAAAAAGTTTGAAATATCCAATAAATGTCGTTCCACTTCATGATTGTGTCCCACTTGTTGTTGATTCTTCACAAAAAAATACAGTTTTACATCTTTATGTTTGAAGCCTGAAATGTGGCAAAAGGTCGCAAAGTTCAAGGGGGCCGAATACTTTCGCAAGGCACTGTAAATGTTTCCCCTTAAACCACTCGAGTGTTGCTTTAGCAGTATGCTTCGGATCATTGTCCTGCTGGAAGGTGAACCTCCGTCCCAGTCTCAAATCTCTGGAAGACTGAAACAGGTTTCCCTCAAGAATTTCCCTGTATTTAGGGCCATTCATCATTCCTTCAATTCTGACCAGTTTCTCAGTCCCTAAATATGAAAAACATCCCCACAGCATGATTCTGCCACCACCATACTTAACTAAGGGAATGGTGTTCTCGGGGTGATGTGAGGTGTTGGGTTTGCGCCAGACATAGCGTTTTCCTTGATGGTCAAAAAGCTCAATTTTGATCTCATCTGACAAGATTAACTTCTTCCATATGTTTGGGGAGTCTCCCACATGCCTTTTGACAAACACCAAACATGTTTGCTTATTTTTTTCTATAAGCATATATATATATAAGGCTTTTTCTGGACACTGTTCCGTAAAGCCAAGCTCTGTGGAGTGTACGGCTTAAAGTGGTCCTATGGACAGATACTCCAGTCTCCGCTGTGCATCTCCTTTAGGGTTATCTTTGGTCTCTTTGTTGCCTCTTTGATTAATGCCCTCCTTGCCTGGTCCGTGAGTTTTGGTGGGCGTCCCTCTCTTGGCAGGTTTGTTGTGGTGCCATATTCTTTCCATTTTTTAATAGTAGATTGAATGGTGTTCCGTGGGACGTTCAAAGTTTCTGATATTTTTTTATAACCCAACCCTGATCTCTACTTGTCCACCATTTTGTCCTTGACCTGTTTGGAGAGCTCCTTGGTCTTCATGGTGCCGCTTGCTTGGTGGTGATGCAGACTTTGGGGTCTTTCAGAACAGGTATATATATATATACTGAGATCATGTGACAGATCCTGTGACACTTAGATTACACACAGGTGGACTTTATTTAACTAATTATGTGACTTCTGAAGGTAATTGGTTGCACCAGATCTTATTTAGGGGCTTCATAGCAAAGGGGAGGGGCTTCATAGCAAATGGGAGGGGCTTCATAGCAAAGGGGAGGGGCTTCATAGCAAAGGGGGTGAATACATATGCAAGCACCACTTTTCCGTTCTTTATTTTTTAGAATTTTTTTAAACAAGTAATTTAGTTAATTTCACTTCACCAATTGGGACTATTTTGTGTATGCCCATTACATGAAATCCAAATAAAAATCCAATTTAAATTACAAGTTGTAATGCAACAAAATACGAAAAACACCAAGGGGGATGAATACTTTTGCAAGGCACTGTACATTATATAATCAGTTAACGTTGTGGAATTACCAGGATAAACAAACTTCTAAATAAACGTTTAATCTCTGTGGGATGGGTTGTGAGAAGTCAAACCAAGCAATTCCCATTGATTCAGCATGTATTATACATAACCCTCGTGTAAGAGCCCCAGGCTGATGGGTTTCACACCTGTCTCACATTTTCCCATTCAATCAGAAGCTTTTGGCAGACAGAAGTCTCTCTCGCTCTCTCTCTCTCTCTCTCTCTCTCTCACACACACACACACACACACACACACACACACAGGGAGCAGAAACCATTACAGGATACTACAGATCACTGGCTGAGAAACGGACATCAGAAGGAACAATATGTGATGCTTTTTATGCCATGTATGCAGAGAGTGTCGTAGTATTTACAGTTTTTCAATTGCTAACATGCGTTGGTCAAAACTGAAGTCACATTGTCAAAACTCTTCACACAGTCAGCGAAACAGAAGTCAATGTGGACCAAACTGTGGATCATTTTTCATTGCTTTCACACAAAATGCATTCAATGACCACATTCTCTGAAATCCATGAACTCTTTTCTCATTCATACTCCACCACTTGCAAAACTATATATTTCAAATTCTAACACACTGTTTCCAAAAAACACATTCAAAACAGAATGATGGCAAATGTTGTGCATTTCTGCAGTAACCAGATAGAAACATATAAAACATTCAAAGGAAGCACAAATTCGGGACAGAGTGCTGGCAGACAATATCACTGTTGGGAATGTGAATACGGTCAGCACTACAACAATGGCCAGAGTCCCAGAGAAACATGAAACAAGGATGAATCAGTTGTACCCTTTGAGAGAAACGGTGAACGTGTGAAAGAACTCTGGTATCAATATGTCCAGGTAAGATGTCTGTTCAATAACCAAACAGGGTACATACACAGCTATGCATAACGTAAAGTACTGTAAAACTGTGTATTTACTGTATCCATCTCCACTACTCTCTAAAATACAGTAAAGCCACAAAGATGAATGTATGTGCAGTTTACCTGACTTCCATCTCCGTTACTCCAGACAAACTGCTCATACATTCATCTTTGTGGATGAAGCTGGATTCAACCTGGCAAAAACACGCCCGCAGGGGAAGAAATGTGATTGGACAGAGAGGAGCTAACATCACAATGTGATTGGACAGAGAGCAACAGTAGATGTCCCAGGCCAGAGAGGAACTAACATCACAATGTGATTGGACAGAGAGCAACAGTAGATGTCCCAGGCCAGAGAGGAGCTAACATCACGATGTGTGCAGCACTGTCCAATGGTGGTTTGCTGTTACACAAACCACTCATTGTCCCCTACAATACAGATAGGATCATTTATTTTCACCCTTTTTTAAGGTACGGGCATGAATCAGAAAACCAGTCAGTATCTGGTGTGACCACCATTTGCCTAATACAGTTTGACACGTCTCCTTTGCATAGAGTTGATCAGGCTGTTGATTGTGGCCTGTGGAATGTTGTTCCACTCCAGTTCGATGGTTGTGCGAAGTTGCTGGATATTGGCGGGAACTGGAACATGCTGTCATACACGTCGATACAGAGCATCCCAAACATGCTCAATGGGTGACGTGTCTGGAGAGTAAACAGGCCATGGATCCTTGCGACATGGGGCTGTGCATTATCCTGCTGAAACATGAGGTGATGGCGGCGGATGAATGGCACAACAATGAGCCTCAGGATCTATTGATTTTGTCCGAGAGAGATTTACACGGTTATGAAAACGTCAAGTCAGGTTAAGACTACAGGAAACACAGCTCTTATTTTAAGTGTTTCTAAAAACCCACAGTGAGAAAAATGAATGGTGGGAAAACTATTGGAACCATTTCCCTGGTTTGACCACTAGGTTTTATGGGTATTATTACACTCTATAGATGCCATAGCCAGGTTATTTATCATTAAATATTAAATATGATTACCTAGTACCTTTTTCACTCTCGTGAAAAGCAGGAGCGGCAGCATGAATTATAACATTTCTCTCTCTACTGCAGCAGACTGTTCGGATCTGTATGGGTCCTTCTGGACAAGTCACTTAAAAGTACACAAACCGCATCCCTGTGACAATCAGATCAGATTCAACCCAGACTCGGGACATTATTTAAAATTCTGGATCCGGACTCACTCGGGTCCCGGATCGGGTCTTAAGTATTTGGGTACAGGAGGATCCGTAAACACTTCTAAAAGCCAATTTATGCAATTCTGAGGCTCCGTACAGAGGGTTTGACACAAATGCAGAACCTCCAGAGGCTTCCGGAGGCCAAATAGAGCTCCCCATCGCATCCCAAAACATTTAATAATGTGGCGGGCTCCGTATAGATCCACCCTGACATGACTGGTTGACAGTAGGTGGAGGCGGGATGTCCTGGATAAACACAAACTCACTAACTTGACAACTTCCTTCACAACCAACAGCTCTGCTCTGCTCCGCAAAATGCAAGAAGGAAGAATGCTCTGTCTTCTGCAGAGGCAGCATCGCTGTAAATGTTGTATGGCCAATGCAGATGAAGGATTGACCATTCAGAGCCTTTAATACGGAGTCCTCTGCATTGATCCACTAAAAGGGTCTGCTTCAGGGTGCTGGCATCCTCACCCAATAAACTGGTCTGCCTCATGGTGCTGGCATCCTCACCCAATAAACTGGTCTGCTTCAGGGTGCTGGCATCCTCACCCAATAAACTGGTCTGCTTCAGGGTGCTGGCATCCTCCTCCTATAAACTGGTCTGCTTCAGGGTGCTGGCATCCTCATCCAATAAACTGGTCTGCTTCAGGGTGCTGGCATCCTCACCCAATAAACTGGTCTGCTTCAGGGTGCTGGCATCCTCACCCAATAAACTGGTCTGCTTCAGGGTGCTGGCATCCTCACCCAATAAACTGGTCTGCTTCAGGGAGCTGGCATCCTCCTCCAATAAACTGGTCTGCTTCAGGGAGCTGGCATCCTCATCCAATAAACTCGTCTGCTTAAGGATGCTGGCATCCTCATCCAATAAACTGGTCTGCTTCAGGGTGATGGCATCCTCATCCAATAAACTGGTCTGCTTCAGGGAGCTGGCATCCTCACCCAATAAACTGATCTGCTTCAGGGAGCTGGCATCCTCCTCCTATAAACTGGTCTGCTTCAGGGTGCTGGCATCCTCATCCAATAAACTGATCTGCTTCAGGGAGCTGGCATCCTCATCCAATAAACTGATCTGCTTCAGGGTGCTGGCATCCTCCTCCTCCTATAAACTGGTCTGCTTCAGGGTGCTGGCATCCTCCTCCTATAAACTGGTCTGCTTCAGGGTGCTGGCATCCTCCTCCTATAAACTGGTCTGCTTCAGGGAGCTGGCATCCTCCAATTAACTGTCAGATGGACAGATATTAGATAAATATTTATTTTTATGTATTTTATTGAACTTTTATTTAACTAGGCAAGTCAGTTAAGAACACATTCTCATTTATAATGACAGCCTTCCAAAAGACAAAAGGCCCCCTTTTGGCGGGGACGGGGGTTCTAGGTTTATAAATGATAAATAAATACATGATAAATACAGGACAAAACACAATAGTTATGTCCCGTAAGCTGTATGGAAATCTCTCCTGGGGTTCTGTTCCTCAGCTTGTCCTTAGGTAACGGTCCAAACCAGGTAATATCTTTTCTCTTCATGGTCTGGAAGTCGATACGAGACCATCAGAGTTCCTTTAGGCCAAGACAGTTCCTTTAGGCCAAGACAGTTCCTTTAGGCCAAGACAGTTCCTTTAGGCCAAGACAGCTGGACGGAGGGTGGAAGCATAGCTGGGGGTGAGGTGATGGAGATGAGGGAACTCTCACCATTCAGGAACATTGATTGGGTGGTGCTTTGTCAGTGGGTGAAGAAAGGCTAGGTGTGTGTGTGTGTGTGTGTGTGTGTGTGTGTGTGTGTGTGTGTGTGTGTGTGTGTGTGTGTGTGTTTGTGCACACGTGTGTGTGAGTGTTTGTGCGCGCGCGCGCATGTGTGTGTGTGTGTGTGTGTGAGTGTTCGTGCGTGTGTGTGTGTGTGTGGAGATGGGGGAGGTATGTGTGGCGACAGCTCTGAAAATACTATTGTTTCTGTGGGACCCCGAGACAATGAAAGTAACCAACCAATCAGTCAGTCAGGATAAAGATCTCACCCTGGGCCACTCTGTGACAGGCTAATCAGTAGTCACTGGAAACACATGAGAGAAACACGTCACAGTCAATACTAGTTAATAGGTCTGAGAAAATTACCCATGGTCCCTGGTTAGAGAGAGGACAATGACCCGTAGGAGACAGCATACACACACACACACACACACACACACACACACACACACACACACACACACACACACACACACACACACACACACACACACACACACACACAGGTTAATTGGATATGAAGACCTGACAGTGACTACCGTACTGTATGTGAAGCAACAAACACCAGTTCATGTATCCATTTCATTCAACCCAGAATAATAATAATGCTGCTCAATTCTCCACTAATTGGTCTTTTGACCAATCAGATCAGCTCTCTTGCCAACAACTGGGCAAAAAAAATCAGATTTGGGCTTCCTGTGTAAACGCAGTCTAATTGATTGAATTGATGTAGCACCTCTACTCTAATGTGTGGCACCTTAGGGTGATGGACAGCAACCATTTGCCAGAAGGCTCACCACTCATCAGTTAGCACGGTGGAGAGGTGAGGAGAGTTATGTGATGATTAGGAAGGAGGTTGACCAAGCATATAGAGGGAAGTGTATAATAATTGTCTGATAATGGTTAGGTTCCGTAAAGGAGGAGTTCTACTCTTAGAACTGATTGGAATATTATCATTTCTTAAATTGTCTCCAAGCTAATGGATAATTAAGTAGTTCATTAAAGACACATTCTGGACAGAGTGTGTAGTAACAAAAAATGTCATCTTCAAAAAAAAGGACAGAATTATTTTGGAAGTCATGTTGAGGAAGCAGATCACATGACAGTAGGAAATACATGCAGGGGTTAAGAAACAGTCAAACAGCACAGTCACATTTACAACAAGGAGGCCAAGAGAGAAAGAGGTCCTTAAAGCGACTCCAATACGCATTTCAATAAGTGGAACACCAGCATTATGTTAGGTTACCAATCCATCCATCCCCATGGTTACCAATCCATCCAACCATCCATCCCATAACTTCTCCTAAAACAATTATTGAGCCACTGCCCCAGGGACGTGTGTTCCAGCTCCCTCCTGGCTCGGCGGGTCAAACAGTAATTGACTGGAAGTGTAGAACACATTGGATGGGCCAAATTTGCCCGAAAATGAATCGTTTAACAAGAAATGAGGGTGACTCTCAAATTAGCAGTGAAATGATTGAGATGTGGCTCAGGGAATTAGGAGAGATTGTCCGCTTCCCAAATGGCACCCTATTCCCTATATAGTACACTACCTCATAACTCATACCCCATAATACACTACCAAGGGAATGGTTGGTGCCATTTGGGACACAAGGAAAAGGAAAGGAGTAATGTTACACGACTACACCGCACTGAGAATACTGGTATGACACCTGGTATTACATGACTACAGTGCACTGAGAATACTGGTATGACACCTGGTATTACATGACTACAGTGCAGTGAGAATACTGGTATGACACCTGGTATTACATGACTACACCGCACTGAGAATACTGGTATGACACCTGGTATTACATGACTACACCGCACTGAGAATACTGGTATGACACCTGGTATTACATGACTACACCGCACTGAGAATACTGGTATGACACCTGGTATTACATGACTACAGTGCAGTGAGAATACTGGTATGACACCTGGTATTACATGACTACACCGCACTGAGAATACTGGTATGACACCTGGTATTACATGACTACAGTGCAGTGAGAATACTGGTATGACACCTGGTATTACATGACTACACAGCACTCAGCATACTGGTATGACACCTGGTATTACACGACTACACCGCACTGAGAATACTGGTATGACACCTGGTATTACACGACTACACCGCACTGAGAATACTGGTATGACACCTGGTATTACACGACTACACCGCACTGAGAATACTGGTATGACACCTGGTATTACACGACTACACCGCACTGAGAATACTGGTATGACACCTGGTATTACACGACTACACCGCACTGAGAATACTGGTATGACACCTGGTATTACATGACTACAGTGCAGTGAGAATACTGGTATGACACCTGGTATTACACGACTACACCGCACTGAGAATACTGGTATGACACCTGGTATTACACGACTACACCGCACTGAGAATACTGGTATGACACCTGGTATTACACGACTACACCGCACTGAGAATACTGGTATGACACCTGGTATTACACAACTAAACCGCACTGAGAATACTGGTATGACACCTGGTATTACATGGCTACACCGCACTGAGAATACTGGTATGACACCTGGTATTACACGACTACACCGCACTGAGAATACTGGTATGACACCTGGTATTACACGACTACACCGCACTGAGAATACTGGTATGACACCTGGTATTACATGGCTACACCGCACTGAGAATACTGGTATGACACCTGGTATTACACAACAACACCGCACTGAGAATACTGGTATGACACCTGGTATTACATGACTACACCGCACTGAGAATACTGGTATGACACCTGGTATTACATGACTACACCGCACTGAGAATACTGGTATGACACCTGGTATTACACGACTACACCGCACTGAGAATACTGGTATGACACCTGGTATTACATGACTACACCGCACTGAGAATACTGGTATGACACCTGGTATTACACAACTACACCGCACTGAGAATACTGGTATGACACCTGGTATTACATGACTACACCGCACTGAGAATACTGGTATGACACCTGGTATTACACGACTACACCGCACTGAGATTACTGGTATGACACCTGGTATTACATGACTACACGCACTGAGATTACTGGTTTGACACCTGGTATTACACAACTACACCGCACTGAGAATACTGGTATGACACCTGGTATTACATGACTACACCGCACTGAGAATACTGGTATGACACCTGGTATTACATGACTACAATGCACTGAGAATACTGGTATGACATCTGGTATTACATGACTACTCCGCACTGAGAATACTGATATGACACCTGGTATTACATGACTACACCGCAGTGAGAATACTGGTTTGACACCTGGTATTACACGACTACACCGCACTGAGAATACTGGTATGACACCTGGTATTACACGACTACACCGCACTGAGAATACTGGTATGACACCTGGTATTACATGACTACAGTGCAGTGAGAATACTGGTATGACACCTGGTATTACACGACTACACCGCACTGAGAATACTGGTATGACACCTGGTATTACACGACTACACCGCACTGAGAATACTGGTATGACACCTGGTATTACACGACTACACCGCACTGAGAATACTGGTATGACACCTGGTATTACACAACTAAACCGCACTGAGAATACTGGTATGACACCTGGTATTACATGCCTACACCGCACTGAGAATACTGGTATGACACCTGGTATTACACGACTACACCGCACTGAGAATACTGGTATGACACCTGGTATTACACGACTACACCGCACTGAGAATACTGGTATGACACCTGGTATTACATGGCTACACCGCACTGAGAATACTGGTATGACACCTGGTATTACACAACAACACCGCACTGAGAATACTGGTATGACACCTGGTATTACATGACTACACCGCACTGAGAATACTGGTATGACACCTGGTATTACATGACTACACCGCACTGAGAATACTGGTATGACACCTGGTATTACACGACTACACCGCACTGAGAATACTGGTATGACACCTGGTATTACATGACTACACCGCACTGAGAATACTGGTATGACACCTGGTATTACACAACTACACCGCACTGAGAATACTGGTATGACACCTGGTATTACATGACTACACCGCACTGAGAATACTGGTATGACACCTGGTATTACACGACTACACCGCACTGAGATTACTGGTATGACACCTGGTATTACATGACTACACGCACTGAGATTACTGGTTTGACACCTGGTATTACACAACTACACCGCACTGAGAATACTGGTATGACACCTGGTATTACATGACTACACCGCACTGAGAATACTGGTATGACACCTGGTATTACATGACTACAATGCACTGAGAATACTGGTATGACATCTGGTATTACATGACTACTCCGCACTGAGAATACTGATATGACACCTGGTATTACATGACTACACCGCAGTGAGAATACTGGTTTGACACCTGGTATTACACGACTACACCGCACTGAGAAAACTGGTATGACACCTGGTATTACATGACTACACCGCACTAAGAATACTGGTTTGACACCTGGTATTACACAACTACACCGCACTGAGAATACTGGTATGACACCTGGTATTACATGACTACAGTGCACTGAGAATACTGGTATGACACCTGGTATTACATGACTACAGTGCCCTGAGAATACTGATATGACACCTGGTATTACATGACTACACCGCAGTGAGAATACTGGTTTGACACCTGGTATTACACGACTACACCGCACTGAGAAAACTGGTATGACACCTGGTATTACATGACTACTCCGCACTGAGAATACTGATATGACACCTGGTATTACATGACTACACCGCAGTGAGAATACTGGTTTGACACCTGGTATTACACGACTACACCGCACTGAGAATACTGGTATGACACCTGGTATTACATGACTACACCGCACTGAGAATACTGGTATGACACCTGGTATTACATGACTACAATGCACTGAGAATACTGGTATGACATCTGGTATTACATGACTACTCCGCACTGAGAATACTGATATGACACCTGGTATTACATGACTACACCGCAGTGAGAATACTGGTTTGACACCTGGTATTACACGACTACACCGCACTGAGAAAACTGGTATGACACCTGGTATTACATGACTACACCGCACTGAGAATACTGGTTTGACACCTGGTATTACACAACTACACCGCACTGAGAATACTGGTATGACACCTGGTATTACATGACTACAGTGCACTGAGAATACTGGTATGACATCTGGTATTACACAACTACACCGCACTGAGAATACTGGTATGACACCTGGTATTACATGACTACACCGCACTGAGAATACTGGTATGACACCTGGTATTACATGACTACAATGCACTGAGAATACTGGTATGACATCTGGTATTACATGACTACTCCGCACTGAGAATACTGATATGACACCTGGTATTACATGACTACACCGCAGTGAGAATACTGGTTTGACACCTGGTATTACACGACTACACCGCACTGAGAAAACTGGTATGACACCTGGTATTACATGACTACACCGCACTGAGAATACTGGTTTGACACCTGGTATTACACAACTACACCGCACTGAGAATACTGGTATGACACCTGGTATTACATGACTACAGTGCACTGAGAATACTGGTATGACACCTGGTATTACATGACTACAGTGCCCTGAGAATACTGATATGACACCTGGTATTACATGACTACACCGCAGTGAGAATACTGGTTTGACACCTGGTATTACACGACTACACCGCACTGAGAAAACTGGTATGACACCTGGTATTACATGACTACAGTGCACTGAGAATACTGAGAGACAGAACAACTCCCTGCCTCGCTCCACTCAGGCCTTATCTGGATATGTGTCGTTCTTAGTTACTCCTTAGTTACTCCTTAGTTACTCCTTAGATACTCCTTAGTTACTCCTTAGTTACTCCTTAAATACTCCTTAGTTACTCCTTAGTTACTCCTTAAATACTCCTTAGTTACTCCTTAGTTACTCCTTAAATACTCCTTAGTTACTCCTTAGTTACTCCTTAAATACTCCTTAGTTACTCCTTAGTTACTCCTTAAATACTCCTTAGTTACTCCTTAGTTACTCCTTAGACACTCCTTAGTTACTCCTTAGTTACTGCTGCTTTAACGTTACTGACAGAGCAGGCTTCTCTCTGTTTCATACTGCAGGTCTCTAAAGACCATTCGGATAGTATTCAGACCCCTTGACATTTATCACATTTTATGTTACAGCCTTATTCTAAAATTGATTAAATCAATTGTTTTCCTCATCAATCTACACACAACACCACATAAAGACAAAGTGAAAACAGGTTTTTAGAAATGATTGCAAATTTAAAAACTGAAATATAACATTTGCCTAAGTATTCAGTCCCTTTGTTATGAGACTCAAACTTGAGCTCTGGTGCATCCTGTTTCCATCGATCATCCTTGAGATGTTTCTACAACTTGATTTGAGTCCACCTGTGGTAAATTCAATTGTTTTGACATGATTTGGAAAGGCACACACCTGTCTATATAAAGGTCTCACATTTGACTGGGCATGTCAGCACAAAAAACAAGAGGTCGAAGGAATTGTTAGTTAGAGCGAGACAGGATTGTGTCTAGGCACAGATCTGGGGAAGGGTACCAAAACATTTCTGTAGTATTGAAGGTCCCCAAGACCATCATTCTTAAATGGAAGAAGTGTAGAACCACCAAGCTCCCTAGAGCTGGCCGCCCGGCCAAACTGAGCAACTGGGGGAGAAGAGCCTTGGTCAGGGAGGTGAACAAGAACCTGATGGTAATTCTGACAGAGCTCCAGAGTTCCTCTGTGGAGATGAGAGAACCTTCCAGATGGACAACCATCTCTGCAGCTCTCCACCAATCAGGCCTTTATAGTACAGTGGCCAGACAGAAACCACTCCTCAGTAAAAGGCACGACAGACTGATACACACAGGAAACTGTTGAGTGTGAAAAACTCCGCAGCGCTGCAGTTCTTGACACAAACCGGTGCACCTGGCACCTACTACCATACCCCGTTCAAAGGCACTGAAATGTCTTGTCTTGCCCATTCACCTTCTGAATGTTACATACACAATCCCTGTCTCAATTGTATCAAGTCTTAAAATTCCTACTTTAACCTGTCTCCTCCCCTTATCTACATGGATTGAAATGGATTTAACAGGTGACGTAAATTAGGGATCACATCTTCCACCTGGTCAGTTTATGTCATGGAAAGAGCAGGTGTTTCTAAAATTTTGTTCACTCAGTGTATATATAAAGTCCAGTAAAATAAAATGATCCTTGACCTGCTCCTGCGGTTCACACGTAACCTGCCGACCATCCAGTCCATAGTCCTGTGGTCCTCTCTTAACATCAGGGGTGTGTGGAGCAGTGGTCCTCTTCACTGAAATTTCATATATATAGTGAAACACAAAAAAAATATCCTAATTAGATAGAAAAATTTACTAAATACACTGCTCAAAAAGATAAAGGGAACACTAAAATAACACATGCTAGAAATGAATGAATGAAATATTCTTATTAAATACTTTTTTCTTTACATAGTTGAATGTGCTGACAACAAAATCACACAAAAATTATCAATGGAAATCAAATTTATCAACCCATGGAGGTCTGGATTTGGAGTCACACTCAAAATTAAAGTGGAAAACCACACTACTAGGCTGATCCAACTTTGATGTAATGTCCTTAAAACAAGTCAAAATGAGGCTCAGTAGTGTGTGTGGCCTCCACGTGCCTGTATGACCTCCCTACAATCTGTTGGTGGATGGAGCGAGACATGATGTCCCAGATGTGCTCAATTGGATTCAGGTCTGGGGAACGGGCAGGCCAGTCCATAGCATCAATGCCTTCCTCTTGCAGGAACTGCTGACACACTCCAGCCACATGAGGTCTAGCATTGTCTTGCATTAGGAGGAACCTAGGGCTAACCGCACTAGCATATGGTCTCACAAGGGGTCTGAGGATCTCATCTCGGTACCTAATGGCAGTCAGACTACCTCTGGCGATCACATGGAGGGCTGTGTGGCCCCCCAAAGAAATGCCACCCCACACCATGACTGACCCACCGCCAAACCGGTCATGCTGGAGGATGTTGCAGGCAGCAGAACGTTCTCCACGGTATCTCCAGACCGTCACGTCTGTCACATGTGCTCAGTGTGAACCTGTTTTGATCTGTGAAGAGCACAGGGCGCCAGTGGCGAATTTGACAATCTTGGTGTTCTCTGGCAAATGCCAAACGTCCGACACGGTGTTGGGCTGTAAGCACAACCCCCACCTGTGGACGTCGGGCCCTCATTACCACCCTCATGGAGTCTGTTTCTGACCGTTTGAGCAGACACATGCACATTTGTGGCCTGCTGGAGGTAATTTTGCAGGGCTCTGGCAGTGCTCCTCCTGCTCCTCCTTGCACAAAGGCGGAGGTAGCGGTCCTGCTGCAGATTTGTTGCCCTCCTACGGCCTCCTCCACGTCTCCTGATGTACTGGCCTGTCTCCTGGTAGCGCCTCAATGCTCTGGACACTACACTGACAGACACAGCAAACCTTCTTGCCACAGATCGCATTGATGTGCCATCCTGGATGAGCTGCACTACCTGAGCCACTTGTGTGCGTTGTAGACTCCGTCTCTTGCTACCACACGTCTCTTGCTACCACTGAAAGCACCGGCAGCATTCAAAAGTGACCAAAACATCAGCCAGGAAGCATAGGAACTGAGAAGTGGTCTGTGGTTGTCACCTGCAGAACCACTCCTTTATTGGGGGTGTCTTGCTAATTTGCCTATAATTTCCACCTGTTATCTATTCCATTTGCACAACAGCATGTGAAATTTATTTTCAATCAGTGTTGCTTCCTAAGTGGACAGTTTGATTTCACAGAAGTGTGATTGACTTGGAGTTACATTGTGTTGTTCAAGTGTTCCCTTTATTTTTTTGAGCAGTGTATATTAATGTCACCAAATAATTGATTGAAACACACTGTTTTGCAATGAAGGTCTAAAATAGCCTCAACAGCACTCACTAGGGTAGCACCATGGTGTTGCCGGAGGACAGCTAACTTCCATCCTCCTCTGGGTATATTGACTTCAATACAAAATCTAGGAGGCTCATAGGCCTCACCTCCCTTCCATAGAGATACATGGTAATTGTGACACCTTCCGAAGGATGTCCTCCAACCAATCAAAGCTTTTTCAGTATGAACTGACATGTTGTCCATCCAATCATAGGATTAGGATCAGAGATCAGTGTGTTGTATTGTGGTTGTGCAGCAGAGCATCATGGAGGGGTTCTATGTTGAAGAACCCCTTTCATTCTCTGGTGTAGACGGAAAAGGTGCGAATTAAAAGCGAAAGTCGACCTCTGCCTGAGATCAGTTTCATAAAGAAGGATGAAAAGGTGAGGGCGTTCAATACCAACTGGTATCAAAAGTATAGCTGGTTAACAGGGAACCTTTCATCAAGCAGCCTGTATTGCCGGCCTAGCCTGCTTTTTTGTTAAAGTCTGAGCCTTAGGCGAAAGAGGGATACAGTGACCTGAAGAACATCGATCGCTCGGCTAAACGGCAAAACAAAAGCAGGGAGCATATAAATGCCCACATCAGATTCATGCTTCTGGGAAAAAAGTTGCATTGATCATGACGAAGGTCTGTGTATTCAAACTGAACAACACAACGAGAAAGTAAGAAGAACCAGGGTCTCAAGCGGCTCATCAACACCGCTACGTTTTGGGGCTGGAAAGAACGGTCCTTTAGAGGACACGGCGAGAGGGGAAGTTCCTCTAATAAGGGCAACTTACAAGGAGCTTGCAGAGGTAACGTTACGATGCTTTACTTGCTGAACATATGGCTACTGTCCTCTATTGGAAGTCGTAATGTATTCCGAATGATTTGATAGGTTCCATCACAACATCCATTAAAAGTGAGAGGTTGACGCAGGCCATCTATCCACTTTCATCCGGTATTTATTTAGCAAATATGATAACACATAATCAATCTAGACAGACACAAGCCAAGACTTGACATAAATGTTGCAGCAGCCTAGACTACACCTAAACAGAGATCTGACCTGCTGTATGGGATGAAAGAAGATTATCTTTCAGTCTGATCAACTGTAGGCTACTAACAAGAGCAGCTGCATACAGTCTATGAGCTCTGTCCATCTGGTCAGAGTAAACTAACTGGTAACGTTATGTATTTATAGTCCATCTGGACAGGGTAATGTTATGTATTTATAGTCCATCTGGTCAGGGTAATGTTATGTATTTATAGTCCATCTGGTCAGGGTAATGTTATGTATTTATAGTCCATCTGGTCAGGGTAATGTTATGTATTTATAGTCCATCTGGTCAGGGTAACGTTATGTATTTATAGTCCATCTGGTCAGGGTAATGTTATGTATTTATAGTCCATCTGGTCAGGGTAATGTTATGTATTTATAGTCCATCTGGTCAGGTTAATGTTATATATTTATAGTCCATCTGGTCAGGGTAACGTTATGTATTTATAGTCCATCTGGTCAGGGTAATGTTATGTATTTATAGTCCATCTGGTCAGGGTAATGTTATGTATTTATAGTCCATCTGGTCAGGGTAAACTAATTGGTAACGTTATGTATTTATAGTCCATCTGGTCAGGGTAATGTTATGTATTTATAGTCCATCTGGTCAGGTTAATGTTATATATTTATAGTCCATCTGGTCAGGGTAACGTTATGTATTTATAGTCCATCTGGTCAGGGTAACGTTATGTATTTATAGTCCATCTGGTCAGGGTAATGTTATGTATTTATAGTCCATCTGGTCAGGGTAACGTTATGTATTTATAGTCCATCTGGTCAGGGTAATGTTATGTATTTATAGTCCATCTGGTCAGGGTAATGTTATGTATTTATAGTCCATCTGGTCAGGGTAACGTTATGTATTTATAGTCCATCTGGTCAGGGTAACGTTATGTATTTATAGTCCATCTGGTCAGGGTAACGTTATGTATTTATAGTCCATCTGGTCAGGGTAATGTTATGTATTTATAGTCCATCTGGTCAGGGTAACGTTATGTATTTATAGTCCATCTGGTCAGGGTAAACTAATTGGTAATGTTATGTATTTATAGTCCATCTGGTCAGGGTAATGTTATGTATTTATAGTCCATCTGGTCAGGGTAACATTATGTATTTATAGTCCATCTGGTCAGGGTAACGTTATGTATTTATAGTCCATCTGGTCAGGGTAATGTTATGTATTTATAGTCCATCTGGTCAGGGTAACGTTATGTATTTATAGTCCATCTGGTCAGGGTAATGTTATGTATTTATAGTCCATCTGGTCAGGGTAACGTTAAGTATTTATAGTCCATCTGGTCAGGGTAAACTAATTGGTAATGTTATGTATTTATAGTCCATCTGGTCAGGGTAATGTTATGTATTTATAGTCCATCTGGTCAGGGTAACATTATGTATTTATAGTCCATCTGGTCAGGGTAACGTTATGTTTTTATAGTCCATCTGGTCAGGGTAAACTAATTGGTAACGTTATGTATTTATAGTCCATCTGGTCAGGGTAATGTTATGTATTTATAGTCCATCTGGTCAGGGTAACGTTATGTATTTATAGTCCATCTGGTCAGGGTAAACTAATTGGTAATGTTATGTATTTATAGTCCATCTGGTCAGGGTAACGCTATGTATTTATAGTCCATCTGGTCAGGGTAATGTTATGTATTTATAGTCCATCTGGTCAGGGTAAACTAATTGGTAATGTTATGTATTTATAGTCCATCTGGTCAGGGTAATGTTATGTATTTATAGTCCATCTGGTCAGGGTAATGTTATGTATTTATAGTCCATCTGGTCAGGGTAATGTTATGTATTTATAGTCCATCTGGTCAGGGTAAACTAATTGGTAACGTTATGTATTTATAGTTCATCTGGTCAGGGTAATGTTATGTATTTATAGTCCATCTGGTCAGGGTAATGTTATGTATTTATAGTCCATCTGGTCAGGGTAATGTTACGTATTTATAGTCCATCTGGTCAGAGTAATGTTATGTATTTACAGTCCATCTGGTCAGGGTAAACTAATTGGTAACGTTATGTATTTATAGTCCATCTGGTCAGGGTAACGTTATGTATTTTTAGTCCATCTGGTCAGGGTAACGTTATGTATTTATAGTCCATCTGGTCAGGGTAATGTTATGTATTTATAGTCCATCTGGTCAGGGTAATGTTATGTATTTATAGTCCATCTGGTCAGGGTAACGTTATGTATTTATAGTCCATCTGGTCAGGGTAAACTAATTGGTAACGTTATGTATTTATAGTCCATCTGGTCAGGGTAATGTTATGTATTTATAGTCCATCTGGTCAGGGTAACGTTATGTATTTATAGTCCATCTGGTCAGGGTAATGTTATGTTTTTATAGTCCATCTGGTCAGGGTAATGTTATGTATTTATAGTCCATCTGGTCAGGGTAACGTTATGTATTTATAGTCCTTCTGGTCAGGGTAATGTTATGTATTTATAGTCCATCTGGTCAGGGTAACGTTATGTATTTATAGTCCATCTGGTCAGGGTAACGTTATGTATTTATAGTCCATCTGGTCAGGGTAATGTTATGTATCTATAGTCCATCTGGTCAGGGTAACGTTATGTATTTATAGTCCACCTGGTCAGGGTAACGTTATGTATTTATAGTCCATCTGGTCAGGGTAACGTTATGTATTTATAGTCCATCTGGTCAGGGTAATGTTATGTATTTATAGTCCATCTGGTCAGGGTAACGTTATGTATTTATAGTCCATCTGGTCAGGGTAAACTAATTGGTAATGTTATGTATTTATAGTCCATCTGGTCAGGGTAATGTTATGTATTTATAGTCCATCTGGTCAGGGTAACATTATGTATTTATAGTCCATCTGGTCAGGGTAACGTTATGTATTTATAGTCCATCTGGTCAGGGTAAACTAATTGGTAACGTTATGTATTTATAGTCCATCTGGTCAGGGTAATGTTATGTATTTATAGTCCATCTGGTCAGGGTAACATTATGTATTTATAGTCCATCTGGTCAGGGTAACATTATGTATTTATAGTCCATCTGGTCAGGGTAATGTTATGTATTTATAGTCCATCTGGTCAGGGTAACGTTATGTATTTATAGTCCATCTGGTCAGGGTAAACTAATTGGTAATGTTATGTATTTATAGTCCATCTGGTCAGGGTAAACTAATTGGTAACGTTATGTATTTATAGTCCATCTGGTCAGGGTAACGTTATGTATTTATAGTCCATCTGGTCAGGGTAACGTTATGTATTTATAGTCCATCTGGTCAGGGTAACGTTATGTATTTATAGTCCATCTGGTCAGGGTAATGTTATGTATTTATAGTCCATCTGGTCAGGGTAACGTTATGTATTTATAGTACATCTGGTCAGGGTAATGTTATGTATTTATTGTCCATCTGGTCAGGGTAATGTTATGTATTTATAGTCCATCTGGTCAGGGTAACGTTATGTATTTATAGTCCATCTGGTCAGGGTAACGTTATGTATTTATAGTCCATCTGGTCAGGGTAAACTAATTGATAATGTTATGTATTTATAGTCCATCTGGTCAGGGTAACGTTATGTATTTATAGTCCATCTGGTCAGGGTAATGTTATGTATTTATAGTCCATCTGGTCAGGGTAAACTAATTGGTAATGTTATGTATTTATAGTCCATCTGGTCAGGGTAACGTCATGTATTTATAGTCCATCTGGTCAGGGTAAACTAATTGGTAGAGTTATGTATTTATAGTTCATCTGGTCAGGGTAATGTTATGTATTTATAGTCCATCTGGTCAGGGTAATGTTATGTATTTATAGTCCATCTGGTCAGGGTAATGTTATGTATTTATAGTCCATCTGGTCAGGGTAAACTAATTGGTAACGTTATGTATTTATAGTTCATCTGGTCAGGGTAATGTTATGTATTTATAGTCCATCTGGTCAGGGTAATGTTATGTATTTATAGTCCATCTGGTCAGGGTAATGTTATGTATTTATAGTCCATCTGGTCAGAGTAATGTTATGTATTTATAGTCCATCTGGTCAGGGTAAACTAATTGGTAACGTTATGTATTTATAGTCCATCTGGTCAGGGTAACGTTATGTATTTATAGTCCATCTGGTCAGGGTAACGTTATGTATTTATAGTCCATCTGGTCAGGGTAACGTTATGTATTTATAGTCCATCTGGTCAGGGTAACGTTATGTATTTATAGTCCATCTGGTCAGGGTAACGTTATGTATTTATAGTCCATCTGGTCAGGGTAAACTAATTGGTAACGTTATGTATTTATAGTCCATCTGGTCAGGGTAACGTTATGTATTTATAGTCCATCTGGTCAGGGTAATGTTATGTATTTATAGTCCATCTGGTCAGGGTAACGTTATGTATTTATAGTCCATCTGGTCAGGGTAACATTATGTATTTATAGTCCATCTGGTCAGGGTAACGTTATGTATTTATAGTCCATCTGGTCAGGGTAACATTATGTATTTATAGTCCATCTGGTCAGGGTAACGTTATGTTTTTATAGTCCATCTGGTCAGGGTAAACTAATTGGTAATGTTATGTATTTATAGTCCATCTGGTCAGGGTAATGTTATGTATTTATAGTCCATCTGGTCAGGGTAACATTATGTATTTATAGTCCATCTGGTCAGGGTAACGTTATGTTTTTATAGTCCATCTGGTCAGGGTAAACTAATTGGTAACGTTATGTATTTATAGTCCATCTGGTCAGGGTAATGTTATGTATTTATAGTCCATCTGGTCAGGGTAACGTTATGTATTTATAGTCCATCTGGTCAGGGTAAACTAATTGGTAATGTTATGTATTTATAGTCCATCTGGTCAGGGTAACGCTATGTATTTATAGTCCATCTGGTCAGGGTAATGTTATGTATTTATAGTCCATCTGGTCAGGGTAAACTAATTGGTAATGTTATGTATTTATAGTCCATCTGGTCAGGGTAATGTTATGTATTTATAGTCCATCTGGTCAGGGTAATGTTATGTATTTATAGTCCATCTGGTCAGGGTAATGTTATGTATTTATAGTCCATCTGGTCAGGGTAAACTAATTGGTAACGTTATGTATTTATAGTTCATCTGGTCAGGGTAATGTTATGTATTTATAGTCCATCTGGTCAGGGTAATGTTATGTATTTATAGTCCATCTGGTCAGGGTAATGTTACGTATTTATAGTCCATCTGGTCAGAGTAATGTTATGTATTTACAGTCCATCTGGTCAGGGTAAACTAATTGGTAACGTTATGTATTTATAGTCCATCTGGTCAGGGTAACGTTATGTATTTTTAGTCCATCTGGTCAGGGTAACGTTATGTATTTATAGTCCATCTGGTCAGGGTAATGTTATGTATTTATAGTCCATCTGGTCAGGGTAATGTTATGTATTTATAGTCCATCTGGTCAGGGTAACGTTATGTATTTATAGTCCATCTGGTCAGGGTAAACTAATTGGTAACGTTATGTATTTATAGTCCATCTGGTCAGGGTAATGTTATGTATTTATAGTCCATCTGGTCAGGGTAACGTTATGTATTTATAGTCCATCTGGTCAGGGTAATGTTATGTTTTTATAGTCCATCTGGTCAGGGTAATGTTATGTATTTATAGTCCATCTGGTCAGGGTAACGTTATGTATTTATAGTCCTTCTGGTCAGGGTAATGTTATGTATTTATAGTCCATCTGGTCAGGGTAACGTTATGTATTTATAGTCCATCTGGTCAGGGTAACGTTATGTATTTATAGTCCATCTGGTCAGGGTAATGTTATGTATTTATAGTCCATCTGGTCAGGGTAACGTTATGTATTTATAGTCCATCTGGTCAGGGTAACGTTATGTATTTATAGTCCATCTGGTCAGGGTAACGTTATGTATTTATAGTCCATCTGGTCAGGGTAATGTTATGTATTTATAGTCCATCTGGTCAGGGTAACGTTATGTATTTATAGTCCATCTGGTCAGGGTAAACTAATTGGTAATGTTATGTATTTATAGTCCATCTGGTCAGGGTAATGTTATGTATTTATAGTCCATCTGGTCAGGGTAACATTATGTATTTATAGTCCATCTGGTCAGGGTAACGTTATGTATTTATAGTCCATCTGGTCAGGGTAAACTAATTGGTAACGTTATGTATTTATAGTCCATCTGGTCAGGGTAATGTTATGTATTTATAGTCCATCTGGTCAGGGTAACATTATGTATTTATAGTCCATCTGGTCAGGGTAACATTATGTATTTATAGTCCATCTGGTCAGGGTAATGTTATGTATTTATAGTCCATCTGGTCAGGGTAACGTTATGTATTTATAGTCCATCTGGTCAGGGTAAACTAATTGGTAATGTTATGTATTTATAGTCCATCTGGTCAGGGTAAACTAATTGGTAACGTTATGTATTTATAGTCCATCTGGTCAGGGTAACGTTATGTATTTATAGTCCATCTGGTCAGGGTAACGTTATGTATTTATAGTCCATCTGGTCAGGGTAACGTTATGTATTTATAGTCCATCTGGTCAGGGTAATGTTATGTATTTATAGTCCATCTGGTCAGGGTAACGTTATGTATTTATAGTACATCTGGTCAGGGTAATGTTATGTATTTATTGTCCATCTGGTCAGGGTAATGTTATGTATTTATAGTCCATCTGGTCAGGGTAACGTTATGTATTTATAGTCCATCTGGTCAGGGTAACGTTATGTATTTATAGTCCATCTGGTCAGGGTAAACTAATTGATAATGTTATGTATTTATAGTCCATCTGGTCAGGGTAACGTTATGTATTTATAGTCCATCTGGTCAGGGTAATGTTATGTATTTATAGTCCATCTGGTCAGGGTAAACTAATTGGTAATGTTATGTATTTATAGTCCATCTGGTCAGGGTAACGTCATGTATTTATAGTCCATCTGGTCAGGGTAAACTAATTGGTAGAGTTATGTATTTATAGTTCATCTGGTCAGGGTAATGTTATGTATTTATAGTCCATCTGGTCAGGGTAATGTTATGTATTTATAGTCCATCTGGTCAGGGTAATGTTATGTATTTATAGTCCATCTGGTCAGGGTAAACTAATTGGTAACGTTATGTATTTATAGTTCATCTGGTCAGGGTAATGTTATGTATTTATAGTCCATCTGGTCAGGGTAATGTTATGTATTTATAGTCCATCTGGTCAGGGTAATGTTATGTATTTATAGTCCATCTGGTCAGAGTAATGTTATGTATTTATAGTCCATCTGGTCAGGGTAAACTAATTGGTAACGTTATGTATTTATAGTCCATCTGGTCAGGGTAACGTTATGTATTTATAGTCCATCTGGTCAGGGTAACGTTATGTATTTATAGTCCATCTGGTCAGGGTAACGTTATGTATTTATAGTCCATCTGGTCAGGGTAACGTTATGTATTTATAGTCCATCTGGTCAGGGTAACGTTATGTATTTATAGTCCATCTGGTCAGGGTAAACTAATTGGTAACGTTATGTATTTATAGTCCATCTGGTCAGGGTAACGTTATGTATTTATAGTCCATCTGGTCAGGGTAATGTTATGTATTTATAGTCCATCTGGTCAGGGTAACGTTATGTATTTATAGTCCATCTGGTCAGGGTAACATTATGTATTTATAGTCCATCTGGTCAGGGTAACGTTATGTATTTATAGTCCATCTGGTCAGGGTAACATTATGTATTTATAGTCCATCTGGTCAGGGTAATGTTATGTATTTATAGTCCATCTGGTCAGGGTAACGTTATGTATTTATAGTCCATCTGGTCAGGGTAATGTTATGTATTTATAGTCCATCTGGTCAGGGTAACGTTATGTATTTATAGTCCATCTGGTCAGGGTAACGTTATGTATTTATAGTCCATCTGGTCAGGGTAACGTTATGTATTTATAGTCCATCTGGTCAGGGTAATGTTATGTATTTATAGTCCATCTGGTCAGGGTAACGTTATGTATTTATAGTCCATCTGGTCAGGGTAATGTTATGTATTTATTGTTCATCTGGTCAGGGTAACGTTATGTATTTATAGTCCATCTGGTCAGGGTAACGTTATGTATTTATAGTCCATCTGGTCAGGGTAACGTTATGTATTTATAGTCCATCTGGTCAGGGTAATGTTATGTATTTATAGTCCATCTGGTCAGGGTAAAGTTATGTATTTATAGTCCATCTGGTCAGGGTAAACTAATTGGTAATGTTATGTATTTATAGTCCATCTGGTCAGGGTAAACTAATTGGTAATGTTATGTATTTATAGTCCATCTGGTCAGGGTAACGTTATGTGTTTATAGTCCATCTGGTCAGGGTAACGTTATGTATTTATAGTCCATCTGGTCAGGGTAAACTAATTGGTAACGTTATGTATTTATAGTCCATCTGGTCAGGGTAACGTTATGTATTTATAGTCCATCTGGTCAGGGTAATGTTATGTATTTATAGTCCATCTGGTCAGGGTAATGTTATGTATTTATAGTCCATCTGGTCAGGGTAACGTTATGTATTTATAGTCCATCTGGTCAGGGTAAACTAATTGGTAATGTTATGTATTTATAGTCCATCTGGTCAGGGTAATGTTATGTATTTATAGTCCATCTGGTCAGGGTAACATTATGTATTTATAGTCCATCTGGTCAGGGTAACGTTATGTATTTATAGTCCATCTGGTCAGGGTAATGTTATGTATTTATAGTCCATCTGGTCAGGGTAACGTTATGTATTTATAGTCCATCTGGTCAGGGTAATGTTATGTATTTATAGTCCATCTGGTCAGGGTAACGTTATGTATTTATAGTCCATCTGGTCAGGGTAAACTAATTGGTAATGTTATGTATTTATAGTCCATCTGGTCAGGGTAATGTTATGTATTTATAGTCCATCTGGTCAGGGTAACATTATGTATTTATAGTCCATCTGGTCAGGGTAACGTTATGTATTTATAGTCCATCTGGTCAGGGTAAACTAATTGGTAACGTTATGTATTTATAGTCCATCTGGTCAGGGTAATGTTATGTATTTATAGTCCATCTGGTCAGGGTAACATTATGTATTTATAGTCCATCTGGTCAGGGTAACGTTATGTATTTATAGTCCATCTGGTCAGGGTAATGTTATGTATTTATAGTCCATCTGGTCAGGGTAACGTTATGTATTTATAGTCCATCTGGTCAGGGTAACGTTATGTATTTAGAGTCCATCTGGTCAGGGTAACGTTATGTATTTATAGTCCATCTGGTCAGGGTAACGTTATGTATTTATAGTCCATCTGGTCAGGGTAATGTTATGTATGTATAGTCCATCTGGTCAGGGTAACGTTATGTATTTATAGTACATCTGGTCAGGGTAATGTTATGTATTTATTGTCCATCTGGTCAGGGTAATGTTATGTATTTATAGTCCATCTGGTCAGGGTAACGTTATGTATTTATAGTCCATCTGGTCAGGGTAACGTTATGTATTTATAGTCCATCTGGTCAGGGTAAACTAATTGGTAATGTTATGTATTTATAGTCCATCTGGTCAGGGTAACGTTATGTATTTATAGTCCATCTGGTCAGGGTAATGTTATGTATTTATAGTCCATCTGGTCAGGGTAAACTAATTGGTAATGTTATGTATTTATAGTCCATCTGGTCAGGGTAACGTCATGTATTTATAGTCCATCTGGTCAGGGTAATGTTATGTATTTATAGTCCATCTGGTCAGGGTAATGTTATGTATTTATAGTCCATCTGGTCAGGGTAAACTAATTGGTAACGTTATGTATTTATAGTTCATCTGGTCAGGGTAATGTTATGTATTTATAGTCCATCTGGTCAGGGTAATGTTATGTATTTATAGTCCATCTGGTCAGGGTAATGTTATGTATTTATAGTCCATCTGGTCAGGGTAACGTTATGTATTTATAGTACATCTGGTCAGGGTAATGTTATGTATTTATTGTCCATCTGGTCAGGGTAATGTTATGTATTTATAGTCCATCTGGTCAGGGTAACGTTATGTATTTATAGTCCATCTGGTCAGGGTAACGTTATGTATTTATTGTCCATCTGGTCAAGGTAAACTAATTGGTAATGTTATGTATTTATAGTCCATCTGGTCAGGGTAACGTTATGTATTTATAGTCCATCTGGTCAGGGTAATGTTATGTATTTATAGTCCATCTGGTCAGGGTAAACTAATTGGTAATGTTATGTATTTATAGTCCATCTGGTCAGGGTAACGTCATGTATTTATAGTCCATCTGGTCAGGGTAAACTAATTGGTAGAGTTATGTATTTATAGTTCATCTGGTCAGGGTAATGTTATGTATTTATAGTCAATCTGGTCAGGGTAATGTTATGTATTTATAGTCCATCTGGTCAGGGTAATGTTATGTATTTATAGTCCATCTGGTCAGGGTAAACTAATTGGTAACGTTATGTATTTATAGTTCATCTGGTCAGGGTAATGTTATGTATTTATAGTCCATCTGGTCAGGGTAATGTTATGTATTTATAGTCCATCTGGTCAGGGTAATGTTATGTATTTATAGTCCATCTGGTCAGAGTAATGTTATGTATTTATAGTCCATCTGGTCAGGGTAAACTAATTGGTAACGTTATGTATTTATAGTCCATCTGGTCAGGGTAACGTTATGTATTTATAGTCCATCTGGTCAGGGTAACGTTATGTATTTATAGTCCATCTGGTCAGGGTAACGTTATGTATTTATAGTCCATCTGGTCAGGGTAATGTTATGTATTTATAGTCCATCTGGTCAGGGTAACGTTATGTATTTATAGTCCATCTGGTCAGGGTAACGTTATGTATTTATAGTCCATCTGGTCAGGGTAACGTTATGTATTTATAGTCCATCTGGTCAGGGTAACGTTATGTATTTATAGTCCATCTGGTCAGGGTAATGTTATGTATTTATAGTCCATCTGGTCAGGGTAACGTTATGTATTTATAGTCTATCTGGTCAGGGTAACGTTATGTATTTATAGTCCATCTGGTCAGGGTAACGTTATGTATTTATAGTCCATCTGGTCAGGGTAACGTTATGTATTTATAGTCCATCTGGTCAGGGTAATGTTATGTATTTATAGTCCATCTGGTCAGGGTAACGTTATGTATTTATAGTCCATCTGGTCAGGGTAAACTAATTGGTAACGTTATGTATTTATAGTCCATCTGGTCAGGGTAACGTTATGTATTTATAGTCCATCTGGTCAGGGTAACGTTATGTATTTATAGTCCATCTGGTCAGGGTAACGTTATGTATTTATAGTCCATCTGGTCAGGGTAACGTTATGTATTTTTAGTCCATCTGGTCAGGGTAAACTAATTGGTAACGTTATGTATTTATAGTCCATCTGGTCAGGGTAATGTTATGTATTTATAGTACATCTGGTCAGGGTAACGTTATGTATTTATAGTCCATCTGGTCAGGGTAATGTTATGTATTTATAGTCCATCTGGTCAGGGTAATGTTATGTATTTATAGTCCATCTGGTCAGGGTAATGTTATGTATTTATAGCCCATCTGGTCAGGGTAATGTTATGTATTTATAGTCCATCTGGTCAGGGTAACGTTATGTATTTATAGTCCATCTGGTCAGGGTAACATTATGTATTTATAGTCCATCTGGTCAGGGTAACGTTATGTATTTATAGTCCATCTGGTCAGGGTAACGTTATGTATTTATAGTCCATCTGGTCAGGGTAACGTTATGTATTTATAGTCCATCTGGTCAGGGTAATGTTATGTATTTATAGTCCATCTGGTCAGGGTAATGTTATGTATTTATAGTCCATCTGGTCAGGGTAAACTAATTGGTAACGTTATGTATTTATAGTCCATCTGGTCAGGGTAATGTTATGTATTTATAGTCCATCTGGTCAGGGTAATGTTATGTATTTGTAGTCCATCTGGTCAGGGTAAACTAATTGGTAATGTTATGTATTTGTAGTCCATCTGGTCAGGGTAACGTTATGTATTTATAGTCCATCTGGTCAGGGTAACGTTATGTATTTATAGTCCATCTGGTCAGGGTAACGTTATGTATTTATAGTCCATCTGGTCAGGGTAATGATATGTATTTATAGTCCATCTGGTCAGGGTAACGTTATGTATTTATAGTCCATCTGGTCAGGGTAATGTTATGTATTTATAGTCCATCTGGTCAGGGTAATGTTATGTATTTATAGTCCATCTGGTCAGGGTAACGTTATGTATTTATAGTCCATCTGGTCAGGGTAATGTTATGTATTTATAGTCCATCTGGTCAGGGTAAACTAATTGGTAACGTTATGTATTTATAGTCCATCTGGTCAGGGTAATGTTATGTATTTATAGTCCATCTGGTCAGGGTAATGTTATGTATTTATAGTCCATCTGGTCAGGGTAACGTTATGTATTTATAGTCCATCTGGTCAGGGTAACGTTATGTATTTATAGTCCATCTGGTCAGGGTAAACTAATTGGTAACGTTATGTATTTATAGTCCATCTGGTCAGGGTAATGTTATGTATTTATAGTCCATCTGGTCAGGGTAATGTTATGTATTTATAGTCCATCTGGTCAGGGTAACGTTATGTATTTATAGTCCATCTGGTCAGGGTAACGTTATGTATTTATAGTCCATCTGGTCAGAGTAACGTTATGTATTTATAGTCCATCTGGTCAGGGTAACGTTATGTATTTATAGTCCATCTGGTCAGGGTAACGTTATGTATTTATAGTCCATCTGGTCAGGGTAATGTTATGTATTTATAGTCCATCTGGTCAGGGTAACTTTATGTATTTATAGTCCATCTGGTCAGGGTAAACTAATTGGTAACGTTATGTATTTATAGTCCATCTGTTCAGGGTAATGTTATGTATTTATAGTCCATCTGGTCAGGGTAAACTAATTGGTAACGTTATGTATTTATAGTCCATCTGGTCAGGGTAACGTTATGTATTTATAGTCCATCTGGTCAGGGTAACGTTATGTATTTATAGTCCATCTGGTCAGGGTAATGTTATGTATTTATAGTCCATCTGGTCAGGGTAATGTTATGTATTTATAGTCCATCTGGTCAGGGTAACGTTATGTATTTATAGTCCATCTGGTCAGGGTAATGTTATGTATTTATAGTCCATCTGGTCAGGGTAACGTTATGTATTTATAGTCCATCTGGTCAGGGTAACGTTATGTATTTATAGTCCATCTGGTCAGGGTAAACTAATTGGTAACGTTATGTATTTATAGTCCATCTGGTCAGGGTAATGTTATGTATTTATAGTCCATCTGGTCAGGGTAATGTTATGTATTTATAGTCCATCTGGTCAGGGTAACGTTATGTATTTATAGTCCATCTGGTCAGGGTAACGTTATGTATTTATAGTCCATCTGGTCAGGGTAATGTTATGTATTTATAGTCCATCTGGTCAGGGTAACGTTATGTATTTATAGTCCATCTGGTCAGGGTAACGTTATGTATTTATAGTCCATCTGGTCAGGGTAACGTTATGTATTTATAGTCCATCTGGTCAGGGTAACGTTATGTATTTATAGTCCATCTGGTCAGGGTAACGTTATGTATTTATAGTCCATCTGGTCAGGGTAACGTTATGTATTTATAGTCCATCTGGTCAGGGTAATGTTATGTATTTATAGTCCATCTGGTCAGGGTAATGATATGTATTTATAGTCCATCTGGTCAGGGTAACGTTATGTATTTATAGTCCATCTGGTCAGGGTAAACTAATTGGTAACGTTATGTATTTATAGTCCATCTGGTCAGGGTAACGTTATGTATTTATAGTCCATCTGGTCAGGGTAATGTTATGTATTTATAGTCCATCTGGTCAGGGTAATGTTATGTATTTATAGTCCATCTGGTCAGGGTAATGTTATGTATTTATAGTCCATCTGGTCAGGGTAACGTTATGTATTTATAGTCCATCTGGTCAGGGTAAACTAATTGGTAATGTTATGTATTTATAGTCCATCTGGTCAGGGTAATGTTATGTATTTATAGTCCATCTGGTCAGGGTAACGTTATGTATTTATAGTCCATCTGGTCAGGGTAACGTTATGTATTTATAGTCCATCTGGTCAGGGTAACGTTATGTATTTATAGTCCATCTGGTCAGGGTAACGTTATGTATTTATAGTCCATCTGGTCAGGGTAACGTTATGTATTTATAGTCCATCTGGTCAGGGTAATGTTATGTATTTATAGTCCATCTGGTCAGGGTAATGTTATGTATTTATAGTCCATCTGGTCAGGGTAAACTAATTGGTAACGTTATGTATTTATAGTCCATCTGGTCAGGGTAATGTTATGTATTTATAGTCCATCTGGTCAGGGTAATGTTATGTATTTGTAGTCCATCTGGTCAGGGTAAACTAATTGGTAATGTTATGTATTTGTAGTCCATCTGGTCAGGGTAACGTTATGTATTTATAGTCCATCTGGTCAGGGTAACGTTATGTATTTATAGTCCATCTGGTCAGGGTAACGTTATGTATTTATAGTCCATCTGGTCAGGGTAATGATATGTATTTATAGTCCATCTGGTCAGGGTAACGTTATGTATTTATAGTCCATCTGGTCAGGGTAATGTTATGTATTTATAGTCCATCTGGTCAGGGTAATGTTATGTATTTATAGTCCATCTGGTCAGGGTAACGTTATGTATTTATAGTCCATCTGGTCAGGGTAATGTTATGTATTTATAGTCCATCTGGTCAGAGTAACGTTATGTATTTATAGTCCATCTGGTCAGGGTAACGTTATGTATTTATAGTCCATCTGGTCAGGGTAATGTTATGTATTTATAGTCCATCTGGTCAGGGTAACTTTATGTATTTATAGTCCATCTGGTCAGGGTAAACTAATTGGTAACGTTATGTATTTATAGTCCATCTGTTCAGGGTAATGTTATGTATTTATAGTCCATCTGGTCAGGGTAAACTAATTGGTAACGTTATGTATTTATAGTCCATCTGGTCAGGGTAACGTTATGTATTTATAGTCCATCTGGTCAGGGTAACGTTATGTATTTATAGTCCATCTGGTCAGGGTAACGTTATGTATTTATAGTCCATCTGGTCAGGGTAACGTTATGTATTTATAGTCCATCTGGTCAGGGTAACGTTATGTATTTATAGTCCATCTGGTCAGGGTAACGTTATGTATTTATAGTCCATCTGGTCAGGGTAATGTTATGTATTTATAGTCCATCTGGTCAGGGTAACGTTATGTATTTATAGTCCATCTGGTCATGGCAACATTATGTATTTATAGTCCATCTGGTCAGGGTAATGTTATGTATTTATAGTCCATCTGGTCAGGGTAATGTTATGTATTTGTAGTCCATCTGGTCAGGGTAAACTAATTGGTAATGTTATGTATTTGTAGTCCATCTGGTCAGGGTAACGTTATGTATTTATAGTCCATCTGGTCAGGGTAACGTTATGTATTTATAGTCCATCTGGTCAGGGTAACGTTATGTATTTATAGTCCATCTGGTCAGGGTAATGATATGTATTTATAGTCCATCTGGTCAGGGTAATGATATGTATTTGTAGTCCATCTGGTCAGGGTAAACTAATTGGTAACGTTATGTATTTATAGTCCATCTGGTCAGGGTAATGTTATGTATTTATAGTCCATCTGGTCAGGGTAACGTTATGTATTTATAGTCCATCTGGTCATGGTAACGTTATGTATTTATAGTCCATCTGGTCAGGGTAAACTAATTGGTAACGTTATGTATTTATAGTCCATCTGGTCAGGGTAATGTTATGTATTTATAGTCCATCTGGTCAGGGTAATGTTATGTATTTATAGTCCATCTGGTCAGGGTAATGTTATGTATTTATAGTCCATCTGGTCAGGGTAACGTTATGTATTTATAGTCCATCTGGTCAGGGTAATGTTATGTATTTATAGTCCATCTGGTCAGGGTAATGTTATGTATTTATAGTCCATCTGGTCAGGGTAATGTTATGTATTTATAGTCCATCTGGTCAGGGTAACGTTATGTATTTATAGTCCATCTGGTCAGGGTAATGTTATGTATTTATAGTCCATCTGGTCAGAGTAACGTTATGTATTTATAGTCCATCTGGTCAGGGTAACGTTATGTATTTATAGTCCATCTGGTCAGGGTAACGTTATGTATTTATAGTCCATCTGGTCAGGGTAATGTTATGTATTTATAGTCCATCTGGTCAGGGTAACTTTATGTATTTATAGTCCATCTGGTCAGGGTAAACTAATTGGTAACGTTATGTATTTATAGTCCATCTGTTCAGGGTAATGTTATGTATTTATAGTCCATCTGGTCAGGGTAAACTAATTGGTAACGTTATGTATTTATAGTCCATCTGGTCAGGGTAACGTTATGTATTTATAGTCCATCTGGTCAGGGTAACGTTATGTATTTATAGTCCATCTGGTCAGGGTAACGTTATGTATTTATAGTCCATCTGGTCAGGGTAATGTTATGTATTTATAGTCCATCTGGTCAGGGTAATGTTATGTATTTATAGTCCATCTGGTCAGGGTAACGTTATGTATTTATAGTCCATCTGGTCAGGGTAATGTTATGTATTTATAGTCCATCTGGTCAGGGTAACGTTATGTATTTATAGTCCATCTGGTCAGGGTAAACTAATTGGTAACGTTATGTATTTATAGTCCATCTGGTCAGGGTAACGTTATGTATTTATAGTCCATCTGGTCAGGGTAACGTTATGTATTTATAGTCCATCTGGTCAGGGTAATGTTATGTATTTATAGTCCATCTGGTCAGGGTAACGTTATGTATTTATAGTCCATCTGGTCAGGGTAACATTATGTATTTATAGTCCATCTGGTCAGGGTAATGTTATGTATTTATAGTCCATCTGGTCAGGGTAACGTTATGTATTTATAGTCCATCTGGTCAGGGTAACGTTATGTATTTATAGTCCATCTGGTCAGGGTAATGTTATGTATTTATAGTCCATCTGGTCAGGGTAACGTTATGTATTTATAGTCCATCTGGTCAGGGTAACGTTATGTATTTATAGTCCATCTGGTCAGGGTAATGTTATGTATTTATAGTCCATCTGGTCAGGGTAACGTTATGTATTCATAGTCCATCTGGTCAGGGTAACGTTATGTATTTATAGTCCATCTGGTCAGGGTAATGTTATGTATTTATAGTCCATCTGGTCAGGGTAACGTTATGTATTTATAGTCCATCTGGTCAGGGTAATGTTATGTATTTATAGTCCATCTGGTCAGGGTAACGTTATGTATTTATAGTCCATCTGGTCAGGGTAATGTTATGTATTTATTGTTCATCTGGTCAGGGTAACGTTATGTATTTATAGTCCATCTGGTCAGGGTAACGTTATGTATTTATAGTCCATCTGGTCAGGGTAACGTTATGTATTTATAGTCCATCTGGTCAGGGTAATGTTATGTATTTATAGTCCATCTGGTCAGGGTAACGTTATGTATTTATAGTCCATCTGGTCAGGGTAACGTTATGTATTTATAGTCCATCTGGTCAGGGTAATGTTATGTATTTATAGTCCATCTGGTCAGGGTAAACTAATTGGTAACGTTATGTATTTATAGTCCATCTGGTCAGGGTAACGTTATGTATTTATAGTCCATCTGGTCAGGGTAATGTTATGTATTTATAGTCCATCTGGTCAGGGTAATGTTATGTATTTATAGTCCATCTGGTCAGGGTAATGTTATGTATTTATAGTCCATCTGGTCAGGGTAACGTTATGTATTTATAGTCCTTCTGGTCATGGTAATGTTATGTATTTATAGTCCATCTGGTCAGGGTAACGTTATGTATTTATAGTCCATCTGGTCAGGGTAACGTTATGTATTTATAGTCCATCTGGTCAGGGTAATGTTATGTATTTATAGTCCATCTGGTCAGGGTAACGTTATGTATTTATAGTCCATCTGGTCAGGGTAACGTTATGTATTTATAGTCCATCTGGTCAGGGTAACGTTATGCATTTATAGTCCATCTGGTCAGGGTAATGTTATGTATTTATAGTCCATCTGGTCAGGGTAACGTTATGTATTTATAGTCCATCTGGTCAGGGTAAACTAATTGGTAATGTTATGTATTTATAGTCCATCTGGTCAGGGTAATGTTATGTATTTATAGTCCATCTGGTCAGGGTAACATTATGTATTTATAGTCCATCTGGTCAGGGTAACGTTATGTATTTATAGTCCATCTGGTCAGGGTAATGTTATGTATTTATAGTCCATCTGGTCAGGGTAACGTTATGTATTTATAGTCCATCTGGTCAGGGTAATGTTATGTATTTATAGTCCATCTGGTCAGGGTAACGTTATGTATTTATAGTCCATCTGGTCAGGGTAAACTAATTGGTAATGTTATGTATTTATAGTCCATCTGGTCAGGGTAATGTTATGTATTTATAGTCCATCTGGTCAGGGTAACATTATGTATTTATAGTCCATCTGGTCAGGGTAACGTTATGTATTTATAGTCCATCTGGTCAGGGTAAACTAATTGGTAACGTTATGTATTTATAGTCCATCTGGTCAGGGTAATGTTATGTATTTATAGTCCATCTGGTCAGGGTAACATTATGTATTTATAGTCCATCTGGTCAGGGTAACGTTATGTATTTATAGTCCATCTGGTCAGGGTAATGTTATGTATTTATAGTCCATCTGGTCAGGGTAACGTTATGTATTTATAGTCCATCTGGTCAGGGTAACGTTATGTATTTATAGTCCATCTGGTCAGGGTAACGTTATGTATTTATAGTCCATCTGGTCAGGGTAACGTTATGTATTTATAGTCCATCTGGTCAGGGTAATGTTATGTATGTATAGTCCATCTGGTCAGGGTAACGTTATGTATTTATAGTACATCTGGTCAGGGTAATGTTATGTATTTATTGTCCATCTGGTCAGGGTAATGTTATGTATTTATAGTCCATCTGGTCAGGGTAACGTTATGTATTTATAGTCCATCTGGTCAGGGTAACGTTATGTATTTATAGTCCATCTGGTCAGGGTAAACTAATTGGTAATGTTATGTATTTATAGTCCATCTGGTCAGGGTAACGTTATGTATTTATAGTCCATCTGGTCAGGGTAATGTTATGTATTTATAGTCCATCTGGTCAGGGTAAACTAATTGGTAATGTTATGTATTTATAGTCCATCTGGTCAGGGTAACGTCATGTATTTATAGTCCATCTGGTCAGGGTAAACTAATTGGTAGAGTTATGTATTTATAGTTCATCTGGTCAGGGTAATGTTATGTATTTATAGTCCATCTGGTCAGGGTAATGTTATGTATTTATAGTCCATCTGGTCAGGGTAATGTTATGTATTTATAGTCCATCTGGTCAGGGTAAACTAATTGGTAACGTTATGTATTTATAGTTCATGTGGTCAGGGTAATGTTATGTATTTATAGTCCATCTGGTCAGGGTAATGTTATGTATTTATAGTCCATCTGGTCAGGGTAATGTTATGTATTTATAGTCCATCTGGTCAGGGTAACGTTATGTATTTATAGTACATCTGGTCAGGGTAATGTTATGTATTTATTGTCCATCTGGTCAGGGTAATGTTATGTATTTATAGTCCATCTGGTCAGGGTAACGTTATGTATTTATAGTCCATCTGGTCAGGGTAACGTTATGTATTTATAGTCCATCTGGTCAAGGTAAACTAATTGGTAATGTTATGTATTTATAGTCCATCTGGTCAGGGTAACGTTATGTATTTATAGTCCATCTGGTCAGGGTAATGTTATGTATTTATAGTCCATCTGGTCAGGGTAAACTAATTGGTAATGTTATGTATTTATAGTCCATCTGGTCAGGGTAACGTCATGTATTTATAGTCCATCTGGTCAGGGTAAACTAATTGGTAGAGTTATGTATTTATAGTTCATCTGGTCAGGGTAATGTTATGTATTTATAGTCCATCTGGTCAGGGTAATGTTATGTATTTATAGTCCATCTGGTCAGGGTAATGTTATGTATTTATAGTCCATCTGGTCAGGGTAATGTTATGTATTTATAGTCCATCTGGTCAGGGTAATGTTATGTATTTATAGTCCATCTGGTCAGGGTAAACTAATTGGTAACGTTATGTATTTATAGTTCATCTGGTCAGGGTAATGTTATGTATTTATAGTCCATCTGGTCAGGGTAATGTTATGTATTTATAGTCCATCTGGTCAGGGTAATGTTATGTATTTATAGTCCATCTGGTCAGAGTAATGTTATGTATTTATAGTCCATCTGGTCAGGGTAAACTAATTGGTAACGTTATGTATTTATAGTCCATCTGGTCAGGGTAACGTTATGTATTTATAGTCCATCTGGTCAGGGTAACGTTATGTATTTATAGTCCATCTGGTCAGGGTAACGTTATGTATTTATAGTCCATCTGGTCAGGGTAATGTTATGTATTTATAGTCCATCTGGTCAGGGTAACGTTATGTATTTATAGTCCATCTGGTCAGGGTAACGTTATGTATTTATAGTCCATCTGGTCAGGGTAACGTTATGTATTTATAGTCCATCTGGTCAGGGTAATGTTATGTATTTATAGTCCATCTGGTCAGGGTAACGTTATGTATTTATAGTCCATCTGGTCAGGGTAACGTTATGTATTTATAGTCCATCTGGTCAGGGTAACGTTATGTATTTATAGTCCATCTGGTCAGGGTAAACTAATTGGTAACGTTATGTATTTATAGTCCATCTGGTCAGGGTAACGTTATGTATTTATAGTCCATCTGGTCAGGGTAACGTTATGTATTTATAGTCCATCTGGTCAGGGTAACGTTATGTATTTATAGTCCATCTGGTCAGGGTAACGTTATGTATTTTTAGTCCATCTGGTCAGGGTAAACTAATTGGTAACGTTATGTATTTATAGTCCATCTGGTCAGGGTAATGTTATGTATTTATAGTACATCTGGTCAGGGTAACGTTATGTATTTATAGTCCATCTGGTCAGGGTAATGTTATGTATTTATAGTCCATCTGGTCAGGGTAATGTTATGTATTTATAGTCCATCTGGTCAGGGTAACGTTATGTATTTATAGTCCATCTGGTCAGGGTAAACTAATTGGTAATGTTATGTATTTATAGTCCATCTGGTCAGGGTAATGTTATGTATTTATAGCCCATCTGGTCAGGGTAACGTTATGTATTTATAGTCCATCTGGTCAGGGTAACGTTATGTATTTATAGTCCATCTGGTCAGGGTAACGTTATGTATTTATAGTCCATCTGGTCAGGGTAAACTAATTGGTAACGTTATGTATTTATAGTCCATCTGGTCAGGGTAATGTTATGTATTTATAGTCCATCTGGTCAGGGTAATGTTATGTATTTGTAGTCCATCTGGTCAGGGTAAACTAATTGGTAATGTTATGTATTTGTAGTCCATCTGGTCAGGGTAACGTTATGTATTTATAGTCCATCTGGTCAGGGTAACGTTATGTATTTATAGTCCATCTGGTCAGGGTAACGTTATGCATTTATAGTCCATCTGGTCAGGGTAATGATATGTATTTATAGTCCGTCTGGTCAGGGTAACGTTATGTATTTATAGTCCATCTGGTCAGGGTAATGTTATGTATTTATAGTCCATCTGGTCAGGGTAATGTTATGTATTTATAGTCCATCTGGTCAGGGTAACGTTATGTATTTATAGTCCATCTGGTCAGGGTAACGTTATGTATTTATAGTCCATCTGGTCATGGTAAACTAATTGGTAACGTTATGTATTTATAGTCCATCTGGTCAGGGTAATGTTATGTATTTATAGTCCATCTGGTCAGGGTAATGTTATGTATTTATAGTCCATCTGGTCAGGGTAATGTTATGTATTTATAGTCCATCTGGTCAGGGTAACGTTATGTATTTATAGTCCATCTGGTCAGGGTAACGTTATGTATTTATAGTCCATCTGGTCAGGGTAACGTTATGTATTTATAGTCCATCTGGTCAGGGTAATGTTATGTATTTATAGTCCATCTGGTCAGGGTAATGTTATGTATTTATAGTCCATCTGGTCAGGGTAAACTAATTGGTAACGTTATGTATTTATAGTCCATCTGGTCAGGGTAATGTTATGTATTTATAGTCCATCTGGTCAGGGTAATGTTATGTATTTATAGTCCATCTGGTCAGGGTAACGTTATGTATTTATAGTCCATCTGGTCAGTGTAACGTTATGTATTTATAGTCCATCTGGTCAGGGTAAACTAATTGGTAACGTCATGTATTTATAGTCCATCTGGTCAGGGTAATGTTATGTATTTATAGTCCATCTGGTCAGGGTAATGTTATGTATTTATAGTCCATCTGGTCAGGGTAACGTTATGTATTTATAGTCCATCTGGTCAGGGTAACGTTATGTATTTATAGTCCATCTGGTCAGGGTAACGTTATGTATTTATAGTCCATCTGGTCAGGGTAATGTTATGTATTTATAGTCCATCTGGTCAGGGTAACGTTATGTATTTATAGTCCATCTGGTCAGGGTAACGTTATGTATTTATAGTCCATCTGGTCAGGGTAACGTTATGTATTTATAGTCCATCTGGTCAGGGTAAACTAATTGGTAACGTTATGTATTTATAGTCCATCTGGTCAGGGTAACGTTATGTATTTATAGTCCATCTGGTCAGGGTAATGTTATGTATTTATAGTCCATCTGGTCAGGGTAACGTTATGTATTTATAGTCCATCTGGTCAGGGTAACGTTATGTATTTATAGTCCATCTGGTCAGGGTAACGTTATGTATTTTTAGTCCCTCTGGTCAGGGTAAACTAATTGGTAACGTTATGTATTTATAGTCCATCTGGTCAGGTTAATGTTATGTATTTATAGTCCATCTGGTCAGGGTAATGTTATGTATTTATAGTCCATCTGGTCAGGGTAACGTTATGTATTTATAGTCCATCTGGTCAGGGTAAACTAATTGGTAATGTTATGTATTTATAGTCCATCTGGTCTGGGTAATGTTATGTATTTATAGCCCATCTGGTCAGGGTAACGTTATGTATTTATAGTCCATCTGGTCAGGGTAACGTTATGTATTTATAGTCCATCTGGTCAGGGTAACGTTATGTATTTATAGTCCATCTGGTCAGGGTAACGTTATGTATTTATAGTCTATCTGGTCAGGGTAACGTTATGTATTTATAGTCCATCTGGTCAGGGTAATGTTATGTATTTATAGTCCATCTGGTCAGGGTAATGTTATGTATTTATAGTCCATCTGGTCAGGGTAAACTAATTGGTAACGTTATGTATTTATAGTCCATCTGGTCAGGGTAATGTTATGTATTTATAGTCCATCTGGTCAGGGTAATGTTATGTATTTGTAGTCCATCTGGTCAGGGTAAACTAATTGGTAATGTTATGTATTTGTAGTCCATCTGGTCAGGGTAACGTTATGTATTTATAGTCCATCTGGTCAGGGTAATGATATGTATTTATAGTCCATCTGGTCAGGGTAACGTTATGTATTTATAGTCCATCTGGTCAGGGTAATGTTATGTATTTATAGTCCATCTGGTCAGGGTAATGTTATGTATTTATAGTCCATCTGGTCAGGGTAACGTTATGTATTTATAGTCCATCTGGTCAGGGTAACGTTATGTATTTATAGTCCATCTGGTCAGGGTAATGTTATGTATTTATAGTCCATCTGGTCATGGTAACGTTATGTATTTATAGTCCATCTGGTCAGGGTAAACTAATTGGTAACGTTATGTATTTATAGTCCATCTGGTCAGGGTAATGTTATGTATTTATAGTCCATCTGGTCAGGGTAATGTTATGTATTTATAGTCCATCTGGTCAGGGTAACGTTATGTATTTATAGTCCATCTGGTCAGGGTAACGTTATGTATTTATAGTCCATCTGGTCAGGGTAAACTAATTGGTAACGTTATGTATTTATAGTCCATCTGGTCAGGGTAATGTTATGTATTTATAGTCCATCTGGTCAGGGTAATGTTATGTATTTATAGTCCATCTGGTCAGGGTAACGTTATGTATTTATAGTCCATCTGGTCAGGGTAACGTTATGTATTTATAGTCCATCTGGTCAGAGTAACGTTATGTATTTATAGTCCATCTGGTCAGGGTAACGTTATGTATTTATAGTCCATCTGGTCAGGGTAACGTTATGTATTTATAGTCCATCTGGTCAGGGTAACGTTGTGTATTTATAGTCCATCTGGTCAGGGTAACGTTATGTATTTATAGTCCATCTGGTCAGGGTAATGTTATGTATTTATAGTCCATCTGGTCAGGGTAACTTTATGTATTTATAGTCCATCTGGTCAGGGTAAACTAATTGGTAACGTTATGTATTTATAGTCCATCTGTTCAGGGTAATGTTATGTATTTATAGTCCATCTGGTCAGGGTAAACTAATTGGTAACGTTATGTATTTATAGTCCATCTGGTCAGGGTAACGTTATGTATTTATAGTCCATCTGGTCAGGGTAACGTTATGTATTTATAGTCCATCTGGTCAGGGTAATGTTATGTATTTATAGTCCATCTGGTCAGGGTAATGTTATGTATTTATAGTCCATCTGGTCAGGGTAATGTTATGTATTTATAGTCCATCTGGTCAGGGTAATGTTATGTATTTATAGTCCATCTGGTCAGGGTAACGTTATGTATTTATAGTCCATCTGGTCAGGGTAACGTTATGTATTTATAGTCCATCTGGTCAGGGTAATGTTATGTATTTATAGTCCATCTGGTCAGGGTAACGTTATGTATTTATAGTCCATCTGGTCAGGGTAACGTTATGTATTTATAGTCCATCTGGTCAGGGTAACGTTATGTATTTATAGTCCATCTGGTCAGGGTAATGTTATGTATTTATAGTCCATCTGGTCAGGGTAACGTTATGTATTTATAGTCCATCTGGTCATGGCAACGTTATGTATTTATAGTCCATCTGGTCAGGGTAAACTAATTGGTAACGTTATGTATTTATAGTCCATCTGGTCAGGGTAATGTTATGTATTTATAGTCCATCTGGTCAGGGTAACGTTATGTATTTATAGTCCATCTGGTCAGGGTAACGTTATGTATTTATAGTCCATCTGGTCAGGGTAATGTTATGTATTTATAGTCCATCTGGTCAGGGTAACGTTATGTATTTATAGTCCATCTGGTCAGGGTAACGTTATGTATTTATAGTCCATCTGGTCAGGGTAACGTTATGTATTTATAGTCCATCTGGTCAGGGTAACGTTATGTATTTATAGTCCATCTGGTCAGAGTAATGTTATGTATTTATAGTCCATCTGGTCAGGGTAAACTAATTGGTAACGTTATGTATTTATAGTCCATCTGGTCAGGGTAACGTTATGTATTTATAGTCCATCTGGTCAGGGTAACGTTATGTATTTATAGTCCATCTGGTCAGGGTAATGTTATGTATTTATAGTCCATCTGGTCAGGGTAACGTTATGTATTTATAGTCCATCTGGTCAGGGTAACGTTATGTATTTATAGTCCATCTGGTCAGGGTAACGTTATGTATTTATAGTCCATCTGGTCAGGGTAATGTTATGTATTTATAGTCCATCTGGTCAGGGTAACGTTATGTATTTATAGTCCATCTGGTCAGGGTAATGTTATGTATTTATTGTTCATCTGGTCAGGGTAACGTTATGTATTTATAGTCCATCTGGTCAGGGTAACGTTATGTATTTATAGTCCATCTGGTCAGGGTAACGTTATGTATTTATAGTCCATCTGGTCAGGGTAATGTTATGTATTTATAGTCCATCTGGTCAGGGTAACGTTATGTATTTATAGTCCATCTGGTCAGGGTAATGTTATGTATTTATAGTCCATCTGGTCAGGGTAACGTTATGTATTTATAGTCCATCTGGTCAGGGTAACGTTATGTATTTATAGTCCATCTGGTCAGGGTAACGTTATGTATTTATAGTCCATCTGGTCAGGGTAACGTTATGTATTTATAGTCCATCTGGTCAGGGTAATGTTATGTATTTATAGTCCATCTGGTCAGGGTAACGTTATGTATTTATAGTCCATCTGGTCAGGGTAACGTTATGTATTTATAGTCCATCTGGTCAGGGTAAACTAATTGGTAATGTTATGTATTTATAGTCCATCTGGTCAGGGTAAACTAATTGGTAATGTTATGTATTTATAGTCCATCTGGTCAGGGTAACGTTATGTGTTTATAGTCCATCTGGTCAGGGTAACGTTATGTATTTATAGTCCATCTGGTCAGGGTAACGTTATGTATTTATAGTCCATCTGGTCAGGGTAATGTTATGTATTTATGGTCCATCTGGTCAGGGTAAACTAATTGGTAACGTTATGTATTTATAGTCCATCTGGTCAGGGTAACGTTATGTATTTATAGTCCATCTGGTCAGGGTAATGTTATGTATTTATAGTCCATCTGGTCAGGGTAATGTTATGTATTTATAGTCCATCTGGTCAGGGTAATGTTATGTATTTATAGTCCATCTGGTCAGGGTAACGTTATGTATTTATAGTCCTTCTGGTCAGGGTAATGTTATGTATTTATAGTCCATCTGGTCAGGGTAACGTTATGTATTTATAGTCCATCTGGTCAGGGTAACGTTATGTATTTATAGTCCATCTGGTCAGGGTAATGTTATGTATTTATAGTCCATCTGGTCAGGGTAACGTTATGTATTTATAGTCCATCTGGTCAGGGTAACGTTATGTATTTATAGTCCATCTGGTCAGGGTAACGTTATGTATTTATAGTCCATCTGGTCAGGGTAATGTTATGTATTTATAGTCCATCTGGTCAGGGTAAACTAATTGGTAACGTTATGTATTTATAGTCCATCTGGTCAGGGTAATGTTATGTATTTATAGTCCATCTGGTCAGGGTAATGTTATGTATTTATAGTCCATCTTGTCAGGGTAACGTTATGTATTTATAGTCCATCTGGTCAGGGTAACGTTATGTATTTATAGTCCATCTGGTCAGGGTAATGTTATGTATTTATAGTCCATCTGGTCAGGGTAACGTTATGTATTTATAGTCCATCTGGTCAGGGTAACGTTATGTATTTATAGTCCATCTGGTCAGGGTAACGTTATGTATTTATAGTCCATCTGGTCAGGGTAATGTTATGTATTTATAGTCCATCTGGTCAGGGTAACGTTATGTATTTATAGTCCATCTGGTCATGGCAACGTTATGTATTTATAGTCCATCTGGTCAGGGTAAACTAATTGGTAACGTTATGTATTTATAGTCCATCTGGTCAGGGTAACGTTATGTATTTATAGTCCATCTGGTCAGGGTAACGTTATGTATTTATAGTCCATCTGGTCAGGGTAACGTTATGTATTTATAGTCCATCTGGTCAGGGTAACATTATGTATTTATAGTCCATCTGGTCAGGGTAACTTTATGTATTTATAGTCCATCTGGTCAGGGTAACTTTATGTATTCATAGTCCATCTGGTCAGGGTAATGTTATGTATTTATAGTCCATCTGGTCAGGGTAATGTTATGTATTTATAGTCCATCTGGTCAGGGTAACGTTATGTATTTATAGTCCATCTGGTCAGGGTAACGTTATGTATTTATAGTCCATCTGGTCAGGGTAATGTTATGTATTTATAGTCCATCTGGTCAGGGTAACATTATGTATTTATAGTCCATCTGGTCAGGGTAATGTTATGTATTTATAGTCCATCTGGTCAGGGTAATGTTATGTATTTATAGTCCATCTGGTCAGGGTAACGTTATGTATTTATAGTCCATCTGGTCAGGGTAATGTTATGTATTTATAGTCCATCTGGTCAGGGTAACGTTATGTATTTATAGTCCATCTGGTCAGGGTAACGTTATGTATTTATAGTCCATCTGGTCAGGGTAACGTTATGTATTTATAGTCCATCTGGTCAGGGTAATGTTATGTATTTATAGTCCATCTGGTCAGGGTAACGTTATGTATTTATAGTCCATCTGGTCAGGGTAATGTTATGTATTTATAGTCCATCTGGTCAGGGTAATGTTATGTATTTATAGTCCATCTGGTCAGGGTAACGTTATGTATTTATAGTCCATCTGGTCAGGGTAATGTTATGTATTTATAGTCCATCTGGTCAGGGTAACGTTATGTATTTATAGTCCATCTGGTCAGGGTAATGTTATGTATTTATAGTCCATCTGGTCAGGGTAACGTTATGTATTTATAGTCCATCTGGTCAGGGTAAACTAATTGGTAATGTTATGTATTTATAGTCCATCTGGTCAGGGTAAACTAATTGGTAATGTTATGTATTTATAGTCCATCTGGTCAGGGTAACGTTATGTGTTTATAGTCCATCTGGTCAGGGTAACGTTATGTATTTATAGTCCATCTGGTCAGGGTAACGTTATGTATTTATAGTCCATCTGGTCAGGGTAATGTTATGTATTTATGGTCCATCTGGTCAGGGTAAACTAATTGGTAACGTTATGTATTTATAGTCCATCTGGTCAGGGTAACGTTATGTATTTATAGTCCATCTGGTCAGGGTAATGTTATGTATTTATAGTCCATCTGGTCAGGGTAATGTTATGTATTTATAGTCCATCTGGTCAGGGTAATGTTATGTATTTATAGTCCATCTGGTCAGGGTAACGTTATGTATTTATAGTCCTTCTGGTCAGGGTAATGTTATGTATTTATAGTCCATCTGGTCAGGGTAACGTTATGTATTTATAGTCCATCTGGTCAGGGTAACGTTATGTATTTATAGTCCATCTGGTCAGGGTAATGTTATGTATTTATAGTCCATCTGGTCAGGGTAACGTTATGTATTTATAGTCCATCTGGTCAGGGTAACGTTATGTATTTATAGTCCATCTGGTCAGGGTAACGTTATGTATTTATAGTCCATCTGGTCAGGGTAATGTTATGTATTTATAGTCCATCTGGTCAGGGTAACGTTATGTATTTATAGTCCATCTGGTCAGGGTAAACTAATTGGTAATGTTATGTATTTATAGTCCATCTGGTCAGGGTAATGTTATGTATTTATAGTCCATCTGGTCAGGGTAACATTATGTATTTATAGTCCATCTGGTCAGGGTAACGTTATGTATTTATAGTCCATCTGGTCAGGGTAATGTTATGTATTTATAGTCCATCTGGTCAGGGTAAACTAATTGGTAATGTTATGTATTTATAGTCCATCTGGTCAGGGTAATGTTATGTATTTATAGTCCATCTGGTCAGGGTAACATTATGTATTTATAGTCCATCTGGTCAGGGTAACGTTATGTATTTATAGTCCATCTGGTCAGGGTAATGTTATGTATTTATAGTCCATCTGGTCAGGGTAACGTTATGTATTTATAGTACATCTGGTCAGGGTAATGTTATGTATTTATTGTCCATCTGGTCAGGGTAATGTTATGTATTTATAGTCCATCTGGTCAGGGTAACGTTATGTATTTATAGTCCATCTGGTCAGGGTAACGTTATGTATTTATAGTCCATCTGGTCAGGGTAAACTAATTGGTAATGTTATGTATTTATAGTCCATCTGGTCAGGGTAACGTTATGTATTTATAGTCCATCTGGTCAGGGTAATGTTATGTATTTATAGTCCATCTGGTCAGGGTAAACTAATTGGTAATGTTATGTATTTATAGTCCATCTGGTCAGGGTAACGTCATGTATTTATAGTCCATCTGGTCAGGGTAAACTAATTGGTAGAGTTATGTATTTATAGTTCATCTGGTCAGGGTAATGTTATGTATTTATAGTCCATCTGGTCAGGGTAATGTTATGTATTTATAGTCCATCTGGTCAGGGTAATGTTATGTATTTATAGTCCATCTGGTCAGGGTAAACTAATTGGTAACGTTATGTATTTATAGTTCATCTGGTCAGGGTAATGTTATGTATTTATAGTCCATCTGGTCAGGGTAATGTTATGTATTTATAGTCCATCTGGTCAGGGTAATGTTATGTATTTATAGTCCATCTGGTCAGAGTAATGTTATGTATTTATAGTCCATCTGGTCAGGGTAATGTTATGTATTTATAGTCCATCTGGTCAGGGTAAACTAATTGGTAACGTTATGTATTCATAGTCCATCTGTTCAGGGTAATGTTATGTATTTATAGTCCATCTGGTCAGGGTAAACTAATTGGTAACGTTATGTATTTATAGTCCTTCTGGTCAGGGTAACGTTATGTATTTATAGTCCATCTGGTCAGGGTAATGTTATGTATTTATAGTCCATCTGGTCAGGGTAATGTTATGTATTTATAGTCCATCTGGTCAGGGTAACGTTATGTATTTATAGTCCATCTGGTCAGGGTAACGTTATGTATTTATAGTCCATCTGGTCAGGGTAATGTTATGTATTTATAGTCCATCTGGTCATGGTAACGTTATGTATTTATAGTCCATCTGGTCAGGGTAAACTAATTGGTAACGTTATGTATTTATAGTCCATCTGGTCAGGGTAATGTTATGTATTTATAGTCCATCTGGTCAGGGTAATGTTATGTATTTATAGTCCATCTGGTCAGGGTAATGTTATGTATTTATAGTCCATCTGGTCAGGGTAAACTAATTGGTAACGTTATGTATTTATAGTCCATCTGGTCAGGGTAAACTAATTGGTAGAGTTATGTATTTATAGTTCATCTGGTCAGGGTAATGTTATGTATTTATAGTCCATCTGGTCAGGGTAATGTTATGTATTTATAGTCCATCTGGTCAGGGTAATGTTATGTATTTATAGTCCATCTGGTCAGGGTAAACTAATTGGTAACGTTATGTATTTATAGTTCATCTGGTCAGGGTAATGTTATGTATTTATAGTCCATCTGGTCAGGGTAATGTTATGTATTTATAGTCCATCTGGTCAGGGTAATGTTATGTATTTATAGTCCATCTGGTCAGAGTAATGTTATGTATTTATAGTCCATCTGGTCAGGGTAAACTAATTGGTAGAGTTATGTATTTATAGTTCATCTGGTCAGGGTAATGTTATGTATTTATAGTCCATCTGGTCAGGGTAATGTTATGTATTTATAGTCCATCTGGTCAGGGTAATGTTATGTATTTATAGTCCATCTGGTCAGGGTAAACTAATTGGTAACGTTATGTATTTATAGTTCATCTGGTCAGGGTAATGTTATGTATTTATAGTCCATCTGGTCAGGGTAATGTTATGTATTTATAGTCCATCTGGTCAGGGTAATGTTATGTATTTATAGTCCATCTGGTCAGAGTAATGTTATGTATTTATAGTCCATCTGGTCAGGGTAAACTAATTGGTAACGTTATGTATTTATAGTCCATCTGGTCAGGGTAACGTTATGTATTTATAGTCCATCTGGTCAGGGTAACGTTATGTATTTATAGTCCATCTGGTCAGGGTAATGTTATGTATTTATAGTCCATCTGGTCAGGGTAATGTTATGTATTTATAGTCCATCTGGTCAGGGTAACGTTATGTATTTATAGTCCATCTGGTCAGGGTAACGTTATGTATTTATAGTCCATCTGGTCAGGGTAAACTAATTGGTAACGTTATGTATTTATAGTACATCTGGTCAGGGTAATGTTATGTATTTATTGTTAATCTGGTCAGGGTAATGTTATGTATTTATAGTCCATCTGGTCAGGGTAACGTTATGTATTTATAGTCCATCTGGTCAGGGTAACGTTATGTATTTATAGTCCATCTGGTCAGGGTAAACTAATTGGTAATGTTATGTATTTATAGTCCATCTGGTCAGGGTAACGTTATGTATTTATAGTCCATCTGGTCAGGGTAATGTTATGTATTTATAGTCCATCTGGTCAGGGTAAACTAATTGGTAATGTTATGTATTTATAGTCCATCTGGTCAGGGTAACGTCATGTATTTATAGTCCATCTGGTCAGGGTAAACTAATTGGTAGAGTTATGTATTTATAGTTCATCTGGTCAGGGTAATGTTATGTATTTATAGTCCATCTGGTCAGGGTAATGTTATGTATTTATAGTCCATCTGGTCAGGGTAATGTTATGTATTTATAGTCCATCTGGTCAGGGTAAACTAATTGGTAACGTTATGTATTTATAGTTCATCTGGTCAGGGTAATGTTATGTATTTATAGTCCATCTGGTCAGGGTAATGTTATGTATTTATAGTCCATCTGGTCAGGGTAATGTTATGTATTTATAGTCCATCTGGTCAGAGTAATGTTATGTATTTATAGTCCATCTGGTCAGGGTAATGTTATGTATTTATAGTCCATCTGGTCAGGGTAAACTAATTGGTAACGTTATGTATTTATAGTCCATCTGTTCAGGGTAATGTTATGTATTTATAGTCCATCTGGTCAGGGTAAACTAATTGGTAACGTTATGTATTTATAGTCCTTCTGGTCAGGGTAACGTTATGTATTTATAGTCCATCTGGTCAGGGTAATGTTATGTATTTATAGTCCATCTGGTCAGGGTAATGTTATGTATTTATAGTCCATCTGGTCAGGGTAACGTTATGTATTTATAGTCCATCTGGTCAGGGTAACGTTATGTATTTATAGTCCATCTGGTCAGGGTAATGTTATGTATTTATAGTCCATCTGGTCATGGTAACGTTATGTATTTATAGTCCATCTGGTCAGGGTAAACTAATTGGTAACGTTATGTATTTATAGTCCATCTGGTCAGGGTAATGTTATGTATTTATAGTCCATCTGGTCAGGGTAATGTTATGTATTTATAGTCCATCTGGTCAGGGTAATGTTATGTATTTATAGTCCATCTGGTCAGGGTAAACTAATTGGTAACGTTATGTATTTATAGTCCATCTGGTCAGGGTAAACTAATTGGTAGAGTTATGTATTTATAGTTCATCTGGTCAGGGTAATGTTATGTATTTATAGTCCATCTGGTCAGGGTAATGTTATGTATTTATAGTCCATCTGGTCAGGGTAATGTTATGTATTTATAGTCCATCTGGTCAGGGTAAACTAATTGGTAACGTTATGTATTTATAGTTCATCTGGTCAGGGTAATGTTATGTATTTATAGTCCATCTGGTCAGGGTAATGTTATGTATTTATAGTCCATCTGGTCAGGGTAATGTTATGTATTTATAGTCCATCTGGTCAGAGTAATGTTATGTATTTATAGTCCATCTGGTCAGGGTAAACTAATTGGTAGAGTTATGTATTTATAGTTCATCTGGTCAGGGTAATGTTATGTATTTATAGTCCATCTGGTCAGGGTAATGTTATGTATTTATAGTCCATCTGGTCAGGGTAATGTTATGTATTTATAGTCCATCTGGTCAGGGTAAACTAATTGGTAACGTTATGTATTTATAATTCATCTGGTCAGGGTAATGTTATGTATTTATAGTCCATCTGGTCAGGGTAATGTTATGTATTTATAGTCCATCTGGTCAGGGTAATGTTATGTATTTATAGTCCATCTGGTCAGAGTAATGTTATGTATTTATAGTCCATCTGGTCAGGGTAAACTAATTGGTAACGTTATGTATTTATAGTCCATCTGGTCAGGGTAACGTTATGTATTTATAGTCCATCTGGTCAGGGTAACGTTATGTATTTATAGTCCATCTGGTCAGGGTAATGTTATGTATTTATAGTCCATCTGGTCAGGGTAATGTTATGTATTTATAGTCCATCTGGTCAGGGTAACGTTATGTATTTATAGTCCATCTGGTCAGGGTAACGTTATGTATTTATAGTCCATCTGGTCAGGGTAAACTAATTGGTAACGTTATGTATTTATAGTCCATCTGGTCAGGGTAATGTTATGTATTTATAGTCCATCTGGTCAGGGTAATGTTATGTATTTATAGTCCATCTGGTCAGGGTAATGTTGTGTATTTATAGTCCATCTGGTCAGAGTAACGTTATGTATTTATAGTCCATCTGGTCAGGGTAATGTTATGTATTTATAGTCCATCTGGTCAGGGTAACTTTATGTATTTATAGTCCATCTGGTCAGGGTAAACTAATTGGTAACGTTATGTATTTATAGTCCATCTGGTCAGGGTAATGTTATGTATTTATAGTCCATCTGGTCAGGGTAACTTTATGTATTTATAGTCCATCTGGTCAGGGTAATGTTATGTATTTATAGTCCATCTGGTCAGGGTAACATTATGTATTTATAGTCCATCTGGTCAGGGTAACGTTATGTATTTATAGTCCATCTGGTCAGGGTAATGTTATGTATTTATAGTCCATCTGGTCAGGGTAATGTTATGTATTTATAGTCCATCTGGTCAGGGTAACGTTATGTATTTATAGTCCATCTGGTCAGGGTAATGTTATGTATTTATAGTCCATCTGGTCAGGGTAATGTTATGTATTTATAGTCCATCTGGTCAGGATAATGTTATGTATTTATAGTCCATCTGGTCAGGGTAATGTTATGTATTTATAGTCCATCTGGTCAGGGTAATGTTATGTATTTATAGTCCATCTGGTCAGGGTAATGTTATGTATTTATAGTCCATCTGGTCAGGGTAACGTTATGTATTTATAGTCCATCTGGTCAGGGTAAACTAATTGGTAATGTTATGTATTTATAGTCCATCTGGTCAGGGTAACGTTATGTATTTATAGTTAATCTGGTCAGGGTAATGTTATGTGCGTGTGTGTGTGTGCGTGTGTGTGCGTGTGTGCGCGTGTGTGCGTGCGCGTGCGTGTGTGTGTGTGTGTGTGTGCGTGCGCGTGCGTGCGTGTGTGCGTGTGTGTGTGTGTGCGTGCGTGTTTATGTGTGTGCGTGTGTGTGTGGGTGTGTGTGTGTGTGTGTGGACCCACTGCCTGGAGCATGTCTGTTTTAGAGTGTTGTCACCCCTCTTCTTGGCATCAAGCCATTATCATGTTAATCTGCAGGTTGGTATAATGACTTCAATGTAACATCCAGAACACCGGTAGAGACAAAGTGACTGCATGCATTTATTAACTAGACTTTTCAGAGTTTATTGTCTACATGTTCAGCTGGCCTAGCTACATTTTCAGAGTTTATAGTCTATATGTTCAGCTGGCCTAGCTACATTTTCAGAGTTTATAGTCTATATGTTCAGCTGGCCTAGCTACATTTTCAGAGTTTATTGTCTATATGTTCAGCTGGCCTAGCTACATTTTCAGAGTTTATAGTCTATATGTTCAGCTGGCCTAGCTACATTTTCAGAGTATATAGTCTATATGTTCAGCTGGCCTAGCTACATTTTCAGAGTTTATAGTCTATATGTCCAGCTGGCCTAGCTACATTTTCAGAGTTTATAGTCTATATGTTCAGCTGGCCTAGCTACATTTTCAGAGTTTATAGTCTATATGTTCAGCTGGCCTAGCTACATTTTCAGAGTTTATAGTCTATATGTTCAGCTGGCCTAGCTACATTTTCAGAGTTTATAGTCTATATGTTCAGCTGGCCTAGCTACATTTTCAGAGTTTATTGTCTATATGTTCAGCTGGCCTAGCTACATTTTCAGAGTTTATAGTCTATATGTTCAGCTGGCCTAGCTACATTTTCAGAGTTTATAGTCTATATGTTCAGCTGGCCTAGCTACATTTTAAGAGTTTATAGTCCATATGTTCAGCTGGCCTAGCTACATTTTCAGAGTTTATAGTCTATATGTTCAGCTGGCCTAGCTACATTTTCAGAGTTTATAGTCTATATATTCAGCTGGCCTAGCTACATTTTCAGAGTTTATAGTCTATATGTTCAGCTGGCCTAGCTACATTTTCAGAGTTTATAGTCTATATGTTCAGCTGGCCTAGCTACATTTTCAGAGTTTATAGTCTATATGTTCCGCTGGCCTAGCTACATTTTCAGAGTTTATAGTCTACATGTTCAGCTGGCCTAGCTACATTTTCAGAGTTTATAGTCTATATGTTCAGCTGGCCTAGCTACATTTTCAGAGTTTATAGTCTATATATTCAGCTGGCCTAGCTACATTTTCAGAGTTTATAGTCTATATGTTCAGCTGGCCTAGCTACATTTTCAGAGTTTACAGTCTATATGTTCAGCTGGCCTAGCTACATTTTCAGAGTTTATAGTCTATATGTTCAGCTGGCCTAGCTACATTTTCAGAGTTTATTGTCTATATGTTCAGCTGGCCTAGCTACATTTTCAGAGTTTATAGTCTATATGTTCAGCTGGCCTAGCTACATTTTCAGAGATTATAGTCTATATGTTCAGCTGGCCTAGCTACATTTTCAGAGTTTATAGTCTATATGTTCAGCTGGCCTAGCTACATTTTCAGAGTTTATTGTCTATATGTTCAGCTGGCCTAGCTACATTTTCAGTTTATAGTTTAGCTGGCCTAGCTACATTTTCAGAGTTTATAGTCTATATGTTCAGCTGGCCTAGCTACATTTTCAGAGTTTATAGTCTATATGTTCAGCTGGCCTAGCTACATTTTCAGAGTTTATAGTCTATATGTTCAGCTGGCCTAGCTACATTTTCAGAGTTTATAGTCTATATGTTCAGCTGGCCTAGCTACATTTTCAGAGTTTATAGTCTATATGTTCAGCTGGCCTAGCTACATTTTCAGAGTTTATAGTCTATATGTTCAGCTGGCCTAGCTACATTTTCAGAGTTTATAGTCTATATGTTCAGCTGGCCTAACTACATTTTCAGAGTTTATAGTCTATATGTTCAGCTGGCCTAGCTACATTTTCAGAGTTTATAGTCTATATGTTCAGCTGGCCTAGCTACATTTTCAGAGTTTATAGTCTATATGTTCAGCTGGCCTAGCTACATTTTCAGAGTTTATAGTCTATATGTTCAGCTGGCCTAGCTACATTTTCAGAGTTTATAGTCTATATGTTCAGCTGGCCTAGCTACATTTTCAGAGTTTATAGTCTATATGTTCAGCTGGCCTAGCTACATTTTCAGAGTTTATAGTCTATATGTTCAGCTGGCCTAGCTACATTTTCAGAGTTTATAGTCTATATGTTCAGCTGGCCTAGCTACATTTTCAGAGTTTATAGTCTATATGTTCAGCTGGCCTAGCTACATTTTCAGAGTTTATAGTCTATATGTTCAGCTGGCCTAGCTACATTTTCAGAGTTTATAGTCTATATGTTCAGCTGGCCTAGCTACATTTTCAGAGTTTATAGTCTATATGTTCAGCTGGCCTAGCTACATTTTCAGAGTTTATAGTCTATATGTTCAGCTGGCCTAGCTACATTTTCAGAGTTTATAGTCTATATGTTCAGCTGGCCTAGCTACATTTTCAGAGTTTATAGTCTATATGTTCAGCTGGCCTAGCTACATTTTCAGAGTTTATAGTCTATATGTTCAGCTGGCCTAGCTACATTTTCAGAGTTTATAGTCTATATGTTCAGCTGGCCTAGCTACATTTTCAGAGTTTATAGTCTATATGTTCAGCTGGCCTAGCTACATTTTCAGAGTTTATAGTCTATATGTTCAGCTGGCCTAGCTACATTTTCAGAGTTTATAGTCTATATGTTCAGCTGGCCTAGCTACATTTTCAGAGTTTATAGTCTATATGTTCAGCTGGCCTAGCTACATTTTCAGAGTTTATAGTCTATATGTTCAGCTGGCCTAGCTACATTTTCAGAGTTTATAGTCTATATGTTCAGCTGTTCAGCTGGCCTAGCTACATTTTCAGAGTTTATAGTCTATATGTTCAGCTGGCCTAGCTACATTTTCAGAGTTTATAGTCTATATGTTCA